>NC_135488.1:79576574-80934074 GCF_052094955.1 Ictidomys tridecemlineatus
CTTTAAGGCTATGAGAGGAAAATGTCAAATTACATATATGGGGAAACCTATTTTGATCTCAACTGATTTCTTAATCCAGCTCCTCAAAGCTAGGAGGTCCTGGAATAATATATTTCAAGCTCTGAAAAAAAAAATGTATGCAGACCAAGAATTTCATGTCCAGCAAAATCAAGTTTCAGATTTGAAGATGAAATTAAAACCTTCCATGATAAACAAAAATTAAAAGAATTCACAATTAGAAAGTGTATACTACAGAGCATTCTTAACAAAATATTCCATGAGGATTAAGGGAAAACTAGCAAAGGAAGGATCTACACTAAAGAGACATTCAACCAAATGAGAAACTAAGACAAATCAAAAATAAAAAATAAGTCAAAATGCCAGGGAATACAAATAATATCTCAATAACAACCTTGAATGTTAACAGTCTAAACTCATCAATAAAAAGACATAGATTGGCAGACTGGATTAAAAAAGCAAGACCCAACCATATGCTGTCTACAAGAGACTCATCTCATGGGTAAAGACATTCACAGGCATAAAGTGAAAGAATGGGGAAAAGAATAACCTTATCACTCTTATGAATTGTGTAAACAAGCAGGGGTTTCCACTCTCATTTCAGATAAAGTAGACTTCAAACCAAAGTTAATCAGAAGAGACAAAAAAGAACATTTCATACTTCTTAAGGGAAGTTTATATAAGCAGGACATAACAGTTATAAATATTTATGCCCGGAACAATGAAGCATCTATGTAGATCAAACAAACCCTTCTCAATTTCAAGAGTCAAATAGACCACAATTCAATAATACTGGGTGACTTTCACACACTTCTCTCACTACTGGACAGATCTTCCAAACAAAAACTAAATAAGGAAACTACAGAACTTGCCACAGTCTGGCTGGGCACAAAATAACCGAGCCGCCACAAAGCCTTGTAGGTTCAAACAGCAACTCTTTATTCCTGAACTCTCATGGGCACTCTACACACACTTCCCAGGAACACACTGCCTCCACTGCACTCCTCGCCAGTTCTCTCAAAACCCCATGAGAACTCAAGGAGAACTCCAAAGTAGCAGGCAGCACTGGAGGCAGCAGGATCCGCCCTAATCCTGGAGCCGCCCTAATCCCAGAGCAGGGTCATCTTTCAACCATTCCCTCTGGCAAAAATGCCAGGTGTCATTCTGACTAAATTGTGGCTCTCAACAAGAACTAAATAATACACTCAATAATCTAGACTTAATAGACATATATAGAATATTTCCTCCATCAACGAGCCAATATACTTTCTTAGCAGCACATGGCTCCCTCTTTAAAATAGACCATATCTTATGCCACAATGCAACTCTTCATAAATACAAGAAAACAGAGATAATACCCTGCATTCTATCAGACCACAATGTAATAAAACTATAAATCAACAATAAAATAAAAAATACAAGCTACTGTAACAAATGAAGACAAAATAATACACTGTTGAATGATAAATGGGTAGTAGAAAAAATCAAGAATGACATTAAAAAATTCTTAGAGATAAATGAGAAAACTTATACAACATATCAGCATCTCTGCGACTCTATGAAGGCAGTACTAAAAGGAAAATTTATTGCATTGAGTGAACTCATTAAAAGAATAAAAAGTCAACAAATAAATGACCTAACACTACATTTCAAAGCCCTAGATAAAGAAGATCAAATCAACATCAAATCAGTAGAAGATAGGAAATAATTAATATCAGAGATAAAATAATTTAAATCAAAATAATTGAAAAAACTGACAAAACAAAAAGTTGGTTCTTTGAAAAAAATAAGTGAAATAGATAAACCCCTGGCCATACTAACAAAAAGAAAAAGAGAGAAAACTCAAATTATTAAAATACAAAATGAATAAGGAAATATCACAATGGACACATCTGAAATAAAGAAGATAATTAGAAACTATTTTGAAATTTATATTTCAATAAAATAGAAAATATCAAAGATATTGACAAATTTCTAGAGACATATGACCTACCCAAACTGAATGAGGAGGTCATTCATGATTTAAATAGATCAATTTCAAGTAATGAAATACAAAATGCCATCAAAAGCATGCCAACTAAGAAAAGCCCCCCCACCCCCCACCCCCCCAAAAAAGCCCAGGACCAGATGGATTCTCCTTCAAGTTCTATAAGACTTTCAAAGAAGAATTAGCACCAATACTCCTCAAATATTTCATGAAATAGAAAAGGAGAGAATCCTTTAAAATTCATTCTTTGAGGCTGATATTACCCTGATACTAAAACCAGACAAAGACACATCAAGGAAAGAAAACTTCAGACCAATATTCCTGATGAACATAGAGGTAAAAATTATCAATAAAATTCTGACAAATTGTATACAAAAACATAATAAAAATATAGCATACCACAATCAAGTGGGATTCATCCCAGGGATGCAGGGTTGGTTCAATAAACATAATTCATCATATTAATTGTCTTAAAACAAGAATCATATGATCATTACTATAGGTGCAAAAAAACATTTGACAAAATACAGCACACCTTCATGTTCAAAACACTAGAAAAACTAGGGACAGTAGACATATACTTCAACATTGTAAAAGTTATATATGCTAAGATCAAGGCCACCATCATTCTAAATGGAGAAAAACTGAAAGCATTCCCTCTAAAACTGGTTTAAGACAAGGATGTCCTCTTTCACCATTTCTACTCAACATCATCTTTGAAACTCTAGCAAGAGCAATTAGACAAAAGAAAGAAATTAATTGGATACAAATAGGTAAAGAAGAACTCAAATTATCACTATTTGCTGATATCATTATCCTATATCTAGAAGATCCAAAAACTTCCACCACAAAACTTCTAGAACTGATAAATGAATTCAGCAAAGTAGCAGGATATACAATCAACACCCATAAATCAAACACATTCCTATACATCAGCAATGAATCCACTGAAAGAGAAATTAGAAAAACTACCCCATTCACAATAGCCTAAAAAAATAGTAATTCCTGGGAATCAATCTAACAAAAGAGATGAAAGACCTCTACAAAAAACTACAGAACACTAAAGAAAGAAATTAAAGAAACCCTCAGAAGATGGAAAGGTCTCCCAAGCTCCTGGATAGGCAGAATTAATGTTGTCAAAATGGCCATACAATCAAAAGCATAATACAGATTTAATGCAATTCCTATTAAAATCCCAATGATTCTTCATAGAAATAGAAAAAGCAATAATAAAATTTATTTGGAAAAATAAGACCCAGAATAGCTAAAGCAATCCTTAGCAAGAAAAGTGAAGCAGGAGGCATAAACTATACTATACCATACTTAAACTATACTACAGAGCTATAGTAACAAAAACAACATAGTATGGGTACCAACATAGACTTGTAGACCAAAGGTACAGAATAGAGGACACAGAGACAAACCCACATAAATATGGTTATGTTATACTAGACAAAGTTTCCAAAAACATTCACTGGAGAAAAGATAGCATATTCAACAAATGGTGCTTGCAAAACTGGAAATCCATATGTAGAAAAATGAAATTAAACCTCTATCTCTCACCCTGCACAAAAATCAACTCAAAGTGGATCAAAGACTTAGGCACTGGAACAGAAACCTTGCACCTAATAGAAGAAAAAATAAGCCAAAGTCTTTACCATGTTGGCCTAGGATCTGACTTCCATAACAAGACTCCTAAAGTGTAAGAAATAAAAACAAAAATCAATAAATGGGATGGATTCAAATTAAAAAGCTTCTTCTCAGCAAAGGAAACAATCAATAATATAAGGAAAGAGCCTACAGATTGGGAGAAAATTTTTACCACATGCACCCCTGATAAAGCATTAATCTCTAGTATAAAGAACTGGAAAAACTTAACACCAAAAAAAAAAAAAAAACACACAACAAACCAATTAATAAGTGGGCTAAGAAACTGAACAGACACTTCACAGACTAGAATCACAAAAAAATATTTGAATTTGGAAAGCATTTTATTCAAAATTGGGGAAAAGATGATGAAATCTACAAATAGCATTTGTGTTCTACGTTCTACGTTTTACAGAATATCCAACCATGTACAATAAGACAAGAATTACAAAAGAAAATTGTAAAAAATAAAATGTAAGGGAAAAAATCAGATATCCACGAATGACATGGCATGTGTATAGAAAACCAAAAGAAACCATGGTAAAGCAAAAAAAGTTAACATTTGATGTGCACAAAAGCAATAAGAATCCTCAAATATATTTCTATACATCAACAATAAACATTAAAAAAAATGAAACTTCAGAGATTTCATCTCACTCCTGTCACAATGGCAGTCACCAATAATATAGGCAACAATAAATGTTGGTGAGGATGTGGGGGAAAAAGGTACACTTATATCTTGCTGGTGGGACTGCAAATTGGTGCAACCACTGTGGAAAGCAATATGGAGATTCCTTGGAAAACTTGGAATGGAACCACCATTTGACCCAGCTATTCCACTCCTCAGTTTATACCCAAAGGACTTAAAACACTAGCATAATACAATAATGTATTCACATCAAGGTTTATAGCAGCTCAATTTACAATAGCTAAACAATGGAACCAATCGAGGTGTCCTTCAATAGATGAATAGATAAAGAAAATGTGCATATATACTCAGTGAAATATTACTCAGCTTTAAAGAAGAATGAAATTATGGCATTTACCAGTAAATGAATGGAATTGGAGAATATCATGCTAAGTAAAATAAGCCAATCCCCAAAACCAAAGGACGAATGCTTTCTCTGATATGCGGATACTAATCCACAATAAGGAGGGAGGTACTAGAGATGAACAGAGTTACCTTAGATTAGGTATAGGGAAGTGAAGCAAGGGAAGGTGAGGGGATGTGGGGATAGGAAAGAGTAGAAAGTAACAGACATTATTAATTTATGTATATATGTGACTGCATGACCAATGTGATTCTACAACATGTAAACTCAGAAAAATAAGCAATTACATCCCATCTATGTATGATATATCAAAGTGCATAAATACATTCTACTGTCAGGTATAACTAATTAAAATAATTTTTTAAAAAAAGTTTTTAAAAGAATTGTGAATTCTCAGGGAAATCATTCTGTATTCAGGCCAAGTTTGCCTTTCACAGTGGATATTGCCTTTCGTTGGATACTAGCAGATGACATATAATTCCTAGCACAGAGTAAACGGTATATATTAATTATGACACAAAATATTTTATTGAGGCAATGGGAATTTCATATTTTCATGACCTCTGTCTGCTCTCCAAATCCCACAGAGGTGATACGGATGCTGTGGTGAAATTACATCTATACTGGGTTTGACTTTCAGAGGAGGACCTCTGTGCTGAGAGCCATAGCCAAGTAGGAATGACGCATGGCAATTTCCTTGTCAGCCTACCCCATGTTGCTTAGAGGGAGGACTCCCCATTGTAGAAATGGGCTTGCCTTGGACCCAGGTCATTTGCAGTGACATTGCATGAATGTTTTGAGAAAGGTGACCCTGCTCAAGGACCAGGGCGGATCTGGGTTTAGGGTGGTTCCAGGTTTAGGGTGTGGATCCTGCTGGGAATAGGGCAGTCCAGGTTTAAGGTGATTCCTGCTGGGAATAATGTGTATCCTGCTGCCTCAGGCGCCCGCCCGCTCCTTGAGTTCCCATTGAGTTCTCGTGGGGATTCAGAGAGTATTTGAGATTCAGAGCCCGGTGGAGAGTGTGGATTTTCCCCAGAACGTGCATATAGAGTGCTGGTGAGAGTTCGGGAATAAAGAATTGCTGTTTGAATCTACAAGGCTGTGAGTGGCTCGTGATTTTGTGCCCAGTCAGACTGCGGCACTCTGGGCTTAGGAAAACAGGATATTTTGAGAAAATTGCAGGAAAACTCCCAAGTTTTGCCCAAGAGAAAGATATAATTTTTATTACTCTTAATAGTTAACAGATCAGTTCTTTGCCCCAAAGGAGATACTACCTCTATCTCTCAAGGCTGACTGTTGTACAGCCATCCTCAAAAACATATTCCAGAACAAGAGAGAATTGCTCAGAAGATGTGCAGACACAAGTGAGGCACAGTGATGTCTCCCATCATCACTGAGCCAAAGTTTTGTAAATCACTTTAAACTTAATTGGTATATCTCTAATCAATGTACGTTTTCTAATTTTGAAATTTAAATTAATGGAACATTCATTACCTGTTTTTGATTGATATTTTACATCCACATTAAGTGGGGGATTCTTTCATGTCAATAAAGGTAGCTACAGTTCATCCATTTCCATTGCTCTATCAGCTTCCCTGGTCTAAGGGCATCAGAATTTGCTCATTCATTGCATTATCTATTTGCCTTCCTTCCTTCCTTCCTTCCTTCCTTCCTTCCTTCCTTCCTTCCTTCCTTCCTTCCTTCCTTCCTTCCTTCCTTCCTTCCTTCCTTCCTTCCTTTTTTCTTTTTTTTTGTACCAGTGATTGAACTGAGGGGCACTTGACCACTGAGCCACATCCCCAGCCCCATTTTGTATTTTATTTAGACAGCATCTTACTGAGTTGCTTACATCCTTGATAAATTGCTGAGGCTGGCTTTGAACTCTGGATCCTCCTGTCTCAGCCTCCCAAACCACTGGGATTACAGGTGTTACAAGAGTGCCACCGCACCCAGCCTGTAATCAATCCCAGTCTTTCATTTGTATGGAAATGCTGCCACTGAGTGTTCCATGTTTCTCCTAATGTGTGTATTCAAGAGTGTCTCTGCTGCATTTTAATAAGAGTATGATTTTAAGTGCACAGTGAACATTATTAGATACTGCAGTATCTAACTTGTCGGTTTGAATTTTGAAAGCATTCTTACTTTCTCCTAATGCCCATTATCTAGACCACTTGCAATGTATGGAAGTTTCAAGGGCTTAGTGTCTTGCCAAAACTGGGTATTCCTGCCTTCCCCCCCACACACATTCACATACATTTTTCTAAATGATTATTTGGAATTCTTCACATTTTCTGATGGTCAGTAAGATCTGTTGCAACTAAGGTCATGGCTTGCCTTTCCATTCTTATTTTATTTTCATTCATCTCATTTGATGCTTTTTCATGATTATAAGTTATTTAAAATAGCCAAACTTATTGTATTGTATCGATATTTTACATTATATTTATTATCAATGCTTCATCAATTATTCTGTTAGGATGTGTTAATAATTTTATAAATTGACTTCTTAATTCTATTTTATGTATTTGTAAAAATCTCTCTCTATATATGTATCTGTTGTCTATTCATGTTGGTAAACTATTCCCAAGTCTATTATTTCCCTATAAATCTCAAATAGCAAACCCATCAGTTACAACTTTCAATAAAGTGTGTGTGTGTGTGTGCGTGTGTGTGTGTATGTGTTTTATTATCCCTTTGGATACATCAATTTATTTTTCTGTTTCTGTGTCAATAAAAATTAATAACTATAATTGATAATAATAATTAACATTAAGGCAAATTTTCCCATATTGTTTTGATATTTAAAGGACCAAATTTTAGAAGTATTTTATTCAGTCTCCTCACCTACCCATCCAAAAGCATATTGAGAATTATACTGAAATATAATTGAACCTATAGGTTAACCTGAGAAGAAAGGAATCTTTAGATTTTTAACCAAATTCTTTACTTAAACAAAATATCTATCTTCATCAATGTAGATTTTCTTGTATATTTTGATAAAGACTTTGAACATATTTAGTTAGATTTCGTCACTGTACATTTTATGAAATTATAATAGTATCTCTGAAGTTTTATTTTTTTAATGTTTATTGTTGATGTATAGAAATATATTTGAGGAGTTTTACTGCTTTTCTGCACATCAAATGTTAACTTTTTTTGCTTTACCATGGTTTCTTGTGGGTTTTCTATACACATGCCATGTCATTCGTGGATATCTGATTTTTTTCCCTTACATTTTATTTTTTATAGTTTTCTTTTGTAATTCTTGTCTTATTGTACAGGGTTGGATATTCTGTAAAATGTAGAACCAAATGCTATTTGTAGATGGCATCATCTTTTCCCCAATTTTGAATAAAATGCTTCCCAAATTCAAATATTTTGTGATTCTAGTTGTTTTTAATAAATACACTTTTTTGTAATATAGGGAATCATCTCCTCTTCATAGATTACTAAGAGGCTGTTTTATATTTGTCTATTTTTTGAAATAAAGAATATGGGTTTCATATGGGTAGAGTGGGGATTTCCAGTTGTCTTTTTTTATTTTTATTTTTTTAATATTTTTTAATATTCATTTTTCGGTTTTCAGCAGACACAACATCCTTGTTTGTATGTGGTGCTCAGGATCCAACCCGGGCCACACGCACATCAGGCAATCGCGCTACCGCTTGAGCCACATCCCCAGCCCCTGTCTTTTATTTTATTTTATTATTTTTTTTAACCAGGGATTGAACCCAAAGGTGATGAACCACTTAACTATATCTCAAGCCCATTTATTTATTTATTTATTTAGAGGTGGGCTTTGAACTTTCGGAAATTCCTGACTCAATCTGCCAAGTTGTTGAGATTACAGGTCTGTACCACCACAGGGAGCTCTAATTTTATATATATATATATATATATATATATATATATATATATATAATGCATGAGCAATTTTTTTGTTTGTTTTTATAACAAAACAATGTTATTTTATTTTTTATTTTTTATGACAAAGTTTATTTATTTATTTTTCTTTAATTTTTATTGTTGATTGTTCAAAACATTACATAGTTCTTGACATATCATATTTCACACTTTGATTCAAGTGGGTTATGAATTCCCATTTTTACCCGTATACAGATTGCAGAATCACATCAGTTACACATCCACTGTTTTACATATTGCTATACTAGTGTCTGTTGTATTCTGCTGCCTTTCCCATCCTCTATTATCCCCCTCCCCTCCCCTCCCATCTTCTCTCTCTACCCCATCTACTGTAATTCATTTCTCCCCCTTGTTTTTTTTCCCCCTTTCCCCTCACTTCCTCTTGTATGTAATTTTGTATAACCATGAGGGTCTCCTTCCATTTCCATGCAATTTCCCTTCTCTTTCCTTTTCCCTCCCACCTCTCACCCCTGTTTAATGTTAATCTTCTTCTCATGCTCTTCCTCCCAACTCTGTTCTTAGTTACTCTCCTTATATCAACGAAGACATTTGGCATTTATTTTATAGGGATTGGCTAGCTTTACTTAGCATAATCTGTTCTAATGCCATCCATTTCCCTGCAAATTCTATGATTTTGTCATTTTTTAATGCAGAGTAATACTCCATTGCGTATAAATGCCACATTTTTTTTAATCTATTCATCTATTGAAGGGCATTTGGATTGGTTCCACAGTCTTGCTATTGTGAATTGTGCTGCTATGAACATCGATGTAGCAGTGTCCCTGTAGCATGCTCTTTTTAGGTCTTTAGGGAATAGACCGAGAAGGGGAAAAGCTGGGTCAAATGGTGGTTCCATTCCTAGCTTTCCAAGAAATCTCCATACTGCTTTCCAAATTGGCTGCACCAATTTGCAGTCCCACCAGCAATGTACAAGTGTACCCTTTTCCCCACATCCTCGCCAGCACTTGTTGTTGTTTGACTTCATAATGGCTGCCAATCTTACTGGAGTGAGATGGTATCTTAGGGTGGTTTTGATTTACATTTCTCTGACTGCTAGAGATGGTGAGCATTTTTTCATGTACTTATTGATTGCTTGTATGTCCTCCTCTGAGAAGTGTCTGTTCATGTCCTTGGCCCATTTGTTGATTGGGTTATTCTTTTTTTTATTGTTTAATTTTTTGAGTTCTTTGCATACTCTGGATATCAGGGCTCTATCTGAAGTGTGAGGAGTAAAGATTTTTTCCCAGGATGTAGGCTCCCTATTTACCTATCTTATTGTTTCTTTTGCTGAAAAAAAAATTTTAGTTTGAGTAAGTCCCATTTGTTGATTCTAGTTATTAACTCTTGTGCTATGGGTGTCCTATTGAGGAATTTGGAGCCTGACCCCACAGTATGTAGATCGTAGTCAACTTTTTCTTGTATCAGACGCCTGATACCTGATATCTGATTTGATATCAAGCTCCTTGATCCATTTTGAGTTAACTTTTGTGCATGGCGAGAGAAAGGGATTCAATTTCATTTTGTTGCATATGAATTTCCTGTTTTCCCAGCACCATTTGTTGAAGATGATATCCTTCCTCCATTTCATGCTTCTAGCCCCTTTATCAAATATAAGATAGTTGTAGTTTTGTGGATTGGTTTCTGTGGTACTGAGGATCGAACACAGTCCTTCATAAGTGTGAGGCAAGTGCTCCACCACTGATCCACAACCTCAGCCCATAATAGTCTATTTTGATCACTGTTGTATCCCCAATGTTCAGAAGAATAATTAACTAGCATATAGTAAATAACTAAAAACTCTTTATTGTTGAACTGAATATTGAATTTTATATACGCTTTCATTTTTATTCTGGTAATAATTCTTCCCATTAATCTACTAAAGTATTGAATTACATGAATATATTAGAAAATACCAGCCTTGAATTTCTAAATTTTTCCTAGGGGAATGGAAGGTCAAATTCATTGCAAATACGGCTGTAGTTTTAAAACTTTTGTGATGTCCACTGATGCATATTTATTTCACATCGACATTGGTTCAGTACAGAAGAAACACTAAAATCAAACTAAACCTTACTGTTCCCCCAAATACTATATATGACTAACCTGTGGCAGATGTGAATCATTCTGTGATTTCTTTGGTCCTGATTAAAATTGACAACATAATGGTTAATTATTAAAATACCACCATACTTTTTTTGGAATAAAAATGTCATCAGAGATATTACAAAGATGTACAATGCCAGCCATGAGTGAGATATCAAAGAGGTGATTTGTGAGATATCAAATAGCTTCATTACTTTCACCGAATCACTCTCTACATTATGCTTTATGTCCTTTTCATATTCTAAGTTTCCTTTGCTGCACTTTGGACTCAGCTCTCCTGCTCACCCATTTATCCTGAAAGCCCTGCTTTATGCACATCATGTATGACAGTAGAGAGTTGATTATATTTGGTGCAGCTTCTTTTGGAGGTATTTGCATTCAGTAGATTGTTTGTACCCATGTTTCCTTGTTTTACAAAAGTAAAAACTGTCTATATAAACTGTCTATTTTGAGGCACATTGAGCTTTGGGCACTCTCTGGTAACTACTAAGGAGTTGGAAGGGTAATATGCAGAAACAGTATCTTGTAAAAGCATTTCAGGCTGAACTGAAATGACAAGAACATTTCCAAGATTTCTTGTTTGAAAGAAGTGAATATTGATGATGTAGGACCTTTACAATATTTCTTTGTCAGTTTTATTTGTAATGACACCGTGTATAATTTATTTGTCCTCTCTCTAGAAATGACATCTTTTAGGCAAAATTTCATTCACATTAATAATCAGATATTTCTCCCTGAATTCTATTCCCAGGGATGATGACAGCGAATATGTAGTTGGCTCAGTAACACTGATTAAGGAGGAGGGAAATGCTAATCAATTGTTTAATATATTTTCTTTGAGATCATCATTCCAAAAACAATTTGTTCAAGATTTTATTAAGACCTCCAGTGACAGTAGTCAGGTCTATAAAATGAAGTTAAAATATCTGTGTAAATTGTAGTTGCTACAGAGATGCTGCTTATAATGCAGAATAAAAAATGTCTTGAGGCTAATTTGTAATTACAAGAATACTATAACTGACTACTTATATCTTCCATGGGTTCAGGAGGGAGACAAGGGCAGTTACTGTGTCAAACAACTCTTGGCTTTGCTGTACTAGATACTGATCAGATGAATCCAACATTTGCAATGTGTTGAGAGCATGACCTTTGGGCATTACAAAAATTCCAATGCTTTTGAAACAAATTATCTTATTTACATTTTTTTAAAGATTAAAAAGCTTGTCTCAGAGACAAAACTGAATGAAATATTTCAGCTGCATAGTGAGTAGAAATGCTCTTAGAGATTAAAGAACAGAAAATGTGTATGACGATCAAGTTGTTTTATATTTGCTTAAATTAATCTGGCAAAAGCAAAAGTGGAAATAATAAAATATTGTTGTAGTTCTGCATATCAGTCGTAGCTCTTTATACTTTTAAAGCACTTATCTATTGATGTTTTAAATGTTCACTTCCCATCATGAAACTCAGAGACATAAAAGCAGAGTGTTGGTATTCTTACCTGTTGCAATTTGAAACATGACACATGGCAATCAGTGACTGAACACAGACAGGAGCTGAGATAGCCCATCTTAAAATGCTGACATTGCTGTTATATAGTACTTTAATTTCCATGTCAGGTAAAGAGAAGGAGGAATAACTGATGGTTACTGAGGGTCACTAACATATCAAACACTGGACTCACAGCTTTTCTCACACTAGTTCCATTAGATTTCTACTTTGTGAATAAGGACAATGAGATTCAGAGTTTAATTAACTTGTCCAGTTGGAAAAACTACCACATCACAAAGCCAGCATGCAGTGTCAGGGGTGGCTGGTGCCAAAGTCTACTTCTTTTCAGGGATATTATGTACTTTCTGATTAGTCCATGATCAATCAATCTTTCCCCTTTTCTGAACTGCTACTTTTTTCTGACCCCTTTTCTTACTTACCTGTACCTCATGACACTACCATGTCTTAGCTTTGTGTTAACCCAAAATAGGAGTTACCCTTTGAGATGGTGCTTTTATCTGTGAGTTCTGTTCTGTTCAAAACTATGAGGTGACAGATTTAAATTTGTCAATACATTTCAGGCTGAAATGATAAAACAACCGGGTTTCACATAATGATAACCATTGTTGAATTCCCATTTCACTCACCATGTATCTTTAAAATTAAACAGTATATTAACAATTTTAAGCAAGATGCCAGGCACATGGGAGGTTTTATTTCCCTTTTGTTCTCCACCTGCCTTTCACAGGTTCAGAATAATATGTGCTCACAAATACGAAAATTCAGGTGCTAAATACGGAAACTGGTCTTTTAAATAAGTTATTGGTTTCAGCTCTTGCTTGTTGTTAGAGGTTTTTTTTTTTCTTTTTCTGTCTTGCTCTCTAAAGAAAAACAAAAGTAAGGCTTACCATATACTGTATTACAAAAAAATGATACAAATTTCTAAACAATAAACTTGTCTGGCAAACCTGGACTTGAGATTCCTCTAAATTTAAGTTTTCAGAAAAATTGTTCTTTTCACAAGAATCAAGATTGTTAAAGCTTTTAAAAACATTTAGTGCAGTTCAATGGGAGGATCTTCCTAAATGATATGAGTCTTGTGTTTGCTTCACATCTTTAACTCAATCTTTAATCCCTATGTTAATTCAGTTCTACAAATCTGCCCTAGAGAGTGCTAACTGTGAGTAGAATTCTTAGGAAACTTCTAAAGCACGGTTTTTGTCACTTTTCAAGTGGAAAAAAAATTCCTAGGATTGTCCTATATTTTGGGAATATGACATAGTTTTAACATGTTCATATTTTTCAGATTTAAATGTCTTCTCAAAACCTACCTTGCTTTCATATCCAATTAAAGTTCCCCCCATTTTCCTGATATCTTTTTGGGTCAATTTAGCCCAACCCATGACTCCTAAATGTTAATTTAGCAATTTATACCACACACTCCAGTGCTTAGTTCTTTCTAATTGTCCATGAAGGTTAACTTCTTCTCTCTAAGTAGATTATATGTCCTGGGTGTTCTGTAAACCCCAGGGCTTAGCCTGGTTTCAGAATTATTATTAGGTACCTCTGAAGTGTTTGATGATTAATTAAATAGGAGTCAGTAGGGAAAGAACTATGTGAAGGAGAATTTTCTACTCTAGTATATGAAATCTAGCTCCAACTTGACCAAGAGTAGAAAAATCAATTTAGTTTTTTTGTACCAATTATTGTCACTTGGAGACTCTGTCAGGGTTCATTGGGTGGTGGCATGATTGATTAGTAATCTTTTCCTAAGGCACAGGAAGTAAGGGTAGTCTGAGGGGCAAACGTGGGCTTCTTATTACCATGTCTTCTTTATTTTCTGAGTTCCTTTCATATTTTTCCTGCTGGTTTTTATGTAAAAATGTCAAAAGTATTAATTGAATAAATGAAAGAATAACAACTAATATGAGACAATTATTTCCAAGAAAATCATCAATGGTTAAATCCGAATAATTATTTTTAAATGACATACAGCTCTTATAGCCAGAAATTAATGACAGTAAGAAGTTAGACATGCATGGTTTAAATATTCATGTCAATTCTTGAGAATGATAATATCATGTCTTTTTTGGTGCCATATAAAGAGAAACTATCTTTAATATCCATTTTGAAATCTCATTTTTGCCCTTTAATTTAACAAACTGTTGAGACACTTCACATATTTTTTGTGCATTAAAAAAAATCTAGCCATTGATTCATAGGATCATATACCAGGTAGCATGGCATTATCTCCTGATGGGAGGAGACATTTTCAACCATATTCCCATCTCTATTAACCTCTGATGTTCTGCCATTGGAAATCCTTCTGGGTTTTACCCAATTTGCCTTAACACACCCTAAGTCCTCATAGGAATCTTGTAGTAACCACAACTGTTTAGATATGCCAGAAATTAGTGATCTGGTTTATTAACTTTTTCATTAGTGACATATTCTGTTTTCCTTTATTTTATATTCCATCACTCCCTCCCCATTATTTGTGACATCCATATGAATGCAGTCTGCACTCTCAAATTTATTTCATTGCAATTACTGTCAATTATGTGGAAAATTCTTTCACATGTATGTAATTTTCCCCAAAAGGGTGAGAACAGAAATGTAAATCTAGAACAATGAAAAACCATGCATCAGAATCTGGCTTGTTATTCAGGACTCAACTTGGTATTTCTTACTTCTTGTGAAAAGCTTCACCAACTCCTGAGTTTGTTCTGTTCTCTACTCCTTCATGCGTTCTTAATACTGTGTAATTGCCTGATTCAGCATATATAAGATGTTTTGCTTTTTATTAGCTTATGTGTTAGCCTGGAGTGCAAGAGAAAAATCTCATTCATTTTTTTTTTTTAATTTCCCAGTACCTATCACAGTACCTGGTATATAATATGCTCTATCTTTGTGGTTACAGAATTATGTTGTTAACTGTGGGCAAAATAAGAGATATTTTTTGATAGCATAATAAGTAAACAAGTAATAAATTTTTATATAACCGAAATAATTTTATTTCGAAATTTAGTTTTTTAACATTAGAATCTATACCAATACTCTATAAACCAGCACTTTCATTTTTATAATGATAATAAAATTTTTACAACCACAGAGCTATTTTGCATTACTAGAATACTACTTTCTAAAGCCTCAAGTGCTTTGCAGCAAATGATATAGCACTCTAATTACAATATTTTAAGGGACAAATAACTTACTGACAATTTCATGTAGCTTATTAGCATCGGGCACAGAATATTGTGGTGAAGATCAGTAGACTGACCACATCTTCTCACAGATGAGCTTATCAAGCCCAGAGAAGTGGCATGACCAACTATAATACCTCAGAGTTGGCTAATTATGGTGTCAAGGCCGAAGCTTACATTTCAGACATAATGTATTGGCCATGGAATCTCCAACTCCCCAACATGCTCCACCTCTATCTAAGGAAAGCAATTACAGAAAGAGGATTCACATAAAACACAATGGCATGTGACAAGGAACCTTCTCTCCTGACTACAACAGTATGCCCTAGAGAGTGACCTATTAGCCAAAGGAAAAATTTGGTAGCTCAGGTTGTTCTATGTCTATGACATAGATTGACTCAAGGATGTTCTTTATAGTGGGGAACCATGTTGAAAGCTGAAAAACTCACCAAATCCTACTTTCTCTTATGGATCATGAATAGGAAATGCATCTCAGGAGGACAGAAAGGACAGAGCCGTGACTTGATGACTTTGTTCCAGGCATGATACCATTGGCTGAACAAAGACATGGTCCTCATACTCCTGAGTCCCAATGATTATTAAGGAAAATGAACAGATTAAATTACCTAAGAAATATAAATTTCAGAGTTTTAACTGTATCTACAGAGGTGTGTGGTCTTGAGAGATTTTTTACACAGAAATTTGGTTTTATCAAGGAGGTTAACAAGTTTCTCTAGATAAGTGAATCAAATTTGACATACAAAAATTAGTGTTAAGACAAACGGGAAGAGCACTCAATTCGAAATAATGATGTCTAAAGTCTTAGGTGAGAGAGAGAGAGAATAGTTTCATGTGATTGAAAGATGATTGGAGATAATGCATGGTGTTGAAAATATACACAGGCTTACAGAATATGTTAGACGAATTTTGATTTATTTTAATAAGAAGAAGCTGTTAGAAGGTTTGGAAATATTCCAACTGCGGGGTGGGCAAACTGATTGAAGGGAATTCAGACTGGGTGAAATTCAAAAGAGGAAGGAAGTATCAGTGATAGTTTAGGTAAGAAGTATGGATGATAGACTAATAGAATGGGGGAACTATATGAGGGACTTACAACACAAGAAATCTCAAGCGTATTATATTTTCTGAACAAGGGTGAGACATTTGTTTGAGCTTCCTATGCTACTTTCTTGGGTGGTTAAACTTTAGTGGCACTGGGATGCAGCATGGCTATATTGCTCTTACAGTGCCTCTCAGGAATTTCTTATTAATTCATCAATTTATGAACTAAATCTCCCTCACTGGGTATGTTCTCATTCTTGCAATCCCAAAAGAGATTCAGGAGTGTGGTTATGAAAACCAGATATGAAGCTGTAAGGAAGATCATAGACTGTCAGTGAGAGTGAAGCAGTGTGAACCAGTGAGGGTTTATGACCCCTCTGCAATTCCACTTTGGGAGCATTAAACTGAACTAATGCCTATAATGTATTGAATAGGATTCATAGGCACAGGGAAGAATAATTGTTGGATACTAATTTAGGGAAAAAAATAGAGATGAAGGGATATAAGGATGATAATAATTTATGTGTCATTTCTTAATACTTTACTAACCTGAGACAGTATGAATTCCATGGCTCGATTTACTCATGCAAATATACAATCTATGATTCGAAAACACTTCTCCATTTTTAAAACCTTTTTATGTTGAAATGACCTTAATGCCTACCTTTCTCTCATACCTTGAGGCTGTTGCTTCTGATGTTAATGCTTTATATAATATTGGTTCAATTGTCACAATCTAGAAATTAATATTGATATGCTACCATTAACTAAATCTCACATACTATTTCAATAGCACCAGTTTTTCTGCTGTCATTATTTTTCTATTACAAGATACAATTTGGGGCCTCATGTTGTACTTAGTTACTGTACTGTCGTAGTCTCTACCAAACTGTGGAAGTCTCCCAGACTTTTCTTACTTTTCATGACTGACATTTGTGAAGAGTACTAAAGAGTCACTTGAATTTTTTTTCAAGATATGACAAAATTGTTGCATCTCTTTCAGTGTATCAAGTCACAAAGATGCACGTGTGTATGTATTTCATATATGTAGTGCAGTATATATCACTTATTTAAGGACGTGCCTGCCGTGTTTTTCTTCTACAGTTACTATTTTCTCTTTTCTAACTAAGACTTATTTTAGAAAAGATTATGCGAAAACCCCAAACTTTCACTGCTTTTAACAACCATCAGCAATGCTGAACCAGATAATTACTGCTCTAGTATTCTAAATGGCATTTCTATGTGCTGCATTCTTTCCAGTTACAGGTGGAACTTCTTCTCTAATGGAGATCTGTCCTGTCTCCTCTATTTATTTAAGTCAGCATTTACTTTTTGGGTTTGAATACAATACTGTAATTATTTACTTGTTCAAATTGCTCCAAATTTAGTCAGTGAATGCTCTTTCAACTTGATGTCTATGTAATAAAATCTTTGTCTCTTCCTCTTTTTTTTTAACTTCCTATATTATGGAATCAAAGAATTTTCCCAGGACAATTCATATGTCTCCTATTGAAGTCCTTAAATTGACCACTCCTCCAATGAGCTGTGGTTTCTTCTTTTAGATATCCATAAAGTAACATTTTCTGTTCTTTTAAATTTATTAAAGCATGTTTGTGTCCCAGGAAATATTCTCTTTAGGAGAATATTGAATTTTAAAAAGAAATATATTTTCCTATAATGAAATAAAGTGGTTGATAATTGCAAATTAGGTTGCATTAATTAATACTTTTTATTTTTCATCTATTTCTTCTGTCAAATAATACAAATATTAGCATCTCGAACAATAATTTTGGAATTGTTTGTTTTTGTCCTCTGAGTTTTGCTTTGTGTTTTGCTGTGTTCTTAAGTCCAATTTGACCCTTTTATCATTACAGAGTATCATTTTTTATTCCTGAAAATATTCTGTTCTCTAAAGTCTAGATTGTTTTACTTAATAGAACTACTACATGTTTATTTTTTTATTGAGAATTATTCAGTATATCTAATTTTCAGTATTTATTTTTAATCAAGCTGTGTCCTTATAATGTAACATGTTTTTAATACAGCATAGAGTTTATTTTAATTCAATCTGAAAATATCTAAAGTTAACTAGCAAATTTATTTTGTTCACATTTAGTATACTTGATTATATGGCAGAATTTAAATATGCCATCCTTTAGTTATTTTCTATTTGTTCTATGTTTTCTGTTTCTCTCTCTTTTTCCTCCTTCTCCTTTGATATTTGTTGTGTTATTTGAGTATTTTTTAAAAAACTTAACCTTTCTTTTTTATTAATTTGTTTTTTATATGGTGCTGAGAATCAAACCCAGTGCCTCACCCATGCTAGACAATGCTCTACCACTGAGCTATAATCCCAGCCCTGAGTATTTTTATGATTCTATATCATTTCCAATATTGATGACTTAGTTTTATCTCTGTTAAAAATTCTAGTGGTAGCTCTTAATTTTACAATATTTCTCAGAGCCTACCCTCAAATATTATTCCATTTCACATTTAGTGTAAGAATTCACCCTATCTTCTCCTAATCCATACCTTCTGTCTAGTGGCATTGTCTTATTTGCAGTTTTATATGTCCCATATAACAATCTATTGTTACCTATTTTGCTCTACCAGGTTAAATATCTTTTGGAGCCATACCTAGTAGAAAAAAGAATGCCATTTCATTGTAGTTGTTTTTATTTATTCCATTTCCAGTGGTTTTGTGTATAAATCCAAGTTTCTACATAGGAGCATATATATCCCTTCTGCCTGAAAATTTTTATAATTTCCTGCAAGTTTGGTCTGCTGCCAAAAATTTCTTTTTTTAAAATAAACTTTTGCCCAATATAGAATTCTGAGATGACACATGCCACCCCCAGACCCTTTGACTCCATGACAATGTTGGCCTACTATCATCTAGCATACATAGAATTTAAGGCAAAGTTGATGTAATTCATTATTTCTATGTGCATATTATGTATTTTTTGTTTTTCTTTTTTTATTGATTCTTTTTAGTTATTCATGACAGTAGAATTTTGATATAATTATACAAAAATGGAATATGCTTTTTATTTATTTTTGGCACTTTGAATATCATACATTTCTTTTGAAAAGTTTATTCTTAACTTGTGTTCCCAGACTTCTTTAAACCATAATTTTATGTCTATCATAAATTTTGGAGTATTCTTGGTCATTATAACATCAATTTTATTATGCCATTTTTTTTTCTTTTCACAGTCTTGGATGCCAATCATATGCATTGGAACTTTTGATGTTTTCCCATGACTTTTGGACATTCTGAGGATTGAACCCAGGGCCTTGTGCATGCAAGGTGCATGCACTCTACCAACTGAGATATTTACATTTGCATTTTAATTTAAGTGATTTTTACTGAAATATCTTTTAGCTTATATATTCTTTTCTATATCAAGTCTACTGTAAGCCCTTTATGCCTATAACTTGAAATTCTTTATTACTTGTTCATAGATGATATACTTGTTGCTTTCTTTTAGTTTCTTTCTCTGGTGAAAAGACTCCATCTGATGTTGAACGATTAACTTTTCTATTAGTGCTATTTAAAATTCTCTGTTAGAGATCCACTACTTCTCTATTTTATCTGCATCTCATTTTATTAATTTATTTCTCCCTTTCATAGTTATTTTATTCTTCTTCATTTGAAAATGCATAACTTGTGTATGTCAATCAAAAGTAATACTATAGTTTTATGCCTGGAAGTCAGAACATATTTCCTCCTACTAAGTATTTACTATCAATATTTGTACTAACTAGTAAAAAGTTGGATTGAGTTTGAGGATTGTTGTTGGTGTGAGTACACTCTACTCTATAGGCTTCAAATCCCTCTAATGATTCCTTCTATTATTATAGGGATTATTTGTCGGAGGGTTGGTGTTACTTTGCCCTTAGCTTTAATTCTTCCTTTTTGTACACCATCTCTCAGAAAATCAGTCTCCACACTCTTACAGATTTCCCGGTCATATTTCATGGTTCCTTTTTAACCACAAAAACATACAAATAAATTTTGCATGGTAATGGAGGAGGGAGACATGTGTTCCTATAGTTATTCTTCAGTTTTAAACCTGCAATGTGTCTCTGGGTCTCACACTGTGACTGTCTTTATGAATTACTGGCCTGGAACGTACTCTGTCCTCAAAGGGCAAAGTACATTTCTGTCCACTTCATCCACCTGCAATGGGTTTTTGATTAGTAAACAGTGTTTGTTGTTCTTCTCCCTCAGATTTAAACCCCATGGGATGATATGACGGAAAGGGCACAGAGAGAATTCTGTGGCTCATGTATGTCATCCCTTTGTCTCTTTTCCCAGGTCTGCACTAAAAGGTGTACTCCCCTAAGTGCCAGACTTACTCTTTTTTGTGAAACCCAGTGGGAACTGTGTGAAATAGATGAAACCTGAAAGATGTACCGTCTCCTATATCTGCAGTTCTCCTTGACACCCTGGGGAGTCCATTTTCTGTTTCCAACACCTTGTTAACTTTTTTGTCTTCTTTTGTCTGTCTGCATCTTTCCCAGGTTAGCAAATGCCTGTGTGTCATTTCTCTTGAAGATTCTTCTCGCTCCTTGGATTTGGAGCTAGTTGGTTACCCTGAGGTCTTAGTTCTCAATAGAAAAATTATGAACTTACAGTGTTGCCAACTTTTTCTTTGTCACAAAGAATGCTGTTTTCATCTTCCTGTACCTCTAAGATAAAAATGAAAATGTACCTCTTTACTGTCGATATTATCTGAATTAATTAAACATTAGGTTCAGAAATTCATGCAATTGATGGAACTTCCAAAAAAAAGTCTGTGTCCATTACCAAAAATGGTTGGAAAAATCTACGTTATAAAAACAGAATAGAGGAGGGGTGCAGGACATAACTAATTCTGAGTAATCGTTAAACTCAACACATTCTTTTTCTTTTTAAAAGGCTATAAATGAGGTATAAAATATACCACTTTGAATTCAGTGGGATAAAATAAATCCCTTTATTAGAGCACAAGCTCAGCATGGGCTCCAAGGAATTACCCAAAATTACATCAGAAAACATGAATTATACAAATGTTGCCTAGCGAGAATTTTATGAAGGGTCTTGCAAAAATTCAGGGAAATTCATCTACACCTAGACATTTAAAATGCATAACGAGGAACAGGAAATCCTTCTTTTAGGCAGTGCTGAATTTGCTTTTTTATTCATGAGAACTGGTCCCTCAGTAAAGACACAAAATGTATGTACCCAGTGAAAGCTGCTACACAAATAGCCTACTCATTAGAGGCTAAGATTTTCACAAGTTGTCTATTTATAGTTATATAAAAATTACTTATGGTTCTTCTTTCTCTCTTGCTTTCTGCCTTCCTCCTTTTACAAATATATGGCCATGATTTTATGGATATATGTCTATATACATATATATATATATATACACTATATATATACACACACACATATATATATACACTATATATATACACATATATATATATAAGTTTAGGACTATTTTATATTCTTATATAAATGAAAGTTAATACAATTGGCTACCATATGTATTTAAGCAATGTGTTTTAGAAAAATAACTGAAATACCATGAATATTAGCAAAACCTGAGTCATTTCTGACACCACAGAACTATTTTATCCATGGTGGTTTTATTCTTGTCATTGGTTTGTTATTCTGAAAAAAAATATGGTCCATAATTTTGTTTACTTAAATGAGGGCAATTGCTATGACTGGGCCTAATTCAAGAGCATTAATGGTACATGCAAATCTTCATTGTCTATAGGGTGTTTATGAAAATGAGCAAGTCGACATAGGCCAAAGAGTAACAGAAAAGTGTGGGCTACCAATGTTTTGGGGCATTAGGATGGAAATCCTCAATATCTACTGAGCCTTAGCCGATTGAGTATATAACTGGAGGTATATACTGGCATTGTAATTGTACCATAGAAGTAAATCAGAGGAAATACACATTAAGAGACTTATTATAAGCAGTTGGCTTAGATAATTATGCAGGCTGAGTAGGAAATTGTGAAGTCCATGTGTAAGACTATTAGAAAATGTAGACTAGAACTCCTTGACACAAGCTAAAGTTGTTATCCATGGTGTAATTTCTTTTTTAGGGACTAGTTAGCTCTGCTTTTAAGGCCTTTGAATAGATTGAATTATGTTTCCTCTGATTATCTAGGATAAACCCCTTACTTATATTCAACTGATCATGGACCTCAATCACATCTACAAAATAGCTTCTCTAAAACATCTATATAATATTTGATTGAATACCTGGGATGTGAAGTATAACCAAATTAAGACATAAAACTAAATATAACAGATATAGTATTTCAGGAGAGTGAAACTCTGTGAACGATATGGCCCAAGATATGTTTGACAATTAATATTTCCTCCACTTATTATTAATAAACATATAGCTAAATGTGGTAGATTCTCAGTCTATATTCAATTACTTGTGTTGAAATAGCGGAATATAGGCTAATAAAATATAAAAGACTATCATACATATTAATCCCAGATTAACAGTTAGTACATTTTATTAACTTATAAAATAAGACAGAGCTATTTGGCACAGATGCCTATTTTACCCATTTTCCTATATCCTTCCCACAGCCTGGGCCTGGATATAATTATTGATTTTCTAACATCTACCCTGTATGCATACAAAAATAGTAGAGTAAGAGAAATCTAAAATAACATGAATCCCTGAGAGCACCCTGGAGCATCCCCATTATTCCTGGATTATCTACCTGTGGACTTCACTTCAGTTACAAAATACTATTTGATTATGTTTGAATTACTATTATTTGAGTTTTCAGTTATAAGACAATATGCAGGTTTAAGTTACACACACTTCTTTTAAGGCTAAAATTATAATCATTTTTCACCTAAGTTTAATTTACAAATAATATAGCAAGGACCTTAATATCCTTATGTAGTTTAAAATCCTTTGGAACTCTGACTCTGTAAATAAAATATTCCCAAAAGAAGAATCAGACAGCCTTATTCATTGTAAAAGAATTTGTACTTGAATCGAACTCCATGAATCCTAACTGAAATCTACAATTGAACCAGGATTTGATAGGTTACTTTTAAAATACAGTTAATTACTTTTATAAAATCAGAAATTTGTGTTGCTAGAAGTTGTAGTGACCATTACAGAGAGCACCTTATTTTATAGATGAAGAGTCTGTGTCTGGACAGTCTTTGTTTTTTCCTATGCCAGAAGAGTCATGAGGATCAATATTGTTCAGTACACAGAGTTTAAAGAACAAGGAGAGAAATGAATTACAGTAGATGGGGTAGAGAGAGAAGATGGGAGGGGAGGGGAGGGGGGATAGTAGAGGATAGGAAAGGTAGCAGAATACAACAGTTACTAATAGGGCATTATGTAAAAATGTGGATGTGTAACCGATGTGATTCTGCAATCTGCATTTGGGGTAAAAATTGGGAGTTCATAACCCACCTCAATCTAATGTATGAAATATGATATGTCAAGATCTTTGTAATGTTGTGAACAACCAATTAAAAAAAAAAGTGGATGTGTAACCGATGTGATTCTGCAATCTGTATACTGGGTAAAAATAGGAGTTCATGAACCCCTTGAATCAAATGTATGAAATATGATATGTCAAGAGCTTTGTAATGTTTTGAAAAACTAATAATAATAATAAAAAATCAAAACACCAAAAAAAAAAGAATTATCTTTCTTTCCATGGTACCAGAAGTGATCATCTTAGATGAAAATACAAGACAGTAAGAAATAAACAGATGATATATTTGTTCTTTAGAGAGAGATTTATATCTTCCTAGAAACCTAAATTCCACTCATCTCTAAATATCTTACTACATACTTGACCATGACATTTTCCCTAGAGGGATGATACAAAAGGTAAGTACCAATGGATTTCATAGATGACAGGAAAGAAAAAATAATAATTTGTGTAGATGATGGTTTAAAATGGCCTCAATAGTCAAATACATTGCTGTTTCATCAAGGCAGCTTTTGTGGTAATTACACACAGTTACACAATTGTGCTTAAAATCTATCATAAGCCTTCTTCAAGGCTATCCTTGAGCCCCTCCCCAGGAATCAGGATGCATTTTAAAGTAAGATAATCTTTGCTAGGGGGAGCTGTAATGAGTTTCCTGATAAAATAAAACAAATGAGTCAATTAAGTTTGTAATGCACCAAATGATTGATTCTACATAGACTGAATAAACTGGTTGAAGTAATGACATATTCTATTTTCCATTTTCATGTTTTTTTTAAATTTTTTGTTCACTCCACTCTACTTTGTAAAGCAGGAGAATAAGTCATAAGATGTGTTAACAACAAAAATCTAAGTTCTTCACTTACAGATAAGAAGTTACGACAACAAACTATAAAGGGATTTCCCATGGCCCATGGCAAAGGAGGAAGAATGGCGGGGGAGAAAGGACTATGATATGTCAAGAGCTTTGTAATGTTGTGAACAACCAATAAATAAATAAATAAATAAATAAATCATAAAAAGTACCATTAAAGGCAAAAAAAATAAATAAATAAAAGAAAGGACTGAAGATGAGTTGGACAAGGAGAAGGAAGAGGATAGGAGAAAGGGAGAAAGCGGAAAATGGAGAAGGAGAGAGAGAGAGAGAGAGAGAGAGAGAGAGAGAGAGAGGGAGAGGGAGGAAGATAGTGTATATGTGATAATAAACCACAAAATAGTTCAACGTTCTTATTCCTAACATACTTCTTGTTCTCTTAAATTGTAGGACTCATGAGAGGCTATTATCAACCTGTTTACCTTGTAAAGTATGTTAAAATGTGAATGGTAAGAATCGTATTTCAAAAGAACGTAAGAAACATCAGATATAAACTCTGCTTCTCAGAAAACTTAAGTTGAACCTCGGTCTTTTAAATATCTTTGACACCCCTGTAAGTCATGTCTTCAGAACTGCACTAATAAATTTTGTGTGCAGCTATGGGTGTTAGAAGACATGGCTTCACTGTACATAGTTTTATTAGAAAACATTCACATGCGTTAAGGAGTTGAGAAACATTCTGGATGTTTTATAAAAAGCATTTGGCTTTCTTAATTTTAGATATCTCTCAGTATTCTTGCTCTCTCTCAGATTGCCAAATTCTGATTTATTTTTCCCCAGTTCTGTGTTTACTTTCATCTTCAATTATTTTGGGTTCAAGTATTTTATCAGACAGGTCTATCCATGTCCAATGGGGTGAAAGAAAGGTCACAGAAAAAGAAGACAGAAGACAGAAAAGCATTCCAGGACTGTTGCTACGCCACTTGAGACAGGTCTGTTCTGTAGGAAGAATTTTCTCCTCCTGGGGACTCCCACTCTCATTTTCCTGGTTTGACTTAGAAAAAAAGGCTTGAATACAAGCAGTTGTTTCAAGAACACATTTCATTTTATGCATCTGTTTTTTCACATTTGACTCATTTTCACAGCAGTTATACATTTCCAAGGGTTATAAATTTCATGAAAGCCTGGCTTTTATAAACCAAGAGCAACACCTCTGTTCTCTGCAAATTTTTTCTTCAATTAAAAATTTATTTCGGCATTATGTTTAGTTTAACATTTTTACAAAAGAAAATAGTCAACTCTGATTTATTACAGCTTCTGTTGAAGAGGCAGTGAATATTTAATATGCAACTATATGCTTTTTATTTAAATAACATTTATTTATTGCTTACTCTGTGCCAGACACTGCTGTGAATCCTTTCAAATATTTATTCAATGTGCATAAAGAATCAATGAGGTAGGCAGTATTACTATTCCTCTTTTATACCTGAGAAAATGGGTAAGTAAATAAATGTGATTGCTAAGGTTCTATTTATGTACGCTATTTGTATTCACTGTCTAAATACCCAATCTCTAACTTTTCAAAAACTGAAGTATTTGAAAAAAATTTATTCCTAAATGATTGGAAAAATCAATATCTTCTTCATGTTTGATAAGTCTGTCATATCCTTGAGAAATTATTGGCATAAGTATTCATCCTTTTTTCCTTAGCCTAATTGGCATTGGTACCTCAAGGTAGAACTATTTTATCTGCATAGTAATGGGCAATAATCAGATGTATCTTGCTGCTCCACAGCAAACATGAGGTGCTTCTGTTATAGTGAATGCAGATATCCAACTTAACACAGCAGGAAAAAGAAGGTGCTTATAATTAACTTTATAAAGGAATACCTCTTAGGTAAGCGTCCCCTACAACATGGAAAAACTGAGAAGACTACTAAATATTTAATGTGTTAAAGATGAAACTGTAATAGAATTTATAAAATATTTAGAAGTGAACACAAAACATATTTTATATAGAACTTTTGGATTTTACTAAGAAATATTTAAATGATTTTCTAACCTTAAAAAGATGATAGGAAAGACAATAAATTAACAGTAAGGAAATACATAACTCAAGTAACAATAAATTCTGAAAATGAATGCAATGGTATATTCTAATAATTCACATAAATAGGAAAGTTAAGATGTGTGTATTAATGAGAAAATAAAGAAAAAACATGATGACCAACAAGCAAATGATTTGTGATTCATGAAGAAAAGCAGAGAAGAGATTCCAGTATCAAAATTGAGAACAAAAGAACATAGAGATTAAAATTCACATAATGTATTAAATAAAGGTGTGAATATATTTTAAAATGTGGATGAAGTAAACACCCCCCAAAATGCACTTTGTTAAAATTCTCCAAAGAGGAAATTAAAATTTAAATAAATTTATTATATTCACCAATGAAGTCACATAGAAAAAGTTACTTAAAAAAAAGATTAATGCAGAAGATTCAGAGAATTTTAATCAAGTTTGACTAACATTCAAAGAAACTTTCATCTCCTGCTTATGCAAATTATTCTGGAAATTTAAAAGGAATTCATACAATAGCGTTAAAAGGGGATTTTTATAATTTTTATAGCAAAATTTGACAAAGCAGGGCTCAGTGGCACATGCCTGTAATCCAGGGGCTTGGGAGGCTGAGGCAAGAGAATTGTGAGTTCAAAGCCAGCATTCAGCAAAAGTGAGGCACTAAACAACTTAGTGAGGTCCTGTCTCTAAATAAAATACAAAATAAGGTTGAGGAAGTGGCTCAGTGGTCAAGTGCCCCTGAATTCAATCCCCAGTACCAAAAAAAAAAAAAATGACAAAGATACAAAGATAAAGGAAAATCAGAGGTCAATCTCTCTAATAAACATATTTGCAAAAATTATAAATCCAATAATATCAAACATACTCAAGTAATATATAAAGTGTGGCTTAAAAAAACACTAAAGACATGCACATATATTTAAAGTATATCTATTAATATAATTCAACACTCTAAGAAAGGGAAAGCTGTAGTTATGACAAGAAGCAAGAAACTTGGATATCATGGAATATCTGTCATGTTAAAATTTAGAAAGAAATTAATAGTATTTCTTCAGTAACACATTTTTCCAACCTATGTAATAGATATTAGTGGAAATATTAGATACTTAGTTTTGAAAATCAGAAAATATGTATTTACTCTTCCAGTTCTGTATACTATTTTAAATATTGCCAGTACAGTAAGACAAGAATAAAAATAACAAAAGTAGCAGAAATAATGGTAGTCCTTTAGAATCAAAAGAAGACATAAGACAAATAGTTAAGATTAACAGAAATCTGTTAGATTCGTTATAATTTATTATTCAAAATTATTAATTATTCATAATCTAATACATTTCTAATAATTTTAGATAGTGAATATATTTTCTATATATCTGAAAACACTAGAAAAATAATAATCCAGTTGACAATCTATAATGAAGATTTCACCGGTAACAATAGAAATAACATGTAAAGCATAATAGTTAAATGTTACATATTATGCATATAAATATATAACATGTGTCATATATGTTAAAATATGTTTAATATTTATATACAATATTATATAATAACATATTACATATATTTACAAATATATAAAACCTATACAAAGAAAATAAAAATATTTTCCAGGGAAAAAGTGACAAATTACAAATTAGTTAACCATGTTCATAGATAGGATAAATTATTGTGTGGAATTTGAAAAAGATTACCAATAATTTATATGAAAGTTTAAGAACCAAGAGAATAATGAAAAATTTGAAGGGCAAAGAGGATGGATTTCCTGCATATTTGATTGATTATATTACAATGTCAAATATGGCACAAGATAAAAATTGTCAAAAATTAAAAAGAGAAAGCAAAAACATCTTTGCATATGTGGAATTAAATATATCAAAGATGTGGTATTAGATTTGTTAGAGAAAAAAATGGACTGTACATGTTGGGATCACTAAAAATATTAATAAAAATTGGGGGACAGTTTTCTATCTATAAACTATCTCCCATGTAGTATCAATATTCAGTTTGGCAAAAATTTTAAACTGTCTCTAAATAGAGATTTGTTTGGGGACTTTTTGTAGAGACAATGGTAGAAATTTGCACCAGGAGAAATCTAATTAAAATTTTCAGATGATTTACTTTTTAATAATAATGAGATGAAAGTATAAACAGAATAATTTATTTAAAATTAATAAAATTGACAAAGATTTTAAAAATTATCCTCAATATTAGTAAATAAATGAAATCTTTTTGTGTTGAAAGCAGCTGTATAACAGTGCAATCAATTTGGTAGTAGATTTTCAAATCCAAAATTTGAAGATGTTCATAGCATACTGTATTACAATCTTGGAATTTATTTTATGGGTTTACAACCAAAAGATACATTGGCACATGAACACAGGAAAATATTACCAGATAGCTCATTATACATTTTTTATAGTAATAACAGAAAGAAAAAATAAGTATCTGTCAGTGGGAAATAGATGAATTGAGTACACATATTCAGTGAAACAGCAGTGAAATACATGAGTTAAAGCTATACATGTCAATATGAAAAACTGTCTAAAATATGGAAGAGTTAAATTCTCAAATGCATAAATAAAAATACATTTTCTATAATGTTTATAACACAAAAATATCAAAATCATTTATGAGTGTGCACTTATGTAGTTAAAATATATGGAAGTTATTTAAAATAAGATAAAGGAATGTTCAACTGACTTCAGAAGAGTGCATTAATTCTTATAAGGAAGTAAGATAGAGATAAGTAAAAAAATGGCAATTTTTTTTATAAAACATATGTCTAAATGTGACAAAATGATTGCATTTGATCATTTTTATGGTGAAAACATGAAATGATTAATATTCTGTATATATTTGTAACATTTGAAACATTTTTAAGAAGAAAAAAATTACAATTATTTTCACAAGTTATTTATGTTTTCCTAAATGGCCATCTATGTTTATATATTTAAAATGGAGGTTTAGAATTAAGTTCTATTATGTATGTTTTTAAAATTAATTATATAAATAGGTTAGTGAGAAAGTAATAATTATATGGAGAAGGTGATATTTATGTGGGGTTATTAATTATTAATTTTCACCACTGTTTTTTTTTTTTCTTTGGTATTTTGGTTCTGCTGCGATCCAACTCAGGACCTTGCAGAGGCCTGACAAATGTTCTACCAATGAGTTACATCCCCACATCCTCACCAAATGATGGACTTAAAAAAAAAAAAAAAGTCTTCTGTACTTGCTAGTCTTCCTACTGCGGTGAAAGGAAAAGAATATTTGGATTCCTGATTTGGGGAGTTAAACATAATCTACATGCACGCCCATCATGTACATATAATGAGATATGTATCAGAATAGACATCTTTAGAAGAAAGTTATATTTAATAACAAAGTTAACTTATTGTACTCCACTTTGAAATTTCTAAGTCCTCTTCTTATCCATTTCAAGGGATAGTGACAGATTTTGCTCTGTTTTAAAATGCAGAATATGTGCCTGATGTTCAAAGTACAAAACTGGGTTCCATAAGTTAATTTATATGGATTTAAGTAAAAAGTAAGTAACTCATCATGGTATTTAAATGGTTGCCAATTTTGATTTAAATTATAAAACATTTTGAAGCATGAAGGCAAAATATAATCTAATTACAGGTAACACCTTTATTCTGTCTTGTTATTCATGCCAATTTTCTTCTCACAACTTCATTATTTCAAATGAAAACAATAATGCAGAAGTTGCAAAACAAATATATATTCCATCTATAAATTTCTATAAAATTAGAAACTGCTTATAAAAACCCCATTGTTATGACATTAGTAGGCATTGTGTGAATAAACACAATGTGCTTTTATTCTTTGTCTGAAATGATGCAATTGAACTTTAGATCAAGTGAAGATACTATGGTTTCTATATAGTTTCAACACTAAAATAATGAAAGTTTGTTTATAGAGTAAGGATTACTTGAGTAGAAAATCTGTTTTATTCTATTAGTATTGCAAACTTATAAAATATCAGCATTACTATAACTATATTAAGACTTTTGATTTTGAATTGTTGGTGAATATACATACAAGTATATATTTTTAAAATTTAAAGAAAAAATTTGATATTTGTTAAAATTTTATATGTAGCTCCTTATTACTTCAGTTTGCATATCATTCCACATCCTTTTACTAATGGGAGGCTTATTTTATAAGGTTACTCAAATGAATCAAGCATGCTTTCCTCAGGGTTGTGTGAAATTATGATTCATTGCTAGTAACTGAACCAATCGATTATCAAATGGACAAATAAAATGTAGTGCTTCCAAAACAGTACAACCTCTCTGTAAAGCAGTATGGAGATTTCTCAAAAATCTAGTAATTAAACCACCATATGACCTATCTATCTCATTCCTCAGTATATATCCAAAAGATCCAAAATCAGCACACTACAGGGATACAGCTACAACAATGTTTATTACAGCACACTTCCCAATAGCCAAGCTATGGAACCAACTTAATTGCCCATCAATGGATGAATGAATAAAGAAAATGTGGTATATATATCCAATGGAGTATTACTCAGATATAAAGAAGAATGAAGTTATGGCATTCCCAGTAAATGAATGGAACTGGAGAAAATCATGCTGAGTAAAATAAGCCAGACCCAGAAGGTCAAAAGTCAAATGTTTTCCCTAATATGAAGAAGTTAATCCAAAATAAGTAATAAAGAAAGGGAAGGGAGAATTTCATCAAAATAAGAGAGAGATCAGTGGAGTAGAGGAAGGAGATTGAGGGGGAGGGAGGAGGGATGGGGAAGGAGAAGAACAGTGGGGTAAATCTATTCTAACTTTCCTAAGTACATATGTGAATACACCACAAGACAGGAAGGAAGGAAGGAAGGAAGGAAGGAAGGAAGGAAGGAAGGAAGGAAGGAACTGTAAGGTCAATAGAGGAAATGAACAGGGGGAGGAAAGAGGAGAGGGAAAGGGGAAGTACTAGGGATTTGCATTATGTCAAAATATATACCATGCTTTAATAATTATGAAAGAATAAATTCTAATACTATGTATAACTAAAAAAGCCAATAAAAAATTTAAAACTCAATGAAAAGAAAAAGGGAGAAAACTATTGGGCTTCCATAAACAGAAATACTTCTTTAAAAAGTAAGAAAATTATATGCCCTATTATAGGATGCTATGTTTATTAAAAAGCGAGGAAAATAAAAATTAATTCATAGGTAAAATAAGTAAAATTAGACTTACTTCATGTTCAACAACAACCAAATTAGTAAATGGTACAGCATTGCATAAGGTCCCACTTTTTCCCGTTAGTAATCAACACCAACCAAATTGACAAGCTTATTGTTTAAAACTTTTAGTTAATAAAAACCATAATCATGGAAATAAACCCAGGGTTTCAGTGGCCTAGAGTGTAAAGCACATTTTTTATATTTCTGAATTGCCTTCCTTCATAATACAGGATTTTTTTCTGAATAAATAAACATGTGAGTCCTTTGTAAAAACATGATTGATGGAGGAGGTATAGCTCAGTGGTAGTGCACTTAGCTATCATACAATAGGCCCTGAGTTTGACCCCTAGCAATTGGGGACAAAAAAGTGAAAGACAAAGATGTATGACATAGAAAGTAAAAAAAAAAAAAAAACTCTAAATACAAGATTCCAGGTAAAATTATTATTAACAATGACAACTCCTCCATAAAACATGATTACCTAAATTCTCTTAAATATGGAATTTCAATTTTATGCTTAGAACCTGTACAGATATTGGAATAAAACATAAAGAATTTTTGTTTTAACTTAATGTCCCTAATTAGTTCAGTCTGATTAGTGAATACAGAAATAAGGTCATCATGTAACAAATGTTATATTAATTCATTAAGCAAATTGCAATGCAAGAGAAACTGGAGTAGTGGGAAGGTACAGATGTCTTAAATGTAGCATTCAGTAGGAAAAGGAAAAGACATCAATCCTGTAGCTATATGGATCAAATTCTTTTGGGTCATCCTTTTAAAAAAATGTTTTTATTAGTGCATTACAATTATGCATAATATTAGGGTTTATTTCGACACAATCATACACACATGGGATATAATTTGCTCCATTTCAGTCCCTACTACTTCCTCTTTGTCTCCTCTCTACCCCCTCTCCCTCTTCAACTTTAAAAGTTTTAAGTAAGCAAATACGTGGGAGCTGCTTGCCACAAATGACCCATCCTCAGCCCAGGGGGTACTGAACTCATAGGGTTCCACTGCCTTCCACATCTATCTTCGCAGCTCAGATCTCTGCTTCTATCTCCATTCAGTAATTATATTTCTTTGGTGTTGTATTCATGTGTTATGTATTGGTTTGTGTCCCCCTGAAATTCATATGTTGAAGTCCAAGCTTGATTTATGTCAGATGTGACCTTATTTGGAAATAGGGTCTATGCAGTACAGATGTAATTGGTTAAGAGGAAGTTGAAAGGATAGCCCCTTATCCTATATGACTGATGCCCTTGTAAAGGGGGGAAATTTAGAGACAGACACTCACACAAGGAAAATTCCCTGTGAAGATAAAGGCAAAGATTAGAGTGATGCTTTTATAGTTAAGAAACACCAACAATTGCCAGCAACTCACCAGAAAGCAGGCAAGAGGCAGGGAATAGATTCTCTCACAGCCCTCCAGAAGAAAACAGCGCTGCTGACTCCTTGATCTTGGATTTCTAGCCTGCAGGCATGTGAAACAATAAGTTTCTATCAAATAAGCACCCAGAGTGTGGTTCTTGGTTAAGGACAGCCCTACAAAAGTGTGTTTTCAATGTCTGTTTAATATCCGACTGCTTTAAACAACCCAAGTAACTCAAAGTTATCTCCTTATGTACTCATTACTCCATTTTTAAATAAGTTTCTGAAGAACATAGTTTTGGAATGACTTAACCAACACAAATTTTAAGAGCTGTTATCTAACGATTTTGTAAAAATGAGCAATTTGTTCCAGCAGTTTGCCTTGAAAAACATCAAACTCACAATAAGTTGAAAGAATTATATAGTAAACACCCACAAACCTACTGCTAATATTCTACAAGTGTTAGTATTCTGCAATATTTATTTTACCACCTTTGTATCCATCTATCCATCCATGAATTCATATTATTTAGATACAAGCCAAAGCAAATTGAAGATATCTGTATTGTTCAACAATAAACATTTTATTCACATCATTAGCTGGAATCCAACATGAGTTTGGGGATATTTTCTAGGAAAAAAAATATACATAATTAATTACACAAACTACAGGATGCAACCAGCGTTGGCATGTGCATATACTGTTTAATCTGAACTTCTATCAAAATAAAGAAAATCATCATTGTTACAGAAATTCCACAATGTCGTTTATTCATAAATCTTAAACATCCTGATTCCAAAGGCAACAATTTCTCTGACATGTTCTTTCATAGATTATTTTTTCCAGTTTAGAAACTTTATATAAATAAAATCACACAATACATACTTATTGTGTAGAACTTATTTATTTAGCATACTGTTTACTGTGATGCATCCATGTTATTTTATTCATAGTTTTTTTTAAATTATTAAATAGTATCCTGCCAGATATGGTGGCACATAGCTATAATTGCAACAGCACAGGAGGCTGAGACAGGAGAATTGCAAGGGTCAAAGCCAGCCTTAGCTACTTAGTGAGACATTGAGCAACTTAGCAAGATGCTGTTTCAATATTTAAAAATAAAAAAAAAACAAAATGAGTTAGCTCAGTGACTAAGTGCCCCTGGGTTCAATCCCTGGTACAGAAAAAAAAAGTAGTATTCTCTTTTATGAATATATCACAATTTATTTGCCTTTCATCTCTTGGTGAATGACTGGGATTTTTCCACTTTTGACCATAAAAAATCAAACTGTTATAAACATTCCTGTACTAAAATTTTGGGAAGCATATTCATGTGTATGTATCTGTGTGTGTGTGTGTGTGTGTGTGTGTGTGTGTGTGTGTATGTGTGTGTGAATATGTTTTCAATTTTTTGAGAAAATGACCAGAAGTAGACATTCTGAATCATTAATTATATGTTTAGTTCTCTAATAAATTTGGCAGTGGGGAAAAGTTATCTTCCAAAGTTGTGGTAACATTTGACATTTTTACCAATAATGTAGGAGAATTCAATTTGTTCTACATTCTGACTTTCATTTGGTAATCCATTTGTTGTAATATCAGCTTTTATTTCTGATGTAAAAATGGCATCTTTTGGTTTGAATTGTCATTCTCTGATGTTTAATGATATGGATATGTTTTTATGTGCTTATTATCACTCATCTCTCACTATAAAGTTTTTATTATTCAAATATTTTCCCATTATTTAAAATCTTGGGGTTTTGTTTTACTATTGAAGAAACATATGCATAACTATACATATATATGTCCTATTTATCACTATGAATTTTTCATTCATCTATCCACTGGCACAAATACTTTTTTTTTTAGATTCATGTTCTGTGAATAGTTTCTTCTAATTCATGGATTGGCTGGTTCTTTTCCTTAAAATGGCTTGGAATTAGCAATATGTCTTAAATTTTGATGATATCTTATTTATGAATTTTCTTTATATATTTTGTGTGCCCTAAATTATTTTTGTCCATAACAAGAATCATGAAAATTTTCTCCTGTTTTTCTTCAAGAAGACTTATGATTTTTATTTTGCTTTTAGTTCAAATTAGTTTGCACGTTACATTGGATAGTGACTAGGAATAATATTGTTTCTATATGGATATTTAATTATAACACCCTTATAATAAATACTGTTCTTGCTAGATTGCTTTGCAAATTTTATTGAAAATAAAATTACTATTTAATGTATTCAAATATCGCTGTTCAAAATATATATGAATGTGTGCTTTGGTACACACCTGTAATCCCAGTGGCTAGGGAGACTGAGGCAGGAGGATCCCAAGTTCAACGCCAGCCTCAGCAACTTAGCCAGGCCCTAAGCACCTTAGGGAGACCCTGTCTTAAAATGAAAAATAAAAAGGGCTTGGGATGTGGCTCAGTGGTAAAGCACCTCTGGGTTCAATCCCTAGTACCAAAAGTAAATAAATAAATAAAATTTATATGAACACACATACACATACATGCATGCACACATCTTCTTTTATATAATGGGAAATATTTTCATGATGATGTCATGTGTTCAATATGTAACTTCTGACATATTATTTGGGAATAATATTAAAAAAAAGTTTAACACTTCAAATGAAATGCCCATATCTCTTTTTAGTTTCTGTACTTCTTTTTTACAATGATTTATGAATTAGAGATACAGTGTTTAAAGATGCAAATAAAGGCACATATACATTATGTTTTTCTGACCACAAGAAATATTGCTTTCTGCTTGTCTTCCAAAACACCAGTTGAAAATTTTTTAATTTTTTTTTACTATAAGCAATTAATAAGATCAAAGATAAGGTATCAGTTCTAAAGAACTCATCCCATTTCACCCTGGAATTGTTAAAATGTGCAAAACCTTTTACATATTCCTTTCTACACTACAATCACTTTTTCTTTCTTTTTTTTCCTGAAGTCATAAAACTTCTTTCTGTGTTTTCAAGGACCCTAACAATCTAACTCCTTTGCTCTTCTCCTAAGGACTCATACACATGGGCAGAATTGCCTGAGGACAGGACAAAATGATGAGTTATAATGACAATCAATTAGGGACTCAAGAAACTTCCTGAGAATTTCAGATGAAGATGGTGTTTTAAGTCTATGAATTGAATCGAAGTCTCTTTTTACACTGACAAAAATGACAGTAATTAGGGAACATTTTAAGTCATAAACACATAATTGCAATAGATTTAGAGAGGACCTCCCAGCAGCGTTTATGAACCTACTACAAGAGAAGGTCAAGAAATAACCACTTTACAAAATTTATGTGCTACTATCTGAATAATTTCCCCAGATTTTGTGTGTTGAAAACTCAGTCCCCAAAATCATGTTAGTAGAGTTTGGGGACCTTTGAGAGATGAGGTCATGACATCTTGAGCCCTCATGTGTTCATCCACTCATGAGTTAATAGAGTAGCAGGCTAATAGACTATCTCAAGAGCCAGTCTGTCCAAAATGCCGGTTTGGCTCTGTCTCTTATGTTCCCCTTGCAATGGGATGCTTTGCTGTATCTGAAGACTGCATAAAGTTCCCATAGCTGAGAAGGCCTTCAACAGATGTAGCTCCTTGACCTTCCAAACTTCTGAACTGTGAGCTGATTAAAACCTTATTCTTGCTGGGTACTGTGCATGCCCATAATTCCAGCAGCTAGGGAGACAGGAGGATCACCAGTTAAAAGCTAGCCTCAGCAAAAGTGAGGCACTAAGCAACTCAAAGAGACACTGTCTCTAAAATAAAAATACAAAATAGGGCTGATGATGTGGCTTAGTCGTACAGTGCCACTGGGTTCAATCCTCATTACCAAAAAAAAAATAAGTCAAACCACATCCTAAAATTCAGATGATTTTATGGACTTTATAAAAATGGTTAGTTGCCATATTCTTTCCCTTGCTCCAGATGAATGAAAAATTGTCCCCCTCATTGATTTGGTAGAAGAGCAAAAATTTATTTTCTTGTGGATATTAACCAGAAAGATTCTGGATTGAAAATGACTGGAAGCAAGATAGAATATATTTCTCTTTTAAATGTGGCCTATAGGAAAGGGGAAATATAAAGATACTGAGATCAAGTGTTCCTCCAAGAAACAGCCTGGCTAAATCACACCATAGTTCAGCCAAGGGAGGCAAACATTGTACATGTTTACAGAGATTCAAACAGACTGTTGGCACCTTACTCTTAAATATACAACAAGGGACCATCAGAGAGAGTTGAAAACATAAGACACTTGAAAGTAGTGGAGATTAAACAAACAAGTAAACTTCTAAAAAATTATCAGAAATAGCCTCAAAAGAAAAGTAAATAAATAATTCTGTTAGATAATATAATGAAAAAGTTTTGAGAAAAACATTTTTTGGAAATTTACAATATAGTAGCAAAACTAATCCATGAAAAGGGCTGAAAACAAAGTTAAGGAAACTAGCAGGATCCAAGATAGAGGGCCAGAGAGAGGCAGCATTCTGTGTTGCTCTATGCCCTGGGACTTAAGTAGTGAGAACACTGCTACTCTATGGGTGATATTCCTGCTCCATGCAGGAATCACAGCCACCATGCACATGCAGGACTCTGGGCTCAGTGTCAGAGTAGGTCTCCTAAGTACTTGCCCACAAAGGATTACTAGGTCCCCAGGATCATTGGCATCACCACCTGCACAGAACTTTCGGCCACCCACCTGAGCAGAAATCCTGGATGCAGCTCCCACACAGGACACATAGCAGCTATCCATGAGTAGAATCTCCAGCCTCCACTCCCATGTGAACCCCCATCTACTAATGTGGGGTTCCCCCATTCACCTCCATCTTGGGACTCTGAAGCAGCAGAGATAGCCTTCACCTGGGAACTTCACACAGGCTCTAAAGAGAGTCTACAGCCACACACTGCATGCCACACACCTAGTCTCTGAACCCATCATCCAACACCATCACCCAGCTTCCCCCACCCAATCCAAAACTCCATCAATGAAAGCAAACACTTCCATCTTGGGTCACCTTCATCACCATCTTTAGTGGGGGCAACTCCCAGTTTGGAAATCCAGCTGGCCAGGCACCCAGTTTCTAACTCCCTCCTTTCCCCAGCAACTGCTGAGGCAGAACAGTGACTGCCCACCAAAAACAGCTCTCAGCAAGACAGGTGTGCAGTGCCCCCAAAGCACCACACACAGAAGACCCATAGAGAAATTTTCCTTATTAGGAAGCAGTAAGGGAGAGGGTGAGTGTGATACAGTTTAGAGACTAACACAGAGACCAGGAACTGGAAGGTCTTCAGGCGAGATAAGGTGATAAGACCAGGTGCTCACATCACACAAGTGGACCCAAAGAGAGACCCTTGAGGTGCAGTCTTCCATTGGGGATCAGTGGGTGCCACACCCCACTTCCAGGTGCCCTCTACCCAGGACCATCTCTCCCTCCCTGGTTACCTTCACCATCCTGAGGGCGGAGATATGTGTTAACAACAGAAGAGCCCACCTATTGGATGAGAAGATAAGCAGGAAAGACACTAATCTCCAATCAAAACAATACTTGTTTCTTTCTTTGAGATTTTTTTTCTTCTCCCTCTCTTTTCTCCCATCCACATATCCCCAACATCTGTGAAACCAAATACTTTGCAGGGATTAAGATATTGAAGATTGGGACAACTGAAAAGTATATTACAGTTGTGTTGTATATTCTTTTTTCCCCTAATTTTTACTATTCTAACATTTTTTATTTTTCTTAATATATATGTGTGTTTGTTCTATGTGCTCTACTGTCTTCTCACTTGTCTACCCAAAATTATTTTGTCTCTATTCTCATGCTACTAAACTTCTTCTTTAGATTTCTCTTTCACACTTGATGAGATGTAATAACTATATCATCACCTCCGACTTCCTCAGCATATGTTCCTACACTTCACCCCGTGTTCTTTGTCCACCATCAGAAACTGTAAACCCTTTTACAAATCTACTGATCATATGGTAGATAATAATTCAATTCACCACTTCTGTACATTGTGACCGAATTGTAAACATCTTAATAGCAACTATTTGTTTTCAGGGTGTATATTCTTTATATTGGGATCTGTTAACATTGTCCTTCCCCCAAAAGGAGAGGTATTAGAACCCTACCGGGGCACTAAAAACCTATAGGGTAAAAATGGTAATGCCTCAGATCCACAATGCTAGAAGGAAAGACACACGAGCATCATGAAAAGACAAGGGAAGAAAGTGCCCCAAACAAATCAAGGTACCACATTATTAGAATCCATGGCCAGTATAGCAGAAGAAATTACAGAAAAGGAGTTCAGGATATACATAACTAAAATGTTCTGCAAATTAAAGGATGATATAAGAAAGCAAATAAGGCAGCAAAAGATCATTTCAAGAAAGACCTACATAAGCTAATACAGGAAGCAAAATATTACTTTAATAGAGATAGAGATTCCTAAAAAAATCAGAAACACATGAAACAAAAAAAATAAACCAAATTAAAAGTTCAATTGAAAGCATCACCAACAGATTAGACCACTTAGAAGACAAGATCTCAGACAATGAGGACAAAACATATAATCTTCAAAAGAATGTAGACCACACAGTGAAAAAAGTAATAAATCATGAGCAGAACATTCAAGAAATATGGAATAGCATAAAAAGCCCAAGCTTAAGAGTTATTGGGATAGAAGAAGGCATAGAGTTCCAAGCAAAGGAATTAATATTTTATTCAATAAAATAATATCAGAAAATTTCCCAAACATGAAGAATGAATTGGAAAACTAAATTCAAGAGGCTTACAGTACACCAAATGTACAAAACCACAACAGATCCACACCAAGTAACATTATAATGAAAATGTTTATTATATAAAATAAGGAGAGAATATTAAAACCCATGAGAGAAAGGAATAAGATGACATATGGTGGGAAGCCAGTTAGGTATGTGCAGATTTTTTAACCCAGACCCTGAAAGCTAGAAGATCCTGGAACAACATATATAAGCTCTAAAAGAAAATGAATGTCAACTAAGAATCTTGTATCCAGCAAAAGTAAGCTTTAGAGTTGATGATGAAATAAAAATCTTCCATTATAAACAAAAGTTAATAGAATTTACAGATAGAAAAAACCTGTACTAGAGAATATCCTTGGCAAAATATTCCATGAAAAGGAAATGAAAAACAACAATGAAAATCAGCAGAGGGAGGTATTACAGTAAAGTAAAAAAAAAAAAAACTAATCAAAAAAGAAACCAAGTCAAATTAAATAACAAAAATAAACAAAAATTACTGGGAATACAAATCATGTCTCAATAATAACCCTGAATGTTAATGGCCTACACTCACCAATCAAAAGACATAAGCTAGCAGATTGGATAAAAAAAAAGGACCTATCAATAGTCTACCTTGAAGAGTCTCATCTCATAGAAAAAGACATACACAGACTGAAAGTGAAAGGTTAGGAAAAATCATACCACTCACATGGACTGCAGAAGTAAGCAGGAGTTTCCATCCTTGTATCAAATAAAGTAGAGTTCAAGCTAAAGTTAATCAAAAGGGGTAAAGAAGGACATTTCATGCTGCTCAAGGGAACCATACACAGACAAGACATAACAATTATAAATATATGTGCCCCAAACAATGGAGCATCTATGTTCAACAAACCAATTCTTCTCAAGTTCAAGCGTTCAGTTTACCACAACACACTAATTCTGGGTGACATTAGCACACCTCTTTCACCAGTGGATAAATCTTTCAAACAAAAGCTGAACAAAGAAATTACAGAACTCAGTAATATAATCAATAACTTAGACTTAACTGACATATATAAACTATTTCATCCTTCAATGAGTGAATACACTTTCTTCTCAGCAACACATGGATCCTTCTCTAAAATAGACCATGTATTATGCCACAAAGTAACTCTTAGCAAATACAAAAAAAAAAAAAACTAGAGATACTAACATGGATTTTATCAGATAATAACAAAATTAAATTAAAAATTAATGATAAAATAAAAATAAAAACTACTCCAACACCTGGAGACTAAATAATGCTACTAAAGGAACAATGGGTTGCAAAAGACCTCAAGGAGGATATTAAAAAATTCTCGAAGGTAAATGAGAACACTGATACAACATATCAAAATCTCTGGGGCACTATAAAGGCAGTACTAATAGGAAAGTTCATTACATGGAGTTCATTCTGTTTTTTAACATCTTAAAACATTTATTTAATATGGAGTTCATTCTTAAAAGTAGAAAATATCAACAAATAAATGACCAAACATTACATCTCAAAGCCATAGAAAAGAAGAACAAGGCAACAACAAAATCAGTAGAACAGGAAATAATTAAAATCAGAGATGAAACAAAAGAAAAAAATTGACACAAATAAGTTGTTTCTTTGGAAAAATAAATAAAATTGACAAGCCTTTACCTATGCTAACAAAGAACAGAAAAACTCAAATTACTAACATCCATGATGATAAAGGAAATGTCACAAAAGACCCTATAGGAATACAGAAGATAATTAGAAATTATTTTGAAAACTTGTACTCCAATAAAATAGAAAATATTTAAATCATCAACAAATTTCTAGAGTCATGATTTTCCCAAATTGAATCAGTATTATGTACACAATTTAAACAGATCAATTTCAATCAATGAAATAGAAGATGCCATCAGAAGCCTACCAACCAAGAAAAGCCCAGGAACAGACAGATATAGAACTGAGTTTTACAAGACCTATAAAGAAAAACTAATACCTATACCCTTCAAATTATTTTATGAAATAGAAACGAAGAAGCGCTTTCAACTCATTCTATGATGCCAGTATCACCCTGATTCCAAAACCAGGCAAAGACACATCAAAAAAAGAAAACTTCAGACCAATATCCCTAATGAACATAGATGCAAAATTTCCCAATAAAATTCTGGCAAATCAATTACAAAAAAATATATCAAAAAGATAGTGCACCACAATCAAGTAGGTTTCATCCCAGGGATGCAAGGTTGGTTCAACATACAGAAATGAATAAATATAATTAATCACATCAATAGACTTAAAGATAAGAATCATATGATCATTTCAATAGATGCAGAAAAAGCATTTGACAAAATATAGTACCGATTTATGTTGAAAATACTAGGAAATCTAGGGATAATAGCAACATATCTCAACATCATAAAAGCTATCTATGCTAAGCGTCAGGCCAACATCACTCTAAATGGAGAAAAATTGAAAGCATTCCCTCTAAAAACTGGAACAAGACAAGAATGTTCTCTTTCTCCACTTCTATTAGTTTTTGAAACACTGGCCAGAGCAATTACATGGACAAATTAAAGGGATACAGATAGGAAAAGAAGAACTCAAATTAGTACATTTTTCCGATGATATGATTCTATACCTAGAAGACTCAAAGAATTCCACCAGAAAACTTCTAGAACTAGTAAATGAATTCAGCAAAGTAGCAGGATACAAAATCAACACCCATAAATAAAAGGTATTTCTGTATATCAGTGACAAATCCTCTAAAAGGAAGACCAGGAAAACAACCCCATTTACAATAGCCTCAAAAAAACAAAACAAAACAAAACAAAAACTTGGGATTCAACCTAACAAAAGAGGTGAAAGTCCTCTACAACAAAAACTACTGAACACTAAAAAAAGAAATTAAAGAAGACCTTAGAAGATGGAAATATCTCCTTTGTTCTTGGATAGCCAGAATTAATATTGTCAAAATGACTATACTTACCAAAAGCACTATACAGATGTAAGGAAATTTCAATCAGAATCCCAAGGAATTCCTCATAGAAATAGAAAAAGCAATCATGAAATTCATCTGGAAAAATAAGAGCCCCAGAATAGTTAAAGCAATCTTTAGCAGGAAGAGTGAATCAGGTGGCATCACTATACCAGAACTTAAACTATACTACAGAGCAATAGTAACAAAAAGAGTATGGTATTGGTACCATAACAGAGTGGTAGACCAATGCTACAGAATAGAGGACACAGAGACTAACCCACAAAATTACAATGATCTTATATTAGACAAAGGTGACAAAAACATACATTGGAGAAAAGATAGCCTCTTCAACAAATGGTACTGGGAAAACTGGAAATCCATATGCAACAAAATGAAATTAAACCATTATCTCTCACCATTCACAAAACTCAACTCAAAGTAGATCAAGGATCTAGGATTTAAACCAAAGACACTGTAACTATTAGAAGAAAAAGTAGGTTCAAATCTCCATCATTTTGAATTAGGCTCTGACTTCCTTAATAAGATTCCTAAAGCACAAGAATTAAAATTAAGAATCGATAAATGGAATGGATTCAAACTGAAAAGCTTCTTCTCAGCAAAAGAAACAATCCGTGAGGAGCATTGAGAGCCTATAAAACGAGAGCAAATTTTTACCATTCACACATCAGATAGAGCACTAAACTCTAGGATATATAAATAACTCAAAAAGGTAAACACCAAAAAAAAAAAAACCCAAATAACCCAATCAATAAATGGGCCAAGGAACTGAACAGCCACTTCTCATAAGATGATGTACAATCAACCAACAAATATATGAAAAATTGTTCAACATCTCTAGCAATTAGAGAAATGCAAATCAAAAGTATTCTAAGATTTCATCTCACTCTAGTCAGAATGACAGCTATTAAGAACATAAACAACAATAAGTGTTGGCAAGGATGTGGGGGAAAAGACACATTCATACATTGCTAGTGGAACTGCAAACTGGTGCAGCCAATATGGAAAGCAATACAGGGATTCCTTGGAAAACTGGGAATTTGATCCAGTTATCCTACTCCTAGGTCTATACCCAAAAGACTCAGAAAAAGGGACACAACCACATCAATGTTTATAGCAGCACAATTCACAATAGCTAAACTTTGGAACCAACCTAGATGTCCTTCAGTAGATGAATGGATAAAGAAAATGTGGTATATATACACAATAGAATATTAACCAGCTATAAAAGAGAATAAAATTATGGCAGTTGCAGGTAAATGGTTGGAGAGAATATACTGCTAAGTGAAGTTATCCAATCCCCAAAACCCAAATGCAGAATGCTTTCTCTGATATAAGGAGACTGATGCATAGTGGGTTGGGTGGAAGAGCATGGGAGGATTAAAGGAACTTTCATAAAGCAAAGGGGTGGGAGGTGAAGGAAGCGGGCATGGGAGTAGGTAGAAAAGGTGGTGGAATCAGATAGGCACCATTACCCTAAGTACATTTATGAAGACACAAGTGGTGTGACTCTCGTCGTATACAACCAGAGATATGAAAAAGTGTGCTCTATATGTGTAATATGAATTGTTATGCATTCTGCTGTCATATACAACAAATTAGAATAAAAAGTAAATAAATATATTTTTAAAAAGAAGGTAATAAGGAAAGATAATATACACAGGAAAACATAACAAATACAGAGATATGGCCATTAGTTTATCAGGTCCAGAGATCCAATATCCAAATAATAGCAGTTTCTGAAAAAGCTTACAGAGAAGAGCAAAACGAAGGAAGTCATAAAATATCATCCAAGAACTTTTCCAGAACTATAGAACAAAGATTTTCATCTTGAAAAGTGATTGATCTTGATTATTAAAAGCCATTGATCTTGATTATGTAGAATACTGACTGAAAACAGACTCACCCCAATGTACATCACAGTAAGATTTCAAAACAAGGAAGATAAAAAGAAGCTTCCAGAAAAAAAGAGAAGAAGAAGGATGAGGAGGAGGAGGAAGAGGAGGAGGAGGAAGAGGAGGAGGAGGAAGAGGAGGAGGAGGAAGAGGAGGAGGAAGAGGAGGAGGAGGAGAAGGGTTGAGAAGGGGGAGGGAAAAGGAGGGACTGGGGAGTCAAGATGAGTTACACTTCTCAATATCACTACTAAAACTTAGAAATTAATAAAGAAATGTCTTTGAAATTCCGAAGGATAATGTTTTCTAATTTAGAGTTTGGTATCACTCAAATATGAAGTCAGAGTATATATGTTTCTTAGATTGTTAGTTATTTTTTTCAAGAAGCTACTAAAATGAGAATGGAAATCTAGCAGAACATGGGGCCTGGGGAACAGAATGTTAAACAGCAAAAAAAAAAAAAAAAACATGAAAACAGGCGGAGGGGACCCACAGGAATATGGTGCAGGAAGATACCTAGATGTACTCTAGGACTTGAGACCAACTAACACACAATGGAGAACAGGGAGAAATCTTAAAGAGTCCAATAATGTTATTAAGAAATTATTAAGAAATCGAAGTACTCTATATATTATGTTTTGATTCCTGCATTTTGATTTTCCAGTTTGGGACAATATGTATTAATTTTCCAGCTCAGATGAAGATTTCACATTTTCTTCCCTCTACTCATTCAAATTACCATCAACAGTACATGCATCTTTTCTTTATATAATTGCTGAATTGCAATTTTGGCCACATTTACTTCCAGTGCTTATGTTACTATTTCTATCACAATAAGTCCATGTCTTATAATACAACTAATTTCCTTTTTCAGAACAATTACTTTTAAGTTTATCTGGAATTTATAATTATCTGGTTCATTTTGGAAGTTTGGTTGTTATGTAGCATTTATAATTCAACAGCAAATGCTCTGTTGTTTGATTCATTTATCAGTAAATTCACATATAGGTTTTTTTTTTCAACTTCACTCACTTATTTAGACACTGAAACATGGTACCTAACAATTCTGTCCAATATTCAAAGTAGTAGTCACTGATTTGGAAAATCCATTGAAGAATGATTATAAAATTCTAAGTAGTAACAGCAAATAACTTTGATTTATAATTTATTAAAAATGTTAAATTTTTAACTTTCTATTTTAAAATAATTTTAGTCTTCAAGAAAAGTTGTGTCAGATTGCGGAGAGCTGTGTATACCCTGGGTTGTCCTAATATTAACATATTACATAGTGAAATCTGCCAAACTAAAAAAATTAACATTAGTACAATGCTATTACCTAAATTTAAAATTCTATTTGTTTTTCAACAGTTTCTCCACTGATGTTTTTTTCCTATTCCAGAATTAAATTTACTCATCATGCTTTCTTTGTTTCCTCAAATATGTGGTAGTACCTCAGTTTCGTCTTCTGTGTCCTTGATATTTTTGAAGAGTATTGGTTCAGTATTTTGTAGAATACCCTAAATTTGAGAGTATCATCATGTATACCTCTCTTCAAAAAACAAACATAACAAAAAATCCTTTCATAGTCAGAAAATGTAATACTAAATGATAGTATCTATTTCAAAGTCCACTTAAAATTCCCTCAAAACCACCAAAGAGTAGTTATAGTTGTTCTGTTTTTTTATATGTAGGATTCAATCTAGTATGACCTAATTCATTTAGTTCATTTTATTATCACGTATCTTTAGTCTATAGAGCTTAGGTTAGTCTCCTCATCTTTTGTCTATTTGTTGGTCTCATAACATTCACTAATTTTAGGGATCTGGGTCAGTTACATATGTGATATTCCAAACTCTACATTTCTGTTAATGTTTTCTAATTTCTAAATTCAGTTAAAATATGATATTAATGGAGATATCCTGTCTAGTAAATTAACATCAGAAGATGCGAAATATCACTTTAATCTCACTATTTACAATATTAAGTTACTTGGTTGCTATTTATTATATTTATCTTAGTCTATTTTCTGTTATAAAAGCAAAATATTGGGTATTTTATAATTTAAAAAATATTGCTTACATTTCTGGAGGCTGTCAAATCCAAGCTACATGTCACAACTTCTTGGTGGGTAGCCTTTGCAAAGTCCCTAGCACAGAGCATTACACCATGAAATAAAGTATGCAAATCAGAAAGAGCTTACTTTTATACAAGGCCACTTCTGAGGTAACTCATTAATCCATTAATCTGTTAATACAAGGATGAACTAATCCATTCATTACAGCAAGCCTTGGTGACTCAATTTTTCCAATACAAGAAATTTGGGGAATACATTCAAAACATAGTATTCTCCATATTAAAAGTAAGTGTAATTATTAATTATCTGTGTGGTAAAATTTGGAAAGTGTGTGTCTTTATTCTTTTCTCCTATCATCAGTTGTAAATTGGTGATTATAAAATGATCATATTCTAATTCTATTGTTTCTTCTATATTATCTGAATTCTTTAGGGGAAAAATGAAAACTCCATTTATTTTTAAGTATCACTTAAATATCTTGTGTGGTCTTAAACTTAGACCAATTATCATTTTTTTTTTTATTATCAAACTTGGCTGGTAAAAATCCCTTTGAGAGAGACCTGTGTCATTTGACATGTCTCTATGTGAGGATTTATTATATGTATTATTCTTTTTCTGCTACTATAAATTTCATTTTTTGTGCCTTCTAATGAGTTATTTTTGCTAAAATTATTTTGTTGTTTAGAGACTCAACATGATATTCTAAGATTATCTTGTACTTTTTACTCAACCTGGACTCAGCAAGCTCTCAAAAATGTTCTGATTCCTTTTGTAGGAAATAGCATCCGTGTTCTGAGACTAAAATTAGGTTATTAAGTATGTTCTAGTGAATTACTGTTATTGATTTGGAGACCCATTTTTTTCAAATTTAAAAGATAAGTATATATCATTTTAAAATCATCAATTGACATTGACCAATTTAAATTTTTTCAGTATAGTCACTTCCTTGCTTCTTTCCAATTTCCCCGTGTATCAGTGAGAACACTTCATTCCAAAAACATTATCTCCATCCTACCAGGCACTAACGTAGCTTGGAATTCTATGTGAATGCCACCCCTACCAACAAACCTACAGAGTAAAGTTCCAGAGTTGTTTCCTTTGTTCCTAAAATATTTCTCAGTTCGTGGGCTAACACCAAGTTGATTCTGCTTCTATGGGGCTTCCAGTCATGTTGTTTTGTCTTGGGGTGTGTTCAGTTTAATGGGTGCTTTTCCATGTTTTTTTTTTAATTTTTATATTTTGAATAAATACAACATGCACATATTTTAGAAGTTAGTGATAAACAAAATATAATAACTGAAAACATTTTTGTTCTCCATGGAATCCTGCCCAGACTGTTTCTACTCATCTCTTTTCTTATTTGTTCATAGTATTTATTTTCTTTTTGCGTGCGTGTGAAAATAAACAGACAAACTCACATATGTTTATTTTACTTTCTTTTTTACGAGATGGCATTTTCAAATGATCTCTTTTCTCGAATTGTATTTTTCATTTAATGCATACAGTGGAGTTTAGTCCATAGCATTTTATAATAATCTTCCTCATTTGTATACAATTGTATGGCTCTTCATTGTACCATAGATTTGTTTCAACATTTTAGTATTTCAGATACTAACTGCAATGAATCATCTTGTGCAAACATTGCTTTGCAATTATGAAGATATTTATTTTGAGATATCCTTTGAAAAGATATTGCCAGGTCAAAAGGTTAACACACGGTCAGATTTTATAGTTACTGATACAGTCCTTAAAATAAAGACTATATTTTTATACTTTATCAATATAAGAAATTTTTAAATTTCCCCATATTCTTGACAACTTTATAACTTTTTGTTGTAAGATTTTTCTGGTTGTGTTTTATTTCTTCTTGTTTAATCATGTAGTGATAAATAAGTTAACGTTAATCATTAATGACATTAATTAGTAAATTAATTGGTAACAATAATTAGTAAACTATTAATAATTAGTAAATTAATTAATTTTTTCTTAAGTGTTTTTCAACTTTATTAATACAAAACTGACTAACAAAAATTCTATTGACAGCATAATATTTTCACATATACATGTGAATGATTACATAGAGCTAATGTAATAGATTGCCTCAGGTATTTATCCTTTCTTCTTTTGTAAAAATATGCTTTAAAATATGCTTTCTTAGTAAACTTCAAGTAAATAGTACAGAATTATTAACTATGATCATCAGGTTAAACAAAAGATATCCAGTCAAAAGAGTCTCAACAAATGCAATTCTGCAATATGACCTCATTATTTGAACTTGAAACTATGGGATAACCTGCCATTATTAAATCTACATACATTTACATTTTCTCCATCTACAACACTCCTTTATTTTCACTACTTTTTTTTCAGAATACATTTCCTCATAAAGTAGCAAAATATAAGCTTTTGTTTAAGACTGCAAGATATAAACTATTGAAAAGTAATTGCATTAACAAGACAATTAATTAATTAATTGATTTTATATTGAGTATTTAACCCAGGGGTGCTTTAGGTTGAGCTTTACCTACAGTTCTTTCATTTTTTTTTATTTGAGACAGGATCTTGCTAAATTGCTGAAGGTTTGAGGTCTTGCTATATTGCTGAAGTTGGCCTAAAATTTGTGATCCTCCTGCCTCAGCCACCTGAGTTGCTAGGATTACCAGTATGCAGCACTTGCCTGGCTCAATTTAAATTATTTTTTATATCATATAAGACATATTTGACAACCAAGGGAAATAATTTCTTCTGATGTTTCTGGATGTGTGTGTGTGTATGTGTGTGTATGTGTGTGTGTGTGTGTGTGTGTGTGCAAAATAGATTTAACTTCATTATTTGTCTCTTCTCAAAATGGATTTAGCACCTATCACACAAGAGGAGAACAATTTGGAAGAGTAAATTTAATGTCTACAATAACATTACTGAGCATCTACAATATGCCAATATTGTGATATGTGTTTTCATAATTGTCATTGTTATATTTACTTCTTATAACTACTCTGTAAAGTGGAATTACTAATTAGTTTTAGTTTGTAAAATCTGGTAGATCATATTACCTTTTGGACACAAATCTAATTTTTCTCTTTTATGTCCCAAACTAAGAACAGCTTGTACTTCTTAGCCACATTGACATAACATTTGGCCGTTTTTCTTGAATAATCTAATTACTTTATGAAAAGTGAATAATAAAACATGAATTGTGAATTGCTGAGAGCCACGTGGCGGAGTCTGTATGGCCCCTGGCATTTTTCCAACAGTATTGATTGACAGGCGAGGCATTACTATCTGCCTCTGCCGCTACTTTTTAATTCTCACACTATTTTGTAGTTCTCATGGGGATTTCCAGGGATTCCCCAAGAGTTCCCATTGGTTGGGGAAGTGCAGGAGGAGGGATTTCCGGGAGAGATATTTCCGGCTGGGGGTTCCTGGAATTCCAAAAAATTCCCCAGGAGCGTGTGTGAGGTTTTTTTCTTGCAGTTCAAAAATAAAGTTTGTTCCTGCTTCAGTGGCTCACGATTTGTGCCCAGCCAGACTGCGGCAGTGAATAAATATTGAGGTCTCACCAAAACCATGGGAGGCCTAGGTTGGGCAAATAGCCAAAGTCAAGTTTGTTCTAAAATCCAAAGTTCTGACTTTACGAACTATCTACATTAATAATGGCCTTGCCAAAATAGAAATTGATTTCCATTAAGACCATGGAAAATCAACAATTATCCAAAAAAAAAATAGATTTGACTGAAGGACAGGGTGGGGATAGTTAAATCCCAAAAATACAATCATAATTCTTCCCCTCGCTTTGGCGATATATGCACATTCAAACTCACTCTTCTATATAGGCCTCACAACTTGCATTCTAATCCATTGAACATTATGCCATGTTGTAGTTTAGAGATGAGGTATCCCCCCAAAGTGCACACGTGAGACAGTGCAAAAAAAGGTTAGAGGTGTGATGATTACTATTACACTAATAGTTATAATTAGTGTAATAATTACACTTATTAACTTAATAAACGCATTAATCCACTGATAAGATTTAACTGGGTGGTAACTGGAGGAAGTTGGTAAGTGAGGTCATGATTTGGGGGTTTATATTCTGTTCCTGGTCAGTGGAGCCCTCTCTCTGCTTCTTACTTGCTCTGTTCTGAGAGGCTTTCTTTTGCCACGCCCATCTTCCTTGATGTTCTGCTTTGTACCTGGGGCCCAGAGCAAGAGCTGGCTCTCTGTGGACTGAGACCTCTGAAACCATGAGGCACAAATAACTTTTCATCCTCTAAAATTGTTCTTGTCAGCTCTTTAGGTCACAGTGATGAGAAAGCAGACTAAAATAGTCTATGATTTTGTTTACTCCCTGGCCCACTTTAGTTAGTGTAGAAATAGTAACCATGTAGACACTCATCATCGAGCTAACAGGAAATGATGAAATAATAATTTTGATTTCCAAATAAAATTAACTTTGTGAATTTTAAGTATTTTAAATGTCAAGATTCTTAAACATCAATATGAGGCTTAAACTCTAGAATATTTACAAAGTTAGTTTTATTAGTTCTAGACATATAATTCCCTGAAAAAGTTTGGGGGGAAATCCTGCTTAATCTAGCTATGAAGAAGCCAGTTTTATTAATTTATTTGCTCATATTCTGGGTTAAATTTATCATACATAGACTACTGAGGGGAAACTGACAGGACAATTTTTCTTCAGTTACAATTCTTTATTACCTTTCCCTAAAGATCAGCATCACTGTCCCCATGTTATTAAAGACATTAATCTAAAAATACCTGAAATAATCCTAACAATCGACTTGCTAGTGTGATAGTTTTCTCAGCTGACTGATCATGTTAATTAGATTGGTGAACTACAGGAAATGTCCTCAGTTTTATTGTGATACTCTGAATTTGACAGTCTGGGACCTTCATACCATCAATCAGCAATTGAGGGAAGATGGGTCATCTTTGGAACTAAAGTCAAAGGAACTACAGTAAAACTGTTCAGGATATAAAATAAAATTTTCTTCCCCAAGGAGATGTTTAGATTCCTTCCTAACCATTCTTAGGAAGATTTTCACAAAGAATGCCATATTAGTAGAGCACTTAGTACATAAATTTTGTACACACTTTTCTACTATGTAATTTAGATTTGGAAAAAAAATAAAGAAAAACTAGAACATAAATAGCAAATGAATGAGCTATGTTTTCCCTTTTGAGGTTTATGGAAGTTACATTTAAAAAAATAGAGCTGTACAATCCATTTTATTATTACATGGTTTCACTGCATGTTGGTGGTAGAAAAAGCCCCTGATACCTTAAAGAGTGATTCAAGGTGGAAAATAGATTGGGAAAAATCAGAAATTTAACTAATGTACATCAGAATACCAATGCTGCAATATAATATTGGTAAGATTAAGCAAGTGCCTGAAAACAGGCTCGTATCAGTGATGGAAGGTGAGTGTAGCATTTAGGAGGAATCAAAAGAGAAGTAAGATAAATATTTTGGTTGAGTCTTCAGTATATTTCCTAATATTTTAAAAGCTTCAAGGCTTACAAATATGGACTTTTCCACATAATCTGGTATAAAGTTTTTTTTTTTTTAAAGGTATCACCATCCCCTGGATTTTGATTGAAAAACTCCCCTAACTGGTCTTCTTGCTTCCACTTTGGTGGAAGCACTGGACATTTTACAGTTCAAAAGTCAGAGAGCTCTATCTAAAATGGGAAGAAAATAATGCCATTCCTCTGCTTGCCATTGTCACTTTGGGTAAAAGCCAAGTTCTTATAAGATGTGCATGGCCTTTCTCGAGCCTTGTCTCTCACCTATCTGGCACATTATTTTCAGTTCTTGCCATGTTGGACTTTCAGCACTATCTTAAATGCCCCTACTCTTTTCTGCTGCATGAACTCTGCACACCCACTTTCAGACCTTACTCCTTTTCTTCAAATGACAAGCTAAATTTACTTTCGGAGTGGCTCTCACCAACCACCTAATCTTGAAAAGTTACCTCTGTTTTTTCCTTAAGCGCCACGTTTTGTTCTTCATAAGGTTTAACACAGTTTAAACCGTGTGTTGTATTAATTAGGATACAAGTGAAGCTGCTGCTAAAAACAAACAGTAACAAAAACCTGACCCCAAGACTGAATAGTTTCCACGAGGTAGCATTTGGTTTCTCACTTTCAAAACAATCCAGAGGCAAGTGGTCTGAGCCTGGAGCAGAAACTCTGCAGTCTGCATCACATGGTTTTTAATCTTTGAGTTCCAGACAGTTCCATTTTTCACTAATATCCTGCTATCAGGCAATAGCAAGGAAAAAAAAAAAAAAGAAAGAGGAGGCAACACATTGAATACTGGGCACTGTGGACACTACTTCCACTATTGGCCCAAACATAACTATGTGGTCACACCTAACTGAGAGAGAGACTGGGAAATAGAACGGAGCCTGGTGGTCACGTGCCAGTCTCACTCTAGGGCAGGAAAGAAGGGGAGAAAATTCTCTGGAGGACACACAGCAGCCTTATTAAAGCTCATGTTTTAAGTGTTTGATGTCCATCTTCTCTACTGGATTGTGTAAGATCCATTAAAGTAGAAAGCCCAACTGCTGTTTTTAACTTAGTCTCTGGTTCAGCATCTCACACAGACAAACTCCTCAATAACAATACTTTCATTAAATGAGTAAAATGAATTCAAAATCTTTACTCTGAAGTGGCTTAACACATTCCTTTTTGTAGTCTTGTAAGTATTTGGCATTATATAATCTATGTGTTTGTTCTTTCTTCCTTACAAATTTGTAATCTCCAAAAGTGTGGATATCTTTACAATTTGGTGTATATCTATGTGTCTCTATCTATCTATCTATCTATCTATCCATCTATCTATCTATTTCCCCCTAGTATATAACATAATATGGTCATTGAATAAACACATGTTGGATAAGCAAATTAACGTGAGCACATAATCAGTTCTCTAATAGAAATTTTGACAAGGTTAAACATCTAGCAAATTCTGGAAATTCTTTCCTATCAGTGTTTTATTTTTCATTATCACTTCCCCTAAGGAGTGCTTTTTTGATAGCTTGCTAACACCTTTTGAAAATTTAATGCAGTGCATGCACTCTACATCTATGTATGTGCTGGGGTCCTTTGGAGGACCACAAAGCATTGGAATAGATAAGATTTTTGCCCATCAACTCTACCCCAAGGAATCAATTTCCATTCCCTTACGGATAATGTAACCTCTGCTGAGAATGCTTTCTTTATCAAACAGCATGAGACTTACCATTTTAGTTCATTTTAAGGATAATAAGAGATGTCATTCGTGGATGCCATAGTTGGACCACATGAAATTAAATTAAATTTGCTTATATAACATGAAAAAAACACATAGGTTTGAAGATGCAGTATGTGGTGTACAAATTTAGTTTACCTGTCACTTGTTCTTACACTTTTACCTATGGATATCTATAGCTACCGTTATTTAAGTCATTATAATTTGCTAGACATTGGGCTAACATTTCATGCACCTTCTCTGGTGGGAAGCCTTATTTGAGGAGGAAATTTGTTTGAAATGGGAGTTCAGTGTACTTCCTGGTATGAGGGAAAAGCAAAGGAGCAATTGGGAGAGCTGGAAGGAGCAGAAAGATGCTGCACAATATGGATATGGACATTAATGGCAGTTTATTATTAAAAATATCATTTCCAAGCATAACATACTAATTTTATGATAAGTTTATTAATAGTAGATAGTATTGAGGTCCATAATTGCATTACCATATTGTAATGTACCATATCGTAAGGTTTAATAAAGGGACTTTTCATGTCAGTGAAATTGCATCATCCTGATTTGTATCTTCTTAGCTAATTATAAATCATTATTTTTCTCCATTATATTTTAGAATAGATTATTATTTATTGTGGCACCTGACTGGGGTTAAATGTATCAACATCTTTATAATAGAATTCCAGTGTTTAGCTATGCTTTATTTATGGAAACTTTTGTTTTTAAAATTTTCAATGATTCAGGCTGTTTGGTTGTGTCCCCTGCGTGCATATTTGTAAAAAAAAATATTTTAACAGATAACAGGTAATGTAACATAATAAAAAAACACTAATATTTTAGGTTATGCATGAGGATGATATTTGAAGGACATCATTGGTGAACCACATAAAATCAAAGCAAATTTTGACAGAGGATGAGGAAAAAATTGTTAGTCCAAGGAATAATAACCTTCTTATTAAAAAATCAGTTATCTAAGCATACTTTGGAACATAGCCAAAACTTTTTTTTAAGTATTTTGCAAAATAAGTTAAAATTGTGAGCTTCTTATTATCAATTAAAAGTAGTGTATATTAAAAATGCTTCAAGATTTTCTGTGTTCCCGTCTCTTCCTATGTTCATATCCCTTTTCTGACCATATCATTCTGACAGTACTTATCATATTTAGGATTAATTATTTCTTTTTTCCCCCAATCCACTTAATTGAACAATGAATTCCTGAGTGACAAAAATGATATTTTATTTAATATTTTCTGGAAGAATAAAACAATGTTGAAACACCATGTGGAGAAAAAATATTTCATCTTCCTGAGATTAATAACACAGGTGGTAGTTCTTGTTGATCTACATTAATCACCCAATACTGGCCCCAGTGATTTGCATATTCTTTTATAAACTAATTTAATATACAAGACTTGATTACCTATCACTTGATTTCCCAGGTTATACCTAACTAAAAACAGTACATCAAAGGAGTTAGGCATGGATGGCAGAGCCACTAAAAAATGAGGAAGTGTAGAAAAGAAAAAACAAACTAGAGTAAAAAGAAAATGCATATGTTGTTGAAAATACAAAGTGAAAGACATTAAATGTACTGCAGTCATTAAGACAAGGTTGAATGATATCTCACATAACATCTTTAAAAGCAAACATGTGATGCAAAATAAAATATTTTCATATAAGACTATGTTAAATTTACAGGTGGAAGTTAGTAAACTAATGAGCTCTAGGTACATGGAAAATCAGTTTCTTAAAACAGATTTTTTATATATGATGCTAGATCAAAGATATTACTCTTTCAAGGATCTACTTTGATTTATTTCAACTTTTGAAGAAAGTTCACATGAAAAGTCTATGAAAAGTTCTTACAAGAACAAGAATTATATATAAAAAAAGAACAAGAATTCTATTTGCCTTAGAAACTTCTCTGATACTAAAAACATCTTCCTTAAATTCTTTATGCTGAAGATGGATTATAATGATAAATAGGATGATACTGAATTTGCACTGAATATTAGCTTTAAAAGATAAAAAATAAAACCACAGGTGTAGTTAGTACCTAGATAAATTGTGCCTTCTTGGTTAATTAATTGAAATGGGTCAAGTAAGTGAATCCTTTATCCAAAAAGCTGATTATGGTATAAATTTATTCAGCCAAATCTTAGCAGTCTATATTTTGGGGGTTTTGTTAGTTAGTTTGTTATTGGTACTTGGTATTGAATGCAAGGTTTGTTTACCACTGAGCAACATCGCTGGTCCATTTTACATTTATTTTGAACAGGTTATCGGTTAGTTTCTGAAGTTCTCAATAAATTGCTGAGGCTGGCCTAAAACTTGCAGCACTCCTACTTCAGTTTCTGTGGTCACTAGGATTACAAGTATGTTTCCACGGACAGCTCTAAAATAAAATCCAACTTTAAAATTCAGACATACATGTCAGAAATTTTTATGTATGTCTAAATATCATTTAAGTTTATATTTTAATTTTATTTGCTGAATTAGCCAATTTCTGAAGTTTCTGAACAGCCTATAAATATATAATCATACTCATTTTCACTGCTGTTTGTGAAATATTCAACATCCATTCCTGAATTACTCAGAGTTACTCCTCTGAACAGGTCTTAGGAAGGACATTAATGAAGACATTATTGAAGCATCCCAGCATTCTTTGTCCTGCAAGCTCAGATATATCATTTGAGGCTCTATATCAACAATCACTACCACCATCATCATGAAAGCAAAACCTACCTAAAGATTAAAGTCATATAACAGTATTGGAAATGATGGAAAATACCTTGGAAATGATCTTCACTATCTTTCTTGCTTTGAAAAAAAAAAAGTGAAGTTGATGTTCAGATTAAAGAAATTATTTGTCCTTGATCATATGTTGAAAAACAACTGTATACAATGAATACTCAATGAGTACTCTGTAAGAGAAAAGATTTTTTTATGAATTATTCCATGTAGTCTTATGAATAATGTTATGAAATAAAATTTATTGCTATGTTTATTTTAAAATGAAACTTTTTTAAGTGTGGAAGATGCTTAGTGCTGGAAATGAAGTCCACTGCTTTCTGATACTTTCTATGGCACTTCATTGGATATTTAATTGTCTGTCTAGGCAAACATGATAAGTTAAAATGCACTTTTTACAGAGGTTTATACTTAGTTTAAGAATAGCCGAACAATGCAAAGTCTTCAGCTAACAAATGTTATAAAATAAGAACTACTGTGAATAATTTGAGGGCCAATTTTGAGGTTAAAGATACCTGAAAGCCCCTCAAATACTCATCAAATAGATGAGTACTCATCTACTCCTATATACACAAAGTCAGTTAAATCATATTTCTTTGAAACTGAGATGAACATTTTCCCCTTATTTTTAACTTCATGAAATGAGGATGCTCTTTATAATGGAAAGCATTTTATACCTCTAGAGGTAGACACACAGTTACTGGTAAAAATATGTACATATGAAAATTTTGATCATATTAAGCATAATATTGCCAGACAATTGAAACACAATTTTTTTTTTAGTTTAAAAAGGGTGTAAAGAGAACATTTGTAGAAAAAAAATTAATTCTGGATTCTGTCCAAAAGCCTTTCTTGACAAACTTTTTTGATACTAAGAGTATAGCAGGTGTATTTCCATCCACTGCACAGAAATAAAACAAAAAAATCAACAACTAAACTTGAAGAAGACTGTCAGTGGTACACTCATTAAAAAAATGCTATATCCAAAATCTCTTAGAAAACACAGACTTTAATCTTGTATGAAACCTTTTGATATTGTTAACTCTGAAAAATATTAATAATTTAAAAGTGTCAAACTGTGCATATTAAGAAGGTAGGATCTTCTCAATTTGTTGCATTTACAATTTCTTTTTTATGTATACACAAATATGATCTATGATAAAACATCAAAGTATAATAGATTTAGAACAGACTTACATATGCATAATAAAATTTTAAGTGACTTGAAATCAATATTTCATGGTTGAATCAACAGCCTTTTTTCTTAATGACACATAGAATAATGGAGCTTCTCAGATGGTGCCTTGCAGATGTTAAGATATTCTACTATACGGTATAATGGTGACTTTTTTCTGCATTATATAAGACAGCAACATTTTTTTAACATGGATACTATTAAATTCTTGATGAATACCAATACAGTTATAACTGAAAAAGTTTTTAAGAGAAAATAAAAACATTGACCAATCTTACAAATATAATATTGAGTCAAAATGGTGGACACAAAAGCATGTGTGTTGATTCCACATAGCACATTATTAAAAGTATGATTTTTTTGTAGCAAGAAAGAAGATGGAAAAGAATTACAAGGAGATGTTTTGTGTGCTGACGATTTAAGAAAAGTGGCTATGATAGTGTTTTCTTTGTGATAATTCAATGGGGTGTCCATTTATTTTTTGTGTGCTTTCTATTTATGCAATATATTTCCCAATATAAAGTACAAAACATTTGAATGTTCTAATAGGCCTGAAACATGGAAAAAAAGTCATAATGAACATTAAAATTTATCTCGAAAAAATTGAGCTAAATATCACACATTAGAGATAACAGATAACTAGTGAGATTTGACTTATTAACATCATATAAGTTATCAGTGACAGATATGGAATCTGTGGCTCTAGAATAATTAATTAAATAGTATTAGTTGATATGCAACAATTAGAAAGAAGTCAGAATATTTAGGACATTTACTATTTCAGAAAAAATGTGCAGAGACAACGATTACTGGTCCCCAAACTTCCCTTGCATGTGTGCAGTTATAGATGATATTGTTCAAACTGGGGCCTAGACTGGATTTCTCTATGCATCAGGTCTTCTCCACAAACCAAACCCAAACATTCATTAAGATACCATTTCCATATTTAGTTTAGATGCTGCTGCCTTCCTATGATCTCATCCCCACTTTTTTCTTGACAGCTCTTAGGATCTTATTAGAACATCTGCTTTTGTGTATTTAACATTTATTTTTAGGTGCACTGTCAAGAACTGCCCCAAAGCAAGCCATTAGCAGCTATTTATTGAATAATTTACTCAAGATCACAGTGCTGATAAATGGTGAAGCTGGGATAATTGTATTGAGAAGGTAAGTAAGGAGCAGATGGAGCCATCAATTCATGGGTCCCTAAAATCAAGTGTCCTTGTGAATTAATGCCAGAAACCCCAAACAACATAGATCTCTATAGTCAACACCCTTAATCTTATAAAAACATCAAAGTAAAAGTTTCTGTAGTAGTTTCACCTGATTCATTAGCCATCCCAGGAACATCCTGATTCATAACACCTTCTCTAATTAAGAATGCACTGTTCCTTAGGAATTGTTTGTACCAATATTAAGTCATCAATATAATTAACTTTAGCTCTGATAATGATTTTAGAGTCAACTTTTATTCAATTTTGACAATAAATAGGGATACTCACATAGCTACAAGGAAATATGAAAAATATATATTTCATTCCTTCATATATAAAGTAATTTCTAGGTACCTTCTGAAATAGATGGAAAAGAAAGCATTAGTGAGAGAAAGTAGCTTGTGCAGCTTCCCTCTGCCTTGTTGAATTTCCTCTCACACAGTGACCTGTGACAGTGATGATGACATTTTTCAGTATTGCAGGTCACCAAGTCCTAACAGTTGTTGATTTTTCTGGCTGGACAAGCCTATTATATCAAAAGTATGAAAGTATCAATACACCTGCATGCACCATTTCTTTAATGAAAGAAGCCAATATCCTCTTGTCCTCCAGGGAGTCTGAGCTATTTGAATTTTATCACAGCTCTCCACTTCAGTAACTCTAGAGGTTCCCAATTAGCATGTTCAATTAAAACTTGGTTAAGTGCAGATTTTGCTGTACCCTAGCCACTTGAGCAGTAGTGGCTGGGTTTCCTGTTCACTCATAATACTTATTCCACGGATGCATTCTGATATTAGAATAAACAACAAAACTCTCAAAAAAACAGACAGCATTAGCAAAATTTACATCGTCACTACTGCTTTTTTCCCTTTTTTATTGCAGTGTCCTCTTATTCTGTCAAAAATATTATGAAGTTTTTAATGAGACAATGAAAGGAACGGTGTAAATTTAGCCTCAATATTTAAAAGGAATCCATCACTTCCCGCCATGAGCCATTATGCCATGAAATCGGCAGATGGCTTAAGATCTCTCACAGGAGGTCTTGTGAGATTACATGCTCTGCATCAATTGCCATTTTTATTCTTCTTCCAGGACTATTTTCCCTGATATGGGAGGTTTGAAATTCTACTCCCTTTTTAGGGATTTCTTTTCTAAAATCTTTTGTTTTTATCCTCTTTAATTGTTAAAATTAAATACATGCAGGGAGTTTCAGTCAAAACAGTCGTCTTTATAGTTAGAGAGCATTCACTCCCCTAATCAAAGGTAAGCCAGCATCAGTACCTTGGAAAATTGGTCACTAGTTTTCTTTTTCTATTTTATATGGAAAATGATCATCAAATCTATGGTGTTAGTTTTAACAAGTATTTTCTTCTCCCAATTTCCCAACCATTACTACAATATTTTTTTCCTGAATTTTGTGACCTTATTTGCTGTTTCAGTTAGTCTTTTTGCAAAATTGTTTTTGAATATTTTGAATATTTTGCAAAATTTCCCCCAAACCAATCTGTGAAGTTATGTGTTGGGGGAACATTATTTAAGAGGGAACCCCATGATACATGAATTAGATTTGATAAAAAGTGAGCTAGAGAAGGAAGAAACTCACATATGTGCACATATAGAACCGCGCGCACAAACACACACACACACACACACACACACACAGAGAAATGGTGTGCATTAATAATGTGTGTGATAGAGGGTTGCCAAAAAAATTTTTTCAGGACACCTAGTTAAATTTGAATTTCAGAAAAATAACAAATAGTATTTTGTTTTGTATAGTGTGCCAAATTTTGCAAGAGAGATTCTTACATTTAAAAAAAAATACTCTTTTTCCAAAATTTAAATTCACCTATCTTTTATTTGCTCGATCTGGCAAATCTAGCCTGGTACCACGATAACATTGAGAAGCATATATCAACATCTTCCTTTCAGAGAACAGAGAGGTTAACCCTGCCCCATATTGTAGTTAGGGTTGCTCTGGTTGTCCTGTGTGTTTCTTTTCCTCCTTCCCAATTTCATTCGCAGTCATGCCTGTCTGCCTCAGAGAGTTCCTGGGTGCTGGGGGAAATCTTTGAAAAGAAGAGAGGCACATCAGTTTGAGGGGGAAAGGTCTACCTCCAGCCATGTTCCATTATGTCAAAATAGTGACAAAGACCTAAACAATTTTAACAGATGAAGGAGGACATATTTCATTCTCTTCCTTTTTTTTTTTTTTTTTTAATACTGGGGATTGAACTTAGGGACACTCGACCACTAAGCCATATCTCTAGTCCTAGTTTGTACTTTATTTAGAGACAGGGTCTCACTGAGTTGCCTAGTTGCTGAGGCTGGCTTTGAACTCCTGTCCCTCCTGCCCCAGCCTCCTGAGCTCTTGGGATTACAGGCGTTTGCCATTGGGGCTGGCTATTGTCTTTCTCTTGGAAATGTAAGCACCATCCCTTCGAACAGGTTCTTCTTTACTTATGATCTCTTATTGTCAAGTTTTATTATGAATTTACTATCAAAGACTAGCTTTGGAGTCTCCCCTGTGACCTATGTCTCAGATTTCTATTGTCAGAAAACTTTACCCATGTACAGAAGTGATTTCTTATTTTTAAACTTTTCAACAGTATTAAAAACTACTTTTTTCAAAAACAAAATTATTTCAAGGTCTTATCATTACTTTGAATAAGTGGTTCTCAGTGTGTGGTTTCTTGAACAGCAACAATTGCTTCACCTGGGAACTTGTTAAAAATACCAATTCTTGAGCCCTACCCTGAACTTCTAAATCAGAAACTCTCCAGGACACAGCAATCTGTTTATTCACCAGCTCTCCGAGTAATTTTGATGAACATTCAAGGTTGATTAAGTATTGCTGCAGACAAGTAATATTACTAATATGTGGGACTGACTCTACTTTTCTCCAATTTTTTTATTCTCATAAATAATATTAACCATTATTAAATTTACAGCTCAGTATATTAAATACTTTCATATTTTTGTACAACAACCACCACCCATCGTCTCCAGAATTTTTTTCATTTTGCAAAAATAGAATTTTTTAAAATATTTTTTAGTTGTAATTGAACACAATACCTTTTATTTTATTTATTTTTATGTGGTACTGAGAATTGAACCCAGCGCCTGGCACGTGCAAGAAAAGTGCAACCCCAGCCCAAAAGTAGAATTTTATATCCCTTAAATACAAGCTTCCCATATTTTCCTTCCACCAGACTTTGGTAACCCTCATTCTTCTTTTTTGTTTTATGATTTTAACTGCTCTAAGTACCCAACATAAGTAGAATCATATACTATTTGTCTTTTGTGAGTGGCCTATTTCATTTAGCATAATTTTCTAATGTTCATCCAAGTTGCAGCATATGGTCTGAGTTTTCTTTCTTTTTAAAATTGAATAGTATTCTTTTTGTATCCATATATTGCATTTTACTTATGCATTTAATGTAATATATTTGTAAATTTTGAGGAATTGTTAGACTGTTTTTCATAGAGGATGCATCATTTTACATTCCCACCAACAGTGCATGAGGGGTCTAATATCTCTATATCTTTACAAACACTTGTTGTTTTATTCTTCATTGTTATAATAGTTATCCTAATTACTGTGAAATGGTAATCTTATCATAACTGTGATTAGTATTTATTTTGTGAATAGTGGGGTTGAACATCTTTTTATGGGCTTTCAACCATTTGTATATCTTGTATGGAGAAATGTCTATTTCAGTCCTTAGATCAGCTTGTTTTCTTTATATAATCTTTTTATTATCTTTTTCAGTTATGATTTCCAAATATTTTCTTCTATTATTTTGGTTGCCTTTGTATTGTGTTGAGTCATTTCACAAAATATATGAAGTAAAAGTCAATGTTTTATGCAATTTTCCTTATTATAATATCCTTTATTATATGCTCCAAAATGATCAATATTCTTTCCTAGTTAAAAATTTAAATAAAATTTATTTCAATGACAAAGTGATCTGTCATAGATTTTAGAATCATTCCATTCTACATTTTAAGAAATTGCAAAAATGTTTAAATACCCATTAGTAGTTTCCTGAAATTAATGATTTCTAATAACAAAAGAAAAACCCTGAAAATAGTTTCCACATTAGTATTTCCTATATACAAGTTTATGTAGTGATATGTTCAGAAAAAGTGGTTTAATTATTCTTTACAATAATTTGTGTCCCTACCTAAGTTTTGATATTTTAGTCTAAACATTAGGTTTGGTAAATATGAAGAAAAGATTACAGAATAAATTGTCCAAATAAACTAAATAATTTCTTATTTATATTATTGTATTTCTTTTGCATACATAGGTGTCTTGACAAACCAAGGGGTGCATTTTATAGCATTTGTAAATATTTTTAATTGAGAGCAATACTGGCAGTAATTAGTTTTAAAATTCATTATAAAGGACACCTCTGACCATGAAAGCTACCAGGAAAATAATTTAACTATGAGGAAAGTGTCTCAGAATGAATTCTGGTTATGTTTTTTAATTTTCAGAAAAATTCTCACAAAGTTGCTTAGGATGGCGTTGGATTTGTGATCTTCTCAATGACCTCATCCTCCTGAATCACTGGGATTGAAGATATTGGCCAAGATGTCTGACTCAGTTTTGATTATATTGGCATCTCAATGTCTTGGCAAGCTGGGACTAGAATGCATAATTTAAACAACAGAAATTTATGTTTCATAGTTCTGGAATTTGAAGGTGAAGGTGCTGGAAGATTTGGGCTCAGGTAAAGAGGTATGTTTCATGGTTTGCAGGTAGCTATCCTCTTGCTATGACCACGCATGGTTGAGAGCAGAGAAAGCTAGCTCTCTTGTTTCTTCTTCTAAGGACCCCTAATCTCATTCACAAGTGTTCCACCCTTATAGCATAATTAACTTTCAATAGTCCCATCCCCTAGTACCATAACAATGAGGATAGGATATCAATGTATGAATTATGCAGGGACACATACATTCACTCCTTAACACTTAAATAGAACTTGATTTAATTAAGGATACTATACAGAATAGAATCTTATAATGCTGAATCATATTTTACCTGCCAGAGACAAAATCTATAAGAATTATTTCATACATATGTTTGAATGCATTTATATACCACAGTCAAATAAATTTTGTGGGTTTTGTTTGAAAAGTACAATTAAACCTCATTTAAAAAATAATCAGGAATGATCTCTCGAATTCTTTGTGCCCCGGGAATCAGCTCAAAGGCTCAGACTGTGCCTATGTCCGTGGCTGTCTGTAGATTAAGTAATGTCTGGACTTCTGTTGTTGTATTAATAACAAATTGGCATGCAGCCAATAGGTTAGGCTGTGTGACAGTTGCCTTGATGGATCACTCACCATGATTACTTAGTGTTTGACAGTCACTTAATATGATAGATTCTCTTCATTTTTAATTATTGTCAGGCATGAGGTAAATTGGCTTAGAAATTATATGCAATTTTAAGCCACAGAACATTGTGCTGGCATTGTACAATAACCAGAAAAATGTTCTTGTGTCAAAAACAAAAGGTTCTACTAGTTTCACAGCTCTAGTGATCTCTTGCCTCTTCTGTACTTCCAAAAGTACAATCGTGGATAATAATTCCACCAATAATGTCACTGAAGTCAAAATGGTTGGATTCATTCAAATAACTGGTATTTTGGAAAACAGTTCAAACCTGTCAATAAATTTTCATTAATTCTTTTCACAATATATTCAACATTCTGGGATGGAGTTATTTGGACTTATCCTCAGAAGTTAGAATGAAGTTTCTTCAGTGGTTTGACATTTATTTTAAAAGGTGAGAAATATTTAGAATTGTAAATAATTTCCATAATTGTCTTTTATTTTCAGAATGCTAAATTTGTACAACTCATTAAAATATAATGTATTCAGAATAAGAGCAGACTGCCCTGAAATATTACATGGTGATAGACTAAAATCTCTTTTAAAATGAACTTTTGGGTTAAATTTTAATCTTGTCATTTGGTAAAAAAATAAAATTAAGAAATATTTAAAAAGTTGAAATCACTTCCCCTTGAGTAGTTTGAACTAAGCTACATTTCATTGTTGAAGTATATTATGTCTATGAATCTGATAGATCTAATTTAGAGGTCAACAACTTTTTCTGTGTAAACCAAATTATAATTATCTGAGAATTTGTAATCTGTATAGTCTCTTTTTATATTTGTGTAAAAGGACAGGTTCTTGTACATACTTATTCTATCATTTTTACTAAAATCACCCAGTTTGAGCAGAACTAATTTGAATTACATGGTATGGCAGGAGGATCATTAGTGGTTAAAAGAGATGCCCATCTCAGGTGGCGTCCACTTTTACTGCATACCAATATGAGATGGTTGTTCCAAAGGGAAACATATTCCATGTGTAATTATTTGAGCTGTAGACTCAAATGGCTGCTGTTTTAGGATATCATCTTAATTGAAAAAAAATGATCTACCCCTAACTATGGATATTCATTCTTCACTATCTTTTGCACATTATTTTACAATGAATAAAGTAAGCACTTTTTAGTTAATATTAAAAATTGAGATTTCAAGTGGAACTTAGAGTTATGGAAAACTTATATTTGCCACTGTAAGCTCATTAATTTTCAAATACATAAAGACTTGTTTGATGAGACTTGCACTTATATTAGCAAATGTCATTTTTTATATTATGTAAAATGTGTCAACATTTGGAAAACTTGAATAACTCATTGAAAACGTGTTTTCTAAATGATCAATGTATGACATTACAAAATCACACATAGGAAAACAATTCAATCGATGTGTAAGAGGGACCAGTGAATTTTAATTTATTGCTAAAATAATGTAGAAAATATTTATTAAAAGGTTTTTGAGTTCCATGTTGCCACTGCCTTTTAAGGAAGTGCCACTTGTCCAGTTTTGGTGTAGTATCAAAGAACATTCATAATTATTTGATCTGAGTATTAAAATACTTTCCTCTTTTCTAATTACAGGCTATGTGAGAAAGATTTTCTTCATATACCTCAAACCATATAGCACATCACATTCAAATGGAGTAGGCAGTTTGAAAATCCTACTGTCCTATGTTAACCCAGATGATAAACATTGTCAATAATGTAAAAAGTGAAAATAAATTGCTTTAAAATTTTATCTTTATAAGTGACAGCCTAATTTGTTTTTATTTTGGAGAATATAATCATTTTTACAAAAATGCATGTTCCATGTTGTTGACATGTGATTGATGTATCTTAATTATTAAATTAATCAATTATTTTTAATATTCTTTGGCTTTGATTTCTAAATTGGAAAATATCAATATGTAAATAGAAAAGACAATTCTGGCTTGTGACAAACCAAGCTCTTTGGAGTCCTTAATATATTTTAAGAGTTAAAACAATCTGAGATGAAAGGGTTTGGAAACTTTGGCTTTAATCAGGCAGTCATCTATGTCCTGCTTATTTTCACATTGTCACCAACATCTTGAATCTGAAAAGTGGATACCAAAGGGGAAGTACTGGGAAATGATATTGATGAAAATATTATGTGCATGACCAAATACATAACAATAAACCCCATCATTGTGTATAATCATAATGTGCAAATTTTAAAAAGTAAAAAATAAAAATAAAAGCAGATACCTAAGATGATAAACAAATTTGTGAAAAATTGAGGTATTTACCTATATATTTTTTTTCTGTATGTATTATTACCTGTATGTGGAATTTATTCTAAAGGCAATGCAATGTTTTCTCAAAGTTTACTTTGTTTTCCCTTATTTAAGAAATTAATAAATCTGTAACTAATGTAGATATGGGAACAGTCTAGATCTACTCAGATCCTTTTCTATAGGGGGCATGTTGCCCTGACCCATAATATCTTTGTCCTACTACTTCTTTGAATTTTGGTTAGTGTTTGGTATCATTTTCAAACCGCACTTGTGGAGGTCCACAAGCTCTGTCAGTGGGTGCCTGTGAGGGGATCTGCTGTTGTCACTCCTTCCCGTCTCTCTTCCTTCTTTCTCTATCTCCAGGTGAGAGCTCTGCTTTTGAACACATTCTAAGTGCTCACAGGCACCTTTTCTCCCAGCACCCTTCAGCCTACTGCAGTGCATAAAGCAGATTCCATATGGGAGGCCATGGGTAACACAAAGCTGTATATTTCCTTTAGTTGGGGAGATTTCTGTACATGCTACAGTGGAATGAAGACCGATTCCTCACGGCATAAAAGGATGCATGGATGGAATAAGGATGCCATGATGCTTCCTGTGCGCTCATTCGCCAAATCTAAACCAAAATAACTACTACATCACTGTTGAATCACTTCATGCTGATCACCACTATATTTATAAGTACAAAGCAACTGATTCAATGAAACAATTATGAAAGTATTTTTATATTAAAAATAAAAAGTAAACTGTAATGAAAATTGCATATAGAAATACCAGGGTGTAGGATAAAAGTAAAGCTATCTCCCCACTCTATAAAAGAAGAGAGAAATAGAAAGATTTCCTATTCCTACCTTTTCTATGGAAAGATCAATCTTGGTAAAGCTGCAGGCATATTGGTGGCAAAAGGATTGGTCTTTTTATTGGTAAATCATTATTTTTGCTTCCCATGGCATAAATTGTATCTAATATACATTTAATCATATTTAAAAGCCACTTAACCATTCATTCTTTTAAAGGCTTTTGTATTTGCTTATTCACATTTTGTTTATTTAAGAATAAATAATACAGTAAATTAATTTTGGGATTACTTAAAAATTATAAAGTTGCTAGTCAAAAATAATACTGGCAAGCAGATTTTAGTGAAACAATGCTGACATCCAGTGACTACTTAAGTAAATACACAGTTTATAAATAGCACAGGATGTGAGAGATGGTGTTCATTCATTTAAAGGTCTGGTCAAAGTGAAATACTAGTGTTATCTGCCTTGGCTGACCAGTGTGTCAGGATCTAGGAAATACCAAGCACAGTCATTATGTCTGAAGTCTCTGGATTATCCATGACTGCTATTCAATAAGTACCTATAAAATAATTTATGTTCAAGTTATTTTACATTATGTATTAAAATTTTCCCTAGTTTAAAAGTATAGCTAAAATGATAATAAATAGAAATTCATCTTGTAAAAATGGGTAATGCCCCCTTCTGAGAGAGATTTTGGAAAAAAAAAGATTAACATTTTTATGCCACTAATATATATGTATTAATATCTTTCATTTATTAAAAGATTCTGGGTTAAATACTCCTGCTAATTAAATATAAAAACTGTATTAGCCAGTAGGGCAACAAATACATCAAATCAATAATTTTTTTTTTTAATTTCAGTTCTTGGTTTAACCACTTATATTAACTCATCTAGATCCAATATAATGCTTCTTAAATACTTCAAAAGTAGCAAACTGGCAATACTTATTCCAAAATTCAAGTTTTAGTTGATTTATATGGTTCAGTTTCTGGTATGGAGACTAAATCCATTTCTCTGGGTCTCCTCAATTGATTGGTTAAATATATCAAATTTTTATAAATTACAAGTCTTATGTTCCTGGTTCATTAATGCTTCGAGTACAACTATTACATGTCAGGCAATGTACAGAATAGCCTCAAAGAAACTTATTGCTTGTGTCAGAAGTGAGTTGTATTCTCCTTTACATTTTCTCATGCACTTTTTGAAAACCCATTGTGTTTTTCTGTTTGTCTTACATGCTGATAGTTCAAAACCATTACATAAATATTTTGTAACTGTTGTTAGGATGTCAACTCATTAGACAGAAATAATATTCTTTCAACATTTCATTCCTAGTGATATCATTATTTCTGATTTTAAAGATTTATGCTTTTACATCCAATCATTACTATAGATCAATGTCTTTTGCATGCAACCATTAATGAAACTATCAGTACTGACATACAGTCTTGAAAGTGTATATATATATACACACACACATATATGTATAACATGCACATATGTATTTGAATTTATATGTGAAAGTATAGACATATGTCCTATGTATCAAGAGAAATCCATGTATTCCTACTTCAGTACAAACTTTTTAAAAATAAGAATGAAAATTTAATTTTATCCCTTTGCTTCATACATGAGGATAAGAATATGGAAAGTCTTCCTTGGCATTGTTGCCATGAATTTTGTTAGTAATAGACTATCTACCATTGAATCACATGTGCATATGTAGGAATAGTTTGCTTAGCTTGTCTTTCACTTAAAAAATGCTCAAAGAAACAGAGCAGAGTAGCTCAAAACATGACCTAGAAAATGTGGTGATTTCTTATGTGACCTTAAATTTTGAAAGGTAAAAATATTCCACCTGTTCATCAGATTTCCACTATTATGAATATTCCTTACCTAGAATCTATAAAATACTATACATTGTTCTAGTCACCTTTTTTAATGCTGTGACTAAAAGGACTGAAAAAAACAATGAGTGGAGGAAAAGTTTATTTGAGGGCCCATGGATTTTATAGTTTTCAGTCCATAGATAGCTAGCTCCATTCCTTGGGACTTGAGGTAAAGCTGAACATCAGGTCAGAAAAGTGTGGCAGAGGGAAGTGGTTCTCGGGATGATTAGAAATCAGGAGAGGAAAAACCCCACTCACCAGATATGAAATATATATCCCAAAGGCATGCACCCAGGGACCCACCTCCTCCAGCCATACCCTACCTGCCTTGAGTTACTACTCAGTTAATTCTATCAGGGGATTAATGCACTGATTAGGTCAAGGCTCTCATAATTTGATCACTTCACCTCTGAATGTTCTTGCATTGTTTCACATATGAGTTTTTGATGGACATCTTCCATCCAAACCATAACATACATTATTCATTTAAAACATTATTTAATCTGTACATATTTCATAAGTACCATATCTTTTCATTTCTACATTTAGAGTCATCATTTCTTTCTTATTGCCTTCTTCCTAGTAGTGTACAAAAAAAAGAAAGAAAAATGACTCAATTGTCAGTGAATAATGTTAATCTTAATGAACTGTGACTCAACCATAAGCAGTTATCAGTACAAAACAAAAAACACCTTATTTTCGGGTTTTAAAATTGTAAGATACCTTACTATTTACATTTGTAAACATTTGTCAGGCTTTTTTCTTTTGTAATTGCCTTTTAGAATAATAAAAAGAGGATATGCACATATCAGTCCTTTAAATATTTAAGTCAGCTCTGCACAGTAATTGGCAAGAGTTTGTAAATGAAAACTAGGCATTTCTAGTAGTTATTTGGTTGCTTTGTCTTCATAAAGCAGTGTATTTTAAATTAACTCATGAGCAATTTGCAATTCTGAAAAAGGTTTTAAGCTGACCCACTACATGGCATACTATAAAGGACAGAGGACCTCCTTACAAGGTGTGTTAGAAATCACTGTTCTACCAATGACAGTCTTTCTTCTTTATTACTCATAGAATGAGTGCATAAAGACTCATTCTATGGCATCTATTTCACCTCTTCAATAGGGTTGAAAGAGTTCATGAAAATTAATGTGCTCAAAAGTTAAGTTTTGGTAATTGGGATAGGAAGAATGTAAGACTAAGATATTAACATAATTGATGTCACTTCAAACCATGGTTAGTTTCAAGGTTTAACTGGAACATTGACTAGCTTTCAGTAGCCTACACTGCCACGTTTGGATAAGAGCATTAAGGGTTAACACTTCCCATTTTACCAGTGTGGATTTTTCCAAGTTCCCAGAGAGTGTTTAAAACTTGTAAATATTCAATAAACATTAAGGTCTGAATAGATAATGCTCCAGAGAACAATATCTTAAACAGAGCTGTGCCATGTCACTGATTTAAGAGTGCTGTGTGCACTGGATTTTTTTCCTTGTCTTTATATGGATAAATACCTTGATTTTCCAAATTTAATAATGGATTTTAAGGCAAGAAAGGGTATTTTCCACCAAAGTATTTTTTATACAAAATAAAAATAGATAGTACTTTCTCAACAATGATTAATTGGATATCCAAATGATTTTCTTCTTTGTTTTTGTTTTTGTCTTTTTGTAACAGGATTTGAACCCAGGGACACTTACACTGAGCCACAACCCCAGCTTTTGTTTGTTTGTTTTCTATATTGAAACAGGGTCTCACTAAGTTGCTTAGGGTTTTACTAAGTTGCTGAGGCTGGCCTCAAACTTGTGATCCTCCTGCTAAGTTGCTGGGGTTGCAGATTATCAACCATTGAATAGCATGTGCATCTGTAGGATAGTTTGCTTAGCTTGTCTTTCACTTAGAAATGCCCAAATACCTGCAACCTCAGCCTTCAGAATTGCTGAGGTCGCAGACATGCTCCACAATGCCTGGCAACCAAATAATTTTTTGACCCCCCAAAAGTAATTTTTATACATCTCTTGAATGTGACCCTCCAGAGAAATGATATTATGAATAATAATTCATATTATTTATTTGTAATTTACTATGCAATTCATATACATACACACTGCTGAAAATGTCCATCTTACATGTTAGATGTATTGTTTTGTATTTAATATACTCTAATTTCCAATTAAATTTTCACTACACACTTAATTATATCATAAAGCATTCTAATTACTTAGGAGTTGTAATAGATTGCCTAGTGTTCATGGTACTTGCCCTAGAATTTATGTATGATAAAGACAAAGCAAAAGACATCTTTTTTTTTTCTTACTTTTTCTGATAGGTTTGTTTCAAGTCGTATACAATTAATGCTTTCTTAATCTAAACCAATTCCCTTTTCCAAATATTATAGAAAATATCTCTTATCTTGACAGTGGCAAATGCACAAAATGCTGAGGTTCACTAATGAAGTAATTTATGACATAGATTAATCTTGCTCTGTGTTAAAATTAAGCTTGCTAATATTTTCAAGAGTACATTAGTAATTTAAGGTAACTTCTAGAACCAAAAGAAAACCTCTGAGTTTCAAGTTTGACATGACATTTTACTAAAATAAGTCCTTGTCTGCATGGCAAATAGATGAAGTTGTGACTCTCCTGAGCTTGATTTGCATATTATCTAATATTTTCATGCTGAGAAAGTATAGGCATCATCCTGATTTAGAAATATTGAGCAATTTCTATATCTAAAACCAGGAAAATATGCAAATATACATTCTTATTCTTAAAAGGCAACTTGAAATTTTACCTAAGCCATTTGTTAATAAAAGAGCTATTTGATTAAATATTGCAAAAATATTAGAATACATAAATATATTTTGTATTTAAGGTGATCATATAAAATGGAGATGAAAACCCCATGTGTTTTAAGGCCATAGAATATTAATAAACAATTGCTACTAAGGCAGAACAAAGTTTGAATTCTGCCCTTTTGTATAACTGAGCCATATTCCCATAGATACAGAAAACACATCACTGAAAAAAACAACCTGAGAAAGTCAGACAACTTGAAATGTAGAATTTAAAGTTAGATGTGATTTACTGAGAGAGAATCTGTAGAAATTTGATCATTGAAAGATTTGCCGTAGTTGACCATAATAATAACTATGTTTGACATACACTTTTTATTTTTGTTTATTTTTTTCTTTTTTGTTATTTATTCTAATTTGTTATATATGACAACAGAATGCATTTCAATTCATAGTACACATATATAGAAGAATTTTTCATGTCGCTGGTTGTACACAAAATAGAGTCATACCATTTGTGACTTCATACATGTACTTGGGGAAATGATGTCCATCTCATTCCACCATCTGTCCTACCTCACTACCCCTTATGTCCCCTCTCTCTCCTTTGCCCTATCTAAAGTTCCTCCATTCCTCCCATGCTCCCCCTCCTTAGCCCACTATGAATCAGCCTTCTTATATCTTAGCATTATCTTCTCCAACTCCATCCATTTGCCTTCAAATGCCATGATTTTAGTATCTTTTAATGCTGAGTAATATTCCAGTGTGTGTGTGTGTGTGTGTGTGTGTGTGTGTGTGTAAATACCACAATCTCTTTATCTAGAAATTAAACCACAGAACCTGCACCTAATAGAAGAAAAAGTAGGTCCAAGTCTTCATCATGTTAAATTAGGCCCAACTTCCTTAATACGACTCCTATAATGCAAGAAATAAAATCAATAAGTGGGATGGATTCAAACTAAAAATTCCTTCTCAGCAAAAGAAACAATCTGTGAAGTGAATGGAAAGCCTACAGAATGGGTGCAAATTTTTACCACACACCCATCAGACAGAGCACTAATCTCTAGGATATATAAAGAACTCAAAAATCTCAACAGAAAAAAAACCATTTATAATCCAATCAATAAATGGGCCAAGGAACTGCACAGACACTTCTCAGAAGATGATATACAATCAATCAACAAATATATGAAAACTTGTTCAACATTTGTTTTTAATTTATGAGTTCTCATTTTTTTAACTCACTTAATAACAAACCATCTTATAATATTTGTTATACCAGATTTATAGAAGAAGATTCTGAAACAGAGGAATGTTAAGAAACTTGCCTAAGAACATGTATGTAGTAATCACAGGACCCTATATTCCAACCTTGGAGAGGTAGCATAACTATTTCAGTTTAATGGGTCTGCTACCAATAGAAGCAATCAAGCTTCCTTTTTCTTGCTTGCCTTAGTAAGTAACACTTATCATTATAATTATTTTGTTATAAATATCCTATGTGTATAAATACCATATGTATTTAATGAACAACATTTGTATTCTAATAGGTTTGTTGTAGGGATTCATAAAGTTGGTGGTTACTTTCAACTTTTAGAAAGTGTGCTACAAGTAATTGCTCTTAACTTCATCTGCATTAGCATGCATCCCTCACCGATATGTCTAGATGCTTGTGTGAGTGTTTTTCCTGTTCTTTAGATCAGGGGTTAATGACTTTTCTATGAAACTCTCTACAGTATATATTGAGGCTTTGTGGATCATACGGTTTATATCCCTGTTACTCAAAACTAGCATATTAGCAGCCAGGAACACTACATAAACAAATGTGGTCCAATAAAATTTTATTTATAAAAACAGATAAAATGAATTAGTCCTACAAGTCATAACTTGACAACTCCTGACTTCAATATAGTATTACTGGTTTAAACATGATAGAGGCACGCTCTCAAGCCCTATTTTTATAGGCTTATATTTATACCAATATGCAGCCACAGATGCAAATTTTGTTGAATCTTATCTATAATGACTCCATTATAGTATCTCCTTTAGGTAGAGACAGCTGCATTCTAGCCTGGTAGCTTCTCAGCATGGTTTATTTATGGGATTCTGATTACATGGTAACAATCATAACAACTATAACGGAAAACACATATTATATTTGTAAAGCCCCAAGTGAGCAAACAGGTTGGTACCTGGATTAATAGTCAGATGAACAAAAGCAACTTTCACATATACTTCCCATGCAACTACTCTAAATTGTACATGAGACAACTGGATGATGAAGATTTTATACACAATGTCAAGAACCACTTTAGAAAATGTGATTCTATGTGGAAGTGAATTTCTGGGGAAGTCTCTATTATATTTAACTGGCAGCTTGACTGCTGAGCAGATGATACAAATGCAGAAGGTGCTGCATAAATTTCTCATTAAAACAGAAACATGGGCTTTTTATGTGAAAGCAATTTAATTCCCTATGCCGTATCTGTAGTTTGTTTCCCAGTGAATATCAAGTTTGAAAAGAGAAACCATATATATGTTTTTACTGTTATGAATGAAAACTAAAATGATATGTTTGGAGAAACACATGGGGAACAAATATTGTATGTTTTTACATGTAAGATGATGCTTGATGTAAACAATATTTAACTCTGTTCTTCCTGTCTGCAAATGATGTGATTTCACTTGGCAGTTATGTTGCATAACTTCACTATCCTTTAGGTTAGTGGAAATTCCAAATTTTGATCTTCCTTATTCTTAAGTGCCCTTGCCTCCAACTTCATAAAATCCACACATGGACTAATGTGCTTTCCTGCTCACCAAATCAAGATTTATAGACACATACACACAAACGCACACACATACACTGTGAAAAAGTCATTTGTCCCAGCCTGGCATGCTTTTGTATGTCTCTAAAAGAGGTGTGCACTGCTTCTGATGCAAAGATACACCAGTTCTTTCTATTACCCGGTCCCTCAATCTACCTTCTCTCTCTGGAATCCTTAACCTCACTTTCTATTTACTCACTATTCTCAGTCTGCAAAGCTCATAACTCTACATTTTTCTCCTTTAGATACTGACTTTCCTCCTCTTGTCTTAATTTTATTCTTTCTATCCCTACAAAAATTTCTGGAAAAAATATTCTATATTTGCCATTTCCATTTTCTTATGATTTTTTAAATATGAAGGCCCTGTCCTTATTAATATCTTATAAATCTGTAATGGATCCTTTTCACAATGTCATGAAAGTTATAAGTTTTTGCCCCAAAAAATGAACCTACGGAAAAATACTTTATAGAAATAAGGTGAACTGATCCCCTGATGGTCTTCTAAGGTGACAAGTGACAGCATGCATCGGAAACTAAGAGTCCCTGAGCTGCTTTCTCTAATCAACTCCACGGATTCTCATACCACCTAAGGGGTCATGGATCTTCAATCTTTCCCCAGTGTCCTTCATGACCTCCAGATCTTCTACTGAACATCTCTACTTTGCACATTCTACTCTAATGTGTCTTAAGTAACCCATTACTTCCTCCTGCTAAACCCTTCTCTTGTTCAGTATTTTAATGAAATGTAGTATCATGACCAAACACTTTGGAGTTCATCAATGCCTCTTTCACTCTTTATGTATGATCTATGAGGAAGTTAAATTGAAAAAACTCCCAAATATCTGAGATCCTCTCTATATACCTTTTACCTATTGTTATAATTTCAAAATTTTTCATTTTTACCATGCTACTGCAAGTATGAACAACCATTGTTATGACCTCCTACAGCCTCCATCCTAAAGTTCCTCTCAATTAATATTCTCCAAGAGAATCACAAACACCAAAAGTAATACAACAATTACAATTTAGCTATGAAAGTCATTTATATCCGCCATTTCAACCTCATAACCTGTAAGTCCTGTATCCCTAGCCTATATTCTTGTCACACTGAACTTTGTGTAGATCCAAAAAAGACAAAATGTAATTTCTAAACAGTTTGGCTTGGTACATATTATTGACTTTGGCCAGAATTTTCTCCCTTCCCCTGACCACCAAGAAATAACTAAACCTTTAAGACTCAATTCAAGGACCAGTGACTCAAGGAAACCCTCACTGAACTATTTTACACACAGAATCTGATTGTGGTAGTCTGATATGACAAAGAGGAATTAAAATCACAGATGGAGTTAAGATTGCTAATCAGCTAATCTGAAATTAGAAAGTTTATCCTGTATTACCCGGGGTACTCAGTATATTGACAATAGTTCTTATAAATGGAAAATAGTCATAGAATAAGAACAAAATATGATTAAGAAATGACAGAGAGATGAAAAATTGACTGGTTCTTAAGGTGGAGGGGTGATGAGGCAAGGAATGTTGGAGACCACTAGGAGTTGGGAAGGGTAAAGATAGAAATGTAAAGTTGTGCTGCAATTGGGTACAATGAATCAAAATGCATTCTGCTGTCATATATACCTAATTAAAATAAATACATTATTAAAAATCTTAATGACTAGGTTGACCTCAGCATAAATCTGGGTTGTAAAATGAGAAAAAAAAAAGATACAAATACCCTCTGGGAAAAAATGCAGTCCTACATTTTAACCTAGTAAGACCCATTTTGGATATAAAACTCACAAAGAATGTAAGTAAGATTAAAGAAGTTGTGTTAAGTCGCTAAATTTGTAGCAATTAGTTCCAATAAAGAATGAATGCCACAATCATTTTTCACCATATTTCTGAGATTTAAGTCTCTGTTACTGCTTAGAAAAAAGAAAACAGTCAATTTTAATTGACCTTGGTTTTTAATAAAATTGAACATCTATTACAATGTCTAAAAAGAAAAGTAAAAACCATCAAACTAAAAATTCAGAGAAATCTTTCAATAGCTAAAACTGTTTCATCTATTTTCTTTACAAATTACAAATAATTAAATAAATTTTTTGGAAAATTGTTGTATTAGATAAGATGGAAATAGAAAGGTGAGGTTTATTCTTAAAAGCATTTCCATTTAGATTTTTTTTCTCTGTTTTCCCCTCCTTAGTTCTGCTTCTGCACTTAGAAAATGTCACAGGGGAAAAGAATATGTTTAAGGCTGCAAATTCTTACCAAAATATCCCTTAGTTTCTCAAAACCCTGATTTTGGACACCTGAAGAGTGAAGTATAGTTTTCCATCAGATACTCTTTGAGAAAATGTAGCTTTGAGAGTGATTTCATTTACGCTCTCTTATCTCTCTCTGAAGTCTTAACCCTCCATTTTTGTAACATCCCAGAAACTTCCAGGAAATCATTTCTAATTTATTTTTCTTATGGATGCGATAGGAACACATGTCTCTGGTTATACCAACCCACCTCAAAGAGCTGACTCCAATTTTTAATCTATCTTATGAAATTTTTCCTGTGTTATTCGTGAGAGTTTATGCGGATAGACTGGTAAACTGGCAGATTCTGGGGAGAAGGACTTGGGATGGGAGAGGGTAAAAGATGATGTGGGAGGATGTCTTTTATTTTGTATTATGTACTTTACTAAGTGATTTTTTTTGTATAAGCATCATTATGTACAAAGACTATGGTTTATTTTTTACTTCTTTCAACTTCTCCTCATAAGAACCTCATAAATTAATTTCTTACATTTCAATTGCCTCCAACAAAAAAGATATGCTAATTTCCCTTCTAACCAAAAAGGAGTGTGAATGCCAATTAAGACAGCCAGTGAAAATGAGAAGTACCAGGACAAGAGGATTAAGTAAAATGTGTTTGAAAAATTTAAGAGGTTGTTTGCAAAACAGGCCCAATCTATCTTCCTTCCTTCCTTCCTTCCTTCCTTCCTTCCTTCCTTCCTTCCTTCCTTCCTTCCTTCCTTCCTTCCTTCCTTTCTTTCTCCCTCTTTCTCCCTCTCCCTCTCCCTCTCCCTCTCCTTCTCCCCCTCCCCCTCCCCCTCCCCCTCCCCCCCTCTCTTTCTTTCTTTCTTTTTTACAGGGATTTAATTCAGGGGCACTTAGCCACTGAGACACAACCCCAGCCCTATTTTGTGTTGTATTTAGAGAGTTGCTTAGCACCTTTCTGTTGCTGAGGCTGGTTTTGAACTTGAGATCCTCCTGTCTCAGCCTTCTGAGCCACTGTGATTACAGGTGTGCACCATGCAACTGGCAGGCTCACTATATTGTCTTAGAGTTATTCTATACAGTTTTGAAAATGGTAGGTGGTCTACGGACAGTGCTAGTTTCCAAATATAACTATGTTATGTTACCAAAGTATCAAATATGGAAACTTTCCATAGTATCAAAGGTGGAATCCCATTACCATTTACCCTCTCTTACCCCAAGTTCTTCTCCCCAAAGTTTACCAATGTTCCATTTTTTTCTTATAACTCTTTACATAAGAATAAAAAGGATAAAGTAAACATCCATGTCTCTTTTAATTTTATGCAAACATGAAGAATTTATACATACAATTTATCAATAAAATACTTGGAAGATTCATTCATAAAGCAAGTATGTTTTGAATGTTTATCGTGTCTCTGGAATTAAATACCAATCTTGTTATTTGACTTGTCTCTAAACAAATTTCTTAGTTTTTAAATATATTTTTAGTTTTTGATAGACCTTTATTTTATTTATTTAATTATATGCAGTGCTGAAAATCAAACCCAGTGCCTTACACATGCTAGGTAAGCTCTCCACCACTGAATCAGAACTCTAGCCCCTGAACAAATTTCTTAACCTCTTTTTTCTCTCAGTTTCTTTATGTTTTAAATAGAAGAAATAGTTTTATTACTCTATGGAGTTGGTGTGAGGATTAGGTAAGTTACACTATATAAAAATGCCCATAGTTACTTGCCTGATAAGCATAACTATTAAGTCTTCTTAATGTTCTGCATTGTGTTACTAAGCTTCCAGTTCTATTTTAGATACTAAGGATTTATCAGTGAACAAGGTGGGTACCTTGATTAAAGGAAGCCCACATTCACAGGGGCAGGAGGGAGAACATACAATAAACTAATAAATCCAACCATAATATCAGCTACAAGCAGTGTATACATAATGTGAAATTTAACATAATAGACTAGGTCTGAGTGGAGGAAGGACTAATCAAGCCAATTCCTGTGGAAAGCTTGGGGAAGGGTTCTTTTTATAAAACTGTCTGTTGTAAAAAATGTTAGACTAAGAGGAGGAGAGGAAACATTTCAGATAGAGAAATGAGTAAGCAAAACTATGTGTGGTAGGAGAACGAGTTTCATGTTTTGTGGAATACAACAATTTCATGTAACAGGTAGTTGAAAGCAGTGAGCCTGGGGAATGAGAGGATGTATAAGATACAGGGGCAATGTCTGTTATCAGCCGTAATAACAGTATAATAACCTTGTCCATGGTTCTGCTTTCCACAGTTTCAGTTACAAGCCACTGCAGTCCAAAATATTAAATGGATAGTTAGAGAGAGGGAAGGTGGTGGGAAGAAGAGAGGGAGTAAGAAAGTGGCCAAGCATATAAAAATTTTGTTCCAGTATATGATTATCATTTTCTATTTTATAACTTATTATTGCTAATCTTTTGCTATGCTTAGTTTTCAAATTTAACTTATTAATATTTACGTGTAGAAAATGCATAGTATCCATGAAGACTTCTGTACTGCTATGATTTGGATATGTTTATTCCCACAAAGGTCATGCATGGAAGTTGGCCCCAAGTGTGACAGTATTGAGGTGGTAGAGAGGTAGCGATTAAGCGCTTAAGGGCCATTAATGCTTTTCTCCTAAGAGGGAGTTAGCTATCTAGGGGTGGATACAGAGAAGGTTGTTAAAAGTTAATATGGCTTCCCTGGCTCCATTATTTTCTTCTTCTCTTATCATATGATCTCCATGACTTTCTCTTTCTGGTTCATGTTCCAGCTGTGTTAAGCTATCTACCATGAGACCCTAGCTCAAAGCTAAACCTGGTGCCATGCTCATGGACCTCCAGACTATGAACTACATAAATCTCTTTTAATTATACATTACTCAGCATCAGATACTTTGTTAAAGCATCATGAAAGGGACCAAGATTGGTACTATCTATAATTTTCAGGTGACCACTGAGGATCTTGGAGAATGTGTCATGTGGATAAGGGAGATTACTGAAACTGCTACCAGACACAACTGTAAGCTGCATGTACTATACAATAGGTGGCTATGTTTAGAAGTAAGCAGTGTAAAGCTGTGTTCTGTGTTCACCTCACATGTCCAGCAGTGGTACTTTCCCTGAGCAATGCAGGGAGGTGGAGTCCAAGCAGAGGGGTTGTCTCCATAAGCTTAGAAGGCAAAGCTCATAGTTCAGGGCTGTCAAAGGAGCTAACAAGTGCACAAGGCCAAGAACAGGTATATGTGCAGTGGGATAAGGAAAGGTAGAAAGTGTGACCTAGAAGTCTGCAACTGGGATTCTATGACAAATTTTTGGCAGAGATCTGGGCTTCATATACAGTGGATAAGGCTCTACAAGGTCTAGCAAAGAGCAGCTGCCATGGGGCTGAGAGCAGAACAGAGATATCAGAGGTCATACATTTTTCTGACACTTTGCAGTTACAGCCTATTAGGTGGCAGGGTCTTGCTGAGTCTCCCAGGCTTTCACACAAGACAAATAGACCAGGGTGTTGAGATTGGAGAAAGAACTATTCCCTAGTACAAAATTCGAAAAATATTTTATATAATGAACCAGATAGTAAATATTTTTGTCTGGGTCTGTTGCATATTCATTTTTTCAAACTTTTGTCAATGTGAAAAATATTCTCAGCTCTGGGCTGAACAAAAATGAACCATTAGATTTTGCCATCTGGTTCATTTGCCAACCTATACTATAGTGCAAGGACCACACTCTAAGCAAAATTAAAATAAATCTATCCTTACAAAGCATAAAATTATCTAGATGAGTTTTAATTTAACTGCTCATTAGGAAAAAATATCAACATTCTTTAAATTCATAAAAATACATTTCAAAATTCACTATAATGTGGAATTGACAATGTGGAGCAGTGAAATACAAAATATGTATAAAAGCAGCTAAATGTGACCCATAATAAAAAAATTGAGGAGCCAATATAAACAGATGCCAAAATTATCCAGATGTTGAAATTAGCAGACAAGAATTTTAAACATCTATTATAAATATGTTCAAGGAGTTAAGAAAAAGGATGGTCATATTGAGTGAACATATGGGAAATCTCAGCGGAGGAATAAAAACTACTTAAAAAGTACTGAATTGAAATTTAAGAACTGAAATATAAAACATAGGAAATGAAAAATTCACTGGATGAGCTTAATATCAGATTGGTGACCTGAGAAACAGATCTATTAAAAAAATTCTAATATGAATAAAGAAGAAAATAGATTAAAAATAAGCTGAGCCACGATGACAGGTGGAACAGTATTAGGTAGTAGAAGTGCATGAAATTGGAGTATCAGAAGAAGAAAATGTGATGTGGTAGAAAGTACATCTGAGGACCTTATGGATTAAAAAATTCTCAAATATTTGAAAAAAAATATTTGCAACTTAAGACAGGTGTGGATCTTAGTCTGGAGCAGGATAAGGACAGAGAAAAGCATGCCTAGGAGTATCATGATCAAGCTGCTGAATAGCTAAGATAAAGAAACACTCTGAAATTTCAGAGAAAAATGACATCAAAAGGAAATTCTGATGCAAACAATAACAGACTTTTCAAATATGGTGGTGACCAAAACCCAGGAGAATGTGATAACTCCAAAAAGTCAAGAAAAGAACAGAAACAAACTACTTATCCAAAAGTCTGTATCTAGATATATCCTGGAAAAATGATGCAAATTAAAAAATTGATAGGAATAGAAGCCAGAAGAATTCAGTGTTTAATAAAAGGTGTACAACATAAGAAATGATAAGGAACATTCTCTATGATGAAAGAAAGATGATGAAAAATAGAAACTATACAATAGAAAAAAAGAGCAGGGAAAGTGGAAAACACATGCTCAAATACAAACCTATAAGTATTTCTCTTCTTTTAATTTCTTCAAAAACAACAGAGTCCTATAAAGCCTGAAAAGTGAGGTAAGTCCACAAGACCCTTTCTTTTCAATTAATTAAAATTAAAATCTCTGAAAAAATATAAAGAGGAACAATCTGAAGATGTTGAAAAGTGAACAATTGGCACACGTGCTGGGAGGAGAAGTTAAAATTTGAAGAAGGACACTGTATGTGGTGAGTTGCTCATTTAACTTTGATGTTTCCATATTTTATTGTAGCTTTGAGCTGAAGACTGATCCTCACGGAGCAGCCATGTAAGATGATCAGTAAAACTCTTAAGTGCAATCTCATGTTTCTAGCCACAGGAATTTGCAAAAGAAATGTTTGCTAAGTGAAAAAAGGGTAATGAGGAGGTGCCTTTTTATTGATTATTTAATTTTTTTTCTTCTTTTTCTCCCAGTTTTCAGCTAAAATCATCTTTTCTCCCAGAAATTAGCCTGCCATTTCAAGGAACTAGAACATAGAAAAGCAAATTAAACTCTAAGAAAGTAGAAAGAAAAAATAGTCAAGCAAACAAAAGATATCAATGAAACTGAGAGAAATCACAGAATTATTTCAAAGTGAAAAGTTGCATAAAAACAATAGAGAAAATTAGTTAAATGAGAAGCTGGTTTTCTAAGTAGATGAATAAAAAACTAAGGAAGAAGACACAAATTACCAGGGTAAAGAATGAAGGACACCTTACATATGTTGATGGAATATTAAGGAAATACTACAAACACATTTATTTTCCTAATTTGAGAATTTAGGTGAAGTCTATTAACTTCTTAAAAGACCAATGGCTGAAGCTTATTCAAGAAAAAAAATAGTAATCTGAGTATCTCAAAACAGGTTAATAAAATTAAATTTCCATTTAAAATATTCAAATCTCTATACCCACATGGATTTATTGACAAAACTACCACTCAGTATAGAAATAAATAATACTAATTCTATACAATTATTTCTAGAAAATAGAAGTTGAGGTAACAATCTGTAACATGATTTATAGGACTTTCATTGTCCTGATGAGAAAACTACTGACCAATAGTCCTCTAAGCATACAAGCAAAATATTTTAACATTATGTTACTAAAACAAATAAAGCAATATATAAAAGAATGCTATACCACAATAAAATAAAGTTTATCTCAGGAATGCAAGGCCAGTTCAAAAATCTATCAATATAACTATGATATCAAACACTAAAGTGAAAAAAAACAGTGTGTTCCTTTTAACAGATACAGAAAAATATTTGACAACATTGAACATCCATTTATGATAAAATTTTTTAAAAAACAGAATTGAATTTCCTCAAAGTGATAAAGTGCATATACAAAATATACCCATGATTGATATTACATTTAAAGATAAAAGAGTGGAACACTCTCTCCCTCAGGTGGTAAATAAGTTATGAATGCTTACTCTCTGCATTCTTATATGGAATAAGGTAGGAAAAAAACAAAACAAAACAAACAAAAAAAACCATTGAGATTGGAAAGGAAGAAATATAATTGATTTTATTTGTGGATGGTATGATTATCTACATAGAAAAACACAAAACAATGTATAAAAATAGCTACTAGTATAGTTCAATAGCTCATCAGAATATAAGATCAATATTTAGAAGTTCATTTTATTTCTATGTTCTTATAATGGACAACTGTTAATTTGTGTGTGTAGGTGTTTTCATATGGAAATGAATATTTAATTACATATTTATCACACAATTATTGTATACTAATACCCAGTTACTTGTGGTTTGTTTCCTGTGGTTTCAGTTATTGCAGTTAACCATGGACTGAAAATATTACATGTGAAATATCATAAGTAAAACTATTTGTAATTTTTGTATTGTGTGCTGTTCTAAATGGTATGATGAAATCTCATGCTGCTCCTCTTTATCCCACCTAGAATATGAATCATCCCTTTGCTCATCCTATTCTCACTGAATATGTAACCTGCTCATCAGTAATATAGTAATTATCTACCTTTATTTGGTAAGCAAAAGTCCAATCAAATTTGTTTGAACCCAGTTATTTAAAAAGTTACTAAGTCAACCATATCACAGTTATTCTTTTCATTTAAACTTTTAAGATTTTATTTTACCATTTCCTCAAACTGAACACAACTTATCTGCACATTCCACAAAGTTGCTTTCCTTGCTTACTATCCAAAGCAGGTTAATGTTTCAAAACATATGTTACACAGAACAATCCCCACATGCTCCCATCAATGCGTCTGATTTTGTATCAGGTTTCTAAAAGGTCATCAGTCTACAAGAAATCGAGAAAGCCTTGCCGATTTTCATGTCTTGACTTGACATTAGTAGTCATACTGTCAAATGTGGCCTTTAGAGAGAGTTCTGACCTACTGCAAAACAGGCAGTTCAGCTGGAGCCTCTGTGGAGGAAGTCATTTGATGGGCATGTCTGAAATAAGAAAATTCCTTTGTCTGCCTGCTTCTCTGAAAATTTCTTTAGGTATCAATTTTTCCACTTTCATTTAGAAAAATAATGAACAAAGAAGCGAATAGATTCATTCAGCAATTATAGTCATTATGTGAACTCATAAATTAAAAATCCTTAGAACATATCTCTCAGAGTAGTCTACTGTGTTGTTAATTAATTTGAGGAAGATAAAAAAAAGCAGCGCTGGATTAGGAAAGAAAGACAAGTTGAATGCTCAGCTTTGAATTTGGTATTTTTCATTCCTATTAAAAATGAAAACGTCACCATTTTAAAAATCTTGGTTTTCAAAAACATTATATAAAACAGATAAGCAGTGATCATTGTTAGGAAAATATTCTCTGTATAAGGCTGACACACTTTGATGAGTACTTCTGTTTTCACTTATTTGTGGTTTATTTTCTTTAAAAAATGAAGTATTTTTTCTTTTTTCTACATAATTATTTATATTTAAGTTTTCTATTATAATCATAAACATTTTATATTAACGATTATTCATTGTTTTTATCTTTTCTTCATGTCAATTATATTCACAAAAAAATAAAATTATACTGATGGGAGTATATTCCAGAGAGAAAAGAGAAAAAAATAAAGAATAAATGTTGACACTTGTTTTGAGGAATGATTTTATAAAGGTGAGCAAATAAATGAGAATAAAAGATCATGTTTGTCTATTTTTAATGCTGAGACTTGTTTGATATTACTGACATTGGCAAAGCAATTACATAAATGAAAGACGAAGGAAATACAACATTTTGGAAAAGAGGCACAGGATGTGACCCAGAGCAAAGTGTAAGATTCCATCCTAGAGAAGATTCCGACAGCTTATTCACTTTCACAGGGCGAAGGTAGTAAACACATTGGCTCAGATGTGGCTTGCCTGACAGATTTGCAATTGAATATAGAGGTCCTCTGAAAAGCTCTAAGAATGAGGAAAGTAGAAGAGATGCTGGAGGTTTGAGCAAAGGGGAGATTTCAAATAACATAAAGGCTGGTGATTGTGAATTGATGCTCTCTGCATATTGTGCTCCATAACATTCATCATCCTATTTCTTATTCTATTTTTTCTTTCTTTAAGAATTTCTCACCTTTCAGAATCTTATATAATAAGCACTTTCATTATGTGATTTGTTCATTATTGATCTACACTAGAATGTAGATGTATCAGAGGAATGAGCTTATTTCTTTATATCATTACTGTGTCTCTCAAAGCTTTGTACTTTATTTATCTATTTTTATGTGGTTCTAAGGATCAAATCCAGTGCCTCACATGTGCTAGGCAAGTGCTCTACCACTGAGCCACAACCCCCAGCCCAGTTTTGTGGTTTACAAAAAGTAGAGTGTCAAATATTCTTGTGGAATGAATATATTTTATCATAGCATTCTCATTCTTTATTATTATATCATTATTTTGAGGACAAAATAGCTATTTTTGTCATATTTAATTTTTTCTACAGTATATAATTATAAATTGTGCTTAAGGTATGTAATTTCATAAATTTTATTAAAATAAATTACATAAAATGTGTTGAGTAGTCACTTAAAACAACAATTGATGAATACTGATATTCTACTTTTCCTTACCACTGTTTTAATTTGTTTTTTAAAATATTTTTTTTAAATCCACTTTTAACAAAGACTTCAGAATCTCTCAAATAAATAATGTGATTATTGAATTTATTTATTTATTTAAACATTCTTGGAAATATTGAGGTTTTGTATATTAATTCAGGTATGTATGCATGTTTATTTGTTTTTATGTAGGCACTTAGAAATTTACATAGATCCAATGTTGCTGATAGCTAATGATATTTTTATGATTTCATGTTGTTTTAGTAGTAATTATTCTTTAACATGGAACCGTACCCCCAGTCCTCATGTATTTTAGCTAGAGACAGGATCTCACTGAGTGGCTTACAGACTAGCTAATTTGCTGAGGCTGGCTTTGTACTGTGATCCTCTGGCTTTAGCTTCCCAAGTGATGGGTTTATAGGTGTGTGCCATCACCTCTGGCAGTAATTATTCTTTATGGAACAAATAATGTAGGATCACATATCAACAAAGTATCTATTCTGATTCCAGGCTTCAATAGATGCCTGGTGTTCTGCATTAAGAGAAAGAAGGGATGAGTGAACAAACCAATCACTAAATGCTTGTTGAATGAAAGAGCAAAAGAACCACAGATATCAGTTGGTAAAATTTTCATAATTTTCTTCCCCTCCCCAACAGCATTTGACATAATTAGATTTTCCTTTTAAATAAAGTTCATTAAGACTCTAAGTTTTTGTTATTTATGCCTTTAAAATTCTTTGTTGATTTTTTAATATTGCCTACATTATTCAATTTTTAAAATGGTATATTTTGAGTGTCTCTGTGTGGTTCTGGGGATTGAACCCAGTACCATGCACATGTTCGGCAATCTCTCTACTATGGAGTTACACCCCAGCCTGTTTATTTTGAATTGCAATGGTGTGTCTACCTTTAAATATATTACATATTTTTCTGTGATAACAGATTAGAATCTATTTTCAAACTTGAATCCGAGGAATAGCTTCTCTTTTGCAACTTAACAGGAACATACCTGACTTGTTCTTTTTGAGAACTGAAAGGTAGTGATATTGAACAAATGATATTGTTATATTGTGTGCATGTACAAATATGTAACAACAAATTCCATCAACATGTACAACTATAATGCACCAATAAAAAATGTGAGAGGAAAAAAACACAAGCCAACTGAAAAGTGGCAGACTACCTTACTTACTAGGTAACAATTTGGACTGCAATAGTTTCCAATTTCTGACTCAAGAGACTCCTGGGTCAGAGCTGAAGGACAGTATGCCTTCACTCACAGAAACTGCATGAGCCAGAATATCAACGTGTTTATGTCAATTCCCTGAGCCCTGACTTCCACAGGGCAACCCAAAGATGGGCAGAAGACACTTGCAATGCAGGAGAGGAACCCCATCTTTCAGAACACAGAACTTTAACAATAGGCAGTAAACACACAAACTTTTGCTTCAAAGGGAGAGAGAATTTTTAGCTTGCAAAACTAAACAAACCTGCATTTAGCACTGGAGAGACACAGTATTCTCTCTTTCATTGCTGTTCCCTACATGCTTATCTCTGTAAAGATTGCTGGAAACAAAGAATCAGTGATTCTATCCTAAGACAATATATATGTATATATTACATATCACTGAAAGTGATTGCTATTTAGGGATCTTGTTTTCTATTGGATTCTCCAATTTGCTTCTCAACTATCTCATGCATAGACTTATTTGTTTTTATTTCTTGCATGTGATGCATTAAATTTAAAGCTCTAGACAAGTATATACAGAGAACTTATTGACCTTGTCACATACTTCTATTTATTTTCTTTCTAATCATTTTAGTGTATTTAATGTTGGTAAGAAGTTAACTAATATATGTAAAAAGTAATTCAGAGCCCTGCATCCCAGCTTAGATGATAGTCTTCTTTAATCACCCAGTCAGGTTATGCTAAGGTTTATCAAATGGGGTGGAGAACACTATAAAAATTATTTTTTCTAATTGCACAGAAGAACTAAATCATAGAAGAACTGATTCATAGGCTGATGATGTTAAAGAATAGGAAAACAACGCTATAAAAATCTTTATCTCCACTTATTTGAATCTGTGTAAACAGTCATACACTGTATAACTGAAAAAATATAATTATGCAATTAATATCTCCTTATGAGCTTTACTTTTTTAGGGGGAGGAGCGGAGTAACAGGGATTGAACTCAGGGGCACTTGGCCAATGAGCCACATCCCCAGCCCTATTTTATATTTTATTTTATTTAGAAACAGGATCTCAGTAAGTTGCTTAGTGCCTCGCCATTTCTGAGGCTGGCTTTGAACGCATGATCCTCCTGTCTCAGCTTCCTGAGTCCCCCAGCTCCTTATAAGCTTTAATAATGGTATATATAACAAAAGATGGGATGAGGAAACCAGGAGAGGTATCATCAAATAATTCCTAAACTGAAAGAAAACAAAAGGGGGAAAAAAGGAAAACGTGAAAAAAAACACTAGAGATATATGGACAAAAATAAAACAATCTGCTAGAGTTGTGATTGTTGTTCCACAAAGAACAAGAGAGAGAGAGAGAGAGAGAGAGAGAGAGAGAGAGAGAGAGAGAGAGAGAGAGAGAGAGAGAGAATGAGAGAGAGACCATGCACCAAAAATATTTTTAAAATAACACCCTAAATTAAATAAATACCAGTTCATAGTTTCAAAACCTATAAGAACCCCAACCATAAGCAACATTTATCACTGCAGATAAAAATAACACAATTAAACTATTGAAAACAAGACAAAATTACACACACACACACACACACATCTGCTGAAATAAGACACATTACCCTCTGAAAATAATACTGACAATTGAAATGAGAAAACAATGAAATAAGATCACTATAAAAACAGAATAGTTGCCAATTTAGACATTCATGCTGAGAAAAAGTATCTTTATAAAATAATGTGAAATAAAGACCTGTTCAGACCAAAAGGAAAAAGAAAAAATGAAATTGAGGAAACTTATCATCTACAGATGAATTCAGTAATGAATTTCTTCACACAAAGAAAATGATCACTTAAAAAAATGATCACATAAATATAGGATAGAAAATCAAAGGATATAATGAATACACAGGTAAATGTGAAGGAAGATTGTCTAACCCATCAATAATTGCAGTGGTATAAAGGATAAAAATGTATAAAATTAAAATGTTTAATGGAAAACGTGGGAAGAAGTGTTCAAAGTTGTAATATTTTTTTTTAAGGACATTAGAAAATTAGTAAATTTGGTAGCATTTTAATAAGCCAAAGATGAACTTTTGATCTTTAAAATATTTTTGTGGGGGAGGGTCCTGGGAATTGAACTCAGAGGCACTTGACCACAGTGCCACATCTCTAGTCCTATTATTTGTATTTTATTTAATTACAGGGTCTCACTGAGTTGCTTAGTGTCTCGCTTTTGCTGAGGCTGGCTTTGAACTTGAGATACTCCTTCCTCAGCCTCCATAGCATCTAGGATTACAGGCATGCACCACTGCACCCAGCTTAATCTTTAAAATATTAAAAGGCTTAACAACTTAATGAATATTAATAAAATCTAGAACATAAAAAGTAAAGAAGTCAAATAAAATAATATCCTATGTTTGATTATTTCTAAAGACTCCAAGATAAACAGTGTGGGAAGGAAAAAAAGAGACTCAGAGAAGAAGTATACAATAGAAACACATGCAAGTAAAACCATGATAGATAAAATTCAAACATATCTGTTATTACACACATTCTAAAAGTATCAAATGCTTGTTGAAATTATGATTCTAAGCTGAACTAAAAGATTATATGTGTTGCTTCTCACATCACCTCAAATATGAGAATACAGAATATCTGAACATAAAGAATTTTAAAATGTACTATGAAAACAATTGGTACAGCTATACCATTATATAGATATTAATGTTTACATTAATATCTAGTTTATTAGCTACTAGTGATAAAGATATATTTGATAATAAAAGGGTCAATCCACCAAGTAAACATAATGGTTGTCAATATGTATGCCTCTGGTAGTTTAATACAGATAAATCATTTGTAACACAAATAAAGAAAATGAAGATAGTACCTATCATCCTTAAAGGAGATATTAAATCACATCTGATAAGCCATGTGTATGCAAACAAAATTGCACGAAAGTTAGAGAAAATATAAAAAACACAATTATAAATATCTCCTACAATGATTTGAAACATCTATCCTTGAAAAAACTTATTGATTTCATGAGTACACGAGATACATATTTTAACCTATCTTGTATTACAAAGTTATCTGGACAAAATCTGAAGGATAAAATCATATTTGGGATGTTTCCTAATAGAAATAATAAGCTTGACATATATAATAAAAAAAGATAATTAGAAAGTCTCTAATTGTTAGAAATTAAGTGACATATTCCCCACAACCCATGGATCAAAGAAGAAATAGCAATGGAAATGAGAAAATATTTTAAGCAGGAAGTTCATGAAGACACTGCATATGAACCTTTTTGGGAAACAGAAGAAAACAGTGTTACTGGGGACATTTATAGGCTTAAAGGTATATTAGAGAAGAACAAAGACTGAAAATCAAGGATCTAAGCTTCTATCTTAAGATGTTAGGGAATACACAGCAATCCAAGTCAAAGAAAGTAAATAGAAGTAAATAATAAAGATAAGAGAACATAAAAAAGAAAAAAATGCAGAGAAGAGTACATCAATCTAAGAACAAGACAATTCTTTGAAAATCTGGATAATCTTCATAAAATACTAGCAAAACCAGTTAAGGAAAATATGGAACATTGACAAGTTACCAATATCAGAAATATGAAATAAGATCACCCCAGGACCCTAGAGGTTTAAAATGAAAATGAGGGGATTTTATTAATACCCATGCTGATATATTTGACAGTGGTTTTGGAAAACAAAAACTCTTTGAAAAGTATACTCCATGTTAGACACACAAAAAATAAAATCTAAATAGTCTCATATCTATATTTTTTTTAAAAAAATACAATCTACTACTAAAATCCTCCCCAGATAAAACATTGCTTCGCCACAAAATTCTTTCAAATATTTAAGAAAGAAATCAAGCATGAAATACTCATCTTTGTTTTCTGTGTTTGCTCTTGTTTGTGTGTGTTTCTCCATTGTCATTTTATTGGGGCTGCATGTACTTGATAGCAAAATCTCACCAGGAATATTAATTGAATTTTTTTTCTTATATAATTGTCGAATTTTTCTTCCTCTTTACATTTACCGCTTAAATGATCATTGCTTCAAACATACTCCAATTTCTTTAAACATGTTTTCACTTTTTGTTTGTTTTCTTTTTTATCTTGTTTTTTTTCTTGACAGGAACAATCATATATCACAAACTACTCTGTTTGCCAGTGGAAGACGACCATTACTTTAAGGCTGGATTATCAGTATATTTCATTTTACTTTTTAGAGGAGGTATCCAGAAAAATACAAAAATGGTCAAAGCTGAAGATATTTGGGTCATCAGAGAATTTTTAGTTTCAAAGGAATCAACAGTATTCTAGCACAATGCCCTATTTTACAGATTAATAAATCTTTGCTTAAAAAGACATTTACATAATTTGTCAGAATCTCCCTTTAGGTTTTGGCCATTAGGACGGAAGTCTTGAACTTCTGGCTCTAGAAGACTCTTTTGTTGCCCTATGCCTTCTATGTGACCTTCACTGTCCTGCACATATGTGTATATAACTTCAGGCTGTGTGTGTTTTCTTTCTTGGATCTGTATATGTTGTGCTCATGTTACTGAAACAATTAGGTGATGCTCTGATATTTGATTTATTGAAAGCTGTTCCTCAAAGTCTTTCTTCCTGAGAAAGAACATTGTCTTCCTGTCCTGTTTCATAAAATGAAATCACCAAAGATGTTTTCAGGTCAGGTAAGATGTGTCCAAAATGTTGTAAATTTTATTTTTTAAGTAAAAGGATAGTGTGTCATTTAAAATATAGAGTTAATGAGAAAAATTTGCTGAATAGTTTCATAGTGCTAGTTTCATTGCAATATATTGGAATCTTGAATAAAGCTCTTTATTTAAGACATCAATTAAGTAAAGATTTACATTTAGCTTTTCAAAAAGAAACACTTTTAAAAATTATAGTTTTTATAATTTTTAGTATTGCCTATCCCTTAATCAAAAACTACATATATGTTTATATACATAGTTGTATTAAATACATATATATACAAAATTACACATATACTTATATCAAATATATATAGTTAAATATACATACATAGTTAAATATATATATTTGCACTTGCTTTTGTTCTATATATTAGCTATTATAGGTAAAATGGCATATGCTATGTAGAATACAGTAGAAGCATTAAAACAAATATATTTGTTATTGTAGAAACTCATCAATAAATTAGATTGCCAAGTATATCTCATGGTGAACCTTCTCATTGGAGTGATAGTTAATATTAATCAAACTAATGATTTTGTGTATGTGTGTGTGTGCACATGTGTGTGGTGCAAGGGATCAAACCCAGGTACTCATGCATATTAGACAAGTGCTCTACCACTTGATACCCTATCCTGATAACTAATAATAATAACCAAAATTCCTAAATTGAATGTATTTTAGCAGCATTTTATTTTCATGACAGGAGTATCAGACTACCATTGATAACATGTTTTGTTATATTTTTATATTTAGAAATTCATTCCACATTCTCAGTTTTTCATGAAATTCTTTAGAATTAAATATCCTAGCTCTACATTTTCCATTACAATGTATTGCAGTAGGGCCAAAGTCAGGACTGGGTATAATTAAAAAACATTTATTACTGTTCTCATTTCCACTGACCTTAATAATCCCTAGTAAATATGCATTATTTGAAGAATAATTTTCAGATTTAACCAGACATGTCTTGGCTTTATGTTAATATTTATACTCTGTAGATTAGCATAATAGTGGCATGGTAAAGTTTTTTTGGAAAACAGTTGATGATTCTTTATTACTGATCACATCTATTGTATTGCCTTTTAGTAGACTGTTATTAAAACAAAATGGCTCATTGATATTTGAATTTTTTAAAAGATATATAACAAAACCTTTTGAGTAGCTTAAAATATGTTTTGTTTCTTTAATTCCTGTATAAGTGTGTGGAGTCTGCATGTGTACACTCTTTGGAAGGAAGAGACATCAAACTTCCTGTTTACTATTGGTCTTTCTGGAAGTGGAAAGGCTAATAGAAATGAAGAAGAGTGAAAATAGGATCTAATGGAATTCTCAAAGTAATATAATACTTGCACATACAGATAGATATAAATTTGGTGCCAACATACAAATTCTTAAAGTTATTTAGAATTTAGTCAATTATCTTCTACAGTCATAGCATGATTTAAATATTGGCCAATTTTCTACACTAGCCTTTATTGGAAAAAAAGCATACTAGGTTGAATAGACCAATCATAAACCTTCACAGAAGGACTGATTGAACAAGTAAATGTGAAGAACAGGAAAGAAAAATGAAGGGGCTAATATGTAACAAAGAAAAACTTCCTGGTTTATGTATTATGTTATAAATGTTATAACAAAGGATAGTGTTTACATATCAGTGAATAAAACAACAAAGTTTTATTCCTACTTCTGCCACCTACTCTGTGTACACCTTTTAGGACTTGACTGTTCTAGATCAGGAGAGAGAAGCCACAGCTAAAGTCCAAGAGCTAGAAGGTATTAAGAGCATAGGAAATAAAACAAAATGTAACATAAACTCTGGCCATTTAGCTAGGCAAGAACAAGAACAAATAGACTGTGACAGCCTGAGAAGCTTCGTTTTTATTAGTTTTAGCAGATTGGGATTTTGCATAATAACTGATAGAGAGTAGATTCTTAAAAGCAGTCTTATGAAATGATAAAATGTCAACAGATGTTAAGTATCTATTCAGTGTTTGATAATTCTGATACTTTTATTTTGGGTAATGGGAGTAAGAGAAGTTGTTTGTGAAACAAAGGAGCCAGTAAGTTTATTTATTAATTTGGGTAAAAGAGTAACATTTGATCTTGGACTATAAATTTTGCTGAACAAATTAAAGAAAAGAAAAGAAAAAAAAAAGAGAAAATCCTGAGTCTCCTATGGAAAAAAAAGTCCCAGATTTTAGTATCATATTTAATTTTAAAGGAAAAAGAAGATAATTAAAAACAAAGTTCAGTGTTTCTCATTTTAAGGACTGGGGAGAGTGACGCTGCTATGTTTGCATGTGAATGTAAGAGATTAGGACAAAACAGTTTTTGAAACAAGTCAAAGCATTTTAACAACCTCACCTCAGTGGAAAAAAAAAATATCACTGAATTAGAAATAAGGTAAGACAAGTGAGACTTCTCTCTCTGTCTTGGATCACAGTATAAAATTAATGATGAGTTCATTCCCTACTCATGGAAGCTCTTCTCCTTTGAAATTTACTCCTATGCTCAGATATGTTAGAATGGCAATGAGCTCTGTAATGTGGTCTTTAAAATGCACGGTGTAATTGGCCAGGTTTAAACATAACGTTTAGTTGCGATATCACCCCAAATTATCCTAGCAGGGAAAGCTGAGGCAAACCACCAATTTGGACTCTGCATGTATTTCAGATACAGAAAAATGGATAAATTGGCTTCTTTTGTGTTCTCCTTGCTGGTTGTCTTTGTGAACAGGGAAATTGTGTGGCTGGAGATTTCAGCTCACAGAGAGGCTTCTAGAGGAAAGCTGCAGGAGATAGCAACTCCCAGGGAAACATAGACTGCAAATGGATCCAGTAGTCATCGTGTTGAAGAGGGTGTGTGTAGATTATAAGGTAGGAGGTAGTTATTTTAAGCAGCAAATTCCAAGTCTCTGAACTGTAGTGGAGAAAAGGGAAAGCCTATGAAGAGTGGGCATTGTAGGAAAGATTAATTTGGCTTTTCAAATAGCTATTACTCAAAAGGTTATCAATAGGTTTCCAGGACTTAATAAGGAGTATTTTGCAGTTTTTCATCACTGTGACTGTATGATCTTCAACAAGTCACTTAGGCTCTCTCTGCCTCAGAGACTTTCTCTGCCAAATGGAGATGTCTAAAGATCAGAGAGTAAGTCAGAAGATCGCATGAGGTCTCTTCTCTAGGATGTATAGTTCTATGATTCACAAAGGCTTCTATCTTTGTAGTGCACAAAGGCCTATTAATTATAATGAGTCAACCTTGTAACCCTTAAAATTGTGACCACTTACCTCCTACCTGCATTTTAACACAATTCTAGAATCTCAGCAACCTCTGCTCAGGCTTCGGGATAAGTTAAGAAACCCTTGATCAGTAACAGCTGAACACTGAGCACCTATTTCTCAGGTGGTTATGAAGATCAAATATATGAATGCGCTATAGTTCTTAACTTTCTGCTTAACACATGACAACTGATCAATAACGTATTAGCGTTGGTGGGTGCAATATCAGTCCTCATTGAAATGACCATTGTGTTAATGGTGTTGTTAAACTTCCTGATGATCTGTTCCAACTAAATAAACTAATTCCCTGTTGTCTCCAGTGCAAAATCTGTACCTGATCAGCTGTTTGCTGTCCCCAGTAGAGCTCCTTCTGATGTTTGGAAGAATTTAGGAGATAAAAACTAAGCTAGCATCCCATCTTTCACATGGGAAAAAACAGTATTGAAGAGCTGAAGTGGAAAAGACATCAATCGATTTCCTGATGCTGAACGTCAGAACTAGGAAAGTCCAGATACAATGGCTGCTGCTGAGAGATAGTAGATTGCAGAGTTGAGTTTGGGGCTGAGCTTAGGATGGCCTTGTTTTTCCCCCCAAATCTTCCATTTGGATAAGTGGATAAAGGTGTGGTGAGAGATTAGAAGTGTTATTGAGACAAACAGTGCCTCATTAGGAAGACTAGAAGTGGCCAACTCTTTCCTGATTACCTGTGCTTTCTTCTGTGAGAGCTGATCTGTAGGCCTTGGCCATGTTTGGACTAAGCCTATGCTAAATATTAATGTCCTTTATACTTTATCTGGGGGTGGCAATAAAAGAGAAATACAAGCCCTTTATAAAACCTTTACTTTTTAATGGAGTTCTATATTAAGGTAAGTGGAAAACAAGTTTGTGTTCATAATATAAATTTAGCAAGCATAATATTTGGTGTTAATGAAAAGCAGACTCTAGGGAGAGCAGCTGAAATACAAAAGCATCCTCTCTTCAGACAAAATAAAACAGTTCTTGTTTTAAAAGGCAGTCTTATGCATAGCTATATATAAAGGCAGGACAAAAGGAAGATAAATTTTTGAGCATGGACATTAATTTGCTATTTGTCTTATTTCCCTATGCTATGATCATCTTCTTTAGAGTACATGACAGAGGGTGTCATCTCTGCTGTTTCTTTGTCACAGATTTATGTCCTCTAAGAATATTTTTCTTTGTGTACGATAGTACTGCTGGTCATTATCAAGCACTTTCAGGATTTGAATTCATTAAAATATTTTAATAGGGATGAAAAATATTTCATTTTGAAGTGTGTCCTAAGGGTTCCACAGGGACCAGTAGCAAACAATAAATTAGCAGAAAAGAAACTTAATGTAATGTCACACCATGAAACAATGCAAATAAATTACATGGGATTCATCTCTAGTAATTATGAACTAGAAAAATAGAACAGGAAATCTGATGGGATTTGCCTTTTCTGCTTTCTCCTTTTAGTATCCGTGGCTATGTGGTGGTGGTAATGGTGTGTATATATGTTTCACATTGGAAAGGTAAAGATCAACTCCGTCCTTGAAACTATAATTTTATGCTCATTTTTAGCCATTTCTCATGTGCAAGAGTTGTGCCAAAGGCACACAGGACTCTCACTGATCTGAAAGGATACTTACTGGTAGGCAGATTTGCTGAGTACTCAGTGAATCAAGATGTGTACTCAGTGGTTTGCATGGGATATCTCTTTTAATGTTTCAACTCTCCTAAAACATGTTATTCTCCCCATGTTTCAAAAACTTAGGTTTAAGGAGGTTATCAACCTTGTGCAGGAACACTCAGAAATAGGATTTTAACTCATGATTGACTTTTGCCCTCCCTTGTGCCACTAATTCTAAAGTATTCTCTGTGAGAAATATAGATATTTAGAAACAAGTGAATGCACTAGTACGCTGTGTTAGCTTAGTGTGTATTACATTGATATCTTCTTTTCATTTTTATTTTTACTGCTGTGGCTATATAGTAAAACTGGAGAGGGACTCTAACTGAAGCAAATGTATTTATACTTTTTCCTGCTTTTACTTTCTGATATTGTTTTGTTAACCCCTAGGCAGCCAACATTCTCCAGTCATGCACGAAGTATGTTCAGGGACTTTTCTGTCCCATGACTGTTTGCTTTTCCATATAGATTCTCCTCTCTTTTTTTACTACCTCTTCCTCAATCATTAGTATTCTTATTTTTACTGTTGCAGAACTTGGGACTAAATCTCAGAGCACTCAATCACTGACCTATAACCCAAATCCTTTTTAGATTCTATTTTGAAGCAGGTATCACTAAGTGGTCAAGGCTGACCTTGAACTTGTGATATTCCTGCCTCTACTGCTAAATTGCTTGGATTACAGGCTTGTGCAAGCTCAGCTTCATTTATCAGCCCTGCCCTTTGATCAATGCTACTATCCAAATCTCAGTATAAAACAAATATCCATTACCCAGATTATCCACTAACATGATCACAGAATTGCTGATAAGTAATAGCATAGGATATTCAGGATAGCTATATTTTAAAAGTAACGTCTGTCACATCAAATAAAAAGGGAAGCAGAAAACTGATTTTTTTTAAATTTCCAAACTCTAGATTATCAGTTATGTGGAAAGCCAAGAATGTTAGTAATGTAAGTTTTTCAGTTCCATTTTCTTTTTGCAATGTTAGTGGATTAAAAAAAAATTGACACATGACATTCTATTTATCTTTTCTTTTCTGTGGTACTCAGAATTGAACCCAAGGCCTTGCACATGCTAGGCAAACACTGAGCCACATCTCCAGCCTTGCATTTTTTTTTTTTTATTTTGAGACACAATCTCATTGTGTTGCCCAGGGTGGTCTAGAATTTGTGATCCTCCTGCCTCAGCCTCCTGAGTCGCAGAGATTACAGGCATGTGCCACTATGTCTAGTTATTTACCTATTTTTTTAAACTAGTGGTTATTCTAGATGCTGTCTTCTCTCATATGTGTCTTTTCTCCAATTAGTAATTTGCTCACTTCTATGTGTCTTTAGCATACGTTACTCAAACTTTTCCTAAACTTTACAGAAGAATATTTACTTAGAAAAATCAGCTTGTAATATCATTAAGGGTCTTATAAAAAGATATTAAAACCTCTAAAACATTGATATTCTGTAAGTTCATATTAGTTATGAAAATAAGCACTCAGTCTGAGATTAAACAACAATCAGATATTTGATGTTTTTCTTCTCTGAGTGCTTCATTATTTCTAAACCTATCTCTCTGAAGGGCTATTGAAGACATGCAATGAAAGCAGAGTTTTCTACCTTGTGTGTGGAAGATTTAAAACAGAAGAAAATAATGGAATCTTATGAAAAAAAAGTTATAAAGTGTGTGAGCAATTTAATTTAGTTCTGGTGCCATTGTTGAATTATTTGCAAACTTTGATTTTAATGCAATTCTATTTTTTTTAATCAAAGATGAACATTTCACATCTATGCTTTCAGACAAAATCATCATGACACTGATCATCCCAGCAAGCTCTTATTGTGGCATTTTTGATAGCACAGAGATTGAGATTCAAAGGACTAACAAAGACCCACAGGCCAACCTGTGTACACACTGTCTCCAAGAAGTCTGTTTTATACTATGACAGAAACTTAGATCATAGACAGGGAGAGGACATTCATACTCAGTGTTGATATAAAGGCCACACAGATGTTTCTCTGTATACATAAATGCATAGATGTGGACTATGACATTTCAAGAGTACATCATGAATGTGTGATGAATTAATTTTGAAATGTTTCAATATTCAATTCCTCTATTAGGGTTTGTCTCTTTCAAACTATGAACCACATTAATTCTGTAGGCTCATTCAAGCTACATAATCTGCACTACTTCTGTAGCTTCAGAAAAATCAAATTATTTTCTCAACAGATCTAAAGCATAAAACATTTATTCTGACACATTCATATTTTTATTACTTTAAACCTTAAAATTATGAGATATGAGTATGTCTTTTACTTTTATTTCTTAGTAGAGACAAGCAAATAAATTTTATAATAATTTCATTTTTTACAGAATAATTTCCCCTATTTTGATTTGACATTATCATTTTTTGAGAATTAATTTGTGTGTTTGTGCACTTACTTTTATACAGTTCTGTCTAGATAGTTTGCAATTGAAAAGAAAAAAGCATTTTATAACCAGTTCTCCTTAACAACAATGGACTTTTTAGTATTTATTTGCTGAATGAGAAGCTGGTGATTTCCATTTTCACATGCCATCATTTTAATTTATTCAATTCTGCAGTGAGCACAGGTTTGTAGCTTTGCTATTTCATAACATCACCTTCTTTTCTGCAACTCTATCTGACCACTGAATATACACAAAATAATTAATATTGCCCAAACTTATTGATGTGTTGATTCAGGACAGATGAACAAAAGTTAAACTTGCACTGGTCATGGTACACATCTAATCCCGATATATCTGGAAGTTGAGGCTCCCAAGTTCAACACCAGCCTCAGCAACTTAGTGAGACTCTGTCTCAAGATAAAATAATCAATAAATAAATAAATAAAAAGATTTGGGGAAGTAGTTCAATGGTAGAGCTCCCCTGGGTTCAATACCCAGTACCAGAGTAGTGGTAGAAAAAGCCAAAGTTTAAAATTTGGAAGGCCGGTCGGAAGAATAAAGAAGAAACAGTTGTAAACGAACATCATAATTTTTGTCATTTGGATAAACATTATTTCTTTTCAAAAATATGCTTTTACTTATTCAATTTCCATGCAAATCAGCTTTATAAAACCAGAATTTATATTAGGGAATAAAAAAGTTCTCAACAACACCACAACTTCAAAACATCAATTATTCTACACCTTTGCTTTTGAAATGAACCCATTATTCCAAGAAGCAATTTCCTTTTATTGAGAAATAACACCTTTTTTAAAAGAAAATTATAATAAAATTGTTTTAAAAATCAAACTCTGGGTTCTAGGAGTGTTTATCAGTATTAGGTTTTCTGTGCTTGGATGATCTCTTTGTTGGCTATTAAGAATATAAACAACAATAAGTGTTGGCCAGGATGTGGGGAGAAAGGCACACTCATACATTGCTGGTGGAACTGCAAATTTGGACAACCAATCTGGAAAGCAGTATGGAGATTCCATGGAAAACTTGGAATGGAACCACCATTTGGCCCAGCTATCCCACTCCTCAGTTCATACCCAAAGTTACTCAGCTACATCAATGTTTACAGCAGCAGAATTCACACAATAGCTGAATTGTGGAACCAACCGAGATGCCCTTCAATAGATGAATAAATAAACTGTGGTATATATGCATAATGGAATATCACTCAGAATTAAAAGAGAATAAAATCATGGCATTTGCAGGTAAATGGATAGAGATGGCTTACTTCACTTAGCATAAAGTTCTCCATCTCCATCCGTTTACCTGCAAATGCCATGATTTTATAAGCCAATCCCCCAAAACCAAAGGCCAGATGTTTTTTCTGATATGAGGATGTTGATCCATAATGGGTATGGAATGGTGAGAGTAAGGGAGGAATGGAGGAACTTTAAGTAGGGCAAAGGGGAGAAAGGGTAAGGGAGGAGGCAGGGGGTAGGACAGAATGTGGAATGAGATAGACATTATTACGCCAAGTGCATGTATGAAGACATGAATGGTGTGACTCTACTTTGTGTACAACCAGAGACATGAAAAATTGTGCTCTATATCTGTATTATGAATTAAAATTCATTCTGTTGCCATATATAACAAGTTAGAACAAATAAGTAAATTTTTAAAAAACAGCTCTTTGCTGAACAAAGCACTGAAATATGTGTGCATACTAGCACATTTATAAACACATATCCATAGTTTATGTTTAAAACTATAATCTGTGTCTCTTTTAAGATAAATGTAAGTTCATACTTATGCCTTCAAGTCCAATCCCTCATCAGATGGATGAGTTTTGCCTCATGCCCTTGTTTATCTGTAAATTCTCATTCCTAGAATGAGAGATGTGGCCTCGACTATCTGCATCCATTTACTTGCTCTCTCTCAATCCCAGTATATATATAATAGTATCAGACTCAAAAACTCATAGTTTCATTGAGAAGTAATTTTACCAAATATATAATAGCACATTCATACAAGTGTTTTTACCTTTCATTGTCTGATGCTACTCTTTTCCAAAATGACTTTGGCTGGTCCCTTATCTTATCCTCACTTATTTCAGTAAAGTTGTTTCATATAATTGTAATACACTGACATGGTTTCTGTCAATTTTAAATTTTTGCCTTGAATTTACCAAACTTCCTAAATGTTTTTCATTGAATATGTAAAAGTCTTATCTGTGTTGTAAAGTACTACGGATTTTCACAAAGGAATAATGTCATGCTCCCAGCCTGACAAAGTCATACCAAAGAGTTGCACAACCCTTAAGATTCACTGTCAAGCCTTGTTAGATCAGATAATTCTCAGCTTTGTAAGAAATCAGAAAATTCCCTTGCAAAGATACACACATTGTATATACATATTGGCAACGGGTGAGGGTTTTTCTTGTTCTGTGTCCTTAGTAACAATTTGTATTCCCAGTTCTTTTTTCCCTTCATGTTCTAAAAGGAGTGTGGTTTCATTCTATTGTCTTAATTTGCAGTTCCCTATTACAAATGATACTCACTTTCATCTATCATATGCTTATTTGCCATCTGTCTGTCTCTGGTGAGATCTTCATTTGGCTAATTATACCCATTTTTAAAGCCGGGCTGTTTCTTGTCTTATTATTGAGTTTTAGAATTTTTGTTACTTTTAAATATAAGTCCTTTATCTGAGTTTTGAAAAGATTTCTCAGTCTACAGTGTGTCTTTCCAACCTCTTAACACTGTCTTTTTCAGAGAAAATGTTTTTATTTTAAAAAGTCCTACTGCACAATTTTTTTTTCTCTATGGATTGTGCTTTCAATATTTTCTCTAAAATCTAATTGCCACACAATAAGACACCATTTCATGTTTACTAGGTGATTGTAATAACACTACTCTTATGAAATAGAACATGACAGGTGTTGGAGAGAAGGTGGAGAAATTGGAACTCTCTCATGTTGCCAGTGGTGATATGAAATGGTACAGCCATTGTGGAAAATGTTCAGTCCTTAACAGATCAAACATAGAATTACATATGACATACTAATTTCACTTCTAGACATATACCCACAATATTGGAAACAAATACTCAAATACTTGTACATGAATATTCGTAGTAGCAAGATTCACTATACCCATCAATATATAAATGAATGAACACAATGTACTATATACATGCAAAGGGATATTATTCACTAAGGAAAAGGAATGAAGCACCAAAACATTCTAAAATATGGATGACTATTGAAAGTATAATGCTTGATATTTCTACTAGAGGTTTCATAGTTTTGGTTTATTTTTACTTAGTGACTTGAACTAAAAGATAAATACTAAGTAATAACGAATGTTACATTCTATGTGTTTTTACAATATATTTCTTTCAGTTATCTAATAACATTTTGGGCACTTATAAAAATCAAAAAAACTTTCATGTTATAAGTTAGGTATGAGTTGTTCCCCAAAACTCATGTTTGAGACAGTGCAAGAAGGTTCGGAGATAAACTGATTAGATTATGAGAGTTGTAACCCAATCAGTGAATTAATCCCATGAGAGGGATTAACTGAAGTCAGACAGGAAATAGTTGGAGGAGATAGGTCACAGGGGGCATACTTTGGGGTTTATATTTTGTGTCTATTTTTATTAAAAAAATCCAAATGATTATTTTTCCTAATAAAATGTGAGTTTATGGGGCAATCTAGGAAATGAAGTCAAGAATATTGTTATATGGTGCCCATCAGAAATTAAAACATACAGAAATGAAAGTTTACTTGATTATTATAATGAAAGACAAGGTCAATTAGTATTTATTGATTTTTAAAAGTTTACATAATTTTCATATCACTATTAAATCTATAAGCATAAAAGTTCAAATTATAATGAATTAAAATATAATTAGGTTATAAATTATTTCCATGAAAGTGAAAGCAATTTAAAACAGTATTCTTTCTAACTCAATTGTTCTTTTTGAAACAGGAAAGAGTATTATAAATATACAATGTATGTTCAGAGTAGAAAAATAAGTAGGTTACTGCTGAGGGCCATTGCCAAGTAGGAATGACGCATCGAAATTTCCTTGCCAGCGTACCCCATGTTGCTTAGAGGAAGGACTTGTGGAAATGGACTTGCCTTGGACATTCGCTGTGACATTGCATGTATATTTGAGAAAGGTGACCCTGCTCAAGGACCAGGGTGGATCCGGGTTTAGAGAGGATCCTACTGGATTAGGGCGGACCCAGGTTTAGGGTGTATCCTGCAGGTTTTAGGGAGTATCCTGCTCCTTGGGTTTAGAGCGTTCCTGGTTTAGGACAATCTGGGTTTAGGGCATTTTGGATCTAATGAGACCCTGACCTAGCTCCTTCATTCAATTTAGATCATGTGGTCCTTGGAAGAAACTATATACATGACCCATGAAAAACCTCAGTTTGCTTGCTTTTTGATCAAAGCTGACTTATTAATTTCTGCTGACTGATTCTCATTTGAGTAATTAAGTAATTCCAAAAATGGTAGATTTCTTTCCTTCTAAGGTCTGAGTAGTGAATACACAATGTGTTTAGAAGCTATCCCCTCTAATCTGAATACAATAAGACCTTTTAGAGTGTGTGTGTGTGTGTGTGTGTGTGATTTCTGTGTTACTACCTTTATTTTCCCTGGTGTAGTTATCCATGTTGTAAGTGCATGGTAGGGAAATAAAATATGATGGAGCCCGTAATTGTAAGACCTATTTTCAACAACATTCACTTCTTTCTCTAATCTATGTCAATTATTGTTCCAGACTCTCAAAAGCTGAACTGTTGAGGTAGAAGTAGTCAATTAACACCATTCTTCTCATTCCTGGTTTTACACTAATAAAAACACAAAGTAGCAATATATTCTTGGTAAAGCTGAAATTGGACAATGCAGCTTTTTTCCTGAGCAAGTATATTTCTTTATATTGAAATTTGCAATTAGACAGATCCACCAATTTGCATATGTTTCTTGAAGAACAACTAAATTTGAGAGAGGAAAGAGTGATTCAGAGGTGAGCATTATGTGGATACTCCCTTGTGCCAAGTTATAGAAAAAGACTAAATTTATTATGTTAATGAGTTTTCTCCAACTGACAGAAACAAGGAGAGTAGGAAAGAAATTTCTGTCCTTGCCACCACATTTTGCTGAGATTGGACTGAGTAGCTGGATCAGAAGGGATGGCTTCAATTCAGACACTCAACAGGCTCTCGAGCCTTTCTCACACAGAGGCACTGGGCTCTTGGCTCACACTGCATAACAACACAAGAAGGCAGGCTCAGTTCTCACAAGGCCACACCATGAAAAAGGCTCAACTTAGCCAAGAAAGACCTAGACACTTAAGGAGTGGCTGCTAGCTCCCCATTTGGATTGATTAGCTAGCAGAAAGCTCTGCTTTCCTGAACAAATAGGACTGAGAAATAGGATGTGACACCACTCACTCATATCTCCCTGCATTTTAAAAATGGAAGGTGAGAAACTTCCATTTTTAAAACAAGAGACCGTTTCTCTTGTTGAACAAATTGAATAAATACCAAAACCCGGACTTTGCTATGTATACACCATAATGAATGAGGTGCTGCATTTATCTCCTGGGAGGGAAGAAGTACAGATTTTGCAAATCAGGTTTCTGTAGCAGGTGTGTCAGTGGAACCTGCTTTCTGCTTCTCCTAATACAGCTGCACAGGCTTCTGGCAGGCACCTTGAATCTGTGCCCCTCAACGTCAGTGATTTCATCTTGCTTGGCTCTAGGTCCTGGCATGTCTGTGCATAAATTGTCAATTTTATCACAGCTATAAAAGGCCCAAGTGTTAACATCAAGCGTGCAGATGCAGTGCCTGCCTGGCCAAGCACACTTCCTGGGCCACCAAACTAGTGCAGCTGCAGTCATTGTGTGCCATTAGCAGTGACAATCTGTAAATCTTAATCTGTTAAACTGTGGCACTGTCATGAGTTGATCCAAGGTAAACATTTGCTATTTCAATTAGCTAGTGGGCAGAACTCTACAAATAATATGCCATGTTTTCCCTTAGAGATTGTTACATATTTAAAAATCCAAGTATTATTTATTAAAAAGTGAATGATTTAACAATTACTGTAATAATTTTCCTTTTAGACTGTGTTCTTTGCTTCCTCAAAGTGTCTTGTCTGTTAATTACAGTATTATTTTGAGATCAGGATTTCTGTTACATCTGTTTCTATTGTGTAGAAGTATTTGTTGACTCATGATTCTAAAAGGCAAAGTATGTCAGTCCTCTTTATCTTTGGGTTTCTTCAAATTGACTCAAATTTATTCAGATCATTTTGTTGAATAATGCTACAACCAATATATGATAAACTGATATAACTTGACAATCAATGAAAATATCACACTATAGATAGTGTCAGGCTTTGATAATCAAAAAATAAAATAATAAGCCAAACATTATCTTTGTACTAATTTATTTCAAGTATTTGTTAAGCAAACTGGAATTAGGATGACTGAAAAAGAGAATTACTGACCAAAGGGAATATGTCTTTATACATTTAAAAGTCATTAACATGTTTTGTGTATAAATTCAATAACATGAGAATTGAACACTTCTCAAAAATATTTCTTTAAAAATTCATATGTATCACTTATGTACTATGTTCGGGAAATATGATGGTAAAGAAAATACATAGAGATAATCTATCCTACCTCTTGAAACTTATATTCCAGCCTATATTTTGCTGTGATCACTAAATGAACTTTTTAATTCATAGAAAGTCATTTCTCTAAATCAGACTATAGGTTAGCTGTAAATATCTAAATCAGTAGGGATAGATTTCAGTATTATTTTTCTATGGTTCTGGCTAAGGTGTCACACAAAACTGCAACCAAGATGTCAGTCAAAGGTACAACTGTAAAAAAGGAAAAAAGAAAAATGTTGCAATTGTTTGAGACTTGACTCATACTGGGGGTTATGATTCCACTTGCACTCAGATGGTGGTTGGCTGGAGGCTTCAGTTACTTGCTTTAAGGACCTCTCAATCTGCTGGCTCACAGTGACGTCTGGATTCCTGCAGGGAAGTGGTCTAAGATATAGAAACAAAAACCATATTGGCTCATATAGGATCCTAGTCATACAGTGTTGCTCTTGCCTTTTTACTCACTCAATGTAGCTTACAGTCAAAAAGAGATGAATATTTTTAAATTATTTATTTATTCTAATTTGTTATACATGATGGCAGAAGGCAATGCATTTCATATTACATATATACAACACAATTTTTCAAGTCACTGATTGTACACAGAGTATTTTCACACCAATTGTGTCTTCATACATGTACATAAGGTAATGATGTGTAACTCATTCCACCATCATTCCTACCCTTTATTCCCTCCTTTCCCTTCCCTTCCCTTTGCCCTATCTAAAGTTCTTCCTTTCCTCCCATGTTCCACCCCCCCCCAAATCACCATTATGAGTCAGCATCCTCATATCAAAGAAAATATTGAACCTTTGGTTTTGGGGGATTGGCTAACTTCACCTAGCATTATATTCTCCAAGGCCATCCATTTATCTGCAAATGCCATGATTTTATTCTCTTTTAATGCTGAGTAATGTTCCATTCTGTATATATACCAAAATTTCCCTATCCATTCATCTACTGAAGGGCATCTGGGCTGATTCCACAATTTAGCTACTGTGAATTGTGCTGCTATATACATTGATATGGCTGTGTCCCTGAAGTATCCTGTTTTTAAGTCCTTTGGGCATAAACCAAAGAGTTGGATAGCTGGGTCAAATGGTGGTTCCATTCCCAGTTTTCCAATGAATCTCCATACTGCTTTCACGATTGGATGCACTAATTTCCAGTCCCACCAGAAATGTATGAGTGTACCTTATTTCCCACATCCTGGCCAACACCTATTATTGTTTGTATTCTTGATGGCTGCCATTCTGACTGGAGTCAGATGAAATTTTAGAGTAATTTTGATTTGCATTTGAGAGATGAATATTTAAGAATGTAAATATCTGAAGCAAAGGATCATTGGGGTCTCTCTTAGAAACTTTTTACCACATGCACTTAGATGAGAAAAATGTGTTTGTTAAAATATTTGATAATTATGCCCTATAGCTTTCCTTAGTAATAATCAAAGGTGGCAAACTGCTTTCAAGAAGTCAAATACATTCCAAGAATAATATTTTTATGACATTTGAGCTGAGAATATTTTTCTTAGTTAAAGAGTTAAAAAAATGAACAAAAAAAAAAAGACAAAGATGTATATGTGACAATACCCCAATAGCCACATGTTTACTGTCTGTTTCTTTGGGGAACAGGTTTGCTAAACCCTGGTAATCAGGAATAGATCCCAGGCAAAGTCAACATCATCATAATTACCTGATATATGTCAACCAGATAAAAGTCTGTTAACTATACTAACTTAGGTTTATGTTTTTCTTTTCATTTATATGACCCAGCAGTAAACTTTTGTTAGTATTGTTGTGGTGGATTTTTTGTTGTTTTTAATTTTGTCCTATCAGCTCACACTAATGACTCAGGACACTGTTGTCAACTCATAAATGAAACCATTCTTATTCAGGCAGCATTTGGTATCACATTCACACTAAATCTCATTATGTCTACAGGAAAGCCAGCCCAAGAATAGAATAACCACAAATGAATCATAATTAAAACTTCTCAGTGTTTCAAAATTTCTTGTATACAGCTTGGTCTCTCCTCCTCTATCCCTACCGTACATTTCTCAGAATGTCCATTTAATCTGGATCAATATGTATTTCAGAGACCAATTTTTTTCACTCCAAAGATGTCACCTATTTGTCCCCCAAATTCTACTCTTTGAGATATTTCTCTACTGCATACAAATATCAAGTGAGTCAACAAATGTTTATTATAAATAAGATATCAAATAGATCATCTTATATACTGAGGGGATTACAAAGAAATTAAAGTTGTCACAGAGGAAATCTTAGGCAAATTGGTGAGCAAGTCTTTGCAAATGTAAGGTTAGCTAATAATCAAGCCAGGTGAATGAAGTCCTCAGTATATAGAAAAGAAGAGGGATAGGAAACTTGTCTAGTCAGGTCTCTTACATATTAAAAGTAGGTCACTGTGTGATATTTAACCTTGGAGTCATGTTGGAACATTTTTGTTAAAATCCAGGAAGGCCAGGCTTTCTTTTTCTTTTCTTTCTTTCTTTCTTTCTTTTTTTTTATTTGTCAGAAATAGTTGAATGAAAACTAAATATTCAATTTTGCCTTCTTCCATCTTTAATATTTTCTTCAAGATCGATGGCTCAGAATGATGAAGAGTTTTCTGTCCCAAACCTGTTGTTAGCAAGTACCTGGTAATTATATATATCATAAAAATTAAACCTATTGACCACTGCTGGGATGATACCATGAATATTTTCATCATCTTTAAACAGCTGTCCAGCCAACGTAATATAACTGAGCTGGTGAGAAATTGAACCTATAATTGTTGCAGATGTACTAAATAAAGCCTGTGAGAACATTAGGCATACTGAATCAACAGATTATTTTAAAATGGCTTTGTGCATATGTATTTAATCGCACTAAATTTTAATCCATATACGAGGAATGCAATTACATATGTTGAATCCTTTTATAAAATAGGAATCCAAACATTGTTTATTCTGTTAAAAATTGTCTTCTTTTTCCTTTTTCTTTTTGTAAGGGAAAACGCATTTGCTTGGAGTAAGTCTCTTCTGGGCACTTGATACATGTGCTTTTGTGAAACTGACATGAGAAATGAGGAAGGTGGCTGTAGGAAATGAAGCTGCTTTCTCTTCTCTCCAAAGTTTTGTTAACCTCATTCCTACCTTATCAAAGCAATTATCTGATACGTACAAATGTTAAATTGGAATAAATAGAAATGTATATTTGCAAGTCTACCTGAACTTTCTCTCTGATTTAAACATTGGAATCTCTTTTTTTAGAAGGGAGACTTGTTTGTGTTCTTCTTAGGAGAAAATCTAATGTCACCTACTTATTTCAGTCAGAAAGAATTTTCTGAAAAGAACACTGAGGAACCAAAGGCATGATGAAGTATTCAGTTCTAAGAGTTCCCAGACAATTTGAAAATGTCAAGACACACATTATTCTGTTTATATTAAACAACCTGTCAGCCCAGCGCATTTGTGAAAAATAACAGTGGGGTTCTGTTTGGTATTTCCAATGTCTCCACATTTAACTACCTCCTCTCCAACCTAGAGCCTGAATTAATATAACATAATATAATATATATTGTTTAAAGCCATTAGAAACCTTCAGTCACAGAATAACTTTTTAATGTTTAAATTAACAGAGAGTTAGTGATAGCATGATGCGACTCAAAGAATAGATATGAATAGAAAGTAACATTTTAAAAAACACCCAAAAAGAGGGTGAATATAAAGAAAAACATGACTTTCATCTGAAACACAATGTCCAGCTATTGGCAGTGTGAAAGTACACATTGGTTGTATTAAACATAACTGATTCAATTTCCCTCATGAGCTTATATAACACAAACAGCTCTGCTTCAACTGGACGATTGCATGTACTTTTTTTTTTCTTTTGCAGTACTGGGGATTGAACGCAGGGACTAGAGCATGCCAGGCAAACACTCTACCACTGAGCATCATCTCAAGCCCTTTTCATTTTATTTTGAGACACAGTCTCCCCAAATTGCACTCTGGATGGCTTCAAACCTGCAATCCTTCAGCCTCAGTTGCATGAGTAGCTGAGAGTCCTGGTGAGCACCACCATACCCAGCATAGATATGCACTATTATACCAATCAATTGGAATGTCCTGCATGTTGTATTCTAATTAAAAACTAGGTAGGTACTATGCAAGGAAACAGGGCCTTTTTTTACATATGACAGTAGAATGCATTACAACTCATATTATACATATAGAGCACATTGTTGATATCTCTGGTTGTATACAAAATATACTCGCACCAATTCGTGTCTTCTTACATGTACTTTGGACAGTGATGTCCTCTTATTCCACCATCATTTCTAACCCCATGCCCCTTTCCTTATCTAGAGTTCATCTATGCTTCCCTTGTTCCCCCTTCCTACCCCACTATGAATCAGCCTCTTTATATCAGAGAGAACATTCAGCTTTGGTTTTTTTTGGGATTGGCTACCTCCACATAGCAATATTGTCTCCAACACCATTCATTTACCTGCAAATGCCTTGATTTTATTCCCTTTTATTGGTGAGTGATATTCCATTTTGTATATATATACCATATATTTTTATCCATTCATCTACTGAAGGGCATCTAGATTGGTTCCATAGTTTACCTATTGTGAATTGTGCTGCTATAAACAGTGATGTGGCTGTATCTCTGTAGTATGCTATTTTTAAGTCCTTTAGGTATAGACTGAGAAGAGGGATAGTTGGGTCAAATGGTGGTTTCATTCCCAGTTTTCCAAGGAATCTCCAAATTGCTTTCCATATTGGCTGCACCAATTTGTAGTCTCACCAGCAGAATATGAGTGTTCCTTTTTCCCCACATCCTCACCAACACTATTGTTGTTTGTATTCTTTTTTTTTTTTTTGCATTTTGTGCTGCTTTTATTTTATGAAAAAACTAATTTCAAATCTACATTAAACTAAGTTGAATACAAAGTCTTTGTGAAGAAGACCTAGTGGTCTCATTTACAAAAACAGGCCAGTGTCCTCTTTGGCCTTAAAATTTCAGGAAGGGCACTTCAAATGGCTTCGTGTTTGCATGTTTCAGCGCCAGAGCATATGAGTAGACTCTGGCATCCACTGTAAGATGTTCTTCAGCTACTAGAGCATCAAGTCTATTCAGCAGGTCGTTCTTTGGTAAAGAAATTACTTCCACAAATTCTCCATCCCCTGGCTTTGGCTTAGGTCTTACATTTTCTGCATCATCTCCATTGATGGTTACTGTCACGATGTGTGTGGTACAGTTTGACAAACCAGGATCCATACATACAACTGGAGAACATTCAGCAACGTCGCCCTTATAGCCAGTTTCTTCCTCCAGTTCCCGAAGAGCAGCAGCTTCTGGGCTTTCATTGTCATCTATGAGACCTGCTGGGAACTCCAGGCAGTAGCCGCCCATTGGTGGTCGGAACTGTTTAACCAGAACAATACATTCATAATGAAGAGTTCTCTGGAGCACTGGGATGACTGCTACACCATCAGCAGACTGTCCTTTCCTGGTTGTACGTTTCACTGTTTCCCAAGTTCTAGTTTTACCAGTAGGATCCATGTAAGTTGTTTTTTCAAGCTTGACCCATTTTCCTTCTGAAATTAACTCCTCTGAAATAATAGTCTGTTTGGTATTCCGAGAAGCATCTGTTGGTTCTTGGTTCTCCATTTTCAATCCAGCTAGTCCTCAGTGAGAAGTTCCTGGAATGAAGAGGAACCATTCCCCCTGTTAGCAGCTGCCTCAACCAATATACTCAAACATTTAACTGTGGCGTCCCCTGCTTCCTCCGTAGTCCAGGCTCTTCCATCGCAATCTCTGGTTTTCCTTCCGTGCTGGGACTCTAGCCCAGCCGCAGATTGGGAGACACGCGCGGCTCTGTTGTTTGTATTCTTGATGGCTGCCATTCTGACTGGAGTGAGATGAAATCTCAGAGTGGTTTTGATTTGCATTTCTCTAATTGCTAGTGATGATGAACATTTTTTCATATATTTGTTGATTGATTGTATATCATCTTCTGAGAAGTGTCTGTTCAGGTCCTTGGCCCATTTATTGATTGGGTTTTTTGCTTTTTTGATGCTTAGCTTTTTGAGTTCTTTATATATCCTAGAGATTAGTGCTCTATTTGTTGTGTGAGGGGTAAAAATTTGATCCCAAGCTGTAGGCTCTCTATTCATCTCACAGATTATTTCTTTTGCTGAGAAGAAACTTTTTTTTTATTCCATCCCATTTATTGATTCTTGATTTTAATTCTTGCTCCTCAGGAGTTTTATTAAAGAAGTTGGGGCTTAATCTGACATGATGGATATTAGGGCCTACTTTTTCTTCTACTAGATGTAGGGTCTCTGGTTTTATTACCAGGTCCTTGATCCATTTGAGTTAAGTTTTGTGCATGGTGAGAGATAGAAGTTTAATTTAATTTGTTGCATATGGATTTCCATTTTTCTCAGCACCATTTTTTGAAGAGGCTATCTTTTCTACAATGTATGCATCTTTGTTTAATATAAGATAATTGTAATTTTGTGGATTAGTCTCTGTGTCTTCTATTCTGTACCATTGGTATACCAGTCTGTTTTGGTGCCAAGACCATTATGTTTTTGTTACTATTCCTCTGTAGTATCGTTTAAGGCATGGTATAGTGTTGCTACCTGTTTTACTCTTCCTGCTAAGGATTGCTTTGGCTATTCTGTGTCTCTTATTTTCCAGATGAATTTGATGACTTCTTTTTCTATTTAAATGAGGAATGTTATTGGGATTTTGATTGGCAGTGCATTAAATGCATATAATGCTTTTGGTAGTATGTTCATTTGGATAATATTAATTCTGTGTATCCAAGAGCAAGGTAGATCTTTCCACCTACTAAGGTCTTCTTTGAATGTTAATGGTCTAAACTCACCAATCAAAAGACATAGATTGGCAGATTAGATAAAAACAACAACAACAACAACATGCTGCCTCCAAGAGACTCATAGGAAACGACATCCACAGACTGAAGGCAAAAGGTTGGGAAAAATCAAACCACTTACATGGACTGTGGAAGCAAGCAGGGGGTTCCATCCTCATATCAAATAAAGTAGACTTCAAGCTAAAGTTAATCAAAAGGCATAAATAAGGACACTACATACTGCTCAAGGGAACCATACACCAACAAGACTTAACAATGATAAATATATATGCCCCCCAAAATGGAGCATTTACAGTCATCAAAAAAACTCTTCTAAAGTTCTAGAGTCAAATAGACCACAAAACAATAATTTAGAGTGACTTTAACATACCTCTTTCACCACTGGATAGATCTTCTAAACAAAAGCTGAACAAAGAAACTATAGAACTTAATAACACAATCAATAACTTAGACCTAACTGACATACATAGAATATTTCTTCCTTCAACAAGTGAGTACACTTTCTTCACAGCAGAACATGGTTCCTTCTCTAAAATAGACTATATATTATGCCACAAAGCAAGTCTTAGCAAATATAAAAAAGTATAGATACTACCCTGCATTCTATCAGATCATAATGGAATGGAATTAGAAATCAATAATAAAATAAAAATAAAAGCTACTCCAACACCTGGAGACTAAATAATATGTTACTGAATGAACAATGAGATGCAGGAGACATCAAGGAGGAGATTAAAAAAAAATTAGAGGTGAATGAGAACACCAATACAACATGTTGAAATCTCTGGGACACTATGAAGGCACTTCTAAGAGGAAAGTTCATTGCATGGAGTTCATTCCTTAAAAGAAGAAAAAAATCAACAAATAAATGACTTAACATTACATTTCAAAGCCCTAGAAAAAGAAGAACAAATATATACCAAAAGCAGTAGAAGACAGGAAACAATTAAAATCAGAGCTGAAATCAATGAAATAGAAACAAAAAAAATGACAGACCAAAAAGTTGGTGTTTTGAAAAAATAAATAAAATTGACAGACTCTTAGCTAATGAAGAGAAGGAGAGAGAAAACTCAAATTACTAACATACGTGATGAAAAAGGAAATATCACAACAGACACAACAAAAATACAGAAGATAATTAGAAATTATTTTGAAAATTTGTACTCCAATAAAATAGAAAACATTGAAGGCTTTGAAAAATTTCTAGAATCATATTATTTGTCCAAATTGAATCAGGATATATATATATATATAATTTAAACAGATCAATTTCAAGTGACAAAATAGAAGATGCCATCAGAAATCTATCAACAAACAAAAGCCCAGTATCAGATGGATACACAGCCAAGTTCTATAAGAACTTTAAAGAAGAACTAATATATATACTCTTCAAATTATTTCATGAAATAGAAAAAGGGAGCACTTCCAAACTCATTCTATAAGGCCAATATCACCCTGATTCCAAAACCAGGCAAAGACACATCAAAAAAAGAAAACTTCAGACCAATATCTCTAATGAACACAGATGCAAAAATTCTCAATAAAATTCTGGCAAATCAAATACAAAGGCATATCAAAAAGATTGTGTACCAAGATCAAGTGGGATTTAGCCCAGGGATGCAGGGTTGGTTCAACATATAGAAATCAATAAATTTAATTCATCATATTAATAGACTTAAGATAAGAATCATATGATCATCTCAATAGATGCAGGAAAAGCATTTGACAAAATACAGCACCCCTTCATTTTCAAAACACTAGAAAAATCAGGGATAAGAGGAACATACCTCAACATCATAAAGGCTATCTACCCTAAGCCCCATGCCAACATCATTCTAAATGAAAAAAATTGAAGACATTCCCTCTAGAAACTGGAACAAAACAGGGATGCCCTCTTTTACCACTTGTATTTAGCATATTTCTTGAAACACTGGCCAGAGCAGTTAGACGAAAGAAATCAAAGAAATACACATAGGAAAAGAAGAACTCCAATTGGCACTATTTGCTGATGATGATTCTATACCTAGAAGACCCAAAAAGTTCCACCAGAAAACTTCTAGAACTAAGAAATGAATTCAGCAAAGTAGCAGGATATAAATCAACACCCCTAAATAAAAGGCATTTCTGTATATCAGTGACAAATCCTCAGAAAAGGAAACAAGGAAAACTTCCCCATTAACAATAGCCTTCAAATAAATAAATAAATAAATAAATAAATAAATAAATAAAATATTTGGGAAACAGGCTCTTAAAGGCATTTTGCTTGCACTTGTCAAGCTGTCATCACTAGAAAATAGCAGAGACTAGGAAAAAGCTAGTCTCTGTGTAAGACAGCTGGCCAGCAAATGATGGTCGGAGGGATGAGACCTGAGCTGCTTGAGAGCAATGTAGTTAAAGTGGATGGGGATATGCAGTCAACAACTGAATTTTTCAGGCATACTGGCACATTAGAAATCAGGCAATGTCTTCCACTTCTCTCCGGGGAGAGTGAGATACTCTGAAATATTCTCCAGGTAAAAATAAGCCTTATGAAAATGGATAAAAGAGGAAGGAGAAAAATGAAAACCAGAATGCTATCTGATTCCAAAACTGGAGTTGTTCCTGGTGCATATTCCAGGTAGAAAACAATGGATAGTAGGCCTGGATTTACCATCTACTTTCAATTAAAAAGCTAGAAATGTCCTCTGAGCTAGGGAGAGAGTAAAGCTGCAGCTCCAATGTAAAGCTGAGTCCATGTGGCCAGCACACCCAAAATGAAGAATTTGGGATAGTATCTCTTGCTGGGAGAAAGATTTCATTTTATTCTTATATTTTTACCATCAGGTGGCAATAATAGTATCCTCTAAGAATTATACCCATAAATCAATCCCCAAACAGGTCTTCAAAATGAAGTTATGCAATGTCTGATAAGTAAAGCAGAGGAAACAAAATCTAAAATAGCAATAATTTATTAATAGTCGGGAAAAATGAGAGAAATGAAGCAATGCTCTCTCAGAGGATTGAATCCTCAAATAAAAGTGAAAATATTCCTGTATGGTATTTGACTGCTAAGGAAATCGATACTGGAATTATAGATCAAAAAGTATGAAATAAAGTTGGGGCTATAGCACAGTGATAGAGTGCTTGACTAGTCAATATCACTTAGAAATATACAAATAAGAATTCTAAATATAATATTCACAGTAAAACATCCACATATTTTTAAAGAGCCAAACCAAAGTGATACTATGTTAAAATGCACCAATGCAATTAATTAAAAATTAATTTGAAATATCTATTAATGTAATTTAAATAATAGTATATTATAAATAAAAGACTTCTGATTCTTTTAATAACAACAGTAATAGGTCAATGTATTTTTAATATTTTAAAACATTTAGCAAACTAGTAATAGAAAGACACATTCTTTTTTTTTTTAATTGGAGACTGAACTCAGAAGTACTCAACGACTGAGCCACATACCCAGCCCTATTTTGTGTTTTATTTAGAGACAGGGTCTCTCTGAGTTGCTTAGCACTTCATCATTGCTGAGGCTGGCTTTGAACTTGTGATCCTGTCTCAGCCTCCAGAGCTGTTGGGATTACAGGTATGAGCAACTTTGCCTGGCCAAAAGATACATTCTTAACATGGATTTATCTATAAATACCTGCAGCAAACATTGAAATCAATGGCAAAATATTCAAAGCATTTTGTTTAAATCAAGGAACAAGAGAAGAATGTTATGTATTCATCAAGTAAAGTTAGTTCATAAAATACATATTATAAGTATTTGAATGTATACTTATTTTAATATCCTTGATTCTGATTATTCAGAGATTATTATTTTGTTATAAAAGGTTATATCAATTGCATAATATTGTATCTATGCACTTGAAATACACTGCTTTTCTTAAAGAGATGCTTGTGGGATTCATTCAAATTGATGTTACATTCCTCTGTGGTATTACACAGAAAAATATCAATGAGATACTTCAGACTCATTATTAGAATTAGCAAGAGAGACTAGTTATGGAGCTAATGGCCACAAGAACAATGATAAATAAAACGTGTAACTATATAACAGTAAATATCAGAAAATATTTTAAGATACATTTATAACAAAAAATATGAAATAACAAATTTAATACAAATAAAAACATGGAGAAAATTATATACAACATAAAAATTCTAAATGAACAGTTTACTTAGTGAAATGTAAATAGTTCTCTGTGTTTTCTCAGCGACACATCACTGATAGCCATGGTGATAATATTAAAATAATAATAATATAAAAAGTTTTCTCAACTAAAGCTTTGAACCACTTTTAGTTGAGTTTTGTGCAGGGTGAGAGATAGAGGCTTAATTTCATTTTGTTACAAATGGATTTCTAATTTTCCCAGCACCGCTTCTTGAGGAGGCTATCTTTTGTCCAATGCATGTTTTTGGCACCTTTGTTTAGTATAAGATAACCACATCTATGTAGGTTTGTCTCTGTATCTTCTATTCTGTACCATTTGTCTACATGTGTATTTTAGTGCCAATACCATGCTATTTTTGTTACTATTGCCCTGTAGTATAGTTTAAGGTTTGGACATCTCTAGCAATTAGAGAAATGCAAATTAAAACTACTCTAAGATTTCATCTCATTCCAGTCAGAATGGCAGTTATCAAGAATATAAGTAATAAAATGTGTTGGGGAGGATGTGGGGGAAAGTATATCCTCATATATTTCTGGTGAGACTAAAAAATGGTGCAACCACTTTGGAAAGAAGTATGAAGATTCCACCAAAAACATGGAATGAAACCACTATGTGATCCAGTTAGCCCACTCCTCTGTCTATACCCAAAGGACTTAAAATCAACATACTACAATGACACAGCCACATCAATGTTTATAGCAGCTCAATTCACAACACTACACTATGGAACCAACCTACTGCCCTTCAACAGATGAATGGAAAAAGAAAATATGATATATACATATAACGGAGTGTTACTCAGCCTTAAAGAATAGAATTATGGCATTGTAAATAAATGGATGAAGCTAGAGAATATCATGCTAAGTGAAATAAGCCAAGCCCATAAAGCCAAAGGCCAAATGAATGTTTTCTCTGATAAGCAGATGCTGATCCATAATGGGGGGCAGGTAGGGAAGAATGAGGAACTTTGGATTGGGCAAATAGAAGTGAGAGTAGAGTAGGAAAGATGGTGGAATGAGATGGACATTATTACCTTATATACATGTATGATTACATGGCCAATGTGTCTCTGCACCATGTACAGCCAGAGGAATGAGAAGTTGTGCTCCATTTGTGTATAAAATGTCAAATGCATTATTCTTTCATGTATAACTAATTAGAAGAAATTTTTAGAAAGAGGGAAAAAAGTTTTCTCCACTAAAGACCTACTAAAATATGAAAAGACAAGATATGAGTTAAAGGTAAAACATTAATGATGCATATGATTAACAATAGACCAATACAGAGAATATATAAACTGATCGTACAAATAAATGAATAAGCCAATAAAAAATTTAGGAAAAATATATGAATATGCATGTCACAGAAAAGGAAACACAAAAACATCAATGAACTATCAAGAGACTTTGACCCTCTTTAGTAATCCTGGCAAGGAAATAAAAAAGAACACACTGAAATACAATTGTCAACAAATAAAATTGTAATGAATATTAAAGGAGATCCATTAGATGGTGTATGAATATTGTTATAAACACTTTGAAGAGCAATGTGGTAATATTTGGTAAAGCTGAAGGTACACACATCATAATACCCAACAACTTCACAAAACATCTCATACATAAATATTATTTAGGTAATTTCATTAAAATATCAAAATATCCATTGTTAATCTGAAAAAAACCTATGTGTTCACCAAGGAAAACGTAGAAAAATAAATTTACATAATTTTACATTGAATCAGGATAATATATGTTATATACTACTATATATTATAGTATATATATATTGTATTATATAGTGTATGTATTTTATTGTGTGTGTTTCTGTGTAGCTATTTCAATCTATATAAGTCTAATAAACAGCTGAGAGACCAAAAATAACTGGTGTGTATGTTTGAGTGCATGTGTGCGTTATTAGGATATCACATTAAGGGTTTTCTACCTCTGAGCTACATTCTAGTTCTGTTTTTATTTTGAGACAGGCTCTCAATAAATAACTGAAGCCAGACTTGTGGTCCTCCTGCCTCAGCCTCCCAAGTCACTGGGACTATAGGTGTGTACCCACATGCCTGACAAAAATAACAAATTTTAAGATATGTCACTACTACTGTAGTGAACATTTTGTGTATGCCTTTTGGGATATATTGGCATGAATTCCTATTGGATCTATATGTAGAGGGAATTACTCTATTATGTAATTTTGGTACTTGCATTATTACACCAGAATCTAACAGTTTTTCAAATTGATACATTTATTTACATTCTCAATTTCAACATACAAGAATTCCAGTTGTTTCTTATCCTTTCTAACACTTCTTTTTCATCTTTGCAAATATAGCCAAACTTTTCATCTGAATTGTGATTACAACCACATATTTTCTGTTAAACTCAATATCACTATGGTCATGTAGTGATCTACAAATTTACCACATTTCTTTTCCCCTATCTTAAATCTTGAGAAACTCAACTATCTCCATCAATATCCTCTTCTCTGGTCAATACTCATCCATACCATTTTTTCCCATAGTAGTTTAATTCATGGGTACAAAAGACAATCTACACAGGGCATCCAAATAGCTCACTTATTCCCATTAAAGCTTCTTAATTCAACATTATTTTGTAACTTTCTGTGATGTTTCACAGACTCATTAACATAATTTTCTTTCTCAGTGAAGTTCTTGCTCTAGTGGAAGTTCCCAACAAAAGAAAAAAAAACTGTATCTCATGTATCATGTTATGTTTTTCATTCTTCATAATGCTTTATCTGTATGCAAAGTCCAGGTTTTACACATTTGGAAACTAATTTAATAAGTCAATCTATAAAATGTACTAGCTGTCTTGGAGCTCATGAAAATGAGTTAGCATTTAATGACTAATTTATATTCTGATGCACTGAAATATCTGGAAACTGCTTTACTAGAAGCTCCTATATTGTTGCAACTTACCCCTTTAGTTTTATCATTTATTTATTTTAAATATTTATTTAAATCAATAATAAAATGATGTTATATTGCATAGAGCCTTGAAAAACACACATAGCCTTTAAAAATAAGTCTTTGCACTCTCTTAAACTTTGATCCATGCTTTGGTTGTTATTGAAATAGTCTGAGTTTTAAAATGTGAATTAATTTTTAAAATGCCTTATGGGAAATACTAAAAGGAATCCTTTTGACACCTATAGAGAGTTTTTAATTCATATATCAAATATGTCAAGAAATAATAAAACAATTATTGATGAAAAAAAATAAAGTCAAGTCTTTTATTAACAGAGTTATTATCACATATAATCAGTGCACTGTATCTCTGGGTTCTGCATCCATAGGTTCACCCAACTGTGGATCTAAAATATTTTTTTAATTGTCTTTTTAAAATATTTTTTAGTTGTAGTTGGACACAATTCCTATATTTTACTTATTTATTTTTATGTGGTTCTGAGGATCAAACCCAGCATCTCTCACGTGCTAGGTGAGTGTTCTACCGCTGAGGCACAACCCCAGCCTTTAATTGTGTCTTTACTAGACATATAGAGAATATTTTTCTTGTCATTATTCTACAAACAATAGAGAATAACAATTATTTATATAGCATTTTCATTGTATTAGGTATTGTGAGTAATCTAGAAATCATTTAAAGTATACAAGATGGCTAGGTGCAGTGGTGCATGCCAGTAATTCCAAATACTGGAGAGGATGAGGCAGGAGGATCACCTGTTTGAAGCCAGCCTCAGTAATTCAGGAAGACTTTGTCTCCAAAATAAAATAAAATAAAATAAAATAAAGGAATGGAGATGTAAGTCATTGGTGGAGTACCCACCACTGAATTACAACCTTTGTTCAATCCTCAGTAACCCCCCAAATTAAAAATATCATATATATACACAATAAAATACTACTCAGCCATAATAAAGAATGACTTTATGATATTAACCAATAAATGAATAGATCTGGAGACTATCATGCAAAGTGAATAAACTAATCCCAGAAAACCAAAGGTTAAATGTTTTCTCTGATATGTAGAAGCTAACCCACAAGGGGTGGAGGTAGAGGGGAAGAACAGAAGTTCAAAGGATTACACAGAAAGCAATTAAGGGAATGGAGTGGGGATAGGAATAGGAAAGACATTGGAATGAGTCTGACTCGACTTTCCTGTGTACATCCATGTACCATAATGAATCTCCACATCAGGTACAACCAAAAGATTGGGATCCTAATTAAAATAAGATATATTCTATGTTTGTATAAACATGTCAAAATATACCCTACTGTCATGAAAAAAAATTTTTAAGTGGGAAATATAAATAAAATTAAAGCATACACGCCTGTAAGTTATATGCCGATATTACACGATTTTTAAAAAGTATTTGAGCATCTATCTATAGATTTGAGTGTCCATGATGGGGAAAGGACCTGGAACAATCCTCAACAGATATGGAGAGATGACTGAACTCACCGCTTAACCAAGCTGGGTTATGAACTGAGGTTTTAGTCCTAACTCCCAACATGACTATATTTGGAGATAACACTTGCAAGAAAGATTACTTAATGACATCATCATGGTAGGTCCCTGATGTGGTAGAATGAACTTCCTAATAAGAAGAGGAAGGGAGACCAGAGATCACTTTCTGTAGGCACACAAAGTAAAGGACTTGGGAGCGCATACAGATAGTGGCCATCTAAACTCCCTTTTCTCCACCATTATATCCTGTGTGTTTCATCTAGTGTTTGAAACTTGGTAAATAGTCAATGGAAGTATTTTTAGAAGAATAAATTAAATGAATAGTTTAATATGATTTGAAATCTGGAAGTAGCATACAAAATGAATGGGAAAAGAGAAGGAAAAAGCAGAATTAGATCTTTATAATGGTATTTTGATTGTGAGGGCATTAAGAATCTCTACAAGGGACACCTCGGTGGGAAGGGAAGGAAAGGATGTAAATAGATTATAAAAGCAGCCACCACACAGGATCTCCATGTGGCTTACACCTCACTGGGTACATTAACAAAATTGAGCTACTAGTTATTAGATATAGCGAACACATTAAAATCTTTATTTTATGTTGGCATTGTTCTTCAAATACCTTTTTTTTTTTTTAATTACTGCAACTTCTGTCTGAATTTCCCAAAGACTATCATTGAGAAGCTCAGAGTATGGGATTTTTTATTGGTAATTTGGATACAAATTTTTCAAAAAATTTACTATGGCTACAAAATCAGGTGCACATAAAGTTGAGATATAGCTCTAGTGTAAGTCATGTTAGTATTTCCCTGCCTTTCCCAAAGACTGGACCCACAAGGCACACATTTATGTATTTCAGTTTAGATTTGTAATTCCCAGACATGGTATGCTTTTTTGCAAAACAACTATAGTTATTTAAGTGAAGTAATATTTTTAGCTCTTAAGGTGTATTTTTCAAAGACAGGCACCTGCTGTAAAACTTAAGTACCTAATATGAGTTAAGAGAAATCATTTTCCTAATATCTAAGGGAGCCTGCACAGGGATTCATCATTATCATTATCACTAGGCAATGTTAGCACCAGAAAAGCTGGACATTATTCACTCTGAAAGCTTTGAGGGCACACTATACATCACTTTCTTTCTTTTTAATAGACTTTAATAGAGGAATCAGGAGTAAAGAGGACAAAAACTGCAATGATTTCCCATACAATCAAATTTTTTAACCACAAATATAATTTGTAAAACAGAATTTTTTCTCATATTGGAGAATTAAATATAAGTAGATCCTTTTACACTACATTATTTAGTGTGTTGTCAAGAATATTAGAATTTTTACAGTTGAAAGTTGCATGAACTGTGTTCTTTGATGGTAGAGATGAAGTTAAACATCTAAATACAACTTCCTCTCTGGTGTCCACATTTTATGACAGAGAAATATGGTTCTTTAAATTGCCCAATCTTAATCACGGTGGAGACTAATAGTTTATTTTGGAAATAAGCTCATTGTGAAAAGAAACATCTTTTTAAAGATTTATAATGATTTTGCTTATTTATATGTTTAAAAACAAACTCAAGGAACAAAACATGTAAACTACAGTTACCTATTGATTTGGGAATCCCGGTATTTTACAAATTCTTTTCTTATCCAAAATCAGGTATTGGGAAGGAAAGTTTGCAATATTTACTTCAATTCCATTTTATTCCCCTTTTTTTTTAGGTCAGTGTTTTTCAAATTTTCCCACATTTAAGATTCACCCAAAGCCAGGCGTAGTAACACATGCCTGTAATCCCAGCTACTCAGGAGGCTGTGGCAAGGGGATCATAAATTCAAGGCCATCCAGGGCAATTTAGTAAGACCCTATCTCAAAGTAAAACTTGAAAAAAAAAATAGTTAACTGTAACTCAATGGGAGAGCATTTGCTTAGCCTGTGTGAGGCCCTGGGTTCAATTCCCAGGTTTGAAAAAAAAAAATCAAATTAAATTTTAAAAAATTACCCAAGGATATTGTAATAATCCCAGTGTTCAAGCCACAACTCATGTGAATTAAATCAGAATCTCTGGAAAGAGGACATAAAAAATCACAAGTGTGTAAAGTTTCCCAGATGATTCTCATACACAGCCAAGAATGAGCCCCAAAGCTCTTGACTCTGAATTTCTTCATTCTCATAATGAAGTGTATTATATGAGAATATTCAAAGGTTGGTATAAAGGTAAAGGTCTAATTTCCATATTCAAATAAAGTGTCAAAAGCTCTGAACCTTTTATCTAAGATGTTCTGTGTCTTGCGTCCTTCATTTCCCTCTTCAAAGGCAAACTTCTTACTAGGAATTTTTCACTCTTAAGCACATGAGCAGGAGAAGGAACATGATTCACTTCAGTAGATAAAGATCTATCTGCTTCTCAGACCTCAATTGCACTTTTCAAGAATTGATTCTATCTAAACAAATGAATGAAATGATTAGCAACTAATGCTGGCTTGAGGCCTCAAAATCTAATTTAAAATGTATTTAAATTTAAACATTTCACAATTGAGATAAATGGTTGATGTCCACAACAGTTAAGAAAACTATGTGCCAAATATCAGATTGCTGAGAAATCTTCATTCTGTGAATATTAAATTCTGTATTAAGAGTTTAAATGAAAATGTAAGCCATCATAGGGGAAAATACTTGGATAAAAAATCAAATATGAGACCCTCTATTTTATATAACATTTAATTGTCTAGAAATATGTGTTCTAGTGAATTTCACAGCACAAATAATAATGTCTGCCTTGAATCCAGCATTTGCTATGTGCCTAGCCGTGTGCTCAGAGGCTACATTTTTATTAATATATCTAGTTTTGGGCTGGGGATATAGCTCAATTGGTAGAGTACTTGCTTTGTATGTGCAAGGCCCTGGGTTCAATTCCCAGCACCACACACACACACATACACACACACACCAAAAACACACACACACACACACACACACACACATCTAACACATCTACATGATAAAACATATTTAGAATATGACAATGGCCTTTTTGCTCAACATTTGCAATTATGGAGTTTGTTTCTCTTTTGTTTTTGTACTTTTTAAAATTCATGTAAAATTTAAAGTATTTTGAATACCTTTTTGAATGTACAGTTCTTTGTCTATTTTGAATGTACAGTTCTTTGAGTTGAATGCATAAAATTATGTACCAACAGGATATAAACTTTTGTTATTTTAACTATAAAAGGATCTTTCTTTATTATGAACATTAAAAAGAAGTGTTGCAGTTTTTAACTAAGTCACAATAAAAAAGAAATGTGAGACAAAACTCAATGATTGAGAAAATTGGATAAAATTGTCTTATTTTGGAAACTGACCAGAGAAAGATGTCAAGATGTCATCACTTATATGTTATTTGTATATGACTTCTGTGAGACATCGGTTCCCTTAAACAACAAACCTTCAGGGAAGGGAATATTAATATGATTAATATAAACAAAGAACATGGGATGTGCAAGTGATATATTAAAGATAAGTATTTAGTAGTCAATCTTGCAAAAGTAGATTTATATACAACTAGAAATATTTCAAGTTCTTTATTTAAAAGGCTCTGGGTCTATATTTTAACATATGATGTTGAGCTCAATATCATATTCTAGTGTTTCCCAGGCACAGTGCTAGAAAGCCCTTTCAGGAAAGCATTTCGTAAAACAGAAAAAGTTCCTGCCCTAAATATGATTATACTCTACAAGAAAGAGACAAAACATCATTACAAAGAAGTGTGCTAATAGTATGAAGCATTATTGGTGACTGCAACAGAGTGGCTCTCTCAAAACTTTACTAACATTCTTTTTCCAATCATTGAGATGTGCTTTGCTCTTCAGAGAAAAATCGAATCACTTGTCACTTAAAAGCTTCTTTTCTGATATACTTTTGCTTTAGTTTTATACATTTTCTCCATAAATCATAGTATCATATGTGGATATGCTAATGCTTATGAGAAGACAATTTCCATTGCAGCCAATGTTACTTGCAAGCTCTTTGAAATTGTACTACTAATGTGCTTTTCAGTGTTGAAGGTATACAATCTTTGGTGTGGGTTTTATAGAATAGGTATGAAACTTTAGCTATGAAGAAAATAAGACCTTTGAATGAATACAAAACCCATATTAAAATGCACTAAACCCCTTTGCTTTTTTCACTAATATATGCTCTCCCAGTAGCAGAGCATCCACAAATCTATTAATTTGATTTCTGCCCACTGCTACATTTGCCAAATGGAATTGGAGTTCATTTTCTGATGGGGGTATCATCCTTTCTGACAAATAATATGATTCAACCTTCCCAGCCTCATTGTATTACTTTTAATTTGCCAGTCAGGGAACTTTGTTTAAATTTACTTTTTTCCATACGAATCTTGCTATACTCTCTCATAGTCATTTAAAAATGTAGCTGGTGATCTTGACAGTTCTCATTTTAAAGAGTAGAGTCTCTTTGTCCTCCGGTTAAATGTGGCCTGGATTTAGTAACTTGCTTTTAACAAATAGAATAATGTGTCATGAAAGATAAAAAGTGTCATGAATGATGGCATATCATTTCTAAAATTAGGTCCAAATAGAATAGCTGCTTCCTTCTCCTCCTCCCCCCCACCCCCCACCCAAGCCCCTGTCTGTCTGTTTGAGCTTGCTTATTTTAAAGGAAGCCCATTCCATGTCATGGAAGCCCTCGACTTCCTGCGGACAGGTTCATGTGGAGAGAAACTGAGATCATCCATTAATAGTAGGTCTTTTTGTGCTCACCTTGGCAGCACATATACTAAAATCAGAATGACACAGAGAAGATTAGCATGGCCCTGTGCAAGGATGACATGCAAATTCGGGAAGCATTCCATATTTTAAAACAAAACAAAAATAACAGGTCCCATGGGCAACTTAGGAAGACCTGTCTCAAAATTAAAAAAATAAAATAAAATTTAAAATCTGGAGATGGAACTTAGTGGTGAGGGCTTGCTCAGTGGGTATTCAATACTTAGTAACTGATATAAATAAACAAAAACAACAACAAAAATCTAGGCCCAAGCCTTATATTGTTGGCCATCTTGCAGTCAAATTTTCCAGTCTCAGTCAAACCTTCGTGGGTCAGCATCCCTAGCTAGAACTTGGTGAGAAGTTATCAGAGAACTGTCCAGTGAAGAAGCTTAGTATCATTAACCCATAGATTCCACCAAAGTTAATGAATACTAATTGTTTTATTACACTATATTTTGTGATAATTTGTCCAGTAGCAACAGACGAAATACAATTTTTGGTATCCAGTAGTAAACATGGTTCTTCAACTATCCGCGATCATGTGTGAGGTTCCGGGAGTTGAGAGGCGATTTTGGAATTGAGCAGTGGGAAGAATCTGGACCGATCTTGAGGGCTTTGGGCACCATTTCTGCTTTGCCCCCATTCTGGAGTATCTTTCTCTCATATGAGGTAATATGGCTGTTGACTTGTGTCCTTTTTGTCTTATTTACATCTCACTTTCTTGGTGAAATATTCCCTGACTACCCTCTTTAATTTTTTTTTAAAAGAACCAAAACTCCTATTTCCCTCCTCTGGGTTATTGTTGTAATTAATATTAAATACTATTTAACACAATATACAGTACAGTTCTTTGTAATGACTTTTGTCTCTTCCCTGTAGAGTATAATCACATTCAGGACAAGAACTTTCTGTTTCATGAAATGCTTTCCTGAAAGGGCTTTCCAGAACTTTGCCCAGGACACACTAACACTCAGTGGCTCCATCTCTGATGAATGAAAAATGACCTTGGGTAAAGAAACCATGTTGCAGGTTAGTGATTTCCAGGGCAAGGACATCTTCTAAAGGTGGAGAGGTCCTCCCTGAATATGTGTTTGCCAAGACCTTAAAAGCAAGCAAGATTATCTAAAATAAGGCAGTGGGTGTTGTGCTACAGAGAGAAGACATTGCAAATTGCATCAAGACTCTGTGTCTAAGCACAAGGGTCACAACTGCCAGGGAGTCTAAAGAAGGACAAAAAGGAAAACCAAGCAACCACTTCTTATTTAAAGTTCTCACTCAAAGAGACACACACTTAAAGATTTTTATTTGTATCTACCTATTTTTAATCAGCTAGTTAAATTCTCTCTCTCTCTCTCTCTCTCTCTCTCTCTCTCTCTCTCTCTCTCTCTCTCTCTCTCTCTCTCTCTCTCTCTCTCCTTAGTGTGTATGTCTGTGTGTAAGACCAGAAACTTGTGATATACCCTTCATGTTTCACTCTACCTTCCTCCAATCAATAACTAATTCTCAGGGCCTTTCTGCTGCTATACCAAGTAGAATCTTCCAGTTTCTCTATAATGATTTTGTTCTTTCAACCTTTCTTTTCTGTAATCTTCACTTGAGTCCTGTTCACAGTATCTTTTCAACTTCATTCTACTTATATTTATCACCCTTTGGCTAATTTTATGCACGTTGTCTTGTTATTTTTAGAATGAAGGCTAAGAGCCTCAACATTTATTTGAGAACCTACCAGTCCTCACATTCCATTATGCAGCAATATGAACATATTCCAAAGAATGTACTCTAAACAGCAGTGAGCGTTTATTTAGATCTTAGCCTATATTCTGTGAATTTATCTAACTCATGCCTTCACCATATTTCTCTTATAATTAGCTCTTCTTTGCCACACTTTCTTCAATGACATCAGAATACATTTGTGTGTGTGTGTGTGTGTATGTGTGTGTGTGTGTATGTGTGTGTGTGTGTGTGTGTGTGTGTGTGTGTGTGTGTGGTGCTGGGAATTGAACCCAGGGCCTTGTGCATGCAAGGCAAGCACTCCACCAACTGAGCTATATCCCCAGCCAGAAATACATTATTTGGATACAAGATTTCTTTGCCATTTATGTATTTTATAATACATAAGATAGATTCATTTGCATATTTTATAATATTTAAGTATATTATTACACAGTGTCAAATCATTTAGAAGACAAGTTGGATTATCAGCAGATAATAAATTCTAATTAATCGTATCTATCTAGCATAGAACATTATTTTCAGGATGGACATGGGGTATGCACAAATCTAACTCTCCCAGTCTGATTGCCAATTGAGACTAAGTTATGTGCTTTTGGGACTTCTCCTGATCTTTTGGTACACCAGGGAGCCATTCAGCACAATGGAGCAGTAACTTGTTAAATTGAATAAAGAAAGCAGTTTCTGAATTTGGCTCAGTATACATTCCTGGAAGATTTTGCTCTCAATAGACACCTAGGGCATTATTTTTAGGAAAAAAAAATAAGATTAAGATAGATAAGAATGTAGTTATTGTTCTTAATATACCTCACTATGTTTTTTTAAGAAATTGAATACTTGTCTGTGAATATAAACACTATAACGCAGTCAGTGGTTTAAAATTCTAAATGAAAAGTATAAATAATAAAGAGAGAGAGAAATGGAGAAAGAGACACAGAGAGACAGAGACAGAAAGATACAGAAAAATAGAAATAAAGACAGAGAGCGGAGTAAAATGTTGTATATCTATTCTTCTCAATTCTCAAGTGTTCAGCAAGGCATGGTAGCACACACCTTTTATCCCAGCTGCTTAAAAGGCTGACGCAGGAGGATTGCAAACTTGAGACCAGCCTCAGAAAACTAGTGAGTTCCTGTCTAAAGTTTAAAAAAAAAATAAAATAAAGAGAGCTGGGGATGTAGCTCAGTGGTAGAGCACCCTAGACTCAATTCCCATTACCACAAAATGAAAAACAAAAACTTTTAAGTGTTCTGGAAATGTTTCCTGCAAAAAAGGAAATGCCCCACTTATTCCAAAAGGGTGGGGGGGAACTGCTGATTTCTTTTGACAAATGTCTCCACTTTGAGGCAACAAAATTTATATATTTTATAAAGAACTCATACATCTTAAAAAACTATACTGTAGTTAATATGTATAATGCTGTGTACAAATTCATGGAAAATTTTGTTATGTAAGAAAAAACATTCATTTAAAGTTTGAGACAATCATACCATGTGGATAGTGACCATCACAGATGAAAAATTTCAAGTCCTCTTTCTAAAACATGAAAAGAAGAAAAGTATTTTAAATTTATATGCTTTTTACCTTCAAGGTGAACACATATTTTCAGGGAAATATTGAGTGTGTGTAGCTGCAAAGCTTGGAAAAAACTCATAAACTTCTCTAGGTGTGAACCAAACATAAAAAGAAGAAAAAAGAAATCTTGAAAACACCATATCTCACTGACATAAATGGCTAGTTTTTGTTTTCACTGAACTGAACTAGGTCTTGCAAAAAAATATCTTTCAATTTATGAAATATTTTATTGCCACTGGTGACTAGGTACTTCTATTAGGACATTACAAGGACTCATTTTTAGACAGAATTTGGAGTTCATTTTTATTACTCTTAATTTCTGTTCATCCTCTGGTGACAGTATATTTCTTCTACATTCTTTTTAACATTTCCCCTTTTAAAAATACAGAAATGAGCTGCGTATGGTGGCACATGCCTGTAATCCCAGTGGTTTGGGAGGCTGAGACTAATGGATCAACAATGTAAATTTATTTCCATTTGTATATTTTAATGTTATGCTCTCATAGTTATGTCATTTATATGATTCAGTGGAACAACTGTGCTGTAGGTAAATAAATTATATACATATACATATATATATGTATATATATATATACATATATATATATATTACATTTTAACTTTTTTTAAGTGTAGAGACCTTTAACATAAAGTATACATATTCACATAGTGCAATCATCACCCCATCCATCCTCAGAACTCTCGGGTTATTGTGAATGAAGAGTGAATGAAGAATCTTCTTTTGTTTTTCTTTTTTTAATTAAATTTATTTTAACTGATTCATGTAAAGCACAAAATTGAACACATTAATGGGGTAATGTGATGTTTAAAAACATGTATATATTGTAAAATCAGGTTAAACTTATCTATCTCTTCAACATTTATCATTTCTTTATTGAGAAAGTATTCAAAATCCTTTATACTAGCCTTTTGAGATATACCTTATACAATTACTATCTATAGTTACCCTACTGTGCAATAGCATACTGAAACTTCTTACCCCTGATTGCAAATAGTACCCATTGATGAAGTTTTCCCCATCTCTCTCCCCTCCACAGAACTCTTTTATCTCCTCTACTGTTGCTGTGTACTCATTAATAATATCTTCTTAGCTGAGCATGATGGTGTAACCTGTCATCCTAGTAACTTGGGAAGTGGATACAGGAGGATCTGCCTAGCATCTGAAACCTTGTCTCAAAACTAAAAAAAAAAAAAATAGAAAGGACTGAGGATGTATCTCAGTATAGAACACTTTTAGGTTCAATCCTCAGTACCAAAACCAAACCAAACCAAACACCTCCCCATTCTCTTCGAACCCCAGACTCTAAAAACTAACATGTTACTTTGTCTGTAAATTTGACTACTCTAGGTTACTCATGAAAGTGGACTCATACAGCATTTGTACTTCTCTATGGTATATTTTACTTAGCTTCATATCTTGGAGGGTCACCCATGTTGCATCATGGGTCAGAATTTCATTCCTTTCTGAGGCTGAATAAATGTACAGGCCACAACTTTGCTATTCATTCATCTGTCAATTGGTAGAGCTGCATCTGCTTTTGGCTATTGTGACTAATGCAGCTGTAAGCATGTGTTTACAAATGTCATATTAGTGCCTGATTGTGTTCTTTTTTGGGAAAAATCAAAAAATGAAATATTTGGACCATTAGGTGATTCTATATTCACTTTTTGGAGGAACTATCATACTGTGTTCCACACTTGCTGCACCATTTTCATTCTCACCAGAAATGCACCAGAGTTTCAATTTCTCCACATCTTTGCTAAAACTTGCTATTTTCTATTTTTAATAGCTATTCTAAAGGATGTGAGGTGATATCTCCTAGCTATGATTTGTAATTCTCCAATTATTAGCAACGTTGAACATATTTGGCATTGATTATTGGCCATTTGTATATCTTCTTTGGAAAATGTCAATTCGATTTCTTTGAACAATTATTTCATCAAATTGCTTCATTGAGTTCTTAATGTTTCATTTTGAATTATAGCTCTTTATATATTTTCCATATCAGTATCTTATAAAATTCAGGTTTTACAGATGCATTCTCCCAATCCATGGGTTGTCTTTGGCCCTGGTAATGGTGTTTTTTCAGGCACAAAATGTTTAATATTTATGAACTCCAGTGAATACTTTTTTTTCTTTCATTGCTGGACATTTTTTGTCATATCCAAGAAATCATCACCACATAATATTTTCAAATTTTCCATCTATGTTTGCTTCTAAAAGTTAGTTTTAGCTCTAACATTAGATCTTTGATTCGTGTTTAATTAATTTTCTAATATGTTATAAGTTACATACCCAAGTTTAGTATGCACATGTGGATATCAACATCATTTGTTGAGAAGACTGTCCTTTTCCCATTGGACAATCTTTATACTTTTGCTGAAAACCATTTAATCATTTGCATAGGGATTAATTTCTTAGTTTTCTTTTCTATTCAATTGGATTTCAGTTCTACTCACTTGGATTTTATGTCTGTTTTTACACAAGTACCACACTTTTTTGATTACTGTGCTTTGTTGTAAGTTTTGAAATCAGTAAGTATGAGACCTCCAACTTTATTCTCAATCTTTATTCTCAAGATTGCTTTGGCCATTTAGGGTTCTTTGAGGTTCCATAAGAATTTTTGGATGGTATTTTCTATTTCTGCAAAATATTTCAGGTTTTGGTAAGTAATTGTACTGAATTGACATATCATAGCAGATAGTATTAACATTTTAATGATAGTTTTCTTCTAAACCATGTACACAGAATGTCCTTTTTATTAGTGTTTTTTTAAGTGTCTTTAAGCAATGTTTTGCTGAACCATCCTTGTATCCCAGGAATAAATACTATTTGGTAATGATGAAAAATCTTTTAATGTTATTAAATTCAAGGGCATTGGTCTATAGTTTTTTCTCTTATTTTTTTGTAGTATATTTGTTGGTATCAGGATAATGCTGTTCTCATAAAATAAGTTCGCAAAATTTATTTCCTTTTTAAGTTTTGGTATGTTGTGTTTTCATTTTCATGTATTTCTAAGTATTTTCTACTTTATCTCATGATTCGTTCTTTAAAACATTTATTCTCTTAAGAGTGTGTTGTTGTTTAATTTCCACACAATTTTCAATTTCCTTTCCTTCTATTGTTGATCTTTTATTTCATTCTAATTAAAAAAAAATTGAATACATTTAATCTTTTAAAACATATTAAAACTACTTTTATAGTTTAACCTATCATTCTATCTAAAGAATCTTAGACCATCATCTGTCATCTATCCTAGATAATTTTTTCCATGAACTCTTGAGAAAAATACTTATCTGCTGCTGGATGGAGTCGTCTATATGTCTGTTAGGTCCAATCTGTCTATAGTATTGTTTTATTTCCTTATTGATCATCCATTTGCTCCATGCATTATTGAGATGGGGGTATTAAAGTCTCTTACTATTACTGTAAAACAATCTATTACTCACTCAATTTGATCAATAGATGTGGAAAAAGACTTGAGAAAATCCATTACCCTTTCATGTCAAAAATTGTGGAGAAAGTAGAAATAGGAGGAACTTACTTCAATATTATGAAAGCTATATAAGACAAACCTAAGAACAACATGAGCCTGAGTAGTGAAAGACTGAAAGCATTTCCTCTAAAACCATAAACAAGACAAGGATGTTCACTCTCCCCATTCCTGTTCAACATAGTTCCTGAAACTCTAGCCAGAGCAATCAGGGAAATAAAGGATATTAAAGGAATACAAATAGAAAAAAGAAACAAATGAAAGTTATCTCTGGGGCGGGGGTTGTGGCTCAGCTGCACAGTGTTCGTCTAGGACCTGTGAGACCCTGGTTCAATCCTCATACGAAAGAAAGAAAGAAAGAAAGAAAGAAAGAGAGAGGGGGGGGGAAGGAGGGAGGGAGGGAGGGAGGAAGGGAAGGAAAGAAAGAAAGAAAGAAAGAAAGAAAGAAAGAAAGAAAGAAAGAAAGAAAGAAAGAAAGAAAGAAAGAGAAAGAAAGAAAGAAAGGTATTGTGTCCAACTACAACTAGAAATAAATATTTTTTTTTAATTTTAAAGAGAGATTGAGAGAGGAGAGAGAGAGAGTGAGAGAGAGAATTTTTAATATTTATTTTTTAGTTCTCGGCGGACACAACATCTTTGCTGGTATGTGGTGCTGAGGATCGAACCCGGGCCGCACGCATGCCAGGCGAACGCGCTACCGCTTGAGCCACATCTTCAGCCCTAGAAATAAATATTTTTAAAAAGGAATGTTATCTCTGTTTGCTGATAACATGAGCCTATATCTAGAAGATCCAAAAAACTCCACCAGAGGACTCCTAGAGCTGATAACAAATTTAGCGAAGTTGCAGAATACAAGATCATACTCTAGGATTTGACAGAATTAATATTGTCAAAATGATCAGAATACCAAAAGCAATATACACATTCAATGCAATCCTTATCTAAAAATCAATGACATTTTTCATAGAACTAGAGAAAAACAGTCCTAAAATTCATTTGTATGTCCATACAATTAAGATGAATCTCTAATAGATGGCATATACTGGATTATATTTTGTTATTTATTCTGCCAATGTGTGGCATTTGGAAAGTTAAATTCATTTTCATTTAAAGTAACTACCAATAGGGAAGTACAAATTATTGCCATTTTGTTACTTGTTTTTTGTACCTCTAATATTATTATTTTTTCCTTTAGCTTTTCCTTTACCACCTTCTTTTGTGTTTATTATTGGTTTTAATTCTAATTTCCTCTTGAGAATATTTTATATATACTTTTTGCAGTGACCATGGGGATTATATGTAAAATCCTAAAGTTATGATCATTTGTCTAAAATTGACATCAGTTCAACCTCAATCATTTACCAATGCTCTATTCCTTTATATCTCTATCCCCAAATCTCACTTATCTTATCAAGGTGACAAATTGCATCTTTATATATTGCATACTCATTAAAATAGAAGTGTAATTACTTTATGCATTTACTTATTAAATTCTGTTAAAAATTATGAAAATGAGTTTCAAATCAAAATTATAATCATGCTTTAGTGTTTTTGCATGTTTTTACTTTATTGAAAAATCATGCATTTTCTTATGTATTAGATTTGCTGTTTTGCCTCCTTTCATTTAAACTTTTTAGAATCTCTTTTGCAATTCTCATATAAAGTGCAGTGGTAGTGAACTCCTCTTTGAGAATTTTTAAAATTTTTACTCAATTTTGAATGACAGTTTAGTCAGCTATAAAATTCTCAGCTGACTTTTTTTTTCAGTACCTTCAATACATCATGATATTGCTTTTGGCCTGAAAGGTATGCTAGTTTGATTATCTTATCTCAATTGTAAAAGACCAGACATCTTTTTCTTATTTCCTTCAAGATTCTTTGTCTTTGTCTTTCAACAATTTAATGATCTGACTCAAACTAACCGTCCTTGGATTTGTCCTACCTGGAATTTGTTCATCGGTTAATATTTGTAATCCCTGTCTTAATTTAAACTTGGGGAGTTTTCAATCATTATTTCTTTGAACAATCTTCCTCTTTTTCTTTTTCTTCTTAAGACTCCCATAATATGAATTTAGTTTACTTGATGATGTTCCACAATTTCTTAAATTTGTCTTCACTAATTTTTTTTCTTTTGTGTTATTGTTATTTCTTAGAATGGATAATTTTGAATGCATGCCTTCAAATCTGCTGATTCTCTCATTTGCCTACTCATTAATGCTATTCAATCCATCTTGTGAATTTTACAATTTAATCATTTTTATTTTTTAACTCCATAATTTCTCCTAGGTTTTTAAAAATTATTTCATGTATTTATTGAATTCTTATTATATATATGTGTGTGTGTGTGTGTGTGTGTGTGTGTGTGTGTGTGTGTGTGTGTATTCTTCTCATTGCTCCCATTAGATATTTAACTGTATTTTCTTTTGCTCTTTAGGACAGTTATTTTAAATTGTTTGTCTCATAAATATGATGCTTGTGTTGTTTTTTTTTCCCCAGGGGATTTTTCTCTGGAGATCTATTTGTTTCTTTGAAAGGCCTGCATTTCCTGCTTCTTATTTATGCCTTTCAGTTTTTAGCTGAAAGTTAGGGATTTTAAAAAATAGCCACCCTCTTAGTGTTTGCAGATAGGCATGGAAGCCTTCACTAATGAATAGGACTCCGAGTCTTGAGATCATCCTGGGGTAAAGGTTCAACATCTCAGGTCTTTTGCTGAAGGGTCTTGCCTGTGTGTCTGTGTGTGCATTATTCATTCATTCATTCATTCATTCATTCATTCATTCATTCATTCTTAAAATTTCTTTTGCTGCTTTTAAACATCTTGATTTCCTAAGGAGTTCCAATTCTGTTTCTTTCCAGGGCTTTAAATGCTCTCTTGTGTTCTTATGTTCATCATCTCTGGCCTCCAGGTATCCACAAGTCTGCAGTCCTCCTGTAGTCTTCAGGGACCTCGGTTCTCAGGACTGCCTTCAGCAGTCTCCAGCCTGAGAACCTGCCTGTGCCCATTTGGCATCTGAAACTTAACTCCAGTGAGAGAGAAGCCTGTCCCAATGGCATCCCTCAGATGGGCTAGAACATTTCAGTTGAGTTTTTCTCTGTTTCTTGCACTCTAGAAGGGAGAACCAGCTGTTTTCAATGAACCACACATACACCTTGTTACACTGGGGAAGAGTAAGACACAGGTGGATTAAAGTGCTATAAAATTTACTACCCTTTTGAATATTATTTTTTCTTATTTGGGCATTCACTTGATTGCTCTAGATATTTGACCAGTTCCCAGAGCTATTATTAAGTTATTTTGGTCACTGGTAGTTATTTTCAGCTTCCTGGAAATTCATAGTCCACCATCCTTTTGGTGTCCAAGAATCTACTTTTTTAAAAAAAAATCACATGAATTAATCAGTGCAAGGAGTAAGATTTTTAGAAGTCCTGACTTGTTGCTCCATTCTCATTGTTTAGTAAGAGTTTGCTTAAAAAATGAAACTGCCCTTGGTATAAACATAAGAATACTCTTAAATACTGAATTTGAATGTCTTATCTCAAGAAAACACTGACTTTATGTTCTAAATCATAAGTTTATCCTAAATTCTATAACAAAGATTATAATACCTTTATGAGATAAAGAGATGCAAAGTATTGAGAAATAAATTTCATTTTGTGCAAAGATTTGTAATTAAGCACGAGGAATTCCGTATCAAGTATCTATTGCCCCAAATTAGTGACTTACATATTCAGCATTTACATAAACAAGAAGTCTGCATGTTGGCAATTTTGGCAATGATCAATTGGTCAGTTTTTTTCTGATCTCAGCTGTACTTGTTCACATATTATCATCTCATCCTCATATCGTAGGCTCAGTCATAGCAGTTAGATGTTGGCAGATTTGGTTGGTCTTGGCTGGGACCACTTTAGTGATTTGGCTGTGCTACATGTTTTCATCTTTAGCAGATTGGTCTGGGCACGCTTTCATAGTGATGGCAGAGATGCAAGAGAGCAGAACCTCATTCACAAGTTAACATACCATTGGAGAAGGGCAAATCACATGTTTAGTCCAATGTCAAGTGATAGAACTGGTCACCTTGATCTCAGTGATTGGGGATGATGATGTTACATGGCAAAGATGATGGGCACAGAAAAAAATGAAAAAAAATGCAGTATCATTTTAATTAAAAACATCCTGTGAATAGGGTTTCCTATAATCTTATACTTATTCAAAAATGAAATATTAAACTTTTTAGCTATTGAAGGTCTCCTAGTGTATCCCCTAGATATACTGTAGTCATTTAATCTGCTTTCATATTCTTAATTAGAACTAATAAAGTTTCATTTCCCATACTCTTATCCTTTAGCACCTAAAAGCAATAAATAGTTCTCACTAATGATAATAGAGAAATAATAATAATTGAGAAGCAAAAGAATCAGCACAATATTTTTCAATAATTTATCTTTTTTCCACTGAATAGCAGCACAAGTTTTAATACAGATTTATATAAGTTTATTCTTGTGATTTGCTTCATACTGACTTTACCAGTGGACATGAATGCATGGACTTTATCTTATTTTTGACTCAGTGACTAACCTCAATAATTTCACCAACTATGGTCCATGCATTTAACATTATAAAAGGCAGATGTGATACTCAGCCTTGTTGTGGGAGACTTCTTATTGAGAAAGCTACACTTCTAAAGAAAATGTGATAAAATTATAATATCTACTAAAGATTACACATATTAAAGGAAAATAATGGATTTGACACTAGGAAATAGAAAAGCATGTAGGTATAAAGGAAAATTTATTATGAAAGATTAATCAACTGAACATAAACAACGGTTTATTCTATATCATTCCTCTGCCAACATTTTATCATGGTTACAAGGAAAAGAAGTTATAAGACATAATTAAATCATAGAGCTGAAATGAATCTTTCATTTCATATTTATTACCAGACCTTTTTTATTTTATTCCTTTAAATAAAATAATAAGCGAGATTTAAACTACAAAACAGATAAAAATGAAAAGTCTTATTGAATCCCTACTTCTTCTGTTTCCTTCATCTGTTTTGCTCTACCTCAACAGTCAAAACAATTCAGCAAAACACTTAGGTAGGAGTGGATGCAATTCAAAAAATATCAAATCTGTTATGTTGTAGATAAGAAACTGAGGAATAAAGAAAAATATTAAGCAATATATTATCAGAGTTATTTACTAATAGAGCTGTAAATCAAAGAAAAGTCATTTAAATCCTGATTTCTGTTTACTAAAGAAAGAAGCACTTTCATGTTTTGTTTTTCTTCTGTTGACCATAACTGTCAAGTATTTAAAACATATTTTTTGAGTCATAATGACTATGATGTTGTTTGGAGTAATTGAAGTTATAAGACTGCTTGAAAGAAAATTAGAGCTTAAGTATTTGGTGTTTCAGAATTTTCTGTTGATCTTTTTCCATGCTAATTCTCTTTCCACTAGGAGGCCATTCCTTGATTGACATAATTCTGGCTGATACACATCTCATTCCATGAGTTATTGACATAAACCAGATTGCTGAAACAGATAAATGAACAGGAAAAAAAAGAATACCTCCATCCTCCTCATAGCCATTGTTTCTAAATTTATTTTTAATAAATTTTAAATTCCTTTTAATGGGTTTGTTTTTCTTTAATTCTGGTATTTGAAGTTCTAAAAATTATTAGCAATTAAATTCAACTACATCCTTTCTAGAGCCTGAAAATTACCTAAATTTTTTCAGTTTGAAGTTCATAAAGTCTTTTCAATGATAAGTGTTTATCAAGGAATTTCTACTTAATAGAAGAAAATAATACAGATCTTACACTGAGCACAATATTGAGAACTAGGTGAAAATATTATCACCAAACTTGTGGGGAAATAAATTATGATTCAAGGTTATTACAAAATCAAGTTGGAAATGAAGTAAATAGCAAGACATTCTCATAAAGTGGTGCATTTATTAGATGTTATGGGAAAAAAATCAATGAAATATCCAAACAACCAAGAAGAATAGTAGAATAAAAAATTCAGAATTGTGGAATCAATGTAAATGAATGACCTTGAGAGAGAAAACCACTTAGATTAGCAATTTAAAAAATTGTTTTTGCACTACAGAATACCTAGAAAATAAGAAAAACACAGCACACATAGTTAGGATATAAGGGATAGGATGTTTAAAAGGATTTCTAAGTGTGCAAGTTTCTGTAATTCAGAACAGAGTATATATTGTTGAGGGTCAAAAACTACACCCCCAAATAGTTGTTTTGGACAATAAACTGAGAGCATCTGGAGTGTGTTATATACACAGAAAGGCCTTCTCTGATGTTCCTTTATCTATATAAACACTGTATCCATCAAAGAAGAACACAATTGCCTTCAATCTTCTGGCTGAAATTTCATTAACTAAGGAAGGTTCAACCAGAAGAGACTGAAAATAAAATCCCACACTCAGAAAATGAGAAACTATGCCCCAGGCCAGGGCCTATCTCTAGGCTCGATCATTTCCCCTAAAAAATTACTTATTTCATCTGCATAAGTGGCTGTGAGGGTGGGATGTTGCTCAGTAGCAGAACACTTTCCTGGGTTCGATCCCTAACACTGGGAAAAAACATTTTCTGAGAGTGCCTATAGCCTCACATTTCCCTCTAATCTGTCCCTTTTTGAGTTCATATTTTGTAAATATTTATCCCACATGTGTGCATTAATGAATTTTTGCTTTTTTTTCTCCTGTTTATTTTTCTATTAGTAGTTTATTTCATTAGGCTTGAAGACTTCAACCCCTTTGAAAAGGGGGAGAAAAAGTTCTTTTTAGTCCTCTAAAATCAACACCAGATTCAAACATGAATTTTAAAAAAAACCCTTAATTGTTCTCATAATTTTTCCTAGATTTAGTGAACATGTTCATGAGAAAATAAAATTACTTGCATTTTTACATTTATTTTTGAGAACTCTCAATTCTTTTACTTTTTGTTTGTTCTTTTCTTTTAAGTTTAAATTCAAGTTAATACATTAAGATTTTAGATTATACACTTAAAGCAAATATCTAAAATGATCCTATTCTTACAAAAATAACTGCTCTCCCATTCACTTTTCTAATAAATAAAGTAATATAGAGATATCAATAGAGCTCTGAAATCAAGCATGCTATGTTACAGTTGGTTTCCCTTAGTATTAAAAAGATGTTACTTTTTCTTTTCACTTATCTTTTCCCCACTTTAGTGTTTGACTTGTTGAATAATTATCACAAAATAATTACATTAATAAATTAAACCTCCTGAACCACAAGTAGCCTACTCAAGTTAGCCTACTGCAGGGATTGAAGGCACAGTCATCCAAACTACCAATTCTGCCCAAGGTTCAAGGTTATTAATTAGGAGGTTAGAGGGGAAATTCCACAAGAAACCACCCTTATTTTTTATATAAGGTGAAATTCGAATTCAGTAGGAAATGGTGGCTGTTTAGCATTCAGGCTAAATTTCCTTTGTCTTTAGGACATTTTAGAGTGGAGAAAGATTTATTTTACCTGTAGCAGGTAGGGAGAACACTGGCTTTGTCTGAAAAGCAGGTAGGGTGATCACTGCTGTTATTTGAAAAGCAATGCTCTCCTGAAAAAAGGAAGCATGGAAATTTTGGGGGGGAACTTACACAATATTCATGTAGGAAAATAAAAGTCGTGATGGGCATGTTTCTGACCATGCTCAATTTAAGGTCAGGAATTACATGCGCATAAATTAAAAATGGCAAATATATTTCTGAACCTGTTCTATTTAAGATTATAAACAAATTTAAAAAAAAAAAAAAAAAAGAAAGATGGTGGCATGTTCCTATAATCCCAGTGATTCAAGAGGTCCAGGCTGGAGAATTGTAAGTTTGAGGCCAACCTTAGCAACTTAGGAAGACCCTGTTTCGAAATAAAAACTAAATAAGGAAAATTTAAAAAAAGAATAAAGAAATGTTGTGGACATAAACACTTCTGGACATGCTCAGTTCAGTATTTTAATGAGCCAAGTTTAAGCTAGGTTATCTAAAAGAATGAGTCAGAGTGATTTGATGGTCTTGGCTGGTTCCTCACATGGTTCTCCTAGGAGTATTAGATGAAATAAAAGGTAGACCATTTGAAGTGGCAACAATTTTGTATGAGTTGTATCCTGCCTCCCATGCTTCCCAGCTAACAATGTTACACTCCTAGAATTGATGTGTGACAATGTGCAAAACAGACAATCCTGGGAATCTCTCATATGATTTATTGTCCAGATTTCTTTTATTAGGGCTTCCTTTTATAGGCATGATCAACTGAATTCCCACCTAGTTGAACTTCAGGTCAACATTTACCAACTTGACTAGAATCCCTCACCTTAAATACATGGTTGTTTTTTCTGTTATGTATATGTCTGCATATATAAAAGAATAGCAGAACTTTTACTTAACATAGACACATATACATATATCATATGTACATATATATATACATATATATATATATGTATGCATACATGTATGTATTTTTTTCTCCATCTGTCCTCCTGGGTTCACTGGTTGGGACTAATGAATCAAAAATGACAAAGTGCTGGTTAATAAGAGTGAAAGTACTTTTAGTCATAAATATATGCATAGGAATTAATTTTTAAAAAGTTCTCAAAAAGTTTCCAGATGATGAAGTATAAACAAAAACAAAAAGTTTCTTAAACTAAACAAAAGAGAATGGGTTTTAACTTGGAATGGGGAGGTAAATTATGAAGGGAAGAGATATATGGAAAGTAAGGGTTGTGTTGTTATGCAAGTGAGTCTCTCATTGATAAGATTTTTCTGTTGGAGTAGGCCTATTCTCCATTAAGCAACATCTTTACAAGTGGAAATTTCTTCTATCAAATTGATTTATTAAAGGGAAACTTATACTTTATTTTTAGGCAATCAAGGGAAGGTAAATAGTTGTATTCAAATCTTTGATTCTCAATTATCTTTACCTCAAAATATTTCTTATTTTGTTTACTTATTTATACATTATTATAGACTATAATAAATACATCATTTACATTTTATTTATGCATTCAATTATTTTTTTGAGACACTAGGGATTGAATCCAGGGCAGCTCTACCACTGAACTATATTTCCAGCCCTTTAAAATTTATTTTGAGACAGGGTCTGGCACAGTTGCCCAGGCTGACCTTGAACTTGTGATCTCTCCACTTCAGCCTCTCAAGTCAAGGGGGTTACAAGTGTGCACCACCACATCCCACTAATATTCTTCTTCTTCTTTTTTTTTTTTTTTGAGAGAGAGAGAGAGAGAGAGAGAGAGAGAAAGAAAGAGAGAATTTTAATATTTTTATTTTATTTTTTTTTAGTTATAGGCGAACACAACATCTTTGTTTGTATGTGGTGGTGAGGATCGAACCCGGGCTGCACACATGCCAGGCGAGCGCGCTACCGCTTGAGCCACATCCCCAGCCCCCACTAATATTCTTTATTTGAACGTGGAAAAAAAAATTTGTATTGATATTTGGCAGTTAGACATGAGCAAGAGGAACATGAATGTAAGGAGTTAATTTTATAGGCCAGGTTTACACGCTGGCCTTCTACATGTTACGTAAGACTATGCTGGCCCTGCTCTGGCTTAAGTCAATAGGATGTTACATTCCTTGGCAAACAACTTGTTACCTACAAGGCTATTCTCAGGGCTGAGTAATGCAGGTGGAAAGACCCCTTCCTGCCATTAAGAACAATAAGGTACCCCAAGTGGGACCTTTGTGAACTTCACACAGAGCAGAGATTCCAAGACTCAGGAAGATAAGATAATTAAAGCAAAGGACACTTATCATAAAATCTGTAAAAATAAGTCCCAATCAGAACCACTCAGCATGTGTCAAAGTGACTGAGAGTTGACTTTAGATCTTTGTCGTGTCCTCTTAGTCTTATTATAATAGAATTCTCTCTCCCATCACGTGCAGTAGGGATTTAGAAATCTGCTGACTGACAATCCCACTATCAGTTAAGAGTTAAGAGGTGGTACCTGGGTGTGACTTTAGAAATTTCCCTCGGTACCCAATAAAATTGGGAGAAAAAAAGGGGTATAGTGTCACTCTCTCCTTTAAGACAGCCCACCCTCTCCCTTGATGGAATTTTTACTTTTTTCCCATTCTAATAAACTTTATTATATTTTTACTGTTTCCTGTTCTGCTTGAAATTTTCTCCTGCAAGAAAACAGAAGCTGAGAGACACATGCAATCCCTGGATTTCCAGGACCCCTGCTAACAGTGTCCTTCAATTTCAAATCTTCCCATATGTTCTTTAGTTCCACTGTCTATAACATAGCCCAAGCTATCATCATTTTTATATGATCTAATTCAATTGCTTCTTATTCTTCTTATTCCCAAATAGTTCTTCCCAAGTAATAGGCAACACTTTATTAAAATGAATTTATTTAAAATGCAAAATTTACCTTAGTATCACTGTGCTTAAAACTCTTTAATTTCTTTCTCCTGTTCTTAGAATACATTGCCAAATCCTTAATATGATTCACAAGTCTCTACCCTTTGCAGACATCTCTGCCTTCTCAGTCTGGGGTATCTTTCTTCATTCTGTCTGGGCCCATGGTATATTAATGGTCAATAAGATCTTTGAAATGTCAGTGTTCAAAAACTGCAGGATACTTTATCATCCTATTTCTCTTCACATAGAAATAGTGACTACTCACCGATTATATCTCAGTTTAATATGTATTTCTATCTCTAAAAATTATAACGGAAAATTACAAAATATAATGGACAGTTACATAAATTAAAAGCTATCCTCTCTAGATTAGTATTCCTTTGAGGATAGGAAACAAATATCAACCTTCTCATCTGTTAGTTTTGCAATATCTACCAAACAGTAGATTATTAAAATTATGTGTCAAATAAATGATTTACTTATAGAAGACATAATTCTTCATTCTCAATTTTCTTCAGTAAGAAAAATAAAAATATTCCATCCACATGAGTTTTTACTCCATTCTCAATAAGTCTATGTGGTTCTGAAAAAGGGTCTTCTACTGCAGCTGCTTCAGTATTTTTTCCCAACTAATTACTGACTACAAGTATAAAAATGTGAATAAATACACAACTGTAACCAAACACATTGAGTTCTCTTGGCAAGTGCAAAACCAACAAGTACAACCAGAAGATACTCATTCAGAGAGAGCTTTATTACTTGTAGCAAGTAAGTTGAACTCTGGAATTATATGTAAAGCAGCACTCTTAATATTAAACAAAGAAAGCAAAGGGATTTTATTGGGGAATTTTTACATATTCTTATGGGAAAACCTAAGCAGGGCTGGGCACATTGCTGAGCATACTCGGCATAAGACCATAAATCATACGTTAAAAAAGGAAAAATAGTGGACACAAATGCTTCCAGGCAGACAGTTGATTATTATAATCAGCTAAGTTTATTGGAGGTCACCAAAAAGAATGAGTCAGAATGACTGTGTGATCCTAGCTAGTTAAAATCAACTTGGAAGACATGCTAACAGTATTTTCAAGGGGCCACTACTTTCTCCCCTGTAAGTATGAGTTTGCCCCTAATGTGTGTGCCTTCCTTAGCAACTAACATAACATAGCCTGAAGAGCAGTCCAGATAAGCTTTTATAAGCTTATGTAGCTATTAATTGTATAGTTTGTGTGCTAAGTACAAAATAAAATGATTATTTGCATGTTAAAGTTCCTTATGTTTAGTTTATTGAGCAGAAACCAAACTTATATCCCTTAATTCTAAAATAAAATATGCATAGTTTAAATATTAACTTTAATTCTATAGGTTAATCTGAATTTACATAAATTTATGATAATGATGGCAATTAACTATAACAGAATTATTCTCATTAGAGGACAAAACAGGCTTGCTGATCACTATGCTGGCTCTAAGCCTTCTCAACTTAATGAATGCTAAAATATTAAAATCTCATCCAGTTTACCATGGAGCCATAATTTATAAGAATAAATGCATAATAATCCTTTGGACTTCGGAGGTAATTTATGAGCAATATTCTCACAGAGGATGATGATAATTCACTCTCAATTAGCCCAGCTTGATTTAAATCATTGATTGCCCCATGTTTAATAATAATTTTGTAATAATGAAATTAATAGTTCCTTCTATTTTGGGATAGACGTTTTAAAGAATTCATGGTGAATTTTAACTTTGAACATGAAGATTTATAAATATCTTCTTTCAACTTTTCCACTTAGAATTGGTGTCTCCTTCCAGGTATTGTTAACTTTATAAAAAGAATCTGATTCCTTTGGAATTGTTGAGGCAGTTATTTTAGCTCCAAGAATTAAATCGTTTCCTCTCTCCATTCTACCTTCCTCCAGGTGTTCTACAAGAAGGCTTGTAGATATCTGATTCTTCAAAAGTTATAGTCACAATATTCACCTTCAGACATCTGAATAACATATAGATAGAAGTAATTATTTCTTGTGATTTTCTATTTTAAAATAAAAGAAATAATTCACTAACATTTTTAAATGATAGAATCTTCGTCTGAAATATATTATAATCATTATTAATTAAGTAGATCTTACCCTGATTCTGCTAAAAATGGGTTTATGGAATAATTTATATATTCAATAATTTTAACAAATGAGGAAAATTTATCAATGGTGGCAACATCTAATGAGATTGGACTCATTCCAGCTCTACTATGGATTTTAATATGTTTTCTTTTCCCCATGGGTTGCATACATACTCAGAAGACATAGATATAAGATGTTCTGTCTGAAACAATGAGGTTACCTTGCTTGGCTCTATATTTTCATCTGAGTTGGAAAGGGGGCAGATGCTAGCATAACCCCATATCTCATTAGAAAACTCCTGATGGTCCCTCAGGTTTTAATCAGAAGTAACATCTCCAGAAAACACTTTTTCCACAGACTCATTATGCCTGACCAGTTAGTTTGATGGCCTGAGAACTCCAAACATTTAAAAAAAAATGTCAAAGCTTGTGGAAAAAAACAACAATAATAGTAAAAATGGAGACAATAGAAAAACTCAGAGTGCTGCTATTTTTCTTTACTTGGAAACCTCTATCAGTAGAAAGGAAAGATATTATGTGAACCCTGACTTAGGCTTCTCTCATCCAATTTTTGACCTGGGAAAAGTTATATCTCAGGGCGTCTGATTTACAAGAAGGATGGGAAGGGGATGGCCAAAGAGATCATAATTTCTTAAAAAGAAGTGTGCATCAGTATAATGCTTGTCAAAAAGCTGCACATAATGGGACTCACTATAAACCTTCTAAGTTGGAATCTTTGACTGGGCCATATATGTGCACACTTAAATGATACACCTGCTATTCCTGAACACCCATAAAGAGGATGATTTTGGGGGGAGTGAATTACCAGAGACTGAACTCAGGGGCATTCAAGTACTGAGCCACATTGCCTGCCGTATTTTGTATTTTTTTATTTAGAGACGGCGTCTCACTGAGATGCTTAGCATCTGCCTCACTTTTGGCTGAGGCTACCTTTGACCTCGAAATCTTCCTATCTCAGCCTCCTCAGCCTCTGGAATTACTGGCCTGCACCACTGCACTGGGCAGATGTGATTCTTAATGTCTTTTCTAGTTTGACATTTATTTTTCTAATGTTTTATGAATATTTAGCAATTTTACCTAATAGGCTAATCTATAGTAAAGACACTGACCAGCCAGGTAAGGTGGCACATGCCTATAATTGCAGCAGCTCAGGAGGTTAAGATAGGAAAACTGCAAGTTCAAAACCAGCCCCAGAAATGGCAAGTTACTTAGCAACTCAGTGAGACCCTGTCTCTAAAGAAAATACAATATAGGGCTGGCATGTGGCTCAGTGATTGAGTGTTCCTGAGTTCAATCCCTGGTATAAAAACAAACAAACAAAAATAAAACAGACACTGAGCAAAGGGAAACACCTTTAAATATTCTACATGTCTGTCTGTGTATGTGTGTGTATATATAAATAAATATAATTGTATATGTATTAAAGTCAGCATTTAAAGTGGTTTGTATGTGTTAGCTTGAAATTAAAATTGACTTCTTTGAGAGCTTATACCAATTTTTGTGTTAGCAAGGGGTTTGTTTTCTTCTCCATTTTTCCAATTTAACAGAATAATGATTTTGGGTGTTATTCTCCTCTAGGTCCCAATTGAGTTTCAGAAAGGCCACCTTCTCATCATGGCCTCTCCAGCTCTGTGTTGTTTTATCATTCATGAGCTCATAGGTTAGCAAATGACACAGATCCTGTTTTTCTTTTGGGGAAACTTCTTCACAGCAAAGTAAACCATAAAAAATGTAAACAGAGTGCCTATGAAAAGGAGAAAATCTTTGCCACCTGCACCTCAGATAGAGCATTAAGCTCTAGGATATATAAAGAACTCAAAAAAGTTAACACCAAAAAAAAACAAATAATCCAATCAATAAATGGGCAAAGGAACTGAACAGGCACTTCACAGAAGAAGAAATAGGATTAGCCAAACTGAGAAATTATACCCCATCTGATTCAAATGTATGATATGTCAAGATCATTGTACTGCCATGTGTAACTAATTAAAAGAAATTTAAAAAAATAATAGTGAAAATACTAAAAAAAAAAAAAAGAAAAAAAGAAATAGGATCAGCCAACAATATGAAAAAATGTTCAACATCTCTAGCAAATTAGAACCACACTAAGAGATGTCATCTCACTCCAGTCACAATGGCAATTGTGAAGCACACAAGTAACAATAAATGTTGGAGAAGATTTGGGGGGAAAGATACACTCATACATTGCTAATGGGACTGCAAATTGGTGTAACCACTCTGGAAGGCAGTATGAATATGGAGATTCCTTAGAAAACTTGGAATGCAATAACCTTTGACCCTGTTATCCCACTCCATGGTATATATACCCAAAGGACCTAAAATCAGCATATAATAGTGATATGGCCACATCCATATGTATAGCAGCCAAATTCACGATATCTAAGCTAAGGAACCAATCTAGATATCTTCAACAGATGAATGAATTAAGAACATGTGGTACATAAACACAATGGAATATTATTCACCATTTGCTGTTAAATGGATGGAACTGGAGACTCTCATGTTAAGTGAAATAAACCAATCCCAGAAAATCAAAGGGCAAATGCTCTCTCTAGTAGATGCTAACACACAATAAGGAGAGGGAGTAAAGAATAAAAGTACTTTGGATTAGACAATGGGGAATGAAGGGAAGGGAAGTGGGATGGGAATACAAATGATAGTAGAATGAATCAGACATTACTTTCCCATGTTCATATATGAATATAGGACCAGTATAACTCCACATTATGTGTAACCAAAAGAATGGGAAGTTATACTCCATGTATGTATAATATGTCAAAGTACAATCTACTGTCATGAATAACTAAAAGAACAAATGAAAAAATTTCCAAAATTGTGCTTACAAGGAAGGAAAGGAAAATTATACAAACCTTAGTTAATAGGAAATTAGTTTTTAAAAGTATGGTATATCCAGACAGAATGTCCTATGTTTTCTGACAATAATTGTACAGAGCCTAGTATGAAAATGTACAAGTTATACAACTGTTCAAGTTTGCATAAAATTATGTATAGTGTAATTTGTTTTCTGAAAAAATTGATGTATGATTTAAAATATTGTATACAAAGCACTAAATCCAAGAAGATTGCTATAAGGAGATCCATGAAGGAACTTGAAAAATTTGCCAATATGCAATAAAAATTACCATAACATTCACATTTATCAATCTAATTTATAAATTTAATAAAGGGCTATTTGTTCTTGAACATCTCTGCTGTGATAAATTGTCCTTTGGAACAGAATACCCATAAAAACACTCAAAATAGCATAGAATAAATATAGGACTGTCTTACAATAATTAGTGCCAAATTAGGGAAAACCAGCAACTTATATTTAAAAAGTAATTCAGTCTCTGATAAAACTGGTGAAAAATCCCCAGATGAAGCAGTAACTTCAGGCTAATTTTGCAAAAGATTACTCCAAGGACCAGGAAATGTTCTGTTTGAATGCTAAAGTATTCACAAAGATATCTGGAGAATAGACTCGTGGTGAGAATCTGCTGTAACAAATTCCAACAAATTTTAGCAGAAAGTCAGAACAGTGGATGTCACAATTTGGGAAATGCAAGACTGAAAAAATAGCATACACTTCCTTATGGCAGCTAAAGGTTTGCAGTTCTCTTGTTCAAAATTGTTCGGAATAAACTATTAAAAAGTGAATAAATATTGAAAAGACATCCAATAAGAAAACAATTATACAAGTTGTATTTATTAGAGGAAAGTGAATTGTAGAGTATGCTCGGTTCCCTGTTGTGTATCTTTCTATTTTAAGTTTCATGTGTCCAGCTTGTACTAATTTTGCAAACTTAGAAAATACAAAATTAAATGAAAACCTTTAACAGTAACTGTTCAAAATGAAAATTCTAATAAAAATATAAAGCATGAATTCTTCATGAAACAATTCAAATAATCCATTTAGAAATATGGAAGCCAATAGTTTTTAACCTTATATATCTACATAGTCTGTTCACATTTGTTCTAAGTAATTTATTCTATAATTCAGGTATTTTACAGAAATGCCATAACAGTCAATATTCTCTATCTGTAAAGGAAATTTTGGATTATTTATTGAAATAATTCAACCTTAAGTTTTTGGCACAATATACATAAATATATTTTACTAATGTATGAAGAAAATTTATTTAGAAATTATTATTCCAAAAAAGTAAAGTGAGTAAATGGGAAAATATTCCATATGAGGAAAAAATATTAAACATATTTTGTTTGATTAAAGTAAAAACCAACAAAAAATGAAACAATGAAGATTTATAACACAGCACCAAATGCTGAAGTGGATAAATGAGTCAATTTAGCCAACATTTTACCTAGATCACATTAAGGTTCATATCATCAATAACATTCAATAAATTTAAGATACACCATAACTCAGAGTAATAGTTTCAATATGTGTGTGAAAGCTAAACAAAAGAAGATTCTTGTTTTTTTTAATCAGAAATTAGGATAAATACATAATAAAATTCATTTTCTGTCAAAATTGATGCTTGCCGTGATATTCGCCTCTCTTGGACTGTGTTCTTTTAGTCCCATTTTGTAGTTTTTGTTTTATTGAATTAATAATCTCTGCTAAATTCATAAATTCAGAGAGCACAGTGTTTTTAATGCTGATTGCATGACTTTGATTTTGTTTAATGTGTCTTTTAGAATGTTTTACATGAGTAACTTCGCAAGCAAATTTCAGGTCTATGTCTCTGCCATTATTCAATATGTGCCTAGCCTCATTTCCCATGGTTACCATTCTCTGTGACTTTGATAGCAAACTATTATAGTATGTAGTATACACAGTAACTAGGGGATATTTCCAAACTATAACATATGACCCTTCAATGGTGTCTATTAGATGAATATTTGTAAGAAAAAAAATGGAAGCAAACAGAAACAAATATTAAAACACACATTTCCACTTAAATTTAAGACCAAGATACTATGGTATCAATATATCCATAGTTAGGAATAGTATATTAATGTTGTTCACTGTGGCCTCCCAGATACAAATCCTTTAATGCAGCCTGCCATCAGCAATGCATTTCAGAAAAATCACTCTGGCATGCACTCATCTGTCATTTACAACTTTTTATGGAGCTTCCACTATGTGTATACAAGTGTGAAGCAAATAAAGATGGCCCTAGCCCTGGTAATAACGTGCTACTGAGAAAAATGTAGTGACACTAAGGGTCAAAGGAATTAGTTGTTCATGTAGTAAGAAATGAGGAGGAAATAAGATTATCAGTGAGACACCACAGAGGAAGGGCATTAGGTTAAAATTGAGACCTAAAGTAAAGGTAATAGTTATCTAGGGAAACAGTCAACAAAGAAGGAAACATGCACAAAGTCTCATGAGTAGGAAAAAAAATACTTGGAATGGTTTAAGAATTGAAAATAACATGATTCCTTGAACATAATAAATAAGCAAGAAACTCATAGGAGATGAGACTTGAGAGGTTGGCATGAGTTGATCTGATAGGATATTTTTAGACCACATTTTCTTTAGTGTGATAGAAAGCCTTTGGAAGTACTTAAGTAGGAAAATAACAATTTATATGATTTGAGTAATTATTTTTGTTTTATTTGTTCTTTTTAGATATACATGATAGTGGAGTATATTTTAACATAGTATATACACATGGAACATATATTTTCAGTAGAATTCCATTATTGTGGTTGTACCTGATGTGGAGATTCACTGTGGTGTGCTCATATATGAACATAGGAAAGTAAGTCAAAAGGTCTGTGATTTTTAAAAAAAAACATAAATAGATTCATATTTATATTTTTTGAATCATGAATTAACTCAGTTTATATTTTTAAAAATCACAGAACCTATTGGAAGGCAGTTAAAAGTGAATGTGTAGTATTTTATTTAGGCAAAAAAATGCAGAGGTAGACATCAGAAGTAATGACATAATCCATGTGTGAAAAACGGAAGGGTTGACAAGATTTTGGAAGAGACTTGAAGGTCTAGGTGGCATATGGAATCAGTATGTAGAGGAAGTGACTTAAGTTTCCAAGTAACAGTATGGATGGAGATACTGAAGACTGAAAGAGGAGAGAGATTTGACAGGTATGATTAAGTGTTCAGTTCTAGATGTGTTAATTTGAAATTTGTGTCAGACATCTGTATGACAAAATATGTTGGCTATGTAAGGCTTGATCTGAGAAGATAATTTTGGTTTAGAATTTTAGATGTGGTAGAATGTATTGCATTTAAAAATGTAAATATACATTAAATGCCTACTTTATAAAAACTTCCTGTGCTCAAGATTCTTGGAGTCATTAGAAAAACAAACAAGAGCCTGAAATAGAAAGTTAATTCTGGACTAAATGGAACTTACTGTTGCATGCTGGAACTTATAAGTGGCTGTCTACTTGTTAGGATTCACATGATTCAGACAAGGAAACTTCTATTATTGAGGCTTAAAAAAGGTAGAAGCTTAATTGCTCCATCCTACAAAAAGTCAATTCAGGGATAGGATTATTACTCCAGGACATCTTCAGAACACATGGCTTTCTAGCTTTTGATCCCACCATCCCTCAAAATGCAAGCCTTTAAAATAAGGCTTCTGAAATCATGGTCATATATTTGTTGTATCTCTAGGTGATGTATCTGCATTTCTTTCCATAATTACTAGAATGGCAGTATTATGAGGCAATCCCTAGATGGATAGTAGTCTAGAATCTCCATTCATGAGTATAAAAAGACAGGGGGACTTTTGTTGAGAAGATGAATAGTAATCATTAACTTTGATATACTCTGCCACAGTCGGGCTGCAGCAAAATAACCTGGGGTGACGAACAACTTGTGTAGATCAATACAGCAGGAGTGGGAGCCAGCCGTTTATTGCAGGACAGGAGGGGTATATATACATTACACACAGCTTATCTTAATTAACATAAACTAGATACAGCAGTCAACCAATAAGGAATCTCCACATTTAATGGTTCCCTGGCGTTACTTCACAAACCACTCCCTCTGGCAAAATGCCAGGCGTCATCCAGACTTGTTTACAGACCCTAACAATACTCTATGGTGTAATACCCTTCACAATTTAAGACTCCTTATTTAACTTTAGTTTAGCTCCATTAACAATCATTTCTATAATATTATTTTCACTCATTTGAATGTATCTCATGACTTCATGCTGTTTTTTATTTTGTAATTAACTGTAATATTCATGAGACATATCTGTGAATATTTTATAAAAAGCTGTAGCTTTCTTGTAACATTCTAAAAGATATATGCCATAAGCTGGCAACTATTAATATGTGTTTAGTAAATGTGACTTTAATATACTTTCAAAGTGGAAAAATATCTAAGTCTCCACAAGTAATAAAACAGACTAACTAACATGTATCCATTCCGAACGTACTCTGAAATAGTTTAAATGAGTAAGAGACACTTACATAAAGACTTAAGAAGACACCTATAATATAAGATTAGGTTAAAAAAAAAACTGTAAGCAACACATAAGAACAAAATATGCCTGGGTCAGCAATCATTTTCTGTAAAGAGCCAGATGGTAAACCCTTTAGGATTCACAGCCTCATTCGCAGTCAAAACTATTCAACTCCTTCATTATGTCATGAAAGCAGCCATAGAAGACATGTAGGTGCAAGAAGATTACCCTGTTATAAAAAAAAGCTTATTTATTTTTTCTATGTTTGTAAAGGGTACATTACTGGTGTACATAACGACAGATTCATTGTTACATATCCATGCATGCACACAAAATAGCGATATAATTTGCCCAATATTCTTCTCCCACATTTTCCCTATCTCTCTTCTGTCCTGCAGTAAGTATGTAGTGGTTTACAAACTCTGATTTAGAGGATGATTCTAAAAGAGAAAAATAATAATAAAAATGGAGAATATGATTATTAATGAAAGATGCCTTCATTAATTTTTTTTGCTCTCCTCTATGTTTTGATGCTTTTTGAAATTTGTCTGTGTATTTTAAAGGCTTTCTTTCTACTGTTTTGGCCTATAGCCTCCCCTTTAGTCACTGCTTTTACATTACCTGGTTAGTAAAATAAGATGGCTTAATAAATTCCCTGATTTTTTAAAAGATAAGTGAAATGAACCTATTCCTGAGCATTTCATAGGGAGACTCAGCTGTGAAAATGTACTGATACAGATAGGAATCTACTGCTTTTTCATTTGGATCCCCAATGTATTCTACAGAGATAGGCACTTTAATATCATTATACTGTCAAAAATTAATTATATAAGATTATTCAAATAAGATAATAATAAGTATTTATTTGATTTTCTTAAATATTTTTTACATTGATTTATTTATACTTTGTATAAATACCAAAAAGCTCTATAAAATAGGATTTTCATTGCCAAAGTGAAATTAATCCCATGATATGATAGTTAGTAGGTGAAGATTTTGGCAACTCATGGACTCTATGAAATTGATTTGAATGGTATCACATCCTGTGCATCAATTCTGGGCCTTCCTCAAATCATATTTTCCCCGTGATATCTTAGTGATAGCTCCAGGCAGAAATCACCTCTTCCTCCACAGTGTAACTATCATCTCTCTTAATATATCCTTTTGAGACCTGTCTGTTGCTCACTAGCAATTTAGGTATTTGGCATTGTGTAAATGTCATCTTCGTATCTCTCACAGCAACTAGTACAGTGTTAAATACTAAGAAACATAAATGAATGCTGACTGGTTTCAAATACACTCATTTTGGCATGTAATCCTCTGATTTAGGTGTTGGAAAAATCACTCCAGTGTGCTCTTTAAGCCCTTATCAATTGATAAATTCAGTGAAAGAATGAAAACCCTTTATTAGAGGGAGTGATTTTGGCAGTAGAATGAATACAGTTAAGTAGGTTACCCCTGGGTTGTTTGAAATCCTAGAAGAGAGCTTTTATAGACATCTATGTTTTTAGTTGATTCAATAAAAAGGACACTTTTATATAATGAGATTATGGTATACTCGATTGGCAAATAATTTGCATTGTTAAGATAGACAGATAGAGCTCAGCAAGAGATGAAAGTGTTTAGAAATGTAATTATCAGCTGGTATTAGAGTGTGTCTGATCTGGAAACATTATAAATGAAAAACATAAGAAGTTTTAGGGAGTTTAAAGGAGAATCATGATTGTCTGTTTTCAAGAACCAGAATATAGATGAAGCTTTGGACTTTAGGATGTAAAACGTTTGAGAAATGACCTAAAGGTTAAAGGGTGTGAATGCCGTGGTGATGTAAGAATATGTTTCCTGAATACTGACTAATTGATTTGAAAGTGAAATATGGGCTTGTAGGTAAAGAATACTGTGACTGAAGCTGGGCACTGGGGAACTCACCCATAATCCCAGCTATTTCAGATGCTGAGGCAGAAGGTCTCAAGTTCAAGGCCAGTCTCAACAACTTAGTGGGGCCTTAAGCAATTTAGCAAGACTCTGTCTCAACATAAAAAGTGAAAAGGGCTGGAAATGAAGTTCAGTGGTATAGTGCCACTGGATTCAATCCCCAGTAGCATACAAGAAAAAAAAAAAAAAAAAACAAGAATACTGTGACTGAGACTATGACCTTTCTCCCAAAGCCATTTCCCCCCACGATAGAGTTGAATAAGAAATGGCTGTGCAGCTACTTGTACCATGACTTCTTCCCACTTAGTTGTGGCCAAGGGATTCAATTCGGGACTATAAGATGTGAAGAGAAAGAATGTGTTTCGTTTCCAAATCATGTTCATAAAATGAATGTCGTTTCACTTCCCTATATTTCTTCAGTGCTGCCACTCTAGATGCAGTCTTAATAGAATTGGATCAATATTTAGACAAAAATAAGGAGACAAATGTTAAAGGTTGTTATCTCTTTCTCTTAGTTTAAATATCCTACCTCTCTATGGTTAAATTAAAATGCAATAGGGAATTAATATTTACTTTATATTTTAGCTTGTCAGACAAGTGGGAAAAGAGGAGCCGATGACAAATAAAACAGGAAGAAAGTAGTGTACAAAGGTAGAAAAAAAAAAACGGTATAGCAATCTTAATTCTTAATAGAATTAAGAACCTAAATGTAAGGTTCACAGTTTTGATTTGTAAAAATAGAGTATTCTCTAAGAAATTTGTATTTCACATAACGTTTTTAGAATAGGCATTCTTCAAGCAATGTTTTGGTCTTATAATGAACTATTTGTTTTTTGTCTGAAATCAAATATAGCCTGATGTCTTGTGTTCTATCCAGCTACACTAAAATCAGACATGCCTAGGTTTGCATTTTACTCATTCACTCTACTTCAAAGGAAAATATTAAAACATGGAAATGTATGATACTTTTTAATTTAATATTGGAAATATGTCTTAGCCCACATGCAAAAAGCATTAACTTTAAAATATTGACAAGTCTGAACGTTTTAAAGCTAAGAATTAATATTAAGACTCAACATTTGAAATAGTGTGAAAAATATAAGCCAGAATGTGGGAGACTATGAATAGATATAGTCTATAAAGAATTGGTGTTCTAATGGATAATAAGTGCTTACAAATTGAGAAGAAAGCACAAAAATATGGCTAATAAAAATTTCTCATGAGTTTCAAATTCAAAAGTAATTAGAAAAATGATAATAAAAATTAAAATAGCCTACCATTTTATATTTATTAAGACAAAAATGAGAAATTCTAAAAATACTAAATCCTGGATAAAATTGAATCAATAAATTTTAAAAACAATTGCTGGTTTTCATCAATCTGATTGGGGAAAAGTAGATTTTCATTGCTATATTTCTCAATATAAATCATTCCATAATTATGATTGAATGTGAACATCTGTTCATATGTTTAAGAGCTGATAATACATAATCATACACATATTATACATATAAAATATAGTTCATACATATATATACTAATACATGATAATACACATATCTATATGATTAAATATATATATGTACAGTATGTATATAATAAGATACATATTGCTGTTATATATATATATACATTTCATGCATGTTCATATGTGTGTGTGTATATATATATATATATATATATATAGAGAGAGAGAGAGAGAGAGAGAGAGAGAGAGAGAGAGAGAGATTGAGAGAGAGAGAAGAGAGTCTGTTTAGGTCTTCTTCATATTTTTCTATGTGGCTTCTGGCCCTCTGTGCTTTAATTCTTGTTCATATAAAATCATATATGTTGCCATCCAGTGTGGTTTCTATATTTAAAACCAAGTCTTTGCACAAATCATTCTTTATAGAAACTATTTCCCTTCCTTGGTACCAACAAAAATGATTTTCAAATTTATTTCTAAAAGACATTTTCTAATATCATTACACTATGGTATTTTGAGGAACAAACAAAGACCAACTCTTTGCTCTGTCTTTTCCTGTTTCCAAGTGGAATTGGCACCTCTCACTTTGGAACTTCAAACAAATGTCTTCCATTGTTGTTTAAAGCTTTACTATCCCTTCAAATAGATTTCACGTTTGTAGAATAGCAGTGTTCAACCTTTAGGTGTTTGAGACAAATGTTTGAATGATGGTATTTTGTGTGTCAAAATAAAAGGAATTACAATGTAAACAACTGTTTGAAAAAGCAAATCTAGAGAATCGTGAAGGCCTTCCATAAGTCTTGGTGGGATCACTGGTCACCTTTCAGTGCTGTGTTACCTTTGAGTAATACACAGTTTATTAGGTTATTCCTAATTTTAACAAAAATTCATGCCTTGTTAAAAATTTGACATTATAATTAATGAAGACTTCACAAATAAAATAACATTGCTTAGGAACCAGAAAACTGTAACTTGCTAATGAACTCTGTACTGAAGATGAAGTGAGTAGAAAAATATTTCCCACATAGTCAATTTTATATTTCCACTATTTTTTATTTCAGCATTCTGATGAAGATTGTATTAAAAAGATTACATGTCAAATTTGATTAGTTCAAATCAGAAGTCATATTTGAGTTAGTCAGCTTTCCGTTGCTGTGACAAAAATACCTGAGACCGACAACTTAAAAGATAATTCATGTTTTCAGGTTCACATTACACAGGTTTCAGTCTTAAGGTGTGTTGTCCCTATGGATTCTGGGCCTGTGACAAGGCAGTATATCAGGGCCAAAACACATGACAGAGGAAATCTGTTCACCTCGTGGTGGCTGGGATAAAAAGAGAGAGAGGAAGAGACCAGTAAACTTGTATCACCTTCAAAGAAACACCTACAGTGATTCAACTTCTGGGAACGATGGTTTAGTACATGATCCTTTGGGGGAAATTTCAGGCCGAACTCTAGCAACATCTGTATGACTTATATGACTCTTTCTGATGTATGATAATAGTTCATTTTAATTAGTTTCATTGACAAATTAAATTTACATTTTAACTCATAAATTTACCATTTTTATAAGTTTGAATTGTGTGCTCTTTAACACTGAAAATTACAAAGGTGAGTCCACACTTCTCAGTGTTAAAGAACCACTCACTGACTTATTCATTGATCAAAATTTGTACCTGCTCACTCTAACATAATCTAAATTAGCTTAGTGAAAAAGATAGAATCAGTCTAAAATCCTAAGAAAAGATACCAAGTAAGGAAGTCGTATCCAGACAGCTGGACCTTTCCATAATTTTCCCCAGACTGCCCCAATAATGAAGATGTCCAGATTCTGATAAAAGGAAGGTATTAAAGAATCCCTAGAAGAATCTCTTTGTCCCCTGAGCAAGTAATAGTCCGATCATTCCACACTTGGGAAATGTTCACACATACCAGGGAAATTAAGATGATACAGATATATTTCTCCTCTTTCTAATGAAGCAGGTACAAATCATATCCCCATCTAGATGGTGAGCAAATTGTTAGCTAAATGATAAACCAAAACACCTATCTTATTTAAAACTGAGTTTCTGAGAAGCACAAATTTTTGTAGAATATAATTTCAAGTCATTAAATACTTTTGAATGTTTTGTAAAATGAATAAGCAAGAAACCAGAATAGTAGTAATTATTTTTAGAATGGTAGTATTAGTTCCTGAAATATTTTCTAATTAGTATGCTACAGGTGAATATTTAGCACAGTTGAAAGTAAAATGAAAATATTAGTAAACATTCCATTTTTTTGCATCATTTAGTTGAGAAAATTGAAAATCAGAGTTACAATAAATTGTGCAGTCTTTTATGTTAACATTAGCAAAGTATTTACAGAAAATTATACAGAAATGGAATTCATAATTCATAGAAACCAAAGTTTTATTAGTGGAAGAAATATAAAAGATAAGGTGATTAAAAGTACATAAGGTGAAATGTTTCTAAAACATTAGTGAAGTAACTGAGGCTGAGTTTATGTTATTTCTCAGTAGTATAGAAAAATAATATAAAACTTATTCTTCAAAATCATTTTTAAATTTATCTATAAATTTAGGGGGAAATCCCAACTATCTATCTTTTACCTAAATTTCTGAAATAAATACAACAGTATACATAAATTATAGCCATATCAACACACTATCGATAAAATAAAAATTAAGCAAGTCATATGAAAATTATAATTCCAGTTTGTTACAATAGTGAATTGGATTATAATCTGTCGTGCTTTCTTCAAAAGAAGTTATTAATTTATTTTAATTAGTAAATCTTACTAATCATTTTCAGAAGTCATCTTGGGAAGCACATAGTTGATATGTGAACTGAAATTAAAAATGAGTTTATCACCAGAGTAGTTAATTCTGGCTATTTCACTCATATTGACTGCTCTTAAATTTGACAAGTGTGCCTAAATAAATTTTCAAAACTACATTTCTCCAGTAAATAAGGTGAAATGCTTCCAAAATATAAGTGAAGTAACTGAGGCTGAGTTTATGTGATTTCCCAGTATTACAGACAAATTGTTTGCAGAAAGGTATAACCCTGTGTTTTGGAGGAGCTCTTAGTGGTGGTGGGCTCTTGGTGGTAGTGGGGGTGGGGGTGGGGGTTATAAATCAGAAAACCTAGAAGAAATGAGTAGAAAGAAAAAAGGAATAATGAAAAGAAAGAAAAGAAAAAGAGAGAGGAAAAAAGTGAAATTTTTTTTTCTGACAAAATTAATTGTTTTTCTTTTCTCCATTTGTGTCAAAAGAGATGGCTTGTAAGAATAGATAAATTCTATCCTTATTAAATGCTGACATCTTGCTACATTCTGTCTCATACCACCTAAAGCAAAATTGCCCTTCAGCAGCCTTTAAAGTGTTCCTTTGAAGGGGGTACTTATATTGGACCTCAGTCACCCCTAAATCATTTTAGTTTCTGGAACTTTGATAACTGTCCACAACATGGTCCATGAGTCAAAGATCACTCAAAGGATACACATGCAGAGAGAGAAAGAGTTTTCAAAAGGAAGGAATAACCTGCTAAATTAGTCATTGTATAACCGTATAGTAAATTCCTATGCAGTCCTATAAATAGCTGGAACAAATCTATATATGCTAATATAGCAAGAAGTTCAAAACATAAATGAACTGAGAAGTGTCTGATTGCCCAAGAACTTCAAGGAATATACATGCTTCCTGGCCCTGGACTTCAAATAGTTTTATATTATTTGTGCCACATTAATTTTGATTCTTTACTACCCAGAGCCAAATTTTTCTCTAAATCATGTAGCCAAATAGTCATATATACACAATAAAAGGTGAAAGGAGAACAATAAGAGAGAGAAAATCAGAGAAAATAAAAAATATATATATATGTGTATTTAAAGTTGATCTGGGGCTTATGCTAAAATGGCTGGTTTTATCATAGGAAATTAAAAATATCGCCCCTCCAAAACACACAGTTAGTTATACCCTCCTGCAAAATTGCCGGAAATCTGAAATTCTTACAATCAGGAAAAAATCTATCACAGACAGAAAGTCCTACTGAAAACACACTGTGAAAAATAAGAACTGTTTTTATGTAACGGTTCAAAATTTATTCAACTTAATTTTTGTTAAAGATTTTTTAAGTTGTTGATAGACTTTTATTTGTTTGTTTATTCATTTATTTATATGTGGTGCTGAGAATCGAACCCAATGTGTCATACATGCCAGGCAAGTGCGCTACCACTGAGCCACAGCCCCAGCCCTCAATTTAATTTTTTTTAAAGTCTGCATTACAAGAAAAATAAAGATAAACCATCCAAGGGTAAGCAGGCCCAGAGACTACATAGTTGGTGCATGATCTTTGACTTCTTGTCCTCTAAAACTGTGAGAAATACATTTCTTCTACTGTCTTTAAAGTGTCCAGTCTATTTTATAATATTTATGATAAACACTGTGAAGACAATAATCTGAGGAGATGTAAAAGCCATATATTGATGGGATTGACGTCACTTAGGGGCTTAATTCATCCTTTGCTAATTGTCCTTTGCAAACTTGTTTTCAGTTTTCTTTACCTTTGTCTCACATTCTAAATTCTATAGAAAAGCCATAGTAAGATATTAACTAGTAGAGTCAGCTCTTCCAGGGAAACAGAACAAGAGAAAATGGCCATAAGACCTCCTCATCAGTAATCTTTCTTTAGTTGACAGAGCCCAGAACATCAGAATGTACATCAATGAAATGGGCCACTGCAGAATTAATTATTATTCTCTCCTACCAGCCCTCCTGTCTGTAGCTAAAATACACTTCCTAGAGTTTCCTATAGAAGTTCTTCGCTTGTGGTTGTTAGTTTAGATGATCATTGGGAATACAGTATGGTCAAACTAATCCAAACTAGCTTATTGTTAAAAAAAAAAAAGTTATTTGTTTGTGAACACCTTGCCTTTTGAGTAACTGTCTTCTGTTGTGCATTGAGCCGACTAAGCCTTTGTATGCTAACAGGAATCTTTTTGATTGGTTATACAGGGGAAAGTATTTTGAGATAATCCAGTTGAAAGCTGAAAGATACTACAAAAGAGGCTCCTCTAAGTTTAAAGGAAGTGTGTTGCAGATTAGAACCAGTTCAAAGGCACCGTAATGCAGAATGGTTTGTACAAGCTTTGGTAAGCTTTCTGTTTGAGTACAAGAAAGAGGAGCTATGAGTTTTGATTGCCATTGCGTTTGCTGAGCCTCAGCACGCAGTGCCAAAGCTCTTAGGCAGTTAGTCAGGGTAAATTACTCAGCTGTTGATGTTCTACACTCACGAAGCTGGAAATCAGCCACTGGAAAGAGAAATTTGGCCACTGTATCTATCACACCTGCCTCTAACCCTCAGGATTCAGGAGAATGGACACTTGAACATTGCTGTGAGAATCCTTTGGGTCTTCAAATTTTCTTAACAGAGGGAAAAAGCCAAATGGACAGAAAGATGCTCACTGTCTCACTTCTATCCAAATGCATCTGATTGGTAGTCATAATGTTTATCCCGAAACAAATCTGGAAGTCCAGGAACTGGGATTTTTAGCCCTCAGTGGAAAAAAGGAATTGCAGTCAGACTGAACGTTCACAGCAATGGTAGAAAGTTGCATGAGACAGCATTGAGAAGATAAATAAAGACTGACCTGGGACTATTTAAATCATGGTCAGGATTTTGGATTTTATTCTAGACAAAATATCTCTTTAGGTATGTTTTATTTATTGGGTTGTGCATAGAGAGGAAGAAGGGCAGAAAAATGTTTATAGTTCTACTATAGATGAGAGGTGACTGGGGATTGAAATATGGAGAACACAGGAGAGAGAGAAAGACAGAATATATTTTGAGAAAGAGTTTACGTATGATTTAGACATGGAAAGTGGGACAATGACAATAATTGAAATGGGAGCCTTAAGTTTGATTTGAGTAATAGTGATAATAGTGTCATATGTTGTCATGAGGAAGCAGAGGAACAAGATAGTGTCATTGAGGGTGTTGTAGCTCAGAATAAGATACCCCAAAGTATGATGCTTAGATGTACTGAGAAGTTTCAATTAAAGAAAATTAAAGACCATAGAAGCTGCCTTAGAATCAAGGTCTTTCTAACATTCCCTTATCCATATCATTCCCCCCCCCACCCCCATAAGTTCAGGAAAGGACTTTCTCTCAGAAATTCCGTTATCTGACAGCTAAAGGAAGTTCATCCTGAAAGAAATGCTACTGTCTTACACTCCATCCCTAAAATTTAATTAACCAGGTAAAATTAACTCATAGACAAAAAAAGGTTTTCATATAATTATATCAAATTTATCATCTATTTCTCTGAGGACTTCAACTTGAGAGACTTTTATCTGTATAATAATAAAACAACCTTTGTTCATAGTTCAGTTTCACCACTCAACTGCCTATAGCTTGTTGCCACCTTCTCCAGAATCCAGGGGATATTTGTCTCAATCCCTCTTTTGTTCTTCAGCCATTCACTTCCCATGAAAATCGTCCCCCTCCTCCCTCATAATGGATACAATCTCTCCCATTTTCCATTCTACCATGTAGAGTATATTTAAACTCCAACCATCTAGCCCATACTTTAGTCTTCACATTTTTTTGGCTCCTTGCACATGTGCACACTGTTGTACTACCATTGGTTTATTTCAGCAGACTCCAACTTTGAACCTTCAGAGTGCAAGTTTCAAACTTTCCTCTATGAATTTGCCACAGAAATGAAGAAATCTTTTTGTCTGTAGAAACTAGTAGATATTCGTGTAGAGTCTGGAGCTCAATGGAGATGTCAGCACTGGAGATGAAGTTCTGGGAGTCACTATAATAGAGTGATATCTAAAGGTAATGAAGTACTGAATATCAACCCAAAAGAGGGAATAGGGAGAAAAGGAGGAAGTGTCTGTCCCAGGATTGAGTGAATATTAAAGAATACTGAGTACCAGAATTGAACACATAAAGCCAGATTGAAGAGAATTAGTCTGAATTGTTATCAACAGGTTGGAGAGTATTTCAAGAAGGAAAGAATAACCAATTTGATAATTTAGTCATTGTAAAACCATAAGTTAGGTCTCTAGGAAGTCCTTAAAATAAGTGAAACAAATCTATATATGCTACCATAGAAATACAAAATATACTCATAAGTGAGGAAAACATCTATTACTCTCTGTGTGATATGCTTCCATTTTCAGAAATATAGCATTTCATATATATTAACATTTATAACAAGGTACATTAATAATAACAATAAAAGAGTGATATTGTTGGCTTACTCGTTGCAACCCACAGACACATTAGAACATCCTGATTTATAAAATTTATTTGTTCTTTTTTTTGGAAATAATTGTACCATCCTGTGAGACCTCTAAGGAGTCAGGAGTCTTGGAAAACAAGTGAATGGAGAATTTGAATGGAAGTAGACATTGTACCAGATAAGATGATGAAGCAAAGTACTAGCTGTTATTTATCTGCCCAAGAAAGCAAAGCAATGTTGCCAAAATATGTGAAACAAATTCTGACCTGCTTTTTCAATACATTGGCCAGTAGTTAGAAATGACATATAAAGGGGCTTGAGGCACCAATGGAGGCCATGAGGAGAAGGACCGCCGTGGTACTTCTCCATTTTGGTCTCCATTTTGCTTCGCTGAAATGTCTGATTATTTATGCTCAAAACCTAAGGGAAAAGACTTGGTTTGGTTTGGTTTGGGTTTCTCCCAACCTCCCTCCAATTATTTCTGAAACATGCACCCACTTTCACTATGTCCTTTTGTCACCAGAAGTCTGAGGAGTTCCCAGAGAGGGGACCTCAACTAGGAACCAGTAGAGTCCTTGGCTTTCACAATGGAAAATAATTTCAACATCAAAGGTTTATTTAATAAAGCAGAGGCACTTTCAAGGGAGATTATAGGCCATCTCCAGAGAGCTGGACGGAAACCCCTTGGTGTGAGGTGCTAATATTCACAGAGGGACATTTGCTAGGCACCAGACTAGAGGTGGAGCCAGAGCAGAGTTATAGAATTTGATGCCATTTTTTTTCCCAACACTTGTGCTTTGTTCTTATGGTACTTTTTACAGCAGGGACATGAGTCAAGGCCTTGGGATAAGGACAAGAGCTGAGTAAGTTGTTCAGGAAAGCTTGTTTTGAATTTCAAAGGTTCATGGATTTGGAATGGAAGGTTAGAAGATTCCTGCATTCCAATGCCTCATGGGTGCTTTTCTTTTGAGACTCAGTGTATCTCTTATTTTCTGAATCCCCAAATTCCTGTCTCATTTCTGTGAAGTTTCTCCTTGCCTTTCTTTAACATCTGATTTGAATGAAAGTTGTATTCTCCCTAGATATCCAGCCCCTATAACCCATGTGACCAATCTTCATAGTTCAAGAAGACCTAGTAAAGTTCACTGCAATGAATAACCTTAAGGAAACAAAAGTGATTTATTTGTCAAAAATCTACTTCTGAAATAAACTCTATACTTCATAAATTTCACAGGAAATGCTATCAAATCTCCAAATAAGCAGATAATTCCCTCAATATTGAAATTGTTTTATGGCAAATAATGAAAGGATCTGGAATATTTTTATAATATGTTATTATATTAAATAGGAAACTAAAATAAAAGTTCACACAAAAGTTACAGAAATGGTGTTATACATATCTTAAAATAATAGCAGAACCTATTCTCAAAATCATAATTATAATTCATCATGTTTAAATTAGGATAATTCCTGATTTTTCCATTCTAGGAAGTTTCTTATTAGAACATATCATTAAGAGGTAGGCACTTCACAGAAGAAATATGATTGGTCAACAAATATATGAAAAAATGTTCAACATCTTTAGCAATTAGAAAAATTCAAATTAAAACTACACTGAGATTTCATCTCACTCCAATCAAAATAGAAATTATTGAGAATACAAGCAACAATAAATGTTGGCAAGATGTGAGAAAAAAAGATACACCCATACATTGCTGGAGGGACTGCAAATTGGCATACTCTGGAAAGAGGTATAGAAATTCTCAGAAAACTTGGAATGGAACCACCATTTGACCCAGTTATCCCATTCCTCAGCTTATACCCAAAGGATTTAAAATCAGGATACTACAGTGATGCAGCCACATCAATGTTTACTCAATTCACAATAACTGAACTATGGAACCAACCTAGGTGCCCTTCAATAAATGAATGGATAAAGAAAATGTGGTATATATATATATACACCCAACAGAATATTACTCAGCCATAAGAAAGAAATTATGGCATTTGCTGCTAAATAGATGGAACTGGATACTATCATGCTAAATTATCTAAACCAATCTCAAAAAACCAAAGGCCAAATGTTTTCTCTGATATGTGGATGCTAACTCAATATAAGGGGGGATGGTAGGGAAAAACAGAAATACTTTGGTTTGACAAAGGGGAGTGAAGGAAAGGGAGGGGGAATGGGTATAGGAAAAATAGTAGAATGAATCAGACATTACCATTCTATGTGCATGTACAATTGTATGACCACTGTAATTCTACTTCATGTACATCTAGAAGAATGAGACGTTCTACTCCATATATGTATAATATATGTCAAAATACATTCTACTATCATGTATAACTAATATGAACAAATAAAAATATTTTAGAAAAAGAGGTAGAAGGAAAAGATCCCCCTCAAGAAATGATACAGCATGTGACTATAATCAATATTCTTTCCTTATGAAAAAAAACATGTGGTAAATAGAAATCTCAACATGAAAATTCACCATGGCATAAATGTTGATTCTCCCAAATTTTACATTCAAGGCAGCATGCACTCCCATGGGGAGTTCACTTAAACTACAAGGGAGGGTGTCCTGGTAATTCTCAGATTATAAGTAATATAATATGATAAAAAGATGGGAAACGGAAACATCAGATATTTCCCTTCTAGAGCATTAAATGATTCATATTATAATGCAACGAGAGTTCATAGCACCTCCAATAAGATGTCCTTGCCTACAAAACTTAATGTAATTCTAACTTTTGACGTTAACTACCTAAGGACAAGTTAAAAAGATACCACTGTTCTAAATGGTTTGGCGGATCTTTAAGAAGACATAGATAGAAAATAAAACTATGTCTATGTTTCAGGACACTGTTAAAAAAAATAACAGATGTCTTCCTGCTGTGCCCCCATGACTTTGTGGCAATCCCTAGGTCACTGTCTCGTTTGCCTTTTCCCTTCAGAATTGTCTGCTTTAATGTGATTTACCTAGTTACACACCAGATAAATTCAGTTTGTATCACCTTCATTTACAGTACCTGCCGCAGTCTGTCTGGGCACAATTCAGGAACCACTTGTCAAAAGAAACTAATAACTTTATTTTTAGAACTACAAACGCCAAACAAAACAGCTCCTCAGGAAAAAACCCTCAGAGCCCAACTGCCACCACCGGCTTCCCACAAGCCTCTCACCCACACCAACCTCTCCACCTCCCACAATCCTCCTGCTCTTGAGGCCCTATTCGCTGGGTTGCGTGGGCAGAGCCAAAGAAGTCCCCCAATGAGCAGCTCCGTGGAGGAGCCAATCAGCTAGATGTTGCTGGGGCCGCTGTGAGCCAATCATCAGCCGGCAGCTGGAAGTTGCTGGGGCCCCTTTGGCTGTGGCTCTCAACAAGTACCCTTTACCCTAAGCCCAGCATTCTAGATATTTTTTTAATTCCAATTTTTGAGGTCAACTCAATCACTTTTATTCCCAGCTCCAGCACCCTAGATCACAGGCTCACTCATCTCCAAAACCTTGTTCACCCAGAAACAGAATTAAGACATATTTTCTTTTTTAAACAGTTTTTGTTGTTTCTCCTGTCGGCCAAACACAAAGAAATTTGGGCAAAAAAATAAATAAATAAAGCCTCCCCTTGAAGTCTTCAAGACCTGAGCTAAGTCTTTTCCATTTAACTCAGACATGGCTGGTTCTTTGCCAGCCTCCTCTCAATATACACAAAATCACCTGCTGACGTTCCTATAAGTGCTAACTCTTTCCTGAGACTCTGTAGACAGGTGAATGTGCAATAAAAAAATGTGATCTGCTCCCTTGTAAGGTAGATGGAAAACATCAGAGATCTAACACCTGAGGAGAAAGTGTTGGTAGATGAACATAGTAGACTTCTGTTTAGGACAAGATCTGACCCATAAAAAAATCAAAGAATAATATTACTCCCTGTGGCAGATTGTGTTTTTCAAAAAAATATTTAAACCAATATATATCCCATTCTAGATTCCCTTCTTAATTATATTGATATTTTTCCATTAAGAGATAGGATCTAGGGTTGGGGATTTAGCTCAGTGGCAGGGAGCTTGCCTAGCACATGCAAGGCCCTGAGTTTGGTCCTTGTCTCTGAAAAAAAATAAGAGAAGGAAAAAAAAAAAACCAAGAGATAGGATTTATGCTTATATGCAGGACATGAAGTTTGGCTGTATGACATTGGTCTTCTACTTGCTGCCATACTGGAGAGATCACTAGGAGAGTCTACATCAAGAATGAGAGCAAGAAAAAGAAGGCACAGGGCTTATCTACATCCCAGCAGTTTGAATGGACCAAGTGAGATGTTGTAGTTCCAGTGGATCAGAAGCATCTTTCCCTGATGCAGACTTCCCATTTCCTGACCTACAGAATCTAGGAACATAATAAGGGTTACTAATAGGCTAGTAAGTTCTAAAGCTCTAGAATAATCAAGCAGCCACAGTAACTGGAAGAGTTGTAATGGTAACTTAAATTTCCTATGTGAAGAAAGAATCCAATCAATCAGCTGTACAGGATTTGCCTGTGTTTTCCTCCTTGGCCTCTGGTAACCATCATTGTACTCTCAGCTTCTAAAAGATAACTTCTTTACATTCCCCTTGTAAGTGACATCTTGTGGTACACGTCTTTCTCTATCTGGCTTATTTAATTTAACATAATGATCCCCAGTTCCATCCCTGATGTCATAAATGATAAGATTTCATTCCTTTTCATGTCTGACTAGTATTCCATTCTGTACATGCACCATGATATTTTTTTCAGTTGGTGAAACGCATAGATAGTTTCCAGATCTTCTCTACCGCAATAAACATGGGAGTATGGAAGTTTCTTCAAACTAGTGATTTCGTTTCCTTTGGCTATATTCCTAGCAGTGTGAAATCATGTGGTATTTCTATTTTTAATTTTTGAGGAACCATCATATTATTTTTCATAATGGCTGTACTAACCTTCCTTCTTACCCCACAGTGTACCAGGGTACCAGTTTGCCCACATCCTCACCAGCACTTACTATCATTAGTGATTTGACAGTAATAGTTCTTACTAGACTGAGGTGATCTTTCACTGTGGTTTTGATTTCCATTTCCCTGAAGATTGGTGATACTGAACATTTCTTATGTAGCTGTTATTCATTTTTATGTCTTGTATTTAAAACAATCTCTATTTGAGTCTACTGCTTACTTTTTAATTGGATGTAGATGATAATAATAATGATGATGATGATGATGACAATTTGTTTTGCTATTGAATTTTTGGAAATTCCCCAAATTGAATTTATACATAGTAATGTATATTTTCTCTGACTGTATAGATTTTCTCCATATTTTGTTGAGTGTTCCTTTGCTGTGAAATTTTTTTTAAATTCTGTATAATCCGATTTGTCTGTTTTTGCTTTTCATTTACTGTGCTTTGGAGTCTTTCTTTTTCTTTTTTTTTTTCTAGTACCAAGAATTGAACCCAAGGTGACCTACCATGGAGCTACATCCCCAGATTTTTTTTTTCCCAAGACAGATTCTCCTTAAGTTGCCCAGTCTGGCCTCAAACTTGCCATCCTCCTGTCTTGGGCTCCCAAATAGCTGGGATGATATGGGTGTTCTTGGATTTTAAGGAATTTACTGTAAAAGGTTAATTTTACTGTTTATCCCTGCTTTATTCACCATTTATTGACTTTCCTTGTTATAGTATATTTTTCTAATATAATCTCATTTAAAATTCATGAAAGGCAAAGGTTCCCCTGGGCTCTCTAAACAGAAAATGATTCAGATAAATGTTTACTTTTTTATAAATTGTAGCAAAATATATATGGCAAATGTTGCCATTGTAACCATTTCTAAATGTGTCACAGAGTACCTTCAGCACTGTTAGGCAACTAGACCACTGTTCATCTCCAAGACTTTGTTTTCTTCCCAAACTCTGATTTGGTGCCCATAGATAAGTCATCCACTTATAAAACAGCCCAAACTTCTGCAATGATGCAGTTGGTTCTGCAGCTGTGGGTGGCAAAGATTGCTTTTCCCCTGGAATCAAAGGTGTGTCTATGTGATCCCTAACGGTGTTGAGTGGCAGCCTGTTTCACACCTGGAAACTGAGTCCAAAGCAGGGCTGGCAAACATGCCCCAAGTCTGGCAGCTGTAGAGGTGGGTTCACATGGGGCATGCCCCATGAAAGCCCTGTACTGCCTCAGACAAGCAATAGTCATGCCAGCTTGGTTGTCATTCATTAGATCACTTTTGGAAAAAAAGTCCTTGTCCAGAATTTTGTATCCTGCAACTTTACTGAAATCATGTATTAGTTCAAATAGTTTTGGGTGGCATTCTTATATAGCAATTAATCTGGAATGACTGTCTCATTGCTCTTTGAATTTTTTTTGAGTCATAGCAGAGATGCAACTTATTGATATGGATCACATGTTCTTTTATTTTTCTTTTTTCTTATGGAACTGGGGATAGAACCCAGGGATGCTGCTCCACTGAGCAACATCTCCAGCATTTTCTTCCCTTTTTTTTTTTACACACAGTCTTACTAAGTTGCTAAGATTGGTCTTGAATTTCTGATCTTCCTTGAGTTTCAGACTCCCCAGTCACTGAGATTAGAGGTATTCACCACCATACCAAGCTTAAATATGAATTTCTTAAAAATTGATTTTCTATTATGAAAAAGAGAGTAAGTTATTTAGATATATGCTGAAGAAGCAAAGTGAAATTTATATAGATGTTAAGAGTCTTGAAATTCACTGTGATATACTTTTATACATTACATATAATGTGTTTTATGTATTACATATAAAATTTGTTGCCTTGAAATCTCAGAATACTTCTTGGTATGGTGACACACACCTGTAATCCCAGCAGCTCAGGAGGCTGAGGAAGGAGGATCGAGAGTTCAAAGCCAGTCTCAGCAAAAGAGAGGCACTAAGCAACTCAGTGAGACCCTGTCTCTAAATAAAATACAAAATAGGGCTGGGGATGTGGCTCAGTGGTTGAGTGGCCCTGAGTTCAATCCCTAGTAGGAAGGAAGGAAGGAAGGAAGGAAGGAAGGAAGGGAGGGAGGGAGGGAGGGAGGGAGGGAGGGAGGGAGGGAGGGAGGGAGGGAAAAGAAAGAAAGGAAAAGAAAAGAAAAAGAAATCTCAGAATCCCATATTTTATCTCCTCACTAACTAAAACTGATTTGGAGGAATATGAGGTTTAAATAATGACAATAATGAACAATAACTTCTAAATCAATACCATTTCATTTATTTTTTGGCATTCAGTTCAATTAACTACTATCAAATATTTTGTAAGTAGAAATTCTACCATATCAACTTTCATAAAGAAATGACACCTTTTTTGGAATTAAAAGCACCCATTTCTACTTAGAATTACTCATGTAGTATAATCTTCCATAGAATATATCATAAGAAAATTAAAATATTTCCTATTTACCTATTTATGTGATAAATTACAAATCAAACCTGTTCTCTGAGATGGTAAGAATATTTTTCATTACACTCGGTTAAATATCAAATCTCACAAAAGAGAGTTATTCTCTAATTTTAAAGCAAAAAATCACATGGTGTTCTTTGTTAAAGACATAAATTGTTAGGCTGTTACTCAGACTACTGAATAAAAATCTGTGGAAGATGGCCAGGAAAATCAGCATTTTTAATAAATATATTAGTTGCGTCTAATACTAGATGTCTGTGAAGTACATTTATACAAGTACTTGAGAAATTTTGACTTCTGTATGTCTCCATTACTATATGAATAAAATATTAACTAGTTAAGACTAGCTAGGATACTGAAATAGGAACATATTTTCAGTGAATTAAATGTAATGCAGTATTTAAGAAATTCTTAAAATTTAAAAAGTAAATGGAAATTAACCTTTCATCACCATTCCACTCTTTTGTAATATCTTTTTAAAAATCACGTTTTCCAAAAGCAGGCCTTTGAGGAGAAAATTCTTCACAAAGAATGCAGGGGAATGTCAGCTACATTGTTCAGCATTGGACTCAAATGCAACAGGATTTGTGGTAGTTTAGAAAAAACATAATTCATTTAAATTCAGGCTCCCAAATAAGATCCTATCTATGAAACAGATACTGAATTCACATGAAAAAAATATAAATATATATATATCCTATTTTAAAAGATTGCATTATTGTCATGATTCCAGACCTTCTAAAAGTTTTGCCTAAGGGACTGAAAATATTTATGTTTCAATTCTTGTGTGTATTTATTGATGGATGAGGTTGGTTTATTAGGGAGAAACACAACTCACAAAGCAGTGGATTTCCTCTAAACTCCAATTTCCATACTGTTGCGATGTCTTTCATAAATTCCAACTATGCTGTTGATCTTTGCCTCTCACCCAGCTCCTATTGTTGGTTTGAACTACAGTAAGGGTTTCTGGCATTAAAATCATCTGGTCTTTCTTTGTTTCTTTTCATTACTACACATACACACAATTTCAGCTACAAGGTTTCCTGGTTTTCCGACCCAAACTCATTCATGTTACAAATTAAAAACAAAAACCAAAAAACATTCTCACAGGTGGAAAAGCAGAAAGGATTGTAATTTTATTCTTGTCATGATGCATTGCCCAGGTTATTTAAAGGCACCACTGGTATCTCATCATAATGCCTTAAATAAAAGAGGAATATAAAATTAAGAGTCAACACAAAAGCAATCATTGAAAGTCAATGACCTGCAAAGTCTAGAGTGACAATGTAGAAATATGAATGTCTAGAGAACTCCAAAAGAACCTGTGTGTGTCTTGATGTTTCAGGCAGGTACAATTACTGATGGAAGAAAAGGAACCTGCTCCTTCCTCAGATAAAAGAATTGATTGCCTATGAGGTTCAAGATGCCAGAAAACTTGCTTCACTTTTGATGAGTGAAGTATTATCTCCAGTTGAACAAGTTGCTGTTTATTCAGTAATATTTTCAGTGAATTCTCAAATTATTAGTGAGGAAAATAGTCAAAAGAAAATGATTTATCCTTTTTTTTTTCCATTTTGGACAGTAACTTAAAGATTTGGAATTGGAATATGGTATTGCTTTATGCCTGGCCTCTGACTCCTTGCAGCAGTAGGTTCACAAGAGTGACATTGACCATCACTGGAGATACTTGCCCTTTTCTTCAGGATTTTCTGTGGAGGGGTGGAGTGCACCAGTGTTGGCTTGAACTTTGAAGACATGGTGGTAATTTTATGCCCCAGCAAATTTAACAAAATTAATAACCATTTTAAGAAAAAAAACCAAACCTTACTCTTCAACATTATCAGACACCTCATAATTGTTTCAAAATATTATCTGTGAACAAAAGGTTCACAAAATCTTTTTCTTCTGAAGTAAACAAATGCTACTCTTGAAGATAAAAACTCATAGTTGCTTCTTGATGTTTGCAGACAAGGATTCTTATGCATATGCAAGAAAAGAAGAAAAGGATTGGGGAGTCTCTCTGTGCTCTGTGTCTATATTTTACAAGAGAATGGAAGATAAATGATGAGGAACGGAGGTGAATGCCCCAACAGAAAACCTACATTTAATAATCAGAATCTGTCCCTATTCCAAAGAGATGCATTGCCAACAACCTTTTAGGATAATTTGCATCAGCTGCAAAGGAAATGTGATTACGGCTTGTATAATGATGGTTTTGCTCACACATGCCATTGATCAAAAAAGAGTGCATTTTCATAAGGTGGAGATATTTTCAGGTATTTCATATGAATTTTAGAAAATTATATTCATGTGAGTAACTTTTCCTGTCAAACACTCTGGGGGAAAAAATGGTACGTGTCCAAGAAATCTCAAAACTGTAGCAACATTAGCAGCTCTTTGTCTTTTCCCTTTCCTAAAATAGTTATAATTTTTAAAATCTGTATAACTTTCTAATTTCCTCTTGGTTATTTTAGGAAAATGTTGAGTAAATCCAACTAACAGAAGAGAACCTATATTTAGATGACCAGTTTTTGTTTTCCTAATTTTAAAAATGTTTATATTTTAACAGGCATCTTTTCCTTACGACATTTTTTTTTGTCTTCTTCTCCACTTATTCTTCCATCTCATCTTTCCTTCCTCCCTCCTACTGTCCCTCCTTTCTTATTTACATTTTCCCCATATGCATTCACAAGGAATTTCGGAGACCTTACATGAACCCATCCAATTTAATGTAAAAAACCAGGCATTAAGTTCATAAAAGAACCCCAAATCACATTTTCCAGTACTACTATGATATTATGATATTTATTAGAAAAAAATATTTTCATATTCTTAATGATTACATTGAAAAAATATACAAGTTTTTTATTGCCTAGGATCAATTTTTTTTCTTAATTTATACAATACTCTTTTGGGGGGTACCAGGGATTTAACTCAAGGGCACTTGACCACTGAGACACATCTCCAGTCCTATTTTGTATTTTATTTAGAGACAGGGTCTCAATGAGTTATGGATGCTGGCTTTGAATTCATGATCCTCCTTTCTCGGCCTCCCTCAGTCTCAGCTGGGATCACCAGCATGTGCCACTGCACCTGACTAAGCAATACTTTATATCATACAAATCTTTACTGAATAACTGGCAAACTGGTGTGAACTGCTAAGTGATTCCTATAAAATGGAAAATACCATCCACATACATACACACCCACACGCTGTCATATAGCCTACTGTCTAGCACAACATACAAGTAAAGATAGGAATAAAAACGTGTTTATTGTGAGGAGCAGTCGGAAGGAATAAGTAAGTTTATGTGAACAAAAGATGAAAACTTTTATCTAAGAACATGAAATTTAAGCAGAAACTTGAAAGCTAAGATGAACAATCTCTGAGAACGGTAGCAGGATAGATATTGCAGAGCAAGCAAAATACAGAGATAACCCTGGAGCACTGCAAGAGCTGAAAGTAAGCCCGTGGGACAGGACCATGAACAATGGAGATGGAGATGAAAGAAGAATGGAGAACCGGGCCTGGGGAAGCTCATGCTCTACATCGTGGTCTGTTGAAAGGTTTTAAATTTATTGTTATTGCCAAGGTAAGACATTATAGGGTTTTAATCCTATTTATGTTTTAAATTTCCATCTGGCCACTTTCTAGAGAATGGAATGAAGAAGAATAAGAATAGAAACAGAAAGACTATTGCCCCAACGATTGGCTTGTACTTTGCTTGTTGTGTTGAAGCTGACAGGAATGAAGGAATTTGGGATGCATTTTGTAATCATATAGAAAATACATTTGCTAATAGGCTAATTGTGTGGCAATAGGAGATAGTAAAAGCAAGGATGGTACCCGGTTTTGGGGCTTGATGAACACAATAAATGGCTTTCCTTTTGCTCAGATGGAAATGCTTTGAAGGAATTATGATGGAAGTGAAAAAGAGGGGTGAGGAAAATTTTATAAAGAGAATCATCAAGAGCTTGGCTTTATAACTGTTAATATGAGAGGCAGTCCTATCCATGTGGAGAACATTAAGAAGACACTGTATATTGGATTTGAAGCTAAGATGGTTCTGTGTCAAGAATTCTAATCAGAGATGACTTAGCAAAAACACATAATAAGAAGAAGTCATTGTACCACATGCTTTAGCATTTCAACACTTCAAGAATATGGAACACTGAAGACAACTGAAAAGAGTAGCCATCAGTGAAGAGAAATCAGAATTATGAACTGTCAAGGAGCTGAAGAGAGAGGATGTTTTGAGATAGAGGTGGCCATTGACTGTATCAAATACAGCCAAACTTTAGACTGCATTGGATTTGACACAAAACACTTGGTCTTTGGTAACTGTGAAAAGTGGAATTTCACCAGAGCAGGACCACAGGACAATAGTTGAAAATGTAAAAGACAAGGAGAAGTGGACTGGAAAGTGTATACAAATATTTTTTTAAGAAGTTTGACTATAAAGAGTAGTCTACTGAGTAAATAGAACGTGACAGTTCAAAGTTCTCTTCCCAAGAGCAATTTGAAGGATTGAAGCCTTTGGGAATGTAAATGAAGTGATACTCAGAGTGTTTCTTAACACATTAAAAATAATTTTACTACTGAGTGGCTAGAGCTAACTTCTTTCGCTTTTATTGACATATTTACATATGGTAAACATCATCCATTTCAAGTGGAGTCTTATGAATTTTGTTAATTATGTAATCATGTAGCCACCAACATAATGATACTTATGTAAAATATTTCTAAATGCTGTAAGGAGGATATAAAATGATACTCAAATAAAATGCATAATCAGACTTTTATAAAATACACAGTAGTTTCATTACTCTGGAAGTTTTCTTATGCCCTCTGGTAGGCATAATAAATCCTTTGCCCCCATACTCAAGACAACTATTAATCTGCTTCTGTCTTGAATTTTCACATAAATGGAACCTTATACTAATGTAGTCATTGTGTTTGATTTCTTTCACTTTGCATAATTTTTTAAAATTAGTTAGTAATATTTTGTTAATTTTTATTGCTGGAGGCCATGCCATTGTGAGAGTATCTCAAATTTTGCTTTTATATGCACCAGATGATGGCTATTGGGTTGTTTCAGGCATTATAAACAACACTGCTATGGTCATTCATGCACAAGTCTTTGAGCATCGTTTTTCACTCTCATAAGTAAATGCTTAAAGTGGGATTTTGAGTAGTATAAGCAGTGTATTAAACACAAGTTACTGCCATACTGTTTTTCAAAGAGGTTGTTTAATTTTTCGTTCACTCTAGCAATGTGTTTGGAGTTAAGGTTGCTCTATAACAACCAAAAATTGGTATGGTGTGCCATTCTTGCTTTGGATATTCCTATAAGCTTTGTAGCAGTATTAAATTGTGGCTTTACTTTGCATTTCTCTAATGACTAGTGAAAATTATTTTAAGAAGTGGATGGTCAGACTTTTGCCTATGCAAAAATTTTTGACTTACTATTGAATTACTAAAAGGTCTGAGGGCTTTTTTGGAGAAATGGCTGATTTCATGTCTGGGAGGGAAAATATACGATAAGTCTGATGCAAGTAAATGAAACATTGATGCAACAATAAAAAATAAACAGCTAAAATTAAAATAAGAATTTAAAGAATGGAAGGTTAGAAATAATAAAAGGACAAAAGAATTAATACAAGCTAATTCCCAGTGACTAAGTGAGGAAAATTCTGAAAAATAAAATAATCAATGCAATAATAGCTCATAATGTAAAGCGTATAATGAATATATATGGGCTCAAAATTACCTCAACTGCCAAGGTCTCAGCTTGGCACAGAATCACGAGTCACCACACACTTGTAGATTCAAACAGCAATTCTTTATTCCCGAACTCACTCCGCCTCCACACAGGTTCAGGGGCAATCTAAAATCTCCCACACAATTCACGTCCTAAATACTTTCTCTCCACGAGAACTCAGCGGGAACTCAGGCAGCAGGCACGCCCTACTTCCAGCAGGAATAATCTTCAACCTCCAACTTTCCTAAAACTCCTATTGTCTTAAACCGGACCGCCCTAAACCCAAGGACCGGGATACTTCCTCAAACCTGCAGGATACACCCTAATCCTGGATCCACCCTGGTCATTGAGCAGGGTCACCTTTCTCAAACACACATGCAAGGTCACAGCAAATTTCCAAGGCAAGTCCATTTAACATGGGGTACGCTGGCAAGGATTTCGATGCGTCATTCCTACTTGGCAATGGCCCTCAGCACTCAACAACTGACAAATAAGAAAAAGTGGGGTTGAGAATTGATAAAGCTTCTTTGAACAAAAATGCCAAGTGCTGTGTTATATGTAGACATTACCTTCCACCTCCAATAATTGAAAAATCAAGTCTCTACCTCCAGGTAACATTTTCATTAATTTGTTCAACAATTGCATATTGAATAAATTTTCTATATCATGTGGTGAGAAAATAAATATTTAAAAGATATGGCCTCTGATTTTATCAGAGAGATGTTTGTATTTACTTATAATTTTTTATTTCATTTTTGTTGTTTATTTTTATGTGTTTCATTATACATAAAGTAATTGAGAGCTGGGAATGAATTTTAGTCATTTTATATCCTGCAATAGTTTAATGCAAATCTATGCATGCTTGCTCAACAAATATTTGATATTTCTTCATATGAAAATGAGGAATGGGCAGAAAGCAAGATGATTTATGCTATATCTCTTATTTTCTACAATATGATTTAAGAAGAAACATCTGAAGGCTGACTCATGGCAGAGTTCTGACACATTCTACCTTGTAGAACTTTTGTCAAGCAATGCAAAACAAAACTATTTCTATTTGACATTTCAAGTCGGATTTTTGAGTATGGAAATTTATTAGATATCATTTTGTAATAATCATAACATTAAAGTAAAAACATACAAAAAATTTATGTGTTATTTTAAAATATAAATTAATTGTACTTAAGAAATATTTCCTAAATGTAAAATTTTGTTGGAATTTTCTCAATTTTATTATCATGTGTCTGAAAATGACAGTATTAGGTCTAAGATCGGATATATAATATTCTACTCTCTGACGTTAAAATTTTCTGCATTTGATTGAATTATGAAAACATCTATGATTAGTTTTGGCTGTGATATTTTTGAAAAACTATCGCTCTGTATCTATTCTGATTTCTTCTTGGTGATGTTTTTTTAGCATTTTATGAATAGATTTGCTAAAATATTTTTCCCTTTGGGTTTAAGTGAAATTCTTAAAAATAAAAGGTCTCCTGCGCACATCTATTAGCTCATTTTTCTACTTAAATCCACTCTATTTTGCCTATTTAGTTAAACAGTCCTTTATATTCATACTTTAATTTTCCATTATAATTGTATTGTTTGAATCCAATGTAACTATATCTGTTTCTCTCACTAAAATGAGAGGCATAGCAACAACTTAGTCTATGTCCTATTTTTATTGAAAGACTATACATGTATTAGTCTTCACTTAATAAAAAAATTATTTCTAATAAGTAAATATATAGCAGAGGATGTGTGTGTGTGTGTGTGTGTGTGTGTGTGTGTGTAGATATTTTTTTCCTCTTCACTGAGAATGTCATTTTGCCTCCTTTTTTTTTAGAATCTTTTCAGTATGGATTTGTAGCTGCAGGCAGAAAGCAAAAACATGTTCCTTTACCCAATGTTTATCCATTTTTAAAATTATTCCTTTCACTAAGATTTAAAAAAACCCTTCTATTTTTTAAAAAAATTAAATGTTGCAACCTTTAAAGTGACATTTATTCAAGGACTGATTGAAAAGCCATATTATTCATATAAATATATATATGTATACATATACACAGAGATATATTTGATTTTGCTGCCTCCTATTGAAGAATAACCTGGTTATGATTTTCAACCTATATTTTATCAAAAAGTAAACTTTAATATTATTTCTAGTATCTATGTTCTTGTGCCATTATGTCTATATACTTGACAACATCTACCTCCCTTAGAATTTTCATCTAATATAACCAGAATCACTTTTCACAGAAAGGCAAGGATTTCATATATTCTGCCAATTTAGTTTGTATTTGAAATTTGACTTCTGAATTTTTTAGCTACCTATTCTAAAAGACTAAGTTCACTTGGTGTCTGGTTTACATTCTTCTTCAATGATCCAAGAGACTTTTCTGGTAAATCCTAGAGATTTTACTTGTTGGTTTTTAGAATAAACATAAATAAATTATTTCTCAAATTACTATTATAAACATAAGCTTTTTGCCATTTCTTATAAATTCACTATTTTTATTGTCTGCCTATAAGCTTATCCTGATATTACTCCTAGGTAATTTCAGCATTTTCCTCATTTCTGCCCCAATTTTGAAGGCTGCATGCTACCACAAACATTTTTAAAAGAATTTGATTGCATAAATAATATTTCTATAAAATGTTTTATATTCTTCATATAGTTTGCAGATTTGCTAGTTGAGCAAGCAGGGTATAGAGCAAGTTCTGGTTATTGGAAGTATGCTTATTTTCAAGTAAATTCACTTTTTTTGTAGACACATGTATTCCTTCCCAAAAGTTACATCTCAGCCCTCCTGTGGCTTGGTTTGACCACAGGAGTCTTTCTCACCAAAGGAATCCGGATGGAACTGGACATGCAACATCCATCTTTCTTGTGTTAATTAGCTAATAAATAAACATTTTGCTAACTAATCACTCACTAATTTCTGATCATATTTTATAAGGGATATAGACCAATTGCAGATCATCACCTTGTGTTCTCTCATTGTGGAAACCAAGACTGGAAGAGTCAACACTATCTGGAATGTGAACTTCTAAGGTAATTGGATAGGATATGAGATACAGGACAAGCGAAAGCCGATGCTCATATTCCATGAACAAAATAAGTCACACATGGCTAAGTTCATGGCTGAAGGGCACATAGCACCTATGGGGAATCATGGCCAGAGGTATAAGGCAAGAGTCATAAAGAATCAAATAGTTGTGATCAAATAAATTCATCACACGTGCTTAAGCAGAAAATTTTTGTTTTATCGTTCTTTTATTCCCTTGAAATAGATATGAATGTAAATATTGTACAATAAAATGTTTGCAATGCAGATAAGGGAAATGGAAAGGAATGAAAGAAAAAAATGAAACAATAAAAAAGAAATGAACTGGATAAATAAAAAATACTGGGTTTAAGCCACATTGCAAGGTGAGATGGCCAAGTTTTTACATGAAAAAGAAAACAGCAGGAAAAAAAGAAAGAATTCTTGTGATATGGTTTTAATCCAATTAAAAGCTTAAATTTTAATGAAATCGTAGGTTAACATACAGTTACAAAAATAATAGAGATTCTGCTTACAATATCACAAACAAGCCAGGTGCAGTGGTGCATTCCTATAATCCCAGTAGCTCGAGTTCAAAACCAACCTCAGCAAAAGTGAGGCACTAAGCAACTCAGTGAGACCCTGTTGTGAAACAAAATATACACACACACAAAAAGAAAACAGGGTTGAAGATATGGCTTAGTGACCCCCTGCCCCCCCCCAAAAAAAATCACAACTAAGATATTAGTACAGTTAATTTAGGAAATAATTTCACCAATGGGAGTTTTATTAATAAGGGTTTTGTAGAGGAACAGAACCAACAGGACATGTCTATGCATGATTATAAAAAGGGATTTATTAGATTGCTTACACATTCAGAAGCTGAATAGTCTCACAAAGGCTGTCTGCTGGCTAGGGAGCTAGGGGAACCAGTAGCTGCTCAGTTCAAGAAGTAGGAGCCTCAAACAAAGAAGGACCAAAGATGTAACCCCAGCCTAAGACAGACTGAACGCCTGGAAACTCCCTAGAGAGAGTCCACATTGGAAGAGCGACTGAGTTGAGCCTGAGGCTCTCTGGTGATAGCAGCAATAGACACACCCAGTCAAGAAAAAGCAGGCTTGCAACAGAGGAGCTTCCTCCTCCTTCCATCTTTAGTTACATCAGGTCCCATAACCCATGGGAAGCACATCATATGTTCGGGGAGGGCCTTTCCCTTTAGTTTGCTGTCCCACCTGCCAATCCTCACTGGGACCACCTTCATAGACACACTCAGAAGTCTCTTAATCTTAGGTGTCAGTTCAATTAATTGACCACCCAGGTTAACCGTCACAGGAGTATTTGAAGTGTGACCCTTCAGAGCCACACTCAGCTTTCTTTCCCATACGAACAACCTCCAAAACCCAAGTCCCAGTACTTAACTCCTGGAGATCACTAACCTGTTTTCTATTTCTATTTGCTGTAATTATATAAATACAGGAATCAAGTATAGAACTTTGTTTGAGTTGACCTTACTTTACTCAGCATAATTCTCAAGAAATTCACCTAAATTAATCCATAATAGTTGTCTTCTTTTTGTTGTTGTTGCTGAGCAGTATGACTCTTTATAGATGTACCAAAGTTGATTTTGTTTTTTGGCTGCTTCTTTTGTTTTTGACCATGCACCCACTCACCCACTGGAGGTCATCTGAGTTGTTTGCAGTTTAGGAAAATTACAAATTAAGCTTCTGTGAACATTTATGTACAGGTTTGTGTGTGTACAAAAATTTGTATTTCTCTGGAGTACCTATGCCCCATCAATCAATGTATTGGTTGAATATTAGCAGCATATTTAGTTTTTTAACAAATTATAAAACTGTTTCGCCCTGTCTCTAAATAAAATAGAAAATAGGGCTGGAGATGTGGCTCAGTGGTCGAATGCACCTGAGTTCAGCCCCTGGTACCCCCACCCCACCCCTCAAAAAAGAGTAATTGTACCTGTTTATATTTCTACTAAGAATTTATGAATTATCTATATCCCCCCATGCCTTTGCCAGGATGTAATGATCATTTTTAAATTATAAGTCTTTCTGATAGATATATGGTGATTTCCTTGTAGTTTTGATTTTAACTTTCTTACTGGCTAATAATGTTGAATATATTTTTGCATATTTATTTATGCTCTATTTTTACCTGTGTCCTGTATATCCACTTTTTAGAAATTGTCTGCAATTCTTATGATATTTTTCTTAGTGTTTTTATCACCCTTCTGAGTGTTGAGAGTTCTTTAGATATTCTAGATGCAGGTCCCTTGCTGGATGTGTGGTTTACACTATACTGGTCCAATCAATATCTTTTGTTTTGTTGTACTGGGGATTGAACCCAGAGGTACTTTGCTACTGAGCTACATCCAAATGCTTTCTTTTTTTGAGGCAGGAACTTGATAACACTGTCCTCCAATTTGCAATCCTCCTGCCTGGCACTCCAAGATGCCCAGCCCTTTTAATTTTTTATTTTTAGACATGATCTTGTTGCCTAGGCTGGCCTTGAAATTGCAATCCTCCTGAGTCATCCTCCCAAGTATTTTATAGGTGTGCGCCATCATTCCATGTCCGATCTCTATCTTCTTAACAGGGTATTTTAGAGAGCAAAATATTAAATTTTGACGTAGTCCAACTTAGCAATGTTTGTTCCTTTAATGGATTGTACTTTAGGTATAAAGTTTAAGTTTTTGTTTATTCCAATCCTAAAGGTTTTCTGCAATGTTTTTTCTAACTTTTTCAGAGTTTAATTTTATATTTTTGTGATTGCTCCACTTTGAGCTGCCTTCTCAATAAGACGTAACCCATAGTTCAAGATTTGGGCTTCTGCATATGGTTCATCAATTACCCCAGAATGATTTTTTTTAAATGCTCTTCCCTCCATCAAGATGCTATCACACCTTTGTCAAACAGAAGTTAGGCATATTTATGTGGGTATGTTTCTGGAATATCTGTTCTATTCCATCCATCCATGTGTATATCCCTCATATAACACGATAGCATTGATTACTAGAGTGTGTAATAAGTCTTGGAAACAGACTGAGTCCTTGTTCTTTCTTATTTTCTTATGATTGTTGATTTGCTCTAATAAAAGTTTTAGAATAATTTATATCACCCCAAATTTTGCTGGTAATGTGATGAAAATTATGTTAAACATTTGTGTTGCTTGAAGATAATTGATATTTTTACTATACTGAATCTTGCACTCCTCCCCACCCCCACTCCCGAACTTGGGTTTGAACCCAGGGTTGCTTTAACACTAAACCACATTCCAAGCCCTTTTTGTTTTAAATTTTGAGACAGAGTATCACTAAATTGCTAAGGCTGACCCCAAACGTGTGATTCTACAGACAGTGCTTCTTGAGTCACTGGGATTACAAACCTGTACAACTAAACCAGGCTGATATTTTCTACTCTAAAACCACAGTATGACCTGCATTTTATTTTATCTTTTTGTCTATTATTTCACAGTTTGGATCAATAGAAAATATTCATTGGATTTGTATTATATTTCAGGTATTATGATAATCTTTTACATTTGTTGCCTCATGTAATCCTCATAAAATACCTTAAAATTATTTATAACTTCCACTAATTTGCATAGGAAAAACTGAAGAAAAAAAAAGTGATATCAACATACCGGTCACATAGCTGACAAGTAGCAGAACAAAAATTTCAAATGGTGTAGCTTTGATTTCAAATTCTATCCTTTTTCTTCCATGTAATAAGGCCTCTCTGATGAAACTTGAATTTCTTATAACACATCCAGAATACGTCACAGTTATTTTTAATGTATTGTTGTCTATTATTGCTTAGATATGAGGTGTCTCCCAAATGTTCATGTTTGAGATAATGCAAGAATGAGAGTTTTAACCTAATTAGTGAAGTGATCTACTGATATGGATCAACTGAGTGATAACTAAGTGTAAGTATGGTGTGTCCAGAGGAGGTAGGTCATCAGGGGATATGCTTTTGGAGCATATATTTGTTCCCTGGTGAACATAGATCTTTCTCTCCTTCCTGGTTGCCATATCCTGAGCTGCTTTCCTCTGCCATGTCCTTCCACCATAGTGTTCTACCTCACCTTGGGCCCAGAGTTGTGGAGTTGGCCAACCATGGACTGATGCTCTGAAATTGCAAGCCCAAATGAACTTTTCCCTCACTACATTGTTCTTCCCAGTTTTTATGTTCACAATGACCAATAAATAAATAAATAAATAAACAAATGGCTAAGATATTGCCTCTAGCATTCTTTTCCCTAGTTTAGGATGATTCTGCTTCTCTACCCAGAAAAAAAAAAAAAAAAACCTAGCCATACATTTGCTATTGCTTAGAAAGTTCCACCATTTACATTAATCTGTCCATCCACTTGGCCACAGTCATTTGTCTACTCTTTTGTAATTCAATTTTGTCTCCAATAAATATCATGCAGTTTAGAAGTTACTGATCACAAAGTGATCTCACTTATATATTTTTCCTCCAACTAGATTCTATAATATTGAAGATAATGGAAAATTCTTCATTTCCCCTTTGTATCCAACCTGCTTCACCTGGCACCAGCAATGGAATATTAAAATAATGAATTCTCAGCACCAGAAATACTTTTGGTAATCTTCCCCATGTATTGATGGTTAATGCTTATCATATTGGTGCCCAGAATGTTGGTATAATTCCTCTGGTAGATGTGTCCATGAATTCATTTCATGTATCTCCCTTGTATGTCATCAAATATAGTAAATTCCCAACCCAAATCTGAGAAATTTCTGAAGTATTTTTAATCAGTTAGTTCCATGGACTCTTGACAACCAACATGGATTTTTTTCATTATTTTCAGTAATGACAGCTGCATACCTGGCTGCCTGGAACATTACTGGTATTGTCTGTGTGGATTATGCGCACTTTGTATTCTCCTACAGGCTAATTGTACAAGAGAATTTTGTACAAGAGAATTTTCTCTGATCTCCTATGAAATAGATCAGTCTGTACCCTAAGAAGACTCATTTGTGCTTAAGACCTCATTTTTTTTATGGTTGAAAATCATGCTATAGTCACCATATTCAGTTTTGGACAATATTACACATATTTTTCTTTTTTCTTTTATAGGAGTATTAATTTTTCCCCCAAATTAGAATTTTAGTTTCAGGAAAAGTAAACAAGCTTTGTGGCATATTTTCCACAGCGTTTAAAGTGTTTGTCTTACTGCACAATTAATGTGCTGAATTTTTAATGATACCTAATATATATTTTTTTTGTTTGGAACATATTGAGAAAAAGACCATTACATATACTGGAATAGAATTGTCATATCAAGTTTTATGAGAATTTAGTGGCAGGGGAATATGCCTATTGGTGTGAATGACCTTGCTGGAGAGAATTGCAAAGAGAAGCAGGCTGCTAATTAACTATTTTCAAATTGATGTATCACCTCCATGTGGCTTTCTATGAAAGTTTGCAATAAAGGTGAAAGTTAATGACACTCTGACCAGGCTTGAGTATTGGCATAGATCAAGAGTGCCATTTAGCATGCACAAACTACAATCACATCAAAAGATTCTCTGAAATTTGACAACGACTTTGGGTTTGGGAGTCTTAGAAAATCAATTTGACCATGTGTTTTACTGACCCCTAAGGAACAGGATCAGACAAAAGCAGAGATACAGGAAATTATCATTCACTTTTATAAGTGTTGCTTTCAAGACTCTGGAGGGAAGAGCAAATGCCAAATAAAATCCAAAGGTGGAACTAAGAATAATAATTAGGAAAGCTGAGAAAACCAGTAAAATTAAGATTCTCTCCATCCTAAGTGGAAATTTAAGCTGTTCCTTTGGGCAAGCTAGTTATGGTGTAGTTTCATAGACTCTGTTGAGACGGTCAAGAGTCAAATGAAAATATAATGCATCATATGTAATGGATACACACACAAGAGTATATAAATTATAAAATTACAAAGAAACACTCACATATTCAAAAATGATGACACCTGCTTTTTGTGACTCTACTAATAGATACCAAAGGGATATAGAAGAAGAAAGGTGGTGAGATCAAAGATATCACAAGAGGATGAAATGAAGAATGGAAAATAAAATTACAACATAGGAGCACAGAAAGGGAGGAGAAAAAGGAAAAAGACTAAAGAAAAGAAAAAAACTGAGAATGGAAAAGAAAATTAGATAAGTATGGTTTTCAGTATGAAGAACTGTTAATTTGGGATTTGTTAATTCCTCTCTATTTCCTTGGTTAATGGGTCACAGTGCATTGCACCTCTTCTCATTACCCTTTGAAAACTTCATTTAGTTTGTCAACTACTATTCAGAGTTATTAAGATAGTCTATTATTTTTTTAATCTTTAAATACTTCTGCAGGTCTCTTATTGAATAGTAAAACTGTACCACTTCACCCCCAATCTGCATAATCTTGGGCTTATTATATTTTCAAAGCTCTTACATTTGACATTAAATATGGTTATCCCTCTAGAAAATTTTTCTTCAGAGCAAGATTTTATTAAAAAATAATGGGCTATGGTTTTCTGTAAATAGTTGCTTATTTTCACATATTCTGAGAGTAAAAATATATTGATAAAAATGTCATATGGAATCTTATTAAAGGTATGTGGGGAAAAAAAATCTCTACCGAAGTCTAATAAAATAAATGTAATTAATTTCCATGGACTTTCCAACTAGGACCATAATAAAAATATCTTAACGGTTATTAAGTACTTATTTATATGCCTGACATGATTCTAATTGCTTTACATATATTAGCTCATTTAATCTACTACAAGCTTATGAGGTAGATATTACTTCTGTCTTCAATTTGTAGAGCAATATACCAAGACATAAGAAAGGTTTAATAACTTTGCCAAAGCTATATTGCTGATAAGCAGCAGCCTTAGACAGAACTATGGTAGCCAGTTTTCAGATACCTTACACTTAATAAAAAATTGTCTTAAAACTAATCATTGTAATCAAACAATTAGCATTCTGTTATTCTGTCTGATGTGCATTTTGCTTGTTCTCTACAAAATTATTTTCTTCCAATTCATTTGTCAATTCATTTACTTGTGGATATTCTTAAATAGTAGCAGCAGATATTCACTGAGGATATTGAGACCAAGGGACCACAAAAAAATTGATACATGCATTATATAAACAAGGTTAGTGCTTAATAAAAATATTTTAACATAAAGTAAGAAATGATTTAATTTCAATATATACCCTTCCATTAAGACCTTAATACATAATTGATTGTTCATTAGCTCTCCCTTGATAAAAGTAATATGAACTCTTTCATATTGGAAAGGACATTGAATATGAAGTTAGAAACTGTGATTTTTTTTTTTTTTTTGTAATGAAAATTGGACTCAGGGGCACTTGATCACTGAGCCACATCTTCAACCCTATTTTGCATTTTATTTAGTTGCTTAGTGCCCCACTTTTGGTGAGGATGACTTTGAACTTCTGATCCTCCTATCTCAGCCTTCCCAGCCACTAGCATTACAGGCATGTGACACAGTTCCCAGCTAGAAATTTTTAAATTTTATCCCCAGTTCTACCTATACAATTGGGACATGTAATATAAATCCTTTTCTCTTTGTTTGTTCATCTCAAATTTGTAGATAACCCAATACTGAACTATTTATTTGCACTACCTCTCTGTGCTCACTTAACAAAATTCTAATATAAAAAGCAGTTCTTTGAAGAGAAGCCGTAGTGTCTTTAGTCAAAAATTAAATAAAATAATAATTAAATAAAATTTAAAATTAAACCTCAAAATACACAGGAATAAGAAGAGTAGATTTCTTTAGAATCAAATTAGCTTGTTTTCCATTCTATCTAAACAGTAAAATACATATCTATCTTGTTTGAGGCCAATTCATACGAATATGATATAATCACCCTGATCACGTCATTTAAGGAGAACACTTTTGAAGTCTATATGTTATCAAGGTTTTTTTTTTTTATTTCTCTCCAGTGAAGGAGAAAGATAAGTGGCCATAGAGTTGGTTCAAGTCATTTTTACAAGTAGAGGAATGAAATTAAAAGTACATGAAGATGGATATTTATGGTCATCTTTGTAGTAAACGAGAACATTTTTTAACATCTCATCACCAAACATAGTAACTATGGCTAACTGGGTGCCTGTTCATGTTCAGCTTTCCTACTATCAAGCCACAATAGTAATACCAATAAGTACCTTTTTCCATGGATGATGACTTGTTCATTTAGTCATATTTTTTATATAATTGCACTTTCACAAATAAGTCCTGTTTTAATAATATACAAATTTTTTCTCACTTTAGTGATTTTAAAAGTCATTTTAAAGCCTACTCACTTGACCTATGGATTCTAAGCTTAAGAATTTCTCCTTATAGGTTGCATTATTGGACTTTTGTTGACAGAAGATCGGAGGAGTTTTTATGCTTGGTGAACATCATTTCAAATGCATTTAGTTACAAGAAAATGACTTAGTTCATCCTAAGGCTGAATGTGCTTGGGAAACCAGGGAAACTGATAGAGGAGGAGGAGGTAAAGTACAAACTCTGTCACACAGTAGCACCTTGGGAAATCAAGGTGAGACAAAATTAGAAACTGCAGAGAGTCTGTGCAAGCGCTGTAAGTTTGTTATCCTTGATTTGAGAGGCTGGTTACAAAGTAAATTAGTGAAAATAAAATTTCCATAAGGATTTCTAAAATGAAAGAGGAAGCACAGAAATCATAAACATATTTTATCCTTCTCCCTCGCCCTTTTAGAAAATCCCCTTCTATTAGAAACACCATTAGTATTTTTATGTCAGGTTGACCTATCAGATTCTGCAGTGAACAGTGATTGGGATGATAGAACTCCAAAGTAAGTCGGATAATGTACAAGAATGAGAGCTAAATTATAGATAGAGAGGAAAAATATGGAGACACAGAGGTCAGGAAAAGAAAGCATTCTTTTTATGCAGATCAGAGAAGTTTTTATGAAGAAAATATTTGACTAGAACATGGAAGGGTTGATGGAAGTAATCCAGATGGAGACGGATATGTATCAGGTTTGTATGAAACAAGTATAGTTCTAGCACAGGATAAGCATAAATTAAATTGACAGATTAATTGAACTAATAGCATAAATTCTTTGTCTTATTCTCTCTATATATCATTTATGAAGTTATATTTCAGCTTCCAAGTCCACACATAAAAAAGGAAGAAAAGAAAAAAAATTCTCTCTCCCTCTCCTTTCTTTTTTAAATTATAGACTTAAGAAATGTACAACCTCTAAGCTATATCTCTAGACCATTTTTTAATATATTTTATTTTGAGACAGGGTCTTGCTAAGCTGCCCAGACTGCCCTAAACGTGCGGTCCTCTTGCTTCAGTTTCTTGAATCAGTTATATATATAACCACCCTGGCTTGAAAGATTCTCTTTCTTATATTTCCTTTCCAGAAGCTAGAGCATGTTCCCTGTATCCTTTTGGATATCCTCATAATTTGTTGACCAGAATTGTATCATATTCTCAAAAAAAAAAAAAATCAATGGCAGAAGGAACTAACTAGCTTTCCATGACTGGTATCTTAGTCCATTTTCTGTTGCTATAACAGAATACCTGAGAATAGATAATTTATAAAAGAAAGAAGCTTATTTTGGCTTATGGTTCTGAAAGCCTAAGAGCATGGAATCAGTATCTTCCAGGCTTTTGATGAATGTTCACACTGTTCCATACATAGCAGAAAACCAGATTAAAAAGCATATGTTTGCAAACAGAGGAGGGTACAGAGAAGTGCAGATACTTATGAAAACCTGCTTTTCTGAGATTTAGTCCATTCCTGAGAGAACTATTCCATTCTCAACACAGTGACATTAATCTCTCTTGAAGGCTGCATCTACCAATACCACTACTTGGCAAACAAATTTCAACATGAATTTTGACAGCAAAATAAATAAATTACATTCAAACCACAGCAAGTGACTTGAGTGACTTCACATTAATTATCTGGGACAAAATAGATAAAAAAGAGTCATAATCATTCTTAACATAACACTAGGAGACCTATGAGTGAATATTTACTAGTATGCAAAGTTTATCTGTTCCAAACTTAATCAGATTTATTAAGTATAATTAAATGAAATAAAGCGCCCACTTTTAATGTACAATTGGATACGTTTTGACAAATACATATGCCTATGAAGTTATCAACATAATAAAAAAATAGGATATTTTAATCACCTGAAAAAGTATGCTTGTGCTCATACACTGTTTATCTCCTCTTCCCCTAACATATGGTTTTAGACATCCACTGTACTGTTTTCTCTCACAATTTGCTTATACTGTTCTAGAATTTTATACAAATGCATTTATGTAGTATGTACTCTTTCATATTTGGCTTGTTTCATTCAGCATGTTTTTGAGATTCTCTTAGGTTTGGGGATGGAAGCACACCATTCCTCCTATAATATGCATTTTTTTCTTTTTTAAATTTTAATTAGGCATATATGATAGCAGAATGCATTTTGATTCATTGTACACAATTGCAGCACAACTTTTCATTTCTCTGATTGCACACAGTGTAGCATCACAGCATATGTGCAGTCATACATGTACCTAGGGTAATGATGTCCATCTCATTCCACCATTTTTCCTATCCCTATACTCTATCTCTACCTTTCCCTCCCCTTTGCCCCATTAAAATTCCTCTATTTTTCCCATGCCCTGCCCCATTATGGTTCAGCATCCACTTATCAGAGAGAATATTAGGCCTTTGTTTTTTTGGGATTGGCTTACTTCACTTAGCATGATATTTTCCAACTTCACCAACTTATCTGCAAATGCCATAATTTAATTTTATTTTAATGCAAAGAATATTCCATTGTGTATATATAGCACAGTTTCTTTATCCACTCATCTATTGAAGGGCATCTACTTTGCTTCCACAGTTGCTATTGTGAATTGAAATGCTATAAACATTGATGTGGCTGTGTTACTGAAGTATGCTGATTTTAAGTCCTTTGTGTATAGACAGAGGAGTGGAATACCTGGATCAAATGATGGTTCCAATCCAAGTTTTTCAAGAAATCTCCAAACTGTTTTCCAGATTGGTTGCACCAATTTGCAGTCCAACCAGCAATAAATGAGTTTATTTTTCCCCCACATCCTCACCAACACTTATTGTTGTCTGTAGAGTAATATGCAATTTTTGATATATATGATAATGTACCTATCCATTCACTTGTTATACTAATGGCCAATTCATTTGTTTAAGAGTCAGGGTTCAAAATAACAGAAACCACACCGAAATTCAAATAGAAAAAGTTCACTATGGAAAATCATTAGCTGTAATAGAGGATGCGGATGCTCATAAGAGGTGGAGACCTCCAATGAACGCAAGAATCACAGATATTGGGAAAAGACACCACTTCTCAGGATGTAATAGAGTATTCAAGGAAGAAACCCTCCACCAATGACTGAAATTTGGACTTCATTGGAAAGGAAATAGATATGGTTTTCTGGATGATGGAGAAGCCACTGAGGTAGCAGGGGACTTGTCAGAACACATCCTCTGGAGTACTGGAGAAACTGAGTCCAGGGAGATGCCACCTTTAGAGCTCATTGCAAGTCTGCTGAAGAGGTACATGTGTGGGTGTTTATGGAGGCAGTCCTTTTTTGAAATCATTCCACTAAATTTCCTAAGCAGGTGTTAGAAGAACTTTTTGGAACACTACTGGGTGCCATACTTAAGATAAAATTATTATTGGGGATGCTGTTGATTGCACTGGAGAAACTGCATGCAGCAGGGGTTTGAAACAGGAAAAACTTGACTTTCCAGGTGAACAGAATTGGTGAAACTGCACGTTATAGGTTCCTGGTGAGAGGAGCATATTGAAATCAAGAGAAGGGTGTCCCCTTTATTCTTGTATTTTCTTCTTGCACCCTCTATTGACAAATTATATTAAGTAATTATTCAAAGAAGAAATATTTAAAGTACCCAGCTCCATTTTCAAAGAACAGTGAGTGAATGAACAGTGTATTTTTAGTTGAGAGATAATAAACTGATAAAGAGCACAGGTCAGCTTGAGTTTTTAGTTATTATGAAAAACATTACTATAAATACCTGTGTACAAGTCTTTGTGTAGACATACATTTTTTGTATTTCCAGGGTCAATGCCTAGAATAGGAATTAAGTATAGCTTCTTTAGAAACTGATAAAATGTTTTTCAATGTTTGGAGTTGTTTTTATTTTAGCTATTCGAGTGAACTCAAAGTGGTAACTCATTGTGGTTTTAACTCAAAATTCCTTGCTATTTATTTAGTTGAGAACTTCTTTGGTGTTTATTGGCCTTTTGTAGGAAACATCTGTTCAAAATTTTAATTTTTTATATTATATAAATATTGTCCTTTGCCAGAGATAAATATTGTAATTATTTTATCTGTGGTTTATCTCTTCATTTTCTTATGGTGTCTTTTACCGGACATACTTCCTTATTTCAATAAATTCCAATTTATCAAAATTTTATAGGAGTTATCTATCAGTCTTTTATGGTGTATATTTTATCTAAGAAATTTTTGCCTACCCAAAGAGCATGGTGATTTTTCGATTGAATTTTACTCTAGAGTGCTTTAGTGCTATGATCCATTTTGAGTTAGTTTAAAATTTTATCTCCCTTTCTCGCCCTCCCTGAGTTTTATGAAGATGGGAACATTCAATCATATTCAATACCATTATCCCCAGTACACAGGACTATTTTTCTATTTGATAAGCAATTAAGAGCCTTTCCATTTTTGTTCTTTCTCCTACTTCTCTTCCTTCCCATCTCCTACTTTGTCTACTTACGATTTAGATAACACTAGTAAAAATTAGCTAACTATGGAAGAAGAAACTTCTACAAAAGGGGCTCATAAAGAGAGTGTGAGAAAGGTTAGCTGCATCTATTCTACACAAAACTTTTCAAATGTGAAGCACAGGAAAAACTTTAACACCTTATTCAATGAATATACCACTGTGTTTGTCTTTTCTGCTAAGTTTGGCAGAAAGATAAGCCACTGAAAATCAGAATGTTGGGGGAAAAATAATGCACTCTAGATTTCTTTTTTAAAGAAGAATTTCTGGTGTTTGAATAGTCTATAGACTATTTTTGCCCATTTAGTCTGGACTTATCCTTAAATTATCAATTCATCAAAGAAAGCAAGGTAGATATATTTGTGAATGTCAATTTTAATCAATTACATTTTGGATTTTTTTTTTTTTTTTGGTCTGTTCATTCTTGTGTTTGGCCTGTGTGAATTTTCAGTTGGCCTGAGGAGTATGCAAAAAGCTGGTTCAATATTTGTAAATACAAGCTCAGGGCAAGGCTAGGTACTGCAGGCAAAACAAAGATCCTATCTCCATTTATCTCTTGAAATTACATCATTTTCTCATGAGAAATTTGACTTGGAATAGATATCTTAGCAGAAAGAGAAGAAAATTCGTATTTGGGAAAGCCAAAGACATAAGTGAATATAAAGAATCCAGGAAGTCTGTATACTTTAACAGTGTGCAATCTTTATTTTTTTCATTTATAAACTTCATATGGGATAGTGTTGCTAAAACTTTAAGGTGCCTATAAATCAGTAGGACTTGGGTGGAGCACCAGATTCTGCATTTCTAGCAATTCTCCTGGTGATTGCCTGACCAAATGTGTGCTGATTCATTAGACCTTTTCAAGTTTTTTTTATTTATGAGTAACCAAAAATGTATTATTATAAAATTAAATGCAAATTAAAACAGAACTATGTATCTCACAGTTTCATGATAGACTGGTAGGAGTTCTATAAACATATTTTCAAAATTCTAAGAGTTTTACAACACTGTGTCTTAATGTTGATAATGACCTAAAATGAAACAAATCAGAAGGTAAGTAGTACCTGGATGACCACCTTATAACTAAATATTGTCAGGAGTTATCAATGCTCACATTTCCTGTGACCCCACAATTTATATCTGGGGCCTACATCTTTCCAATAGCCTTCATGCCTGGCTTCTGCCTACATCAATCTATTCTCATAAGAAGAAAAGTGAAGTACTCTGATAAAATATAACTCAGAGCATTTCATTTCTCTGCTCAAAACTCCCCAAGGTCTTCCCATTTTGCTTACTATTACCTACATAACACTGAATCATCTAGTCTCCTTCATCTCTTTCCGTTATCTTCTACTACATTTCCCTGGCTCACTGTGTCCTGGAGTCTCTGTTATAACTCAAGCAATGTCAGACACTGGCTGCCTCAGTCCTCACAGTTCCTTCTTCCTCTTTTCCAAATAGGTCTCTCACTTACTTCCTTTGGTTCCTGGCTCCTTTTTTTTTTTTTGTGAAGCCTCCCCAGAACTTCTTATTTAAAGTGAAAACTCCCCTCTGTCATCTATAAGCCCTACCACTGATCACTCTTACTTTTCTCAAAGGGGGTGAGCACCTTACAATGTAGTACCCTTTATATAGGGTTAGTACTAAATATCTGGTATTCCAACAGAAAATAGGCCCTATGAAAACTAGAATTTTGGTTTATTTTGGTTCATTTTTCCCTTAGTTCCTAGGTCACTGACTAACATATAGCATCTTTAAAATTTTACATCTGTGTGCATACATATCAATATATTATACAAATGAATAAATGAAAGACTCTTCTCTAAAAGAAAATATAACATAATCAAATTATTTGACTAAAAGTCAACATATGGCATTGTTTTTCATATTTTATGTATTTAAAATATAATATTTGTATGCATTTAATATATTTGCATATTTTATATATTATAGAAGATATATTTAATATTCATTAATACCAATACATTTAATATTGGTACTTCCTTGATATTCTTCAGTGGTTTTTGCATTTTTGTGTATCAATTATTAGACATCCTTAAGAGAGGGTTCTGATAATCTTAAAACCCTATCTGTGGCTGCTACTGGAAAAAAATTATTGGACTTAATGCTCATATGCTTTTTCTTTAATTTGTTGTAAAATAAATTGGGAGACACTAAATTATTTAACTTTTTTTTTTTCTGAGACCATTTTTTTCCTTTCTGTACTTTAAAACTTTCTACCTTCTGTGAAGCTGGAAATTAATCATCTAAGGTTTGCTGGCAGGAGACCGACTATTTGGCTCCTTTAGAGAGTATACCTTATGTTTCTTCCTTACTCTTCTCTAAAGCTTTGGGATTTCTTTATTTCTCCCATGTGTATTTCTTTAAAGGGAGAAGATATTGTTTTGATTCTTTGGAGTGGGCCAAAAGGGAAGGAATCTAGGGTTTCTCCTAAATTACACTTTCTCACTAAAATTTTTCATTTACCAAAAAAAAGAAATTATTTTCTACATTTTCATGATCCAGTGTGTGTGTGTGTGTGTGTGTGTGTGTGTGTGTGTGTGTGTGGGGTGATGGTGGTGTGGGGGCAGTGTGATTACCTTAGAGAAGAATCATTTTCAGCAGGAATCTTGTTCCCAGAACAAACATTATTAGAAGAGTCTTTTTCCTTAAGTCAGCAATGAATTTCTAATGTAGTTTCCAAATGAACTGATTTGATAAGATCTGATTATTTTTTTAAGATGTGCCAGATTTCTGGTCCTTACCATCTGTTCAACCAATTGGTAGTAAGTAAAAATACAGTTGTAACGATGAGGATTAATAGTGATTAATTAACCTCTAGGCAAGTGCCTTGGGATTTTATGACTCCTTTCCTATTCTTAGATCTAAAGAAACAGCCCTTTCATACCTAGAGTTGAATTCTTTACTATTTCTTACTTCAAAAAGGGTCCTAACAGAGTTATGATGGAAAGGTTAATTTAAGGTTAATATTCCTACCAGATTTAATGGAAGAAATTAGAAAATAATTCAGTTTCACATAGTTCTATAATTAGAATGATAAGAAAAAATTGTTTTACTCCTTAAAAGGTTAGCATCTCTTTCCTTCATCTTTTCCTTTACCAGAATAAAAAAAATACATAACTGAAGATATAATAAAAATATAATGACCCTGCTTAATATCAAGTAAATTTTTTTGCCATTTATTTATTTATTTACTTAGGGTCTGGAGAATAGCAAACTAATCAATCATCAGCTATGCACAATGCTGACCAGATCAGGGTAATATGAGGAAGGGCAGAGATATTTCATTTGCCCCTATTTTGTAAAATGGGTCAGTTCCCTTTGTCACAGCATGGAGGAAGATCTCAGTGCATTTCACTGCTTCCTGATTACCACGCTTACTACAATTTTGGTTCTGATTATTTCTCTCTTAATTGGTTCTGCTCGTATAAGTGCTTTTGTGTTTCTATCTAAATTGTAGAAACCAGGTACATATAAAACTTCAATTTGATTCAATCACAAAATGCCCAGTAAACCTTTATTAAATGGAAACTTGCTCAGTATATATACTTGTCATATAGATTCATTTTCATAGTGCACTTCTAAGAATTTCTAGATCCACACACCAGCCAAATCATAAGGTCTCTTGTATAATTTACTCCAACAAATTGTGAGGGTTTTGAAATTCAGAGCATTTAAGTATTTGCTGAAAGTGTTAAGAATCTAGGTATTTAAAAGAAGATACTACAATAAAAATAGTAGAAATAAGCTATCTTGTATTAATTTTATTTTTTATTCTCAAGCAGTCACTTAGGAATTGAGTTATATTCAACAAAAAGAGAATATGTGTGATGCATGATCAGCTAAACTTTGCATTTCTTTTAGAGGATCATGCTGAAGTAAAAAAAAAAAATCCTAATTGTTTAGCAGTCCAGAAATATGATACTATATTTTAAAGACATTCTTATTAAAAACAAGCTTGAATTAAATTGTATATTTACTAAAGTCACATGAATCAAAAAGAATTTGGCTAATTTTTTTTTATAACTTAATTTAGTACCAAGCAAAAAGACAATATATAAGCGTATAGGCACATAAAAGAAAAATTTAAAGCTTAAAAGATTTAGCATTTGCTGATTTTGAAAGCCAGACTTTGGACCCATATTGAATCTATTAAGTCTTAAATTTGCATTTTCAAAGTTGAAGCCAGGTATAAAATTTGCATCTTAAAGACTAAGGCTAGCAAAACCTGAAGGGCAAGTTGCTTTGTCAGAGACAGAAAATACTTCAGATAGAGAAAATTAAAAGCCTTAGAGTGTGTGTGTGTGTGTGTGTGTGTGTGTGTGTGTGTGTATGTGTGTGTATAATTTAAGGAAGCAGAAAGAAGTGAACTCACCAGAGGAAAATAAGACTTGAGCTCAAATAAAGTTATTACAGATAAATTTAGTTCATTTCTTTAATAGAGGTTTCATCTGATGACTAAAGTAAGTACCATGCTCAGAAAATCTGTTGCTGTGGCCATCAGAATTTGCATAGTAAGTCAATTTCCATTTATCTAGTTAATAAACATATAAAATATTTCTACTCAAGCAGTATGCACTTTTTGATATATAGGCCATCAGGTAAACTTCTTCCAAAACAAAATTGAACTTATGAACAAAGGAGTACTCACCAAACCAATATAATTGTTAAAAGAATTTTGCATCCTCTGACTTTTATCTTAATTACCAATACCCAAAGAGCAAAAGGCTTAGAACTGCTCACTCAAGCTTCAAGCAGTTTAAATTTCGAATGGCTCACTTGAACCCCAAACAGATCATTCATGCCCAGACAGCATATAGCCAGTACTACAAAATAACTCACTCAAGGTCCAAAACTTCAATCTGCAGAGAAAATCCTCAGCATGCACCCTGAGGAGACTACGAAAAATGGCCCATTGATCATTTCCAATAATCTTATTTTCCCCACCAATGAAGCAATCTTTAAGTAGCCAAAACTGTAGCAGGAAGGAAAAGGACAATTTTCCCAGAATTTAATATCTCTGGGCTGTCACAGGATCCTTCCTGACCTTCTAACGGGCAGGTTTGCCTAGTTGCAAGAACATGTTAGCTCTGAGCTCTTTCCTCCTCAGAGAGTTCTGCTGGCCTGAGCTACATGCTCAAGGGCAGGATTTGGCTCCTGGCTGGCTCACCAAAACTGTTATTGGGTGACTCTAATACTGCCTAGGAGGGAAAAAGTTAGGTTATAGCATTCACTGCTCCAGAAATATTCAGAGCCAAATTGGTAGGAACACTGGGTTTATTTAAAGTCATTTTGAAAAAAGATAGAAGAAACTTAAATTTTTCCAAAATTTTATCTAAAAAATTCCTGAAATTGAGCAGAATATTTAAAGGAAACAAGCAGGGGAAGAGAGATAGTGACAAGAAGTATGACAAAGGGCCAGGAATGTAAATATGCATTAACTTAGACTGGTTAGGCCTGAGTTGGCAATATCAGTTCCCATCTTCTTTGGCACCTGTCAGGGTGGGAGTTCACAGCCTTCCTCCACCCTCAGTGGAAAGGAAACAAAAAACAAACATCAGTTTTCAAAAAAGCCACTAGTGGTTGAGCAGTAAGGTTTTTATTAACAGCAGGAAATGATCCCCTCATTCATTAAAGGAACCCCTGTTACATAGGTAAAGTTGTTTTTTGACCTTTCTTCCAATGTTATTTTAATGTAGATATTTGTAAATTTTTTCCTATCTCCTATGCATGCATATTTAAAATTTCATTTTTAAACTATTGAACTGTAAACTGATATTAAACTGTTTATACTATAAATTGATATTCAAATATGCTTTCGAAGACAAGATATGAATGGAGCTTCAAAATCAGATTGTTTTCTTAGCAACTTGTTCCCATATTCACTTTATAGGTATAAGAAACAGATAATATGAGCAATCAAATAACAAACATCAGGAGCAAAGCCTTTGGGTATTTCTGCTTCAAGCAAAATCTACATTATGGTAGTATTGTTTTGTGAATTTCATTCCTGAGAAATTATCAATGTTTCTGTCCTTTGTACTTTGTCATTGATCACAGAACCACCCACATACAGAAAAAGATTTTTAAAATTTTTGTATCTAGAATTTGAACACCACTGTAAACACAACAGAAGATGACAACTAGTGTGTTTAATCTGACTTTAGGTACCAAAGTACATAAGAACGTGCTAAAATAAGTTTAGAACAAATCAAACAAGAAAAGAATCAGAGCTCCCAAATCATCCAGACCAAGTAGAAAAATCACCAAATAAAGTTCATTTTTATTAGTTTTAAAGGACACTAATTTAGATAAGTTGATTTAACACACAAATGAAGATAGCACATTATTGGATTTTGAGTATTTTTGAGCTTCTATCAGCTGATTTCCTGTCAGATGAACAGCTGTACCTTCTTTGAAAAATTCTACATTGAAAATAACATTGGAATAATGTTATTTACAATATTGTGGACAAGCATAAAATTTAAAGTAGTTCCACATGAGTACATAGAGATATGAAACATTGTTAACATTCATTGAAAAAGAAGAATCATAAAGGAGATAAAGTCTTCCTATTACAGTGTTTTAAAACACATAAAACTAGCCAGATGCCTCTAATCCCAGCAACTCAGGAGACTGAGGCAGGAGACTGTAAATTCAAGGCCAGCCTGGACAATTTAGGGAGACATTGTATCAAAATTAATAAAAAAATAATAGGGCTCAGAATATATATAGTTCAGTGGTACAGCACCCTGCCAGTGCCATATGAATAAGTCAATGGAAACTCAAAAACACTCAGAATCCAATTGTTGTGTTCTTTACTTGTGTGCTAAATCAACTTATCTGGATTAGTGTCCTTTTCCAGCCTCCAATCCACAGTACAGAAAAAAAAACATATATATATATATAGTTATTATATATAATATAGTTATTATATAGTTATTGCATGAGTACATATAGTTGTTGCATATATAATATATTACATATATAATAAGATAGTTATTGAATATGCAGAATATATATTTTCATACAGTTACTGTATGTTAGGGTAACTCTTAATTATAAACGTAGTTTTTTATATACACAATGATTGATGTATTATGTATAATAATGTTTTATATATGAATAACATATAACAAATCATATAAATTATACATATATATATAAACATACATATGGGTATATGGAAATTTGTAAATATGTATGTATATACTAGACTTAGAATTAAAGGACATACCCTGACATGCGATATTTTAAGTATGTCTCAGTCTCATTTCCTTTTCTAAATAAAGGGGGAAATTATATAAGACTCACCTACCTAGGAGATTTTCTATGAGAATCATAATTAAGTGCTTTGAGAAATTGGGTATAATGTGAACTATTTTTATTACTTCTTCTACCGATATGTTTGGCATTACTGAATTGGAAAGACATAAAAAATTATTTAGGAATAACTAGTTCATAAGTGTAACTGGAATGCAACACAGATGAGAATATGAATTTTATTCTCTTTCATTTTCCATAAACTTCTATCATTGTTTGGGAAGTATTCCCAAGCAGTGTTTCCTATGCTCAGGAACAACACTGCACATGTTCTTCTCTGGTTACTATTGCCCTTTGTCAGGCCTTACCACCATGTCTACTGCCAAAATTCCCCATATAAATAATAATGGTTTATTCTATGCTCTTGCTTTAAAGTCAATAATACTGGAGTTAATCTAATATTGCTGAGTTTGTCACAAGGACTTGGAGAATAGACCTCTCTCTAAATTTGCTCCTGATCATTTATCTCCTTGGTCTCAAAATCTTAAAAAGTAGCTCATAAAATAGTGCTTTGTTCCAGAAGCTGAAATCTTTGCGGTTCAAAGTCAGTCAAATAAATATACAAATAAATAAGGAAAGTCACCATGCCATAATCTCTATGACTCTTTCCCTTTTCTTGTATATCCAATTAGCTCTGCCCTAAAATAAACACATACATAGACACGAGTCAGAAGCAGTTGTTGGGATGAGAATTAATATGTAATAGAATTATTTCTGTTAATTCTGTTAATATGTAATTAATATGTAATAGAATTATTTCTGTTAATTCTATTCCAAACAGAATATTATAAAAATGCAAGGGAAGGTGTAAGGGTCTGGTGAACACCAGAGGAAGAGACCACCAAGAGACTGGCTCATGCAATCAGCAAAAGGGGATTTATTGAGAATCCAGCATGCTGGGGCTCTCAAGAAGGAAGAGCAGCCCAGAGCAGAGGTTAAGCAGTGCTTAAGTACACTTTTTGGGGAGGGCGGGGGCTTTGCATACATGAGAACAAATCATCATGAGGCGCGGGAAAATTGAACAACAACTCTCATACATGATTAGCACATTCATTGGTGGGAACAGGTCGGGCAGGGGTCACTCCTAAGGAGGGGATACATTCAAACTGATTGATTTGGGCCCTGAATGCCTACGTGCCAAACTGCACAGGTCCAGGTTATTAAACTACTAAATGGTCAGTACCGGGCATTGTCTTAACTGCCTCAGGAATTTCAGGTTCTGTGTGCAGTTCAGAAACTTTACAATACCTAGTCCTTTACTTTTTAACTCAGGCTTTGCAGCTTAGAAGCAGCTTTACCCTTTCAAAGGAAGGAAAGAAAAGGGAAAAACTCAAAACAAGGATATGATTTTAGCCAAAGTCCCATACTCATCCGGAGGGGCTCCAGTGTGTAAATTATGCCTCAGTGTTCTGCCTGTTAAAGACAATGGAGAGGAGTTTCCATGTTCCAATTGCAGTTCTTCATTGGTCAGCAGTTGCCTCAGAATGATAAACTCCCAGGAACTTCTGATTATGTGGGCAAAATGTCTCCAACAGTTGAAAGAAAATGATCCCCGGTGTAAGAAGTTAGAAGCAAAACACAGGAAAGGGGCTTAGAGGTCTTGCCACATCTCCCTCTTTCAGTCCAAGGAAAATCACTTGAACTAAAAAAGTTCTCATGAATACAACTAATTTAAACATGAGAAACTGTGCTTCTTATTCCTCCTTGCTGGATGCACCCAGCTTTGCCTCAGTCAGAAATATTGTTAACATGAAGTAAGCAACCAAACTATGCTTTGGTTCAGAGTAACTATCTATAGACATTAAAAAACTGGAATTTTGAATTGTTTCTGTTGGCCAATAAAGCTTCCTAGGAGAGGCTGCTTCCCAAGTTGTACTAAATGCAGTGAGTGACACATGCATCCATCTAATTTTCCTTATCTAAATGTCCCTCCATATTTACCTAGTATATAAGATAAATGTCCCTAATAGTATTCTAAAAATAAATAAATAACAGATTTCTACTTATCACACAAAGTGACTATTATGTGGATGCATTTGATGCTTCATCATTTGTTTTCTGAGAAAATAACGATAGTATCTGAGAACATTTAATGCTAAATAGTCTGGCATTTCCTTCAATTCCTGGGCATTACTGAGACATTAATAAAGAAAACTATTGAATGGCTAATAGGCTATGTGTTGGCCTTGAATGATCAATTTTCAATCACTTAAGAACTGTTCTACGTACTCACATTAGATAAAATAAATGTTCATAGCTAATGCTTCAACACAGAAATTTAATAGAATGAGAATTTTTTTTTTTTTTTTTTTTTTTTAGTGTAAGCTACAGAGTGCTGCTCAGTTGGTTAAATCAACCCTTTGTATTTGAGATACTGGACAATGCCTCAAATTTGTGATTTAAATGATCTCTTTAAATATTCATAATCTTTATGTAAGAATCTTACGTAAAAATTTTTATAAAAAAAAAAGTACTTAATCATCTGTTAATTTCCACCTCCTTTGGAGGGAATGGAAATCCTATTTAGTGCAGAATGGAGAGGATCCTCCTGCATTTGATGATTCCATGCCAGTACCATAAATATGTGATTCACGATTCCACAAACACCTTCTTGTCCTATTAGAAAATTGTCTAGCACTAGAAGAACACTGAGGGAGGATAAGGTAACTGTGGGGATTGGTGTGGCTGAAGAAAGGAAAGCAAGAAAGGATATCATGTTTTTTTGGTTTTGTTTTGTTTTCAGGCATTGTTTTAAGTTTTCTACGTACATTGTACATTTTTTTTCATTTTTTGTCAGTGCATTATAGTTATGCATAACATTGGGGTTCATTTTGGCTTAATTTTACGAGCATGGGATTTAATTTGCTCCAATTTAGTCTCCAGTATTTTCTTTCTTCTCCCTCCTCCCTCCCCCTGTTCTCTTTCCTCTGTTCTACTGTTCTTTCTTCCATTGCATCAGTTTTGATCCGAATCTGTGTTTCAATCCACTACTCCCCCCATGAGACAATGTAAAAGAACAGTTCTGAAGTCCTGAAATATCAGTGAAAAGGAAATATTTGGAGCAAAAGAAAACAACAAGTTAGATTTTAGTAGATTTCCCTTAAAACCTCTTGAATATCCATTGGAAATAGCTAATTGGAAGGTGAAAAACGGCAACCTAACAGAAGAAGAAAATCAGCCAGGAAAATAAAATTTTAGGAAGGATTCTTGAATATAAATACATCATAGTATAGAAGATAGAAAGGAAAATGTGGAAGAGAAGAAATGACTTTGGAAAAACATCTTTGGGAAACCAGATGTTAAGAGGCACAGAAGATAAATCACACACACTTAAAAAAAAAAGTGGAATCGCAAGAGCTGGAAAGGTAAGTATTATTGTGGTAATATCACTAGAGAAAGCAGTGAAGAATCTATCTGGTGAAACCTGATGTTTTTACTGCTATGGGCAAATAGTGAACAGCATTAGAGCCATAGCTCTTCCCCTACCCCAACAGAATCAATGACATGGGTGATTTATCACGCCTCTGTTAGTTATGTTTCTCCCATTATCCCCCTGACCCATTTCTCCTCTCCCCTGGCAATGAGATATGGTTGGTTTTTTAACGAGAAGTTATTGAAATTGAGAAAAACATAATGCTGTATTAGCGAAAAGAATGCCATGGAAATGATGAAATCTCCCATCTGAACCCAATGTGATGAACATTAATGCAAAAAAATATACTCTTAGATTGACACTCTCTGTGAGAAACTATTTTTGACACTGAAGATACAGATATAAAGAAGATATTGTCAATGTTCCAGGAGGTAAAGAGATTATTGTGAACTGAATATCATAAAGAAGAAAATGGAATCACTGTTGAGTACCAAGGCCTTGTAATTTTTTCCCCCCAGGATTCCCAAGTGCTTGCACTACAATCTAAGGTTTATATCCTGGCACCCAGGAATAGATTAAAACAAGAAAAATACTTTTACTATATAGATGTGTCTTAGTGCTAAAGGGGAATGGCTCATAATCTAAAATGGGGGAAAAAATGCCCCCAAAGGATAGAACTGAACCATTCTAAAATTGACTTGAAGCTGCCAGGTAGGAGTGGGAAACCACAGGCTGATACTAGGGAGCTCCAGGAACTTAACAGTAAACAGGACCCCAGGGCATGATCATCAGGGGGCATCACTCAAAGCAGTGCACTCTATTCCCACATTTTGGTGGCTTGTGAGAACAATTATTTCATTTCAAATACAGTTGTGGGGATAATAGATGTAGACTGGTAGCATTTTCCCCAGCAAAACTTACCGGGTCTTTTTATTTGCTTTTTAGGCTTATAACTTGATCCTATGGGTTGTCAGATTTCTAATTTCGGTAATATGACATTTTGAGAATTACTATTAACACTTTGATTTTTTTTTCCAGAAGGAAAAAAAATAGTATTATTTCAGATAAAATCATTCTAATGTCTATCTAGCAAAAAACAATATAAAATAAAGCATATTTTGTGCGTTTCATTCTGTACTGCTTCTTTCTTATGGGAAGCCAACTTAATAAAATTCAGTAAAGCTGACATAGAATCTCCACACATTTTTCAGGGTTTTTTTTAGGTCTAATGTTATCTCAGAATTATCTGTCCTTGTAATTCTTAATCAAATTTCTATGTTTTATGAACTGTATCTAAGACTAACTGTATATTATTACCCCATTGTCTCTTACTTTAAACTTATTAAAACACAAAATTAGTATTTCAAAAATTTTTCAGTGCATAAAAAATTTTATCCAAGGACTATTGGAAAAGGGGTTATCTAATGTTATAATTTAATAACTCTGTCCATGAGGGTTTTAATGGTTCCTTGTGGAAAAAAAAAACACAAGAAAAACATAATTATTTTGCTTAAATATTTAAATATAGTATAGTTGACCAGTCAGGTATCATCTAACAATGATATTATAGGGTCAAATATTTTCAGACAGAAGCCTAGAGATTCAGGATATAGAGTTATGTATTTATTTTCGTCTTTTTCTGATTTGTTAGCCAAACCCAAAATTTGCTTTTTCAAATCCAACCTGGATTCCCAAAATATTAATGTGAGCCAAAAACTCATAAAATGCAAACACTTAATCGAGGATGAGTTTTAAATAATTGGCAAAGATCTATGGAAATTGAAAGTACCTCTTGTTACGGTCTCTCATATATGTTGAAAAAGGCCCGTTCTTGCTGTGGCAGTCTAGACTCTATGATCTGGTTTCTGCCTTCTTTACTTCATTTTCTTTCTTCTTTTTCAAGTATTATTTAGACAAATGTTTTTAAAAGTTTGATACTTAAATCAGTTTCCAAGAGTCAGGGTGAAAGAAATGGGAAGATGTTGGTCAAAGGATAAGAAGTTTCAGTTAGGCAGGATGAACAAGTTCTGGATATCTAGTACAGAATCCTAGCATGTGTGAGGCACTGGGTTCAATCCTCAGCAGCACATAAAAATAAGCAAATTAAATAAAGGCATTCTGTCCATCTACAACTATTAAAAAATTAAAAATTAACCATGTGAAGTAATGGTATGTTAATTAGCTTGATGGTGATAATCATGTATACACATATCATATATGTGTATTCTACATGCCAATTTTACCTCAATAAAGCTGGAAAAAATAAAAAGAATCACCTAAAATACCACATCTAATCAGAGTTAAATTTTTCTACTCTGTTTTTCCTAATACTTCTCCACCAACACTGGTTTTCTTTCTGGTCCTTGGACCAGGAAGAAACACAGTCACACAGCAAGTTGGTTTTACCTTACAGAATTTGCAAATGTTCTTGCCTTTTTCTGGAATTCTTTTCCTCCAGAAATCTTTGTGACTTGCTCACTCATTTCCTATATCTTTGTACATTCACCATGTTAATATCCCAGTGTAAGTATTAAACCACTCCCTGTTGGGCCCTGAATTTTTCAGTTTATTGTTCTTATTCCTCTTACTAGAATCTCCTGTTTGATTTTATGCACCATCATGTAAACCCACCGTTAATGCAACCTTTGTGAAAGCAAAACTAAATAAACAAACTATTGTTTATCTTGCCTGTTGATGTATGCCATATCCCCAAACATTATTTGACTCATAGTAAATGCTTAGATTTAGATTTAAATGTAATGTGAAGACAGCTATAAAACCAATCCAGAACAATATGAAGTATTCCACTAGAAATGAAGTCTTTTAATCAGTGACATCTTTAAACTTGGGACCAATTTTATTTTCTCCTGCTTTTAAATCAGATGCTTATATATTAGTTTGTTTGTTTTTGTTTTATTTTTTTCTCAAACTCCAGTGTCAGTGGAACCTTTAAGAGATGGGGCTGAGTGAGAGGTTTTAGGTCTTTGAAGATATGCCCTTGAAGGGGACAGTGGAACCCCAGTCTGTTCCCCTTCCTCTCTCTTTTTTTGAAATTTTTATTTATATATGACAACATAATTCATTACAATTCTTATTACACACATAGAGCACAATTTTTCATATATTTGGTTATATACAAAGTATATTCACACCAATTCATGTCCAATAAATGGGACAAGAACCTGAACAGACACTTCTTAGAAGATGATATACAATCAATCAACAAATACATGAAAAAATGTTCATCATCCCTAGCAATTAGAGAAATGCAAATCAAAACCACTCTAAGATTTCATCTCACTCCAGTCAGAATGGCAGCTATTATGCATACAAACAATGATAACTATTGGCGAGGATGTGGGTAAAAGGTACACTCATTATTTTATATCACTGAAACTTTCAGTATCATTCCAATTTTCTAAGATGAGTCACCATCACTATATTGAATGCCATTCATTTCTAAACTTTTAACAAGTGCCCAGGTTTACAGTCTTATTTGAGAAATCAAGGATTACTTGCTACATACCATTGCTGTGTCACGGAGATAGAACCATAAACTGTGATACCTGAGGGTTGTGGTTTGGATCTTACATGCTCCTCAGTGAGTGGCTCTCTGGATTGGTGGCCAGCCAATAGCACTATTGGGATGTGATAAAACCTTTAGGAAGAAAGGCCTAGTAGAAGGAAGTTAGGTTATTGAGGGCATTTCCTTGAAGGGCAGTCTCCCATGTATTGCAGCTGCCATGAAGTAAGCAGATTGCTCCTCCATGTGTTCCCTGGCATAATGTTCTACCTTTCAAAAGTGATGGGACCAAGTAACCACAGTTGAAAACTTCTGAAACCATTAGCCAAAACAAATTGATCTTTCTTATAAGTTGATTTTTCTCAGATATTTTGTCATAGTAATGGAAAGCTTACTAACACACTGTAAAGGTACAAAAAAATTATCTTAGATTTTAGGACAAGAATAAATCTTTTTTGAAGTTATAGGGCAAAATATATTGGCAAAATAGAGAGGAGGTTATTGGAATAGATAAATTATACATGTGCTAATCCTTATGTGATGACTAATTAATTGCATTTACCTCTTATAACACCCACCAAATTCTGATAAATAATAAAAATTTGAATGTGGCAGATTCTGATAGCTTCCATAAATATGGATTTTTTGTTGCTCTTACTATTTAGATTAACAAATATTCTTCAGGACACCAATATAAGGGAGAAGATGCATTTTTTATTAACTTGCGTAAGAGAAATGAAAAAGTACTATAATACAGAAAAAAGTAGGTTGTATGTAAATGAGAGAAATAAATTGAGTACAACTGAAAGAAGTGGGTAATTTTCTTATAAGTTATAGGATTTAAGATAAATTCAATTTTAAGAAGGGTTTGAAAGTCAGAAAGGGAGAAATAAAGCATGTAAGAAATAACCAGTAACTTAAACAAATCCATGGAGTTTTGAATATTCATGAATTTTTTAGAGAATGGTAAAAAGAACAATTTATTTAGAGTTGTCTGCACAAATCCTATGAAATAAAGCTGTAAGGATAGGTTATAGCAAACAGAGTAACATTTTCAGTGCCAGTTAGTAAAAAAGAGAAGAAAAGTCTTAGAGTAAGGGTCAGAAAGGGTAACAAATTTATTTTAAAAAGGCTGTTTAGAAAACAATGTGTAGAGAGATTGGAAATATTAGAGATTTGAGGCAAAAGAGCAATACTTGATGTTATTATAGTCATCAAAGCCAGAATAAATACTGCCTAGAATTATAAACTAGAAACCAAAAATTAAGAGTGAACACTCAATAGCAAGAAAACAAATAACCAGATTTAAAATTGGGCAAAAGAACCAACTACAACACCCTGTTCCAGAGGAAGACACACAAATAACCAATAGATCTATTAAAAAGAAAAGTTCAGCCTTATTAATTAGGGACACAAAACTTAAATCCACAAGGAGATATTGCCTTACATTTCTTAGAATGACTATGATAAAAAAGACAAATATAACAAGTGTTGGCAAAGATATAGAGAAAGGGGAATTCTCACATTTTTTTGGTAAAGAGGCCAATGACTACAGCTATTATGAAAAAAAGTGTGGAGAAGTCTGAAAGACTAAAAGTGCATTACTACATGATTCAGCAATGCCATATATACCCAAGGTGATGGAAATGTTAACTACTCTGATGTAATCATAACACACACATATACAAACACACACAAAGGAAAGAAAAATTAGTATATTGAATAGAGATATGCACTTCCATGTTTATTGCAGCACTGTTCACAATAGTCAAGATATGGAGCCAACTTAAGTGTTCATCAATGGATGAATAAAAAAATAAAATGTGATTTATACAAACAATGGGATGTTATTCAGCACTATAAAGAAGTAAATCTTGCCAAAAGGAACAACATAGTATAATGACCTTCAGGATCATCTAAGTGAAATAAGCCAGCTACAGAAAAACATATTACATGATTGCACTTACAGGTAGAATCTAAAACTAGAACTCATAGAAACAGAGATCAGTATGGTGGATATTAAAGGCTAAGTTTGGGGCAATAGGGAAATGTCAAAGATAAAAAGCTTCTGCTAGATAAGAGGAATAAGTTCTATTGTACAGAATAGTGACTATAGTTAATAATAATGTATCCTATATTTGAAAATTTCTCAAAGTGAAATGTTGTCAACACAGAAAACTGGCATGTGAAAAATAGTAATATTAATAGCTAGACTTTATTAATTCACAATGTGTGCATACATAAAAACGTCAAATTATACATCATAATACACAATCATTTGTCAATTTAAAAATAATGTTTCAAGTTCAAGAAAAGAAAAAAAATGAAAATGAAAGGTGTCTTGCAGCAATACCAATGGAGTTTTAAAGCTGATAGAATTTCATTTGTTAAAGAAAGGCCAGTATTTATTTGGAGATTTTGCAACTACTCAAAATGTTGCATATACATAAAAATTTGCATGAATATTATTATGTCTTTAGTTTTAAAGGAAATTTCTTGTTTTGCTCTGGACTAATTTGTTATAGGAATTATTCATCTACAAAACATTTCAGATCAGTGTAGTATAGGAGGGCAAAAATTTAATTTCTACTCTTCATATTGGAATATACTTCTTTTTAAAATGTTTTTTAGTTGTAAATGGATGTTTAATTTAATTTATTTATTTATATGTGGTGCTGAAGATTGAACCGAGGGCCTCACACATACCAGGCAAGTGCTCTACCACTGAGCCACAACTCCAGCCTTTAGAATATATTTCTATTTACCAAGAAAAGTCATGAATTTTATAAAGAACTTCAAGTTCATTTATTGCATGTAATATTCAGTTATATTATGTAGTTATCATTTATAACTATTATTTTGTTTTCTTATTTCTTAGGCTTATTGTAGATTTATATTTCTTTATGATTTTGATCTTTTAAAGTAGTTTTATGATGGCTTTTGTTAAATTAAGGTAATAAAATATTGCCTTTTAGTGGTTGTTAGCTTTTTTATTTTATTCCATTATCATCAGTGAATATGGTTTATAAATTTCTTATTTCCTAAATTTATCTTTTCTCTCCATGTGCTTATGTGAATATATCATAAGCAATTAAAATATCACACTGCACCTCATAGATATGTCAAAATATTCAGTGTTAATCAAAAAAATTAAAGATTTTCAAGGTGATGGAAATGTTAACTACCCTGATGTAATCATAACACATTGTAGACAGTTACTGAGTCATCACACTATACACTATAAATTGGTAAAATTAAAATAATAAACACAAATAAATAAAAATAGGAAATACAGTATTTATGTTACAGTTATGGATTACTATGTCCTCTAAGAAATTCATGTTGAAATTTAATTACCATTGTAATATTTTTAGGAGGAGGGACATTGAGAGGTGTTTATCCCTCATTGATGGAGTAGTGCTATTACTGCAGGAAGATTTTTGCCCTCTCTCTGCCCCTCTCTGCCCCTCACAGCATGCTATAGCAAGAATGCCATTTTCAGATGCCAACCTCTGGATCTTGGACTTATCAGCTTCCATAACCCTGAGCCAATAAATTTCAATTCATTATAAATTACCCCTTCTGTGGGAAAAAAAAAACAGACTAAGACAAGTTTCTATTTAATCTGCTTCATTAACTTTGTTAAATCACTCTATAAATTCATTAAGAAAAAAATATCTTGACTGCTTATGGTCTGAAATTGTTAAATTCTCCTGTCATTGTTCAAATTCTGATAAGGTTTTTTTTTTGTGTGTGTGTGTGTGTGTGTGTGTGTATGCACTATTATAATATTGTTGTATATATTCTTAAAAATTTTAAACAATATTGCTTTTATACAGCTGGTTACTTCTACATATTTATATATTAAACTACTATCATTGGATATATATTCTGTGTCTTTGGATTTTAATTATGTATAATGAGGAGACCACCATTCTTATATTTTTCGTGAGTTTCTCAATGTCCATCTCAATTTTTGTTAACATTTTTCTGTGTTCCTAATTTCTAGCCTTAAATTTATATCTAAAAGGTTTCAATGTTTGTTATGAATTCTCCAGCAATATTTTGGTTTGTAGATTGTGAACATCCAATATTTTTTTTTAAATTTAATTTCCCTGAAGTCCATGTTTTTCATCATTTTTCATTTTTTTTAAATTTACAGATGAAATTATATGTATTTGTCATTATCAACATGATGCTTTGGAAAGTATATACATTATAGAATGGATAAATAAAGCTAACTAACACATGCATTACATGTGTTAACTGTCATTTTTTGTGGTAAGGATACTTAAAATCTACTCTCAGCATTTTTCAAGATATAACTTAATTATTAACTATAATCTCTTGAATTTATTCCTCCCATCTAGCCTGAATTTTGTACCCTTTGACCTCCATTTTCCCTAATTCCCCTGACCCCAACCACCCCAGACCTGGGTAAGTACCATTCTACTCTCTACTTCTAGAGATCAATGTTTTTTAGATTCCACAGAAGTGAAATATTGCACTATTTGTCTTTCCATGCCTGGCCTGGTAAGTAACTTAATGTTTTAAGTTTGTCTGATATTTTTCAAATGTGAACTACTTGATTAATTATTCAGTTATTAGGTTTTAGGTTATTTTCACCTAAGTTCATAACACTTCCTACATTTTTAATCATTAAAAATGCTGCCATAAGACATTTAACTACTTCTTGAATTTTTCCCTTAAATGTAATTAATTGTTTTGATTTATGTTTTTGTTGGCTTTTTCTTCCAAACAAATAAACAATATAAATGACTTGCATCTTCCCAAAGTACATTTTATTTCACCAAATTTTCATAAAGAGAAAAATGTCACCTTTACTTCTTCAACTATTTTCCTGAAATTTAATGCTGGGAGATGTGACAGGATATAAATCAGGAGTCTGAATGAAAGCTCACAAAAATACTAAAAATTAAATGACATAGCTAATTACATTAATTTTACTATTCTTACGTTTTTTTCTTTAGTTCAATGTTTGAAAAGACTTCTCATGGCATACTAGGAACAAAATTAAAATGTACTACATAAATTAATGCTGGAGAATTGTATTTTAAGACTGAGAGTGTCAATGTCCTCATTCTAGTTTTTCAATCCTGAAATTGTGAAGCTTATTTATTTAAACATCAGGTTTTAAAATGGACTAGCTTTATCCTCTTAATTTCTCCCCTGCTATGTGGATTTTTGAAATGTTCTTGATGATTGAGCTGTCTCTGGCTTATCTTTAAGATGCCAGTTTAAATGCTAACCCTATAGGGGATCCTCACTGTGAATCTGCCCCCCTTGGGTTCTCCTTAGCATTTCTAGAAGTCTTATGGTTTGTACCCCATCTTTAGCACCTTGCATATTATATCATTCCTAATTATTTCCTGTATTTTGTAATATTCTCCCAATTCTCTCAAAGGCATAGACTGTATTTTTTCCCATAACTCCTACTATGAATATGGGTAGTCTATAAGTGCAAAATGAGTCCAAGTTGACATACTCATTTGTTGTGTGGAATTAACATTCATCACATTCTAAATACATACATAAATTTTGAAGGTCAGTGATAAAACATTCATCCATTCTTGGCACAGATGAGTTACTCAGTAAATATTAGTTAAAAAAATGAATGACTGCAAGTCTATTTTAAAAGCTCAGAGAGAATGAACCCAATATTATGACATACGACTCAACTAGCTGATAGAACTACATAATAACTAAAAGCAGATAATTTTAACTGAGTTTATTGTAACTGAAGTTGGGTATATCTGGATCTGCTCAGGCTAGTGTCTGCTCCCATTCATGGTTTCCTCAGAAATTTCCTACTCAGTTTAGAGTCTTTGAATTGGTTAAGAAAATAAACATGTTCTATTGCTCGTTATCATCATCAGAATCACTAGAACCTCATCCTAGTACAAATCTTACAATTTCTTTGTCTAGAGTTGAGGATCATTTATTTTTGGTCAAAACCCGTCCTTTAGTATCACTTGCCTTTTTCTCCAAACACAGATTCTTTTTCTACTACTGGAAATCTAGTTACAAAATGATCCAGGATTTTAATTATGCTTCTGCTTTCACTTACACAGATTTTTTTTCTTACCTGAAAAGCCACCACATTTTGCATATTATTAAATAATTTCAGTCTTTACAGGTCTATCTAATGCTTACTCTTCCATAAAGTCTCTGCTAAATATCTCAAATTTCAGTAATATTATATTTAAGCAGAAATCTAGCCAAAACCATGCTCAATAAACCTATGAAATCTTAAATCATTTTGTGAGCCTCTCCGACCACTATTTTCTATGTAATAAAAGATATAATTATGTGTTGCTCAAATAATATATCAAAGTTAGATGATATATGTATTTATGCAGAATTTTAAAATGGCCCCTAAAATTCTTAGGTCTGGAGTACACATACATTTTCCCAATTATTCAATTAAATAATAATCTAGGTAATGTTGTAAATGGATTCTGTAGTTGTCATTTAACTACTAATTAGATGATCCTAAAAATAAAAAATAAAAAAAAAATTAAGACAATCTGGGTGGGCCTAACTTAATTATGTTAGCTCTTTAAAACCAGGGATCTTCTTCAAGTAGTAGTGGAGGAGGAAGTCAGAAATTTGAACAATACTTAGCAGCATATTTCTCAAGGAAAGAAAAAACACATTGCTAGATTTTGTGTGAAAAATTGGTTTTGTCCAAAAAATTATCTTCACCTCATATCTAATGTTTCAATAGGAGACGAGAGTCACAAATTCCTCTTAACCAAAGGAAGTAAAAAATTGTACGTAAATGGATCTCATTCTTCTGTATATTTTGCATGATGTAAGAAAACCATGGCTAAATGTTCCAATAAAATAATCTTTAAAAAGGTCACAATTCTTCCATTGTTGGAAACACTTGCTCAGTCATGCTTTGGTGATTTGGCTGTAAATTCTTAGCCTCTGCCTCCTTGTGGGAGTACAGTGACTAGGGATCCAAGATTGCCACACATTCTGAAAAATACTATGGTTGCAGAACACTATCTGAGAACACCAAAAAATTAGGCCATAAAAGACCTTTTACAGATCTTCTCTTAGTTCTTGAAAATTGAAAATCTTCACAGATAGATTCAAAATGATTCCAAAGAGGGGATCCAACCCCATATTTTGGCAATATTTCAAAACATTATCCAAATATTTTCTTTTAATGTTTGATAAAACATATAAAGAAAACAAAATGACCATATAGATGCACGGTTACTTTGATATAAAAAAATAGATAACTACATGCACACTAGAAATCCAGTAGTGCTTATTTGTTGGAATTAATGTGATCTACACTTACTCTGTATTGCTAATGACATACCTAATATTCTAAAAGCTCTATGGAAATGTTTTTACATGAGAAATAACTTATCATGATTCTTTTAGTTTACTAAATTACACGATGTGTTAGTCAGCTTTGTGTAGCTGTGACCAAAATCCCTGAAAAGAATGACTTAGAGAAGAAAATATTTATACTGACTTACAGTTTCAGAGGTTCCGTCATCTCCATTGCTCTGGGCCTATGGCGAAGCAGAAAATCCTGTGAGAAGGGTATGGTGAAGGAACACCGCTAAACTCATGGCAGCCAGGAAGCAAAGAGGTGGGGTGGAGGCGGGGCTACAGGGAGGATGAACCTTCCAGAGCACACTCTCAATGACTCCCTCTAATAACAGCCTGCAGTTACCACCCAGCCAGCCCATTTAAACTGGTATCCACTGATTGGTTTTCAGCTCTCATAATACAATGATTACATTTCTGAATATTCTTGCATTAACACAGGAGCTTCTGGAAGACACTTATGCCCAAACCATAACACATGATTTCTTGGACTATCTGATGATTGCTAAAACTATAATCGATTAGACACTGTTGCTATCTTTTAATTCAAGAATCTGACAGTAGCTCTAGAAAATGTGGGTGAGTTAACTGCTGACAGATGATAGCAATTAAAAGTGATTCCACTCTGGTTAACTATTTGACCCAATGAATGATGAAAGAACCAGAGAGAGAATCAATTGTGCTTTTCACCACTGGCTTGGAAAAGAATCCTATTAGAAGGCTGAAATACATTAACTTTTAATGATTATGATAGGAATAAATCTAATTGACAAATAATTAACTTAATATCATAGGAGTAATAAAAGATGCCATGCATTTTTTGTTAACATTAAATTTAGGATAGAAATTACATGAAATGTATTCAGTTTCTAAAAATAACTGAGGTAAATTTAAGTGGATTTCAACTAATAGCTTAAGTGTTAATTGATGTAAATTGAATATTCATCTAACTAGCTGGAATTTTGAAAGAGACCTGCAGGTGAATGTTTTTCATGTGTACATAGCTTTGAACAATTTAGAGGTGAAGTGTAATATAAATATCCAGATCATTTTAAGAAACTCTTTAAAACAAAATGAAAATCACTTTTCTTTAATTTGTTTCCATAAATTTAGGAACAGAACATAATATAAAAAACAAAAATAATGATATATAAAATTATAAATATATTTTATAATGATGTATGACAATATTATGTAGTATGAATGACTTATAAATATAAATAAAGTGAAAGTTGCCAGCATCCCTTTACTCAAAAAGAGTTGTTATTAATGTTATGGATGAGTATATAGATAGGTAGACAGATAAATATGCGCATTTTTTTTTCCTAAACTACCACATGTATACCTTTTGGATATAACACAGGAGAAATGCTGTTTTATTTTCCCTTACTTTTCCCACTAATATAGGTATTGAATTATTTTATATTTAACTCTTTCTGTATTTAAAAGTATCTGTGGTAAAATATGGGATCTCCTATACATCATGATATACTTCATCATATACTAATTGTTACTATAAAACTAATATTACTTAATGAGAGGAAAATTAAACAATTAAAAACAACCAAAGAATAAAAATAAATATACCTTACTTTCCCATTATCAAAATTTTTCTATAGAAATAACAGTTATTAATAACTTTATTCTTGGACTTCTAGATATTTTTTAGGAATATAAAGATCGTATGAATTTAAAAATAATTTTACACATGATATTATGTTTTTCAAAATACCATTCACTAAGATTTTCACTAAAAATTGGATATTGTTGTTATATATACACATCAGAATATATTCATCTGATATTTTTGTAGTAGCTGTAGTCATTTCAAAAGTATATGCCCTTGGTTATATTTTGTTTTTCTAGCACAGACAATAATGCAATATGCATACTTTTCTCTACACTTGCATATACTTGTTCAATTAGATTTATTTGTTGTAAGTAAAATGAGTAATTTGAAGAATATATATATTTTCTCGTTTTTACTTTATTAACATCTCTTTGTTCTCCTTTGAAACACTCATGTGAAAAAGAACCATTTCCTCGCAAACTTCCAAAAACACTTATTACCTTTTAAGTTTTTATTGCTTTCTAAAGGCTAACATTGTCTTATAGCTATTCCAAAGTTTTTCTTTTGGAACTACCATGGTACTTCTCTGACTCTGGAAAACACAAGGTTGGTGTGATGAAATAAAGTTGTGCATTTGTGTATCTGCCACTTTTACTCTGTATATTTGGAAATAGACAAGACAAAAAGATATAGCTAACTCACCTTTTTCCCTTTATTTCACTAATTTCCTCAGCAAATAGGTTTTAATTAATAGCCTGTGCTACTCTTTGAAGAAATGGTAAACTTGATAGACATGATATTCCCTCCCTATCTATCTTGGAATTTGTAGCGTGGAAATGTGGCTTTGATCTTATTCCCATAAAAAAAAAAATCAGTTGAAGTGATTTTTACAATATAATTTCCTGAAATTATTCCCATTAATTCCAATTCACTCAGATTGATGAGTAAATCAGAAATGTTATTTAATTTACATCTTAGGTGATTCTGATATGGGCAGGATGAAGATTATAATTCAATAAATAATACCAGTATTGAAACACATCATTTTTTTTTTGTCTAAGACAAAGGGCACAAGTTATTATATGTACCAGAGGGACACTACTTGTATTTTTAGTTTGCTCAACATCTAATGCTAAACAAGACTAGAGTAAATGGCAGGAAAGAGCTTATTATGAATTTTCTCATAATCTATAGGACTTCAAGATCTCTCTTTGGATTCCTCTTTGGAACTCAGAGGCATAAACAATTATTGTGAGTATTAACATGTGTATTAGCTTTGTGTTACTGCAAAAAATCCCTGGGATCAACCAACTTAAAAAGACTAAAGATTTATTTTTGCTCACGGTTTTAAAGTTTTCAGTTCATGGTCTATGGACTCTGTTGTTTCTGGGCCTATGTAGAGGCAGAACATCATGTTCAGGGTACATTGTGGATCTAAGCTATTAAACTCATGGTAGTAGCTAGGAAGCAAAGAGAGATACAGGAAAAGACCAGGATCCCACAATTTCCTTAAAAGTCAGACCACCCCCAGTGACTTAAAATCCTACCACTGGGTACCACCTCTTAAAGGTTTTACCACTTGCCAGTAGTGCAAACTGGGGGTCAAGCTTTTAACAAATAGGCTTTTGGAAGACTCTTCAGATCCCAAGTATAGCAATGTGTTCTGTTAAAAAATCAACTCTCAAGTCAAGTGCAGATAAATGGATGGAGCTGGAAAATATCATGCTAAGCGAAATAAACCAATCCCCAAAACACCAAAGGCCGAATGTTTTCATTGATATGTGGAAGCTAACTCACAATAAGGCAGGTGGGGCTAAGGAAAAACAAAAGTATTTTGGATTAGGCAGAGGGGTGTGAAAGGAGGGGAGGGGATATAGGGATAGGAAGGACAGTAGAATGAATTGGACATTATCACATATATGTGATTACAGGACCAGTGTGATTATACATCATGTACAATCAGAAGAATGAGAAGTTACACTCCATTTATGTTTTTCAAGGTGTATTCTACTATCATGTATAACTAATTAGAACAAATTTTATAAAAGCAATTCTCATCTCTAATTATTAGAATCAATACTTGAAACTCCTTCTATCCTTTGTGTTCCTTTTCCCTATCTGCAGGTTAGGTCTTCTTGAATTACCATCCAAAATACCTATATGTTCATTGGTATATTTCAATCCAAAATGATAGAGTAGCACAAGTTCTGACCCTGTTTCACAGCTCTTGACTCATATCTTATCACTATCCCAGAAAAAAAAAATATCTCTCTTCAAGACAACTACTTACATTTCCCCAGATATAAGAATAGAATTAACTCTCCCAGAATTCCACGTTAGGATTGATTTTTTTTTCTTTTTCCAAACATATTCATATCTCCTATCTCCCTCATCCAAATCACTACTTAACTTTTAGGATTATGTTAAAATATCATCTCCTTTATGAAGTGTCCTCAGTTTCTTCTTTGTCTAGGTCTTTTTCAGACATGTCCTGAAATTTAACACACACTCCATTCATTAGCTAAGCACTGAACCTGATGAGGGATTGATCTTATCTAAGAAAACTTTTTTTTTCTTTTTTGAACATGTGAATGTGTACTTTAAAGCCTATGACAAAAGAGAAGTCCATCTGACTCCAAAGTAGGTGCCCTTATACATTGGGCACCTACTCATCTTACTCCACCTCTAGTTTATCAACCACTTCTGAAAGGCATTATGAAGAAATGAGGAAAATATGGATGTATTGGAAATTTCACAAAGAATATTGCAATGTATCATTCTTTGAGAAAATGGTGAAATTTAAATCATGTGGACTGGGCTTAATCTATATAATGAGCATGTTTTGGTTTAAGTGTACAATAAATCTGAGATAGTTTGTTGACATGGCAAATTATGGTCTCCAGAATGCTCAATGGTACTAGTTATCTCCCAGTATAGTCTAAGCAACCATTAAACTCTGACTACTATTGATGAGTTATTTAAGAGCAAATTCTTTGAGAGATGTTTCTTCAAATATCTGTCATAACAGCTTGCAGGAGAATGAAATATTTAGATGCAGTTTTACTTATGCTGTGTAACAGTGCAATGGTTACAAAGCCTCCCCAATTGTAGTATCAAAATTTTAGCCTTATTTCTTCATGAGAAATGTTGATTTTTTTTTTTTGTATTACTTAACGTGTGCCAATGTAGCTTCATTTGTTCAATCTCTCTTCGTGGAAATCTTCATCTTATTTGTGGAAGCTCCATTATCTTTATGCATTGATAGGTGTAGCCATAAGATTTCTCTCCATCTACCCCCACTACCTGCCCCCCACCCTCCTCATCCCCCCCCCAATAGGAGTGACCCTAGCAAGGTTGCCAAGGGAAGACTCCATCTTTTTAATTTTGGAAGGACAGTTTGTGTAGCCCTTGACCCTTTAAGTGCAGGTACTTCATTCCAGAGAAGGATAAAACTTACCATAACTTTGTATTCCCCGTTTAGTGTCCTGACTGGGCAAACTATCCACATTCAACCACCCCCCTTCTGACAAGCACTCTGGACTACAGATATTTATTTCAGTTCTATAGATATGTAAGTTGCTCTCTCTGCTTAACTGGCCTCTTGGGGGCTGTTGTGAAATTAGTGGGACTGTCCTTTGAAAGGACATCATGAAAATTGAAAATAGAATTGCCACATGCTATTGATATAGTATAACCTAAACTACCACGCTTGCCAGAACACATAGAAACCTTTGTCTTCTAGTACCTTTTCTTTCCTTGCAGTCTGATCCCACCCGACTTCTCTTTTATAAAAAATATTGTCTAGAAAATCATTAAATGCAAGGTACTTTTTTTTCTCATTTACAAATAGCTTCAAATCATTCAATAATTTAGTTAATTCATTCTTTCAAAACATCTCTTCTTTGTTCCATGAAGTATATGAATATCTCGTTCTTTCTCTTATTTCATTGATCATATCAATTTCTCTATCAATTATTTTTTTCTCAATCTACACTATGATTAAAAAGTAAGTTCTAAGATTTTGTGTAACTCTCCCCTTTCATTTCCTGAGAGTATCACCTTAGTACTAATCTGAATCTGAAGCTTCTGCTTTCCCCAATACAACAAGTTTTCTTTCTTCTTCTTTTTTAAAAATCATAATACTTTCTTACTTTCTTATAGACCAAAATTTTGTTTAAAAAATAGTTTCTTTTTTTTTACTGGGATATTTAGAATATTGTATCTTTTTTCATCTTTTTCCACAATACATTCTTTTTTTAAAAAATGCACATTTAGAATGTCAAATTTTGTGGTATAACTAGGTTGAGAAGTTATTGAAAATTTTAAAAATATAGAACTGGAATTCAAAGACAGATGACAATTGAAAAGGCAGAATCATAAATTTATATATAGTAGCAATGCAATTTTGAAAGTGTGGAGACTGAGATAGAGAGGTCAATTCACTTGTTCAAGGTCAAACAATCATTAAAGGACAGCAAACTCAAGTGCCTCTGATAATAAAATCCAAACCTTAACCATTATGATCATTAAGTCATAATGAGCCCACAAAGACTCAAGTATTATCTGAATGAGTGAATACAATTGTTTTGCTCCTATCCTTAAAGGACATTGAAAAATCATTTATTTCTAAAATACTTATGACCATTGATCCTCATTTACATATTTACAATAAGCTCCTCAAAGATCTTTGTGCTTCTGATTTAATTTTCTGCACTCTGTATAGGGTGTTTTCAGCACTACAGCCAGAGGTAGCTGTCATAACGCCTATGTTCAAATCCACATAGAGGATTTCCATTTTCTATAGAGTATTGGCTCAAGTTTTTACAGTAGCCCACCAGACCCTACAAGGTCTGAAACTTCATATCCTCTAGATTCTTTTTCCATCCATATTCCTTGACTTACTGAAACCACACACAATGCCACACCCTTCCCATCTTGCATTGTGGCTTAGAGACCTCCATTACTAATTCTCCCAAGTACTTTAGGTCTTTTCATTTTGTCAGTGAAACTTACTCTATTTTATTTAAAATTGCACAACATAACCATTTTGCCCCATAGTTCTTTATTTCCATAGAAAATGTCTCTTTATGTACTATACAATTTAGATGCTATTCATAAATCTTTTTACATACTATGTACACATATAATCATATGCATTACATAAGTATGATTTACATATTGATCTTTATATAGTGTATTGTTTGTTGCCTCTTCCTGAATAAAACGTAAACTGTGAAAGGGCAACTACTACATTTTCAATAAATATTTGTTATTTAATAGTAAAGCAAGGATATCCTTGGAAAAGCAAAACAAGACATAATGGGTAGGCTTAAGAGTTATAATGATATTTTATTCAAGGACGTGTTTGTCACTATTCTCTAATATTTACACATCATCACTGATTTTTATGGAGCTATGTTTTCTCTGCAAAGTAAGAGGATATAATTTTACTTATCTCTCAATCTACTTTCACTCTAAAATATGAAATATGAATGAAAGAATAAACTTCTATTTTTCATTAAGACCATAATATTAGAGGAGACCTCCTGGAATTGAAAGTACTGGTTTTGTAACTCTGAAGTATAACCATTTATTTGTCACAGTAGGTAGTAAACATATGGAACTTGGTCTGACTGAAAATTCCACAGGATCAAAAAGAAATTTAAACATGTTCTTGTATTACCGATTCATTTTTGGTGTTGTTCTCTTGACATCAGTGTCCTAAGTGGTAACTTTCCCACCCCACATATTCTTAAAGACATTGTTTAAAAATATATGGATCTTGATCTAATTCAGTAAATACTTGTTTTATGCTTAATTAAAATTTAGCAAACTTTCAAACAATGTAAAAAAAGCACTAGTGAAAAAAAAATGCACTATCCCATGTTTGTGTTCTGGTAATGCAAATGTCCACTCATACATAAATCCTGCATCTTAAAACAGAAGCAGGCAGAATTATTCTAAAGTCATCATGCAATAGTTTATCTTTTCATTATTTTACTTTTTTTTCAATCTAAACTTTGAATTGAGTTCGGGAGCTGGTGACTTTAGGGATTTATTGTTATTTGTGATAGAGCAAGTGGTTTTATACTACAAATTCTGCCTTATGTCAACATAATTATAATTCTGCCTTAAACAACAAAATTTCAGTGAACAAGACTGTAAAACAAATGAGTTTCTGGAAAAACTCTAGATTTAGTACTCATTTATATTCTTGACAATGCCAATTTATTCTTTCTTTTTTTCTTTTTCTTTTTTTCTTTCTTGGTAGTGGGGATTGAACCCACGGGAATTTATCACAGCTATGTCCCTAGTCCTCACTAAATTGCTGAGCTGCCCTTCCATTTGTGATCCTCCTGCCTTAGCCTCCTGAGTTTCCAGAATTACAGGAGTATGCCACCACATCTGGCTATTTTCTAAAAAGCTACATATTACCTTTATTATGTACCTACAGAAAATATGAGAATTTTATTTCCAACATGGATGATATCATCTGGGAAAAACTATGAACTTATCATGCCCCAAATTCTGTTACATATTATTATTTAACCTTAACCATATGGTACCATCTCTGTATTCTAGATTATATGCTAAATCAGAGAAACTTATCCAATACAGAAAAGCTGAGATGTAATAAAGGACCCAAATAAACTTATGCAATTACTTAAGATTGTTGAAAAAAAATGGCATAGTGATTATGTCAGGAATTTGCTTTAAAAGAGATGAAATTCAAAATTATTTGAATTTAGAAGGTAGTTCATAAGTCAGTGTTATACAATATGCACTAAAAGAGATTTATCACAAAAATATCGATCATGTACCCAATATTTGTTTCTTAAACTTAGGAGAAAAATCTTGAATATTTGTTCCAATAGTTTTATGATGCTATTACCAAATAAACAAAAGTCAACAACTCTTTTGCGTAGATAGATGTGTGGTAGAAATATATGTTTAAACTTTCATAGGAAAAAAAATTATAAAGTTTTTAACTCACATATAGTTATCCATCCTTTGGTATGATGCATATTGAGATATGTCAGAACAGTTGGCTTTAGAAGGAATAGACTTGAGGATAATGACATTTGATTTGAGATATTAGTGCAATAAGTAGCCGGTAATCAATCAAAAGTCCACAAAAGACCAGCACATCTTGTATCTACAGTAAAGGTCACCCAACATTTCTTCTAAGTCATGTAATGAATGTTAGGAATAATGGACCATAAGACCTCTGTCACAGATATTCAATTTTGATCCTCCAGTGGTAATAAAGACGTTGAAAATACTTAAATATGAGTGTGGATATGTTCCCCTAAAATTTATTTAGAAATATAAATGTCTAGTTTGTGGGCTAGAGTCTGCCAAACTGTGATTTTAAAGGTGGGGAGGGCAGAGTAGAAGAGAGCTCGCGGATGAAGGTTCATGACATCTGAAAAAATTGATAGAGTCAGACCAGACCATTTCATTTCTATATTCTTGAAGTCCTTGACTGTTATCAAGCTTTGCCCATTCAAAATAGATTTTAATGTCTTATTACAGACTTCCAAGATTGATTAAACATATTGCCTTTTCATACTATATTCCCTTTTGAAAACACACCCTCTTATTTACCCTTTAAAAATGAGATAGTAATCCACCCATTAACTAAGCTGACACTGAGGGATTCAGAATACAATAAAAAGCTACTGAAGTGTTAAGGGATAGTTCCTCAGCCATTTTCTTTCTAAAATGTCAGTTCATCAACAATGTGCAAAGTGTAACTTTGAGAATAGCCCTTTCTTCATAAGCCTCTTTAAAAAAAAAAGATTGAATACTTAGTATCTATTTAATAAATCTCCTGGTTAATCTTACTAACAAAAGAGCACTACTATATTTCACTTACAGTAACTGGGAGTTGTAAGTTGTGAAAGTCATTACTGGAAAAGGAAGCTCCTTAATACATCAGGGAATTCTGAAGTTTTCTGCGAAGACTTTAAACCTCTGCTGCCAAATAATGAATGGTACCTTAACCACTAGTCACAGGATGAGATGCCAAATACCAGCATCAGCCCAGGTAGAAAGCACTTTTCACTGGGTAGGAAAAAAAAAAGTTAAAGAGTGGGATTTAAGTATACAAAGTAAATGATTAAATATGTTGTATTAAATGTTATTTTTTTCATTATAATTTCTTGAGTTTATTATGAAGATTTTCTACTATTTTCCCCTCTGTACTTCTGTGATTGATCAAGAAAAGGCCAGATTTTTTTTTTCCCTTCAAGGGACACAAACAATGACTTCTTCAGAAATTATTTAAGACAAAGACTGGAGGGGAGAAGGGCTATGAGATTGGTGAGGACTGTCTTCTATAATTTCAATGTCATTAAAAATCTCTTTATCCCATCTTTACCATGTAAGCATATTTAAAATATGAAACTTATATTTTAATATATATTTTAATATATAAATCATTTATCTTAAAATATTGAGTAAATCACTATCCCTTGAATACTTAGATCCTGATATCTTTTAATAAATGTAGTGATAGTTTCACTGTCTAAACTCAATGGAAAAATAAAAAGATAACAGTTACAGCAGTTGAAGCAGAAATTCTACACTGCTTAAGGTGTCTCTCCTTTCTGAAGAACCAGTAATGGCTCCCTGAAAGAGCTGCCTAGCAAGGCATGGATCCTCCTACCACATAGCCTACCACACTATCTCTCCTCACTTTTAAGCCTATAACCAGACTCACATCCCAGCAGGTCTAAAAGGACTTGTACAAGACTGACCCCTGAGGACACTGTTGTTGACCAGACAAATGATCATTTTAGTTTGCCTGTTTATATTCTAGAGAGTAATGTAGAGATGCCTCATACCATCAAGGGATTGAATTAGAGGGATTGTAAAATTGGATCATACCAAATTGGTTACTATGAGTTTATTATGCAGAGACTCCAGATTCAATGTTTTAGATTCAATTTTTAGGCACAGAACTAAGAGTTTGCCTCTTGGTTGACTGAAATATAGACCCAGAGGTGGCCTGTATTAAATAAATATTAAATGCCAGAATTTCCTTAAGGTACCATAGAGGAAACTATCTGAAAGCTAATGGAGATTGGAATAATAGAATGGATTTATGATATGAGACCTATTCACACACACCAATAGGTTCTGGAAGATTTTCTTTTAACCATAACTGTCAGAATAAATGTGTAAGAAAAGCCGCATAATGTTTGAAGTCATTCTGTCCACCAACACACCCTTCCATCCGTCCACCCTTCCTTCCTTCCTTCCTTCCTTCCTTCCTTCCTTCCTTCCTTCCTTCCTTCCTTCCTTCCTTCCTTCCTTCCTTCCTTCCTTCCTTCCTTCCTTCCTTCCTTCCATCCATCTTTCTTTCTTCTGTTTTCTCTATAGGGCAGAATCATAGTGGGAGATGAATGTTCATAAACCAAGCTCTATAAACTCAATGGAAATGATGGAATACCATGATAATAGGGGCCAAGTGGTGATACTAAATTTGTAAATAAAAGGTAGACACGGTTGCCATGATGGAGTATTTGTTATAATGGAGAGTGTAGTTAAAGCAGTATCTAAAAGAGTTTGACTTACAGGTAACTTTATTACCTGTACAAAAGCCTTACTTGAACCACAAAAGTGAAAGTATCTATCTAGGTCTAGAGATCAGAAGTCTGACTTAAATTACTGAAACAGAAAGTCATAGCCCCTCCACAAAGTCAACGATTCCATCAGTTATAGAACCTGAACCCCTTCAATGAAGTTGAGTCCCCTTGAGGAAAGAACCTAGTGCACTTTCAAAATTTTTACTGCTAATCTTCCACAGGATGACTGTGCATGATGCAGAAGGGAAAATAGTTTGTGAGGAGCTGATCCCAATGCCGGATTTTGAATTGACACAAGATTTGGAGATACAAAACTTCACTGTGGTCCACCTGTTAGAGTAGGAGCTTATGGAGAGCAAAGGATCAGTGGACTTTCGGCTTGGCTATGGCTCATGGTGTGCATACTTGTTCTGCAAAACCAACCTATGACTGTGATCTTAGTTCTTGAAAGTGCTTTTTGAACAGACACATTCACATTAGTTGCATGGGCCATGGAATGAAGTCTATTATGATAGGAAAAAACAAAAACAAAACAAGGTCAAAACCATTAGAACTGCCTCTTCATATATGAAAAAATAGTGTTCCAAAAGCAATGCTGCACAGAGATTATTGCCACCATCCAACACCATGGAACACACATGAAAGCACACAGGTGATGACTCCCTACCATGTCTTCTTCTACTCATCTTTTGGCTTTAGCAAAGGATAAATGGATCACAGAGAATGAGAGTGTATTTTCAAAAACTTAATTGAGTTATGACTCCAATTGCAACTAGTATCCCAATGAGGATTTTTTTTGTTAGAGAAAAAGCAACAAAATCTATAGCACTGTTACCAGCTATTGATAAAGTAATTACTTTTTATTTGCTTTTACTTTTTTCCCCTCCAATACTGAGATTGGGATGCATGGGTGCTGTGTCACTGAGCTATGTCTCAGATTTCCAGGTCTTTTAAAAAATGTGGTTTTGAGACAGGGTCTCTCTAGATTGTCCAGGCTGACCTCGAATGTGTGAGCCTTCTGCCTCAGGCCCCTGAGTTACTGAGATTACAAGCATGTGCCACACCCTGGCTTTTTGTTTTGCTTGATAATAAAGACCAACAGGAGCATTTTCTTTTCAGAAGACAAGGCCACAAGATAGCTTAATAGTGCTGTCTAGAGAATTTGTCCCCCCTTCAACACTATGTGAGTCCAGTATCAAGGGTTTTGTCTCTCCCCTCCACACGACAGAGTACTTGATTTTCCTTGGTAAAATCCCTGTTATTGACTGCATTACACTGATTAGATCTACTGAGAAGGAAGTTTCAAATTACAACACAGAGAGAAGAAATTTATGGACAAAGAATGAAAAATAAAACCCACAAAAATGTGAGCAACTGCTATGTAACTGTAAGTTGTAGGGGTCCAACAACCAACAAATTTTTCAACATTTGATACAACACTTAGAACTCGTGAGGAAGACTTATATTGCGGGTGAAAATTTTTAAACAAAGGAGGAAATACATATCACACAGCTGTGAAGACAGATGCCATCATTACAAATATTACTGTAAATCTACATATCACAGCTTGGTGGGCATGCTTAAGTTTAGGCACACTTAAAAATAAGTTAAAGAGAAATCAACTTTTGAGAAGCCAATGTAAAGGTGCAAATCATATGAAAATGCAGTCACAAAGATTTTTCTAAAATACCTAGGTGGTATTACCTAATAAATTAGTCATTGGAACTTCAAACTGCATGAAAATGGCTCTAATGTGGATGCACTGTTGCAGCATTTCAAATGAGTCAGACAAGGAGAATATCACACTGAGCGCAGCCAAATACGGACTTCATTATCATGTTTACATTTTCCTTAAATTCACTGTGTGTGAAGAATACATGACAATTTCATAACCTCTGTTCTTAGCTGAAGAAATTAAGAAAGAGCAACAAATTGGTATGGGCTGCACGTGAGTATCACATCCGTCCTTAATCAACACAGCTTCTCAAGAAGCTGTTGTAAAAACTAGAGGCAAGATATGAAATTGCATAAATTGTATATGCAAAGCAATCTGAGTTACAGGAAAGATTGACAGAATTATAATAATAGCCTCCTTTTTGAATAAAAATGATTGATATAAATATGACTCTAAATTTAACAATTGTCAAAAATCACCACTACCAAATTTGTGATTCTAAATCTTGCAGAACCTAAATTATCTTGAAAAAAGAACTTTGAAACAGTCTTCTGGGATGTCAAGTGATCTAATTAATTCAGTATGGTGTATAGTTTCTTCATTTCTATTTTCATCATAAATCCTTCTTAATTTTAAAAATAATTTTTAAAAATCCCCCAGCAAGAGGTTAAAAAGAGCAAAATCAAACTGATTCTTTTTCTATAGTGTCTTAATGGATAATGTACCAAATCGTCCAAGATATCTTCATAAAATATACATTTATTTAAGCTATGTTATTGGCTTTTGCATTCATGAAATTCATGAGCTATAAGATATTTGCCTCACCCATCATTCACCACTGGTATCAGTATTAACAATCTAGTGCTAGAACATCTAAGATTTTTCTACAACATACACATATACAATCTTATTTTAGGATTGGGGTATAGCTCTTAGAGGGTTTGACTAGCATGCAGGAGTCCCTGGGATTGATTACCAGAATGACAGGAAAAATAAATAAAGAAAAAAATAATATTAAAAAATGTCAACTTTAGGCCATGGTGCATGGTGGTGCATGCCTGTAATACCACAGGCTCAGGAAGCTAAGGCTAATGTATGGTTTTGGTTTCAACTTTTGCCTTCAGACAACAGATAATCAGTTCAATTTTGCTATGTGTATTTGTTCATTTTCGTTTGTTAATCATACTACAGACTAAGTTTTAAAGAAAAGTTTATTTTGGCTCTGGGCTGTGGTCTAAGGATGAGGAGCCACACCTGGTGATGGCCTGCTAGCTGGTAGACCTGCGGTGGTCCAGGGAATCCCATAGAGAAACAGGGGTACATGTGTGTGCACATGTGCATTGTTCTTACCTCTTGTAAAGTCATCAGGATTTGGTCAGGGGGGCCCTACCTCAGGGATTTTACATAATCCTCTCAAAGGTCCCTCCCTTTTCTAAATGCCACAGTCAGATTAAATTTTCTTCCTTTTTATTTTAAGCTCACACACAGGATAAAACTCCCAACATGAGTTTCTAGAAGAGACAAAACATATTCAAACCACAGGACTAGAAGAACACGAGTCACAAGTTTTAGTTCAAATGGATGCGAATTGTTTAGGAAAATAAAGAATAGTTGTTAGGTCTCTATATTTCTGGCAGCTCTGTATTCAGAAGACTTTCTCTGATCCCTGTGATTCCAAGGACCTTCAATAAATTTTCAGTGCTCTTCTGCTCTGGGGAAGATCTTCTGTTCAATCTCCCTGTTCCCACGGAAAACACTTGAAGGACAATAACTCTTGCCTATACAACAAACTAAAAAATCCTTCAAGCAATAAATAATGACAATACATGTCACCCACAATTTCCTATTGTGGTATGTGTTTTATCAATGCTTTTTGGTACTATTGATGACTCTAAGCTAGCACCACCACTTTTCAAAAGATGAGGCTGCAAATATTTCTCTGCCCAAATGGTGTTTCTTGGTACATATGGTGACGTTTACTATGGAGATTGGTTTAATTTTTGCTTCTCTTAGATTATTAATACTTTTGCCATCATTCATAGTTTTTTTAAAAAAAAATGTGTAATTTAAGATCTTTTCCTTTACTATTCCATAAAACCACCCTTATATATAAGGAGGAAACACTTTAGTGTTGGCTTCTGGGTATTTACCCCAAATCAAATAAAAACAAAAAAGAAATTATGGCCTCCAGGAGATATTTAGATTTCCATGTTCTTTACAGCATTATTCATAATAGCCAATACCTTAAAAGAGCATGCTACAGGGATGCTGCCATATCGATGTTCATAGCAGCACAATTCACAATAGCTAGACTGTGGAACCAACCCAGATGCCCTTCAATAGATGAATGGATAAAAAAAATGTGGCATCTTTACACAATGGAGTACTATGCAGCAATAAAAAATGACAAAATCATAGAATTTGCAGGGAAATGGATGGCACTAGAGCAGATTATGCTTAGTGAAGCTAGTCAATCCCTAAAAAACAAATACCAAATGTCTTCTTTGATATAATGAGAGCAACCATGAACAGAGCAAGGAGGAAGAGCAGGAAGAAAAGACTAACATTTAACAGAGTCATGAGATGGGAGGGAAAGGGAGAGAAAAGGGAAATTGCATGGAAATGAAGGGAGACCCTCATTGCTATACAAAATTACATATAAGAGGTTATGAGCGGAATGGGAAAATAAACAAGGAGAGTAATGAATTACAGTAGATGGGGTAGAGAGAGAAGAAGGGAGGGGAGGGGAGGGGGGATAGTACGGGATAGGAAAGGTAGCAGAATACAACAATTACTAATTGGGCATTATGTAAAACTGTGGATGTATAACCGATGTGATTCTGCATTTGGGGGAAAATTGGGAGTTCATAACCCACTTCAATCTAATGTATGAAAATATGATATGTCAAGAGCTTTGTAATGTTGTGAACAACCAATAAAAAAAAAAAAAAAAAAAAAAAGAAAATAATCTAAATGTGATTAGATTATTGATTGAAGAATAGATAAAAATCATACTACAACCAAACCATGGAATATTTCTCAACCATCTAAAAGAAAGAAATACTATTAGATGCTATAACATGGATAGATTGAAGGGACTTATTTAGTCAGCTTTTATGCTGCTATGGACAAAGGACTTGATAAGAACAATTTTGGAGGAAAGTTTATTTGGTCCTCACAGTTTCAGAGGTGTCAGTCTTTAGACCGTCAACTCTGTTGCTTTGGGCACAAGTTGAGGAAAAACATCTTGGTGGAAGGGTATGATGGAGAAAGCAACTCAGGACATGGCAACAGGAAGCAGAGAGGGAGAGAAACAGAGAGAGAGAGAGAGAGAGAGAGAGAGAGAGAGAGAGAGTAAGAGAGAGCATGAGCAGTCCACTCTTTAGGGACAAAATATATATCTCAAAGGCATATTCCCAATGGCTCACCTCCTCCAGCTACACCCTAGATGACAATCATCACCCTTTTGAGGTAGAATTAGGTTAAAGCTTTCATGACCCAATAATTCAACTCTAAACTTTCTCACATTGTCTAAAACAAGCTTTAGGAGGATACCTTGTAACTAAAAAATAACAAAGACTTTCTAATAATAAGTGAAATGAACTTGTCACAGAAGAACAAAGATTGTATGATTACTCTTGTCTGAAATATCTTAAGTAGTCAGTAGCCTGGGGGTTGAAGTGGAGTGGATGTTTAATCACATAGAATTTCAGTTATATGAAATGAAAGTTCCAGAGAGCTGCTATATACCATTTGTACCTGTAGTTAACAATCCCATACTATATACTTAAAAATATCTCATAACAGGTTAGATCTCATTTTTTCTTTCTTTTTTTTTTTTTTACCAAGACACACAAGAAAATTCTAAAGGAATAATATGTCTTAAGAAGTTGGCATTAAGTGGGGCGTGGTGGCACACACCTGTAATCCCAGTGGCTTGCAAGGATGAGGCAGGAGGATCAGAAGTTCAAAGCCAGCCTCAGCAACAGTGAAGCACGAAGCAACTCAGTGAGACCCTGTCTGTAAATAAAATACAAAATGGCTGGGGATGTGGCTCAGTGGTTGAGTGTCCCTGAGTTCAACCCTCCCTCCAAAAAGTTGACATTACATCTCTTTGATAAAAATAGTATGATACACACAACATGTTACAAGTCAAAGTGAAGAACTTTTCCAAACTCCCATATTTTAAAGAGATTTGATAAAATATCTAGATGTTAGGGCCTGAGATGTTGCTTAGTTTCAGAGTGCTTGCCCTGCATGCATAAGACCCTGGTTTTGATCCCCACCCCAGCACTAGAAAAAAAATAATCATACCAATCTGCATTTTTCCATTAAACATATTAAACTGAAAAAAATGGTAAGATTAATGAGTAGATCTTATGTTAAATAGAATGGCATGTTAAGTATGTGTACCTTGGTGTAACCCAAGTTCTTATATATAAGGTGATATTATACCAATCTCAGTGCTCTATTTCAGTGAAGAGTTCACAGAACTGTCTCCAAAGGACAAAATTGGAGAGAATTCTAAGTTTGGACTAACCAAGGCTTTAATTTAGTCAAGTATAGTAGAATATAATAATAATATTTATAACAAAACAATTAAAATATCAATTCTGTTTTGTTTATTTAACCAGAAAAAGGGTACTATATCAACTCTGTATTCTCCTTATTACTGAAGGTTTCAAATGGTATATTTGAACTCAGGATAAAGAGCTGCTCCTGTCGTCTAGGAAGTAAAAAAAAAAAAAATAGTTTTGGCTTTTAATGACTTCATCATGCCTATGAAATGGCAGGAGCAATGAAGCCAGAAGAGAGGTTGAATAGAAAGCTATCTTCTGGGCACTGTAGATGTATTTCTGGTCAGAAACTGTCATTTTTGCCTAATCATGAAATTGATTTATAACAAAGTTCAAAATCAATTAGAGCTTAAGTGAAAACTGACCATCTTCCAATTGACTATGCTTTTGAACCTGTCTGGCCACTTACTGTTGTTACCTGAAAACCTGGTACTGAATACACCCTGACTGGGCTTTTCATTGTTCAAATGCTAAAAAGAGGACATGGTCAAAATTCCTGAGTATTTTACCCCAAATCTCTAGCTGTATGCAAATTTAAAATAGTGAGTAGAATATTTAGTTTTACCAATTAATTGATTCAGATATTTAAATGCAAACTGCAGGCATATCACTGCTTCAGGAGTTATAGGAGAGAAAAAAATATCTGAGATATGACTCTAGACGCAAAGATGTTTATAATCTAGTAACAACTGTAAAGCACATGAGCAGAATAAAAATACAGCAAAGACCAATTCTACACTTGATTAAGGAAGAAATTAGTATTAAGATTTAAAAAAGGAATTGAACAGGTGGAAAAAATGCAGCAATTCTAAGAACATGAAATTTACCAGGGCTCCGTTTAAAATCTGAAGTTGCACAAGTACATCTTGAAGCTGTCCACGGGTCATTTTAATTGAATTGATTAGCATTGATGTAAGCACTGTCTAAAAGGGGTAATCATATTGTGCTATTTTAGTTTTAAACATTTGAGGTGTTGTGCTCAACTTAGAATTATACATGTCAAAAGAACAGTGTCATATTCATACAATCATCACCATGAGTATAAAGTTAATGGTTCTCAAAGGCATTTTACCAAGAAACTGAAAACTTACTTCAGAGAACAAGGAACCACATAAGCTATCATACATTTGGGAAAAACAAGAAATAAGTCTGTTTTTTATTTTTCTTCCTCAAAGTAACTATGATTTACTATAAGAAAAAACCTTTTTAGCTTTTGAACTTTGCTGCCTTTGCCACCTTGAAAGACAGCGAGTTTGCCATTGTAGGGTGGGCAAAGAAATTGAAAGAGGAGACTCAGGAGAAGTTATAGAGGGAATTTGGCTTTCAATATGAACCTCTGGCAAAATGAACTGCCTCTATCATTTCTTTCAAATATGAAAGTCATTTGTCCTGCAAGTTATGGTGTTAGTTTGATACTTTCAGGTTACAAGGATTAGAGACACATTCAACTTCACTCAAGCGGTGGAAGTTTAATACAGAGACTGCCTCAGCACTACATGCATACTGCTTAATGTAATTTGCATATGGAATAGAAAACAATAGAACTCATGGAAGGAGAGAATACAGAGTTTCTTGGCTATACAGAACCTTGTCTTGCCAAGGCACGTTGATTCTGAAGTCATAGTCTTCTGTGGTACTGGGGACTGAACCCTGGGACCTTAAACATGTTAGGCAAGTTTTCTACCAGCAAGCTACATCCTCAGCCCTGGTCTTGGCCTGCCTAATATCCACTCACAACTGACCTAATGTTTCTTCCTTTCTAGAAATGGCTTGCTCAGAATCCACCTTCTCTTCCCAACCTCTACAAAGGCTCTGTTTACTGATATTTTTGCTGAGATATGTGTCACATCCTTACATAATACACTCTGCTTCCACTGTTCTTATGTTGCTTTACTTCAAATCTCCCCATGAGTACAGATGCACTTGAGCCATGATTTATAACATCCAATGTTCTTATCAGGCACAGTCTTTACACAAAACACATTCACAGCCCAGCTCCCTCATATCTGCTCTGTAACTGCCTTTGGTCAGTTGAAGATTTGCGTTTCATGGCTTACGACTGGAATAACAGGGTGAAAGAATGCAGAATATGGCATTACAGTTAGAGGCAAATTATGTAGCCTCTTTACAAAAGAGAACTGTTCCAGAGCAAGCACTGAGAATCTCAAGTTTTTCTCACCATTCTAGCATATATTAGCTGGCAAGAAGAGAGAGATCACTATGGGTTGGACTGTCCTCAATTCATGAATGTACATCAATGAAGCAGAAAAGAACATCTTTATTCAAATTACTCTCACTCTTCTGAGTACCTTAGGAAGACACACTTAGGTTTCGATCTAAATAATCAATAGAAATTTGACAATTTATATTTCCACGCTGTGATTTATAAAATGACAGACTGGCCTTGGGCTTTAATGAATTATTCATTTTTAATAAATATGTATTTCTAAACATAGTATCTAATGTATGCAAGAGTATATATGTAGCAAATCTACATTATGAGGCTTAATAATAAAATGAGTTTTCATAAACCTGTATCACTTCTACTTAGGAACTAGGGCAGTATCTAGCATGAATAATGCACCCTTTAATCAGATCCCTACTTACTGATAGTCCTAGTGATAACTACAGTGTGACCTCTTCAGTGGATGCTGTTCCTACATAAATATTTGTTGTGTTAATAATATGGTGAATAGTCATTTCAATAGTGAAAAGAATTTTTGCACTACCTTCCTCTTGTGCAATATTACCAATAAATACCTTTAGGATACTAAAGGTATTTATTGGTAAATAAATACACTGTGTAGAAAATTATTCATGCACAATCAGAGGGGAAAAAATCCAGGAAAGAGAAATGATTTACCAAAAATCACAAAGAAAGTCAATAGTAATAACTAATATGTATATATTTTTGTCTATCAGACATTCATTTAAGCCACTGACACAAGTGTTTCTTGCAAACTTTAAGGTAGCCCTTATGTCAGTTACTATTATGTTCATTATAAAGGTCATAGAAACTGAGACACAGAGTTTTTTAAATGATTTGTGAAATTTTGGTTATGTTGCAGGCAAGACTTCACATTTGTTAAAGTTTACCAAATGTTATACTTACATAGTGATAAGATTTATTATTATTTCACACTTTCTGACATTCTGCTACAATGTTATCTTTAATTCCTTAATTTCATAATAAAATTTCCCTTTTCTTTCTTTTTTTTGGTAAAGAAAAAGGCAGTCTTTTATTTATTTACATATTTGTGTTTGTAGATATAGAAGTTTTATTAAAACTATACTTTTAATACCTAGAATAGGAACTATGTAAAATAGGTATTAGTTTTTTAAAATTAATCTGGCAGGCAGATAATATCTAACTTGTTCTTTACTCTAGACCCCTTCCTTCCAATCTCTATTTCAATCTTGTCCATGTTCCATTCTCAGCACCACATAAAAAAATAAAGGCATGTGTTGTGTCCATCTACAAAATTTCCCTTTTCTATATGATCTCTTTTTTTCTATGCAAATTCCACCAACTTCAGAAGTCAAAGATTATGCTTTTCATAGCATCTTTAGCTCAATTGCAAAGATGTTATGAAAATTAGTGATTCAATTTCCTAGTGAAAAAATTATTCTGAAACTTTTGGGATGAAAGAATCAATATATCTCCTAATCATAGGCATAAAATATGCTCCAATATACTAAGGATACACATGTTAGATTTCATAACACAATTTGTACCAAAAGTACCTGTTGATAAAGCATTGCACAAAATCTTACCTGGAAGATGATAATTTATAAAAGCAAAAAAAACAAAAAACAAAAACAAAAAAACCTGTCAGTGTGGATTAGTGCTATCCACTAATGTGATGAGTCAATCTACTGAGGTAACTAGACTTTGTGTTTAAGGTAATATCCAGACAAAGTTCTCAGTATGTTGCAAGTGATTGTACGTAAAGATTAACAAATTTCTAGCCAGACCTGAACTTCTGCTACCAGCTGCATTAAAAATTAGACCCAAGAATCTTTAAGACTATACTCTAGAAAAACATTAAGCTATGAGGAAGGGGTAGTAGGGAAACTGTGTTGGTGTTGCAGAACTTTGGAATTCATCTGCCCAAAGCAGATCTTCCACAGCTGTAAAACAAGAGAGAAGATAATTATTTATCATCATGTGCTTTAAAATATGATGAAAATCCTGTAATATATAAAGTTCTAAGAAGTGCATTTATATTTAATTTATATACTTTGATATACTTTGTAATTTATGTCAATATTTATGTAGATAGTTGTTTTTTCCCCTTTTATTACATCAAAGATTCACATCTACTTATAATACAGGTAGATAGGAAGAGGTGGAACTTTTATGAGAATAGCAAAGGTAAAGAAAATATCTCTTGCTGGGGGAGGGTGGTGCATGCCAGTAATCCCAGTGATTTGGGAGATTGAGGCAGGAGGACACGAGTTCAAATTCAGCCTTAGCAAATTAGCGAAGCGCTAAGCAACTCAATGAGATGCTGTCTCTAACTAAAATACAAAATAGAGCTGGGGATGTGGCTCAGTGATCCAGTGCTCCTGAGTTCAATCCCTGGTAGTCCCCCCACCCACGACAAGAAAAAGAAAGAAAATAGCTCTTTGTAACAGAAGAGAATGACTATGGAGTCAAAATAGACTTCTAGGAGGAAATTTTTTCCTCTGCCCTCTTTCACTTCCTTTCCAGTGGACAAGATCACTGCTGATGTGGTTTTTAAAATTGATTTTGCTGCAGACAATAGGCAGCTCATCTTTGCTTCTGAATGTGGTTCTATTAGAGACAAAATGAAAGTGTGTGTAGATCAGCACAATTCCCTACACGCTCATGGGAAACAACCACAGCGACAGTAATAAAGTAATAAAACAACAATGAAAAATTCAAAGCCAGTTCACAGAAAAAGCTCTGTGTAGAACCCATCAGGAGCATCACTTTCCTGTATGGCCCAGTGCCCATAGAGGGATGATTAATCACCCCTGCTCGATTTAGTTCCTGCTGTCCTCTGCCTCCCTGCTAAACCCTTTTTTTCTTACACTGTGCCTATTGAGTGACATTGTGCTCCAAATTGAGAGAAGTCAATTTCACCTACCTCAGAAAGCATGTTCTCCTTTCCTGACATGAACTTTCTTTGTAGGATATTATCCAAGCAACACAGCAACAAAAAATGCCCTGTAATTGCCAGATGTCTGAGCTGGGACAGAGGTTATAAACCACGAAGTCCCTTTAACAGTTGAGGGAGCTGAAGTTCAAGGATATCCAGCTGAAAAACAGAGGAGGCAAAAGTGGGTAGGTGTCCTACCCAGTAGTTCTCCTCCACCTCTCCATCCTTCACATTCAGCAATTGTCCAAGGGGAAAAAGATGCAGTTATCATAAAAACAAGTATAAAAAGAGCACTAGAAATCTGTTATTATTTTTGTAGGTTTTGAGGTTTAGGTTTTGAAAAGTAGTATTTCATCTATATTTGAAAACTGTTGTCATTACAAATATGTTCTCTTGACATCAGGATTTGTTATTTAAATTAGAAGCATCACAGAAAATATTGCCTAGACTATGAGCATAAGTTATTTTAGTTGCCGATAAATAAAACCACATTATTTGACTTATTATTTTCATTTTAGGGAATCTTATTTTATCAGGTAAGTTTTATCCAGTCCATGTTATCTCCCTGTAAATGTATAGTTTTTACGTCTATAAATTACCAATTTCATACTTGTTTATCACTACTAACAAAATCACGCAAAATGATCAAATGAACCTGTCGGGTTATTTCTAGGTTAATCACACCAAGTGGCAAATCCTTTTCTCATATGGTAATCACTTCATTTGCCAAAATGGTGGTTTATGGAATCTTACAAATTTGAAATCATTAATAACAATAGTTTGCTTTATCTCTGTATATTTAAGGAAAAAATGGATTTTTTAAAAAAACATATCCTAACGAAGTCAGTATTCATTTTTTTGTTGTTAGAAATGATATAAAATTCAAAATAATAAATCTCTATAAAGTAAAAAGTGCCAAGAAACTTGAGAGCTTATTTATAGAATTAAATAATTTAGTATATTTTTGCTAACTCTTACTAGAAAAAAATTTCAAAAGAAAATATTACATTTAGCTCAGCAAAGCATTCTTTACCTCTGAAATCCAGTTTACTGATGGAGAATAAGATAGGCACTGCCAACCATTTCAATTGTCTAGTAATATATATTTGTAAATGATAAGGAGTGTATATTTTCTACTTTTAGAGATAAACACAGTTTCTGATTTTTCTGGGCATAATTTCTGATATAATAGTACTACACATTAAATTTCAAAATTCCTATTCCATTAAAAAGATTTTGCTTTCTGTCTTTGCTTCTTTACTTTGGCAACCAAAAGGTTTGGAACCCAAAACATAAATGTAGAGAAATGCACTGATTATAGCCAACGGTTTTACATTTTAGACTAGACAATCCAGTTCCAAATTCCTTGGAGATAAATTAGAAACGCTCTTATTACAGTCTTCAGGAAAAATACTTTCTAGTTTAAATATTTTTACTTCAAATTGAAGATATTATTATGGTTCTTAAAAATAACTATACAGAAATTGGTAGGTTTTTTCATGTTAGAAATTTATCTGTGACTCTGAGCTTATTGTTGATAAACTAGTATATAAGCTGGTAAGTAGGACAGAAATAACACCAATCAACAGAATAAAAAAATAAGCTAGTAATGTATGTAGAAGTAGTATATGCCAGGAACTTTCTGGAGATCTCTAACTTATATTTTTTTTTTAAAAAAATGTATTGAACACTTCAGCATCAAACTCTGGGTTAAGGAGCGTATCTTTAATTTGTTACTGGGATTGAGATTAGAATTTGTTAGAGGGTTTGAACAACAAATCACATAAAATAAGAGGAGAAAGGTATTGTGGTAAAGATAAACATAAAAAAGTTATGAAAGTCTTTAAAATCGCCATACATCTTATTTTCCTAGAAAAGTCCTGGTTTATGATTTTCATTCTAGCATAATTATGTACCCTTTTCATTATCAAACTGCTCTAGTTTAGGTAGTACATCATGTGTGGCTAACCCATTAAAAATATCACTATCTGGATGAAAAAAAAAATGATAGGCATTCCAGGAAAATGTGATGCTTAGAGAAAGTCATCCATGGCATGAAAGTGCAGGTGAGATGTTGGAGCCAAGGTATCATCACAAATTGCCAGGATGAGGTGAGTGAAGAGAATGTAGGGGTGAGTGGGGGGTAGATGAACAAGACCTTAAGAGACCTCTCTGCTCTGTTAGGAATTAGTACTTTATTCTAAAGCCAGTGGGAAGGGAAAGGAAAGAAATATTTAAACAAGGGAACTGAATATTTGGATATGAATTTAGATAAAGATATAAGCAAAATAAATGCTGGAAGTTAATATTATGGTCACTTTCAATAATTCAAGAAAGAAATTATGGCACTTGAACTAAGGCAGTGACATTTGGCATTGAGAGGAGCATTTGCATCCAAAAAATATCAAAGAGATTAAAATACACAGGTCAACAGGTTTCCTGAACTCCATATTTTAAAAACATATTATTATATTATAAAATGTGTTTCCAATAAAATGTCACAAATGAAAAAATAATGAAATATTTGAGTGGCTTTCTTGTCAAATACAGTGAAATGCTAAGTGTTGGGTATATTTGTAAACCAGATCCTTGTGTATAAAATAAGATTCATTTTTTTAAAATGTTAAAAATATTTTTTATTGGGATTAAATACACTTAGCATAAAATTTGCCATTGCAACCATTTTTAAGTGTACAATGCAGTGGTTATAAATGTATTCATATTGCTGTACTCCCTTTAACACCTTCCGTCTTCAGAATTCTTTTCTTGGAAAAACTGAAACTCTATACCTATTAGATAATAACACCTCAGTCCCTCTTCTCCCAGCCCCTGCAAACCACTATTCGATATTCTGCCGCTATGGATACTACTGAAGTATCATATATAAGCAAAAACACAGTACTTGTCTTTTTGTGAGTGGTTTATTTGTAGCTTTCTCTGTTCTCTTCTGGTTGCTTTTTGGGTGGAACATTTTCTTTCTTTCTTTCATTTCTAGCCTGTTTTTGTCTCTAAATCTGAGTCTTGTATGGCTAACATATGGTTACATTATATTTTTGTAACTATTTTGCTGATCTTTGTCTTTTGACTGAAGAGTTTAGTCAATTTACATTTAAAGTTATTATTACAAGGGGCAATTTATTTGCAACATTTTGCTATTTGTTCTCCTCATGCTTTGATGCATTTATGTCACCCATTTCATGCAGGACAGCCTTCTTTTGTGTTTAATCTTTTTTTTGCAGTAAAATGTTTTAATTCCCTTCTAATTTCCTTTTGTGTATGCATATATTCTATAGCTATTTTCCTTGTTGCCATGGAAATTACATTTAACATCTTAATAAAATTTCACTTAGAATTTAAATCAGCTTACCCCAATGATATACCCCAAACTCCTCCTATTCAACTCTGTCTTTATCACTTTCAGTTACTGATGTCACAAAACTACATCTTTATGCATTGTATGTACAAAAAATATGTATTTGCAATTTTTATCCGTTAATCTCTTAAATTATGTACAAAAAATATGAATATGAATTAGAAAGCAAAGTTATAATCATACTAGATTTTAAACTGATAATAGTTTTCAAAAAGATATTAATCTCTTAAATCATGTAGAATACCAGTACCAAAGCCAAAGTAGCACTACCTTTATACTGTTTTGTGTAATTTTTACTGACATCTTTATTTCTTCATACAACTTTGATATAATGTTTATTATCCTTTCATTTCAACCACTAGAATGCCTTTGAGCACTGTGCGGAGAAGGTCTAGTGGTAATGAACTATCCCTTAGTTTTTGTTTATCAGAGAATGTATTAGTTTCTTCCTTACTTTTGAAGGGCAGTTTTACCAGATATGGGATTTTTGGTTGACAGTTGCTTTTTTTTTTCTACTCCCTAAAAGAACTTTGAGTATATCAGTCCAATGCCTGTTGACCTTCAATATTTCTAGTATGAAATATGCTTATTATCTTACTGAGGATGCCTCACTTCTGTATTGCCATTTTTAAATTTTTCTCTGTTTTTTTTAAATATGATTTTAGTATGTCTTGGTATGGGTCCCTGCATTCATCTTAGAATTCAGTGAGCATCTTGATACTAATATTCATGTCTATCATCAAATTTCTAATGGTTCTGGCTATTGAGTATTGAAAAGCCTCTATTTTCCTTTATCTCTTCATTTTAGAACTGTCATAGTGTGTATATTGGTCCCCATAGTATCCTACGAGTCTTTTAAGCTATGTTCATTCTTCCTAAAATTTTTTCTATTTCTTAGATTCCATAACTTCATTTGGCATGACTTCAAATTCACTGATTCTTTCTTCTGCCTGTTCAAATCTGCCTCTGAATTCTTCTAACAAAGAAGACTCAAAATTGTTTCAGCAATTATATTTTTTATTTTCAGAATTTTTTTAAAAATTTCACCTCTTTATTGATATTTCTGGGATTCGTTTGTTTGTTTGTTTGTTTTTCTGAGGGGAATACTGAGGATTGAACTCAGGGGCACTCAACCACTAAGCCACATTCCCAGCCCTACTTTTTTGTATTTTATTTAGAGACGGTCCCACTGAGTTGTTTAGTGCCTCGCTTTTGCTGAGGCTGTCTTGAACTGGAGATCCTCCTGCCTCAGCCACTGGGATTACAGACATGAACCACACGCCCAGCTTGATATTTCTGTTTTGTTCATACACTGTTTCTTGACATTTTTCACAGTTTCCTTTAGTTTTTTCAACATCTTTTTAAAAATTATTTTAAAGTTTTACCTAGCAAATCTGCCATCTGTTCTTTCACAGAAATGGTTTTAGTTTATCTTCTCATTTGGATCCTTCCTGTTTCGTTGTATATCTTGTAATTTTTGTTGTTCCTGTTGACAACTAGATTTTGGAATCTAATAATTCTGGAAACCATATTCTACCCATTCCCCAGAGTTTCCTTATTTTAGTTTCTATTTTTTGTTGTTGCCACAGGCTGTGTCTATTCCAGGAATCAGCCTGGAGTATAAACTCTGAGTTATCTCAGGTCATTTCTAATCCGATGCCTTCTTCTGGGTATTCACAGTAATATTCTGATTTCCCTGTATATGTAGTTTACTTTTAAATGTTCTATTCTTTAACTCTCTTGTCCTAAAATGATAGAAAGAGAAAATAAAATAAAAATGTAAGGGGTTGAAGGGAAAAGGAAAATAAATGGCACTGGCCTTTAAATCCTCTAGAAATTGCTTCAGGTGGAGAGGGGTTTGTAACCATACAGGGAAGGGGTACAGCAATACTTCCCAACCATGTGTCTGTTCCTCCAAGCCCAGAAGCAGCAATCATCAGTCATATCACAGAGCATCAGTTTTGAGAGAGCAAGGTCTTTCTGCCCATTCTGCTTCAAGAACACACGCACAGCTGCCTGCAATGGAGGTTAGGGTAGGTAGCTGCTGTAGTGCCAGCATCTAAAATTAGCTTAATTTATCTGAAATTTATCAGACCAACCTTTTTCTAACAGTTGCAAACAATGGAATAGACTCTAGAATTCCAAAACAGAGCAGACAGATTGCAACATTATAATTCTTGCCTAGGTGGGAAGATAAGTTTCTTGCACTTTCTTCCTGAAAGCCTAGGTTTAATTTGGTAATGTTTTAACAATAATATTTACAGTAGAAATACTAAATACTTATTTATTTTTGTTGATTTGAAACAGAAAAATTGTGTTCTGTCATGTTTGGATTTTCCTTATTAAATAATATATGATTAGGATACTCATTTGGAAGTGTTTGTTGATATGGGACAAAAAGCAGGAAGAATTTATGGTCATAACAATATTTATTCTGCTATTATTAAATACTCTTAATACAAATACAAGAGAAATAAATTTCTTGTGAAAAAATTATGACTGCAGTATTTGACACATTGAATCTAAGTTGATTGTCATGTGATGTCTGAGAGAATATGCCCAGGAGCAGTTAGATGTATGAATTTTGGTTCATAAACAACTGGACTGGACTCAAGGATTTAAAGGTCATCTGACTGTAAGTGGAAGAAAAGTCATGGAGTAACAAAAATATGTTTTTTTTTTTTTTTTTTTTGGTGTGTGTGTGTGTGTGCCTAGTGGTCACCTACACATCTTTGGAGAAATGTCTGTTCAAATCTTTCTCACATTTCTTAAGTTGTATTATTTTTCTGTGATGGTTAATTGTATATGTCATTATTATAAATGTTATTTCCAGTTGAGTCTGTGAAGGTGTTTGGGAAGAGATTAGCATCATAACTGAGAGATAAGTATAAAAGATCATCCTCACTAATGCAGGTGAATGTTATCTAATCCATCAAGAAACTGAATAAGATGGAAAAGGATGAGGAAAGGTGAATTTGCTCCCTCTTCTTGAACTGGGACTTCCATCACCTAGTACCCTCCCACATCTGTGTTTCTGGTTTTCAAGTTTTGGATTCAGGATGAAAATCTAGGAATTACACAATCAGCCTCACTTTTATACCGTTTCTCAAATTCCCTTCTTATGTCATCAGACCTTCAGACATACGCCTTCCTGGGCCTCTCAATTGCAGACAGCAGAATAAGACTTCTCAGGACCCAATGTGAGACGATCTTTCATATTCTTTCTCTTTTGTTGAATCATGTATTATACCAACCACATCTTTGCTGAATTCAAAATCACAAATATTTTCTCCTGTGCTTTATTCTGAAGTTTTAGAATTTAAAGTTTTATATCAAGGTCTATTTTGAGTAAATTTTAATGGTGCAATGCTTGAGTCAACTTTAAAAGCTTTGTAGCATTTATCAATGACCCCAGCCTAGTTCACTGAAAAGACTATTATATCTCTATCGAGTTCATTGTGCATCTTTTCCAAAGATATTTGACCATATAAGTGTGGGTCTATTTGTAGATAATTCATTCTTTCATTGGTCTCAGGGATTACATTAGCATTAAGGCCATTGTATGTCAATTTGTAAATTCTTATTTTTTTCTTTGTATTTTCACAGAAAATTTAGAATAATATATATTATACAAAAATATCAACTGGAAATTTGAGATTGCATTAAACTACAGATAAACATGAAAAGTGTTAATGTCTTAATAATATTGAGCATTCAGATCATGAATGCAGTGTAGCTCTCCATTTATTTAGCTATTTAATTGTTCTGGGCAATATCTTTTTTTTTTTTTTTTTAGTAGAGCTCTGTGTCAGGGTTTTCCAGAGAAACAGAACAACAGAATGGAGTAAGAAAGTAAGGAGAGAGAGATTTATTATAAGAATCTGGCCTGTGCTATTATGGAGGCTGATGAGTCCAAATCTGTAGGGTGAGCAAGGAGCATGGAGATCCAGCAGAACTGATAGTGCAGATGAATTCCAAAAACAGTATGCTGGAGAATTTCCTCTTGCTCAAGGAGGCCAGTCTTTTTACTCTTCTCAGGCCTCCAACTTACTGGGTGAGACTCAGCCATATTATAGAGGCTCCAACCATGTTGGAGCAACTGAGATGAGAAAGGATTTAAAAGCAATCTCTGGTCAGAAACCAGGGAGGAACTGTATTCTTCCCATAACCATTTTTGGTTTGGAAGTGGATCCTTTCACAGGTAAGCCTTGTAGCCATGAAGGTAACCTGTGAGACATCCCTAAATTGAGGACCTAGTTAAGCTGTTCCAGGATTCCCGACTCATAGAAACCATGAGAAAAAAAAAATTATGTGTTTTCTTAAGCCCTTAAAATTATGATATTTGTTATGCATCAATAAATAATCAATGCTATCAGAATTTGAGAGGGATTCATAAAATTCCCAGTCTTAAAAATAAGAAGAAATAAATAACAAACTATACTAACAAATTTTAAAACTCACATATAATATAGATTTTTAGATAACAGATGCATTTCCAAATTTGTGTATAAGAAAACACTAAGTAATTCTACAACATTTGGAAGACTAGTTACAAATTTTAAAATCAATATAATAGTTATAAATTAATAGTTTAAATTTGAAAATCAATACCACCACAGAGTACCACATTCCCAGCCTAGATAAATTCATCTATTATTGCTATAAACAAATTTACAGATAAATTATTTTAGTCTTATATAACTTCTTATGAATATTTTTAAAAGGAACAACACTGTCCAGATTATTTGACCTTGTCATCAAGGTTTAAGAGAAACTGAAAAGTCTAGAAGTAAAATAAAACAAAATATAAAAATAATTGATTATGAGATCTATTTCAGAAATGCAAGGTTGATTAGAAGAAAACTAATATTACATTTAACTAATAAAAGAGAAACTATCATAGTTATGGATAGTTAATCATATCAAATGTGAGATATCTCAAAAATCAAGAAGAGTAAAATCATGTCAAAAACACAGGAAAAATCTTTATTTTTATTAAAACATAGATTTTAAGAAGGAGGCTGATTCATAGTAGGATAGGGAGCAGGAGCATGGGAGGAATAGAGGAACTCTAGGTAGGGCAGAGGGATTGGAGGGGAAGAGAGGGGGCATGGGGTTATTAATGATGGTGGAATGTGATGATCATTATTATCCAAAGTACAGGTGTAAAGACACAGATTGGTTGTGAATATACTGTGTATACAGCCAGAGATATGAAAAATTGTGCTCTATATGTGTAATAAGAATTGTAATACATTCTGCTGTCATATATAAATTAAAATAAAACATTTTAACCAACATGCAAATAGGAAACACCGTGAAGTTTAGAATTTATACATTAGCTATTTGGAAATTTAAGTGAAATTTAACCACAAACTGGGAAATGTTTGCAACTTAAAAGGCATAAGCCTAATATCCACACACAATTTTTAAACTGCTGAAAATAAAGAATAGAACACAAATGGCTAAAAATAATACATAAAAATTTAAGATATTTCACTGAAGAGAAGATAAAATAGCCAATAAGCTTAAAAATGCTCTTCCTAACTAGTAACTAAGGAAATGTATATTAAAACATGAATCATTTCCAGCATCAAGAGAGACACAGATCATGTAGGAATAAAATAGAATCAGGGGAGTATGAGCAGATATTTGATATCCAAAGAAATCTTTCCTAATAAAAACTGATAACCAACAATTTTTATGAAGACAAGAGAATAAATGGGCTAAAGTTATCAAAATGGTCAATAAACATATAATGCAAACTTTAATTATTAGATATCACTACATACCTACAATAATGCAAAAAATTGTAAAATGTACAAAAATGTACAAATTTTTAAAAAGACAATATATGAAGTATTGTCAAAGATATGAACAAATTAGATGAATGTGAAATTTTAAAACTGTTTTGGAAAACTGAATTTTTTAGTATTTTCTGCAACTACATATACCTTATTACATAGCAGCTCTACTCCTAGGTATATTTTCAACAGCAATATGAATGAAAAGAAAACAAATTGTTTGAGATAGTATCTTGTACTCAAAATTTGAATTTTAAATAGTAGATTGTAAAAAGCAAAACTGATACATGATTTTAAGAAAAATAAATGTACATATCTCATTTTATACTGTGAACAATCCAATATTTTCTTTTTGTGTAACAGAAATAAGATAAAAACTACTAAATTTGTAAACTTCCAATTAAAACACAATCTATTCTGTTTTTATGTAAAAATATCAAATATCCTGGAGAATTAAAAAATTACTAAGCACAATAAATAAAAAGAAGTCATAATAAGCAAACAAAAATAAAACATAAAATGTGATATAAATTTTGGAAAACATTACTTAGATAGTAAGAGCTAAAATCAACTCTAAAATAGTAACAATTTTTAGGTTTGGCTTAAATATCTAACCCTTCTGTATATATAAAAGTAATGTTTAACCAAATGATGTAGAAAGCTTCAGTTTAACAAAGGACATATCCATCTAACATGTATTTGTTACATTAATTTTTAAATAGGTTTTTATAAATATGTGTGTTTGTGTGCATATGTACACTGTACATGTGTGTGTATATATGTAAAAAGAAAAAGATATACAAGTGATTATGTCACTATGAACGTTAATACAAAATGATATATTTATTTATTTACTTATTTATTTAGTACTGAAATTGAAAACAGAAGTATTTTACCAATGAACCAAATCCCTGTTCTTTTTATTTATTTATTTATTTATTTTATTTTGAGAGAGGTTCTCACTATGTAGCTGAGGGTCTAAGTTGTCCAGATTGGCCTCAAACTTATGATCTCCTGCCTTAGCCTCCCAAATTACTGGGATTACAGGCATGTGTCACTGTGCCGGGGCAAAAAAGCTTAGTTAAATAACATGTGCAAGTTTTAATAAGCAAAAAAGTATACATTCAGAAATAGCTTATGTAATTTTTTTGTCAAAGAAGAAACATAAACTCAAGTTACCAATTCTTTATGAACTAATAAGATGAAATCCATGTATATTAAATTCTGTAATATATATTCAAGATATATTTTAGGTATATAAAATTAAATCTATATATTATTTTATGAAAGGAAAACTAAGTGCCATGCATTTTCAGAAATAAATAAAAGAGTAAGAAGGTTAATAGAAACATAAAAATCAATATTAGTTAACTAGAGATAACAAAAAGTAACTAGCTTGATAAATCCTAGAGGTAGTTTTTTTTAATTTTTTTCAAATGGTAAATATATACTCAAAATTTGAAAAGCCCAATCAAAACAAGAAATAAAAAATTAAGATTATTAATAAGAACATATAAAATACAATAGTTCGATTTTAATTTGCTACCATAGAACTTTGCTTTCTGTGAAAATCTCAACATTATAGTTCATTAAAAAAATTATAAACAGCTAAAATTTACCTGAGAAAGCCCAGTATAACATAATTTATCACTATCCAAATGAGGGATGAATACAATGTCACATTATTTCCCAAAATAAATGGGTGCAGATGTTTTTAATCAGAAAATTATCCAAATTGAGGAGCTTGGATCTCAAAAGAAAGAAAAAATATCCAATGCATTCCGCTCAACTAGCATATACTTAATGTGGAGCAGGATTACATATTCATAACCCATTTTATTTATGGATACAGTTGCAAAAGTACCTAGCGAAATACCACCATGTCAAATTCTACTGAATAATTGCAACATAATGTTCCATGATTAAGTAGGTTTATCCTAGAAACTCAGAGGTATTCAACACAACAAATATATTAAAAATTGAATGCTGATAAAGCTTTTACTAAAGCCTAAGGTCGAATACTGACAATGTTTTAGAAAACATTAGAGAGTTACATCTTTATGTATTAGAAACCTTCTAACTTTAAGTGATGGCTGACATCATACTAATAGACATTTTCCTTAGGATCAGATGGATTTTTTTCCTTAGGTAACATTAGCACCTTACTGGTAATACCTTCAGATACTAAATGTGGAAACATAGGAAAGTGACTCCAGGATATACAGAAAAGATTTTTCAAACCCACTGTCTTTGACCACTGCCTCCCCTTGACAGTGTGATATTTTGTATATAGTCATAGGATAAATGGCATATAAAAATCACTAAATAATCCTTTTTGTTTCAGAGTAGCTTTTTTCAAGGGTAACTGAAGACCAAATATTTTATGTGAACACTTTTGTTTCCATTTCATATTTATGTACAACTGTAAGTATAAAGGATTAGGTCAAGAATTAAATCCATGTATTTTTGCTATGGTGTACTGCCTTGCCTGAGGACTGAAAGCAATGAGGTCAATGCACCATGGAATGAAATCTCGGAAATCCTAAGGCAAAACAAACCTTTTTTTCCTTGTAAGTTGATTTTCTTGGGTATTTGTTACAGTGATGAAAAGCTGACTAGCACACTACTACAATGTAAACTATGTAAATAGTTGTTAGCTGTATTGCTTAGGGAGTGACGACAAGAATAAGTCTTTATGTACTCAGTAAATATCCAATTTAAAAAATATTTGTATGATGGTTGGTTTCTGTGGATGCAGAACCCACAGATATAGATCACTAACTATATTCTAAATTCTTCCTTCATTATTCCTCTTTTCCTTCCCTCACTCCAGTTCTTTTCCTTCTTTCTGGTATAACCCTCTTTTTTTCCTTATTCTAGCACCTTTAAGCAAGACAGAGAGACAAGTCCCTGTGTTGTCTGGTGCCTGCCAGGAAACAGACAATGTTCCCAAGTGAGTCCCTAGCTTATCAGCTCTGGAAAAGTGATTACAAAATTGGGTTTGGGTTTATTAGCGATTTAACTTGCAAATTGCCTTTTTGCCTCCCTAGGACTCAAGCTAAGGCTATTAGAAGTAGAGTTGGATAATTCCCTCTTGCTATTCCCCATAAGTTCTGACATTTTATTATATGCATCTTTTTTCTTAAAGAAAAGAATCTTAGAAAATGTCACTGAAATGTTTGAGTCATTTTTTTTTCTTTTATGTTCTTTTTTCCAGTTTTTAGAAGGATCATTTTGGAGATTTTTTAATGGATGAATTTGGACATCAGACATTAACAGGAATATAAATATGCTTGGTATTATGAAAGCAGACCTGCAAATGCCTGACAATAGCACAGAAAACAATATAAGGTTACTATGGGAGAATTATAAAGAGATATTAAAACACAGAACAAGAATTGAATTATAAATGGGGGCATCAATTTGGAAGTGTCATTTGAATTTGGACTAGAGGCAGATAGATCCAATGTAAGTAACTGTGGGACACAGCATATAAAAAATGCCATGAGCAGAAAAACAGTGATAGGAAGAGTAGGGTCTGGAATCAGAAAATTGGCGATACTGCCTCTGACACTCCTGGGTTTTGTGCTGAAGTTCCTACACTGTGAATATGAAAAAAGAACATAACAATGGTGCCTAAATCATGGAGGTTCTATGAGGTAGTGGATTTTAAAAGCTTAGTATAGTGTCTGGTGCATAGAAAGCACTTATGTGACTGAAGTTGTTTTTCTTGCTGCAATTAAAAATGTAGTGAGAACTTTGGTATATTTGAGCCAGAGCTGTTGGGAAATGCCACCCTGGCTGGCATTCTGAGATAAATCCTACTTAGGCACCAAATACAATCTTGTGGTTGGATTTAATCTCCTGATATTGTGTTAAGGATGTTTGCTTGCATACAGTTGTGTAATTTTATATTCTTTTGAGATCTTTCTCTGGTTAATGCTGACTTTATAGTATGAGATACAGAGCATTCATTCTGTATTTTTGAGAAATGTGGGTTTTAATTCTTCATTAAATGCTTCATAGAATTCATTGGTGAAGGGTCTGACTCTGGACTTTCTTTGCTGGAAAGTTTTTGTTACTAACCCAATTTCTTTTCTTGAATAGATCTGCTTAGTTGTATTTCTTCTTGAGTCAGTTTAGGCAGTAAGTGTGGTTTTGGGATTTTGTCCATTTCAATTCAGTTAACTAGTTTGTGGCAATACAGTTTTTCATGGTATTTTCTTATAATCCTTCTCATTTTGTTCAACTTGACAGTAATGACCCCCCTTTCATTTCTGAGTTCAGTTATTTACATCTTCTTTTTCTCTTCTTTGTCAATATATGTAAGCTCTTTTCCATTTTGTTAATCTCTTTAAAAAATAACTTTTGGGCATCATTGTTTTTCTGTATTGCTTTTCTTCTCTATTTTATTTCTCTGTCTTCTAATTTTTATGTATTCCGTAATCTCCTTTCTTTCTTCCAGTGTTGAGTTTATTCATCATTTTTTTTGTATTTTCTCAAGGGAGAAAGTTAATTTATGGATTTGTGATGTTTTCTTTTTAAATTTCAGAATTTACAGCTCTCAAGTTCCCTCTCTACATTCCCTCGCTGCATCCATACATTTTGGTATATTATGTTTTTATTTTCATTTGTCTCTAGGTATTTTCCAATTACTTTGAAATTTCTTCTTAGACTCATTATTGTCTACAAGCATATTGTTTCTTTGCCTCAGACTTGTTAATTTTCCAGTTTTCCTCTGTTGTTGATTTCTAGCTTCATCCTGTTGATATTAGAGAACATATTTGTTATAAGTTTAACCTTTTACTATTTATTGAGACTTCCTCACACATACGATCCAAGCTGGAGAATGCTTCACATGTTCTTGAGAAGAAAACATATTCCATTCTTATTCGTGGGAATATTCTTATGAGTCTATTAAGTTTATTTATTAGGTAGGGCCTCAATTCCCTTGTAGATCATTGATTTAGATGTCCTAATTTTTATTGAAAAGGAGTGTTTTGAAGTTTTTAACTGTTACTGTGGGTGTCTATGATTTTGTCTTTGCTACAAATTTTGGGACTCTCTTCCTTGAGGTGCATGGCTTTCCAAATCCCCCTTACATACTGCTGCAATGAAATGTTCTAATAAGAAATCATCCCAGATTTCCTCTCATTGCCTTTGATGGTCAGTCAGTCCATTGTGTGTCTCACTCACAACTTTTACCTCACTCAGCTACAGGTTGTTAGTTCACCTTGAAGCACACTCTAGGTAGGCATGCCGCCCCTTTTCAGGCCAGAGTTCTGATTTAGGCAAAAGTGATGAGCACTTACATCATCAATTCTTTAGGTTACTCCTGAGATATGAGAATAGACAAACTCAATTTGCAAATAAGGTCTGCCTTCCTCACTCTAGTAACTGACACTAGAGATCCACATGAGGGAGATGGGCAGTCACTGCTTCAAGATCACCAACACTCCAAGCTGGGAGTAGGTAAAGGCAAATTGGATCATGAGAACAATGGCCTACTGTTCTACAGTTGTCTTTTTATTGAGGCAGCATTCACCCTGTTGCCATAAACATTTGGAAGTTTCCCAGAGTTTTGAAAAAATTGTTTCTGATATTTCTGTCCCCCCACCCACTCCAGTTCCTATAAGGGTAGAAAAGCTTAGAGCAAGCCACTCTACCATTTTTCTGATGTTATTCTTCTGAAATGTGTGCTTTAACTACTGTTATTGTTGCTTGTTCAAATTTGAAAATTTTTTCACAACATTATATTTAAAACAGAAAATAAGGATTTGCTGATTTCTTATTCATAACCTGTATAATCATTGGAGTAATTTAAAGACATCTCTATGATTTCATTGTTTCATATACATGTGTTAGCTTTCTTTTTTTAAAGAACATTTTATTTTTTTAATTTTACTTATTTATTTTTTTAGTTATTAATGAACCTTTATTTATTTATTTGTTTATAGGTGGTGCTGAGAATCGCCAGTGCCTCACACATGTGAGGCAAGCGCTTTACCAAGGAACTTCAACCCCAGCCCCTCATGTGTTAGCGTTCCATCACTATAACATAACAACTGATATAATCAACTTCAAAGAGGAAATAGTTATCTTGTTCACTATTTGAGGCATTTCAGTCCATGGGCAGAGGTCCCCTTGCCTTTAGGCCTGTAGTGAGGCAATGTATAATGGTGGGAGCATGTGGCAGAAGAAGCTAGTCACTTCAAGGTAGACTTCCAATAGCACCACTGACAGTCATATATTTAATACATGGGCCTTTGGGGGACATTTCAGATCCAATGTTGAGCAACACATAATCCAAAGAGTTCTTTTTAGGCTGTGTTTAAGGAAGAACAAAAAGGACTGATATAAGGTACCTGAAAATCAGGGTACTCAATATTACTTCACTTCGGTAATTCTTCAATATTCTTAGACCTTCAACATGTATTTCTAATTCTTCACTGCCACTCTCCAGAAGTGTCATAGAGAAATACACAATTTTATAGCATTTGTTTGTGACAATTGGAAACAATTATATAACTCTCATTTCTTGAAAATTAATCTTGCCATTCTTCTTTCTTATTCATTAGGTATGCATTTGGGGGCTGGCAGCTTAAGTTTTCTGGCATTTCTCAAACATAAAATAGAGATTTTTTAAAAAATTACAAGTCAATCATTTGTATCTGCACATTTTCTGGGAAGTAAAAATTCATATACTTCAGCAAATGTATAAAAGATTTACTACAATATATCTCTATCCACCCTATGTTGAAAATCATTGTCTATAACAGGATATAAATTATTTTGACATCTCATAGAAGTTTGGTGTTAATAAATTTTGGCATCAAATAAATTGTTCCCTTTTCATAATAAGAATTAAGCATACTCTATCTTCTGGGGTTATTTGGGTGGAATTTCACAATGATTAAATTTCCCATTTGGTCATAAATGGTATATGAAAACAGTTCATTATCTGATATGATGAATTTTTTCTTTTCCTGGCTGTTGGTGTCATACATTTCATAATTTCCTAAACATAATATATAATTACTTGAATGAACTATATGATTTGCTATTTATAAAGGAGTTTCTGATAAGAAACATCTTTACTACTTGGTCACCAGAAACATTTGACTAAACAATCAACATTATGTGTACATCCTCCAGAACATGTTGAACTAGAGTTGCTAACTGATGGGGACTAATTTCACAGATCCTTACTTAATTTCTCCAGCAGATACATTCCCCACAAAAAGTAACATTAGGAAAGGTGTGCTTGTGGTTGTAAATTTACCCACAACTCAATAAGAAGCATGTGCCTAGCTCTTTCCCAGTACATACGTGGCCTTAAGAACAGCATTAGCATCAAGATACAATATAAGAGGAAAGGAATAGAAAGAGATTTTATTTGCAGATGGTGCCTTGCTATTTATCACTGAGCCACAAACAATTATCCTGGAAATATTGAGATTAATAGGCCCATTTGGTGAAAGAGCTAATTGTGAGAGGCAGTGGGATAAATCTGAGCTATTTTCCATATCAAAAGTTTTCTCTAGGGCAATTGCATCTTCTATAGAGTTATGACTAATCCACCAGTGCCAGAATTTTTTTTTACCTCTTTTCATATAATTTTAGGATGCTTCATTTTATGGTAATGTGATAACACTGGGATTATGGGGTCATATGCAGACAAACCTGGAAGGTGGCACTGTCTAAAGGATGTCAATTACTTGTAACATATTTGGAAGAAGTTCAGTTTCCCTTATACATCTGAATTCTTTTTCTCTATATTTTGGAGCACAATACAACCTAGCTTGTTTTCATAGTAGTTTCCAATTAATGAATATTCATGAGCAGTAAACATTTGAAAGGATTTGAATTTTTACCACGTTGCTAACCTAGGGATTTGACATCAGCTTCCTCAAGTAAACATGGAATAAACAAAACCTGGAGAAGAAGTTTTATGGCATGGGCATAGGCTACGAGACTGCAGAGTAAAAGCGAATAGTAGAAAAACTGAAAACCGGTTTTAGAAAACACAGATTCAAGTCCCAGGTCTCCCACTAGTTGTATAATTCTGCAAAAGTCAATTATTACCTCTGCTTCTTTTCTGAGAAGTGTGCCCTGAGATCCTGGAATCAAATGGGCCGTGTATGAAGTATTTTGTAAACAGGAAAACATACATATGTTAGCTTTTCTTGTTTCTTGTTTCCAAACTGAGCGATTGTGTTCATCTCACTCAGAAGTTGTTTTAGTCCGCTTTTTTTTGTTGTTGTTGTTGCTGCTGTGACTAAAGGGACACAACTAGAACAACTGTAAAGGAAGAAAGGTTTATTTAGGGCTCATGGTTTCAGAGGTCTTAGTCTATAGAAAGCTGGCTCCATTCCTGAGGCTGGAGGTGAGGCTGAACATTATGGTGGAAGAGTGTGGCGGAGGGAAGTAGCTCACATAGTAATTAGGAACCAGAGAGACTCCACTTGCTAGATACAAAATATTTACCCCAAAGCCATGACCCTAAGTGCCCCCTCCCTCCAACCACACTCTATTACTTCAGATACCACTCAGTTAATCTCTGTCAATGGATTCATTTACTGATTGGGTTAAGACTGTCACAACCCAGTCATTTCTCCTCTGAACCTTCTTGTATTGTCTCACATGAGCATGAGCTTTGGGGCGACTTCTCACATCTAGACCATAACAGAAGGGAAACATGTTTCTACCAAACACCTTGAGCTGGAATGTAAATTTCAGTCATGAGAATTGCTATCTTGGAAATCAGAACATACTTGTAGTCCTGCTGACAGTATTTGCAAGTTGTATTGATTTGGCTACTTGTTAAAATTCTATTTTATTTTTTAAATAATAAAGATAAAGTAAGACAGATGCTTTGAATGCCATAATTTTGCTCCTCAATGATGAATCATATAGCAATATTATAGTTGGAGTCATTTAGTGGAAGGAATGATGGAAAAAATGATTGAGATCAGTAAGCTAAATGCCGCAATCTATAACTTACGCTACTATTTAAATGACAAAAATATTTTAATTTTTTTTTTATTATCTAAAGCTAGACAGAAAAGACATTCATAGAAAATCAATGTCATACCAAACCATTAAGCATCATATTTTTTCATTCAGCTTTACTTGAGCCAAAATTGATAATGATATATATTTTCATGGCTACATATTAACCTAATCAGTCACATTTTTCTGCTCAACTAGGGCTTGTCCTGGAAAAAAAAAGAGACTAAACTGGAAATGGATCAGTTAAAGTAGTGAAGCAAAAATTTAAATGAATCTTTTCTTCGTTGGGAACCCTGTTCTCTTGTTTCCCAGACTGTGCAATGAAGTACAAGTATTTCCTTTTCTTCACTTCAATTTATTAAGGGCTGATACTTCAATAAAGTGCAATAAGAACATTACCAGTATAATAAAAATCTTCAAAGAATTACAAAGAACAGACTCTTTTATTTTGATTAAATTCAAAAATATGCTATTAACCTGTCAAATCTTGATACAGGTTTCTTAAATGTTTACTCTCAGTTTCTGTACTTGCATACTCATTGATAGTAACACAATGCTTAGGGACAGTTATCAGACTGCACACTAGACTTTGAGCAACTAATTATTTTTTTTTCTATGAAGGGCCAGATATTAAATATTTTAGGCTTTATATGCCACATAATCTCTGTCACAAGTAGTCAATTTGGTCTTTATAGAACAGAAGTAGCAATGCACAAGACTTAAACCAGGAGATCATGCCTGTGTGTTCCAATAACACTTTGATTACATTAACAAATGATCGCCTATATTTAGCACAAGGGCTACAGTTTTGAACTCTGTTCTAAGCTATGATATGTGTGATGTCTATCAGTGTAATAACATAATACATGAGAGAAGATCCTAAGACATGGTTATATTAGCTTTTCAATATGACTAATTCCAAGAATTATTCTGGAAACTTCTATCCAGAATAATTATTCCAGAATAATTCTTGATAACTTCCAGAATTATTCTGGAAACTATCATGATAAATGGTATGAGACAAGGAGAAGAAATAGATAACATAAGAAACACAGGCCCAATTTGGGGCAAGACAAATTGAAAACAGAAAGAAAAAGCAGATTGCCATGTACAATGAAAAAGTAGTGACCATGAACTGGATGCAGGTGCTGACCATGTGTCACATGATGGTTAAAAACTAGCTCTGAAAGCCACTCAGTTCTGGGTACAAATCCTGAATCACTATTTATTAACCCATTAAAAAGAAAACAATGAACTTGGGAACATTCCTACTCCTCATTATGTCCTTATTGTTACAAAAATTAGGAAATAAACTAGATAGACCATTGTTAAAATAAATCTATGTTAAAATTTATTGTTAAAATAAGTATGTGTATTGTTTTTAGCTCTCTCTCTCTCTCTCTCTCTCTCTCTCTCTGTTATATACCTGGACTCACAGGAATTCAAAAAATATTGACCATTGTTTGTTTTAGGACAAATCTTGCACACAAGAGATTGCATTACAATTTTTTAATGAACATTTTGGTATGCTGTAGTTGAAATGATATTTTAAATTCTCAGCTAAGGAGAAAACAAACAAACAAAAATCATACAAAAGAATCACACTGCTGTTAATCAAGAGACCTCCTCCTTACTTTGCAAGTTTTGCAGCGGTTTTGCAATTTTGACCAATTTTCCTTCTGATCTGATGATATACAAGACTTTGTGTATCTCTAAAATTACACATTCTAAACTTTTTTCCAATTCAAAATAAAAGTACTAAATTACTGATTTCTGTATGAGTATCTTACACTTTCTAATGCTGTAACATTAGAAACATAACAGAAAATAAAACATAACATTGGAAACAACAGAAAGGGATTTTTGCCTGCCATTTATGGAATGTTCTCATTTAGTGGTAGGAACTTGGTATTCAGTTTTCAGTTCTTGGAATATTCAATGCAATAAGTGATTCAAATGTTCAGTTTCTATTATCTGACAAATATTTGAGTAAAATCATGGGCACAAAGCACACAAAATGAAATTACCCTGTGCAATATTTAACCTTTGTTGGTTACTCTCTATATGAACATAAAGATTTATGACCACTTAAGATGTGGCCATGCTCTCTGCCAAGTACAACCTGGAATCATAATATCCTGTTTGGTTTTTCATTAGGTATATTTTATTTAGAAATATTTAGATTTTAGTGAGGGGGAAGCCTATGTTTTCATATAACCTGGTGTTCTGTTCTTGGTGATAGAATTTACTTACAGCACAAAGTCAGAATGACATCTGAAGCATTATCAACATCTGAGTCAAAAGAATTGTCAAAAAGAACAATATATGAGGTAATGTTCACTGACAACATGGCAGTGGGGATTTCTGGTCAGAAGAAGTGCTAGGAATAGTGACCTTGAAAAGACAAACAGAAAAGACACTGAGTGCCATAACTATTGCTCAAATATGTGGTCACATAAAGACCCGAGAAAAGACCTTCATATCCAAAATTCACTTACTTAACCGATTGTTCTTAATGCCTGCCAATGTCCAATTGTGCTCAATGTGCTTATCTCACATATAAAAGAAGGTACACAATCATTGAAGTTCTTGATATTCCTTTAGCACTATTTTAATACTTTTTAATTTCCAGACATATAAATATCTAGATAGATGAAAGATGGATTAAACACATTAAAAAATCATAGTTGAAATTTGGAGAATAAATAATGAAATTTCTTCAAGCCTTTGTCCTTATTAGTGGAATTTTTTTAAGGTAAAAGAGATCTTATTACTTCTTTCAAAATGCAATATCTCAATAAGGTATCTTTTTAGTAACCCAACAATATTTATTGCCACAACCAAAAATCTATTTAGACCTCTACTACTTAGATAGTTAGACTTTTAAATTTATTAAGTAGATATGTTATTGCTTTAAAGTAACATAAAAGTATAAATATAATAATAGTGATGATTATATGAAGTAATGACAGAAAAATATAAATCAATAATAAAATAACGCATGGATATATCACCATGAAATAACCATTCTTAATCTGAGGAATAGCGAGAGAAAGATATTCAAAACTATGTTTTCAAGAAAAGTTTCCTTGTTAAAATGTAGCATTGGTAATAATAATGCAAAATTTTTTCTATATTATTTTAGTCAGCTTTTGCACCCTATTACCAAAACACCTTACAAGAACAACTTAGAGGATGGAAAGTTTATTTGAGGCTTATGGTTTCAGAGGTCTCTTTAGGGGCTGAAATCTCTTCAGCAAGCATACCTTCCCTGGCCCCAGCTTTACATGCACTTTTCAGGTCAAGCGAAAAGTTTTTAAAACCCTTCAACTCTGCTTTCTGTTCCTGGTGCTCACAGTAAACCTGACTCAAAGTTGCTGACAATATCTATGACACTGACTGAATGCTGTGCTCTTTTGAAATATTCTCTACCAGATTAAGTACTCCATCACCTTTAAATGCACCCCACAAAAAGTCTCAGGACATGGGTAAAGTAGTCAGATTCTTTGCCAGAATATAATACAAGTGCCCTCTAGTCCAATTCCAACAGAGTCCCTCTGAAACCTCATGAGCACATGATGCATTCCTATTGGCATCCTGAGATCCTATCAGAATCGCCCGTTAAGCTCCACTTTCAAAATCCCATATTATTTTTAAATTAATTTATTTTAGTCTGCAATTATTTATTGTCCATTCTGTACACAACTATATATAAAATACTGCAAAATATATATAAGTGTAACAAGTGGTATTTTTCTCACACAATTGGATGAACAAAACCAGACAAATACCTACAAAGCAATATAGCAATTCATAAGCATCTAGAATTGAGACCAGAAAATCCAAACTCACACACAAAGATTTGATGTGGTCATTAAAATACAAAATGAACCCAAGAAATAAATGGAGACATGAATTCAAATGTATGCAATAATAAAGATGATAATCTAAATCTTTTTCAGCTTGTAACTGAACATTTCAAAATTCCTTTTGCAAACCAGCTACTAAGGCCTCTGAACCACATTGTCAGATTAGTCACTGAAATGCCCCCGCTCCTGGTACTAGTTTATGTTTTAGTCAGTTTTTGCATCACAGACCAAAATACCTGACAACAACTTAGAGGAGGAAAAGTTTATTTGAGGCTCAGGGTTTCAGAAATTTCAATACATAGATGGTCGACTCCATTGCTCTGAGTACAGGTGAGTCAACACTTCCTGGGGGAAAGGCCCAGCAGAGAAAAGCACTCAGCTCATGACGGGGTTAGGAAGCACAGAGAATGGCTAAGGGGATTCAGGGAAGATGAACCCTTCTAGAGCACACCCCCAATCGCTTCCAGCCATGCGCCACATACCTACAGTTATCAGTCCACTCAAACTAGAATGGGCCAATTAGGTTACAGCCTGCAGAAGCCATTTTACCTCTGAATATTCCTGCATAACAGGATCTTGGGCAGGCAGGGTACCTGATATCTAAATCATAACAAATTTTTATTATACTTTATAGTCCATCTTTAAATTGTTCTCAAATTTTTAACCATGTTCTGAGAATACCTGCAAATTATCTTATAACATAGTCTCCTGATAATATATATTGTGTTATTTTTGATTTACACTATTACAAGTAATTATTATATGAGCATTATCTTGTATCAATATTGGTTCATATTACTATTCCCTTAGGATAATTCCTGAAAATGAAATTAATTTTTTAAAAGTTATAAATGTTATTAAGGTTTTAGATAAGTGTATTGCCCGATGAACCATGAGAACAACTGAACTTTTAATGTTTTCTTAAAGTGCTAATCATTCCTATAAAGAGCTTATCTGTTTATATAAACATTCTTACATTTCTAACAATACAGAACATTATAATGAATGTTTTCAAACTTTTACTATTTGGTAGACTAATTTATAGTTTTTTATTATTTAGTCTTTTCCTTATTCATTTTTTGGGCTATTTTTGAATGATGAACTTATATTTTGACATCTATAGTGAGTACATATTATTACATAGTATAATTATAATTATCCATGCTACAATTCATAAGTTTATTTTCTGTTATTTCATTGTTTCACATGACTATGGAGATGACTTAGTGTAGAGTTGGTTATCAATAAATACTTATTAAATAAATGAATTAATTAATCAATATTGATCACATTGGGGAACATGAAAGGATACATTTAGCTCTTCATTTTAGAGGATATAATGTCAATTATTTTTATCAGTTACTTTGATCTTTTTTATGGTTGTTGTTTTTGGAAATACATGACATTAGGGTGTATTTTGACATATCATACATACATTGGGTGTGACCCATTACAAATTTGATACCATTTCTCTGGTGGAACATGATGTAGAGTTACACTGGTCATGTATTCATTCATATATGAGCATAGGAAAGTTTTGTTAGATTCATTCTAATGTCTTTCCTATTCCCATCTTCCGTTCCCTTCTCATTAATCTCTTTGTCTATTTCAATGAAATTCTATACTTTCTCTCCCTACTCCCTCTTGTTAGGGGTTAGCATCCACAAAGCAGACAGAATATTCAATCTTTGTATTTTGGAGACTGGTTTATTTCACTTAGGGTGATATTTTCCAGTTCCTTCTATTTATAGGCAAATGCCATAATTTCATTCATCTTTACAGCTGATTAATATTCCATTATGTCTATATATCACATTTTCTTATTAACAGTTATTCATCTGTTGAAGGGCATCTAGGTTGGTTTTATTTCTTGGCTATTATGAATTGAACTGCTATAAACATGGATGCCACTGAATCGCTGTAGTATGCTGATTTTAAGTCTTTGGGGTATATGCCAAGTAGTGGAATAACTGGGTCAAATAGTGGTTCCATTCCAAGTTTTCTGAGAAATCTCCATCCTGCTTTTCATAGAGATTGCACCAGTTTGCAGTCCCACCAGCAATGTATGAGTGAACCCTTTTCACCACATCTTTGCCAACATTTATTGCTGGTTGTATTCTTTTTTGTTTGATTGTTTTTGTTTTGTTTTGTTCACTAAAAAAAGAGTCTTTTAATGAATAATATAAAATACTCAACTCTGCTCTTGGTACATAATATCCACTAAATAAATATTAACCATTATTATCATCATTGAAGATTAAAGTATATGTATTTAGAAGAACAATTATTTTTGCACAGGCATGCATAAAATACCTTATTTCCCCAAAAATTCTTTTATGGGTATTTTCCTATGATTTTAGAAAGAGGTAAGCATTTCATTTTTGTGTAATATTTTGATTATACAGTGGTTAAATATCATTTTCAAATTTGCTTAACATGCCAAAGTACATTTATTCAATAAAAAAATTTACTCAAGAAGCATATCATGTGGTACAAACAAGCATTAGCACAAAAAAAGCATGTTGGGTGAAAGCATTAGATAGAAAACAGGTTCTGATCACTGCTTTTTACTTCCAAGACACTTAAAATGAATATACTCTCATTTAAAAAAAAACAGTTTTAGGTTTTCAGCACAATTGAGAGGGAAGAATAGAGATTTACCTGACCCCAGATACAGACTCCCATACCATCAAAATCCTGCAGCCAAGTAAGGTGTTTGTTACAAGTGATGAACCTACACCAACCCATTGTTATTACCTAAAGTCCATAATTAATATTCTGTGTAATATTTTGATTACATAGTAGTTAAATATTATTTTAAATTTTTTTAAAAATTTATTTGTTATAATCACTTATACAGAACAGCAGAATGCTTTTCAATTCGTTATACTCAAATGGAATACAATGAATTTTTTCACTTCTCTGGTTGTACAAGAAGTAGGGTCACACCATTCATGCAATCAAAAATGTACCTAGGGTAATGATGTCTGTCTCATTCATTCATCTTTCCTATCCTGATTCCCTCTCCTCACCTCCTCCCCCCTTTTGGTCAATCCAAAGTTCCTCAAGTCATCTTATCTCCCGACCCCCCCATTATGAATTAACATTCACTTAACCAATAAAACATTTGGCCTTTTTTTTGGGGGGGGGTGATTGGTTTACTTCACTTAGCATGATATTCTTCAACTCAATCCATTTATCTGCAAATGTCATAATTTTGTTCTCTTTTATTTCTAATATTCCATTACATCTATCTCTCTCTCTCTCTCTCTCTCTCTCTCTCTCTCTATATATATATATATATATATATATATATATATATATATATATATATATCACAGTTTCTTTATTCCTTCATCTATTGAAGGGCATCTAGGTTGTTCCCACAGTTTGGCTATTGTGAATTGTGCTGCTATAAACATTGATGTGGCTGCATCATTGTGGTATGCTGTTTTTAAGTCCTTTGGGTATAGACTGAGGATTATAAACAACTTATTTTGTATCCTTTCAAAAACTAATATGAGGTCATGAAAAAGGTAACCATATCAGAAAGACCACCTTACCTTAAACAATCATGAATGCTCAACAAAATTCATGAACCAAATTTTGTAACTTTAGAAAGCACCAGTAATTAATACAAAGGAAGAACACAAGGGGAGACCATGTTCACAGTAAATTTCTCCTTAAATGAATTTTCCAAATCACTGGTCATGGAAAGTAGAACTTTCATTGGTCAGACTAAATATAGATACTTGTCTTGTCAAAATAACTGAAATTTGAGGGAAAGAATGAAATAGCAGATAAAAATCCACTAAGACATGTATAACAAGTTTTTTTTTTTTTTTTTACATCCTTGACTACCAACCTACACATCCAGAGGGCAGATAGCCTAAAGAAGTAGCAGAAAACAGGACTAAGATATATGTTAGAATCCAGACTTGATAGTCCAGACAACATACAAAAGATCATAGGTATTCAGTTATGATCCCTAAGATCCCTAAATGGGCTGGGGATATAGCTCAGTTGGTAGAGTGCTCGTCTTGCATGCACAAGGGCCTGGGTTCAATCCCCAGAACAACAACAACAACAACAACAACAAAAAATCCCTAAATGATTATACCTTAGATAAAGGAAAAACTAACCCAGAACCACACTGACAGCTTAACATAAAGAAAGGTTCAATATTATCAACATGAAAACCTGATATGTCAGCTGCAAAACCAATGACTCCGAGCCAAAATAAAGCCTTAACAGGTTTTACAGAAACATAACATAATGCAAAGTTTGTATAAACACACCAGAATACACAGAGAAATTTTTCCATTGAGAATTAAAACAAAATATTAAATATTTTGGCAAAAGCCAAAAACTCTCAGTCAAAATATCTAACCTACACATGGTTGGAGATTAATAATGAGATGAGAAGATGTTTAGACCTGTATTTGAAAAAATATTGGCTAAAAAGAATATCTCTGATGAAAGACATGGATTAGTAGATTTAAGCTCAGCAACATCAGCTAGCATAAATCAAAACTGTCCACCCCTGAAAACAAAGGAGTCCCAGTATTCCCAAACTCTGACCTCTTTTTTCTCCACTAATGGAAACTTCTGAGGTTTATTTGGCTTTCAGGTTTTCTTTTTTTTTTTTTTTAGGGTGGGCAGGAGTACCAGGGACTGAACTCAAGGGTACTTGACCCCTGAGTCACATCTCCAGCCCAATTTTGTATTTTATTTAGAAAAAGGGTCCCACTGAGTTTCTTAGTGCATGGCTTTTGCTGAGGCTGGCTTTGAACTCTTGATCCTCTTATCTCAACCTCCCAAGCCACCGGGATTACAGGCATGTGCTATAGTGCCTGATGGCTTTCTGTTTTCTTTTGTCGCCTGGAAACTATCTGTAGAAAGTAAACTGTTACAATTAAAGACCTTTTCTCATTGTTTTCACTTTCTTGCAAATGACAACTCTTCAGTGTCTGCTATCCCAGAACTGAAAGCTATTCCTTCACATAGTTGCCCAGTTTCTCATTGTTTAATATAGAAGGCCAATGTCAATGCCCGTTCAGCCTCATGGCCTGAAGTAGAGCCGACATACTTTCATTTCATAGCCTTCTTGAGGGGACATGGAATACCACTGTTACAAGAACTTGCTTCCTGGTGGTACAATTGAATTTGTGCTTGGGTTTGTTTTGCTTATGGTTTTATTTTTTCTTAGTTTGCTTCATTGTTTTTGCCTGCTTCTGTAAATTGACAAATATACCATTATAGAATAATGGCATTCATATTTACCAAAACAAAGTGGGATTTTTGCAAATCTACTTTTCTTCACATTTATTTTTGTTCCTTAGCAAACTTAAAGCTAAAATATCACAGTTTTGCTAAAATGATCACAAACTTAGTTGATAAAACTCTCTTGGATTTGAATTCTAGCCATGCTACCTACTAGATATGTGACTTCTGGGAATCCGCATAATTCCTCTGAGAATTACTTTCTTCATGTTTACAATGGGAGTTAATTATAAATAGTCATTTTGATTTTATTCTCTTTTATTGCTGAGTAATATTCCATTGGGTATATTGCCACATTTTTTTTTAAATCCATTCATCTACTGAAGGACAACTAGGCTGGTTCCACAGTTTAGCTATTGTGAATTGTGCTACTATACACAGTGATGTGGCTGTGTCCCTGTAGTATGCTGTTTTTAAGTCCTTTGGGTATAGACTGAGAAGAAGGATAGCTGGGTCAAATGGTGGTTCCATTCCCAATTTTCCAAGGAATCTCCATACTGCTTTCCATATTGGCTACACCAATTTGCAGTCCCACCAGCAATGTATGAGTGTACCTTTTTCCCCACATCCTCACCAACACTGATTGTTGTTTGTCTTCATAATAGCTGCCATTCTGACTGGAGTTAGATGAAATGGAATAGTTTGGATTTGCATTTCTCTAAATGCTAGTGATGATTAATATTTTTTTCATATATTTGTTGATTGATTGTATATCCTTTTCTGAGAAGTGTCTATTCAGGTCCTTGGCCCATTTATTGATTGGGTTATTTGTTTTGTTGGTGTTTAGCTTTTTGAGCTGTTTATATACCCTAGAGATTAGTGTTCTATCTGATGTGTGAGGGGTAAAAAATTGCTCCCAAGATGTAGGCTCTCTATTCACCTCACAGATTGTTTCTTTTGCTGAGATGAAACCTTTTAGTTTGAGTCCATCCCATTTTATTGATTCTTAATTTCAATTCTTGCACTATAGAAGTCTTATTAAGGAATTTGGGGCATTATGTACAACTAAAAAGAACTAATAAAAAATAGAATATAAAATAAAAAATAGTCATTTTGAAATATTTCACCATTTGAAATTATGAATGCATTATATAAAATATATGTCTGGCATATAGTTGATACAAAATATGTAAGACATCAAATTGATATGCTAAGGAATAGGATAAGCAAAGAAACAAACTTATATAATGTCAGCATCATCGAATAGAGAAAATAACACAGAATTTGTGTGTAGGAGGGCATTAATAAAAAGTTTCTTTCAGAAAATTTGTTTGACCTTTATAAGCCTCACTTTTCTCATTTTTATAATGAAATGGTTTAAGTTGATAATTTTAAAAATCATTTCTATAAGTGAAATTATACGATCTGAGCCAGCTTAATGCCACATCTTAACAAGCTGACCTAACCAGCCACATTTTAAGCTCTTTTTCTCCCCTATTAAGCACCAGTCAGGAATAGATTTTTGAAAATACTTGTTATGATAAAAAAGGGTTATTGTATTATTATATCTTGTATTTTAGAGCAGATAGCTTCTCTTCTTTTGGGGTTTTTTCATGGAAAAAGATTCCATTTGTCTGTTTCATTTTTATCTCATAGATCATCTATGACACATTTCCTTGACTTACTTATCTCTAACTTTTCTTGAGTGGGGAATCTCTGCTGGAACATTATTCAATAAGTTTTTCTCAATATTTCCAACCCAGAAGAGGAGACATCCCAGAGATTGACTCTTCAATAGTTCAAATTAGAAATTAGTGAGGCTATGGATCCTTATCAGAAGTTAAATTCTTATTTTTCACAGTATATAACCAGATGAGATTGAAAACTACTTGGGAGATAGGAAAAGGCCATTAAAAACAAAAACCACCACGTTTTTCTAATTCAAAATGTAGACACTACTTATACTATCATGTGTTGTGACTTGAGGATGTCTGCATGCTGTAGAGATTTTGAAAGCTGATAGTGAAAGTGTCCACATACAAAGAAACCAAAAACTAGATTATCTATCACGCTCTAATTATATGTTCCTTCCTGTAGTGCTTCCATTTAAAACACACTGGCCTTGTGTCCACCAGCCTGGCCAAGCAGTAGGTTAGGAGCCTGAGGAATAAGAAGGAAGAGTGGGTTTAGCATTTTGCTTACAGAGCCCAGGGCAATCTTAGAGTCAGTGACTCGTGAAACTGAAATTACAGGCTCCTGGGTCAATATGTGTTGCTTCAAAAAGGCTAGACAGTAGGGCTCTAGGTCCAAGATGGTGTTAACAATTAACGATGATCAAAGACAGCTGGGGCAAAGAAGAAGAAAAAAATAATCCTGACACCCAGGATAATTAATATATATATATATATATAGTATTATTATTATGTAATATATATTTTAACTAAGACTTTTTGATCATTTTAAAAACATAAGTTTTAAATTTGACTAAAATATAATTCCTTTAATTTCATGTTATGTAATCATAGTATATCATTTTAAATCATTAACTATTTTGATATGGAAAACATGTATTTCTGGACAATTCTATTAAACCCTTTTTAGCATCTACATGAGACAGAGTGAAATTAAGATGTGAGAGGATCTATTATTTTATCTGTCATATGTATCACCAAAAATATGAGAATTAAAGCACATATAAATGTGAATAAAGACAAAATACTCAATGGAAAAGATAATAATCTAATTTAGAAATAGAAAACAGATCTGAATATATATTTCCCAAAAGAAGATTTGCAAATGTCCAATAAACACATGAACACTTAGTATTAGTCTTACGAGGAATGCAAGTCAAACTATAATAAGATACCACTTCAGATCCACTAGGATGGCTATAATAATATTAACAAGTGAATCTGGCTAAAAATAATCAAGATGGCTAATCTGGATAGTCAACTTGATTGGACTGAGAGATGTCTATGATTATGAGACTTCCAGATGTGTTGATGAGGGTATTTTGACATTTAGGAGAGCAAGCTGAGGTGGAAAACTCACCCTGAATGTGGGCAGCACTCTCTAAAGAACAACATGTAGAGGGGAGGGGAGGGAAGGGGAGGGGAGGGGGGATAGTAGAGGATAGGAAAGGCAGCAGAATACAACAGACACTAGTATGGCAATATGTAAATCAATGGAAGTGTAACTGATGTGATTCTGCAATCTGTATACGGGGTAAAAATGGGAGTTCATAACCCACTTGAATCAAAGTGTGAAATATGATATATCAAGAACTATGTAATGTTTTGAACAACCAACAATAAAATAAAAAAAATAAAAATAAATAAATAAACAACAACAAAAAAAGAACAGCATGTGGCAGAAGGAGAAAGCTGGATGGATTCACGTTCAATTCTTCTTGAGTGGATACCCTTGACTGCTGCTGCCATGGTCCAATGTCATTGGACTCCAGCTTCTTCACTGTTCCAACATGGACTGTGACTAGAAATTCTCCAGGGACTTTCCAGGCCTTCAGTCTCAGACTAGGATTTCTTCATTGGTCTTTCTTGTTCTGAGGCTCCAGTAATTTTTACTGAAAAGCTCCTGGTTTCTTTGTCTCTGCAGTGTACAGACAGCTGTTTTAGGACTATCCAGCTCCTGAATGTATAAATCAATCTGATAAATTCCCTTAAAATAATGTGTGTGTGTGTGTGTGTGTGTGTGTGTGTGTGTGTGTGTAATTGGATATCTTCCAATGATTTTATAGATCATGTTGGTTCTGTTCCTCTAGAGAAACCTGGATAATACAGGTGTCTTAGTCTGTTTTGTGCTGTTATAATACCTGAAACTATGTAATTTATAACTAACAGAAATAAATTTGCCAAGGTTCTGGCGGCCAGGAAATTCAAGGTCAAAGCATCAGCATTCGTTCCTTAAGAATTTTCTTATTGCATGCTCATAAGCTGGCAAGTGAGCCAAATGAATTCCCTGTGAAGACTTTAGTTTAACCATGAAGGAGCAGCTTCACGGCCTGATCATCTTTCAAAGGCTCTACCTCTTAATACTACCACACTGGCAACACCTGAATTTTGGAAGGGATTAAGTTTCAGCATGAATTTTGGAATGAAACTTTTGAAGCATTGAAAAAGGCAGATACAACTGTTGGTAAGAAGGTGGAGAAGCTGTATCTATTGTTTATTGCTGGTAGAAATGTAAAATGGTGCTGCTGCTTAAGAAACCGGTTTGGTTATAACTCAAATATTTAAACCTAGAGTTACCATATAGCCCAGGCATTCTACTATCCTAAGTTTATGACAAAGATGGCATCAGAATTTCCCTCATCTTGAAAAATTTTCAAATAGACTTTCCTGTGTCCAATGACCTCCTTTCCCCCCTTTTTGCCTATAAATGTTTGAATTTGTTTTAATTAGTACACATGACAATAGAATGCATTTATGCACTTTGATACATCATACATAGATGAAATATAATTTCTCATTTTTCTGACTGTATATGTTACAGAATTATATTGGTCATGTAGTCAAATATATACATAAAGTAATAATGTGTGTTTCATTCTACTATATTTCCTATCCCCACATTCCCTCCCTTCCCCTCTCATTACTTCCCTCTACCTAATCTAAGCTAATGCTATTCTTCTCTAATGCCCACTTTCTTATTGTGAATTAGTATCCACATATTAGAGAAAACATTCGGCCTTTGGTTTTGGGGGATTGGCTTATTTCACTTAGCATGATATTCTCCAACTCCACCCATTTACTGGCAAATGCCATAATTTTATTCTTCTTTAAAGTTGAGTAATATTCCATTGGGTATATACAACATATTTTCTTTATCCATTCATCTATTGAGGGACACCTAGGTTGATTCCATAGTTTAGATATTGTGAATTGAGCTGCTATAAACATTGATGTGGCCATATTACTCTAGTATGCTGATTTTAAGTTCTTTGGGTATAACCCGAGGAGTGGGATGGTTAGATCAAATGGTTGTTCCATTCCATGTTCTCTGAGGAATCTCCATACTGCTTTCTTTAGTGGTTGCACCAATTTTCAGTCCCACCAGCAATGTATGAGTATGCCTTTTCCTCCACATCCTTGCTTAACATTTATTGTTGCCTACATTCTTGATGATTGTCATTCTGACAGGAGTCAGATGAAATGTTAGTGTAGTTTTGAATTTGCATTTCTCTAATTGCTAGAGATGAAGAACACTTTTTATGTCTTTGTTGATTGATTGTGTTTCTTCTTCTGTGAAGTATCTGTTGAGTTCCTTAGCCCATTTATTGATTGGGTTATTTTTTGTATGCACTTACAAACCCATTCTCTATCTCACTGATCTGGGCTTCAGATACCTCAGGCTCAGTGTCCTCTGTGACAGCAGCACCCAAAAAGAAGACATCCAGGCGACCTCAGGCTGGCAGCAGCAGAATCAGAGGCAGCAGCAATGGCATTAGTGGTGTAGGTGGCAGTTGATTGACAGGAGATTTAACTGACCTCTGTTTTTTGAGAAGACTGAAGAAAAATTTCCATTGGAATTTTTTTTCTTTGTCTCCCTGAGATATAACTTTTCTCCTAGGCACTTATCAGTTTTAGGATCAAGGTATGTCTTTCTCAAGAATCTGTAAGTAATCATTTGAAATGTAACCATGGGAGGGAGTACCCCTGTCTCTCAGAGTCTGTGGAAAGGTAGAAGCCCAACTTCCAGAAAACACAATTAGCAAACATGGAAGTCCAATCACATTGACATCCTCTAATAATTTTCTAGTGTCTCGCTCTAGCATATAAATACTCTATTTTATCAAAATTGGCTTCAATCTCTCTCCCCTTTTACAAAAGTCTTGAATAAAATTTTCCTTGCCTGTTTAATTTCATCAGGTGCAATTGTTCTTTGACATGTATATCTAAGGGAAAAGGAAGGATACATTCACATAGAAAGTATACATGAATGCTCATAGTGGTTTTATTTACAAATTGCCAAAAAGGTCAAATAATCAAAATGTCCATTAATTACTGAATGGATAAATATAGCATACATATCCAAAAAAATAAAATTTTATTTGAGAGCTGGGCACAGTGTTCCATGCCTGTAATCCCTGCACATCCAGAGGCTGAGGCAGGAGGATCACAAGTTCAAAGCCAGCCAAGTCAGTGACACCCTGTCTCTAAATAAAATACAAAGTAGGAAAATAGGGCTGGGAATGTTATTCAGTGGTCATGTGCCCCTGAGTTCAATTCTTAGTAATACATACACACACACACACACACACACACACACACACACACACACACACACACTTCCTAAATAAATAAATACATAATCTAACAGGTAATCCTGAAAACACTATGCTAAGTGAATGAAGTTACAAAAGACTACAGATGACAAGATTCTATTGATGTCAAGTGTCTCAAATAAGCACAAGATAAGCAGAATGTCCAGAACAGAGACAGAAAAGGTCCGTCGTTTATTGCATAATGTTAGGAAGTTGAGACACAATGGGGAAGTAGAAACTAATGCATACTGGGTTCCCTTTACTTTTTTAATATTTCTTTGTGTGTGTGTGTGTGTGTGGTACTAAAGGAGGAATTGAGCCCAACAGTTCTGCTCCTGAGCTATATTCCCAGCTCTTTTTATTTTTATTTTATTTTTTAATTTTGAGATGGGGAACTCACAAAATTGCCCGGACTAACTTCAAACTTTTAGTCCTCCTACCTCAGTCTCCTAAGTATTTGGTATTACAGACATTTGCCACCGTACCTGACTAGAGTTTCCTTTAAGGGAGATAAAAATATTACAAAATTTGATGATGGTATTGATTGCACAATACTGCAAATATACTAAAAAAAAAACATTGAATTGGCACTTTTTACATGAGTAAGTAATGTGGTGTGTATTATATATATATATTAAAGCTCTTGTCTTTTCTACAGTTCTTTCCCGTTGGCATTTTCTGTACTTTACACTGATTTATTTTCTTTATTATTCTACATTTCACATATGTAGTTCCTCATTTGTTTATTGTCTGCCTTTCTACCAGATTGTAAAAGAGTTTTTTTGGGGGGAGGTGGGAGTAGACGGAGGGTTGTTTTAATTAGTATATAAAAATTTTAAGTTTCTGGCACAGTAGAGTATCTGAATTAACTTGGGAAAGGCAGAGGCAGAGATAAGGTTTTGTATGCAATAGTTTTAGAGAATGTTCCCTTGGCTCAGGAGTAGGAGACTGAGAAATTGAAATAGTATAAGAGGAAGGCCAATTGAAGGATAATAGAGTTGCCCCCACTGCAGAGAATGGCATGCAATAATATAATTGGGACCTTTTGGGGAGATTTATACAAGGATTGTCACAATTGCCCCACCTCCAAAAAAATGGAGAAGACTTATATCATCTCATCTCTACTGTGATATAAGAATTGTCTCAGTAGGGTGTTCACTGCCTTGAAATTTTAGTAAGGTAAGTTCATATGGGCTTCCCTCCACTGAAGAACCCACAGCCCTCACTGGGTACTGAATCTCTTTCCTATCATTGCTACTTGCTACAGAACTGATCTTGGCTGTTTTCTCTACCTCTTTAATGAGGCGTTCCCATACCTCAGCTTCTGATTCATTCCTGTGGGGTTTTTTTTTTTTGATTGTTCAGAGAAATTAATCTCCTTCAAATATCTGCTAATTTGAAAAAGACACTTGAAAAAGTCAAAAATTTAAAGATAATCCAACATGTAGATCCTGAGAAGCCTCACTTATTCTGTTAGTCTTGGATGATAAATCAAACAAAACCAGATAAATTTGGTGAGTGGGAACATATTTTCCAAAGGTATCAATCAGGTTTTTTTTTTTTTTTTTTTTTTTTTTTTAGCTGCAGTTAAAATGTTTAGCAAATAGGCAAATGTCTCCTCTGCTCCAAGTAATGAAGAGAACAACCACATATTTCAGGTTTCATGTGTGGTTGATTAAAATTTAAATACTTATTTATATAGATATTTTCCCCTATCAGATGTACTCTGCTATTTTGAAAGTTGTCTGGATTGTAGGTGCAGTGTTTCCCTCCAGAAGGCACTTATTCACTGTTATTATCTATGATACAAGAAGTTGTGCAGTTTTAGAGCAGAATATTTTTTCACATCACCATTCCATGCATTTTCTAAGGCACTCTTCATGTTGTTGAAATGTATTTTACAGTATAGTGGCTATATTTCAAATCACATCTTTGACATTAACCACTTACTACTTTGGGATTTATATAAGAAAATACATTTTAATCTCACCTACCTCTTTCCAGAGACTAATTCAGGTTTTTTATATACTTCATATTAAATACTCATAAGTAATTAATCGAATTTTTTGTGCACCATAAGTTCCACCTTTATAAAAAAATCTATTTTGTAACACCTGATATAATTATATGTGTTGTGATGTTTCAAATTCAGAATATCCATCCACATATAAAGCCCAAGGTAATGAAGTACAGGGTGTGTTTACAGAGAATCCTACAAAGTCTCTCAGGCTTGGGGAGCGAGTCTGTTTTTTGCTTTTGTTTTTGTTTTTCTGACAGTTGCAGATGAACTGAAAGCAATGATCATCTCCCATCTTGGCCAACAAAATATTAGTAAAACATAGATTCCCATCTCATCTAAGGTTTCTACTGTTAAAGAAGTAAAATCATTTCACCTATTCTCAGTCTGCAGTGTTCTGTTTGTTTGTTTGTTTGTTTTATCTGTCTGCCAGCCATGAAGTACATCATTTTCTTTTCATTCATTCTGTGTTCTATTTGTCTAATTTGGCATCAGGCCTAATGATTCAGTACCCTTCAATGGTTCTGCGATGATGAGAGTGCTTCTCAAACTCCAGATTTATGTGATTTCTTATGTCAAACATCAGGACTGATTAATTACTATGGCATAAGCCAAGCATCTACAGGTATTCTTAGGATGTAAGTCAACTCTGTCCATCCAGTATCCTAAAGTACCAAGAAGACCACCCGCTATCTTCCAACCTCAGATACAATTATGATTATTCTTTCAAGAAAGCATTGGTTCCTCAAATAACCACTGCTTTGAAATCAGAGCGGGTGCTCCAAAATGCCTGACTAAAAGTAGCCCAGTTAAAATCAACACATCCCTGGATCATTCTCACTGATGTTGCTTGTGTAGCAAGTATCCCATCAAGTATCCCATCTCCCACAGGTATTCTTAAAAAAAAATAAAAATTAGTTGTAGTTGGACACAATGCCTTTATTTTATTTACTTTTATGTGGTGATTAGGATTGAACCCAGCACCTCCTACGTGTCAGATGAGCGCTCAACCGCTAAGCCACAACCCCAGCCCCTCCTATAGGTATTCTTATAGGTTCATCTACAACTGAACAACATGTCAATGTTACTGAAAGCACCAAGGGATACCTGTTGTGAACTCACAGCTTGCAGGAGTCCAGGAATAATATTCCAAATTTCCTTTCCATCCTGGCCACCAATTTCCAGAAGAGTAAAGTATAAATAATGTTATTTTTTTTATGAGATAGTCAAATGAGGTCAATATTGGCAATACTGCTAGTGTTTTTGAAGGGGAAACAGAAACTCCAATAAGTTTTGAAACCTTCTCCCAGTTCTTCCCAGGCATCTGTTAATGCTTGCTATCAGAAATGATTGTTGTGAAACAGTCACTAACTAAAAATTCCATTGGGTGCTTGGTATAAATTACACATGATAAAAAAAAAATTAGAATTAACAGTATATTTCTAAGGTTAGTATGCACATGGCAGATGGCCCACCTGTTCTAGTCAGCAAATTCTTTTCAATTCCAGATAGGGTGAATGTCCTTGCTGATAATTGACCTTGGAAGCAAACAGAACTGAATCTTGTCCTTGGGATGTAATCCATTCAATGTCTGCCCAGGTGTATCCAACCATAAATTAACCTTATACTTTGCACCTTTCTTTCTATCCACTCCTTTGTTCCTTGAGTCATTGGGTTCATATGATCAATGCACAGTAAAGTCCACATGAAAGAGAGTGACTCTAAATTTCCTTATTATAAGGTTTTTATTCACTCAGAATAAAGCAGGCATGTTTGTCATTACCCCATTTTGTCCTATTATTCCGAATGTGGAAAACTTGTAACAAATTAAATATATATGATATAATTCTATATAATAAAATTTAATTATACCAATTATATATAATATTAATATTAGTAAATATAATAATATATAAGCTAGATTATGATTTTGGGCTTATCTTAATGCACCTGTATCAATTTCATTCAAATATTCACACAATTGAAATTGGGACCTAACAGGTTAACATCTTAACCATTAATTCAGCACATTGCCTACCATTTTGCTCAAATTTGGTTTTAAGGTCACAATTAAAAATTGAACTATGTATCAAGTCCTAAGAATTCCCCCTCATCTATACTTGCAGATATTAGGAAGCTTCTCCAGTTCAGGTGCATTCCCAAGAGCAGTCCTACTGGGGTCAATACAAGATCCCCTCAGCTCCAGTAAGAAAGGGGGACCTGTGATTCCTAGTCATATTACCAAGTGACGGAGAACATGCATGGGGCTAGCATGGTTCTTCAAAATCACTAGCTGTTTGGTAGGAAGAGTATAGAAATATACATAGGGAGCTTGGGATAAGAATAATATGTTTAACTTTAGGGATGGAGGGCTGTATCATCATGGAAAGGAATTCAAATATTGGTCAAGAAAGGATCCTGCTATAAGAAAAAAAGAACTATGTACAAGGGCTGGGTCTCATAGGCCAAATGAAAATTTTAAAAAAGATGTATGGGCATTAAAAAAAAGATATGAAATCAGAAGGTGAAAGACATTAATATTAAAAGGTCTGAATGAAGAAATCTGTAATTTGAATATGGAAGGATAATGAAGGCTGCATGTGTTGCTGAGTATCTGGAAGGGGGTGTTGTACCTGTTGAGTTACAGAAGTTATTTGGTTCTGATACATGCATTGTTCAGCTACTAGGTTTTATTGTTTTCTTATTTGCCTGGTGAATTACCCATTGACATTGTTTGTAGAATTGCTCTCTTTACATGGTGGGAACAGCAGTTGTTTTAACTGGGTATTTTCAACTGCTGGCTTTTGGTTATCACAACTACAGTGGGAAGTGGTCCTGGAATTTAGTGGGTAGAGACCAGAGATGTTATTAAACAACATATCATGCACAGTAAATCCTCCTGCAACCAAGAATTATCTATCCCAAAATATCAGTATTGCTAAAGTGGAAAAACACTGTTTTACCAGCAGTATACACACAGATTTGTCTATGACTTTATAAGTATTTGAAAGCAGAAACAATAAAAAATGTAGTAACATTTCTCATATTTGATAAAATGTCAAAATTATATATGGAGGTTTTGAGAACTATGGACTCCAGGATCTTTTCCTAAACTTGCTGCATGAGAGTTTTGGTAAATATATCTGTGCATCATAAAGATACAGACTTCTGCTTCTGTTAGGTGCACATGCTTCAGAATAACTAAGACAATATCTCCATTCCTGGTCTAGTAAATAAAATGGATTTTTTGTTTTCCTATTCTTTGTATTATCCTGGAGAGTTTTTATTGATCTATTCATTAAATTCTGCCTCCAAGCAGGCATGAACAAATAAAATAGAAAAATGTATTCCCCATTAAATTTGGCATCTATACACAGGAATGGAGAGATCAAGATAATGATTAAGATTATTAAAGTAATAGATATCATAGGAATTGTTGACAGTTATAGTACACTGTTACTTAGGGCTCCAACAGTTCTATTTCCAAGGGGTTTGGATTCATTGTTGCAGTGTTGAAATATAAGAAAGTATTTTTCAGCTTCTATTAAAATTAAGCTGCATCTTTATGGCCTCTGTTATTTTCTTATTACAATGGTACTCTAACTCAAGTAATTGAGTGAAAGTAACATAAATATTTCTATTATTTCTGTTAAGTAGTTTTAAAGGAAAAAAAGAGAACCCATTGCTTTTCTCACTGTAAATGAAAGCTACACGTACTTTTTTAGAAAAATTAGAAGAGACATAAATGTATATGTACGAAAATGGTGACAAAATCGCTCCATCCAGAGTTACACATAACAACTATTTTTAAAAAAATCTTTCAATATTTCTTATGTATGCACAGAAATACATTAATATTTCATTAATTTAACAAAAATTTTAAAAGTTTTCAGTCTGGACATAAAACAGTAGCAGGCATTGAACTAGTGCCACTGCTCAAACTTATCAGGACAGCCCAATAATTTAATAGCTGAATCTAATTTAATAAGTGAATCTATATTTCAAAAAAAATTCAGAAGAGAGACAGGAAGGCAGGAAGGGCAGACAGAAGGAAGAAAAGAGAAATGGAGGATAAAAGAGACATTTACTTAGAGATAGATTCACTGGCGAATTCTTCCAAATGTCAAATAAATAAATCATATAATTATTACGTAAGTTCATCTTAAAAATGAAATTGAGAGATGTCTTTCCAACTCATTTTATGGGGCAGCATACCTCTGCTACCAAAAGTCAAAACAAATTACAAGTAAGCAAAATTACAGGCTTGCCACTTTCGTAAATATATACATATAGTTCTAGATAAATATAATTTAAAAAAATCAAATGAGATTTATTCCAGGAATGTAAAGTTCATTTAACATTTGCTAATCAATATATAAAAATTTGCAAGGCATGGTGGCTCATGCCTGTAATCCCAGTGGCTTGGGAGGCTGAGGGAGGAAAAATCAAGAGTTCAAAGCCAGCCTTAGCAACTTAGTAAGGTGCTAAGCAACTCTGTCTCTAAATAAAATACAGAAAATGGCTGGGGATGTGACTCAGTGGTTGAGTTCCTCTGAGTTTGTCCTCAGTAACCAAAAAATCAAAATAAAACAACAACAACAACAAAAGAAATATATAAAAATCATTGTCATGTGAATACACAAAGGCATAAAGTTCGTGGATAAATTTCAACATTCACATATTTTAAAAATACCAAAAAAAGCTTAGATCACTAAGAACAAAAGAAATTTATAATATCTGAGTTATTTACCAAAAACAAACAAAAAACAAACACAAACAAACAACAGCTAACGCTCAATGGGAAATCACTAAGAAATAATAAAATTAAATAAAATTATTTGTAAATAATGACCAGAATAGAGCATGCGTTAGGCCACAAATTGAATCTTAACAAATTTAAGAGAACTGAAATTATACCAAGTATCTATTCCAAATACAATAGTGTGAAACAGAAACCAATATTAGGAACATTCTTGGATATTTCACAATATTTGGAAATTTAGCAATATGCTCCTAAAAAACCAATAAGTCAATGACAAAATCAGAGGGTAATAAAAAATGACCTTGAAGAAAATGAAAAAGGAAACAATCATACAACAGATCAGAGTATATGTATTATAATAAAAGCAGTTCTAAGAGGAAAATTTATAACAACAAATGTCTATACCAAAAAAGAAGATCTCAGATAAACACTGATGTTACAACATAAGAAGTTAGAAAGAGAGAGAGGAAAAAAAAAAAAAACCTATCCCAAAGCTAGTAGAAGAAAGGAAATTATAAAGAGCAGATCAGAAATGAAATAGAGACCTAGAAACAGAAATAAATGAGACATAGAGACAGAAACTAGAAAAATAGCAGAAAAAGTTCAATCAAAGGGAGTTATTTTCAAAAGTTTAACAAAAATCAATAAATCTTTAATTACACTAAGAACAAAAGAAGACTCAAATAAGGAAATCTTAAATGGAAATGAGATATTACACTGATCCAACAGAAATAAAAAGGATCAAAAGAGATAACTGAAAAATGATGTACCCATGGGCAAGAGAACAAGTGGAAGCCTGGTGTCCATTAAATGTATTTTATACTGCAATAAAAATAACAGGATATTGACAACATGACATGGGTGGATCTCATGGAAATTTTATTAAAACATTAATACTAATAGAAATTAGAATACATGGTGATCCTGGGGTCAGTTTCCAGCTATGTGACATAACAGGAGCCTTCTCTGGGCCTTGGAAATATGCTACTCTCCTTGGATGTGGAGGTCACACTGGCATAGATATCTATAGGGTTCACTGAGCAGATATCTATTGGATCATTGCACTGTACCACACACCTAGGACAACTTGCTAAGATGTTAAAAATAAGATTTGTAGTATACATGCTTTCATGAGTTTATTTCATTCATGGTGTCATGTTGCCACTCATGTGATGATATGTACATATATATATTCAATCATTTTTTAAATTATACATTGCCCAGATGTTTCTCACAAATAGGTGTATAATGTAAACAGTGATATCTAGTTTATGATGGAGATTACTTCCCCACATTGACACAAATGTTGATGCTATTCATCTTCTATATCAGGCCAAATATATGAGTACATATTTTATGGGAGAAAATCTCGTTCATAATTATAATTTACTTTCCCTCGACTGGTGATGAAATTGATTGTTTTTCAACTATGTCTCATGTGGCTATTTGCATATTATTGTGAAATGACTGTATCTTTTCCCCAGTATAATTGTCTTAATTTTTGGCAAGGAGCAGGTACCAGGGTTGAACTCAGGGGCACTATACTACTGAGCCACATCTCCCAACACTATTTTGTACTTTATTTAGAGACAGGGTCTTCCTGAGTTGCTTAGCACCTTGCGTTTGTTGAGGCTGGTTTACTCACAATACCTATTATTTTTGTTCAAAAAGCAGTGTATTTGGCAGATGCATCCATCAGTACGGACTAAAGGAATAAGCTGTGGCATTTTCACATAAAGGAAAGTAAAAATTCATGGTAAAAGTTATGAGGATGACAACTAAATATAAATATGCTCCTGCTCTATGATTATATGATTATGGAGGGGTTATACAGAACAGTACTTATGCTATTATAATAAAATAAGTGGGGTAAATAGCTACTGAATATTTGAGTATAATTATATATATTCACTCATAGTTTTGAAAAAAAAAAAAAGGATGAGAAAATAACTCCAAAAAGATTTAAGAATAGAGGTTATGAGGGAAGTGATAAAATAGAAGGGATGAAAATGAGAGTTAAACTTCTTATATTAAAAACTGCCTCCAAATAAACTTATTTTACTGTATAAAATTTGTAACCAAGTAATATTTTATGTAATATATTTAATAATAAAAATAACATTAAAAAACTTTAAAAATCCTAAAATTTGGCAATATTCCAAAACAAAATATATATGTACATATATATATCATACAGATATATCAAATGTTTACACATACACACACACACACTCATATATATAACAACACAAAGAGGAATTATTTAAAGTGGTATTACAGTACACTATTTTAACTGCACATCTCTGGTAGAATACATAAAATAATCTAAAAATGCATTTAATAGCCTTCTAAAATATAGTAATAAGGATATCCATATTTTAAAATTATTACATGCATAATTTTTGGTAAAACAAAATTGCATATAATAAAAAATTATTTTAGTATGGTATAAAAATTGAGATTTTTCAGTACAAAGAAAATATGCATCTAATAATTTGTGATTTAAAATTCTATATTCCCAGGCTGGGGTTGTGGCTCAGTGGTACAGTGCTTGCTTTGCAGGTGTGAGGCATTGGGTTTGATCCTCAGTACCACATAAATAAATAAATAAAGTTATTGTGTTATATACAACTAAAAAAAAAATTTAAAAAATTCTGTATTCCCAAACATGAGTTGGAAATATCAGTATGTTATGATAATTTTATTTATCTTATTTTGAGTCCACATATATTTTCTAACCCAGTCAACTGAAATGTTTTGGTACTAAAAATTACCTCTGGAATATAATATGAATTCCAAAACCACTTCACATTAAAGTTAACTAAGATTCCTTTGAGAATCAGTCAATTCCAGGTCTAGTGAAGTATACAAGGTAAACCTGGTCATGGCGATATGAATGAAGTAGAGTCTACCAAATGCTACGGAGAGTATTTGAAGAGAAAATGAGAGCCAACTGAAAAATCTTTCATGGTCAGAGTTAAATATGTAATGAGGGCAATAGATCAAATATTTCAAAATATTTGAAATGATGTTATTTCAGAATGATATTAAAATAGATCCATTAGTCTTTTCTGGAGCCTTCCAAAGCACCATATTTTTCCTAAAATTATTAAAATGTAGGAAAGAATTCAGCATTTGGTCATTCTTCTTCTCTAAATAAACTGTACTTAAAAACATCTTAATATTGATAAAGAAAAGTCATCTCGCCTCTTGTTCAGTAATTATAGCTGAGTTACGAAAGGAATGATGAAATTAGAAAACCTCTGCTTTGTAATATTTTATAAGTAATAGATTGAGTCAAGGATCATCAAAGGGTGTTTTAACCTGTAGGTGAGAAGCTAATGAGAAACTTCACAATGGATAGAACCGGGGAACGCATTTGAATCTACTCATCAATGGTAACTTCTTAATTACAGAAAAAGACAGACAATGTAAACCTCCTGATGTAACGTAAAAAGGAATACACCACCTCTAAAGAAATATTGTTACCTCCAACAAACGACTTGGATCTATTCAACCAGCAATGAAAATCAGGAAATTCTATGGGTCCAATGGTTCAGCTGAAAGTGGAAGTTTTGTTTTCAAAAGGTTTTTTACAGATATGTTAAGTGAATCTAAATGTGGATCTACTTGTTAAGTGAACACATGTGTTCTTCCCCAAATTAACAAGTATAGTATTTGAGATAACTGAAAAGGGATTTTATTAAATATCATTAGGTGATAAGTTTGGTGAAGTATGATAATAGCATTTTGATCATGCTAGTAGAGCCTTATCTGCTCATTATACATACTAATATATTTCTAGGTGAAATGGATACCTGAGATTTGCAGTTCAATATATCAAAACCACCAAAATGAATGGCAGAGAAGACTAGCCAAAAAGCAATAACTCTTGTAGTTTGATAATGGAAACTTAGGTATTAATGCTACTGTTCTTTATGTTTAACTATGTTTGATAATTCCTATCAAGAAATTCAGATTATCATTTTATATACTCAGCATTCTTAAGACATTATTTCGAAAAGGAAAAGCAACTACTTTTCTTTCAGTTAATAAATTATTAAAATAAGAATTTTGTTTTCAGCAATATTTTAGTTCTCAAAGGAGTTAACAAGCTATGGTCTTTTAAAAATATTGGGTCTTGTTTGTCTAAGAGTAATTCAATTGAAAACTTAAAGATTTTCCTAATGTGTAGAATTTTAAGGAGAATAAAGAAAGAGAAAGAGACAGAAAGCAATAGTATTATAGAGTACTTCTCTTTCATTTAATAACAAGAATATGTTTCAGAATAGAAAATATTTACAGGGAAATGTGCATTGGAAAGAAAATAATAAAAAGTTTTAAAAATAATTTTAATAATTAATCAACATATTTACTATAAATAGGTGAAAATTAAACAAAACACATACACAAAATATGATGGCACCTACTCACATATTGCCCTTCTATATACTCACTATTTATGTGTTCTTTCTCTCTCTATTTTTTTGTTTCCTTCAGGACTATACTGCATTCTCTCAGATTCCAGGGATACATATTAGCAGAACTAATTGATCTGTTAAGCATATATGTAGTTAGACACAGTGGCACCAACCTATAATTCCACCAACTCAAGAAGCTGAGGCAGGAGGATCCCAAGCTCAAGGCCAGCCTCAACAACTCAGTGAAACTGTCTCAAAATAAAAATAAAAAAGATTGGAATGGAGCTCAATGGTAAAGCACCTCTGGGTTTAATTACCAGTATAAAAAAGCATAAATCAAAATAATTAAATTAGCATCTTGATGACTCTAAATGGAAATGCATTGGAGTATGTGTGATTTTTATCTGTGAGAATATTTTAAAGGACCGCACATATGTGGAAGACAAGGCTACACAATAGTGAAATCAAAGCAAAAGACAGAATACAATTTTTAATGGCTTATTTTAAAATGAGAAATAAGGAGAATTAGTATTTAAATAAACATAACAATTACCTCCTAGGAAATAATTCAGAATGAAGGTCCCTATACCAAGTTCTTGTTTAAAGTTCTACAAAAATTGGGAGTTACATACTTCCTGCCTCAGTTTCCTTTTATGTGAAAGACGATAATTCCCATATAAGGGATTCAAGCATCACATGAGGCAAACCAGAATATTGTTTTGAACTAATGTAACAAATGTACTTTGCAAACTTGTAATTATTTATGAATCATTTCAGAATGGTTTATGTAGATGCTTAAAACTCTAAACTTCTAAAGCCATGAATTCAAAGCAATTTCATTTATTTATGTTTTGAGTTGAATATATGACTTCATCTTTTAGTCATCAATATTAACTAAAAGCTACTTTAAAAATAATTAAATACATAGTCCACTTATAATTGACATATGACAAGTGCTGAATGAAAATTTAAGTACATCTGCATTTTTCTTACTTGCTGCTTAGAGATTTATAACTAATAGGCTTATCAGGGATGAAACACTCACAGAATATTGCCTTTATTAAGAAACGCCAAATGGAAAAATAAACTTGATGAACAACATGTTTTTAGAAGATTTTGTGAGATAAACATTATTGAACTAAACATAACTTTCCACCTAGTGAGATCTTAATGAACCATCCAGTGTAATGGCCCCTGCCTGTCAACCTAAACTTTTTAGGATCTGTTTAAGAAAATCATAATGTTATTATGTTCTGAGCATCCTCTAGAATTGGCGTTATCTACTTTATTCTGAGACATTTTGAAAAGGATACTTTAAAATACCTGATTTAAGCCAGGCACAGAGGCGCACACTTGTAATCCCAGTAGCTCAGAAAGCTGAGGCAGGAGGATTTCAAGTTCAAAGCCAGCCTCAGCAACTTAAAGAGGCCCTAAACAACTCAGCGAGACCCTGTCTCTAATAAAATATAAAAAACAGCTGGGGATGTGGCTGAGTGGTTAAGCACCCTTGGGTTTAATCCCCTAAACAACTCAGCAAGACCCTGTCTCTAAGTAAAATATAAAAAAACAGCTGGGGATGTAGCTCAGTGTGTTAAGCACCCTTGGGTACAATCCCTGGTACCAAAACAAACAAAAAAGAAACCTGACTTGGTCCACTACTGTCTACGTGCCTGGATAGGTTCATTTAACTTCTTCCTTGTTGATGACATGGTAATTGAAGTTGATGAAATGGCAATTGTTAAACCTACCTCACTGAGTTATTGTTAGGATCTTTGAGATCCATATGAATGAAAGTTCTTTAAAAACTAAGTCAGTATTTTAATGTACTCTGAAGCATAATTATTGAATTTCCCATTCTAATTTAGTGAAACTGTGGTGAAGAATTTATTGTGGGAATACATTAATTCCACATAACAAAGTAAATATTTTTGCTTTTAATTGGAATACTATGGTTAGCTTCTTGAGTGTCACAAAAAAGCCATACTGTATTTAATGAATACAGAATAGCTTATTACAATGAATAATGATAATTACATGTTTACTTAAAGATTCTTCATTTTTTCTCAAAATATAGCTAATTAAAATAAATTACTAGTTTCTTATAAGTGAATTAAATAAAAGCACAAAAGAGCCATTAAATGAACACTTATAGAAAAATTTAAAATGGCCAGAATAGGATATATACATGCTTTTCTATCTTTTCATTTCTACAACAAATGTATCAAGTTCAGCAAAATAGTAGAATTTTCTGTAGTCATATAATGATTTATTTAAAAAAGCATTAACTTTTTATCATTCTCTGTATTTTTCTATATCTAAAATATTAATTAAGAAATAAATTTAAGAAAACATCTATGTACTGAGAATAAATTTAGTACAAAATATCAAAAACCAATTGTTGTATGAAATAACAATAATTTGCTGTTAACATTTAGCAAGAATTCTAAAGAATGTTGATTATGGAATTGGTAAATTTAACCAAGACATCAAGCACCATTCTTTTCACCCTTCTTCTCTATTGACCATAGGCATTGGCTTACCTTTAAACTGGCTCAATTATAGTTAATGAGATATTTATAAAATTTCTAGCTATTGCATTCTGAAATGTGGATATGTGGTTGAAAAGAAAAAAGAATATACTATTTTCTTCTAAGTCTCGGAGTAAAAGGAAAGATAAACTACTCTCCTCCTCCATAACAAACATTTCTTCAAAATAAAATTTATTTTATTAGAAAATGTAACATGCCCATCTATATGCCACTCACTGGCAAATAGGGTGACCACTCAGATTAATGAGGTGAAGCAATAGAAATTGGAACAAAACCACAATAGAAGCTTGAACAAAATTTCTCTTCACCCAAGGACCATGGAAACGGCTGTACTCAGGGCAGCTAACTTCTGTATCACTACAGGATGGGCTATTAAACGTAAATGGAGATGGCTAAGAAATCAAGATGGTGGAATAGAAGCAGCAAGCACTAATTTGCTTCTCCATGTGTTGAAAACAAAGCAGTAGGAAGGATACTACTGTGGTGAGAGGCAGTGAGAAAGGCACTGGAAATGAACCGCACTGTAAACAAAATCCGGTGCCTCCCAGAGAACAGAGAGAATAACAAACTATGAGAAGCATAATACCCCAGGTCCTGGTGCCAGACACTAGGGGAAGAGGACTCTCTCTGCTCCAAGGTAAAGATAAAAGGGAAAGCATCACAGTGTGGCACAAAAACTTTCACCCTGCAGACAAAGAACATAAATCAATAGGTGACTTAAGACTAAGAACTTAAATCAAAATAGGAATATTTGAAGGAATATTTGTTATTGAGGAGCAGTTTATGTTTCCCAGCCTTTGGGGAAGGAACTCACTGCACCTCTCAGCAAACCCTCCAAGTGCTTTAGCAGGAGCCATCTTAAAAAGGGCCCTATAGTTAGGGACCAATCTGCCCTGGGGACCAGAAAAATCTACTGGGCAAAATCACACCTCAATGTCCCCACTGACTGCTTAGATGGCAGCCTCATAAGGTAGTCATGACTGAGGGAGTGTCACTGCCCCAGGCTCACTGCTGTGGGGATCATGGGCTGCAACAGGGAGGGGCACAGAAAGGACAGTGACCCAGCAATCCTTTTTTTTTTTTTTTGACACTGGGGATTGAACTCAGGGGCAAGCAACCACTGAGCCACTTTCCCAGACCTATTTTGTATTTTATTTAGAGACAGGATCTCACTGAATTGCTTAGTGCTTTGCTTTTGCTGAGGCTGGCTTTGAACTCACCATCCTCCCACCTCAGTCTCCAGAGCTGCTGGGATTACAGGCATGTCCCACCTTGCCTGGCTAATGTTCAGTATATTTAAATTCTAATTTTGTTTCTTTTTAAGATGAATTTTCTAATTTACAATGTTTAGAAAATTATATATCTCACCAAATGATTTCCAGGTAATTTCTAATTGTGTTAAATTGTTTTAACCCTGGGAGGTTTAAACTGATTTTGCCTTGCATATGATAGCTGTAAAAACACAGGATTGCGCACTACAGACCAATCTCAAAATCTATTCCTGAGCTTTTTCTGTCCCCAACAATGATAAGTTATTTCCTCCGTTCTGGGAGACTGATGATATGCCATGAATTTATAATCCCTCACCTTTTCTCTTCGCCTTGACCCATGATTATGAGCAGAGTTCATTTCTAGATGCAGGTGAAAGGGCTTATAAAAATATAGTAACGGGTGTGCTCTTTCCCACATCAGAGGTTATAGAGTACTCTTTTTCCTCAGTTTTCGTTTGACCTGATGTCTGAGGCCATATCTTTGTTGCCCTTTTTCTTCATTTCAGAGGACATGTGGATTTCTTGATGCAGTTCTCTGCTGTTCTCGTAGTCACAGAGATTTTACATTTGGCCTCTTTTTGTCATGCTGCGCCATGGTTCCACATTTTTGACCTGGAACAATTCTTAAAGTGGACTGTTTTCTTGCTCTGGTGACCCATGCCCTGGTCATTCTCACTTGTGAAATATTTCTCCCTGCATCAAGACACGTGTGCTCTCCTATGGCAGCCAGGATCAATGGCCTTTCGATGAAATAATCTTCAACCATCTGTGGAATTTTTTTGTTGAGTACAGGAAACTAGAAACAGTTTGCATATATTCTATTTTTCCCATGTCCTGTTTACTTATCCTGTTTGAGTTTTTCCATAGTCTCTTTCTGTTTTATTTTTCACCAGCAATATATTGAAACAATAGTGCTTAGTTGGTGACCTGGGATAGATTCAGTCACCTGGGAAATACAACAGTCTCTGCCTTTGATTATTGCAAGTCATGTAGAAACTGAATGAATATCACCACTGGACTTGAAATCCATAATTTTTCCCCCTTTTTTGTAGCTAAGTCTTGATGTTCAAATATTTCTTCAAACCCTCTACTCAAAATAAGAATTTGTTCCTCCACGATATGCCTAATAATCCTTGCAATGTTTCTTAATTTAGTAGGTTATTTATGTTTCATTTATATTGGTGTATTCCTTACAAAGGAAGAGTCTTTTATTTGACCTAATTTTTATTCTTCTGGTTATAACAATTTCTTTGGCTTATACATAGACTTCTACAAGTTGCGTTTTACAGAAGAACCATCCATAGTCTATTTTTTTGTCTACCGAAATGAAAATTACATGCAGTGAAATGCCCTTAGCAGTGGCCGTCAGGTATAGGAATTCTTAGTTTGGTGGTGAGGGTTGTTTGTGAGCACTTGTGGGCCTTTCTTTATAGCTCTGAAAAATGTTGAGGTTTTGTATTGTGGGAGTTCGAGGTTCTCCATGTACAAATGGAGCATCCAAAACAGAAATGTTGGTGTTGTCATTGTTAATATGATCTCAGTAATATTCATCAATTTCTAAGGACAGAGGAAAAAAAAATGTTACACCACAGGCCTCTCTCTTTATGTCATTTGGTGCTTCTACTATTACCTAATGGTTTACTTTTTATATGTGTCAGAATCAAGAGGCATAATTCAATGGTTATTCCAGAATCATTTTTTAACCACCCTGGACCATATGTGGTCAATGATTATACACATAGCACAATCCTTTCTCTATTCTTAGAAGGACATAATTACATTGCCTCTTTTAAAATCCAAACTGCTTACAAAAATAAGGTTTGATATTTTTAGCCTTTCAGATGAATGTTTCAATACTTCTCACCTACCAAATCTTGGGTATGTAGTCAATTATTATGAAAATCTAGGTGACTTAAGCTTTTAAATAAAATGATCCATAAGAGAAAGTGATATTTTTTGACTATTGACAGGTTATTATCCACTGATGATATGTAAAACATACATAATATGCCACATTTACCTAGATTTATAACAACAGCTGTAGAGAGATAGGAATAGGAATATAAATTATAAAAATATATATTTAAAACTCCATCATTTAACTACCCATCTATCTATCAACATGCTGCATATGTGTAAGCTAAATTAATAGAACCTGAAACTGCTGGTATTTTTTTTAAGTCTTCCCTTAGAGAAGATATTTTGGACACAAGAACTCAGTTCACGACTATTTTAATCCTTGTAGCTTAGACTTACAATGGTTAGAATCAGAATATAAATACATTAGAATGGTTAAAATTATACCTAGCCAAGAGGAAGAAAAATTATGAATTTCTTATAATTGTGATGTATATTATACCTATACACAATTTGATTAATCTGTATGGTATCTACTTTCTTATCATTTTGCTCCAAAACTTCATTTTTGTTTCAACGTGGTTTTTTTTTTTTTTTTAATCTAGAAGCAGGTAAATCCACCCTTGCAAAAGTGAAAAGTTGTCTTATATTAGCAACATTTCTCAATGATTTCTTTAGCTCAAAAAGCAAAATTGATTTGGCAACACATATGAAAGTGTAACGATGGGTTACTGATTTTTATTTTTCACACATTTTTCCTTAAGCTTTCAAATTCAGATTTTATGTGAATCACTCTCTCTTTGTAAAGCACACATATTTTTTGGTTTCAGTTGCTCTATCAAATGGTTCCAGGTCCTTGCTGAAGTCATCCGTGAATATAAGGAATGACATTTTGCTAGCAGTGCACTTTTTATCACAGTAACAAGCCTGATCTTCTCTTTTGTGGAATGACCCTGAAATGGGTACAACTGGGAGCGATGAGGATCTATCAAGGTGAATGAATACTATTTTATTAGGTGAAGCAAACCATTTGCTCTGTCAACCTACTTTTTTTGCTTCAGTGATAATGGAACTTTTTAGAAACTCAAATGGTCTCACACATACCATATCTGATAAATTTCCATTTGTAACATCTACACACAGACACACTGGATTTTCTACTGCTGGCTCTTATTCTCACAGAACTTTCTGAAATTCAAATTCTTTACATTATACCTGGATTGTCTCCCTTGTGTAGACTGTCAGTGCCTTTCTGAATTTCAGCTCCATGTAAAAAGAACTGATATTTACAAATGTAAATGAAACGGTATAATGGACTCTTTTACATTTTTTTTTTTGAGGTTGACTTAAGATGTGACTGCAGTCACTATTTCCTGAGCCTGACCTCAATTTTAACTTTGAATATTGATATCAACTCCCCACCACCAATCGCCCTCCCTTCTTTCTAATAAGATTATTTTTAATTTCCTTGAAGTTAATTTGTTGGCTTAGTCTTTAACGGTAATATGCAATTGCTTTTTTTCGCCCCAGTGTTGTAGTTTTAAAATCATTTGTAATATTTATCCTGCCTTAACTGTGTGATGCTTTGTGTTTACCAAGTAGAAATATCTCATCTTTTATAATGCTCCTTCTTATCTCAAATGAGGCAAAGTGAAGCATGTGTCATGGTTGTTTTGAAATATTAACTTCTTTCAGAACCAAATGTTAGCAAACCTATCTTGGCAAGATAAGACATTACCCTAGCTAGTTAGGAAGTTGATCATCCTAATTTAGAATCCTTGTTCTATTGCTCTCAACTATTATAAGCATTATAAATATCAGTGACATATTGTACACATTATATTATCTTAATTATTGATATACATATATATATATGATTATTTATAATTCAGGTATATCTGAATTATTATGGAGATTTACTTGAGAAAAGTAGCTTCTGCAACATCCAGTAGATAGTGGTTAGTAAAACACGCATCAGAAAATGGGAACTCAATAATAGTTGGGGTAGTAAATGGTATAGAGATAAGCTGTCCAATAGAATATCCATTCCTTTGTGAGTATATAATTTCAAATGTAAATGAATTACAATAGGATACATTAAAAATGCAATTCCTTAGGACACTGGCCACATATCGTGTGCTCAGTAACTACATGTAGGTTTTGGAGTGGATACTGTAGAAAGTTGTATTGGACCATGTCTGTCGATAGAAAAGAACATAGTCTTTGATGTCAAAAAGGGCCTATTATGGTTTGGGTGTGAGGTGTCCCTCAAAAACTCACATGTGAGACAATGAAAGGTTTTGAGTAGAAATGATTGGGTTATACCTTAACCTAATCAGTGAATTAATCACTAACGGGATTAAACGAGTGGTAACTGGAGGCATGTGGGGTGTAGCTGGAGGAAGTGGTTCATGGGGGCACGGCTATGGCATATATTTTTGTATCTGGCAAGTGGAGACCTCTCTCTCTCTGCTTCCTGATCATCATGTGAGCTGCTTCCCTCTGCCACACTCTTCCACCATGATGTCCTGCCTCACCTTGAGCCCCGAGGAATGGAGCCTGCAATCCATGGATTGAGACCTCTGAAACTGTGAGCCCCTAAATAAACCCTTCCTCGTCTATAATTGTTCTGGTCCGGTCCTTTAGTAGCAGCACTGTAAAAACTGACTAAAACAAGGCCTATGATCAAACCTCAGCTCTACCACCATTAACTGAGCGATTTGACAAGGTCCTTTTATCGTATCTCTTAAGTGTCTTGATGATCTGGGATTTTGAGAGGGAATTGGTAAGATCTCTAAGGCTTGAGGGATCCTAGAGGAGCCACATAGTCAAAGATTGTAAGACATCCAAGCCATCTGAAGTAAAAACCAAGGAAAAAAAGCCCAAGACACAGCAACAGAAATTTAAATGAATTTCATTCTCCTCCTGTGATCATCTTCCCGCTCTCTGCCGGTTGTCTCCATGGTCTCCTCCTACCAGCCAGTTTCTTCCACTTGTGGCAGAAGAACTGCTTTTGTTTCCCTGCTCTCATTAGAAATCCTCAAAGAATCCCCCTATCATTACTGCCACCCCTCACTGTGCTACTCAGTTTGATTGGAGAGGACAAAGAATGATGAGGATGAAGAGAATCCAGCTTCCATCAATTTTAGGGACCAGAGATGCTTAATTATATAACAAGGTTGTACCTGAAATTCAGACCATTGATGGAGTAATTTTGCAATGTGAGGTTGAGGAGTCAGTTGATTCAAGAGCGCAGCAGAGGACATAGCATCTGTGGGCTGTGTGCCTTGCAGGGTGCTGTGACAAATATTGGAAGGACACGAATGAAACGCCCTTTCAAATGCATAGCTCATAGCAGAAATTCAGTAAGTGATCATGTTGGATGTTTTGCATTTACTCTTCATTAACTAATATGATACAGAGAGAAGTAGGAATCCTTTGTCCCTTTCTTTTCCAAGGGAAGTTTTAGCTAAATACTTAACTGATGAGATGTTTTCAGGGTCCAATTCTATTTCTGGAAGACTTTCTCAGCTCCAACTTCCCTTCAAAGCCCTTTCATTTATTCTCTTTACCAATCAGACCATAGTTTACTCAACTGCCCTTATTCGCTAATCCTCTGTATTTTCAAATATTCTGTTTGAAACATTCTCCAACTTTGCTCCTCCTCTTCCTTTCCCTGGGAAGCATTGCCTCACTGCTACAGCCCACCATGGCTGCATTTTCTCTTCTGGATTCTTGTATTTAATTTTGCCTTTAATTTTTTTTTCTTAGTATGGAGATTCCCAAGCCCTTTTGCTTTTTATGTAGGGACAGGACTTCACTAAGTTGCTGAAAGCCTTGCTAAATTGTTGAGGCTAAGCCAGGCACAATGACATATGCCTGTAATCCCAGCAACAAGGGAGGCTGAGACAGGAGGATCGTAACTTTGACTCCAGTCTCAGCAACTTAATGAGGTCCTAAGCAACTTAGTAAGACCCTGTCTCAAAAAACAAACAAAAAAAAAACTAAACAACAACAACAACAACAACAACAAAAAAAAACTAAAAGGGCTGGGGATGTAGCTCAGTGTTAAAACTACACCTGGAATACCCAGTACCAAAAACAAAACAAAACAGATATAGTATAAATTATTGAGGCTGGTCTCAAATTTGAGGTCCTCCTATTTCATCCTTCAAAGTCACTGGGATTATGGCATGTGCCACTGTATCATATATAACAATCATATATATAAACATTATATATATAATAACAGTTTTACTACCTTATAAGTTTTCTCATGTCATTATCTAGTCCATCTTCTTGTTCCACAGGTGGATTATCTATTAAAAGTTGATAAACATTAGGTTGTTTCCAGCTTTGGCTCATTATAATTAAAGTAGCTGTAAGTATACTTAGGTATTTGTGTTATCACCTATAAATGTTTATTTCTTGTATTAAAGCTAAGGTAGTTGTTTAAAATATTTTAAGTTGCATTTTAAGCAAAAATAGTTATCTATTTGCACTGAGAGAATTTTTAAGATGTGTTAATTCACCTTCTGGATGAAATCACAAGCTTCTTTTTTTCTTCTATGCAAATTTTAGTTCTTTTTCTAAATGAACTATGTTTTAGAATATTTTCCATGGAATTTTCCAAAAATAGAAAACATATACTATTTAAAATGTGATAACGTCTGTGTTATAACTGTCAAGAATTAATCTTGTGTAGATATGAATGCTTTTTAAAAGTAGTTCATGTTTATTTGCTTCTGCCTTTCCCATTCTTTATTACTTTTTAATTTGTATCATGGTTTGAATTATAAGTTATGAAAGTTGTGTGTTTGTGATTAAATCATTTTGACATATTTTTGCAAGATCTATTTCAATTATGATTAATGAAGCTTACATTTTATATTGTAATTTTATTCCCATGTATTTAGAATGAATTAGATTTATAGGTTTCAATAGTCAATACTCTCTGTTGATCATTTTTTTCCAAATATAAAATTCTGTGGTTTGATCATATCTTCATTTTTTGCTCTTCCAGGACTAAAATTAAAGTTTATTTCATTGATCCTTATAGTCTGATTTTTCCATCAAACATCTGCATTTACAATGATTTGACTGATCAAGACCTACTATGTCATAATCTTTTGACTATTGCTGTGATAAAACACCTGTTTCTTTTCTCCTTTGACTTTGCCAATATCTTAAGGAACTTAGAGCTTCAGTGGAAAATGCTGAAAACAGTTTTATTTTTGTTTCTGTTTTTGCAACTCTTTATGATATTTTGTTCACTTTTTTTAACGCTCCATTGCATTTATATTTTCAGTGACTTTTTTTCTTGGTTATTAAAATTTAAAGATTTACCAGTTTATGCTTTAAGTTCTTTTTATTATTTTTTTTCTCATTGTAGAATTTTAATGTGGGATCCTTTATAACCTATAAATTTCTATTTTTTCCAACAAACAGAAGTTATGCTATCTGTTCATAAACTGTCAATCATAAGGCATCAGTATTTTGCATAAATATGTTCTCTTTCTATTTATTCTCTTACTTCATCACTTGTCTTTTTGCATTTTAAGCTGCATTTACGGACCTCTCATTTGTTCCTTGTCTCTGTTATCCATTTATTCTTCTGTTTGTTACTGATTACATTGCAGGTTTAAAATGATAAGTAATGTGTTTTTATCCTTATATTATTTTATTGTTCCTGTTGGTTCCCTTATGGTTTTTTGTATATGATTTCCATAAGATCTGCATAGCATTAATGAAGCAATGTCCCATAGACTATTTTAAATCAGTTTATATGCATGCTCACATATCTATTTTCATTGATTGGGATCAAGAGTAAATATACTATACTGACCAATGGAAAATTGTACCCCAAGAAATTCAAAGAAAGGAGCTTAGGGCCAATGAGTCCAGATCTCTGCATCTTTGGTAAACACTGTTTTCTTGTCTGCAACTGAAGTGTCTTGAAATTTCAAGACAGCTAATTAGGCACTGTTCAAATGCATTTAATTATTGTTTTAATCTGTGATTCAAAGGAGATCAGAGATAATATCTTGGCCAACTTCAACATTCTTGTAAGTCAGCCTCCTCATTAAAAGTTTTAGACTCAAAGGCCTCATGCAAACCTTGTTAATTTAATGTTGGTTATGAAACATTAGTTCCTCTTCAAGGAAGTCATCTGGGAACTTGATAGTTTTGTTAATCTTGGCTCTACCTTATCTTCATTGTTCTGAGAGTGTGTTAAATAGCTTTCCCAGAGCTTGAAAAGCAAGGAAACAAACTAACCAGCATCCTACAGGTACCTCCCACCTCTACCCACACACACACAGAAACAATAGATACAGATATAAATAACCCAGTGCTGAGAAAAAGCTTCAAATGTTGAAAATGTCTTTTTGGATTGTTATCAATACAAAAAAGAAATCTAGCACTCTAAAAATACACTGACTTTTAAAAACTATATAGATCAAAGTTAATATGAGATATATGTGGATATGCACACACACAAATATAGACTATGTGTATGGAGGCATGAGTTGAGGTTATTGTCTTTATTGTATAGTGCTAATGTTTTCAAATCATTACTCCTTTTTTTTTTTTAATGGTACCAGGGATTGAACCCAGAGGAGCTTAACCACTGAGCCAAAACCTCAGTCCTTCTTTTTAAATTTTTGTTTTTTTAAATTTTGAGACAGGATCTAGTTAAGTTGCTCATGGCCTTGCTAAATTGCAAAGGCTGGCTTTGAACTTGAGATCCTCCTGTCTCATCCTCCCAAGCCACTGAGATTACATGTATGTGCCATGGCGCCCTCCTTTATCACTCCTTTTTATAGAATAAATCAGAAAATCATAAAATACTTACTAAATATCAGATATTATACACACACTTAATAAAGTGCTTATATGTTTTTCCTATGGCCCTTTGAGATTTTTAACACTCATCCTCCTTTTGTAGTTCCTTTCCTCTAAGTCAAATAGAGATGCCCAAAGTTTTACTATGCAGTACCAGCCTCATAACCTGGCCTCCCATGATACCATTGACAATTATTCCCAGTAGAAATCTGACCTTCCTTGGGCTGGGGCTGTAGCTCAGTGGTAAAGTGCTTGCCTCCCACGTGTGAGGCACTGGGTTCGATCCTCAGAACCACAGAAAAATAAATAAAGATAGTATGTGTTCATCTACAACTAAAAAAAAATAAAAATAAGACAAGAAAGAAATCTGACCTTCCTTGCATGCATTTGTAACATTCTTATTAACTTGATTAATTCTTATTTAAAATCAACCTATCTTAAATGTTATTTATAGAAACACCTCTAGGCATACTAAATGAAGAAAACACATCCCGAAACCTCTAAGGCAAGGTGTTTTGAGAAGATAATATATAGATGAATAAATTCAAGGTGTGATGTGTTTCCTAATACTGAGAGGCCAGAGAAGCCCTTACTGAAGGAAAGGAATTTCAAAGTGAGCTGTGAGGATGCATGTGACTTTGGCACGTGCCTGAGTGCCTGAGTGGGGTGAGCTCTCATAGGAGTGAAACAGCTTGACATATCCTTAAAACATCCTGATGCTTGTTTAGCGCGGAGTTTGATGGAGAAGGAGTAACTGATGTGGAAAGGTCAGCAGGGGTTGGCTCAGAGTGCCTTGTAGGCTTTCAAAGGAATTTCAGCCTGTGAAAAACTGAATTGCTTTGCCCCTCCATCTGCAGTGCTCATCTTGACTAATGGAACATCCCCCTGTCCCTTCATTCAGAACAGAATTCTGAAAAAGATCCAAGATCCCTGTTTTTCCCACCTTCTGACATTCAGGATGGTCCTCTCTTACATCTACCTCTAACCACACTCTCTCTGCCTCCAACATCACGACCTCACCTGAGATCTCAGCATGTCTTTCCTAGATTATTGCAATAGCCCAATGTGTGTTGTGTCCACTTACAATTCCACTTCATCCATTCACCATGATATTCCATGAGTGTTCCCTTCACAAAATAAAGTTTTAGCACAGTTGCTGGCCTGATGAATGGAACTTATTACTCAGCCTACTTGGTAAATGCCTTTTAAAAAATCATTTCTAATGCACTGTTGCTTCCTGGTGATCAGATGTGATTAGTCATCATTGTGTTCCTAAGAGCAGCTATAATGTGACATGGGCTGATAGCAAGATTTAATAATCATCTGTTAGGTGAATACATAAGTAAACATTCTCGAATTTTATTAATGGATTCAAATAGTCTGTCTTAAAAAAAAAAAAAAAAAGTACTTACATTAGTCTTCACTTTTCTTCCCAAACATATATATCAATTTCCATCTTTACTTTTTTCAAGTTTTTTTTCTACAAAGTAAAAAAAAAATTAAAAGTTAATCAAATTTCTTGTGCCTTATTAGCTTGCTATTTAGTTTGCATAAATACCAACTTTATGAATAATTAAGTACACTCTCCTGGGATCCTCTGTAATCCTATAAATTATTCTATACCATGTATGGAGTATAGTTTTTCTTGCAATCAGTGAAACATCAGAAATCATTAATTGATGCTGAATAGAAATATATATATAGTGTATATATATACATATATACACATACATATATATAAACTTTTTATGTTATAATTTTCATAATCCTATATTTAAATTATTTATTAAAACTTTATATATTAATCATTCAACATACATGTGCTATGTGACTGATATCAAAGAAGTTTGTAATGTGCTGCTGATAACAAAAGTAATTTTTAAGCATACATTATTCTACATGCTAAACTTCACTCAGGAAGAAAAATGCACCAATTAAAAACTAAAGATTTTATACAATATCATATAGTAATATAATGACCAAGATAAAAAATGGGGAACATGCAATGAGGTTATTTGGAGAAAGAAATTATAGTGCAATGATCAGTCACCTATTTTGTATTTAAAAGGGAAAGATTCACTTTCATGTGATTGTGTGTCAGAAATGTGTAACATATCTAGAAAACACGTGTTTTCTAGTGTGTTGACACAAATTCTTCAGGGTATTATAAGTGCACACATGTGTACACACACAAAACATTGAAGAAATCACTGGACCAGGAAAACAACTTGGGCTTTATGGGGGTGAAAGACTCCTTATGAATGTTATGCTATTTATACATTGTTTTTCTTCCTTTCTGCTCTAGGACATGAGCACTGTCAAGAACAATTGTGAAAGAAACAACAATATGATGTCTTTATCATTTCCAATTTCATTTTCCTCATTCTTGACCTCATGGAAAATGATATTCTCCATATTCTTTCATTGTGAGCATGGCAATGTATATAGGTCTGGCTAAATAAACTCATGCAAAAATAACATGTTCTACTTCCAAGTTCCTGCACAATTTTTCAACTCCATCTCCTCCTCTATCTAAACAATTAAAGACCTGTGTACTAAGATGGTTGAGACTCAGAGACAAGTTCCACTCCTGATTGGGAACTATATGGAGACAACTACCCAAGAAAGTGATCCACCTAAAACACATTTTATGAGAATAAGAAATAAACTTTTATTACATAAATCCTTAAGAATTGAGGTTCTCTTTGTCTCTGTTCCTCTCTCTCTCTCTCTCTCTCTCTCCCCTCTGCCCCCACTGTTCCACATTTCCTAACCCAATACACCTCATTTCTCTCTTCTATTTTTTATTCTAAATCTATTCTGTTATACAATTTGCACATTTTCTTGCTAGCAATCTTGTTGTAGAGGACAGATGAGGCAAGGCACCAAAGATAGCAGGAAACAGTTTTATTTGGCTGCAGCCAGGTTCAGAGGGTACAGCTTTCACTATAATCAATTAATCCCCTGAACCCCGAGTTCAGGTAGTTTTAGAACTTTATACCCACCATGTAAGAGGAGGGGCTCACAAGTTCACAGTCTATAGAAGTTCACATAAAAACAGCTTCCCTGCCCCCCACCCCCCTCACTGTTCTGGGCAAATTAACCCTTCAAGGACAACACCTGAGAAGGGGAGAGCTTCTTCTCCCCTTTCTTTCCTCTCCCTGCCTCTGTTACCATGGAGCCCAATTGGTAACTTCTTTTATCTTGGAAATGTAGATATCTCTGTGAAGCCCAGCTTAAGGCCAGGGGACTTCTTAAAAGATTTGTCATTTTATTATCACATTTTGTATTTGAAAACACACTTCTACAAACCACTATATTGAATAAATGTTGTGAAAAACTAGTAAAGGGGCGTTCGGCACCTGTAGTGCTGATTTCTTCCAGGCCAGCCGCCAAGTAAAATAGAGCAACAGGAAACAGGAAGTTTACCTACATTGTACTCTTTTGTAGAGACTCTTTTGCTTACTGTCATAAAAATCAATTATGGTGAAGATTTCTGGAGAAGCTTAGTTAAGATTTTCTGTGGAGAAGGGGGTGCCATTATAGTCTCTTCACCAAAAATGAATCATTGGCAGTGTAGAGATTTAGTAATTTGAAATTGAAAATTTTTGTCTAAACTTCAAAATTAATTTTGCTTTAGTATTAATACTCTTGGGTCATTTGTTTTTGACACACAACAGGCAGGGTCCCTATGAAGACACTTTTTAAAAACTTCTAATTTAAATGTGAGAAATCATTTTGTGTAGATCCCTTCTTTCCTAGCTTCTACCAACTATGGGCTTAACTGACAGGTTACCATGTAGGTAACAGCTAAGCTAAGAATTAAATTTAACAACTAAGAGGCCAACTAATTTTTGTTCATTTGTTTTTTAGTTCATGTTTGTTGGTAAAGCTTGTATCTCCTGTGCTGTCAGGTTGGTCTCAAGTATTTTTGTTGTTGGATTATATTTAAGGATATTTATTTTAGTTTTAACCAAAACTAGTGAGTTGTCAAACAGAAACAACAGTATATCTCTGATGGGACACTCAGAGATACAGGCATGAAACTTTTTATTAGCAAGCCCACAGAATCAAATTCCCAATTTAAAAAAAAATCATTTTTCAAAGTTCCTAGCTTAAAAACTCAGATTGGTATGAAATTGTGACTTCATTCCCATTTTATTGTCACACTCTTCTCCCCACCTCCAGCAAAGGAAATGTCAGAATGTTTCTTCAAACTGGAGGCAACAACTAAATGCAAGGAAACAGAATTTTTGGCTAAGATAAGGCAAGATTTGCATCAGGAAGTCTGAAAAATCTAATTTGAAGATCTTTTTTTACAATAATTTTATGCAATGTATTTTTCATTCTCCAGGGGATATTTTGTGTGAATTTGTTTGTACACATTAGCTGAATAAATACTTTAAAATCTGCAGCTTATTTGTGGACATTCAAGTGTTATCCTCTGAGAACTACCTGTCACAGTTCTGAGTCATAAATGAGGAAGGGACATGATGTACTAACACACACACCTTTTGTTATGTTTTGCCTCTGACAGGATCTATCTGGAAACATTGTGAAGTTTGACTTTCTTGATGGATAAAGAAATCATTCCAATGATTTTTTTTGCTATTTTGAAAAAAAAATGTTTCCTGAATACCTACCATGAAAGGGGATTGTACAAAATTCTGTTGCCACAGAGAAATAAGGCATGTTTCCTGTCTTTGAGGGGCTCACAGTCTATGCAATAGTAAGAAATACATGTCTTCACAGACCTCCTTCCAGAGAGACAGTGATGCAAGGTTTTCTATTATGAATGTCAAGTAAGTTTTACTGGAATTCAGGACTGGGGAAGTGCAAATTGATGTGCTACAAGAAAACTTATTTAGTGAATATGGGACTCAGGGACCTCAAAAACAAAGGACATTGATAAGTGAAAAGTTTGAAGGAGAGCGTCATACTCTGGGGGTGTGAAATGAAGTGTATTAAAAGAAGGGGAGGGGTTGGGCTGGGGATGTGGCTCATGAGGCAGTGTGCTCGCCTGGCATGCATACAGCCAGGGTTCCATCCTCAGCACCACATACCAACAAAGATGTCAACGATGTTGTGTCCTCCGAAAACTAAAAAATAAACATTAAAAAATTCTCTCTCTTTCAAAAAAAAAACAATTTTAAAAGAAGGGGAGGGGCATGCAGATTTAGAGGCAGCCATCTAATACCCATGGAGTGTGAAAGGGCACAGTGGTGGATTTTATGATTAAAAAGTTGTCTCATAGCAGGAAGAGGGGAATCCAATAACTAAGGGACCTACTAGGAAGTACGGGGCTGGCCACAGGAGGTCTGCCAATGCCTATATAGTTTTCCTGGTTTTTGCACATATTTGTAAAGGAAGGAAGGAGAGACATGAAGAAACAGGGGGCCAAGAAGATACTTAAAACATTTCTTTGGAATATTAAAAAAAAAAACTATCTATACTAGCATATTAGCATAACTAGTACACTTTGTGGTTGTTTTTGAAGACATAATGCATTTGCAATACAAATGGACTTCAATATATAAATTGAAGATAGCACAAATGCTAAACGGAAATATAAAAATTTCTTCAAATTCCTTTGGATGTTGTCATGATTAGCTTTAGATGAGCCTCATTCTAGTCATGATTCTCTTCTCTCTTAACTCAAAAAAAAAATAAGAAAAAAATAATTTCATATGAATTGTATCATGCTTTAAATGATACTTTTATTGAAACAAAAGTTTGACTCAATGAATTAATATAATTTAAGTAAGCTTTTTCACTTAAAAATCTATGAAGCTAATAAAGATCATTGAACCACTTTAATCTTTAATAAATTTACACTGATTTTTTTGCTGTTTCAATTTCAGAGAATATTTGATCGCTACTTAAGATGATTAGATAAATAGAACGCTTCTGTTTCCCTGTGTTCTTCCCTACCTGCCAATTTTCGTAACTTACATTATTATTTATATATCGTCAAAGTTTATAAAATTCATATTGTTTTACAACTTTCATTTCTAGATATGCTTGGTATTACTCCTATTTTTAAATGGATTCAGTGTTCTCAGCCAGCACTTTTATGACAGGTTTTCCATTTCAGATTTTATTTTGTTTTGCTTCATCACTTAGCTGACTAGAGTTATTTATCAAGTTTGCTTTTTTTTCCTTCAAAAATGGTCCATAAATACTATATTCCCTGAGTTTCTACATGCCTGAAAATACCTCTCATTTTGTTTTGTTTTGTCCTGTTTTATTGTACTTGAAGGACAATTTGGTATTGGGTAAAATCTTGGCTGAGGTTTTTATTTTCTCCTATAATTTTCTAGCTATAGAACTTTTTTCTTTGAGCATTTAATGTTGCTGTGGAGAAATCTAAATTAAAACTGAATTTTTAAACTTTTCACAATAGGCGGGCTTGAGGTTTTTTTGTTTTGGTTTGGTTTGTTTTTGGTTTTGTCCAAAAATGTTTGCAAGCAAATATAGGAAATTTAACCTTTTGATTAAGGAATGCTTTGTCTATATTTGAAGATCTAAAAATTCATTGTGTATGATTATTGTGAATTGCCCTTTCTTCTAATATATTTTAAACTTTACTTTTATTTCCTCCTATGATTCATTTCATCACTAGATTCTCTTTCACTTTTGAGGTTCTACTTCAAGGACAAAAATCATGTTGGATCATTTCTGTCTAATATCTAAAATTATCACCTTCATTTCACATTCGTTGCTTTGATCTTCTTCCTATTATTCCAAATTCAGTGTGATTTTCTCAAGCCTCTGCTAATCTTCATCATTTCATTTTAATCTACTCCTTTGTTATCTCTGAATGTTTTTAATTGATTCATTGTTCTATAATGGGTGCTATTTTATTTTTTACTGTATTTCCTAACTCTATGATGTCCCCTTTTACAATACTTTATTGTAATGTGATCTCATCCTTGAGTTTTCTTTTTAGTGATCCATCATGTTTATTAAGTTCACATAAGTGGGGAAATATGTACTATGCCTGGGACTATTTTTTCATCTGAGGAAAGTTCACTTTATTTCTTATTAAAATAGTTATCATTTTTATTATTATACGTGAAGAAATTGCATCATTTTTCTTTTACTATTGGTAATAATGCTGGCAATTTTGTCTAGACTTTATTATTGTATAGGTTAGGTTATATTTCCTATATTTGTTGCAAGCATTTCATACACACATACACACACACACACACACACACACACACACACACACAATTACTATTACTCTTACCATTACACAATAACTTGAAGGCTTGGGCATTTTATTCTATCCTCTTTGTGGCCTGATGACAAGTTGGTGGGTCTTGTAGGAGATCATTCTTGCTCCATATGAAACAAGCTGTAAATATGTTTGCTCGTCTATGAGAGAAAGATTTTTTCCCTCCTGATGCCTGGGCATCCTGCTTTCTTGGAGGAAAGTGAACTGAGAAGCTTCCCCTATTTCAGTAAAAGCCTGGACCTTACATTTCCATCAGAAAGACTCACTTTCCATTGTTGTTTTCACTACCTCTTTCTCCCCAGTAGAGCTTTCCCTGCTGACTTTCCACTCCGCATACTACCCTCCCACCAGGAAGAAGAGAAGAAAAACAAAACATAACAAAAGAAGTATGTGGTAGTACATCATGTCCCTTCCTCATTCATGACTCAGAACAGTGACAGGTAGGATACTTTCTCAGAGAATAACACTTGAATGTCCACAAATAAGCTACAGATTTTAAAATATTTATTCTGCTAATGTGTGCAAACAAATTCACACAAAATATCCCCTGGAGTATGAAACATATGAAATATACATTGCATAAAACTATTGTAAAAAAAGAACCACCCCAAATTAGGTATTTCAGGGAATTTTCTGTATTTTGTCATAAGGAACTTAGGTATAAGTTTAAGAATGCCTGTTGGTAAGGTTAGAGGATAGAAAAATTACCGAAGGAGTCTATGTTCTGGTATGAGTATCTGGGACATTAAAACAAAAGCTCTATGAAATAGTATTAATTTTGAATTCTTGTAAACGGGGGGGGGGACTAATCTAGGTCATAAAAAAATTTAAGGATTCAGTAGTAAAATACGTGGGTGGAGTTGGAAGGTAAAATATTTCCATAATGAAAACATTTAGTCAACTTAGCAGAGAGTCTGGACTTTGGATATAGGAATACAATTTGTCTGTTTTCCTCAGTAATACTGTAATGGGTGACAAACTCAGGCCTGGAAGTAAGAACACTGTCATGAGAATTAGTACCTAGGAAGGAGAGAGTCTCCTCTCCTATCTACTCAGCTCTTCTTCAGGGAACCTGATTAGCACCATCTACTCCTACCACTTGGCTATAAGTGACTTCCTGGAGTCTAACTACTCCTTTGAAGTGTAAAGGCACTTCTGAAGGCTCCAGGCCCAAGGCTAGGAATTTTATATAAGGCATTGTAGGAGGAGCCAATCCTTCCCTTTAAGGAACTCTGCTTCTGCAAACATGCTTCCTACTAGTAAATCCTGTGCATAACCATGTATCCTTTAGACTAAAAAAATTATGAGGGGCTTGGGATATAGCTCAGTTGGTAGAGTGCTTACCTCCCATGCCCAAGGCCCTGGGTTCAATCCCCAGCATATATATAAATATATACACACACATATACATATACACACATATATATGACACTAGCCTATAAATGTTGTGAAAAAACTGGTGATGGGCACTCAGAATTTGGAGTCTGATCTTCTATGAATCCACTAGCATTAAATGAAGTTTGGAGTTCTCCTCTCTGAATGCTGCTGTTTCCTGACCAGTATGTTTCCTGCAACAATATTGCATTAGACATGCTTTGTTGGAGATAGTTGCCCTCAACAGATCCACAATTGTTAGTCACTTTTAGTCATGGGAAGACACAAATTTATTTGAAACTCAATTTTAGTATTAAATAATTCAAGTTAAAATCAAAACTTTCACCACAGTTCTGTGTTCTGTCCCTAGCTCAGCCTTGACACTGGGTTCACAGTCCTGTGTAGGAAAGGTGGATAAATTCTCATGTTTACATGCTTTCTTTCTCTTTTCCACTTTTGATTCTTCTAGGACTAAATAAAGGGAAGGTGGAACTACAAGTCTTTCTTGGGTCTTAGCCAAGGTTATCTACCCGACTTTATTGCTAAGATGCTTTGACTCTTTTAACAGCTTTCTTGGGCAGTTCCATGAAGACTTTCCAACATATTTACCTTAACTGGAAACTTCTTTTCCCAAGAGAAGCTCAGACATCATTCTAGGCCAAACTTGGGGAGTGCAGGCTGCTGCCTCTGCTGCTCTCTTCTCTGCGCTTTCTACCCTAAGCTGAGCTGTCTTCCTCCTTTCTCACATCAAAGTATGTGCCAGTCTCTGTTACCAAGTCCTTTAGCTGCACATGACATGTGTGACTTGTTCTTCCATTGCATTCTTATTCAGCGATAGATCTGGGGAGTACAATGATGTTTCTCCTTTCAAATACTCCGTTTATCAAACTTTTCCTTTTTTATATTTGTCTTCTGAAGAGAAAACAGCACACTTTTGCCCTTAGCAGGAAGAACAAATACCATTTACTTTCCATTATCTTCATTCATTTTGTGACTTACCCATTAACAATCTCTGGGCTTCTTGACAGTTTAGTTTGATTAACTTTTATCAGGTCCAACCAAGAGACATCTAGCAGCTCCTTTTTAATGAGGGAAAGGTTGATATTTACCACAGTATTTTGATAAATATATCCTCAATGTGTTGGGCTTTAATAGAAATTTAGGATGTCTAATATAAATGAGGAAAGTCATATTCAATATCATCTAATATTTACTTTAGTTCTTTAATATTATTCTTTGACAAAATTAAGAAATAATATGTTCTGTATTTTCCCCTTTGATTAAAAAAGGCTTAATAAGGAATGGAAAACATGTTGTTGTTTAATAATTTTAATTTATGTGTAATTTTCAATATTTTATAATGTCACAGATATTGCCGTAATCTCTGTGCACAAAAGTCCATTTGAGGTATTCAAAATGTATTTTTTCCTGTCTAAAAAGTGATGTTGCAGTACTCAAGGGTTATTAATCTTAGTCACCTAGATAGTAAGTCTTTTAATACTGAATTATGAATTTAGTTTTTTGTTGTCTGATTTTTTCCTTTTCCATAAAACAACCTTCTTCTACATAATTACAGAGAATATAATTATTAATTTTAGTTCTGGTACTTAACATAACTTGTTTTATGATTGCATTATTAATATGCTCCTTTGCAATAAAAATTAATCCTGTGCTAATGTTTTTAGAGTTCACTCTTACTTCCTAGGAGAAAGTAGGAAGAAGACAAGAGAGTTAAAATCATAATAAGTACTAAAAAATGTTGCTTGGGTTTTTTTTAGGAGAATCAGGATTTTTTTCTAAAAAGATCCTAGGTTTGCCAGGAGTGAATCATTACACAGATGAAAGCCTCCAACAGCCAAATGTATATTAGAAAACATGATTAATGATTCAAAACTAATGTTGCCACTGTTTCTGTCCACTTATACATTGGTCAATTGTTGCTTAACATGTGAGAATGCTTACTATCTCATGTTAGCATTTTGTTCATGGTAGTTGTTAACTTCTATTCCTCTCTCCAGTGTTTAATGTGGTAGGATAATCAGCTAATGTCCAACACTGGCTTTCTTCCTCCAGGCAAAAGTAGAGACTTATCTGATTGGTGAATTTGGAGAGGAAATGAGGCTTTTACCTTCTGAAATGTAACTGTAGAGCATAGATATCTGAATCATGTCATGGAATAAAAATCTCTATCTTGGTAATTGATAGTGATTTTATTATAGAGTATACTGTAGATTTCAGATAAATGAGATTAAATGACACACTAGCCAAGAAAACCTCTATTTAATAAACATGAATGGCATTTGGTATACAAAATCACAATGTTTAAAGCATTTGGTATATCCATGCAAGGTTATTGTTAGATTGACAGTTTGCTTCATCCTGCCTAAGCAACTTAAAGCCAGAAGTGATATGTATTTTGACCCTTTGTGACTTTATGGAGGCTTTCTCCATTTGGAAGAGTCTTTACAGGTCCCTTGCAAGCTAAGAGTACCTTAGCCAATCACCACATAAGGTCTGATCATGTAGGTGGAAAACCAAGGACACGCGCCCCCAGCGGGGTGATCCCCACTATCACAACACCTATTATAACATTCATCAGATAAATGTCACAATGGCCTGTCCCTGAACTTAGGGGAAAGGCTTGGAATCAAAGAGGAAACTGAGACTGAGAAATCTTGCTAGGCATTTATTTTGGGGTTTTGTTTGTTTGATTGATCGATTTTGGATTCTTTTTTTTCTTTTTTTCCTGTCAAGTCTATAAGCTACTTTAAACTTCATATTAATAAAGTCCTCTTATATGACTTGTCTGGGATGTTCCCTATTTATAATGTTCCAAGTATTCCCTGGATGATAAATTATATAGTCACCCTCCCTATTGAACACCAAGGTGTGACCTTTAAATTATTAATTGAGGGTCCTGGTTATGTAACATCAGTAGGCGTCTCCAAATTGTGTTCCTGTCGGATATTGTTTGAACTGCATTTAGAACCCCACTAGGGAACTATGCAAGGAAGAGTATAACCACTTGGCTTCATTTGGCTTATACACTATCTCTAGGTTAATGCTCTGTAATTGAACTTTTTGCATTCATGAAAAATAGAGATGATAATAACACAAGCCTCTGGTACCTATTGCCAATAGTGCCTATTTTATTTACTTCCCTACCCAAACTCAACCCCAGTCTTTTTTCTTAGAGTATTATGAAGCAACTACTAGACATGTCAACTGTAAATAGTATTTCTAAGGCATAAGCATTTTAAAAACTTCACAAAAAATATTATACATATATGCAATGTTAAATATGAATTATTTAAATAGTTTATTTATTGTTTAATTACATAATTATTAATTAAATTTCTATGGCACCAAACATACTCTACCTTCAACTTTGCCCAAATTTCCAAAATATATTTGAATAAGTTTATTGTTCTAATAAGGGTCCAACCAAGATCACACACTGAATTGAATTGAATTGAATTGATATTATCTTAAGATCACTTTTCACCTAGAATAATTTTATTTTCAACTTTTTTTTTCTTCATTTATGAAAATGGGTCACCTCTCTATGTAATAATCCACATTCTGTAAAAAGTCATACTATTTAACATGGCCCCATACCTTATGAATATCTTATAAATTAGAGGATAGATCCAGAGACATATTTGGATTAAGGGGAAAAAAGTTTAGTAGTAAAAACATATGATTGTGTGTATTTCCATTTGTATATTCTCAGTAACATAAAGATCAAACAATAGATTCTGACATCTCTTGTTTAAATTTCTGATCATCTAGTTCTTGATGAATTGGTAGATACTGGCTGTCACTGCTTCTATCTATTATATGTCATTTATATCACTTGAATTTTATCTTTCATTCCCCTTGATTTTATTAGCTATGATCTTATATAAAGAGGTTTTTCTCTAACCAGTTCTTTGATTATTCCAAAAATATCCTTAAGGAACAGTCCAGACAGATGCTTGCTTTTGCCTGCATTTTTCTTAGGTAACCTGCATTATCCTATGATCAAAAGGAAAAGGGAATGGACTGAGGAGCTGCATGGCTGGGTCAAATGGTGATTTCATTCCAAGTTTTCTAAGGAATCTCCATTCTGCTTTCCAGAGTGGTTGCACCAATTTGCAGTCACACTAGCAATGTATGAGAGTGCCTTTTCCCCCACATCCTCGCCAACACTTATTATTGTTTGTATGTTTGATAACTGCCATTCTGACTGGTGTCAGATGAAATCCTAGAGTAGTTTTGATTTGCATTTCTCTAATTACTAGAGATGTTGAACATTTTTTCATATGTTTGTTGATTGATTGTATATTTTCTTCTGAGAAGTGTGTGTTCAGCTCTTTAGCCCATTTATTGATTGGGTTGTTTGGTTTTTTTGTTAATTTTTTTGAGTTCTTTATACATCCTGGAGATTAGTGCTCTATCTGACATGTGTGTGGCAAAAATTTGCTCCCAAAATGTAGGTTCTCTCTTCACCCCAATGAGTGTTGCTTTAGCTAAAAAGAAGTTTTTTTAGTTTGAATCCATCCCATTTATTAATTCTTGATTTTATTTCTTGCACTTTAGGAGTCTTGTTAAGGAAGTTAGGGCCTACCTGAGGTGATGAAGATTTGGGTTTACTTTTTCCTCTATTAGGTGCAGGGTCTCTGGTCTATTTCCTACAGACTTAAAATCAGCACACTATAGTAATACAGCCACATCAATGTTTATAGCAGCTCAATTCACAATAGCTAAAGTGTGGAAGCAACCCAGATGCCCTTCAATAGATGAATGGATAAAGAAATGTGGTATATATACATAATAGAATATTCCTCAGCAGCAAAAAGAGAATAAAATCATGGCATTTGTAGGTAAATGGATGGAGTTGAAGAATATCATCCTAAGTGAAGTAAGCCAAACCCCCAAAAACAAAGGCTGAATTTTCTCTCTGACAAGTGGGTGCTGATCCAAAGTTGTGAAGGGGGTGGGAAAAATGGAGGAACTTTGGGCCAAAGGGAGAGAGGGGAGGAGAGGGGGTATGGGGGCAGGAAAGAAGGTGGAATGAGGTGAACATCATTACCTTAGGTACATGTATGACTGTACATATGGTATGATGTTACATTGTGTAAAACCAGAGAAATGAAAAGTTATGCTATAACTATGTACAATGAATCAAAATGCATTATGCTGTCATATATACCTAATTAAAGTAAATACATAATTTTTTAAAAAAAAGGAAAAAGGAAGACACCACAGGTATAGGATTATTCAGTCCAGCAATGAGGAAATTTAGGAATCTAGGATGGATGCTTTGGGTCAAATCTAAACACACTTATCTCATATTGCCAACTCTAAAAAAAATCACAGCACAAATTTATAGTTTTATTAGGAAAAAGGTACTTACAGAAAGGAAGGAAAAGAATAAGAAAAAATAAAGTCAATTCCAGCAAACAAAACTAGATGTGTAGATGATAAGGAAGAAAGAAAGAAAGAAAGAAAGAAAAAGAAAGAAAGAAAGAAAGAAAGAAAGGAAGGAAGGAAGGAAGGAAGGAAGGAAGGAAGGAAGGAAGAAAGAAAGAAAGAAAGAAAGAAAGAAAGAAAGAAAGAAAGAAAGAAAGAAAGAAAGAGAGAGAAACAGCTTGGTATAGTAAGAACTCACCTGAGTTTGTAAAAGGTAACCTCCAAGCCCTCAGAAATATCAGAGAGAAAGAATATCTTTCTTTGGTGTTGGCATTTCTGTAGCAAGGGCCATGGCAAAAGCCATAGTAGCCTATGACTTAAAACACCATAAGAGAGCACAGAAACTATATTTTCAAACAAAGGCATGTTCAATGCAGATCTAAGACAGTAAGGAACTCAAAGGCAAGAGAAGAATTCTGAGTATGTAGGAAAATTTCTTGAAGTAAGATCCAGTGATTGAAAATATATGATTTTGCAACAAGGAGAAAAGAAAGGAAGGAAAGAAGGAAGGAAGGGAGGGAGGGAGGGAGAGAGGAGAGGCAGAGAGAGAGAGAGAGAGAGAGAGAGAGAGAGAGAGAGAGAGAGAGACATTCAAATGCCACTCTGAAGAAGCAGAAAGTGAACCATAAGGTCAAAATTATCTGCTAGACCTACTTGTGTGAGGTCACTGCTATGATAAACTTTTGTATTATGTCAGATCTTTGGGTTCTTTGAAAAGGGACAGTGAGGAAATGTGTTTGGAATTTTTAGACTTCAGAAGGAGTACACTCATGAAGTGGTTACAGACCAGGCTTTAGTTGATGAAAGGAGAATCTCTTGAAAACTTCTAATTAAAACTGAATAGACTCAGAAATTAAGAGAAAGAATTCTGAATTTGAATTATTTTAACGGAAACCCAGAAGTTCTTTAAATCTGTGAATATTAGCTAGCAAGGCCATTTAGTATTTTTTTTAAATCCCCCATGAATTTGTTAATGGGAGTTTTATATTTGAATGTGAAACATCTTACTGAAGGCCTCTTACTATTGATGTATTTTTCTCAAAATAGCCCTCTAGTTAGTAGCAATTAAATGGCATCTAACATTTTGTTAAATAAAGATAGGCAAAATACAGAAACCTAATACAGGCTGAGAATCTGATACTGAAATTCCAGGGAAATAGGCAATGATTATAGAGTATATAGCAAATACCAATACAGTGTTTACTGTAAGTCAGGCATCCATTATAATTACTTTACATATTCATTTATTTATTCTTGATAGCAACTCTATGAGGTAGGTACTATTATTATTGCTATTATTTGAAGAGGTACTGGGGATTGAACACAGGGGCACTTGAACACTGGATTACATCTTCAGCCCTTTTTATTTTATTTTCAGACAGTCTTGCTAAGTGGCCTGTGCTGGCCTTGAACCTGTGATCTTCCAGTCTCAACTTCACAAGTTCCTACAATTACAAACAAGTACCACCATGCCTGGCTGGTACTATTATTTTTATTATCTTCCTTTAATCAAAATTGAGGTCCAGAGAGATCAAGTCACTTCTTAAAAGTGTTAAGTGGCAAAATAATAATAATAGCATTGATATTAGACTGTCATTCTAGCATTATGTATTATTCATCCATAGGTACATAAATTAATTTTTAAAGATCCTCTTCATCTTATTGAGAGATTGATTTTTGTTCAATAAACTTTAATTAACAACTTTAATATATGTATATTATTTTGGCTAATTGTGAATTAATAATAATTGTACTGATAACTCAATCTGGAGAAAAATTATTAATCTTGACTGTCAATTTATAGAGATTTGATTGCAGAGAAAATAGGCTTCAATAAAAGGCTTCTAAGCATTAAAAAAAAAAGTGTTAAGTGGCAGTTCAGTTTGGCTCTAGGTAACAAGGTTCCAAACAGAGCTGAATTGAGAATAACCTGCCTGGAAGTAAGGTCATGAAATCTCTTACTTTATTTCATGAAAAAAAAAATTAACCAAAAAAAATGTAAGAAAAAATAGATACTTCTACTTGCACTTCTCACTCCTAGATCATAATCTAGATATTATACAAACTCATAACAGGAAGGAATTATAAACTTTATTCTACAATTCAAATGGTAACCTCATATTCCCCACTGAATCACACTACCTCCAGTTTTCATAAAATCAAAAGACTACAAAGCAAAGAAATCAACATTCAATGACATGTTTTCAAATATTAAATTTGATACTTGGTATATAATGAAAAATAAAATTAATGATATATATGTTTAATGTAAGCACAAAATTAAAAATTTATTATGAATAAAAGTTAGTAAAAAAAGACAAAAAAGTATTTTAAGAAACAAAAAGACAACTGAACCAAGATAATACATTTTTATAACTATAATGTAACATATATACATATAATTTTATATAGATACCAAATATAGGATGTGTGTATATATATGTATATGTACATATATATGTATATATATATATATATATATATATATATATATATATATATATATATATATATATATATATGGCTAGTGTGTGTGTGTGTATAACCTCAGAATAAAAATGAATGTTTTACTAGTTACACTATTTGCTGCATGACTTTGAGCAATCAACTGAACCTCAAAAGTCTTAACTTCTTAATTTAAGAAATGGAAATAATTATAATACTATGTTAGCTATCAATTGCCATGTAACAATACAAAATTCAGCAATCTAAAACAAAACAATTTTTAAAACCTATTATGGTTTTCAAGAGTGAAGAATCCAGAATGTCTCTGATTTAAGGTCTCTCATGAATTTTTAGTCAAGCTGTTGGTCAGAGTCACAACATCTGAAAGATCAACTAGGGAAGGATCTATTTCAAGCTCAGACGCGTCACCCTTAGAAGTTTTCAGTCCCTTAATGGCATTTTTTCAACTCATCCCAGGTAATCTCTCTATAAGCTACTTAAATATCCTCATGACAGGGCAGTTTGCTTCTCATAGAGCAAGTAAGTCAAGAGAAAGCAGAGGACAGGGCCAAAGTCACAACATAATCTTATAAGAGATGTACTGTTACTTATGCCATTCTTTATTGTTAAAAAACGGAGGGCACTACATTTGAATTAATAATAATCCTCAGGATCCCATTTAGTTATTTTTGCCCTTTTGTTAAAAATCAATTAGATATGTTTGTAGAAAAATTTATAGACTCTCTATTGTGTTTTGTATGTCTGTCTTTCTGCTAATTCCACAATGCTTTCATTGCTGAGGCTTTATAATAAAGCAGATTATTAAGTATTCTCATGTTCTTTCTCAAAATTGATTTGTCTACTCTAGGTCACTTGTGATTTCATAAAAAAACTTTAGTATCACCTTGTACATTTGTACATAAAAGTCTTCCAGAATATTTATTGAGATTGAGTCAAACCCTCAGATAAATTTTTGGGGAAACTGACATTTTAACAATATTGGGATTCTTCTTGTATAAAAATAATGGTACTTGTCTCCATGAGTTGGGATGGGGTTGCGGGGAGGATCTTTGGGTAGGAAGAATCACTAACTTCTTCATAGTTCTAAGAATGTTTTAGCTAGATGAATAGGGAGACTTCAAGTCAATTTCATTCATTAGAGGGGTCTCATGGAGTAGAAATGGGCCTGTACTGACATCCCCAGGATACTCACCTGTTGGTTGGGAAACACCCAGAGGCAGCACAGGGCATGGGTTCAATGCAAAGACTGTGAAGAAGTAAAGAGGTAGTAACAAGTCCTGCCAATCACTTATGCATGACAGAAGTAAAAATTGGAATCATTGCTTTCCCTGTGCCTCCAAAATATAAACTTAGATCATTGACTTTTAATATTTCATGTGTTACAAATATAAAGATTTAATGCTATGATTCTTTCCCTAAAGACTGCTTTAGCTGCAGTCACAAAACATCATGTCATATATTCATTATTTTTCATTTCAAAAGGTTTCTTCTATTCCTTATGTGATATCTTCTTTGAACTGTAAGTTACTTGGAATTACATTGTTTAATTTATATTTTTTTAAATTTTCCAGTATATTTTTGTTATTTTTTTCTAATTTATTATGTTTGGGTCATAAAATATACTCTGCATGATTTCCATTTGCTTTAAATTTACTGAATGTTATTTTACAGTCGAGTATGCAATCTATCTTAGTAAATGTTCCATATGCAATTAAAATGAATAGATATTCTGCTGTTGTTGACATTTATACTCAAATAAATGACCTATATTATAGGACAAGTTGACTGGAAGTGGTTTTAAAATGTTATATATCTTATTGGTTTTATGACTTGTTCTATCAATTACTAAGGGGAGAGACTTGGATGTAATTGTGAGTTAATGAAAAAATGGAATGTTAGAGCATAAAGCCAAATTTAGTTGGGAGGATTTGTGAAATCTAAGTCTTTTCTGTGTAGTAGAATTTTTCACAAGGCTGTGACTAACTTTAAATCTCTGACAAATATATATTAATAAAATATAGTTTAAAATAAAACGAATTTATAAAAAAAAAAACGGAGTTTATCTGTTTAGAAAATTCCAAACTTCTATATTATTTCAAGTGCAGCGCAATAGGGCTTCAATATACATGAAATGGAAGAAAAGTAAGTCATAAAAAGTGAAAGAAAGAGCAAGAGAGAGTAAGGAAAGAGAGAAATTCAATTAGTGTGCTCTATCACCTATGCAGAAGTAGCTTTTGCATGGACAAAGTTCTGGCGGCTTTGATTCTCTTCAAGAGTTGATTCAAATCTTGCTTTCATTAAATCACACATAATAGATGATACTTCGTATATCACAGGCTCCCATATGCAGTATTTAGAACACTGAAAGCATTTCTCCTATTTTTTCTGTTCTCCATGAATCACTGCTTACAAAACTAATATTGAAAATATTATAGGAACACACTTAATTCATATAAATTTGTCAGCTATACCTCAATAAAAATTTGAAAAAAAAATTTTGAAAGAAATTCCCTCTAATTCCTTAAACTGAATTCCTACCTGAATTTTCTTGGCTTCATTTAAATTATATTCTAAAATCTAGCATATTGTTTTGTAGATAATCTTCTCTTTAATATTCTTCCAGAAGTGAATAATTTTTGCAATTATCAATATTTCATTCTATGAAAACAAAATCAGCTAAGAATGTTTCTTCTCTCTCATTTTCTCTTTCTCTTTTTTCCTCTCTCTCTCTCTCCCTTCCTTCCTTCCTTCTTACCAATGCATTTTTAAAGACAATATTCAATTTTTATTATTTAATTATTAAAGCCATATTGGAAGACTACATAATGTAATGGTTAAGGCCATAGTGTTTTGTTAAATGGCTAGATGTGTCTTTGCTCTGCTGATCACAGTCGCGACCACAGTAAAAGTAGCTGGAGGAAAGAAAAGCACTGTTGAGATAGATGTCAATCTCCCTGATGAGTTACCAGGTGTGGGATTTGGGGGAAATTTACCTAAATTCCTGAGCATTTCTTTCCCCATGTTAAAAAATAATAATACATTCTCCTAAGTGTTTTTCTACAAGCTGAAGATATAATCCATATAAATTTTTTGATGCAATTTCTGAAAGGTACTAAAAACCTTATAGATGTTCATTGGCAGCCAAATGTATTAGTCAGTTTTCTGTTATTATAATGAAATACATGAGTCATAACTTAATGAAGAGAAAAGGCACATTCAGCTAACATTTTTGAGGCACAGTGTCTAAGACTGGGCAAGTCTCATTGGTTTTCCCTTTGTCGAGGGTGGTAGATGGCAACATATCATGGCAGGAGTGCCTGTAGAAGCAAACGGTCATATCTTGAACAGGAGCAGAGAGAAAGATAGAGGATAGGTGGGGTTAGGCTTGCTCTTTTTACAGTCTTCTCATAAGAACCCAAAGGGTCTAAAGAGAACTATCTGATAACCCCGATAAGGTTCCACTCTCATTTATAACACCACCTTTCAACAGTGGCACTATGGGGACCAAGGCTTAATCACAGTGATCCCTTGGTGGGCATGAACTACGTTCAATCGATGGCACCAAGGTTTTTGAAATAGCAACAGTCACGAAATTGTTGCTATAGTCTAAATGACAATTGTACCAATGGCCACTGAAAAATTTCCCTACACCTGTTGTGTTAAATCACCTCAACTGAGAGTTAATCAGTTCTTTGGTATACAGTTTATATGTGAAAATTCATTGTAAAACAATCCATAAGAATTTAAGATGACTGCATTGGGTTTGAACCAAACTCTTTAAGTTTGATATCCACAATTTGTTTTTCAATACTACTACTATCTTTTACACATTGGTATATTTTGTACACAAAAGGCCAACAGAGGCCAAAGTGAGGGAACAGATGGAGGTTAAAAGGCTGACAGACTGTGAGATGTTGGGTGGCGTGGAGGACACACACAGGCCTTGAGCTCTTCTCATGCCAGACTGCACAGACACTGAAAGTCTGTGTGGATGAATGTCCTAGATCTTCCTGGATGCAATAAAACAGACTGTCTATCAGAGGCAACCTTCATCCATTGGCTCTGCCTGAGTAAACCTATAAAAAGGAGCTTGGATGACAAAAAATGCAGTCAGAATCCGAGAAAATCATAGCCCAGTAGCAAGGCTAGGATATAGAGGATTTATATTAAGCCCCAATGAAGTAGAAATATCCACCAGGAAAACAAATGTAAGAGATAAAGTCTTTCAGTCACACCTTTTGCTTTTTATTTTTATTTTTTCAATCTTGGGTTTGATGAAAACTCTACTTATAAAAATTGCCTAGGCCAAAAATTTAATTGACATATATAGCTTAAAAGTTCTTTCCCCATTTAGTAAGTATCATAGACTGGTGGCTGTTTCATAAAGCAGGGATGATAATTTTATATAGGCCTATGCTTAGACTCAAATAAATTTTTCCACTAATTTTAATGTTAATATTAATGCATTACAGTTACACATAATAGTGGGGTTCATGTTGGTATAATCATACATGCATGGAATATAATTTGTTCCATTTCAGTCCCCTGTGCGTCCTTTAATTTAGAGCTTTTTGAAAAAATCCTGACACTAAGCAGGTCCTCCATAAACCTAAGCATGGTACCTACTTTTTTTTCCCCCCAAATCTGTTGACAGAGATTAGGACTTTTCACTGGTAAATTCCAAGAAGTAATTATTTAATTTGGTCTTTAACGTAGTATCACTCAATATTTTCAATCCTTGCTCCTCTCTGATCTAGGCTGAAAATAGCTTCATTTATAGTTTGCAAATATGATGCCACCAGTTCATCTCATCTTCATACACTAATGCAGTTGTTTAGACTCTAATGCTAATAACTTGTTTTAATTTCAATAAGGGTCACTTGGATTAAAATAGAAAAATAAACAGAATTTTATCTTGACAGTACTAGGCACCTGTTTTATATCACCTCATTATAATGTGCTTTTTGTCAAATGGATGTGCTCTCGCAACAACCAAAAAAGGAGCTAGATAGTCCATTATTGCTATAGGAAAAAGTGATCATATATGCCTAACGTGGCATCCTGTCTTCCCAGGGTGGACAAACCCAAACAGAAATTCTGAGCTCTGTGAGAATAAAAACAACAAAGATAAACCAGTGACAGTTAAAAACTAAGAGAGAAAAAAAATAAAAGGACACTTTTGGCTCTCTTGGGGTGCCTAAGATTTATCAAGAATGAGTAGGGTCTGGAAAGAATATAATAAATAATGACATAAAAGGATTTGAACTTAAAAGAATTGGGGAGAATGAACTAGGTTAAGTTTTCCTGGTCCGGATCGGTTGTATTGCAGAATATTGAGAAAACTGGCAGATGAACATATTCAACTTCAATAATCTTTAATGAACTATAGAGAATTGACTATAATCCAGAGATTAAAAAATTGCATTCTGATTATTTAGTCTCAAGAAAGAAAGAAATTCTGATGAAAGTATCACACAGATGAACCTTGAGGACATTATGCAAAGTGAAATATGCTAGTGACAAAAAGACCATGTGATTCCACTAATATGAAGTCCCTAGAGCCATCAAAATTGTAAAGACAGAAAGTAGAATGGGGCTAAGAATTTATTGTTTAATGGGTACAAAGTTTCAGATGCAAAAGTTACAAAATTGATTGCATAACAATATGAATATTATAATATTTAATACTACTGAATTATACATTTAAAAATGATTAAGATGGTACATGTATTCCACCAAAATTAGGGAAAAAAATACCTTCACAAACAAGCCATTCTTATTTTTAAATGAAATTATAAAACCCCAAGTTTATAATATTTAAGATAGATTATATAATTACTATCAATCTTTTAGAAAAGCTGTAGCAAGCTTTTAGGGGGAAAAAAGTACCAAATATTTGAAACAGCTGGGAATCCACTAAGAACAAGTGAAACAAGGAAATTTTTATATATTGAAAAAAAAAAGCATTCAAAATGGAGAATGAGTGGTGAAGTAAATGGATTCATAACTACTTTGAAAATGTGTTCTAAAAAGTGTTAATTAATGTATTAAAGTATATAGAATATGATCACAAATGTCAAAGTGAAGTGATACAAGGACAGACTGCTACTATTTCAGGTTGTATAATTTAAACAGTTCAAAAGCATATAACAATGAGTTGATTTTATTTTGAATAAGTGAACCAATAATACATAACTCCCCAAGCAAAACAGGGTGGGTAAGATGTAAATCTATTGTTAAGAAAGATTTATAGTTGAGTTCTCTATAGAACTATAGCAGGAAATAATAGTGTAAATTTAGACTATATTATTAAGAGAATATAGGAGTTTCTTGTTTGAGTAAAAATATAATTAGAGTAAAGAAATTTCCTAGTTTTGTAAGGGATTCAGGCATGATTTGAAATGAGTCAGGCATGATTTGAAATTCTGGATCTATGGCAGATGTACTTAATCTCTGTTTTCTCATTTTTGAATTATTGAAAATAGTGTTAATTTCCTCAGTTTGTTGGAGGTTGAATAAAAGCATATATATAAAGTTTGTAGTACAATGCTTGCCATTTGCTATGAACTCAGAAATTTCATACTCCTGTTGTTAGTAATACTACTGTAGTTTTAGTTTTACCCCATGTCTTTGGGCCATTATTATTATTATTATTATTATTATTAATTTGCATTTCACTTGCCAATAAGAATGCAAGTGTCTTAAGAGTTATATTAGAGGGTATGTAGAGGGCGATGTGCCTACCTTATTCCTATATTTGGTGTCAGTTTATTCAAAATAATATTTCTCAAAATCGTCCCTTTCCTACCTAGTTGGCCATGGTCAATGGGTAGCCCTGTTTAGCCTCCTCCTGGTAGTAGAACAAGTACTTTCTAGCAAATATGTTTTCTTCTTGGATTTATTTTCTCCATTCATTCTGATGTCCAATTAACAAAATACCAGTACTGTTCTACGTATAAAATACACAATGGCAACACCCTACCACAGGAAAATCTTCCCTGTCTTCACAGTAGCTTTGGCTACCTCAACTCTCAGGATTCTCCACTTCATCTCACGGACCTATAGGTTCCCTTTGTTCCAGGAGAGCTGCTTTTTTTCTCCTATCATATTCTTTATCTTTGATTGTGTTATTTCTACCAGTTTCCAGTATCTTGAAGCTTATTTTACCAGGTAAGCCTACAGTGATCTTCCTTTCTGGTCTTCACCAACAGCACTTAATGCAATTCTTGGTTATGCCAAATAATTATGAAGTCTTGTTTTGGAGGTTTGTCATACATACCATTGCTTTCCTAGGTAGGTATGAAGAAACATAAGTCATCTTTTCCCACTATGCTGAACAATGCACAATAGACAAATTCACAAAGTGGGTGCATGACAAATTGATGGTAAATAAATTGACAAACCAATGGATTCCCTCAACACTGAATCCATGCTATGTTCTAGGGTCATGTAAATCCAAAAGGATATAAAATAGTGCTGGTTTGTTAAGCAGACTCTAGGAATACAAATCTACTATCTACAAGGAAAAGATGTTTCCCTTTTCCACAAAATTTCTCATTTCAGTGACATGCTAATAATGTTTTAATCCCATGTATATGTCACATAAAAAAATTTCTTTCTATTTCCTGTCTCTGGGACTTGACTTCATAGAAATGACTTCATAGCTAGAACAAAAGACTGGGTTTCTTCATTTCCATCATTATTGTATATACCAAGGAGCACAGTCATGGCCAGAAATTGCCAAAATCCATTATTCCAGCATTATGTAAACCTTTTAAGTTTTGTTTTTTAATAAAAGAAAAATATCCTGCTGGACCCTCCTGTATGATGTATGATGTACAGTGCTGTACATCATATCAGGGAGCTGTGACAATTCAAACCTCGCTAAGCACAAGAGCCAAGGGAACGATTAGCAGGCTTCTAAACCCAGAGCTTAACATTCTGGATGAGACTAGTGTCACAGGTTCCTTTGGAATGTGATTTCACTTGATTCTTTTCCATCTGGATCCGTGAAAGTACGAGGGAGGCTGAAACAGTTGGAGAGGGAGGGAGAACGTGTCTAGAGTGATGACAAATTTAAAAATATCACCCAAGAGCCCTGAGCGCTCTAGCTATGCAGTCTAAATATAGTTATGCCAACAGGAGAAGAGCACCAGTTGGGCTTTCAGAAAGCCACTATAGCACCAGGTAAAGATGACTCACCAGAGGGAGTCCGGCTGGGATGTGCCAGTTCAGCGTTTTCTCACCAAACAGTCACAGTTCAGTCCCTTCTCCGAATGCCACACTTAGCTCAGAGCATAGAGAAGCAATGACACATTGAAACGGAATTCCTAGCATTAGACCATTGCTAAGGCTCTCAAAAAACATGTTTATTGTAACAAGTCTTTCTAGGTAATGATTATTATTGGCAAAGGAAACACACGCGGGTGCACACACATGCAGCTGGTATCATTTCATCTTGTACACATTTTGTTTTTGTTTTTCTTTTCATTCACCCCCATTACATTTCTGTTGTTGTTTTTTTTTTTTGCAAAGAAACCTAAAATCAGTGCTTCATTAAACATATTATTTTTAACTTTCCAAAGAATAAGTGAGGATCCTAAGAAGGAAAAGCCCTTATTTTCATACAATTTCTGTTATTTTTTTTTCCATTGTGTTTCATGCAAACATAATTTGAATATACAATTCCCTGAAACCTCAATTAAAATCAAACCTTTTTGGGCCTATTGTTAAAGCTGAGTGTGAAGCCATCTATTATAGATCTTGCCCATTGCATATTTATTGTGTTGAAGAGATTTACTGCATTTTAATGGCTACATGTTCCTACGTGGATTCTCAACCAGGGCTATTTAAAAACCTCCAGTGATGAGCTAACTATAACAAGCTTGCCATCTGTGTCTCTTAGGAAGCAAGAGTTTTAAATTTAGTCAACTCTTGTCGCCACTCTCATTTTCAGTCCAACCTCTTCTGTAAATTCCGTTCTACAGATTCTTGTTTCTGCAGGGGAGTTGCCGGTAGACTAGGCTGACTTGTTAGCAAGAATAGGAACCAGAAGAAATTTCCTGACTCTGACTTCATTTAGTGATGGCAGTTGAGTACTCTAATCCCAGCTCTTCCTTTCCCCTTCCTCACTCTATTTCAAAGTAAGATGTTGAGGTGCTACCAACATTTCTACCATTGCTTCCAAGGAGTCATTCTGTAGGGATTCAGCACAGAAGGTGGGTGATTGCATCCACCTCCTGCAGACTGATTCATTCAGCAATTTCTATACCAGAACTAGGCATGCAGGGAAGGCATGCCTTCTCCTTCACCTTCCCATATCCCCCTCCTCCTTTTTATTTCTTTCCCATCTCTTTCCTATTTTCCCTACTTCCATTCTTTTGTCCCCTGAAAAAGTAATTAGTAATGAAAAACAAAATAACAAAAAAGAAGAAAGACAGAAAAATATGTAAATCATTTCTCTTTTAATTTTGGACAAAATTTATCTTTTAAAGTTTGGTGCTTTGCATGTTATCTTCAAAATCCAATCACAGAGAACTGTCAGTGTTTATTAACTTTCTCTACAGCTTATATCCAGAGATAGTCAAAATGATTTGACAAAAACAAATGGATAATAAACTACAGTGAATTTTGGATTCCTCATCTATTACCAGTTTAACTGAATAATTCTCTGAAAGTGCAGACTGACTACAACAAAGACTTTTATTTTAGAAATATGACATTTTAAAAAATTTCCAAAATCATCATTTTACAAAGTCCAGATTCAAAAATGACATCCCAGTTCCAGAAAGTCTTTTCTTTTGCAAATAAAGATTTGTTAATTAAAAAATGGAAAAATGGAGAGCCTGGGTTAGAAGAAAGCCATGAATTAAATCAGTGCTTAAAATTGTGCCCTGTCCAGCATAACCCATGGAGCAATATTAAAATATATGTGTTTAAAAAATCAAAAAAGAAATCAACCTATATCGATTATCCATGTACGATATCAATTGGAAGAACAAAAGCAAATATGAATAGATCCTGACCTTTTGCTTTCATTTAAATACACAGTAGACTCACAGACACTGAATTCTGTCTCACATTTTGGCATTTTCCCCCAAACACAATTCAAAAGTCAAACCACTTTTAAGTCATGGGTTAAATGCTCTCTCATATTCTTAGAACTTAACTTTGTAAACAATTTATTTCCTTTCACATATCATTACATTTTATTTAATGTTAGTTAATTCCCCTGAGTTGACATTACACATTGTATGCAAGTATTACATTATTGTACTATAAAATATAAATATTTAAAATTAAAAATTCATTTAAAAATGGTCAAAAAGTAGAGAATCTGGTCTTTGGACAGATCCAATCTAATGATTAAAAAAAAATACTTCAGATGGTTCAGTGGCAGGGAATGGAAAAGAGGGGAGGGTGAAGGAGAGAGGAATGTCTGAAACTGAGCATCCTACACCTGAAGACCCACCATCCCCTTTAGCTGTGTCCAAGGAATCCTCACCGGTCAGGACAGCTTCAATCTGAGTCCAGCTGTGGGTTTCCTTTTTTCACTTCAAGGCCTTGTCTCATTCTAAGTTTCCCAGTTCACCTTAACTCTGCTTCTTAAAAAAAAAAAAAATTACTTGCTCTGAAGTTGAGGAAAAAAATATTGATGAGAAAATTTCTATCCCATTAACTTTGATCAATCGTAAAGTTTGAATAATTGGTCAATCTTCATTCTAAATGTTCTGGTTGCTTCCTTTTGATCTTGGCAATGTGAAATTGCATTAATAATAATCATCATCTATATGACTCTTAGTAGTATTTGTTATCACTAAATAGGCAGACTTTTTCCTCTTATGACTCTTACTGTTAAGAACTGGTTATGAACTGGTGATTATAAAAAATAATCTTAAAAATCTTTGAACTTGCACTAAATAATAGTGTAATCTGTCAATGAGAAAAATGATCTGGGAGTCAAGAGACCAGTCTTCTTTGCTCCTGTCCGCTAACAACATAAGTGACCTTTGACGAACCATGTATCCTCCTTTAGTGTGTCTTTGCTTGTAATTTAATACTTAATTTTTTTAATTGATGCATTAAGAACAGACAGTGGCTGAATTTTTGGTAAGTGTTCCTTTTCTTCTTGTTTTTTCCATCTTTCTCTACTAATAAAGATTTTGAGCTTACTCAGGAAAAGTAGAGGTAACATATCCCTTTAGGTTCTAGTAGAGGTAAGAGGGCCCTGTAGGAAGGGACTCTCCCTTGATGTTCATCATTGTGCCCCAAGAACTTAGAGAACTATAGGCACTCAACAAGTATGTGTTGAAGGAATGGGTTAATGTGTTCTGGGACATACCTTTTCCATTAAGAATCCCAGTGTTTAATCCTGGTTTCTTCCCAAAACTGTCACCTGAAATAACACCTATTCAGCCCTTTATTTCCAGTGCAAATAGCAAAAACTAAGGTCCAATTTAGTACTCATGCTGCCTCACAAATTTTGGCACATAAAACAGGGATATAGTAAAAACAATGCAAAGTCCTTCACTGGTATTATAATGACAATGCCATGCTTGATTTGTTTAAGTGTGTCTATATCTTAGATTGTGAAAAAATACAGGATTATAAAGTTGCCACAAAATAGAATTATTGCTATAAATTATTTGGACATCATTTTAATAGTATTTCTCTTTTAGTAATGACAAAATGCCATGTAGTGAGGTTTTTATTTTTGTAAATATTAAATATAAAACTGTATATTTAAAGTTTTTTTTAAAAAAAAGTATTCTCATTTACTTATTTTTGTTCCTCCATTTATGCATTTATTTTTGTCTTCATTCGCAGGGTTCTGCTTAACAATGTACTGAGCAGAGTCAGATTATGTTGAAAACTAGGGTTCAAATCGACATTCTGTAATTTGATACTCATTACTGGGCTCTGTCTTTATCATCTTTAAAGTGAAGATAACGATGATATTAGCCTAATTAGGTTGTTGTCAGAAGAAAATGAGTTATCACAAGAAAAAAGCCATTTAGAATAAAGCATGTCACAAAATTGGTATCCAACATGTTAGTCATTGTGTGAGAAGCATAATTAACTTTTTGAAGAGAAAAGAAATTTATCATTACAGATTCCTAATCCACACAATTTGCATGTCTTCAACATATGATCTGTTTACATTTCCACCACTTTCAGTTAGATACTCCTGGCTTCCTGCATTTTCTCCCAACAGGGGGAAGGTGGTGGGTGGGGAGGTGGACCAAGCCTACTTCCTCAGGTGATGGGGAGGGGGCATAGACCTAGATGCGAGCAAGTCAGCTGAAGAAGGTTGGAGAGAGAGATGTGGCACCCTCATTATCCAATTTGGCAGCTACCAAGTCTTATTACAGGTATAATTCCTTTATCAGATGTATACTTTGGAAATATTTTCTCTCACTTTGTAGCTTGCTTTTCATTCTCCTAAGTCTGTTTGAAAATGAATCTTTGATTTTGTTGAAGACAAGTTGCTTGGTTTGTTCTATAAATCACATATAGGGCATAAAAAATAAAAGATTTTTAAAAAAATTTCTGTTTTAAGGTTACAAAGATTATTTTCCTATGTTTCCTTTTAGATGTTTTCTAATGTTAGATTTTAAATTTAGATCTATGTTTCACTTTATTTTAATCAATGGTGTGAGGTATTATGCTTATAGATAAACAAACGATCTGTCAATGTTTGTTGAAAACAGAATCCAATTTTAACTAAATTATTTTTGGATCTGTGTCATAAATCATTTGTCTTTATATGTGTAGGTGTAAATCTGGATCATCTATTCTGTTCTATTGATCTGTTTGTCTATCTTTATGCCAATACTATACTTTATGTCAATGTTAACATTTAGCTCAAAATAGTTCATAATTTCAGTTTGATTTTGTCTTAAACCATTGAATACTTGAGATTTTTTTTTATTTAACTTCTAAATATTGACAGATCTTTCAGATATCTTTCTTTTATTGATTTCTAATTATATTATATTACTTGAATAATTTAAAATGTGTATAGACTTGTTTTATATCCAGGAAGGAATTCTGTTTTGATAAATGTTATGTAAACACTTGAAAAGAAAATTAAAATGGTCTGTATTCCACTGTTGTTGGAAGACATGTTCTATAAGTACCAATGAGGCATATCCTTTAATATTGTTGATTAAACCTTTTACAATCTTACTGACTTTCTGCCTACATGTTCTATTAATTATTTAGAGGCGATTACTAAAATCTCTCGCTATAATTTATGATATGTTTATTTATCTTTTCACTTTTAATAATTTTTTACTTCATGTATATGATAATTCCGAGGCACATAAACATTTACATATTGTTGTGGTTTGGATGTGAAAAGCCCCCTGAAAGCTCATGTGTGAAACAATGAGACAAGGTTTCAAGGAGAAATGATTGGGTCACGAAAGCCCTAACCCAATCAGTGAATTAATCACCTGATGGGATTAATTGAGTGGTGACTTGAGGCAGGTGGGGTATGGCTGGAGGAGGTGGGGCACGGGGGCATGGCTTTGGGTATATATTTGTATGTAGCAAGTGGAGTCTCTGTCTGCTGTCTGATCATCATGTAAGCTGCTTCCCTCCGCCACATTCTTAGCCATGATGTTCAGCCTCACCTTTAGCCCTGAGGAATGGAGCTGGCCTTCTATGAACTGAGATCTTGGAAACCAGTGAGCCCCTACATAAATTTTTCTTCTCTTCTACAGTGTGCTGGTCAGATCTTTTAGTTACAGCAGCAAAAAAGCTGACTAAAACAGATATATCTTTTTGGTAGTTGGAATCCAATCACTGTACATTTTGCTGGACATTCTTTGCACATGGTAATATTATTTTGCCCTAAAGTCTACTTTCTGACTTTAATTTATCTACTCAACTTACTTTTGATTAGTTCAACATGGTATTTTTTTTCATATTCTTTATTTTTATTAAACTTTTTGAGAAAAGTTTGACATTCACACAACACTGTAGGAAATAGTACCTAGACATTCCACGGACCTTTGAATTACTTCCTCCTAAAAGGCAACACTGTGCAAGACTGAAGTGCAGTATCACAACCAGGATGTTGACATGGATATAACCCAGATGCAAGACCTTTCCATCAAAACTAGGGTTCCCTCATGTTGCCCTTTATGATCCCATCCTCTTTCTTTTATCACACCATTATCCAGCCCTGGCAACCACTATACTGTACTCTGTTGCTATAAATTTTGCTATTTCGTGAATGTTATAAAAAAGGACTCATAGTGTATGTAACTCTGTGGAATTAGCTTTTCTAATCTAGCATAATTCTCTGGAGATTTATCCAGATTATTGTGCATATTACTAATTTGTTTCATTTTATCTGTGAACAGTGCTTTAAGGTATGGATATATCACAATATTTTACTATTTATTTTTTTTACCAGATGCAGGATATTTGTCTTGTTTCCAGTTTATGGTTATTAAAAAAATACTGTTCTCAACATTTCATAGGTAGATTTTAATTTCTCTGAAATAAATATCTAGGACTGAAATAGTTAGGTCATAGGATAATTTTGTTTAGATTTTAAGAAAAAGCCAAGATGTTTTTGAGACTGACTATGATAATTTATATAACTAACAGCAATATACAAATGATCCAGTTTTCATATCTCCTACTCATTTTGTTATTGTCACTTTTTTTTAAAAAAAAATTAGCCATTCTGATAGGCACATAGTGTTATAGTGATTTTAATTCACATTTTTCTAATAGCAAATGCAGTTGGGAATCTTCTCAAGTGCTTATTGTATATTCAGATGTTTCCTTCAGTGAAATGTCTCTTTATGATTTTTGCCCATTTTCTAATTGCATTTTTTGTTTATTGTTGAATATTGTGAATTTCTTATGTAATTTAGATACTAGTCCCAAGTAGTTTACAAATATGCGCCCCACTATGGTCTGTATCTTGTGTTATCATTACCTTACCAGAGTCTTTTTCAGAGAAAAAAGATACTGATTTTATATCTCAGTTTATCAATTTCTGTTTTATTTATTGTGCTTTGTCAATTATAAGATCTTTCAGACTAGCCTTATGAATGTTTTCTTCCATTTTATTTACCTGAAAAATTTTACAGTTTTATGTTTTACACTTAAGTCCACTGACTCATTCTGAGTAAATTTATACATAAAGTATGACACTCAATTTGAGTTCTTTGGGTTTTTTTTTTCCACCTTATATACATCCAGCTATTCCAGCACTATTTGTTGAAAACACTTTTCTTCCATTGATTTCCTTTTATTTACTCCTGTGTCAAAATTGGCATATTTTATGAGTCTATTTCTAGATTCTCTGTTTTGTTCCATTGAAATTTTGTATCTTGGGAGAAAGTTTGTACTTTCCTACCTTTGAAAGAAATCTGTGATTCCTAAGTAATTAAGAACAAATTTATAAACAATTTTAAGAGTAAAAATTATCAAATTAACTGAGGACAGATTAACCCTTTTAAACCATTCCAGGACTGGGGTTGTGGCTTAGTACATGCAGGCCCTGGGTTCGATCCTCAGCACTCCATAAAAATAAATAAATAACATACAGGTATTGTGTACAACAACAACAACAAAATTTTTTAAAAACCATTCCATAAAAATAAATAAATAAATAAATCCCATGACTCAATACAAGACCTTAGTTTTTCTATTTCTAATGAAATGTCCCTATATCTGCCTATCAGATTTTCCTAGATTTGAGGCAGAAACAAGTAACATCCACATCCATCTCAACAAATAAAACTGTTGAAATTCTGGCTTTATTTTTTTTTTGTTACTCATGCAGAATTTATTTAATCATTTATTTTTCAGCAAATTCATATGCAGCAATTACTTTGTGCCAGGCACAAATTCAGTACCTGTGTGGGGAATCAACTAGAATGGAAAACTGGCCAAGAGGCGAAATTTTGGCTTTATGAATGTAGTACTTCATTTTTATTTTCACAATCACTCAGATTCTAGCAATTAATATTTTTCTTGCATGTTATAAATAAATTACATAGATTTTTTTAATGTTTTACATACTAACTGTAAACAAGAAACTAGTCCAAAACTCTAGTGGTACAAAATGTGTATTTGGAGATAGGATTAAGTTGGGTTGGTTTTAGCCAATTAATAATAGTTACTGACAGAAATTAAGCAAAAGACAATCTTAACACCTATCTATCTATCTATCTATCTATCTATCTATCTATCTATATATATAATACACATATTTTTGTCAATGGACCTTTATTTTATTTATTTATATGTGATGCTGCATATCAAACCCACTGCCTCACACATGCTAGGCTAGCGCTCTACCACTGAGTCATAATGCTAGTCCATTAACACCTATTTTTTTTTGAAGATTTTAAAAAATATATTGTGACCAAGCCAAAACAGGACATTTGTCATTGTTGATTTCATAAGCATAATAGTTATATAAATGTTATATCTTTAACATAACAATTATGTCAAAGACAGTGCTAAAATACAAAAGAAAAAATGTTTATCGCCTGTTGATTCATTGATTATTTTAAAGCACCAACTAATGTTTGCAAAAACTGTTCCTGAGTTTCAGTTCATGAATGGATCAGTGATGACCCTCACCCCATTTATTTCACTTTGCTACTGACTGACAAATACCTGATTCAGTCCAGTGAGGACTCCTGGGAAACTTGATGAAGCAGAAATATAACTTTCTCCAAAGTCACTAAATAATATTTCAAATAATATATGAAAACATTGAAAATGTAGTCATGTTTCCTTTTATTTTTTCCTTTGTTTAGCTCTTTTACAATATCCTTAGTGCCAAACTGGTATGCACACAACCTGTCAAAACTGATACAAATCAGTAATTCTTCATCTAAGAGAGAGCTTAGGCATATGGTAAACTCTCGGTACATATGAGTTTTTATTAATATTATATTATTAACATCCCTGCCATCAAAAAATCAATAAGTTCAATGACTAAAATAGACTGAGATGGGACATTAAAAGGCAAGCACAGTATCCATGATTATTGTGTTTCCTGTTAATAGGAATTGATATGAGCAACTCTTAACACTATGGAGGCTATAATTATATTGGAACAAGGAAAAATAATACAATTCAGCTTAGGCTTTGATATCATTGCCACACAAGGTGGGTCACACACCTCCAATGCTGCATACGAGCAATCAAAAACACTAAGGCAAAGAGCACTTTCTGTCCACCCATTAGCATGCACAAGAAAATATGGATTATTTTTTTCTTAATAGTAAGCCTCCATTATAAGAGTTAGAATGTTTCCCAAACAGAGTACCAACACAAAATTTTCAACCTGAGGTTTTCTACCAAATCCCTTAACAAAAGAATTTTATTGGTCTTTAACTCAAGAATGTAGCCTTCTACCACTGTCCTGTGAAGGTATGGGGTCTCAATAAGCAGTTCTTTTTTATTATAGAGAAATTTAATAGTTTTCCAAAGACCTGCACCCTCAAGTTTGTCATATCTTGACAAACACATTGATCTCTTGGCAGGAATTTTACTGTGTTGGCAAGAAATATCTTAGAACTATTTCATAAAGTATTTTATGATTTTGACACTCTAATTAATTGTGAATATATAAATTTATTTTATTCTATAATTGAAAGACTTCCTGTTATTATTATAGGGGTTGCTGAAAAATATTGAGCTATTTTGATGTAACTGAAAAAGAATGGATCATGGAATTGTATAAGTTTTCCAACCAAAGCAGAAGCAATGCTTCTGTAAGCTGAAATCAAGAATGAAAAATAGTATAATTTTTCTGATGGATAATATTTTAAAGTAATAAGGATTGGCTTTGAATACCAATTCCTTCTAATAAACTTAAAATTAAAATATGAATTCATAATAATTTTCTGACTGATAAAATACAACAAAGATAATTCAGGCATTGCCAAATACCACCTATTAATATGAAAGGAAATAATACAGACTGAAATGAACTGAAAAATTATAGTAATATATTTCAGCATTTTCAATTAAAATCACCTTTGAGGTATGCAGAAACTTAACTCTACTTTCAATCAGGATCCTAAGTTTATATCTAGCTTCATGAAGATCCTAAAAATGCAAAACCCTAAAACTATGCCAAATATTTTTTAAAAAATCTTAAGTTAAGAGACAGGGAAATTGAGAACTGGTGGGTATTTGAGATGAAGAGGAAAATTCAGTCTGATATTTGGAACAGCTTAATGTAAATATGGAACCTGGGAAAAAATGAATAATAGCTCAAGAAAGGCAAAAAGAGAATAATATAGACACAAGAAGATACAAGGAAAGAAAGTACTTCAGAGAGTAAGAAGCATGTGTCTTTCTTCTAAATCCTTCATAGCTTAATGCAGAAATTATCACAAAGTTAGTACTCAGTAAAAATTTATGGATGTATTAGTGGATTAAATGTATTTCCAAGAGATGTGAGACCTACTTGACCAGTTTTATTTATTTTTAGAAAAACTTAGAAGTAAACAAATAAAATGAGAGCAAACAAACTACAGGAAGGTAGGAAGAGGAAAGCATGAACCAGGTATCCCTTCTTACCAAGAATAAATTTTTAAAAACTGAATTATCAGTCTCGTCTTTATGGAGAACCGTAATTTTTAAAATATGCAAAAATAATTGAGGATTATCACCTTAAAAAGCCAGCTGATTTTCACATTGGTACCCCAGGTTGGCAGTAACCTCATGTAGATATCATGTATAGAGATTTTCTTCTAAGGTAGGAAGTTTCAAAAATGTCAATGCATTTAAAGTTGAGAACCAAATCACATTAACCCATGTCATAAGAGACACATGTATAACATGAATAATAATTCTTATTTTTATGATATGTATAAATCTGAATTTCAGATACTAATTTTTTATCAGAAAATTAATTATGGTAGTCAGTTTTCTGTCACTCTAATGAAATACTTGAGACAAGGAACCTGTAAAAGACAAAGTGTATTTTGGCTCACAGTTTTGGAGGTTCCGTGCATAATCAGTTGACCTCATTGCTTTGGGTCTAAAGAAAGGCAACATATTACGGTGAGAGCACATGGTAGAGCAAAACTCCTTACCTCAATATCCTGGAAGCAAAGAGGAAATGAAAGGGCCAGGGGCCAAGGGCCAGGGTCCTACAATCCTCTTTAAGGGCACATCCCAGTGACCCGAGGACCTCCCACTAGATACTCCCTCCTTCAAATTTCACAACACCATCCAGGGGACAAAGCCTATAATATGTCAAACTTTGGGGCGCATTGAACACCCAAACTACGACATCAAAATGTAAATGAAGTAGAATTTAAATTTGCATACTGCAAAGTATGTGTAGGTTAGGAATGGCTAGGAAACATTAATGCACATTAGGTTCCTCTCATGTTGGCTTATTACAAAGAAACCTTGAATCATAAGACTTGTAACATTTATTCTACCTTCTGATTGATTTTTGAGCCATTCTGGATTGAATTTGGAAGAAAGTTTAATCAGTGTCAGAAGATTTACATACATAAAGAAGCTATTTGGTATTATTAAATGTGATGCACTTTCATTCTCTCCTCCTGGATATACAACAAAATGAAAATAATGCCCTCTCTCTCACCATGTACAAAACTCAATTCAAAGTGGGTCAAGGACTTGGGAATTAGACCAGAGATCCTGTGCTTAATAGAGGTGAAAGTCGGCCCAAATCTTCATCACCTCAGATTAGGCCCCGACTTCCTTAAGAAGACTCTCAAGGCTCAAGAAATAAAATCAAGAATTAATAAATTGGATGGACTCAAACTAAAAAGCTTCTTTTCAGCAAAAGAAACAATCAATGAGGTGAACAGACAGCCTGCATTTTGGAAGCAAATTTTTGCCACACACATTTCAGATAAAGCACTAATCTCTAGGATGTATAAAGAACTTAAAAAATTTTACACCAAAAAACAAACAACCCAATCAAAAAATGAGCTAAGGAGCTAAATAGATACTTTTCAGAAGAAGACATACAACTGATCAATAAGTACATGAAAAAATGTTCAATATGTCTAGTAATTAGAGAAATGCAAATCAAAAATACTCTAAGATTTCATCCAATGCCAGACAGAATGGCAGCTATCAAGAATACAGACAACAAAAAATAATGACAAGGATGTGGGGAAAAGACACACTCAGACATTGCTGGTGGGACTGCAAATTGGTGCAACCACTCTGGAAAGCAGTATGGAGATTCCTTAGAAAACTTGGAATGAAACCACCATTTGACCCAGGTATCCCACTTCTCAGTCTATACTCAAAGTACTTAAAATTAGCATACTACAGTAATGCAGCCACATCAGTGTTTATAGCAAGTTAATTCACAATAGCTAAACTGTGGAACCAACCTAGATAGCCTTCAACAGATGAATGGATAAAGAAGCTGTGATATATATACACAATGGAATATTACTCAGCATTAAAAGAAAATTAAATTATACCATTTACAGATAAATGGATGGAATTGATGAATATCATGCTAAGAGAAGTAAACCAATCCCAAAAAACCAAAGGCCAAATGTCTATCTGAAAAGTGGATACTGATCCATAATGGGGGGTTGGGGAGTATGGGAAAATGGAGGAACTTTAATGGGGTAAAGATTTGTGCATGTTAAAATGAGCTATTCTAGTGGCAGAAATATCAGTTAGCAAAACCTGTTGAAAGAGAGAAAACTGGAATAACTTGAAAGTGGTTGTACTGATATCTACAGTAATATATCCTTATTGTATTTTCCAAGGTAATATTTATTCATTATTTCAACACTACATTTGGGACTTTTTTCATTATAAACCTGAAAACTAAACAGTATTCATTCTCATACTTGTCTATGCAATTGAACTGCTATTTTTGTTTTTAAGATTCAGTAATATTACCTTGGCAAATACAATAAGGATATATTACTGTAGATATCAGTACAATGGTTGGTTTTATTGGAATCATTTTTGTGATTCCATATGCAAGCAGGATCGGCATTCCTTCCCAAGAGAATATGCGTGAAAGAGGAGGAGAAGCAATCTTAAGGGAATCAGTTAGTGGAATTCCAATCTCCAACTTGTTTTGTAAATTTCTCTATGCCAGTTAGTTCTTTTTGCATTACCATTTCCTCATTTATAAAAACAGGACCAATACTGTGTGCAAACACAGATATGTAGAAATGAATTCCTCTATTATGTATAACTATAATATACCAAAAATTAATTTTAAAATTAATTAATGAGTTAATTAAATAGGGTCAATGTTTCTTGACTTGTATAACAGGGCTGTTGTAAGATTCCAACCAATTATGTTTGCAAAATTTACTTGAAAAATATAAAATGCTAACCAGTATTAGTTTTAGGAATTGGATACAGGGGTTTTTGTTGTGTGTAAAAATTGGGGAAATTATCTCAGTAAATATTAATCTTCAAATCTTGTAGAGCAAAGTTAATTTGTAATACAAATGTCAGGAAAGAGTCATCTTCTTTATCCACATATTTTTTTCACCCAAATCTCATTTTTCTTAAAAAAAAAAAAAGAAAGAAAGAAAAAAAAAAACTACCAAAGATGGAATTGATACTCCATGTTGCTGAAAATATCTCAGCTTCATGGAGGGTCTAGATCTGTTACAAGTGACTATGTCACCTTATGTTTTGACACAGAATACTTTCTATGGAAGAAAAAGGCATCAGATATCTGTGTAAAAATGTGCTTATCTCAGAAATCAAGAACTAAGATAAAATAATCACATCCCTTAACATGAAACAACTAACAAATAAACCTAGTTTTAGAGAGCTGTTAATCTTTACAAAGCATTGTTTCAACACTACATTTGGGGCTTTTTAGTTTGTATTTGCTTTACCGTAATCTCTTCAGAATGCATTAACAATGTTTTATGTTTGTTTATTTTTTTTCTAGTACCATAGTCTAATATACTAAAGGACAACGGAGCTGATATATGTTTACCGATTTTGTCCACTCACCTCAGTTGGTAAAATACTTTTAGAAGTTTGACAATAACATGCCTTTGTCTATTGATTTCTTTCTCTCCCATTTGGCAAATATTGATTTTTTTTGTGCATTTACAACATGACTTCATTATCTTTAATTCCTTCTCTATAAATCAACATTGCTGACAATGGAAGGTGAAATATTCAGAACTTAAAGAAATGCCTTTGATTGAGTAGTTGTTCTAGAGCCAAAGATGAGAATACAAAGAAACAGAATGGGACTTGTCATAAAATTCATACAGGTTATCTATGTTTTGAAGACCAAAAATTGAAAACTGCACATTAAGACTAACATGAGATCTTGGAGAAATGTTTATTTTATCAATAGTCATCAAGTTTTTGACTTGATCTTTTACTGGAGTTTCCAGTCATTGCCTGGAAAATATCCCTTGCCTTCTTAAGAAAATTGGCAGAGAAACTGGCAATCCTAAACCAGAAAACAATGCTTTCTAGTATTAATACTGCAACTACTCTAAGCATTCTGGCTAGATCCAGAATGGACATCTGGGCTGGACGCAGTGGCACATGCCTGTAATCTTAGCATCTTGGGAGGCTGAGGCAGTTCAAAGCCAGCCTCAGTGACTTAGTAAGGCCCTAAGCAACTCAGCAAGACTCTGTCTCTAAATAAAATACAAAAAAAGGGCTAGGAATGTGGATCAGTGGTTAAGTGGGTTCAGTGTCTGGTGCAAATTAAAAAAAAAAAAAGAAAGAAAGAAAGAAAGAAGGAAAGAAAAAATAGAGTTGATACCTCATGTAAAAATAATGCAAACCCTGCATGTTTTCACTTATATGTAGAAGTTGAAAAAGTTGATATGATAGAGGTAAATATTAGCATAGTCGTTACTAGAGCCTGGGAATGGTGGGATAGATAAAAAATAGTTAATGAATACAGTGGTGCAACAAGATAGGAAGACTAACTTCTAATGTTTATAGCACAAGGGGTGACTGCCATTGACAACATTTAAATTTATATTTCAAAATATCTAGTAGAGAGGAATTATATATCTTTTTTCTTTGTTTCTTTCTTTAAATTTAGAGACAGTGTCTCACTGGATTGCTTAGCGCCTCACTAAATTGTTGAGGCTGGCTTTGAACTCACAATCTTCCTGCCTCAGCCTCCTGAGTCACTGGGATTATAGCCACATTATAGGCTGGGATTATAGGCATCTGGTAGATAAGAATTTGAATGCTCACATCCTACAAAAATAATAATGTTTGAAATGATAAGTTATATGAATTCCTCTGATCTCACCATTTTACATCACAGAAATGTATTAAAATATCATGTTGTACCCCCAAAATAAATAAAGTTATTATAAGTCAGTTAAAAATGAGAAATAATAAAAATAAATGTATACTAAAAAATTTGTCAGAAAAGTAGATGTTTTATTTTTATTAAACACAGGGGATCAAACATAGGGCCTCGCGCAGGAAAGGCACATGTTCTACCACTGTATCAGAGCCTCAGACCAAGAAAGTAGATTTTAAGTGTTCTCACCACAAAAAGTTGATATGTATATGAGGTAATGCACCTGTTAAGTAATGTGTTAGCCATGCTACAATGTATGCATATATCAAAACATCACATATATTTTTAATTTTGTCAATTAAAAAGTGTCTCATAATTAATGTTTAATCTCTGATTGTTTATGTCTTATGCACCCTTCTGTGTCAATAATGTGGCTCTGTTATTCTTTTAGGAAATATTTTTTAATGTAGTCTATCAAGGTCATGTAAACATAAGTATATTGTGTATAGCATAGAGTGTTATATTCTTTCTTCTTCCACTAAGAACTTAGTACCTAAATAATTGTGAAGCACATTTGACTTTCAGTAGTAATTAGATAATTCTATGCCATAATTCTTAAAACTGTCTGCTGGAAGATACAAAATGATGAGAGTAGCAGAAGAGCAGTAGTTGATTTTTTTGAAAAAAAGAACAAAAAATTTTTATTTAGTGAGAACTGTTATTTTGCTGTGTCTTGCTGAATTTTCTTCCTGGGGCACAGCAACATGCCCCTTTCTAACCCAGCAGTTCTTAGCTTGGAGGCATTTTTACTCCTCATAGGACATTTAGCAAAGTTTGCAAAGATTTTTACTGTTACAACTGAGAGCGTGCTCCTGGCATCTCGTAGGTAGAGACTGGAGATACCATTACCTACTGCAATACACAGGACAGTCCCTAACAACAAAGAATTTTTCCAACAAAATGTCAGTAATGCCAAGATTAGGAGGGGCCAAGCTCATCTGTGACCACTTAGAGAGTTTAATATAGAGTGTAATATAGTACATGTTGCTTAAAAACACAGAGAAATGGTACCAGACTTATGCTTTAAAGACCTAAAGTGACAGAGAAAACGGACAGGAATGGGTGCCTATCTGTTGTTGTTACTATTCGGGACTCTAAAGTTCATTGAGCAAGAGATATGTAACTTTTTTACTGGTCCCCAAGTATGAACTATAGAAAAGAAGTATGAAGTGGTGCCTCTGAGTCTTCAGTAGAGATACCAAAGGAGAAGAAGCTCTTAGATAAAAGAAAATAGAGATTGAAGATGCATCATCCGACGTCCAGGGCCTAAGAAGGTAGTTTCTAAAGCACCATCTATAATGATGATGTCTTTTACTGCTCAAGGGATCATCCACGTATCTGTGAAAACTCTCTGGAAGAAAATCCTATCAGCAGCTGATGAGAAGGCAGAAAGAAGAGTCCTCTCTTCTCTCTTCCTTTCCCTCTACAGAACTCTAGTCTAAACCAAGCTCCGGCTAGTGATGGACATTCTCATTATTGGATTGATACTATTCTCTCACAATATGTAAGTAGGCTGGGATTTTTCTATGCACTCTAATATATGTAATCCATTCCTATTCACTATGAATGGATTTTTAAAATGGCTCCCAAATCCTTGCTATGGTAAAAAATGGTGTAATGAAAATCACAGGATTTTTTTTCCTTTTCTTTTATCTTTTCTCTTCTCTTTTCCCCCTACTTCATTTATCTCGTTTTCTTCTTTGTTTTAGAAATTTAAAATGAACCAAAACAAGAAAAATATCAATACAAACAGGAAAGTCATTAAGAGTGTGATACTATTTTATTTAATAATTTATAAAGTATTTTTTTTTAAGTCTTCACTTCATACCAGAAATCATGGAAATCCAACCTTTGCTTGCCCTGTTTGCTTCCTTGATATGGGAAATGATTAAAGATAGGCTATCTTAAGATTGATACATTATTTGCTCACTTAGTAATAATAGTAGTAACAAATAATCAGAGATAAAATGTATTAAGCTATTTTGTGCTAGATTAAATTAAATAGCATTAACTCTCCATTTGTTTCTTATGTTGAAAATAATTCAAGAAGGGTGATACTTTTAACTTTATTTTACAGAGGAAATAATTGAAGATCAAAGAATTTAATGGACTGGCTTGCCCAAGGTCTGCTCCCACATTATGGTGTCAGTAAGCCAAGCAATATGCATCTTACTCCATACTGACTCCCTACATTTAGTTAGTGTACTTCCTTTAATGAGTTTTAAGAGACTCAATTCAATACAAATTCAATACCCTAGGAATAATTATACTTACATATAGCTTCCCCACATAATTATCATGACAATTCTATTAAATAGGTAAAAGATATTATTCTCACTTTATAGATAGAAAAATCAAGAAAATAGAATTTAAATAATATTTAAATTAATATTTAAATCAAGCCAATGAATAGTAAAAAAAAAAAATTGTATTGGACCTGGACAATGTGGTTTAATGTTTTTAACTGTCTCCTCTTTAGAGAGGAGAGTTTAAAATTTAGGCATGTTGACTTGTTCAGTTCATTGCCCATCTTATATTTATAGAGTTATTTTCTTACATAAACTTTAAAGAGGAGTCTACCTACTTCAGCTAAATATATTCCATTTGCATATGACATCACCTCATAACTATAATGATGAACCCAACTATAGATGAACTCACAGATGGCTCAAACAGGTGAAGATGAGCTTGGGGGAGAAGAAAAACTAGAGCTGATTATATCCTAAGGATCAATCATTCTATTTTTCTGCAGACTCAGTGATTAATTAAAAAAGAAGAAGAAGAAGAAGAAAAGTAATTAGAGTTAACAGCTGGATAAGCAGAATTATTTTCAACCAGGTGGTCAACAAAATTAAAATCTTGAGAAGTAAATGAATAATGAAAAAAAAATCTTTTGACATTATACAAATAACTTTTTTTTTTTTTAAAAAGCAACTAACGGAATCCTTATTACAAAATATCAGTTTAATTTTAGGGGAAATTTAATAAATAATCTGGAAAATTCTTCAGTGAGAAGATGTTTTGGGGAGATAGCAGTCCAAATATAAGTCAAATGACTTTTATGATTTTTAATCTGAATTCCTCTTCTGAGTGAAATACAGGTTGGTATGTTAGAAGACCTAGTCTGAAAAGAGTGTGTTTTAACAGTCTGTCCAAGAGAAAAAAGAATAGACCGTGTGAATATTGTGCTTCCACAATGAAGAGTGGCTATCAATAGGAAAACAAGCATCTGTATAGAAAGTTTTCTGTTCAAGATTCTTGTACACAGAGGTAAAACATGCAATTATTGAATTTTTCTTATTTTGGAAGAGGTTTGGTGAAAGCAAATAAGTGGGATGACTTTTTTGCCCATCCCTAAGATCCAAAAACTGTAATCTAGAAGAATTCAGTGAGTAGAAAGACTTTTTTCCTTAGAGAAGAGACACACTGGAAATTGCACAAAAATGCCCTTTGAAGATTCTAACAATCAGGATTAAAAAAAAAAAGTAGATTATTTTGAATGGTAAAATTCTACAGAAATCAAACCATGAGAAAAGATGGATATCAATCTAAACAATTCAAAATATATCAAACTTTTTAAACTGAAATTTCATCATAAATCACATATTTGGAAGTTAAAAATCATGATTTCAATGATGAAAACTTCAAAGTGTTATCATCAATGAGCTACACAAAAAGTCTAGAAAACTTTTTCTGAAAGAAGCAAACAATTTTAAGTGGTACATTATTAGGTTGGGCACAGTGATACAAGCCTGTAATCCCAATGGCTCAGGAGGCTGAGGCAAGAGGATGGCATGTTCAACACCACCCTCAGCAACTTAGCAAGGCCCTAAAAAATCTAGCGAGCCCCTGTCTCAAAATAAAAAAATAAAAATGGCTGGGAATGTAGCTCAGTATTGAGTATCCCTGGGTCCAATCCCTAGTACCAAAAATAAAATAAAGTGTGCTGCATTGAACTTTAAAAAACATTTGAGCAGAGTTGCCAATGAACTTAAGAAAATTTTCATAAGCCAAAATTTGAACACAACCAAACAAAATAAATGTAGCAACATAAATAAGCCACAAAATTGCCATTTCTTCTACAGATACATTAAAAGAAGATGATAAATACAGTTTTTCAATTATTTAAACAAATAAAAAGGTGTTATGAAATTATTTTAAATTCCTATAAAAAGTTGAAAATAAAAAAATAAGTTCAACTAGAAATTTAAAAAGTCATATATCAGAATAAACATGCTTAAAGAGAACATGATTCAATTGAAAGACAAATTTGTAGAAATGACTTCAGAAAGGTAAAGAAATGGCAAACAAGAAGTTGAAACACTATAATAACTGAATATCTCTAAACACTACTTGGTCTATGAAAAGAAAGTTCTGGAGATTCATATAGTACAATGGGGAGAGGCAATATAAAAACATTTTGTATGAGAACAAACCAAAATGGTGAGATACCAATCCTTAAAAGTAAGACATTCAATAAATTTCATTTATATACATTTAAAAAAGAATCCTTAACACATCAAAATAAAAATATAAAACATCAAATAAAACTGGGTTTAGTAGAATTAACAAGCCAATAAATAACTAAAATTTATAAGGAAATTTGGTCCATGCTATCATTAAGAATAAGTCATGGAAATCTGTTTCTTTTAAGATACCACAGATTTATCAAAACCAAGATAATATATACTATATGATAATAGTGCTAAATTAGAAAAACAGAAAAAAAGATGAAGTCCAAAAATAGATCCAGAGATATTAAGACTGATGTTTTCCTGTGTATCAATGGTAATCATGACATTTTTAAGTAATTTTTTTCTTGGGACTTTTCCTTATTCCTATGTGTTTTAGTTAGCATTTCTTCCCTGTGACCAAAATACTTACCAAGAACAATTTAGAGGAGGAAAAGTGAATTTGAGTTCGTGATTTCAAAGTTCAGTTTGTGGTCAGGTGGCTCATTAGCTTTGGACCCAAGATGAGGCAGAAAGTGACTGCAGTAAACTGTATGCCAGAGGAAAGCAGATCAAGACCTGGTAAGCCGGAGGCAGAGAGCTCCCCTCACCAGAGACCCAATATGTACCTCAAAGGCATGCTCCTGCAAGCAACTTCCTCAGCCATATCCTACATGCCTACAGTTATCACCCAGTTAATCTATGAGTGGATTAATCCACTGATAAGACTAAAGCTCTGATAATCTCATCATTTTTCATTGATGAGTTGTGAAGGGACACCTTATACTTAAACCATAACACTACGGAATTAAAATGAAACTGAATTTCTAAGTAACATCATGCAAGAAAAAAAAAAAAGATCAAAGTCACGGCTATCAAAAGTCAAACCATCATTGCAGCTGGGAATGTCGAGAGAGAAAGAGCATTCATATACATTGTTTGGGGAATGTGAAATACATATTTTGAGGGGCAGAGGATACTGGGGATTGAACTCAGGAGCACTTGGCCACTGAGCCACATTCCCTGCTCTATTTTGTATTTTATTGAGACACAGGGTCTCACTGAGTTGCTTAGCACCTCCCTGAGGCTGGCTATGAACTTGCAATGCTCCTGTCTCAGCCTCCTGAGCTGCTGGGATTATAGGCATGTGTGCCAGGCGTGAAATACTTATTTTTAATGGAAATATTCTGACAGTATCTATTTTTTAAATGTATATATCCTTCAACTCAGTCTCATTCCTGAGACTCTGCTCCACCCAATAAAATCATCTAATTCACTACCTAAGAATATTTGTAAATGCTGATTCTTGAAACAGTTTTGTAGCGAAAGAAATGAAAATCAATAATGGAATTTTAGAATAACTTGTATTTTCATAAAATTTCATCTAGCCATTATGAAAACATAGTTAAAACTATTCTAGTTGATTCAGAGGGATTCCTAATATATTTGTTAAATGAGAAACTCCCAAATACATTGAAGTATAAAAACTTGTGACCTTAATTCTGTAAAAGTAAATAAGTAATCTAAAAATAAGTATGTTTGAAGTTTTAAATAATTAAATTCAGAAAGACACCACAAAAATTCTTAATATTTACCATCAAAAATGAAGAGTGTGTAATTTTTTTAAAATAAAGGAATATACAGAGATAGATGAAAAGGGTGAAAATTATTTTAAAAATTGTGCTCACCTGTGCAATTATTACCATTAATGGAAAGAGGTATATGTGCATATATATACACATAGAGGGTGTTTTGCCAGATACCACCAAAATATGTTCATTTGATTTTCAGTGCCTAATTTCAGGTGATTTCCCTTAAACTATTTTATAATAATGTTTTAGTCAAAATTTTCACTACTATGACTTACAGAACAATTATAGAGGAGGAAATGTTTATTTGAGGGGCTCAAAGTTTCAGAAATCTTAATTCATATATAGCAAGCTTCATTCCTTAGGGCTCCAGGGGAGGTAGGACATCATGGCAGAAGAGAGTGGTGGAGGGAAGCAGCTCACATGGTGACCAGAAAGCAGAGAAACTCTACTCACCAGATACAAAATGTGTACCCCAAAGTCAAGCCCCCAATTCCCACCTCCTCCAGCCATACCCTACCACTTCACTTACCATTAATCCCTATCAGGGGATTAATTCACTGATTAGGTTAAGACTCTCACAACCCAATCATTTCTCCTCTGAACATTCTTGCATTGTCTCTCCAGTAAACTCTTGGAGGACACCTCACATCTAAACCATAACAAATATTTTATTTCTTTATAAAAGTAAAGATGGTAAGATAATTATAAAAAAGTAATTCTAATATTAGTTGGGGAGTAAGATTTATATTTTTAAAAGATTTATATGATACCAGAAAGATCAGAAGTATGAGTTTGAAATATTTAAGTGCACGCATTAAAGATGACTTGACCCCAGATTCTAGTCTTGCCTTGCCATTAGCAAATCAAAGAGAAAACCATCTATGAATTAAATTTCCAGTGGGAGATTGCAAAATGAAGCTTTTTGCATTTAAAAGGTTTACATAGTATGAGAGTGAATTGGTTTTATCTGAAGAAATTTCCAAAGGTAACTGGTACTGGTTTAAAATAATAAGAAAACTGGGAAGCAGGTTAAGTTGGAGACAATTTAGTGGACAACTAAACCTAGATTATGTTTCTGAAGGTTAGACAAGTTCTATTTCATATTTTGAAAAATTATGTATCACAATTAAGCCTTTTAAATATAAGAATTCAACTTATAAAATGGATTATAATCAAATTATTTTGCCTAATATTCTAAGGGCCTAATTTAATTTCAAGCCATGCTCTTGCGGGAATAATGCTTAGGAACATTCTACATTTCAAAGCACTCTTACATCTAACCTTCTTCCCATTCCAACTGGAAAAATCCCCACTGTACTGTAAATCAATTTTTATTCAAGAAGCTTGATAAGTCTATCAGCATATTAAGCAAATATTACTGTGAATTTCTCAAAGGAAAATTATATGCTGTCTGTTCTTCATTGGGAGAATTTTTCATGATTGAGTTAAAAATGCATTGTCCCTTTATTATATGGTGATTTAATTTTCTTGATTTCCATTTTACATCAGCCAATTTAGTTTTGTGAATATCATATAAGTAATATGTTTTCCAAAGAGGTAGTTATCATAGTCTGTTTTTGGAATTATCTACTCTGTTGTGCTTTGAGTTAATATATATATATATATTTAAAAAGTGCTGTCTTTTCCCAGTGTATACCTAAAGAATGATATCAGCTTTGCTGACAGTGTTTCATGGTAAGCATAGCTCTTGTCACTAAGAAATTTTCCTCTTTGGTACTCAGTTCTTTATATCATTCTTGAAGAAAATTGATAATGTTGGTGCTTGTGTTAATTTTGTGCTGCTATTATGAAACACCTGAGGTAATTATTATAAAGAAATGGTTTATTTTGGCTCATGGGTTTGATATTTTCAGTTCAAGATTATGCAGACTCATGACTTTGGGCCTCTTATAGGGATGCCAAATAGCCCTGGCAGAAAGTGTGTTGTGTAGCAAATTGCTCACCTCACAGTCAGGAAAGACAAGGGGAGAAGCTCAGGGTCCCATAATTCCTTTCAGATTTACACCCCCAGTGAATTAAGGACCTCCCACTTCCTTCTAAAGGTTCTACGACCTCCCAGTATCACCACCCTGTGGACCAACCCTGTTTACACAGGGACCTCTGGGTATACTTATCCAAACTATAGCAGTATTCTAAATTTGTTTTTCCAATTAGATTGAAAAAAAAATTATCCTTTTACATTGGAATCCTGGTCTATACTCTCCTTCACTTTTATTATTTTGTAATCATGGACAGAAAAAAAAAATTTCCCTTTGGAAAGAACACTTCCATTATTTTGATACAATTTTACTGTTTTGATTTTAATTTTTGCTCCAAAAATGGTTAAAGAGGTGTTCTAGCAGCTGTGGCAATTTAGCTCAAATGGATCATTTAGATTGGCAAACATATGTACCATAAGCAATAAAGGCAGCAGCTTGTGAACCCATTAAATGGTGAAATTCTGCTTCAATATTTGCTAAAGCTTCTGAGGCAGTAATTCTTTAAACTGAACATTGAAGGATGAATGAAAACTTTCAGGGTTAGGGGAGGAGGCACAGTATCATGCATTATAGCTAAAAAGAAAACACCATATCATAAAGACAATAATTTGATAGACCACAATACAATAATTATGGGTGACTTCAACACACCTCTCTCACCATTGGACAGATCCTCCAAACAGAAGTTGAATAAAGCAACTATAGAACTCAATACCACAATCAATAACCTAGACTTAACTGACATATATAGAATATATCAACCATCATCAAATGGATATACTCTTTTCTCAGCAGCACATGGATCCTTCTCAAAAATAGACCATATATTATGCCATAGGGCAACCCTCAGTAAATATAAAGGGGTGGAGATAATACCATGCATTTTATCTGATCATAATGGAATGAAACTGGAAATCAATGATAAAAGATGGAAGGAAAAATCCTACATCACATGGAAAATGAACAATATGTTACTGAATGATCAATGGGTTGCAGAAGACATAAAGGAGGAAATCAAAAAATTCTTAGAGATAAATGAAAATACAGACACAACATATCGGAATCTATGAGACACAATGAAAGCAGTTTTAAGAGGAAAATTCATCGCCTGGTGGTCATTCCTCAAAAAAAGAAAAAACCAACAAATAAATGAGCTCACACTTCATCTCAAAGCCCTAGAAAAGGAAGAGCAAAACAACAGCAAATGTAGCAGAAGGCAAGAAATAATTAAAATCAGAGCGGAAATCAATGAAATTGAAACAAAAGAAACTATTGAAAAAATTAACAAAACTAAAAGTTGGTTCTTCGAAAAAATAAAAAAGATTGACAGACCTTTAGCCATGCTAACGAAGAGAAAAAGAGAGAGAACTCAAATTACTAACATACGGGATGAAAAAGGCAATATCACAACAGATGCTACAGAAATACAGAAGACAATTAGAAATTATTTTGAAAACCTATATTCCAATAAAATAGAAGATAGTGAAGACATCGATAAATTTCTTAAGTCATATGATTTGCCCAGACTGAGTCAGGAGGATACACACAATTTGAACAGACCAATATCAATGGATGAAATTGAAGAAGCCATCAAAAGACTACCAACCAAGAAAAGCCCAGGACCAGATGGGTATATAGCGGAGTTTTACAAAACCTTTAAAGAAGAATTAATACCAATACTTTTCAAGTTATTTCAGGAAATAGAAAAAGAGGGAGCTTTTCCAAATTCATTCTATGAGGCCAACATCACCCTGATTCTGAAACCAGACAAATACACCTCAAAGAAAGAAAACTACAGACCAATATCTCTAATGAACCTAGATGCAAAAATCCTCAATAAAATTCTGGCGAATCGAATATAAAAACACATCAAAAAAATTGTGCACCATGATCAAGTAGGATTCATCCCCGGGATGCAAGGCTGGTTCAACATACGGAAATCAATAAATGTTATTCACCACATCAATAGACTTAAAGATAAGAACTATATGATCATCTCGATAGATGTGGAAAAAGCATTCGACAAAGTACAGCATCTCATAAATGTTCAAAACATTAGAAAAACTAGGGATAACAGGAACTTACCTTGACATTGTAAAAGCTATCTATGCAAAGCCTCAGGCTAGCATCATTCTGAACGGACAAAAGTTAAAGGCATTTCCTCTAAAATCTGGAAGAAGACAGGGATGCCCTCTCTCACCACTTCTATTCAATATAGTTCTCGAAACACTGGCCAGAGCAATTAGACAGACAAAAGAAATTAAAGGCATAAAAATAAGAAAAGAAGAACTTAAATTATCACAATTTGCAGATGATATGATTCTATACCTAGAAGACCCAAAAGGGTCTACAAAGAAACTACTAGAACTAATAAATGAATTCAGCAAAGTGGCAAGATATAAAATCAACACGCATAAATCAAAAGCATTTCTGTATATCAGCGACAAAACTTCTGAAATGGAAATGAGATCAACCACTCCATTCACAATATCCTCAAAAATAATAAAATACTTGGGAATCAACCTAACAAAAGAGGTGAAAGATTTATACAATGAAAACTACAGAACCCTAAAGAGAGAAATAGAAGAAGATCTTAGAAGATGGAAAAATATACCCTGTTGATGGATAGGCAGAACTAACATCATCAAAATGGCAATATTACCAAAAGTTCTCTATAGGTTTAATGCAATGCCAATCAAAATCCCAACGGCATTTCTTGTAGAAATAGATAAAGCAATCATGAAATTCATATTGAAAAATAAAAGACCCAGAATAGCAAAAGCAATTCTAAGCAGGAAGTGTGAATCAGGCAGTATAACGATACCAGACTTCAAACTATATTACAGAGCAATAGTGACAAAAACAGCATGGTACTGGTACCAAAACAGGCGGGTGGACCAATGGTATAGAATAGAGGACACAGAGACTAATCCACAAAGTTACAACTATCTTATATTTGATAAAGGGGTTAAAAGCATGCAATGGAGGAAGGATAGCATCTTCAACAAATGGTGTTGGGAAAACTGGAAATCCATATGCAACAAAATGAAAGTGAATCCTTTTCTCTCGCCATGCACAAAAGTTAACTCAAAATGGATCAAAGAGCTTGATATCAAATCAGAGACTCTGCGTCTGATAGAAGAAAAAGTTGGCTCCGATATACATATTGTGGGGTCGGGTTCCAAATTCCTTAATAGGACACCCATAGCACAAGAGTTAATAACAAGAATCAACAAATGGGACTTACTTAAACTAAAAAGTTTTTTCTCAGCAAGAGAAACAATAAGAGAGGTAAATAGGGAGCCTACATCCTGGGAACAAATTTTTACCCCTCACACTTCAGATAGAGCCCTAATATCCAGAGTATACAAAGAACTCAAAAAATTAGACAATAAGATAACAAATAACCCAATCAACAAATGAGCCAAGGACCTGAACAGACACTTCTCAGAGGAGGGTATACAATCAATCAACAAGTACATGAAAAAATGCTCACCATCTCTAGCAGTCAGAGAAATGCAAATCAAAACCACCCTAAGATACCATCTCACTCCAGTAAGATTGGCAACCACTATGAAGTCAAACAACAACAAGTGCTGGCGAGGATGTGGAGAAAAGGGTACTCTTGTACATTGCTGGTGGGACTGCAAATTGGTGTGGCCAATTTGGAAAGCAGTTTGGAGATTCCTGGGAAAGCTGGAAATGGAACCACCATTTGACCCTGCTATTGCCCTTCTTGGACTATTCCCTGAAGACCTTAAAAGAGCATGCTACAGGGATGCTGCCACATTGATGTTCATAGCAGCACAATTCACAATAGCTAGACTGTGGAACCAACCCAGATGCCCTTCAATAGATGAATGGATAAAAAAAATGTGGCATCTATACACAATGGAGTACTATGCAGCAATAAAAAATGACAAAATCATAGAATTTGCAGGGAAATGGGTGGCACTAGAGCAGATTATGCTTAGTGAAGCTAGTCAATCCCTAAAAAACAAATACCAAATGTCTTCTTTGATATAATGAGAACAACTATTAACAGAGCAGGGAGGAAGAGCAGGAAGAAAAGATTAATATTAAACAGAGACATGAGATGGGAGGGAAAGGGAGAGAAAAGGGAAATTGCATGGAAATGATGGGAGACCCTCATTGCTATACAAAATTACATATAAGAGGTTGTGAGGGGAATGGGAAAATAAACAAGGAGAGAAATGAATTACAGTAGATGGGGTAGAGAGAGAAGATGGGAGGGGAGGGGAGGGGGGATAGTAGAGAATAGGAAAGGTAGCAGAATACAACAATTACTAATTGGGCATTGTGTAAAATTGTGGATGTGTGACCGACGTGATTCTGCAATCTGCATTTGGGGTAAAATTTGGGAGTTCATAACCCATTTCAATCTAATGTATAAAATATGATATGTCAAGAGCTTTGTAATGTTGTGAACAACCAATAAAAAAAAGAAAAATAGAAAATCATAGTTTAAAAAAAAAAGACAATAATTATCCAGGTAGATACTTTGGGGGACATAACTTAGGCTTTGTTGACTATCCCTAAGCTAGAATGGAAGGAAAATTTGGGTGGTTGCATGTTTTTATTGTCTATGCCAATCTATGACCTCGGTTATATTGGGGAAAACTTTTCAATTGCCCTGGAAAAGCAGCTTCTTAATGATTTGACTCCTTGAAATATTGATGGGTGAAAGGGTTCCAGTGTTGTTTGACTAGAAGAAAGGGCCACTTCTAACCCCAAATGGAAGCTCACAAAGAAAGAGAAGTCTGTGCCTCTGAAGGATGCTAGCTGGGCCTCACTTTGGGTCCCAAGTTAGAAACTCTCTCTTACCTCCTAAACCTTGGCATAGTGGAAATATTGGAGGCCAGTGACTGAATTGTCAGTGGAAAAATTCCAAACTTGGGAACCTAAGCTCTATGGAGCAATGAGAACTGTACAAGCTTGTGCACAACATAGAAGAACACACCCTCCAATGTGCAAAACAACACAGGATGCACTCTCAAGAAATCATGGGCCAAACTTCCTTCATACCTTCTCTCTTTCTCACTTTAAAATTATCACTGGCATCTGAGAACTAGGTAAGTAAACCTTGAGGATTCATATACTACACTAAATGAAAAGGGAGCAGCAGTGGAGACTAAAGAGGGAAATCTTTAATAAATTCATGGAGTGTCTCAGTAATTAAGTTTTTATTTTTTAAGTCTTTATTTTATTTATTTTTATGTGGTGCTGAGGATCAAACCCAGCACCTTGCACATGCTAGGCAAGCGCTCTACCACTGAGCCACAACCCCAGCCCCAGTAATTTTTTAAATGAAAAATAAAATACTATATGTGTTCCATACTGATGAAGAATGCTTTATATTCTGTACATATATACAAAACATATTTGGAAAAAGTTTTGTATAAGCAAGATTAAAAAAATAAAATCCAAAAGTTACTTAAATTTTAGATCACAATTATTTAAGAAATTGATTGATATATATTACAACTTTTTCCTATAATGCCAGATGACTTCAATCTTATAGTATCTTTATTAAAGTAAAAATTTTGAAACACCACACTTTCTTTATCATGGCTATGTATACTATCAATAGTTGTCAAATAGATCTAACTTCCTGATGGAGCACTGGTGTGAAAACCGGGTTTAGTCCAGGTTACAAATAACAACACTGCATCTTACAGATTTATTTTTATAGTGCTCTGAATATTATAGAGTTTCTACTAATGCCCTATCAAACATCAGAAGGCACTGGGTAAGTGTGATTGGACTTTTAATCAAATGAAGAGTAGAATTATTGGAGTATAATTTTAAAATATAGAACATAGGTTCTAGTATATAAATAAGATCACAGATCCATTTTTTAAAGTAAAAAATTTAAAAAGTTTCAGAGATAATGGCAAATAAGGGGCATCATGCTCCCATTTTCTCCTTGTGAGCAAACAGCCACCACTAATTAATTAATTGACTGCATTGCCCTTTTCTGCTGAGCCTCAGATTTATTTGTATAAGTCAATGATGACTTATACACACTCTCCCAATTTGTATTGAAGGTATAGATAAAAATAGCTCCCTATCTCTAGGTTAGAGAGATGAAAGAATTTGCATATGGGTTATTTAACAATGGTTTCTTGTCATAAACATATTATGTATTTTTGCAGCAATATTACAGAACTAAAACTTAAAAACTATAAAATAAAGGTTATCAAAACATTTCAATTTTAAAACTGTTGATATTCAGCATTACCTAAACATTCATAATTTACTTTTTTGTGTATATAAAATGGGTTGAATAAAATTGAGAGAATACTGTTTTACCCATCCTTGTGTTTCTTTTTTTTCATAAAAAAAAATGAAAAGCAGCTTTCTAAGTATCTCTCATCAAGTATTCTTCAAAATCATCATCTGCAATGGGTCCATACTTTCCACTGTATAGATAGGATAGAGTTGGATTCCATTTCTCTCCTTCTCTCAGTTTTTCATGATGCTGTCATTTGTCCCTTTTAATAACAATGAAAAATTCCTCGTTAATAAACATAAGCTTTATTATAGCAAGATTTGGTGGTGATGCTGAGATAAAACACTATTACACTTTTACTAATTTGCTCTGACAAAGATTTGGGCAGATATTTCAGAATTTGGTAAAGAATGTGATAATAAAGACCCAGAGATAAAATAAACAACAGACAAGTCCAGGCTGATGGCAGCATGAGGTGAACAGCTTTGACCCATGACAACTAGAACCAGGAACCAGAGAACTGGCTGCCCTTTCCTAGGAAGGTCAGTGTGCAAACACAGCTCTGCATCACCTCTGCCTCATTTGTCAGTGTGGAGTACCAGGCACAGAGGATGAGATCTATGTCAAGGCATTAATCTGTGACAATAACACTTTACAGATATTTATTCCAACACTTTAGAAATATTTATTCCTTTTCATCATGAAAAATGGCCTTCTGTAGTATTTTGGTAGAATTCTTCTTTTCTTTTCCTTTTTCACTCTTATCTCTCTGTCTCTGTTTCTGTCTGTTTTTCTCTCTTTCCCCATCATTCCCTGTAATTGTTTATGTACAGGAAAAAGGAAAGAAGAAAACACTGACTTGCTTTGGATTAGACCCTAGAGAAGGTACAATATGATTTTTAAAAGAGAGTACAAAGATCAAAAAAGAATACAGTGATGAGTTTTCTGAGTGTAAGAATGGGAACTGTTTTAGAGATGATTTTAGGAAGACTAAACTGACTTCCCAAGAGTTGCCTAAAATACAATTTTCATTTGTAGGATAAATATTTCAAATAGATTGTGGAATTACTGATATACCAATTATTTGGGGTGTTAAATTTACTTGCTTCTTTCATATATTTTGGTAGAAATAGAAGCTCTTTCCCATAAATTGTCTGGTGGCCTTCCAAATACACAAGTATGTAAGAAGGAATCGAATTGTCCGTAGCTGAGAGACTCTAGAGAGACCTGTTTCCTTGAATAAAGAATTTTGTTTTCATCTTCCTTTGATCAGGATAATTGCTCATGACTTGGACATAGATGTTGGCAAATGCCTTATGCAGTTATGAAAACTAATACTAACCAGAAAAAAAAATCTAAACAGGCTAAGAATTTATGATCCCTAGATACCCTAAGCAAAACGATGCTTTCCTTGGCTCACTGCCCAAGTTCTGGTTTGACTATTCAGCCTCCTAGACACAGACCTCAACATCTACAAAATGCTAAATACTACCATTCATAATTCAGTTTTACTATGAAAGCATAACAAATTAAACACACATTTATCTGGCCTAAATTTCATGTTGTTGTCAAAAGAAGAATTTCAAATCAAAAATATATACTGTAAAAATATAAAAATATCACTAAGCTTAAGATTTAATGAAAGTGTTAGAATGATTTCAAAATGGGAGTCAGAACTCCGGATGGTTCCCAAGACTCTTCATTAAAAAATGGGAAGAAAAGGCTAGAAATTCTTTTTATCTTATTTTGTAAGTAATCCCTTTTGTGTTATATAGCAGGGCAAGCTTTACGATAATTACAATGTAAATAAAGTATACAATAGTGTAGTATACTATACAGTAAATACATAAATTAATATATCAAAACATACTTGTATATTTGATATATAAATTTATATAGTATATTTAGAAATAGTGTAAATATGCTATACAGTAGTATATGTCTATAAATAAAAATAATGTACATCATTTAAAAAGTACAAGAAGATGTTAGGGTGTAGCTCAGTGGTATATGTGCTTAGTGTGTGTGAGGTTCTGCATTTGATCCCCAGTACCTCAAGAGAAAACAAAGAAGGAAGAGAAACTAATGGAAGCCTGTGCATAAAAAGCAAAATTTGGACACTCCTGATCTAAAGTTGTATTTGTAATTATGCTGTTGAAATTTTTACTATGTCTCAAGACAGCATAGTCCAGGTTTAAATAATCTTTTGGAAAGTTCCTAGTATTTTTGTTGAAAAAAATAAATGACCTCCAGTAATGCTTCTGAATTGGTTTTTATTTTTACTACTTTACATGAAATAAAACAAACTATCCCTACTTTCATGTCAGCGCCTATTACTGATATGCAACTATCAGATTTAATTCACTTCATTTAAATATCTAATACCACAGAGATACTAAGGATATAAGCTCCACCGAGGGAAACTATGGTGTATTTGTGAAGGCATGCAATTACAAGGGTTATTTTATTGAAGCTGGGTAAGATCAAGAAGGAGGAAGGCCAGAACAATTAATTCCCTAAGAAACACTAACCTGATCTGTGAAGAGGACAGTACATTCCAGAAAATGAAGGCATTTACAAAATAAGTGTTCCAAGTAGGACCAGGACAGAAAGGACAGCCTTCAGGGGTACATGCAAAAGAAGGTCCAAAAGCCAAAGAGAACAGAGCATGTTTTGAGAAATGCCAGCAATCCATTAAACCTCATGCAGAGCAAGTGATTAATGTTGATATCTGAATTCAAATTAAATCAAATGGGTCCCTGGATGTCATGGAAAATGTTAGGATTTTACATGAAGAATAATATATAAACAAACATTAAAGGACTTTAAACCAGGAGATGATATGGATTGTACTGTTTTCTTTATTTTTATTTTTCTTTCTTTTTTTTTTTTCTTCCCTCCTGCACTGGGGATGAAACTCAGGGCCTCATGCCTGCTAGAGAGGTGCTCTGCTTCAAAGCAACAGCCCAGCCCCATACATAGTGTTTTAAAGTTCTCTCTAGTTGCATAGTGAAAACAAAAAATGATTGGATGATTTTAGACCAAAAGAACGTGAAAAAAAAAATCTATGATACAATATTTCCCTAGGCTAAATAGTAGTCGCATCACAAGGGCTGTCAATCCCATCTCCAGATTTTTTTCTTGTTCTTAACTCTTAAGATTCTTAGTCTCCAGGGACATTTAAGGTAAGGAAATGGTAGTCCCGTGACGAAGATGAAGATATGGAAATGTTTACAGGTATTCCAAAGACACACTAGGAATGCCTTGGAGAAATAAAACCAACAGAAAGGAGCCCCGAAATGTACAGGGCGAAGTATGAGTGAGTCTATAAAGGAAATTCATCTATTAGATGGACTAATCTTTTGCAAGGGAATCACATTTCCAAAAGATATAAGATATGTTAGTAAAATGTAACCTCAAAGGGTCTACCACCTAGTGTATGCAGCAATGCGAGACTTAATAGAAGGAGTGAGTGGTGGCCTGTACTGACCCTTCTTCTGATTCTGTTGTATTCTAGTGGTTCAAGATAGCTATATGTTAAAAACAGAAGCAACCACAAATAGCGGATAAGGCCAGAATTCTCTTAAAGTAGTCTTCTTTGCTCTAGGCCAAAAAACTTCAAGTCCTATAACTCTACTTTACAGCATCTGGTTTCAAATCCCTTCAAAACTTGCTTTTTTCAAAACATACTCCACTCCAGTTTGCCTGTAACCACAGAACAGTCAATAAAACTTAAATTTTTATTCATATCAACTGGTTGCAAAGGAATTTAAAATGACTAAAATAGGAAATATCAACATATATTGATGAGGAAAATAAGATAATATTAAAAGGGAACAGATAAAAAGAAACTTAATAGTAAGATTAAGTATATAAAAAAGCACGCTGTAAATTCTTATATAATTGCCAGAACCAGGCTACAGATTTGACTACACTATTTCTATAATAACATGGGTCTGTGCCTGAAGACCTACATGCATATGAGGTTCTGATTTAGAAAAAGAGAATAATGAGAAAGCCATATGTTGCCAGTGTTTTGTGACTGTGTTTGAGAATGGAATGGGAGTGTTTAAAGGCTTTAATGTCATGGCCTTTAGTGATGAATCTATCTTTTGTGATTTCTGTTCACAGTAGTTTTGCTGAAAAGCAGTCCAAGCAAATGATATATTAAGGCTGTCAAAGATCACAGCAATCACTCCAAAATCCATTTCCGAGAACCTAAACCTGTGAAGTTTATGGAGATTCAAGGGCCCCCTAGCTCTTCAATGTTCCTCTCTGCAAGTAATCATACTAAACTTTAATTTAAAATGACACTCCTAACCCCTCACCCAGGCCAAGTCCATCATTCTAGATTAAACCACTTTTGATCCTATCTACAGAATAGCTGACCTCACAGGTGCTCGGGTTTGGAGTCCACATTCCTGGCTGACTTTATCACAGCTAGCTAGACTGCTAACGTAAGAAGGCATCTCAGACAGCTCAAATCATTCAATAAGCCTGTGCTGGAGTCATAATACACTAAAGAAGGCAAATAAAACAAGTTGATCTTTAAAACAAAGAAGATAGGTACATAGGTACACACCTGTAATCTTAGCAACTTGGGAGGCTGAGGCAGGAGGATCTCAAGTGTGAGACCAGCCTGGTCAACTTAGTAAGACCCTATCTCAATACAAAAATAAATAAATAAATAAAAATAAGAAAAGGTTGATAGTATAGCTCAGTAGTAGAGCAACTGGTTTCAATCCCCAGTACCATAAATAAATAGATAGATAGATAGATAGATAGATAGATAGATAGATAGATAGCATTATAATGGGACACAAGCATCAGTGTAAGTCATTAGAAAACATAAAAACAATTTTTAAAGAATTTGCAGCATATATCTGTCTTTCTTTAGTAATTCCCTTACCTATTTCTCCACTATTTGCCCATGTCTTACGTATCCCCATCAGCTCAATCTTTCATTATTGATAGAAGGAAGTATGTGTAGTCATTAATGTCTATATTTAATTCTAGTTAATTATTATAAAACCCCTCTCTGGATAATGGTAAATTCAGATGATGATAATTTCAGATGCATATTTGAAAGAGATTGCTCATAACTGAGAGCTATTAGGGAATAACAGACTATATCAAATTTTAATACTGATAGTGAGATTCACTGAGAGTCACTCTGTTGGATAGTTTCTTATTTTCCAAATCTAATGCTTTTAAATTTTGCAGCAGCTCTATGATGAAAATCTTACCATGGCTCTCATATAACCTATGGGAAAAAACATAGTACAGGCAGGTGAAATAATGTTTCCCTTCTAAGTACTTTCCTCCTAATAATTCCCCAGCCCTTCCACCTAGGGTTGTAAATCAGTCTAGCTTCAAAAATGACACTTTTTTTTTTTTACCTCTATGCTATACAGAGCCTATATAAGAAGCACAAAAGAAAAACTATGTATGCAAAGCAAGATTAGAAAATAATAATTTTTCAACTATAAATATTTTTCAGGTAATTTAATTATTTATTTATTTTTTGTCATTTTTAGTTATACATGACAGTAGAATGTATTTTGGCAAATTATACATACATGGAGTATAACTTATTCTAGTTAGGATCCTGTTCTTGTGGTTGTACACACTGCAGTTACCCTGGTCATGTATTTAAATACAAGGCTAGGAAAGTTATGTCTGGATAATTCTACTGTCCTTCCCACTCCCTTCTGCCCTCCCTTCTCTTCATTCCCCTTTGTTTAATTCAGTGGATTTCTATTCTTCCCCTTCCCTACCTCCCTTGTTTTTGATTAGCATACACATTTCAGAGAGAACATTTGGCCTTTGGTTTTTTAGGGATTGGCTTATTTCCCTTGACATAATATACTCCAGTTTCATCCATTTACAGCAAATGCATTACTTCATTCTTCTTTATGGCTAAGTAATATTCCATTGTGCATATATACCACATTTTTTTTATTCATTCATCTGTTGCAGGATACCTAGGTTGTTTCCATAGCCTGGCTATTGTGAGTGGAGCTGCTATTAACATTGATAAGGCTGCATCACTATGGTATGCTGATTTGAAGTCCTTTGCATATAGACTGAGGAGTGGGATAAATCATCTAACAAAGTGGTGCTTAAAATATATATATTTTATATATTATATATATAAATTATACGTATAATTTATATATATATAAATAAATATGCACATTTTTAAAATAAGCTAATATAAAGAAATGTGTTCATTAAAGATTAATTAAAATAAACAAATGTCTAAAGCAAATAAACTAAAAATAGCAAGCAATTTCAACAATCAGAGAAATTAACTAGTAAAATTTTAGTAGATTTCTTCCAATCATTTAATACTTCTACATGTAAGTACAGTGAACTTTCTGTACTCACAGTTTTCACATTTGTGGATTCAACCAATCATGGACTGAAAATGTTTTTAAATTGCATTCATACTCAACATGAGCAGAATTTTTCCTAGTAATTATTTCCTAAGCAATATAGTACAGCAACTATTTAATAGTATTTGCATTGTAATAGGCATTTTAAATAATAGGGAAAAGATTTAAATTATGCAGTGGTAGGTTGTGTGTAGGTTATATGCAAATAGTGTGCCATTTTACATAAGGATTTGAGCATCCGTAGATTTCAGTATCCACAGGGGGGACTGGAACCCATTCCCCATGGATATGGAGGAATTTTTCTATTTATTTTACTTCTGTCAATTCAGACATTCTGATATTATTTTCACCTTATGATTGATATTTTGTCATTATACATTGGCCAAAATTTCTCAAAATTCATATCTTACTGTAAGATCTGCTCAAATGAGTAAGGAATGCTTTCTTGGCAGAGTGTTATAATTGACAGTGACCTATAGTCTTCTCTTTCTGTAGTCATTGCCTTATGAGAGACATTTCTCAACCTTTTTCTTCCCCATATGGTCAAGTTTTAGAAATGGATGTTGCATCTCCGTTCTTTAAATCCCACTTTGTTCCAAAGCACAGTGACTTTTAGGGTCTAGGCCCTCAACTGGTGTGGGTTGAATTAAAACTAAAACAGTACAGTGATGACTGGGGAAAAGTGGAACTTCAATGCTTTAAATAGCATTTGACCAAACCTTAACTGAAGGTCTGAAAGTGCTTTGCTCTCAAACTGTATTTAGAATCAATTACAGTAGTGCTGGGAGTGTAGCTTGATGGTATAGCACATGGCTGGCATGCCTATAGGGCTTGGGTTCCATCCCTAGCGCTGCAAATAAAAAAAAAAAATCAAGTAGGATGGTACCATTTTTGCAAGGTCCTAGGCTGAGTCAGTGGAGCCTAGTTGAGAATATTAACATCGTCTGCCAGTCTAGTGCATTTGTTAGTATGTGTGTCTGCTGATATTTACAGAGTATTCTTGGGTGAACTCCTTAAGCTTATAATAATAAAATCCATTTTTATTGCTTTTATGCCTCACTGAATGATAGATTTTTGAATTATTCTAAATTGTTTAATAATTTAATGGGAATATGGGATTTGGGATCTATTTTGTGTATCCCTAGATCCTAGAAGGGTTTTCCCCTGGTTGTTTTTTGGAATCTGTGGAATACTATACCTTCTGCCTCATGTTACCTCAGAGAGTATTTCTCACTATTGTATGTATGTATGTATGTATGTATGTATTTATTTATTTATTTTTAACTTACCCATTAAAAAGTAAATTCCCCAAGAGATAGGTGCATTCTTTGTGAGGGCTGGGCATGTCTGAATTGGCATGCACACTGTCCTGGAATAATACCTGATCCAGTTCATCATTGCTATGGAATCCCCTCTTTTTGCCAAAATTGATCCCAGGAAAGAAGGAGCTAAGCTAATGTAGTATTTTCCCCTTATGTCCTCAGATAGTTTATCTCAGGGACTACTTTTAAAGCATTGAGAAACATAAATGCAGCAAATTTCTTCAATATAGACCCAGAAAACTCACTTGGGCATTTATAGTATTTTTTAAAAAGTAATTCTTAGAAAACTAATCTAATGTAGATTTATATTAAACAGGAAAAATGTAGGAACTATAATATATTCTTTAAATTATTTACTATTTTATTGCTAACCATGAATCTCATAATGTTCATTTTGAGAGAAAAAGTTTGATAATAAATATAGCATTTAATTTAACTTAGTAATTTAATAGAGAAGATAATTTCTAATTCTTTGACTCTGCAAAACATTTTAAAGCACATTTTGGCATAAACGTCTCACATATTTTCAAGTGCCATTTAAAATATGTTGTAAACTGTCAGAAATTTCACCTTAATTTAATAAAATAGCTACAAATACTTAGACCCCATAGTTTGAGATGAAGTATTTTAAAAATGATCTTCCTAGATATTTCATATTTAACTAGTAAAAGATACACTTAGAAAATGACATTTTATTTTTTGACCTGGAAAATTTTTTTATTCTCTATATAACACAAGAATTATAACCAATAAATAATAAAACTGGTGTGCTGTATTTTGTGATGTCACGAATTAACTTTCAGATCTACGAATGACAATTAGAGAAACCACAGAAACTTCAATACATTTGTTTCCAGTATTCTGTTCATTTTAAAGATCAAACTTTAAAAAGTATTATCATGAAAATCCAAGGGAGATCAGTAGAGTAGAGGAAATTGGACCAGGGGGAAGGGAAAGGTGAAGAATATTGGCCAAGTTATATTGCTATGTTGTGTGAATGTACAAATATGTAACAACAAATCTCACCAAAATTTATAACCATAAAACACTAATAAAAATATGGGAAAAAATAAAAAATAAAGACCATAATAATAACAAATCAAAAATAAAAGTATTATCAACATTTCTCCCTCCCCAATTGGAATAGTTAATATAAAGCAATGAAATACTACCCAGTATTCAACCTGCACTTATAAATCACCCATCTGCACATCTACCCAAAAGTTTCCTGTGATCCCCTCAGCCCCAGTATTCCTGAGTGAATGGATGTTATTTATGAAGAAAAAGACAAAAAGCCTTTTAAATTTTACCTCCTGATCTAGAGCTGGTGATGAGAGAGAAATATAGAGGTTCCACAACCCTTAAGAAGCTATAAACCATTGTGCCCGCTTTAGCATTTATCAATTTTTAACCACTGCTACAAGGCTTCCAGCAATCAATTATTCCCTGGCTCAGTGAGGGAATCAAAGCCATACCAGATAAACCAGAAATCAATTTTACTGCCTTGTGGCTGGTTTTTAAATATGTTTCTTCTCACCACATTTAAAATAAACAAGGCTGGAATTTGACTGATGCTGAGACAATTATTTTTATACCACATACAAAAAAGGTAAACATTTTTAAATGGGAGCAAAGGATGGTTTTAACTTCATTCACCCTACTTCTGTTTTCTTTTTTCTAAGTGAATGGGGAAGATTTTTTTTTTCCGTTTCTCCTTCACATGAAACTAGCTTATAATTGATGGGAACACTTATTTCAGTAAACCACCATCATTCTCCACTGAGCTGCTGCCAAATACTACACCAAGGGATGGCTAGGTGGTAAGCACCGCCATTTAGCATCTTCCCTTCTGCCATGACCACCTGGACCAGGCAGACGTCTTCTCAGACTGATAGAATAACTCAAATACATTCATCATAAATCTCTCCTTATTTTGTTCTTATATTTTTATCCCAGTTTTTAATTTTTTTCTCACTTTCCATTCTTGGTTTTTCTTTTTTTATCTCCGATTTATAATGTTTTCACACATTTCAATCACCGGAATACTTTTTTTTTTTTTTAATTTCAGAATATCTTCAGCCAGGCCAGAGAAGTAAAGGACTTAAATCAGGTATGAGAAGGGGATGAGGTTGAAAAGCTAAATTTTAAAAAGAAGAAAGAGGGGAGAGGGAGAAAGTAGAGGGAGAAATATAAAGGAGATAGGACGGAGAGAAGAAGGAAGGAAAGCAGGTAAGAAGGAAAGTAGGGAGGAAGGAAGGGAAGAGGATTGCTTATTTCATGCTTTAATGATTACTTCTGAAAGTATATGAATATTGCCTTATGCATTTTGAACATATCTCTGTCAAATAGCAATTGTAAGTTTGGTGCTCTACATTAACCAAAGAAAGAGTATGAAATTATGATTTCTATGTAGATGATTAATTTATTTTTCAAAAGAATGCTTCCTTTAAATGTTAATAGTTGAAAACATTCAGTCTTTCTTTTTGGGGGGACTGGCTTATTTCACTTAGCATGATATTCTCCAGCTCCATTCATTTACCTGCTAAGGCAATAATTTAATTCTTCTTTAAGGTGAAATAAGTGGATGCTGATCCACAATGAAGGGGTGGAGTGTAGGGGGAAGAATGGAGGAACTTTGGATTGGGCAAAAGGGAGTGAGGGGAGAGGAGCTGGTGTGGGAGTGGGAAGGATGGTGGAATTAGAAGACATTATTATCATAGAAACATGTATGATTGCATGACTGGTGTGACTCTGCATCATGTACAGCCAGAGGAATGAGAAGTTGTGCTCCATTTGTGTACAGCATGTCAAACTGCACTCTACTGTCATGTAAAACTAATTAGAACAAGTTTTAAAAAATGTTATTAGTTGAATGTGAATGTTTGCTAATTTTAAAAATCATTGATGGTGTTGGGGAATTTCAGGAAGGAAATGTCGAAGATGGTGACAAAGGAATCTAGCTGTGTTGGTAAAGGTATGAGTCAGCCTCACTAATGAGGTAAAGGGACAAGGTGCTGATCTAAGTTACCTTGGAAATAAATGGGCTCATTAAAATCAAAGACAAAAGAAACCCATATAAGCAAGGTATTCTGATAAATAAAGTGGTTTCTCACTGGAGTACAGGTTATCAGTTCTGATACCATTTTATATGCACACTGGAATTGAACAATAAAACAAATGGACCATAGAAGATGGCAGCCACGTTCCCCCTCTATTAAAGCAAGAGGAGACACATAAGCAAGGCAGGACAGAATGGTTATTTGGCAATGGATGAGATTAGGAGACACTAGTATAAACTTATGTTCTTAAATGGTTAATACACAAATATTTATAAATGTATATATATACATGTCATTCCACACATATATTCCTTTGCTTTGTCAACTGAAAGAAATTAAGCAATAGCTGGTTAGCAAATAAGCATACCTAGTACTCATGTCTTCATTTTTAATATCATTTTTTTTAATACAAGGAGTCAGAGCACCTTGAAGAAATATCTGATTCTAGGACTAGGATGGGAAATATACAAAATGAGGATGGAGCATCTTCTGGAATCAGAAGGTAAGAAAGTGCTCAAAAAAGAAGAAAACTACATTGATGGGATCTGTCAAAGGCGTGTAGCAGCCAATGGGAGAGGCCTTAAGGCAAAATTTGGAACAATTTGAAGAACAAGAAAATGAGTACTATTGAGATATAACTCCCATAAAAACCCTCATGATCACGATATGACAAAGTGATTTCCCTGTGGCTCTGATGGGCTTAGTAGGTATTGACTTTTTTAATTTCTTAGAATTTAAATCAATATAATTATTGATGATCATTTTTAAATAATTTTGGATACATATTTACTACTTAAATCAGAAGTCTCTGCCAGGCTATAAGTAATTTTTTAATGTCTATGATTTCATAAAATTGCCTAATTTTATAGATATAATAACATTTAAGTATAACTTTATACATAAAAATGAAGAGATTTTGACATTAATGTCATCACTCAGTGATGACAATAAAATATGCGGAAGGTTTTATCAAGTAATATGTTAGCATACAGATTCAATTTATACTATAAAATCTCATAATTTTATATCTTAAAAAGAAATACAGGAAGTTTTTGAGTTACCAGTGGGGGGAAAAAACTACATAATGCAACACTGGAAATCCAAAAATCCTTGATATCCAATTATTTCGTCAATTTATTATATAACCTATCTAAATTCATATTTTAAAGAGCATAATTGTCAATGTGGCCCAAACTTTGAAGTGCAATGATGGAAATCCATCCAATCTTCATATTATTTATTTTTCATTAAAAAAGGCTAAGGTATATGTGGTATTTTAAAAAAGAGAACTGAAAATGGACAATTGGCAATAAGAAATTGCCAGAAATTATAACAAGATGTATTGAAACAGAACTTTCATATAAACCATTTCAATCTTTATAAATACCAGTTACCACTGAAAACACATCCATTGGTTAGCATTGTCATTCAGATGCTACCCAATGAGAAAATTTGAGTCACTTTGGAATATATATGTGTATATATATACATAGACATATTTGGAGATATAGTTCTAGATTGACAATAAATAACTTTAGAGCCTAAAACCAAATAGAAATCTAATAACTGAGGAATATAATACTTGAAAATCAAATATATTAGAATGGATAAATAAAAACATAAAATGAACAAGGGAAAACTAGATTTGTGAGATGATTACCCTAATATAAAAACTAAGGCAAACAAACTAGAAGGAAAGATAAAGAGCAAATATCCTTTATGTATAGCAAAGCCAATGATATACAAATAAGACAGTATGCTAAGATGAACTGAGATTCATCTCAATAATAAATGTTGGTATAACACTCAAAGTCAATATAATTTGAAACGTTCATAGAATGAAGAAACAAAAAGCTCTCAGTAGATGTACAAAAATAAATGACCACTATAACATCTGACCCTGTAAAAATCTTGGTAAATTAGAAACACAGGGCATTTCCAAAAGTCATAAAGAGAAACTAAGAAAAATGTAAGGCTTGCATCAGACTTAGTGGTAAATTAGTACTTTTTCCCCAAGGGCAGGGATATAGTTAGAACATCTATTCTCACCAATTCATAACATTGTAATTCTAGCTAGTATATTAAGGCAAGAAACAAAGAGCCCTGAAAATAGAAAGAGATTAGAAATAAAATTATGCTAATTCATGTTTATAATGATTTTATATGAAAAATTCTATAATTTGTTTAAATAAGCTATAAGAACTAGTAAGTGGGTTTAGCTATATTTAGGTCAGTATAAACAATCCACTCTAATTTATATACTAACCCAAAATAATCAAAGTTAAAATTCTTAAAATAATATTATATCAGTAGCATCTTTAAATATAAACTACCTAGAGATTAAAATGCAAAAACATGGTCATAAAAAGATAAAAAATATTTTAGTGAAAATTTTAAGATCTAGGGGGCTGGGGATGTGGCTCAAGCGGTAGCGCGCTCGCCTGGCATGCGTGCGGCCCGGGTTCGATCCTCAGCACCACATACAAACAAAGATGTTGTGTCCACCAATAACTAAAAAATAAATGTTGAAATTCTCTAAAAAAAAAAAAAGAAAAAAAAGAAAATTTTAAGATCTAAATAATATGTTCCAACTACTCATGGATCAGAAGACCCAGTGTTTTAAGATAGTATTGATCTAGACAATGACCTAAATGTAAATATAAACAAAGAGCATAAAACATATCCATCGGAATGTCTGGGACAAAACTACAATTGTTGGTGGCAATGTTTGTTAGTCAATACTCTCAACTTCTATTGGCAACACTGAAAATATTTCACAGAAATCAGGCATAACTTTTAGCCCATCATTTCCACTCAAATGTATTTACCCAATACAATGCATGTCTTAAAAAAAGACACATGATAAAATATTCATAACAGCATCATTTACAAGCCCCCAAAAGGAATAACATACTTGTATATCAATAAACACTTGTCAAAAGGATAAACAAATGGTTTATATGTTTTTAGAGAGAGAGAGAATTTTTAATCTTTATTTTTTTCTTAGTTTTCGGCGGACACAACATCTTTGTTTTTGTATGTGGTGCTGAGGATCGAACCTGGGCTGCAGGCATGCCAGGTGAGCGCGCTACTACTTAAGCCACATCCCCAGCCCCAACAAATGGATTAAACTTATAAAATAGAAAAGTATTACAGCAAAAAACAATGAATGAACTATGGCATAAAATATGAATATTGCAAATATTTTTTGAATAGTCAAAGTCAGATACAATAATACATTTTGTAAACTTCTATTAATGCAAAAACTTATAAGAAGTAAAATTAAATCTATGATGTGCAAAGTAAGCAAAATAATTACCTTTGTTTTACAATATTGATTAGAAAGGTGTATGAAAGCACTTTTGTGTTTTTAATAGCACACAATTTTTTTTTTATTTGGGCGCTGGATATGTATATTCCTTACCTAAACCTTATTGGGTTATGTCATATTTATTAGGCTATATTCTTATGTTCTGTGCACTTTGTGAAAATATAATTCAACATTTTAATGGATAAGAAATCTGTCTAGAAGCAGTTGCTGCTGGCTGTTTGTGACAATTTGAACATTAAAATACTTAATTAGAGAATATAACAAATTGGGTAATAATAATGAAGCAATTGAGTGATACTAAAAGAAGTAGGATGCTGTTCTTCAATATTAGATAATGCTGACTAAAAGTATAAAAGGAAGAGAAGAATTAGAAAGTTGCCATTTCATAAGCAAATTGATTACAGATATAGACCAGATTTTCTGCACTGGATGTAAAAAAAAATGAGACAAATTTTGTTGTGAACAAGATATTCAAATAGTCTCAAATTGTATTCCACAGATTACTTTCTAATTATAACACAGAAAATGTAACTTTATAATTGAGTATTCTGGCAGATGCCATGTAAGCCAAGGGATCAACACTGGGAAAAATAACTGACATTATGTGCCTTCTCATACAAGTCATTTCAAAACTATCATCTACTTTGAGATAAAATTATTTAGCAAGTATCTAATAATGAGGAAATGTATGGTTTATAAGATTCTAAAAAATAAGTGAATATGACCCTTCAAATATATCATTGTTATGACTTTTGAAAGAAAAAGAAGAAAAGGTAGGAAAAAGGGTTAGGGGAGAAAGAGAGAAAAATCAGTGCAATGTTGAACTTTGGGGTCCCCCCAAATCTGTCCACCTCAAATTACATAAAATAAGCAGTGTTGAGTAGTAATGTCACAACACAAACTTTTTTCCAAACCTACTGCCGGCATCTCACCTGTTCAGAAGCCGTGTGGTCAGGTCCATTTTACTCAAAAATAGTGTAGGAACAAGTAGTATAAATTGAAGATAACATCCATAACAATATATTGAAACAGAGTATACAAAGGAATTGGAAATGATTACACAAATTAAAAGAATCAGCCATTACCTCATTTATAGTAAATAGAAAAACAAAAATTTAGGATAAAGAATCAAAAGTATAGCTAAAAGTTTTTACTAGAAGTTCATAATTTAAATGAATTCTCTCCATTTCAATGATTGGGGAAAATAGATTGTTTTAAATTGTAAATAAATCTCTATATATTCTTTAATAATTATAAGACAATAATCACATCATTGCTTCATGACCATAAATAAATATTTGATCCTTAAAGAAGATATGCTATATCAAGAACTTTGAACAAAATTCTGTAGTTGTGAGTGCTGGATTTCTTTTCATCTACTTTTCACATATGAGAGAGGTAATCGATGGTCTGACGTTTCCTTGTGCATTGAAATCATAGTGTGAAGTGAATTGCATCCTTTTCTCGTTAGCATTTATATTGAGCCAGTCTCAGCCTGATCATTTGTATGCAATCATTTGCATGTTTTTCTTGTTCTTTCTTCCATCCCTGAAAGGTCAGCAAATATTACTGTCCTGCCTTGACAGTGGAGGTCACCATAGGAAACTGAGACTAGGGAAGGCTTGCAAATCACTGGCAAAAGCTATTAGGGTCAGCACCTCCAACACAAGGAGCACAATTTGCATGTCCCCTGACTATATCTTTTGATACAGCCTCTTAATCCTTAGCCACCTCCCCTTTGACTATACTGAATATTCACTTAGTGCCAATATGTCCAACTTCTCTGAGTGATAGGAGTTGATCAGTACATGGCACATAGACTTTCAGTTATCATATGGATTAAGGAATAAGTGAATAAAATCAACCTGAACAGAATGGGATGAGTTATTTTCAAACAGATACTGAATCTAGGGGAGGAGAAATATGAAAGGTAATGAATATAAGCACTAAATGTTCATGGAAGTAGACCTTTTTTTTTTTTTTTTTTTTCTTCAAGATACCGGGGATTGAACTCAGGGGCACTCAACCACTGAGCTACATTGCAGCCTTTTCTGTATTTTATTTAGAAACAGGGTCTCACTGAGTTGCTTAGTACCTTGCCATTGCTGAGGTTGGCTTTGAACTCGTGATTCTCTTGCCTCAGCCTTCCAAGCTGCTGGAATAACAGGAGTGCACCCCCATGCCTGGCTTGAAGTAGACATTTTTGTATGTATTTTTACCATCCATTTTATCTTTAGTGCCAGCATAATGTCTGGCACCTTTTACATCTCTGTAAGTACTTATCAAAAAAAAAAATAGTTGCTGTAAGATGAATATAGTGGCACATGCCTGTAATACCAGTGGTCAGGAGGCTGAGGCAAGAGGATTGCAAGTTCAAGGTCAGCTTCTACAATTTAGCAAGGCCCTAAGCAATTTAGCAAGACCCTATCTCAAAATTATTTTTAAAAAACATTATAAAAATGAAAAAGGGCTGGAATGAGGTACAATGTAAAGTACCCCTGGGTTCAATCCCTGGTACAAAAAAAAAAATTGCTGTAAGCAAATATAGCAAAGCAGTATTGTCTAGCCAAGTGCTGCTTAAATTCAGAACACAAATGTCACTAGACCTTCAGTTTGGAAACACTTGTAGAACTTGGTCTTAAAGTAGGGGGAGAACATTCCTAAGTTTATATTATTAGTCTTGTAATACATATTGGATTAGCTTTCTATTTTTGCCCTTGCCTCAAGGCTATCTTCAAAACCGAATCCACAGTGATTCTTTAAAAATATGAATCTGATGGTGCTACTCTGCTAAAATCTGTTCTCATTTCACGTAGAATTTTAGGCTGAATTTCTCATGGTGATCTTCAAGTCCTCCATCTTCTCTCTCTGGCAATTCTCCAGCCTCCTTTGTCAGTTAACATGCTTTGTTTGCTCAGTTGTTCACCCCTCCCTGGGTCTTTTTTGAAGATGGTGGGCAAATGCCTGCATGGGTGCCCTTGAAATTGCTGGTGCCTGCACCTGATGTCTGCAAAATTCCCTTCTCATTTCCTTCTCATTAAGCTACTTGTCACTGTCTCAGAGAGATCTTTCCTAGTTACTGTGTATAAAAATCAGAAATATCTTTCCTAGGTCAGTCCTCATTCTTTTCATCTTGCTTGTTTTTCTCCACAGCAATGGTTATCACTCATAAAAATTGTACTTCATTTAGTTCTTCTTTCTCTCTCCCGTGCTACCATGCTAGTTCCATCAAGGAAGAGATTTGTCATTTTCTGTTTTAATGTTATATATTTAATATATCATATATTCTTGGTATATATTATAGGCTCAATAAACATGAAAATTAAACAGTAAAGATATACAAAAAAGTAAAAACCAAAGCAGTCATGAAGGAGAGATATATAGCATCATCCCAATATTTAGAATTACCAGATCATAAAATAAATAGGTAAAATAAACACAGTCAGCATGAAGAAAACAGACATAGTATGAAATCTTACAAAATGAGATGGGACTCATTTTAAATAAACACAGTGTCCAAATCATTTCCTCTGTATATGGCACTGGTTGGTTGACAAGGAAGAATCAACCCCTGTCTTAAAAACCCTCCTCCTATCAAGGCACGTACTGTCTCTGATACTTAAAAAGATATTGGAAACTATGTTACTCTCTAAGCAGTAAGAAATGGAGAATGAAGCAGAAAAGATAAAACAAGAAACCATAGAAGTATTTGAGAAACCTTTGGGAATAGGGTCAGGGAAAGAAAATGAATGTGGTTATGTTAAATTTTAATATTTAAATTTTTACAGATTATACTACTTATCATTTCCTTTCAGATTTCTAAAAGTATAAGTAGGAATGCAACAATACATATTATTTTTAAATGAATCTTTGTAAATGAAATTTATGAACTGCCTTTCATGTATCACTACTGATTTATAACACCTTTAAAAAATCTGTCAAAAGGAGTTTCTGAATCTTCACTGTTAGCATTTGTAAATGGTTTCCATGAATTCATACTATTGCACTTCTCCTCTGAAATTCTTTTAATTAAAGGTGTGGTAGGAGATGCTATGGTACATGAGAAAGATGACATGGATATGGAGTTCAATAAATTTTAACTCATTCTGCAGCAGATTCCCTTTCCAAAATAACACTCACTAAACCACTGAACTTATCATAAAACTTTTCATAACAGCTTTTCAAGATGATTATTTCCCATAATGATACCAGGTTACATTCATAATGGATGTAACATACTTGGACATTTGAAAATGTTAAGACATACAGGGCAAATCTTATTTGTATAGCTTTGCTCCATGCATCATAGCATCTAGCACCCTTGGCCTCCACTCACTAATTTGGCAAGCAAAAATATCAACATGGGTACAAATTATCCCAACATTGTGAATCACTGTTAGAGAATAGACTGGAAGACATGAGATTGAAAGAAATTATCAGCCCATTGCAATAATCCAGACAATAAATACGGATCACTGTATTTAGACAGTAGTCATAAGAAGAGGAGGAAGGCATGGTAGGAATTCTAGGCCTCGGGATATTTACCATATACTTGTTTTGCAATGTAAAGGCTTTTGTTACCACTCTGATAGGATGTAAGATTTTTTGAGGACAAAGATATTATTGCAGAGGTCCTTGTCCTACTATGGTACCTATCTGCACAATGCCCTTCATGAGTCATGGGCTAAGTGATTTCCTCTGTCCTTTTATTATCTTATTTTCCAACTTAAATTTGCTGTTCTTTGCCTCGTTTGTTGATTATTTCCTTATGCCCAACAATCTGTCCTCTTCCCTTATGGTTCTAGTGCATCTTTTCTCTCCCTCAAATCAGCACTCAAATAGTAAACACCTAGGTGTTTTCTCTGTTCTCATCTTCCTTAATCTGCACAGAATCTGACACTTTGACGTTTTTAATTGCTTCGTTTTTCTAAATTCTCCTCCCACCCCACCCCATATTTACTGTGACACTTCAACATGATACTACTCCGATTATTGAGATTTAAAAGATCTGGCTTTATTTCCTCTTTTTCATATCTACCCAAGTCATGTGTCATCCATGACAAAAGAGTAGAAGACATTCAGACTGTCTCTTCTCATCACTTCTGCAAACGCCCTCTCATTCCATTTCTCCTTCCCTCCTTTTCTATTCTTTGCCCTCCTTCCTTCCCTTCCCTCCATGTTACTTGCCCTGTTCTTCTTCTGTTTTCTCTCTGTTCTAAATTATTACCCTCATGCCCTTCCATCATCAGTTCTGTAGAGTTAAACAACCTAACACCTATCAAAGTATCTTAGCCCTAGTCCTACCCGGTATTTATATCTCCTTAATCATTGTCATATACAAGCCTAACAAAGGTTGAATGGATGTTCTCCCCCATAAACTTCCTTATGACCTCCAGCCAATTCTTTTTAGCAGCAACAGTATTGCTCCATAATTGTTGGAGTGATCCCAAAATAAAGCAAGAGTCCTTCCTTTCCTCTGATGCAATTTGCACCTAAGAATTCTTGAATAATTCTGTGTTGGAAAGTTCCTTAATCAATTTCAGTGTATGGAGGCATAATAATTTGGAAATAAGCATTTTACTTCCTCTGTGCTCCCATATTTTTTAATTTGGCCTGACCACCTCGTTTTGTTAATGCTATGGTTTAAATATGCCTCATCCCCAACAGAACCCATGTTGGGGCTTAATTCTTCAGTGTAGTAGTGTTGGAAGTTGGGGTCTAATGGGAGATATTTATGTCATGGGAATGGAACCAAAAGAATGGATAAATGCTTTTAAAACAGGAAGGGGTTAACTATCATGGGTGTTTGACCCTCTGTCCTTTCTTCCTCTCTTTGCCCTTTCAGTTTCTTTCATGAGTTGAAGTTGCATAAGTCCCTTATCAAAAGTTGAGCAGATATCGGTGCCAGGCTTTTTAGATTTTCTAACTTTCAGAACTGTAAGTCAAAATAACCCTCTTTTCTTTATAAATTACTTGGCCCTGGGTGCTCTGTTAACACAATAGAAAGTAGACTAAAACACTCAGTATATTATAATAAATTCTGAACTAATTTGCCCATTTCCAGAAATGCTTATTTCAAAATTAGTTTGCCTCCAGACACTGAAATTGATTAAGGAACTTTCCAACACAGAATTATTCAAGGCCTCTGCAAACAAATGAAAGGGACATTCTTACTGTGATGCTTTAGTCATTTTTAAAAAGAAAAACATGTTATCAAATTATGTGAAGAATCACCACATTTTCTTCATAATTCATCCTGTTTTAGAGCAGATAACTTGTTTACAGTATAACCCACCGATGAGCATGGTCCAAACATATTCCTAGAATCTAGTCAATTATGGAGCTCTTGCTACAAATGGAGGCCAATTAAGAAGAGATAGAATGACAGAAGTAGGGAATTGTTTTATCTTTGTTGATGTTATTATTATTGTTTTTGTTGTTATTATTATTTTTTTTCTTTCTCTTAGACTTTTAATTATTCTTGATGAATCATGAGATAAAGAATTAAGCTTGTTTTAACTAGGCTTGGCTCTTCTTCTTGGGGAAGACCCTCTCTAAAATATTCCTCAGCACTTAGTCATTGAGCCTACATATCTATCTAATACTTATAAAATGGAAATCAATTTATTATTTTATTTGCTCTTTAGCATAACTATCAAAGGGTAAGATATTAAAATAGGAACCAAACAAAAATATTTTATTAATCTTATATCTTAAGAAAAGTTGTACAAATAGATAATAGAAAAAGTAAGAGATTGGTTAATCTGTTTCTTTACTAGTGAAACAAATATAATGTCAGTAAAATAGAACATATTCTATTATCAATTTCCCACATTGAAATTAAAGTTACAAAACTAACATCTTCCTTTCCTAACACAAAAGTTAATTAACACAGAAATTAATTGCTCCAAATTTTTCTTAAGCTTCAGACTTCTTGCCATTATTCAAGTTATAAAAGTTTTCTGTCTTTCTTACACACCTAGAGCTTGGGTAATCCTTTATTGGAACAGAAGTAATTCCTTCAGCATCTCCAAAGTTGTTTTGCATTTGTTGTATTATCTCATTCATGTACTATATTTGTCAAAATCCAAAAATGTCAAAATGATGTATATAAAATCAAGTAAAAACAAAAAACTCCCAAATTATTCACTTATGATCACCATTCCAAGCGGAAAGAATATACTAGCATGTTATATATATATAACATACTAACATGTTATATATATAACATGCTAGTATATCGAGATTCACTATTACCATTGCTTGGCAAAGAGAACAGCAGCAATGCATTGTTATTTTTGCAACACCTCTTATCTGGAATAATGTTATATCTAACAGACTCTAATTCAGGAGCTCTTAGACAAGAATTGGATTCAATATCTCTTATAAACTCCTAGGCTATGTCAGTCATGCTGGCTTATGGAACACTCCTTGAGTAACAAAGCTCTATTGGAAGGCAGTGAAGTGGGGAAGAAAGGCAAGGGATTGAAAGTAGGAAGGAATTTCAGTACTTTGTCATTGATCCTACATATCTACCTAATACTTAGGAAAAGAAAATAAGAAAGAATGAAAATGGGAAAAATCTTGGCCTCAGTTTCACCAGAATACAAGGTAATCTGTTCCAGATGATTCATAATATTCAAATATAAAATAAGTAAGAGAAATATTTCATTTAAAGATGAATAGTACTCTTGTATTTCTACTTGTTTTATAGACAGTACCCCTCCCCTTGCTTTCTTTACTTAAGAAAGTCATTTGTTATCCCATAGTCTTTTAATTTTCAGTGATGATCTCTCCAATTTCTGTGTGAGTCTTAATACTCTCTCCTTTCTCCTTTGAGAAATATCCTGCATATTTAAATTTTCAATTTTTCCTACTTTGACATCAGCATTTTTGGCACCACAATATTGAAGGGGAAATTGTACACAAAGAACAGTAACCTACTGGTGAGAAATACAAACTCACGTCCTATTTTGCTATGATCTGAACTAGTATCCAAAAATCAAAATTCAGATTTCTGGTTAAATTGGTATCATTATGTGAGTAAGTAGTGTTCACAACCACTTCTAACCTCAAACTCAAAATTCAAAGTCTTATATCTTGCTAGCATCAAGTATGCCATTATATGAAAATCCTGGTTCCAAACTTTTTATGTGAGTACAGAAGAAATACTATAAACAGACTCTGAGAGGGGTTACTGCTCATATCACCCTGGAAGAGGATTCTAGAGAACGTGTAATCATGTTGTATAAGACCTTTGGTGACTGTGCACACAAGCAAAGGTTGCCTAATCAGTCTCCTAAAATCAGAAAATGATATAAGAAAATTATCAAGACCAGTGAGGATTGTATAGAAGAGAAATAGAGAAGGAGAAGATTTCTGGATTAAAAATTTTCCTCCTAAACTCTGGGTAATTTCACTAAAAGAAAACAGAAAGGATACCAAGCGAAAGAGACTGAAGGATATTAATTTAGGCCCATGAAATCAGAATGGTTATGTCAATTCTCAGAATATTTGTTTACATTATCACATTACCATGTAAGTTAGGGGTTATGGATAAATTCCATGGTTTGTCAAAAGTAACCTGCTGTGGTGCAATTTTTTTGTGTTTGTATGGAAAGCATTTTTTTTCCACATGATGTGGCATCACAATCAGGGAAGGAGCTGTTAACATAATAAATTAACATACACTGTGCCTGCTCCCCTCATTGTCATTGTAGTGACAATGGCCCACAGTTGTTCTGCAGATTGGATTGTCCAGCATTGTAGCATGAAGCAGGCAGTCACGGTGGCCAAATATGACATCTGTATTTTGTTTGCAGTAAAGCCAGTTTCATTTTAAGAAAGGCAATCGATGGTGAGGAATGAGACAAATAGAATTTGGTGGGTTGAGCAGAGGAGACATGTAATTTAGAACTAAATTCATGAAAAGCTAGAAACTTCTGGGGGTCATTCTTTTGAAATGGGGTCCAGTACATGAACAATGCTTCCAAGTGAATCAATAGTTTCAAGGTAACAATAGAGTAGAATGAATAGTGTAGGCTACAAAATATGTATAATTATGAGCCAATGGGTTCATTTATCATTTAATAAGTTCTTGTAACTAGTACTAACAATGTGCATTCTTTAACAGGTTATGAGATGAATCGCAGTTGTTCGACACATTTAAATTTCATAATAAGTTTCTACAAGACAAAAAGAGAGTTGTTTGATAGGTATGCCATATTTGTATATCTGAGCAATTGAGATTGCAAGTAATTAAGATCAAATTTTCTGTTAATTCTAGAAGAATGATTATTCAACAATTATATAAGAAAATAATTTTCAGACTGAAATTGACATCAGGGTAAATTGATTCTACAAGGTCATTTTAGAGATGAGAAAACTAAAAGCACACATATAAAGTAGTTTGAATGAAGTCATATATTTTTAAGTTAACATATTATGGCCTTGACTTCTAAACACTTTATTCAAAGTATTTCATTGCTCCTTTTTATTCACCAAACTAAAATAACATCAAAATCTGGTTCACATCTCGTAGACTCCCATGAGTCACAGTTTCTTTGTAAATCCTTTCTATTCACACAAACAAACTGACCATTAAGATGGCAGCCTGGAAATGAATCACTACTCACATTCAGGCTCTTCAGAATATGTGAGAGATTTGTACACACAGAATCATAAAGCCAGCATCATCCTTATGAATCTGATAAAAGAATAATCCATATAGGAAATTGTTCTGGAACATATGCCTCTCTGAAGTATTCTTCTTATCACCCTCTCATGGCTCTTAGACAAAACTGGTATGAACTGGAACTCTGACCACCATTACAGAAGACTGAGCTACCTGGGAATCTAATGCCTTCTTTTCTCTCCCCTCTAAAGAATCTTAACCTGCATTTCCAGAGACAATGTTGCATCTAGACATGTCTGAAAGATGATTAAGCAAAAGAGAACAACTGGATTACCCAGATGGACAAAATAATCAATTTAAGATGACTGCACACTCTTTGGAAAATGTATTTGTGAGTGTTAGGAGAGCTTTCCTGAGCAAGCATCAGAGTGGAATTGAATCCTTGAATAGTTCTGTCTTCCTTCACATGGATGCTCCCTTATTTATAAGCAGTGTTGATTTATTTTATGTGTAGTAGATTATATGTGTGAGTGTGGGGGGTGTATCTCACACCTAATGCATGGTACAAAAAATTACATTGTCAGCATTGATTATCAGGCAGGAATCAGCTAGATACAGACATTCTTATCAGGCTAGACATCCTGAAGGCTTGAAAGTTACCTCCCACAAGCTAGACAGGGGCCTAACATTTTTTTGTTGTTTTTGACAAAAGTCAGTCTTTCTCGGTTCAACAAGGCCATATATTCATAAAGAACAGGTTCTGCTTACCCTTATTTCTCTGGCTTTGTTTACACTACTTCTCTTTCCTAGAATCACTGACAACCTTACTTACACTTCAACCAAAAAGAAAAACTCATTTCTTTCTGTCCAAGATGTTTTTATATTTACTTGTTTGTTTTTCCACATCTGACATTTTCTTCCAATACCATGCCTCCACAAAGGTTGAAATGATGATCAGTATGACCAAAACACCCATCTTCAGTTTATAACAAATAACTTAAGCATTAAGGGGAAATTTATTTTTAAAGGTTCATAAAAACAAACTGAATAATACTAAGTTTTTAACCAGAGGGAATTGATGAACAAAAAATATATTTGTAATATCACAGAAACACAGTTGAACATTTTAAAATACAAAATCAACCATGTTCTGAAATAGGTCTGGGTTGGAAGAGGTGCCTTTGGGGGCTTTTGGAGTTACTCTTTGCAAGAGAAAAAGATGGGATAGAATATCTCCCTGACCATTTCATATTCCAAACTTTGTGCTCTAATACTCTGGATAACAGCTCACTACTCACTAACTTCAGATTATTCGACAAAAGTACATAAAGAGACAGTGTAAGAAGTCACATGTTAAGAATAAAGGGTCCTAAACGTCCATGGAATTTCATGTAACTAATAGAAAAAGTCAAAACGTCCACAGGTGTGTATAAATTCAGAAGTTAAGGTATCTGAGAACATGTGACTTGGTACTAGTGGTTTCCAGGGTCCCCATCAGGAAAAGTGTGACTTTTTTTTTTTAGAAAACTTGTTCATCAAGAACTTTGGCTTTAATAAATGAACCAAACCTAAATCCTTCTCCAGCCAAGCCCCAATATGCAGTTGCCTGAGTTTTTCTCATATGTTCTTTGCTTCCCTTCAAAAAATCCTGATAAAAATTACACCCTCAAGGAGATAAACCTCTAGAAACGATTGCTTATAGTGGCAGAAAAGCATACTGCTGCTTTCCCACTGACAGAAGCAGCATTAACTTAGGTCACAGTGGATTGGAAATAAACAAAACACACAGGTGTATAGAGAATCAAAGACAGACTGCACAAAATAGGGAAATTTCTTCTCTTCCTGTTTTCAGGGGAAAAAAAAGGTCAGAGTGGTCACTTGAGACTGGGAGCTTTTGTGATTTTTCTGACTGATTAAACCTAAAGTGGTGTGTCACCGGGCCAAGGAGCTTAAGGGCAAATGAGAAATTCACTGTGCATTGTTACAGAACAGAGCTAAATCCCATCTCCAGGAGAGTGGTTTGGGAACTTGCTAATAGAAGAAGCTTGGTCCACTGCAAATATCTCCTAAAACATAGAATAAACTCTTTTTTTTAATATGACAAAGACTGGGTGGTTTTCAATTATTTTTCTATATATATAAATGATATTTAGGTAAGAGAGCAAAAAATTAGGGAGACAAAATAAAATGAGAAGCAATTGTAGTAAGAATCTTAGGGCTTCCCATGATCTCATAAAGGAATTGATTCTTCAAGGTAGCACCTGGTAGGGATGAGTGTTAACTTATAAGGCAAACAATATTAAAAGAAAAAAAGGGAGGGAAACATAAGGAAAGAGAGGGAAGAAAGAAGGAATAAAGAGAGAAAAATAGAAAGGAAAGGGGGGAATAAGGAAGGAAACTTCTCTTCTTTTCTGGTATCGCCTGTTTTTATTCCTGTTGAAATTTAGATTCTAGGTAAATGGAATCATTTGTAGCTTAATAAGCTTCTCATGAGCTTTCTTCCTCTTGGCTCTTTGTCCAAGACTCTATCTCTGCCTAGGACATTCTTTTCTTCACTCTTTCCCCTGGATAGCTCGTATTCCTCCTTCCAGCACGCAATTAGTTGTCTCTTGGCCTAAAGAAATCCTTCCTGGTGTGCCAAAGATTGGATTATAGATAATGAAATGCAGTAACCAAAGACAAACCTTTAACATAGCATTCATTTTCACATATTTTATTTGTTTACTTTTGTGTGTTACTCAGTCGACTATGTAGGGGTGTTATCATGTGTTTATGAGCAGCTAACACAGGGCCTGGTGATCAATAATGACTTTGTTGATAATCTCCCTGATCGTACTCATCCTTCTCATGATCATAATCATCATGATGTAAGGAGGAATGACAAATTATGACAGGATCAGAGTAACTGCATTGCTAATAACAGAATAACTGGATGTATCTATGTATACCTTTGAAGATGGATCAGTAAAATGAGGTTTGTTCAAACATAAGTAAACTGTAGATTAATTAAAGCAAAAAATATATATAGCTGCAGGCATGATCCACATTATTTTTCAAATACAACCAGGCATGCTAATTGACAAAACAAGGTAGGCATTGTATCTCCTTTAACTGAAGCAGCTCAATCAATCAATCAAATGTCCTCAGCTCCTTTTCCCAGTCCAGACCTTCCTTCTTCTAGATGTACTTCCTCCCCAGCTCTGGAACTCCTATATCCCACTCATCAATGTGATTTCAAGTTCAGCTCCTTGGCCCTTAATCCTTCTTCCTTACCATTGGCCTACCAAGATAGAACTTCCAACCCATACTAAGTACATGGAATATAAACACATTTAAAAATAGAAGCTTTGTGTTTAAAGAACATCACAATTTATCACAGAAGAGCATTCCACATGTCACATGCCCCAAAATTATAAAAAGAAGCCCTTTAAAAAAATGGTATTCTTGGGAAGCAGAGTGCTCTTGCTTAAGAAGGTATCCTGCATTTCATCTTTTCCACATGTCAGGCATTGAGCTCTGTGCTTAGAAAAGCTCAGTCATTCTCAGGATTACTTGGTTAAAAGGACACTGTAAGAGTCCCTTTATGGTTTAGATACTGGTAAAAACTTAGATACAGGATGCTAGGGGGGAAAATGCTAGTGTTTACATGGAGACTGGTGGTATAGTGTTATTTATTCTCTCAACCATGAGTAATGCTAGAAGGTCAGCAAGGGGATCGGCTCTTGTCATTCTTTCCTGAAGGAAAAAAAAATGTCTTAAGATATAACTAAATTTATCAGAGTAGATAGGCAGGTCTTCAGTAATGGACTTTTGAGAGGGATGGATGTTCTGCCATAAGGTGGAAAAAAAAATTTGTCCTTAGACTCCCAAGTCTCTGTTTTGAAACCCAGCCATGTTATGCTGAGCAAATTTCAAAACAGCATGTTTCTGTTCTCTGAATTGTTTGTGGTTGTCATTGTCGGTTATGTGTATGTACACACTACACACGGTGCATGTAAAATAATGACATCACCGAGCACTGAAGAGCCCTATTTTAAAATCTGAAATCACCCGAAAATATAGTTCAGTGACTCTTTTTTCATGTGATTCACTAGCTAATCTATTACGTGAAAGTCTGTTTCCTGATATTAGATGTCATATCGCAATATTTCAACTGGTCTTCAATGGAATAAGAATGTGTAAGGTGTAATGAAAGCTTTAATTCATGCTATTGCAGTCCTTTCTTAATGCACCGAAGTTAACCATATCATCTCCAAGATAAAATCACTATTAGGGGCCTAACCAAAAATTAAATGGATAGAATTTCAAAAATATCCTTAGAGGCCCTAAGTAACTTAGCAAAACCCTGCCTCAAAATAAAAATAAAAAAATAAAAAAGGGGATTGGGGATGTGACTCAGTGGTTAAGTGCACCTGGGTTCAATCCCTGATACCAAAATTTTAAAATAAATAAATAAATAAAAATAAAAAGCTTAGAGTTGAATCTGGATTTTTGATTTGTGAACCTCATTGCTAATTAAAGACTATACCCTTATAGCGACTAGAGTCTCCTAAAAATAGACAATTTTCATATCAGTCTTAAAATTTCCTTTTGACAAAACCTTTAACCTCAACTGTTAAGTCTGATATTTTCATTAAACTACAAAAGTGTGTATCTCCAAGTTTTGCCTAACCTTATAGTCCGAGATCAGTTCCATTTTACTTATATACTTTCATAGTCTTCTCCCTACACTGAGTATTAGTACTAAGGAGTTTAAGAGCTGCCAATTGGTGATTTTTCATCATTACTACGGTTAAATTTCTCAGTCAAATTGATACTGATTTGTTTTTTTCTACTTCCAAATGGGCCATTTAGAATTAAATGCTGCATAAACCCCTGCACTTGAGAGTACACTTTTGGAGGAACTAAATCATAGAAATGAGACACCCTGCTCAGTTAATCAGTGCAACACATTCGGGTCTCCCTGGAGATGAAGCGAGCAAGATGTCCATCAGCCACAGTGAGCTGAGTGCCATTTGATTCCAGACCACCATGTGTCTTTATCTGGGACATGTGCTCCTTGTGAATGGGATCTTTCTATCCTCATGCAGTTCAGCTTTCATGGCATGCCTATTTCAAATCTCCTTGAGTGCTTGTTGTATACTTTCTCATAGAGATAGCAGTAGTGAAATGGCTTCCAATTTTTATATGCTTCAGTGATTTTACCCACCTTCAACTGCAGTTTGCCTTTACTTAAAAGGCTGTAACAACTGTATTCTCCCAACCTAACCATCTAATTCCCATCTAACCTATCTAATATTCCAGGCCAGTCTCCAATCTCTTCTCATTCTCTTACAACCTCACCCACAACCATCTCACTTTAATCTGGAATTCCAAATGGTGTTTGTAGCTTCCTTGCATTTAAAACTGAATTCACTGCATTGCAATTTCTAATTATAGTACAGAATCTTCTGTTAACAAATTTTAATAAGAGCCAATTAATTTATAAATAGGAGTTAGCGGAAATAAATGTTGAACTAAAGTATTTCCTGCCTTAGTGTTTTCATTCCCATAACCATTTCAATACAATTCGACTAATATTGAATAAATGTATATCACATTAATTGTACCTCCTTAGGCATTTTGAGGATACAGAGTTAGACACTATATGTGAATCCAACTTTTAGCCCTTCTCTACTGACAAGGGAAGAAAAAACTTTACATAAGTCAAAAAAGTGTTACAGGATGTATATAGTAGAATTATAAGTAAATGACTTCTATAGCTATATATATATATATATATATATATATATATATATTTTTTTTTAATCCCACAAGAAACATTTTAATTCCAACTAGAGAAAAGTTTTTGGGGAAAAGATACTATTTATATAGACTAGCTTGAGAGGATGAGTAAAATATTTACAGAAATGCACAGGGTAAAGGTCTTCTAAATCAGATGGAAACTCTTGAACAAAGATGTTGCTGCTCTATTTCCAGAAAAATGAGTGGGAATTGCTATCTTCAGTGGTCATTGCTGTCAAGTGGTTATAAAAGCTTCCTAACCTTTGTCAAATGTATCACTCATCACCAATGGCAATGATGCAGAAACTGACTTCTGCTCCTCAGAATTAGAAAGACCATGATCTGCAGTCTTGGGAAGCAAAAAGAATAAGTCAAAAGCAAAACCCACAGTTCAATCTGCCCTTAATAGAGATTAAGTCAAAAGCATAAAACTTTCTGAAGAATAAAAACATATGTTTCTTATTTTGAAATAATATTTTTAAGAAAGATGCCTAAATACTAACACAGGAAAAGCTTTAAATGGAGACATTCCTAAAGCATTTTTAAGCAGAGAAATCATTAATAGTTAATAGATGACGTGACACATACATACATGTGCTTATTAAGAATTCTGTAAAGCAAAGGATGATTTTTCGTTATGAATACTTCAAGTTTTAATTCTATTTTTTTTTCAAGTTTTAATTCTAGATGTCCATTAATCTTTATTGATATTAGAAAACTGAAGTAATGAAAATGTAGCAACATTGTAGTATTGGATCTAAAAGTTGACCCATAATCATTGAATATCCCTGTTATTTATACATGAACAATACTTTGCATCCACTGAAACATCAAATTGGGTTTCAACACAAAACACACATATTCATATACTTTTGATAGTACTCAATAGCATTATCAGTGGTAATTATTTTACAAAGTATAAAACTACTTTTAATTTTAATATTTAAATAAGTATATATAACCCTCTCTCAAACTGCTTTTTATCTGCTTTTACTAAAATTAACAGTGTATTTTCATATAGAATCCTTTAAAATCATATGTGGAGATATTCTGAATCACTTGGGTCAATGATATTTAAAAAATTGTGAGTAAATTGGCCTGGACTCTAAGAGATAATATCTGCATTTCACTCTGATAGAAAGCAGGGGTAAATGAGTTTGCCTAACAAGGCAACAACAACAATAATTAAAGCAGCAGCATTTATTGAACATTTTCTATATGACATGTACTGTTCAAATGCATGCAGGCTCTGTAGTTATTACCATTTTAGAGATGGAAATCAAGGCACATTTCTCTTGATTAAATTCTCCAGGATCCCACAGCTGGTAAGAGCAGAGTAAAAATTTATCCATAGATGGTCTGGATTTAGAGACTAAACTATTTACCATGATGTTACAGTAGGATAGGAAGAGAAATTTCATGCAGCAGAGTAATGAGAATGCGTGAGAAAATTTGATAAAATAATGCAGGAAAAATATAGAGCGATCTTTTTAATACTGGGAAAATATTTAGCTAGATCTTAAGTTAAACCTATCTTGTGCTTTTGTAGGACAATCAACTGCACACCACAGACTTATGCTTGAGTGAAAAGACAAGAACAGCTCTGCCAATCACATTATTTAAAATTTAAATGATATGCATGAACCTGAAGCCTAAGTCTATACATTGTCACATGCCAACACTCTCCTCAAAATTTTCTGGACCTACTCACAGGTCAAGTTCTAATATAAAATCAAGCAGAAAACATTCCCAGGATGGCATTTTAAAAAATAAATCTACAAACAAATATTTGTAGAGAACTTAGAATATTTCTGGTTCCATATCAATAAGGAGACTATTTTTCCCTCCATGATATTTACAAAGTAATAGTAGTAAAGTAGTAACAAAATTTTGATTCCCATAAAATATAGAATGTACTCTATTGTTGATAAAGTCAGAAGGAAACTGTGACATTGGTTAACTGAACACCAGAAGGGATCCAAGTAACACAGACTCAACGTTAAAACGATTACTTTTTTCCACACATCCCACCTCAACAAATGTGTTTTAATAACTTTACTCATTCAGGCCCATATGTATTCTCTATATATTTGCCAAAATGATAAAATTATACCAGACATTGGAAAGGCAGCTATCTGAAATAATTTTAAATAATTATGAATGATCTAGAAAATTTATTTTTACATGAATCACTGAGGATTGGTTTATAAAAACATATGTATACACATTCATATCTGAAGGCTTACTTATCAGTTATATAAAAGGTGTGTAAAAATAGTTTGTAAATGTTATAAATATCAACATATTTAATGTTCACCACAAATATTAATTACATATTATATTTATACTTCATGGATAAGTTACTGGAGACTGAGAAAGATCCTTTATCATAGCCAAAGTCATACAACTACTAGAGAGTAGAGCCAGAATTTGACTACCTCATAAATTAATTTGACTTACTTCATCTATTAATCTGGGATGCCAGATTAATGTTCAATCTCCAAAATGCTATTCCTTGGGCACAAGGTGTACAGTTAAAAGAATATGGTTTGTTCTGATTTTTTTTCTAAACATTCTGATATCATAAGAATAATGAAGTGGTTCTCTTAAATTCCTAATTTTATTTTTGAAAGTAGTTTACTAATAAATGGGTTCATTTGAATGTCATCAAGTACATTCTTACACCAGCTTCGCTTCCACAATCTTAATATTTTTTTGTGCTATACATTCAGTTATTTCTCAACCTGAGCTGAGTTGGGTTGTTGTTTAACCACTATTACATAGAATGTAATAAGCCAAAACTCAAGAGGAAATTAAACATCATGTGTTAAATGAATGTTTCTGTTAACTGCACAGTAAAATGAAGACTTAGAGTAATAATATAATGTGTGGACTCCCTTTAGTAAGGTTAACATGCAGAACTAAATTTCTAAAAAAAAGGTCACTAGTATGTTATTATAACTTCAAAGTGTAAAATAGGAAAAGCTGGAGTTTAAATGTGGCTATTGAATTGACTTTGAAGGAAACCCCTGCATAGAATTTGGTATCTTTGATTTTAGTGTAGAATAATGTAAGATGAAGTGCCTTATAAATAGTGCCTAAAATCAAAATTTCATTTATTATGTTTAAAATGATTCCTGCTGTACATTATACAAAATTATTGTACTTAACTTTAAATAACACCTTTCTTAGTGGCGTGAAAACTGAACAAGTGTATTGAAAATTTCTTCTTCAAAGGTCATTTTGTAAGTTGGTCTAAGAAGTCAATTTTTAGTCAATAGAAAAGACACCCCCAAAATGAGCTCAATCAATTAAATCCACAGGAAATAAGTGGGGCATTTCACATTTATCCATATTTAGCTTGCTCTGCCTTTTAATACCAGACTCTATTGTTCAGCACATTTGGAGAAATTTGTCTACTAGGAATTCTGTATAAAAGGAAAATATGCAAAGTGCCCATCTAATTGTTCCCTAATTAGCTTTTCTTTTCTTAAAAGTACTGTTATTTATCCAACAACCTAAGGGGGGAAAAAAAGCTAAGATTCAAGTGGAGTAATTGTGCAAATATAAATGTACCTATTCCTCTATTAAATGGTTTCTTTGCTAACTATTTTTTAAATGCAGTAGAAGGCTGAAACTTAGAGTTCTAATACACACCTTAACTTCAGGATTAAATGTAACAAATAAGAAAGAAGAAAAACAAAGATATGCCCAAATAATCTCATTCTGAATTTATTTATATTTTGAATTACAAATTTTCTTCAAAGACTTCTGAATTCCTGGGAGTTCTCATTCAAAGGTGAATTACCTATTTCAAATATACACCTATAGAATATGATGGGGCAACTAATGTAACAGTTCTTGAAAGAGAATCAACTAATCAACTGGATTTTCCTTTCTTTCTCTTTCCTTCTTTCTTTCCTTCTTTCCTTCTTTCTTTCTTTCTTTCTTTCTTTCTTTCTTTCTTTCTTTCTTTCTTTCTTTCTTTCTTTCTTTCTTTCTTTCTTTCTTTCTTTCTTTCTCTTTCTCTCTCTCTCTCTCTCTCTCTCTCTCTCTCTCTCTCTCTCTCTCTCTCTCTTTCTCTCTCTTTCTTTCTTTTTGTGTGCCAGGGATTGAACTCAGGGGCACTCAACCCCTGAGCCACACCCCCAGCCCTGTTTTGTATTTTATTTAGAGTCTCACTGAGTTGCTAAGTGTCTCACTGAGTTGCTAAGTGTCTCGCCATTGCTGAGGCTGGCTTTGAACTCACAACCCTCCTATCTCAGCCTCCCAAACCACTGGGATTACAGGTGTGCACCACTGTGCCTGGCTGGATTCTCTTTCCTTGATTCCTGGTTTGAGTGAAATTATTTGTTCAACCAGTGCACTCAACTTCCACAGAGAGCAGTAGTAAAATGATGATGCAGAGATAAGGAGACTGAGTTATTACATTTGTAGATTGAGCCTACCAGACTGAGTCCTATGCAGAGACCAAGCAGAGATCCAGATTTCATAGGGGTGAATACACCCTATGAAATACACAAATAATGATTAGGAAGAAATGTATGCTGTCTAAAGATTAAAAATATTTCAAATATAAGTTTTAGCAGCTGACTAATAGCTTGAGACATATTGACCTAAGAACCTATTGCCAAGGGTCCTCTCTAGATGTGGAAAGGCAAGTGGGAGGGGCCTGACGGTTGAGGACAGGTTTCCATTGCATAGTCAATCTGTTTCTCTGAGTGATTGTCTTCTAATGGAGAGAGTTACTCTACCTGTGCAGTAGAGGAGATGCTAAGACTCCAACCTAATAGCACTGTTTGAATTTACATCATGTCAAAAAGAAAAATTCCCCATGGTTTGAAAACCAAATTTTATAGTACAGAAACTAGAGAGAGGATTGAGGATTCAGTAAATAGATTTCAGTAGTGTCTTAATGATTTAAATACATCTTCAAATGCCAAATTGCAATTCTTCAATTTTCATGAAAGACTAAAATGTTTCACACTGCTTCTTTTTGAAATGGTGTGCTGTGTGTGTGTGTGTGTGTGTGTGTGTATGTTACTGCAAGGTTATACTCAACTCTGTTTTCTTAATGTTTCTGCATAATGTATAAATCAAACAGCTGTACTTGATGCATATTTATGGAGAATCTTTTTTCATCCTCTGATCTCAAGATACATCACAAAAGGAAGCATCTATGTCTTTGAAATGCATTTCATGATGAGAAAGGTTAGGATGAGTCTGTGAGTAGAATCTGTGTTTTCTTTATAGTTTCACCAGTTAATAATTTTTATCATGCTAAGTCAACATCCTCCGGAGGTTCCAAAAAAATATGACTCAACAAAGCTGCAAGCAAGTAGATACACCTGCTTTGAGAGATTTTGTAAGTTATTTCACCTATTCAAAAATGAATTATAAAGTCATTCTCTATCAGCCATCAGAAATAAAGAATTGCTCATAAAAGACACTAAAGGAAAATTATGCATACAAAGACTGTTGGAATGATAGAAAACCTAGCAGGAAACAATTTGAGAACAATTATAAACAAATATGTTAGCCTGTAAAAAAATGATATAATATGATTTGTACGAAGAGATTCTGAAGGAACATTTCTGTAGAGGGAGAAATGCTTCAAAAAAGATAAATATTATATACTGATGAAATTAAAAACTAAAAATTATGCTTCTGTTATACTTAAGCTATTGACAGGTTCCAGCTATTTGTATTTTCTTAACTATCTCATTTTATACCAAAAAAAACCCTTAGTTACTCCTAAATAATTGTTTTGTTTTGCCTTTTGATTAGTTTTAAACCCAAACATCAAGCAGTAAAAATCTTTTGAAAATGTTTTAGCGATGCTTTAATGGAAATTACAATTCTAATACTAGTTCCCAATATTTATGGTCAATCTTTCAAAGTAAATAAATAAACAAAATTATTATGGCACAAACTAGAAACAAGCCAGAATGACTTCAGTCATAATTTACCCAGATTTTGTTTCTAATGGACATCTTGGACCTCCTGGGTGGCAGGTGGCAGAAACTATTTCCAAACTCTTTTCATTTCAACAGTCTAAAAGTCAGATGTTGTGAGATCTCATAAAATCTTCAGCACTGTTTTTCAGTTACTGTAAATAATGCAGACACTGAGTTAATAAATAATAGCCAGTAGTGAAAGAATGCAAAAATGAAGCTACAACAAGTGAGGAAAATTTATTTTCAATGTCAATTGTAAATGAGATAGTTAATCACAGAATCAAGGGATCAAACACAGGAATGGACTAGAACAGGAGACCCTTTGCCTCGGATTTCCCCAAAAGGAACTTTTAACATTTCTCTTTCCAATGCGTCTTGAAAGCAAATATTTCGCCTTTACTCTGACATACAGAAATTTTAAAACACAGGGGCAGGTGTAAGCATGCATTTCCTCAGATAGTGAGGGATATAAAACCATCCATCAGCTCTGATTAAAACATCTCCTCATGCATTTATTCCTTGCTTAGCACTTGGCTAGGTTTATGGTAGATAGACAAAGAGGTAGAATTTATATTTTGTGCCCTTGAGAAGTTTAAGGTCTCCTAAGGAGATTATGGTCAGCAAAGAAAAAGAAAAAGATTATGAAAATGTATGTTACAATTGAGTCTGTTCTGAAGAAAAAGGGTGGAGACATTGGAGGGAGATGAAATCCATGAAGGTCTCTTGTAATAACACTCCTTTACCATTTGAACTTGAGAGCTACATGATTCAGTAAGAAGACAGTGCACCAAAGACAGTTTCCGGTTTTACTTCTTTTGTATCATATTTTATTTCATAACGTTTTGGCATCAGTAATATCCTGTGTGTTTTCCTTGGTTCCCTAATTACACTGCCCACTCACTGGCAAGGAATCCACTCTTTTAACTTCAACATGATGCCAATCCCATGAATAATGCTGAGCACGACTTAAGAAATCAATAAGTGCATATTTTTTGACAAATTAACTAAAATGTCTTTCTGCAAAAGGAAGTTTTATTTTTAATTAAAAGCTAATGAAGTATGCCTCATGGAGGAGAGGAGATGCCATTTTATACAAGAAGTATAGATTGGAAAAGGCTATAAATTATCCACAGAGTAATAAAACATTATGTAATGGTTTAATAGTATAATAGAAAAACTGTGATTTGAATGAATTCAAGGTTAATAACCAATGATCTGCCCAGATGCACCCTATCAGGCAGTAGGGAACTTGATCCCAAGCATTATGAAAAACATCAGAACAAAGAGGAAGAAGTCATTAAGGCCCTGTGGTGACAGAGGTACCTCCCCAGCAATGCCTGAGACATACCCTTCCTATAGCATAACTGGGTGGAAAGCACCTTGGAAGAGGCTTAGGGCTTTCACATAGTAGAGGAAGGCTTGAAGCACACAGACTATTACTGTGTCACTTTATTTTGCATGACACTTTGGTCTGGAACACAAAGGTTATAGTATTTTGTTTGTTTTTTATTTTTGTTCATTTTATTCCTAACTAATGTGTGCGCACAGTATGTGTGAGTAGTTTTGCACTATAGGAAACTGTCCCAGGAACAAGTTGGAGGTTAGTTCACAGTCAAAGCAAGTATGAACTTTATGGATAACACATCAGGTTAGAAATGGACCTGGGCACCCTAGGTGCATGTATGACTCACATGTGGTACGACTCTACACAGTGTACAACCAGAGAAATGAACTGTTGTGCTCCATTTGTGTACAAAGAATTGAAATCCATTCCACTATCATGCATAACTAATTAAAACAAATAAAAAGATAATAATAATAAAAGAAAAAAAAAGAAATGGCCTGGGGATTGGAAGGTATCATAAATCACAGGTGAGTCAGACAGTGCTCATATTAGGAAGATATACAGAATCTTTCATTTGCTTTTTGTCTCTATCCTGAGGCCTGTGGGGTGTCAAAGTGATTTACTGGGGTATTGAAGGAGCATTTTAGACTTTCTAACTCTATTCATTACTATATTAAGTAAGAAATATCAGTGTTACTAATATTTAATATATGGATTCCCCTATTACCTATTCAGTTGATATACCAAGCATTATAAATTTTAAATGAAATATCAGAACACAGTGAAATTTCTACAAAGCAGAAATTAATGAAGTCATCTTTGCTTCACTGACTTTTAACATACTGTGGCATGCAACAGTTTGAATTTGCCACTTTAAATTGACTTGTGATTTATATTAAACAGTTTTAACTACTCTACTTTCCAGTAAAAGGAACAGTCATTTTAAAAGGTTCTTACAAATCAAGGTCAGATTGAAAATAATACTAACAATACAAAGAAAAGCAAAAAGTGGGGAGCTAGCACTCTGCCATGATCCCAAGTCCTGGGGGCCAGATCATGAGGAAAAATGCAAGGATGTAGTCTGTATTCTTTAAAGGTAACAAAGGCTTTCAAGTGAGAGCTATACTATGTCTTGACATATTAACAATTTTATAGAAAATTTTGATCAGTAGTCCACAAATGAAAATTGAGAATGTAAACATGAATTTTAAAAGATCAGACACTGCCTCCCAAATCACAATCGTTACAATGGTCTGTGGATTCTTAAAAATGTAAGGTCAGGAAAAAACAGAGACAGAGGAAACTACCATCAGTTTTACATTTCTTAAAAAAACATAAGACATTCTTTTCATATATATTTAAAATCATGGAACACTATTTTCTATTTGATAATAAAGACCTAGAAGTGTGGCACATGCCTGAAATCCCAGCAGCTCAGGAGGCAGAGGCAGGAGGATGGCAAGTTCAAAGCCAGCCTCAGTAACTTAGCAAGGCCCTAACCAACTCTAAATTTTCTATTTTATTTCAGAGACAGTGTCTCTGAAATAATATAGAAAAAGGGCTGAGGATGTGGCTCATTAGTTAAGCACCCTTGAGTTCAATCTTTAGCACCTAAAAAACAATAAAAAACAAAACATGAATGTAGAATTCTCTTCAGAAGTTTGTTTGTTTGTTTGTTTTTTAATCAGGGATCGAACTAGGAGGCGCTCACCACTGAGCCACATCCCCAGCCCTTTTTGTATATTTTATTTTAGAGACAAGGTCTCACTGAGTTACTTAGTGGCTTGCTTTTGCTGAGACTGACTTTGTATTCTTGAACCTCCTGCCTCAGCCTCCCAAGCTGCTGGGATTACAGGTGTACACCATTGCACCCAGCCAGAAGTTTCTTTTTTAATAAAAGACAAAATCTTACATGTTATTGGTTATTGGTAATTGGTTATTTTCTATCCTAAATAATAATGAATGAAATTATTTACCATGGCATGAGTTACAATAATTTTGTTATTAAAGTAACATTAAAATATTATTAGAGATTATTATAAAGTCATAGGGAATTAAAGATATTAATTTTGTAGTACTTTGATAATTAAATAATAAATAAAATAAAACATGAACTATTTGTTTCTGATTCATAGAAATATATGTAATAAAAGATAAAAAAAGAGTACACTTAAAAGAGATTCAGAATAAGTGATGTAAAACTGTAAAACTTACAGACAAATCCATACTTATTAATTCAGCATTCTATGTCAAAATCTGATGCAAATGTCTTTCACAGCTTTAATCCATAATCACTAAAAAACTAGAATCTACCAATGTCATTCAATAGCTGAATAATTAAACAGTCAAATTAATACAATGAAATAACAGTTAGCACTGAAATGAAAAGCACCTTGAGTCTCAAATGCATTTTCTTAACTGAAGAGGCCAAATCCAAAGAACTACAAAGTCTATCTGTAATTCCATTTACATGACACTTATATGGCATAAGACTTACAGAGCTATATCCATAGAACATGAAATTTTCTGTTTATCAATTTAAAAATAGATAGAAAAAAATTTTTTGAATACAATAAATCTTAGAACTGAATGTGAAATAAATCCAATCTTTAGATACTGTCCATCTGCTCTACAATTTAGGGATGTTTCCCATTAATTACTTATTATGGATATTGAATTCTTTTGCAAAGTTTTCCCTACTTTAAACAGTGTCATTATGGGAATAATGTTTTTCTCCTCACATCATTAGGATGCGCCTGATAGTCAGCCAGCCGCCATGGTGCACACCTGTAATCCCAGGAGCTCAGGAAGCTGAGTCCAGAGGTTCATGTGTTGAAAGCCAGCCTCAGCAAAATCGAGTCACTCAGCAACTCAGTGACACTGTGTCTCTAGATAAAACACAAAATAGGGCTGGCTGGGGATGTGGCTTAGTGGCTGAGTGTGCCTGAGTTCAATCCCTGATACCCTCCTCTCAAAAAAAGGAATCCATATGATATCCATATTCAATATACAACCTTCACAGATACAGTACACATTTTCTAACAAAATGGATATTCTGAAAATTTACTGTTTTTGTTACTTCTTCAAAGCTAGCCTAGTAAAAACATAGAACTCCTAATAAAATTTTAGTTCGCATTTATTAAAATATTGGATATGAAGTAAGCATATTCATGAGATCGATTTAAGATGTCTTTATGCTTTAATCTGAAAACTTAACGTTAATCATAGTTTCTCCAAAGACTTTGTTCTTTCCTAACCTTAAATTTAAAAAAAATTTAGGCAATTATAATCATTGTGATTTGGGAGACAATGTCTTACTGTTTATTAATACTTCTATTTCAGAAATACTTCTGTTTCTGATGTATATATAATCAAGTATATAGTATGTACAATCAATATATAGTATGTTATTTACACTAACATACTAAGAATGCCTTTCTTTAAAACTGCTTGTATTATTGAATTATCATTTTCAGATTTCTCATTATGATACATTATTGGTTCATTGATTTTGAAATCTGCTTTATAATATTCAACAAATAATGCTGTACATTTTACTTATTCATTCATCCATGGATAGTTTTTGTATATGGGATTCCAAATTTTATCATTTTAAATGATGTTACTTTTGCAAATATTTTCTATTTCTCTTAGGCATATTCACAAGTGCTCCTCCAGCTACCCACTTAGAATTTTAATTTCTGAATTACATCATATGTACATTTTAAAAGTACTCAAAATTCCTGATTTACTCTCCAATCTGGCTAAATATATTTAAATTGCCATAAAATGTTTATGAGATTTGGAGCCTTCCAAATGTTCATTAACACTGAGTATTTTTATTTGATTTGATTTTTGTCAATCTAATGGGTATAAAATAGTATAAACATAAACACAAAATGGAAGTGAATTTGGAAAGCCATGGGTAGCCAGTTTTTGCTACAACATCTACCAGTTTTATTTATGTACTTTTGTATGTTTTGTTTTTATTTAAATCAGTCCTAAATAATGTGTAGCTTTTGTTCATATCCTGAATAACACTTTACCATTCTTTCATGAATTTTTACTGTTTTCTAAATTGATATTATATGTTAATTGATCAATTAATTAATTGTGGATTGAACCCAGGGTCTCTTTACCACTGACTTATATCACCAGTCCTTTTATTTTTTATTTTAAGACAGAGTCTTACTAAATTGCTTGGGGCCTTGCTAAGTTTTTGAAGCTAACCTCAAACTTGTGAGCCCCCTGCCTCAGCCTCCCAAGTCATTGGGATTGCAGGTGTGTGTCATTGTAACCAGCTCGATCTTTTTTTAAAACTATTTTCAAAGTTTAACTTAACTCACAAAATATACTTCAGTCTACAAAATCCATGTGTGTCTTAATGAATTTTTGAAAAATTTATGCATATTAAGATGAAGATACAGTGTATGACTAGCTTACCCTTTGGTCCAGAATTTCATCATCACCCTATATTGTTCTACCTATGTTTGAACATGATAGAAACAAAATTGTATAATTATATTACATTAATTACAATTGTGTGTGTGTGTGTATTTAGAGATTGGCTTCTTTCATTCAATCAGATTTGCTTGTACTGTTGTTTGTAAAGTTTATTTATTTTCACTGTTTATAATATTTTATTTTAAAAATAAGATCATATTATCCCTTTTGTTGTTGGAAAATAATGATCTTGTTTCCAATTTGGGGCTATTATGAATAAAGAGATTATCCATGAGATAGGTGGGCTCTCAAGAAGAAAGAAAAAGAGAACCTAACTGGATGGAGACCCGGATTCATGAACATGACCAGACATGCTTATTTGTTTAATTAGATGAACAAAACCTCCAGCATATGCTTGTACCGATCAACTAGAAAAAAAAATCAATTTAAATATCACAGGATTCAAAGACATACACAATGTGCCCACTACTGATGTATGGCTAGACTGCTTAACCAAAAAGAAACATTCGAATCCCCAATATCACATGATTGACATAGGATTTGATTTTCACAAAAGCTTGCCTGAGGACACTTCCTCCCAGGAAAATTCTACATATCATCAGAGAGATAGAACTTGGCTGTGTCTCTCCTATTCTCTGAGAGGCAGGAGCTCTGCACCCTGCTTTTGGGGTGTGTATACCTTTGCTTTGCTGTCCTTTTGTAAATCTTTGCTTGTGCCTTGTTTTCCATGAATTCTAAAATTCTTTTTGGGTGTGGAAGTCAAGAACACCTGATTGAGTTGAGGTCCCACTGCCCACTCTGAGGGACCTCCTTAGACCCCTGTTCAGTAACACCAATAACAATTTTATATGTCTTTATGTCCAAGTGAATACACATTTCTTCTGGGTAATTGCTAAGAATGGAACTCCTAGGACAAAGGTTATGCATATTTTTAACTTTTAATGAATTCTGCCTAGCCATTTTTCTAAAGAATTGTACCAATTTATATTCTGACCAATCACATGTAACACTTCCAATTATTTTATAGATAGTGCTGTCTCTTTTTTTCAGTTACATAATTTTATGTTAATGTTATTTGGTGGTGCTATTATAATGTACATATTTATTTTACTTTCTAATTTTCACTAAGGTTTTTTTTTTTACTAGCTTACTGAAAGATTTTTGCACATCATAAAATACATCTAAATTCTATCACATGCTTTTTACTAGTTTACTGAAAGATTTTTATAGATCATAAAATAGATCTAAATTCTACTACATGCTTTTTCTGCTTCTTTTTTTTTTTTAATCTCTGCATTATTCTGTTAATGTTATAAATTACATTGACCGATTCTGGATCTCAAATCATACATGCATTTGTGAAATAAAGTCTGCTTGGTTTTAATATCTAATCCTTTATGTTATCTAAGTGTTTTATACCTATATATATGAGACATTTTCCATAATTTTGCTATCTTATAATATCCTTGTCGGCTGTATACATCAATGCTATGCTGATCTCACAAAAGTGTTAGGAAATATGATATCATATATATATATACGTATATAAATATATACACACACATATATATGAGATACACACACACATACACATAAACAGCCCACACTAGAAGTATTTGAATATGATCAATATTTTTCTTTAATAAATATAGAACTAATTGGTTTTTCTGTTCTTTCTTGTATTCATTTAATAAATTATAGCTTTCAAGGAACTTGTCTATTTTATATAACTGTTCTTTTTTGGAGAAATTATAATCAATAATTGATGTTTTCTTTTTTCATTGATATATTTTGTAATGGATTTTATTAATTTTAATCAAAGAATAATGTTTAACTATGTTGGGTTTTTTTGAGGGGTTGAGGAGAGAGATACTGGGGATTGAATCCAGACGTGCTTAACCACTGAGCCACATCCCCATCCCTTCTTGGTTTTCATTTTGAGACAGGATCTTGCTAAATTGCTCAGGGTCTCACTAAGTTGGTGAGACTGACCTTTACCTTGCAATCTTCCTGCCTTAGCCTCCTAGTCGCTGGGATTACAGGTTTGTGCCACTGCACCTGGCACTATTTTGTTTTCCTAGAAAAATATATCTACTTTTTTTTTTTAAGAGAGAGTGAGAGAGAGAGAGAGAGAGAGAGAGAGAGAGAGAGAGAGAGAGAGAGAGAGAGAGAGAGAATTTTTAATATTTATTTTTCAGTTCTCGGCGGACACAACATCTTTGTTGGTATGTGGTGCTGAGGATCGAACCCGGGCCGCACGCATGCCAGGCGAGCGCGCTACCGCTTGAGCCACATCCCCAGCCCAATATATCTACTTTCTCATTATTTAATTTCTGCTCCTATTTTTTGCCATTTTGTTCTGCTTATTTAGGGAATTAATTTCTGTTCTAGTTTCTTCCTTTCTAGTTTTTAGACTGAAATCTTATCATTAATCTTTCAGCTCTTTTTCTACTACATACTTTTCTGGTTCTAAATTATATTCTAAGCTCTACATTAAATTTACAAGATACAAGTTTTAATATCTTGTTATCACAGGGCCAAATATATTCTAATTTTTGTTATTTCCTCTATGACTCACAGGTGAGTTAGGTGGTTGCTACATAATGTCAAAACATTTGAGATGTATTGGTTTTCACTGTCTTAGTTCTAGGCTAATTTCAATATGAACAGATAATTTACTCTGTATGGTTTCATTCTTCGAAATAGTTACTGTTTGATTTATGTATAAATGTTCCATGAGACACTGAAAATAATGTGACTGTTCAAGTGTTAGGTACTCCCTATATTTCAATTAGGTTAAGTTTTCAAAATGCACTTTTGCAATCAGTATCTCACTTCTTTCACATTTATATGTTCCATCAGATATTGAGAAAGTTATCTTAAAACCTGCAATAATTTGTGTTGGCCTATTTTTATCTGTAGATCTATCTTTTTTATTAGGCATATAAACATTTTGGATTGATATATGTTCCCATTATATTGATTGTTTTATCATTACAAAATTTCCCTCTCATCTCTGATAATACATCTTGCTTTAAAGATTACCAGCTGGTTTTGATAAACATTTGTGTCACATATCATTTCACATCCTTTTACTTTCATTCTTGTGTCACCCTAATATTGAAAATGTGCCTTCTGTTGCAGCATACTCTTTTTGTTTTGTTTTGTTTTCAAGCCTCTTAGTATTTTATTTTTGAGAGAGAGAGAATTTTTTAATATTTATTTTTTAGTTTTCAGTGGACAGAACACCTTTATTTTATTATTTTTATGTGGTGCTGAGGATCAAACCCAGTGCCCCATGCATGCCACGCGAGCGCGTTATCGCTTGAGCCACATCCCCAGCCTCAATATTTAGGGTTTTCTTACAATCCATCTAATAAAATTACTGATGAACTTGGGTTAAATCCAATGACTTGCTCTTTATTTTCTAAATGGGGCATTAGCTATTGAATCCTTTTCTTTCTCCTTTCCTGCCTTGCTTTCTATTACTTGGTCATTGTTACTGTTCATTCCTCTTTTAGAAGCTCATTGGTGCACAGTACCAGCACTCACGCTCTATCTTTACTACTTTACATGGATTTAGTATGTATGCTGTTACCTATTCCAATATTTCATATATTTATTTTTATTTTTGGTAACAAGGATTGAATCCAAGGGTGCTTAACCACTGAGCAACACCCCAAGCCCTTTTATATTTTATTTAGAGATAGGGTCTTCCTAAGTTGCTTAGGGTCTTGCTAAATTGCTGAGGCTGGCTTTGAACTTAGAGTCATCCTGCCTAGCATCCTAAACTGATGGGATTACAGACAAGCACCACCATGTCTGTTCCAATATTTCATATATTTAAAATTCATAAAGCTTTAGATCTATTCTCATTTTGCCCCTTTGTGTGTGTATGTGTGTGTGTGTGTATGCGTGTGCACACAAGTATCTTACTACACGATTGTTACTGTTTGTGAATATTTCTGTTCTGCTTGAATGCCCTCAAATTTGTTTATTTTTGTTATTTGATTTGTTTTCCAGTACAGAGTTATTGCCTCTGAAATCGATGGTTTTGTTTGCATTGGCAATATCTCTATCCATCTTCATTTTGAAAGACAGTTTGGCTAATTATAAGATCGTATGTTCACAATTATTTCTTGCAACACTTTCAAAAAAGTAATGCCATGGCTTTTGGCTTATAAAATTTCTGAATTTTCAGTTTTAATAATTTCTCAGGGCTGGGGTTGTGGCTCAGTGGTAGAGTGCTTGCCTAGCACATGTGAGGCACTGGGTTCAATTCTCAGCACCACATAAAAATAAACAAAGGGATTATACGTCCCTCTATAACTAAAAAAAAATTAAATAATAATAATTTCTTAGCAAATATTCTACAAATGTTATTTTTATCCTGTTCTCTCTGCCTCTAATTTTATTCTAACTTGATTAAAATTTAAATTTATATACCTATTCCATATGTACACCTTCTATGACTATCGTTAATCCTAAAGGATTATATATAGCCCTGAAATGTACTAAAAAAGTAGTTATCAAGTATTTTCACATGAAAAAAAGTAATTAGGCAAGGTTACAGATATCTTAGTTTGATCATGGTAATTATTTCATAATGAGTATATACATCAAAAATCACATTGTATGTCTTAAATATAAATATATATATTTATCAATTATACTTCAATAAAGTTGGAGAGAAAGTCAATTGTAAAAAAAAGTGTGTTTCTGAAGGATTTTTAAAATTTTTTAAATTTGTTTTAATTAGTTATACATGACAGTAGAATGCATTTTTGCACTTTGATATATCAAACAGGTGGGATATAATTTCTGAGTTTTCTGAGTTTACATGTTGCAGAATCATATTGGTCATGTAGTTATATATATACAGCAATAATGTCTATTTCATTCTACTATCCTTGCTATCCTCACATCCCCTCCTCTCCCATCACTTCAGTCTACCTAATCTAAGATAACCCTATTCTTCCCTAGTGCCCCCACCTTATTATGAATTAGCATCTGCATATTAGAGAAAACATTCCACTTTGGTTTTGTGGGATTGGCTTATTTCACTTAGCATGATATTCTCCAATTCCAACCATTTACTAGCAAATGCCATAATTTTTCTCTGTTTCTGAAGGATTTTGAAAAGATTAATGCTTATTATCTTTTTTGTCAGATTTATTTTTTCATTATTGATAGCCATGTTCATTTTCAAAATTACAGAGTATAATATTATCTTATGCATTTGCAAATATTCTGTATTAGGTGCTGTTTTGTGCTGCTGTGACAAAATATTACAAACTGGATAATTTCTGACTCACATGAATGAAGGATGTGAAATCCAAGACTGAGGACTCCCATGTGGTGCAGACTTCTTGCTGCACCATCCCATGGAAGAAAGGCAAAGAGAGGATGAGAGGAGAGAGATAAACCAACAGAGAGAGAGAAAGAGAGAAAGGGGTGGGGGGGTCTATGCCTTTTATAAGAATCCATTCCCAGGATCACAGCATTAATCCAGTATGAATACAGACCTAATTGCCTCTTAAAGGTCCCACTTGCTAATATTGTCATAATGAAAATTCAATTTCAGCCTGAGTTTGGGAGGGGAGAAACATTCAAACCACAGCAGGTACTTTCTCTATTTAATTACATGCAAGTTAAAGTCTGCATTTTGTTTTATTTTTTTCTTTATTGGCTTTTTCTAGGATGTAAGATGACTGAAAAGCAGCACTCATAGGAGAACAAGTAAGGTGTCTGGCTGCATTTGGAGGAGAGTGACACTGGAAATAAATGAGACATAGACTGGAACCTGGTAAGATTCAGAGGCTTGGGACAACAGCAAAATAAGAGACACAAAACACCTGGATATCCCTCCATGATTGGGAGAGTAAGGAGCCTTCATAGTTACTGGAAATTTTTGCTATCCTCTTGGGCTGGCAGCCAGTGTAGATAAGTAATCTGTAATCCGAAGAAGAGACTTGCTTTAGAAAAGGATCTCAAATCACCTCGCAAGTGAGCCCTTGGGTGCTATAGCCAGGGGCCATTTAGAGAACTGAGTTATTTGAGTTTAGGTAGAAACCCCTGTATATTCCTATCAGTCTTTTCTCATAGTTTGGTTCTCAAGTAGCCTATTTGCGTTATTCCAATTTCTACTCCTTTATATTATTTTCTACATCTGTACCAAAATTTTCTTTTGATCTATATCATTGTAAGAAATATATTTTTAAATATATTTTTAAATATAATCACTGTGATTTGGATTTGTCATTTTTTGCTTAAAGTTCTCTCAAATTTTATTTCACAAATCTCAGTGTTACTTTATTGTTTACACATACAGTCATGATTATTATATATTTATGACTCATCATTAAGAGATGTCAATCCTTCCTTTATTATTCTCATTTTATATTCTAGTATTCAAATATTAAAAATATCACATTAACTTTAATTTATTTTAATTCATTTTTATAGATTCATTATCAATGATTGCATTATTATATTTTAGCTGTGTCCCTAGCAAGAAACAAACAGATCGATATTTTGAGTTAAATTCTTTGGCCATGGATGCGAGAGTTTCATATATTTAAATTTATTGGGATTTCTGACATGTTTGGACTTAGTTATACAGCCTGATTTTGTAACTTCCATTTAACATAATTTCCCTTGGCTCTGCTACATTTCTTCCCCAGGTTGAACTTATTACGTTTTCTTTATTTAAATGTATCCTCTATTAGTGTGGATGCTGAGCAATCTATTTCTATTTAGTAAATATTTGTATACATGTACTTTATGGCTCACAAATATCCTTTGTATACATATTTGTTTTCCCCTTGTCATTATATTGGAACCATCAGAAGCCAATAGCTGGTGGGCAATGAGAAGTGACTGATTCAAGATGAAGCTATTAGGAGCCAGTGTGCCTCCTCTCCCTACAGCAAGAACCTTGCAGGGCATAGATTCAAGATGGGAGAGAGCTGCCTGACTCCCATCAGATTTGCATGAGTTAGAAATAAATTCTTATTATTAAGCCATTTATATTGCTGGGTTTGTCTGTAGCAGCACCTAACATAAGTAATTCTGACTAAAATAAATAACTATATTTTGCCAGCAATTTGTAAATATAATCATTTCCTCTGCCTTTTTTTTCCTATTCTCTGCAAAAACAACCTTGGCATTTGTCCTAAACTCCCTCTTAAATATTCCAGGTTTTTATTATTATATATCAATGTTTTATTTCTAACATATTATGATCCCTTATATTAGTGATTTCACTTAATATTGAATGTGAAACAGTTATTTAAATTTTTCTGTAAGTTTTATAACCTTCCTTTCTTCATCCAGTCCTACCTGCTTTATTTTCCTTTTTTGCCAATTAAATCTTTTAACAGTTACTTCAGAAATATGTAATGAATTTTTAACTATTTAATCCTGTGTGTTTTAAAATATTTTTGAGGGTTAGAATAAATCAATGCAGACCTTCGGTTTCTTCATCATTTCTGTGATCCACATATTCCCTGAGTTATGGAGGTTTCTGTATAGGATAAATTTTGTGCTTCCTTGGTCAGTGTGCCGTACAATCCACTGAGTTCAGACTATTTTTTATGGATGTTCAACTAGGTTTCTTTCATTACATTAGTACTGCAAATATTTGGCCCAGCACCGGTTCATACCATTGTCTCAGAATTGTGATATCCAAAGGCAGAGTCTATTCCACTCATAGGTCAGCACAACCTAATGCTTTTATAGTAAGTCATAAAGTAAGTCATAAAGTTTGAGTTGTTCTCACATCTTACTTATAGGCAAGGTAACAGTCCCAGGTACCTCTGAGCATGAGGCCTAAAGCCTTGATCCCTGTTAAAACACTAGCTGTTGCGATATCCATCTTTCTTCTGTGAATCACTCCATCTTTCTATTTTTCGTTTATAGCATCTGAAGATTTCCCTTGCAAGGACATTTGCTCCAACATTACAAGTTGATTGTCTTTTTTATTTTTCATTTTTTAATCTATCCATTTGATGTGTTTAAAATAGGAAGGGAAATTGTTCAAATGGAATTTAATTGCACTATAGTTACTAGCTCTAGTAACATATTTCAAATTCGAAAACAATAAATTGAACTAATTTCTTAAATTTTACTTCCAGAATTAGTAGCATATATATGTCTATATTGTTTCTTCTATTCTAGGTCTCTCTTATGTCCTGAAATTGAGGAAACCCTTAATAATCTTTTTGATAATGATTCTGTGAGCATTTATTTCACTTCCATTCTCGGTATAAACAGTTAAACCAACAGTAATATTTCCAAATAAAATTCTATTAATATACAAGGTGCCAATTATAGGTCTGAATTTAAGAATTTCACTTGACAGATATAATAAATAAGACTCAATTATAGGTCTGAATTTAAGAATTGCACTTGAAGTATGTAATAAACAAGACTGGAAACTTTTCTTTAAAGCACGTTTGCCTTTTTATTAAATATTTATTTTTTAATTTAATGTGGACATAATATCTTTATTTTACATTTATGTGGTGCTAAGGATTGAATCCAGAACAGACATGTGGCTTTACTACTTTTCCTTGGTCCATTCAGTTTGTTACATCTTTCATATGTTCCAAGTTCCAAAGGAGACAACCAGAAAAGCTGTCAATGAGGCAACCAAGAAGCTCCAAGAGGTATTTTTGGGTTGGCAATAAAACTAATGATGGCCTGTCTTATCCTCTTTCAGTTTTATTTTCATTGCTTATTATATATTCCTAAGAAACTGAAAAGAGTAAAGATAAAACCATCAAACTTAATTTGAGGAATAGAAGAACACTGGATCCCAGTCTCTCTGGGTGCCCTGGCTTGAGGATAAAGGTATGACTCCTGCTTCTGTGCTTGTCCCGAATCTTCAGTCCCCTACCCCTAGTAACAAAATGTCTTCTACTATCTGATTCTGTCTACCTACATTCTCCTCCCAGGTTAAGTAAAATGGATATATAAAAAGGTAGATCAATAAATACACAGAGGGAGGTCTACATTATGAGAAGACACGTATTGCACACTGTAATAATGATTCTAGATAAAACGTGAGGAAACTCAGTTTAATGATGAGAATTCATGGTCTTCTAGTTCCAAACCTTTGATAAAGACTTAAATAAATTCTACTACTCAATTCCATCTTTACTAACAAATTCTCCATTCCATAGTCTTCCTTCAATTATTTTATAAGGTTCAGGGATGATACTAGTAACTAATAATGAGAACTCATAACTCCTGGGATGTGAAAACTTAGAATTTTTTTTCTCCTGTTACCTTAACTTTATAGGCCATAAAGTTGCCTGTCATTTTATTTCTTCTTTATGTGTCTTTATATTCTTTCCTACATATTGTTGTTCACATTCCTATTTTCCTTTCTTTTCCAGACAGAAATAGATACTCCAGAAAATAACCCTATGGGAGAGGCTGCAAAATCACTGAATTCCATATTACTTTAAAAGTTCAATAACTTTGTTAACTCCTCTGCTAGAGGCAGTTTGAAATAGGTAGACAAAAAATTTTAGTTTGCAATGAACAATGTGTCGTAGTGAGAAGTGAAAAGCCATTTTGTTTTAGGCAAAAGGAAGTTAGCTCTGAAATGTTGAAAGACTCACTTACCAGACTCTCAATTTCTAGCAAACAGCATGCTGCAGGTCTACATAAAACACTTAGAATTCAATGTTTCGTCTTCAAACATATGTGCTGCAGTTAAAGCCTACTGCTCTTCTCTAGTGTGGAATATTGTGGAGGAAAAGTAACTTTCTTTAGGCATGAAAAAAGAAATTTAGTTAGTGGAAAGAAAACTTTCCTAAGTAGAAATATTAAGAAAAAAATAATGTCAGAAGATAAAACAATTATGGATTTTATGTGGCATTTATCCACTACCTCAATGTATATGTCTGGTTTAAACATCAGAATCTAGGATGGATGGATTTCAATGGTGTCACATGGCAATACCCATAGTGTGGCTCAAGTGCAGAACTATATGTTGAAAGATGTCCTTTCTAAACTCCATTTGTATGAAAATTGGTTGGTTTATTTATATGCAGTGCTGAGGACCGAACCCAGATTCTCACACATGCAGGCAAGTGCTCCACCACTAAGCCACAACCTCAGCCTCTGAAAACTGCTTTTTTCTAGACATGTTTTGAGCTCTTCCTGACTAGAGGATGGACTTAGGCCTGAGCCTAAGCAGCTCCATTTTAAAAACTCCAGTTTTGAAACCTGCAGTCTCATCAGACATGTCTAACACAGCCCTCCAGTATGGTCCTTAGGCACAAATAAGTTACTTCTCCCCTCCCTGATAAACTCAGAGTGAAGCCTCTGGCAGACTGTCCTTCCCAGATAAGAGGGAAAGGCTAAAAGATCAGGGTGGGGACCACCAGACCAGATGTTTTAACCCCAGGGTAAATGATGTCACTGAGAAATCCAATGGTAGCTGATAAGGATTGAAAGAGGGGTCAAAAGTCCCCAAATTTAGTATAAATAATAGAGCAAATGAACAGGTATTCAACCAGCCAACACTGATGCACACAAGCCTGAGAGCCTGAAGAGGACCTGGACTGACATCCAACTCTTCTCATCTGCCTGAACCTCTGCGTAGTTCTCACCTCTCTCAAACTCTACAGCCACATCTTGACCTGGGTGAGAGCCACAACTTCTCCTGGGATCAGCTCCATCCCAGGAGAAGCCTGCCTTAGTTCCTGATCTGATCTGTGAGTGAGTGTGCATCTGCCGGACTTAAAGCCTAAGGCTTGGGACTTTTGATCTGACTCCTGAACTTAGCACCTAGAGGGAATGTCTGTCATTAGCCTGTCATGATTAAATGTGTTTGCAGTGCTTAGGATTAATTAATCTAGAATTGTTTGCTGTGACGTGATTATGTCTATTGCAGTGCCTAGCAAAAAGGATTGTCGTTTCTTGATTAAAAATATATAGAGTGAAATTGTATTGAGTGATTTGAGTGAATAAAGCATTGAAAAGGGCAGAAGCGAGTGGACATTCTTTATTTTTTCCCCCTCAACTGTGTAAGTCACACCTTTTACCCATCGCAGCACTGAATGAGCTCATAATTTATTTATCATCATAAGATTTTCTCTGATGTTTATTAGAGTTTGATATGGTCTTTTAGTCAGCTTTTCAATGCTATGACCAAAATACTTGACAAGAACAACTTAGAGGAAGGAAAGCTTATTTTGGCTCATGGTTTCAGAGGTTTAGTGCATGGTGGTGAATACATAGCTCTTGGCATGCGGTGAGGCAGAAATTCATGGCGGAAGGGCATGGCATAGGAAAGAGACTTAGTTCATGACAGCCATGAAATTAAAAGAGAGCTCTGCTTCCCAGGGCAAAACATAAACCACAAAGGCATGGCCCCCGCAGTGACCTACTTTCTCCAGTTATGCCCTATCTGTCTACAGTCACCACACCATAAATCCAATCAAATTATTAAACCATCAAATGAGTTAACCAGTTGACTAGGATGGGTTACCACTTTCATAATCTAGTTGTTTCACCTCTGAACATTCTTGTATTGTCTCATACATGAGCTTTGGGGGACACTTCATATCCAAATCAATATAGATATAGATATTTAGATACAGATATCACACACACACACACATTTAAGGTTGTGTTTGCAGAAAGTTTTAAAAGCCAATAGTCCCTACACTTTCTAAACATTTAAAAAAAATCTCTGTACTAACGCTACCATTCCATATTTTCATTTCTCAAGGTATCCACTTTTTCAGTTGTACCTTCTCAATATTTTTAAATAATATAATTATGTAGACATTTGTTCAACTTAATTTTCAAGTATTATTATTTTCTTTCTAAAAGGGAAAGCTAGAATTTAGTTACCACACCTCTAACACATTATACCCAAATACTTTTATTTATGCTATTATTTAAATCTACTAAAAAAGAAAGGAAGGAAGGAAGGAAGGAAGGAAGGAAGGAAGGAAGGAAGAGAGAAAGAAAGAAAGAAAGAAAGAAAGAAAGAAAGAAAGAAAGAAAGAAGGAAGGAAAGAAAGAAAGAAAGAAAGAAAGAAAGAAAGAAAGAAAGAAAGAAAGAAAGAAAGAAGGAAAGAAAAAAATCTACTATTACTATGTTAGGATTTTGGTTATAACATTTATCAGTAATCTCAACATGTAAATTTTATCTATAATTGAATGATATATTTTAATTACATTTCACTTCTTGTATTCCATTTCTGCTTCCTATAAAAAGTATAAATCACACTTTTTGTTCTATAAGCTTTTCACCAATATTGTTTTCAGGTATTACTCTTTCTTCATATATATTTTGTGTTTCAAATGCTTGAGCCTCTTTGGAGTTCCCATATGGTCTTGCTTATGAGCTTTCTTTACTGATGAATAATTTCACTCACTTTTCCTCTGACTTCTCAGTCTGGTAGGTTTTTTGTTTGTTTGGTTGGTGGCTTTTTTTTTTTTTTTTTTTTAGGATCTTATTTGCAAATTCCCAAATTGTTTTACTGGCATCTTATTTCTCAGTACATCTGCCCTTGTATATTTTTCCTTTTTACAGTTGTGATAAGATTATATCAAAAGAAATGACACATTTTGCCATTAAAAAACTAACTTTCATACCCATTTTAACGTTTAACCAGTAAATCAATGAATTTATGATAATTGGCTACTAAATATTTAGCACTTTGGATCCTAGCCTCAGGGAACTTATACTCTAGTTAGGGCCACACAGCTTATGCTTAAAAATTAAACATAGAGTAGCATGTTACATGCAAATTGGGAAGTTTTAAACTAATTGTAATTCAGAAAATAAATCAAGATGAGCTGCATATTTAGAGAAGACAGGACAAAATGTGAGCCTTTCACTGATTTTTATGAAATAAAACATATTCTCTTTGATAGATTGAAAAATAAACCAATAATAATCATAAAGAATATTTAGAGAATGCTTATTTATAGCCCAGAAATATTGTTAAACTGCATAAACTCACTCAACTACTCCTCAAAACAAATACATGAGAGTGTTATAATCATTTTATCCACTTTTATAGGTGAGGAAACTGTAGCTTGGAGAGGTACTTAACTTTCCTAATGTCAGGCAGCTAACCAACAGCTGAACCCGGACTCAAGCCAAAAGTTTGACTTCAAAACTTTTGCTATAAAGAGCAAGTTATATTGATATCTGTATAGAATCAGCTTAAATTCAGCAATGTATTTTAATTCTATGTAAGCATTTTCAGGGGATTGTTTTATTAAGTCAAATATAATTTTAATTAAGACAGACCATGACAGAAAAATACAGAATAATCTATGGTGTATCCTAATTAAAGAAGACTTAACTTCTTTTGTTAAAAATAAATCTGTTGAGGGCTGGGGTTGTGGCTAAGTGATAGAGTGCTTGCCTCAAACGCGTGAGGCACTGAGTTTGATCCTCAGCACCACATAAGGTAAATAAATAAAATTAAAATGTTGCGTCCATCTACAACAACAACAACAAAAATGTAAAAACAATGACTCTGTTAAGTTTGGGGGAAAATGTGCAGCTTTAAACAGAAAGTAAGTTAATAAAGCAATGGGTTGACTTGGTAGCAGAAATTCAGACCTCTGTGCTAATGTGATCAACAAATCATGAAACTAAATGCCATATAAAGGGGCTAGGGTTGTGGCTCAGTGGTAGAGCATTTGCCTAGCATGTGTAAGGTCCTGGGTTCGAGTCTCAGTACCACATATAAATACAATAAAGGTCCATTTAAAAAAAGAATAAAGAATAAAATAAAATAAAATGCCATATAGAGCTTCTTGATAGTATCCCAATAACAATGAAGATTTTCAATAGGAACTCAATTAATGTAACCAATAATGATAGCAAGAGAACACATATAGAGACCTGAATCTGTAGGTAGATTTTTACTTTTAATATGATGGTTCTCAAATATAAATATGTAAGATTTTAAGATGCAACTTGCTATACTGTTCCTATTTTGTAATAGGTGAAATTTTATTTTTAATAAAGTAGTTCTCAAATATAAGTATGTAAGATTTTGAAACAAAACTTGTTGCATTGTTCCTACTTTGTAATACAGCAACTAAATACATTGGAAATCCTAAAAGTTAGTCAACAAAAAGACATCTAATGATGACTGCTTTCATTAATTATTGGATTTCATAGGACAATGTATTCTTCATTTATATTAACACAATAACTTCTAGTCATGTTTATGTGCTACAGCTCTGTGTTGTTTTGCGTATCCATTTATTGAATTTTTAGCATATAGATTTTTGGGTGGATAACAAGCTTTCTGTATAAAAAGGGGGATCTTGATGCAAAGAAAAGAAAAATATTGGATTCTGGAGTCCAAAGCTTAAGTTCAGACTCTGCTAGCACCCTACGTGTGCAACAGTTGACTTCTCTACTGTCCTAAGTTTTCTTGTCTGCTAAAGAAGAGGATCTAACTAAATGTTAAGTTCTTTTCCAAGCTAATGTTCAAAGCATAAGTCCATGAGAGGCTCTATATATTTAGTTCATTCAATTTATGAAAAATAGTTACTATCAAATCCATTTGACCTGGCATTTCTTCTGGTCAAATGACAGCCAAATGAGTTTACTTTCTCTCAGCAAAAGTTTGATTTCATTACATTTGACATTTCATACTTTCACATCAAAATAATCCTGATAATAGTAGTCCATGATATCTCACTTCTCAACTCAAATTCTGATACAGATGATGGATGAGAGAGAGAGAGAGAGAGAGAGAGAGAGAGAGAGAGATGAATGTATGGATGGGTCACATCAGTAGACAGGTTAATAGATACAGAACAGGCTGCTCTGTGGTGACCTTGTTATTGATTCTCATTTGTTACTTTTTTAGGTAAGGTCATGTGTCTTTGCTGCCAATATACCCTTCCTCAAGATCTATGCACTTTTTCATTGTCCTTTTGGTTTGTGCCCAAGAATATGGATGGGGCCATAGATAGGACTCTGGAAGGTTAATTAGTTTGCCTTTCTTTAGCAACTTGAAACAAAGACAATCAAGCAAAGTATAAGGATGGCAAAGAAGTATCAGAACCTTTGATACATCTGAACTTCAGAACTCTCGATCCAATCAGTTTTAGACAGAAACACATTGGGAAGTCAAAGATCCGGAACACAGTTCTTATGATACTAACAGTGCCACATAGTCTCTGGAAAGTCTTTGTATTCTTCACGAGTAAGCACACCTGAGGTTGAAGACATCTGTTACAAAACGTGATTCATTCTTCATCCTAACAAAATTACTTTGCTTGTTGACAAGGTTAGGAATTACAGAGGGAAGATAAATAAAAGAGTTTATTCAAGAAGATTTTAATGCATCAACACAATGCCTTCAGTCTATCGGGCTAGGAGAAAGAGATGCTGTGTCTAGCGTGATGCAGTTCAGCTGAATTTGATTAATTTCTTGAAGGGAACTGTCAGCATCTCTGTGAAACTAATCTGAAATACCCCATTTCCTTAAATGTGTTTAATTGGGTTGGGGACTCTGGGCATATTTTTATCAGAATTCTAGGGCTTCATAGTTAATGCCCTGTCCTGATGTTTTCAAAAATCTGTCTTTACCTTACTATTTGATCTTTTATGTCTCACAACAGCAGCTTAGAAATCATGTGCACGTAAAACTAACAGCCACGAATTACACCAAATTTCATTAAAATCTGTATTGATTTAAATTATTATGGAAAGATTCATATTCAGAACTGTGTGTATATGTGTGTGTGAGAGACAAAGAGAAAAGATACTTGAGTGTTTTATTATGTTTTCTTAATAAAAATAAAAGTCATCTTACCGGTTTATGGTTCCAGGGTTTTTGCAGTGATTTCTTGATACCTAATCTATTTACCCACATGTTCATTTCCTCATTTTCCCTTTTAAATTTTTTCCCTCTCTCTTTCATAAATTTATGGATAAAGACATGGAAGAATTATCATATATCTATAAAACATACAAAACAGCACTTCAGAACTATTCATGTATATTTTGAATAATAATAAAGATTGAGTTGCAATATTTGATGATTTAAACTAGGTATGTGCATGTTAAATCTGCTTGGGTTTTAGAAAGCATTATATAATCCTATGAAATACACTAGAATTAAAGGATATAAATTCATCACTAGTATGTATCAATTTAAGTGTGGACTGATATGCCACTGGAAACTTAAAATCTTGAAAAAGTGAATGTCAATAGAGAATGTATATTTAAAGCATAAATACTAACATGATTTTCAAGGTTCGATGATAAACTGGAGGCAGATGTACCTATACCCATATGTAAGGAGGCAACATAAAAAGAAGGGATTATATAAACATGCCCATGTGCCATGTGTGCTGCCCTAAATCTGAAAACACATGGATAGTGATGGTGAAGATTTTGAATTTCTGTTTCCTTATAGAGCACAACACGATGTCTCATCCACATGTTCATTACAGACACACATTTTCAGTGACTAGAATTGGAATAAATTATTTTCTGAAATGCAACATATAATTCACTGATTTATTCAAGCTCTGAATATATAATCCTTCTTACTTAATCATTGACCTTGTCAATAATCCTCCCACTAAGCATGTTTTTGTTGTTATTTAATGGCATTTTAGTACAAAATTCAGATGTGTTATTATTTCTTTGAAAGAAGCCACTTTAATGGTCTAGATTGATTGATTGATTGATTGATTGATTTTCGAGAAAAAAAAATATCCCATGAGTGTTAACTAGTCAGAGTGCTCACTGTGTTTATATAAGACTTCAGAGTGCTAGGGGCATGAAGGATGGTCTGTCCCTACAATTAATGCACATGTCCTCTGAAAGTGTCACTGCATCTTGAAAAGTTCCTTCCTGCATTTGACTTGCAATTGTTTTTATCTGTTATAACAAGATTCCCTTTGAGCTCCTGTGCTAGTGTGGATGAAAATATATTCAAACATCACATTTTGTTAGAAATATAACAAAAATTTAAAATATGTGGATTTTTTGTTTGTTTGTTTGTTTGTTTTGTGTGCTGGGGATTGAATCCAGGGTCTTTTACATGTGAGGCAAGAACTCTACCAACTGAGCTGTATCCCCAGCTCTGACTTTTTAAAAAAAAAAAAATGCTATCTAGCATGTGTTATATTAATCTTTGGATAGAATAGATTTTCCTTATATACTTGCTATAGTCTAATGAGTTTATATTACAAAGAATTCACATGCATGTCTTACTCAGGTAAAGACCCACTCTTACTCATTCAGAAAGAGTAGAAGAAAAATGCTTTTTAAAATCATTTTTTAATTCATTATTTTAAAACTGTCCCTATGTTAACACTGCAACAAGTAGCAGGCACAAGATATGGCAGGTTGCTTACTGTCGTGATTATCTCCTTGGGTATATATTTGTTCTATTTGTTTCCTTTCTATGAATGAACTACATGCAGCTAAGGCAGCCACAGGATTCTCTTTTCCTCCATGGAACTTCACTGCAGGCAGCAGAGGGTACACATCAGGTTACTTCCCTGCCTGTTTCTAACTAAACCTGTGGAGGCACTGATGCCTCAGGATCCATGGGCATCGGGCAGGGGAGGTAAGCAACCACCCTTCTCTCAGTACAATACTCAGGTACAGTATAGTATTCTATTTCAGCACTAATTCCCAAGCCTGCATAATAGCAGTCTACGTGGTGTGTTTCCTTAGATGGACTTCGAAATCTCTATTTATCCTCCTTTCAATGAAGACACTCACTCCATCTTCACCCTGCTTGTAAGTGAGCTCTTACTTTCTTTACTTCAGAAAAGTTACCAACTTCTATTTTGTAGATGAAAGATAGTGAAAGGTGGATATTCTTTTTCTCTTCATTCCAAGGGAATATTAAAAACTTTTTCTTAGGTCTAAAAATTACAATTAACTGAAAGATTAATTTCTCATTGTATATGATACCACATAATGCAAATTCAATTCTTCTTGCCTTCCTTAAGCTAATTCCCTGACCAGGTAGATAATATCTAAATAAACAAGTAAACAAACAAATAAAAATGCATTGAATAATCATGACAAGTATGTGATGCTTTTGATTTTATACTTCTAAAATGAAATCTGATTACCACCAAATTAGTGTTACAAAAAAATTAAGAAATCATATTCCTGAAAGTTTCTTGTGATTATATCAAAATAGTAAATCACTGCCTTATTTTTTGAAGAAATCATGAATATAACCAAAAGATTCTACAAAGTTCAGTATTCTGAAAATGCTACAGGAATTACAGAATACAAAGTAGTCTGGGAAGAATGCTGAATTCACAGATAGAAAATTACTTTTTCTTACCTTACAATCATTTTCTTTTACAAAGATAAAATATAATGACTTTGTCTAGAACACTGAAGAGTGCAAGTACACCAAGGAAAGGAGGCAGTAAGCTAGTTTTTTTTTTAAATATAATTTTTTTTAGTTGTAGTTGGACACAATACCTTTATTTTATTTATTTATCTTTTATGTGGTGCTGTGGATCAAACCCAGGGCCTCACATGTGCTTGATGAGTGCTCTATTGCTGAGCCACAATCCCAGCCCCTACCTCCCCCTGCCCCCGCTAGTTGGTTTCAGTGTTGCCATAACTATTAGTAATTCTTATTGGAATGTCAGATAATATTATACAGTCTGTGGTAAGGTTATTGGGAAAAAATACCAAATAAGCTTAAATGGTTAGTTGAAGTTTGGGGAAAGTCAATATATTTCATCTTATTGATAAGAAATCAGACAATGAAAAAATTATATCAATTGGCTATTCTTTGCCCTATCATTGCTAAAAACTGTATTTAAAATTGACTTAAAAATGAAATGAAATTAGCAACATTCATGGATTATTTGGTCATTTACGATTAAAAATAATAAAAAAGTCATGTAGACAGAATTTTGGTTTTCTTGAGTTCTCAGATACTCAAATATAGTTTCAAATATCTAATTAAATTTTTACTTTTATTACTGATTATTTAAATTCACGTCATTAAGATTTATTGACTCTATGCATGTTTCAAATTCTGTGAGCATGATTAAAAGGATAGATCAAAGTTTTAACCTTGGTCCAGGGATATAGCCCAGTGGCAGAAAACTTACCCAGCAAAGAAAGAAAAAAAAAACTAAAATAAAAAAATTAATCTCAGTTTTGCTACCAGTCTGATGCTGTATTAATTTATGTTGTTTAAATCCTCCAAAACTCTAAAATTCCCTAAAGTGATTCAACATCTTCTTTTGAGCACTGTTGATGTAATATATCAGATATTATAGGAGTTCATATGTTCTCTACTTCCATCTACTTTTTTGAAAACACAAGCCATTCTGAGGGTCCTGTTCTCTTTCCCTATATAGGCCCCTAATATTACATAGTGAATATGTAGTAGTTGGAGTAGAGAAATAATGGGAGTTGATAGAAACAGGAAATTATACAATATTAAGTTAAAACCAAATTAGTCTTTGTGTGTACCATGTCTTAGCATGACTCAACTTTAGTCTCCTGAGTTCTACCTTCAAAACAGTTCTCATAAAATAACAAAAATACAAAAATAAACAACAAAACAAAAAAAATTACATATTTCATGATTTATGTATGTATGTATTAAGCGTGATTCTCCAGAGAAACAGAGTATATGTGTTCCTGTTGGTGTGGGGGGGGGGAGAGAAAGAGAGAGGGTGTTGGGGGAAAGACTGAAGGGACATGGCTCATGATTGTGGAGCTTGGAAACAGCAAAATCTATGGGGGATGCTGGAACTCAGGGAACTGAGTAGCAGTTCATGTCTAAAGGCAATTGGCTACAGAACCAAGGAGAGCCAAGGCTTCTGATGAAAGACATTTGCTAGAGAATTTACTTAGGAGAGGTCAGTCTCTTTTTCTATTCAGGCCTTCAACAGATGGGAAAAAAAAATAACATATTACAGAAGACTTCTTACTTTTAAATATAATTCACATCCAAAAATTTTCACAAAAACATCCAGAATAATGTTTGACCAAAATTAACTATCATAGTATATTCTCTAGGAATTTGTACTATTAATAGATTCATGATTTCCCTTTGACTTTTTAACATAGTTATTTAAGTGTTTCCAGGATTCTGCACCACTAAAATTAAATGTCAATCCAGTGCTACATACCAGGAATCAAACAAACCTGCAAATAATACAATATAAGTAAAATGTAGATTGCTGAGTTCTAAAAAGGAAACTTCCCCCAGTCTATTAAAAAAATGAAAACAAACAAACAAACAAAACCAAACCTTGGGAAACTTTGTACAAGTACTAAAGATATGGTAGCACCAAGCTTAGGCTTTCTCCTTGGTTAATTAAAATCAACTTCCATTAAGTTTAAAAAGGAAAAACTTCCAGTAATGGTTAAGAGAGTAAGGTGGGTGATTCCTTTTTTTGCAGAAAGCAAATATAAAACTAGACAACATTGCCAAGAACAGCTTTTTAGAGGCAATGAATATCAACCAGAATCAGGCCAAGGGTTGAGAAATGTTTGGTCTTTAAAAATTCTATGTGGTTAGGAAAACCCAAGACTTATCTTGCCTGGATAAAAGTTCATATCACATATTTAATATATGAATAAATTTTCCCCAAACTTGGGCTTGCTTTTTTATCACAAATGTCTTAAGTGCAATAATTACCATTTCTTTTCCTTTTATAGATCATGCTTTTGATGTCACATTAAAAATTTAAAAAAAAATTAAAACTTATTGTGAAACCCAAGATCATTATCTTTTCTACTACTTTTACTAGAAATTATATAATTTTGCATTTTAAATTTAAGTCTATAATTCACTTTGAGTTAATTTAAAAATGTGTCAAAGTTCATATTTGCATGTGGAAGTACAATTATTCCAACACCATTTGTTGAAGAGACTATCAGTTTTTAGTTGAATTTTACCAGCAGCTTTGACAAGTTAGTTGTCTATGTGTGGAATCTGTTACTAAGCTCTGTTCTATTCCACTGATCAATGAATGCATCTCTCCTAGGTATGTATTTCTATCTGGATTATTGTAGCTATTTAGTAGTAGTTGGAGTAGAGAAATAATGGGAGTTGATAGAAACAGGAAATTATGCAATTTCTCCAAATTTCTATTATCTTTTTCATAAGTAAAATAATAACTTTCTTTCTCAGACCTTGTAGATTAATTAGCTCTACCAACAATAAATTCTGACTTTTGTTTGTCTGAAAGTCTTAATTTCTCTTACTTTTTTAAAATGAATATTTTATAATTCTGATTGACAGTTTATTTGCTTTTAGTATTGGGGATTGAACCCAGGGCCTTGTACATGCTAGGCAAGCTCTCTACATGTTCAATCCTTATTTATTTTCTGATCAGACTTCTGTCATTCGCATCCTGAGTTTCTTTGTAGGTAATGTTTTTTCTTCTGTCTTCAAGATTTTCTCTTTGTCTTCCATTTTCAGAAGTTGAAATATGATATGCATAAAAATGAGACGTCTGTTATTTTATTGTGTCCTGCAAGCTACTTTACGGTTTAGTGTCTTTCATTAATTTTAGAGATGTCTTAGCCATTACTTCTTTAAGCTTTTTCTATCACATTGTCTCCCTACCCTCTCTGAATTATAGTAATGTTTAGCGTTAAGTGTCAAGTGTTAAGATCACTTGATATTTTTATGTAGGTTTAGATGTTTTGTTCTGTTTTCAGTTTGGTTAATTGCTACTGACCTTTGGAATTTGTCAGATGATGGAGGTGACTAAGGAAAAAAGCACCAAGCAACCCAAAAGAAACACCAATAGGGCACTGATGGAACCGCCTTTCAATCAGCGGGATCTCCTGGTCAATCCTGGATCTAAGCCAGCTCCCCCCCAACCCCCAACTCCAGTGGGACAAGGGACTCTAAAAACCCCATTTCCAATCCCAAACCCTCCCCTCCTTACCTAAGCCCATTCCAGTCCAGTGGAGCCCAAGAGTGAAATCTCAATAAAGCCTCCTTCAGCGGCCTTTTAAAATCTGCCTCCCTTTGGTTGCTGCTACCTGATCTTACAGAATTCACCAATTCTTTCTTTGGTGATGTTGAGGCTACTGACCAGACATGAACGCATTCATTATCTCTCTCACTGTTTACTTTTTTTCCCCTAGCATTTCCATTTGGTCATTTCTTATTGTTCTGATTTCTCTGCTGAAATTATCTATCTCATTTGAGCATTATACACATTTTCTGTTAGAGCCATAAACACATTAAGTATAGTTATTTTAAATTTCCTGTGTTGACTCCAACATATGTGGCATTTCTGAATCTAGTTCTGATGCTATCTTTGTTTCTTCAAGTTGTGTTTTTTCCTGCTTTTTTGTAATGCCTTGTAACTTTTTATTTGAATGATGGACATGGTGTATAGGATAGCAGATATTAAGGTAATATAGATATCCTTTTGCACTTAGACATGAGCATGTATTTCTTTCCCAAACAAAGGCATGCTCATGCTTGATGTGGGTTTGTGTAAAAATAAAATATTAATATAGCAATGTCAACATCAATGCCATTCAGCAATTGTGGGGTTGTGTGTTAATGAAACTGTGAATCAGAAACTGAAGTCTGTTAATAGCAAGTTTTCTTTCTTTCTTTTCTTTTTTTTTTTAAATTTATCACAGGCTTCATATTCCTCAACTAACAATTTCGGTTAAGAGTGTGGGTTACCTTGCAGAGTTTTCCTCAATACCTACTTTCCTGAGAGAATTGGTATGATGCAGTATCTTGGGGTACATTCAACTGTTATTTTGACTTTAAACTTTTTGGCCTGGAAATGAGTGGAGTTGGAGGGTAGCATTTTTTTAATGTTCTAATTCAGGCTGTCTTAGGAAGGTTCCGTTTCCCTGTGTCTGAGGGTTTGGCTTTGAGGAATGCTGCAAGCCTTCCTCTAACTACACTGTCAAAACTAGCTTGCATCTCTGCCCCTCACTTGTATAATACTAAACCTCCCACTCTTTTCTTCCCTTCCTGCTCCTGCAGTAGATTTCCAAAAGTGCCATAACAGTCATGTTTTTTGCTTTTCGTTTTGTAGACTGTCTTTTTCTCTATAATACAGCAGATATAGGTTGACTGAATTCTAGAATTTCCTGTTGTAATTTTCTTCTCCAGTCAGCTCCGCAAGAATTTTTTTTTTTCCTCTGGATTCTATCCAATCTCTCCTGTGAGTCGCTTCAGGGGACACTAGTGAAAAAGCTCACAAAAGAGTCTGAACCTGCTGGTGTCTACACCCCCAGGCTGTCACACCATATTTTCTCAAACTCACACTTTAGCAATTCATTAAAACCTCCTATGGAATCCTATAGTGTCTTTCCCAGGTAAATAAATGCTTAGTCCTGTTTCTCCCTGCAGGCGTTGATATCCTTCCATATTTCAGGTTGATTATCTGCTAATAATTTTTTAAATATTTTCAATAATTTAAATTTAAAATTCACCAAAGTGTTGACTTTTTACATTTACTCCTATGGAATCCTATAGTGTCTTTCCCAGGTAAATAAATGCTTAGTCCTGTTTCTCCCTGCAGGCGTTGATATCCTTCCATATTTCAGGTTGATTATCTGCTAATAATTTTTAAAATATTTTCAATAATTTAAATTTAAAATTTACCAAAGTGTTGACTTTTTACATTTGAATTATAACTAAGTTTTTATAGCTTTTTCTGTTAATATTATCTTTTTGTGTGTAAAGATATCTAGGATTGAGGGGATGAAGGGAAGACTGAAGGAGGACTGATAAAAAATATGTGAGTGTGAGGGGCTGGGGATGTGGCTCAAGCGGTAGCGTGCTCGCCTGCCATGCGTGCGGCCCGGGTTCGATCCTCAGCACCACATACCAACAAAGATGTTGTGTCCGCTGAGAACTAAACAATAAATATTGAAAATTCTCTCTCTCTCTCTCCCCTCTCTCGCTCTCTCTTTAAAAAAAAAAAAATGTGAGTGTGAGAAAAATAAACTCTGAAAAAATAACTGATTACAAAATAGTGATTTTTTTTTTCATCTTAGAGCAATCTAATTTGTATTCTGCTTAAAAATTTCCCAGCATTGACCTTAAATCTTTCACTTTTGTCCATAGTAAAGATATATATACTGTCTCCAAAGTGATAAGGAGCCAGTAAGAATTACTGCCAACTCTCCTTTCTTCACTATTTCTGGAAAATGCTTTTTCATCACAGTTAAAAAAAAAGTTAACATTCTTGCTAGCATTTAACATTCTCCCAATAAAATCAGTTTGTCAGTGCATACTAGGGAGGGAAACAAAGACTAGTATGGAAGAATTTGGGGTAATTTGCATGAAAAAATTTTAAGCATCATTATACTGTTGTAAAATCATTTGAAAATTATTTAGTATTTATATGTATAATTAGAAGTTTCTTTGGATAAGGAGTGCTGATTTCTGAAGAATCTGACTTTCTTTATTGTCAAGACTATGTCCTAATTCTGAACAAAGACAATCTCTGAATTGAACTACTATAGTTTATTACATCTGCTGGTTAAATTTTACTTTCTCAATGTTATTGATGTTGCTGTTGCTATATTGATACTAGTTCTGTCATTATCCTCCTTCTCATCATCATCCACAACAACATTTTAGGCTCAAATTATTTGAACCATCTTCCCCCATAATACATTATTGATTACCTTTTTATGAACCTCAATTCTTCCAGGAACTCAGAGAGATGGATTTCTGTATCTGCTTAACATGTATACATTATAAAATGTTTCCTATTATAATATTCCTGCTTGAATTAAGCTGAACTGAATACAAAATTCAGACTTTTCTGTTTTCTTTTTGCACATTTTTTTTTTAAAAGAACATATAGGAAACTTTTCTTATCTGTGTACCTTATATCTAAGATCTTCTTTTGTTCTTCTACATTCCTGTCCTTTATTTTGCTTATCTCCCTTTATCCTGTATGGGATGGGGGATGCAGGTGGAAAGGCCAAAAGGTGGAAGACAGTTGGGCCAATGGGATGGGAGAGGAGTAATCTGGGCAGGAAGGGCTTAGGGTGATTTGATTATCATCTCCCCTGTCTTGTTGGGAGCTGTTTCATTAACAGTTCTTTTGCAGGCACCAGGGCCTTGGAAACATTAACATTTCAGTCTCCCAGGGGCTGTTCTGGTTTCCCAGGCTCAGATCAACTCCATTTTCTTTATTGGACTCGGTATTAGACCCGATTTACCTAATCACACTAACTACCTATCTTTAAATCTGGTTACATTAGAACCATTTAACAGAAAGAACAAAACCTGCTTGGAGTTTGGATTGAGAATGATATTACATTAAAATTGTCAATGAATCTGAGCATGAGTCAGCATCTTTGTTGAATTTTTTTTTATCCGTGAACACAATTCTCTCTCTCTCTCTCTCTCATTCACACACACACACACACACACACACACACACACACGCACACACACACATCCATTTATACAGATCTACTTAATAGGCTATACACTGAATGGTTTTAGAAAACTGCCACATTTCCGAGTGAAGATTTATTTTGCATTGTGTCGGGAAGTCAGAACCAGACATGTTGATTATTTAGAAACAATATAAAGAACAGTATTGAGAACAACTGGGGATACTAGTTACCTGTTGGGAGCCGAAAATAAATTATTACTTTGAACTCCATAGCTTTAGACAGCTTGACTGCCTCATCTGGGAATCTTTCCATTCAAAGGTATAGAAAGATATGCCCATTTGCTGGGGGCCCATACCTGGCACGATTCCATACCTGGCATGGAATTTATGAGTTCCATAACTTTCAATTTAGATGCTGCTAGCCTTGGGTAAAGAGATACGAGTGCACCTAAACAGCCTTGAAGTGCCAGCTGCCTGGAAAAGGAAGAATTACTGTGCAAGTGACAAGTCCCCAATCAGGCCAACTTCCCCACAGCTTCTGCTTCTCGAAGAACCCTTTCTCACAATAAAACCCTTTGGTATGATTCACTATAAATAAAGCATTTGGCTCTTTTTCCGTTTGTTGGGACCAGACCTATCAGGTCTCTTCTACCCATCAAGCCCCATTTTAAATATATTTTCTTGTGTCCTTTGTATTATTTCTGAAACGACTTTTCAGACTTTTATTTCCTTTTGGAGCCAGAACTGATAGGCAGTCAGTATAGAAAGGTAAATCAAGTCAGGTTGGATCAAGGAGGCCAATTATGAGTCTGGGAAGTTGGAGACTGTCTGCTGAGGGATTGAAAAGTTAATTCCTTCAGAGCCCTTCCTCCACCTTTATCAAGAACCTGCCAAAGCTCCAACCTGCTGCAAAGGTAACCTTCCCTGGAATTGCCCCTCCCTACAGGGAGCTATAAGGTTGTTAATTTGTCTTTAGCTACTCCATCCTGCCCTTCCCCCTTCAGCCAACCTGTTTCTCACCCTTGGGCCCTCCTATCAAGCATTCCTGGGCCTAGTCTTCTTCAGGGAAGGAGAAAGATAAGGAGGACAAGGCAGGAGAACAAAGGAAGCCTAGGACTTATAAAAGGGCAGAACACCTCTCTTCTTGAGATACCAAGATACCAGCTATGGTGTCCCTCTCTCTTGAGGGAGAAGTTTATATCACCCCTTTATAAGTAATCCCTGCTTTATATGCTTGCCTCGGCATGCTTCTCCAATGTTCAAACTGCAATGTGTGGGGAAGCAGGACTTGTCCCCCATATCACTTTCAGCCCACACATGGAAGAGTTACTTATTCCCTCCCCACGCAGGCTGTGACTGAGAATTATGGGAGGTTATCTTTTTACCCTTCATCTAGCTAACTAGATTCAACCCGTTCTGTGAATGGTTAATTTCAGATGTCAGATTGACTTGAGTTAGAGGATACCAAGATAGTTGGTAAAGCATTATTTCTGGATCTGTCTGTGAGAAGTGTTTTTGGAAGAGATTGATTGACATTTGAATCAGTACACTAAGGAAGATCCTCCCTTATTAATGCGGCAAGAATCATCCAGTCCACTGAGGGCTCAGTTCAGAGAAAAAGGCAGAGGAAAGGTAAATCTGTTCTCTCTTCTGGAGCTGGGGAACCCATATTTTGCCTTGGACATCAGAACCCCTGATTTTTCAGTCCTTGGACTCACAGACTTGTTTTAGTAGCCCTCTACCCGTCAATTTCTCAGATTTAGGCCTCAGACTAAAAGTTACACTATCAATTGTCCATCTCAGGCTTTTGGATTCTGACACTACAAACTTCCCTCATACTCCAGTTTGTAGAAGGCATATCAGAGGACTTCTTAGTCTCCATAATTGGGTGAGCCAATATTTATAATAAATCTCCCCTATGAATAAATATGTACGCAGAATATTGGTTCTATTTCTCTAGAGTTCCCTAATATATATTTCTTAAAACCAAGCTTTGTTATTTGCTCAATTTCTACCTATAAAACCTACACTACTATATAGTTCTTCATATATATATTGAGAGAGAGAGAGAGAGAGAGAGAGAGAGAGAGAGAGAGAGAGAGAGAGAGAGATTTTTTTAATATTTATTTTTTTAGTTTTCAGCGGACACAACGTCTTTGTTTGTATCTGGTGCTGAGGATCGAACCCAGGTGGCACGCATGCCAGGCGAGCGCGCTACCGCTTGAGCCACATCCCCAGCCTTTCATATATATTTTAAAAATATTTTTTCAGTTATCAATGGACCTTTATTTATTTATTTTTATGTGGTGCTGAAAATCGAACTCAGTGACTCACACATGCCAGGCAAGTGTTCTACCACTGAGCTACAAACCCAGCCCCATAATTCTTTGTATATTTTTAGACTCCTACAGGTAGTTATGCCAAAGTCTTTACAATATTACTACTAAATTATATGTTTATTTCCCTCGATTTCTCTCCTATTCCATGTACCCAAAATGTAATTGTTCATAATAGAATGCAAAAACAAAATCAAATGAACTTACCTAGTTTCTGAAACATAAATTAGTAAAGTTTAGATGAGTTTATGGTTTTTGAATCAGCCATTCACATTCCCTACAAATTCTTTTTTTTTTTTTTTTTTGTAGAATAGTGACAACTCATTCTATTTGTTTGTAAAAACATTTAAAATACCAATTTAAAAACATGACCCTCTCCAGGTAAATTGAAGCTTCTATTTCAATGCTAACAGAAAAGTTTCAGGAATGTTTGCCCATTATTACCCAAAACTTTTAGTCCACCTAGGCTAAAGTAAACACGGTTTCAGAAATCTTTATCTTATAACAAATTTTGTTTTACAGAATGGTTGATATTTTAGCTATGGCTTAAGTGTAAGTGGGAGTGTCAAGATAAAGAAGAGAGACTGGAAACCCATAAAAGCATATAGCACTTGCAATTAAAGCAATGGATGAATGAAGGAATTAATGGTCATAATTATGTACGAAATACTGAAATTTTACTGTAACTCGGGTTTGAATGCTTGTGTGTGTCTGGGGATGAAGCTGAGAGTGTGAGTTCAATCCGGCAAACAAGGACCTTCTAAACCAGTCTAATAATTTCACTCTTTTGTATCAGGAAAAATGGAGAAGAAAATAGTTTGAATTGTCATAGTATAATTAAGTCTTTAGAAAGGAAATATTAGAAGCAAGAGAAATAAATATTACACCAAAATGCAGACACATAGTAATAGGGCTTTCACAATGGTATTGGCAAGAGAGGACAGGAGCTTAGATAAAAATCACTAGTGTATAGGAAGAAGAATAATCAGATTCAGAAATTAATTTTTAGATATAACTAATGAGATTTGGTTACTGATTAAGTATAGAGCGATGGACTTGGAAAATTAGGTTAACAACGAAACCTAAAGTTAACTAATGTAAAGAAAGATGAACAAAGTTCAGATTTTCTGAACTTTAAATTTATCTCTAGGTACAATCTGGTAGCTGTTACAGAAGATCACATTTTGCTTCAAAGATATTCCTTTTTAAATTTTTTCAAATTTTCTAATGTTATGTTACTTTTGTTAGTGTTATTGTTTAGGCTGTCTCCCTTGTTTCCAAAAGCTATTTATGACTTACTGATTGAGTTCCTCCATACCATCCTATGCTTTGCCGATGTCTATATAAACTATTCTCTTACCCTCTGGAGGATGTTAAATGTGGGTGACTATGAAGTTTCTTGTGCACCTGGCTTGTCTCTTTGGAATTCTTTTTTACTATTTATTTTATTCTTTCTCAAATTAGCTGTTTTTATCAAATGTCTACTAATTCTCAGCTTTATCATTGCATTTAAAATGAAACATTAGAATGTGATTAGATTTACTGGTTCATGACATTTTGGGAAAACTTGCTGACTTCATTATAAAATAATATAAAATATTTGTATCTTTAAGGGTTCCACTAATTAGCAGAATTTAGATATATTCTCTCTGACTTAGTTTCCTTAACTTAGTCTCTTTATACATAAATTCTCCAACTCAGAGCATGTCATAAGGGGCTATGTCTAGCAAGTAATTAGGTCTGGATTTGACTTGGTACTTCTATATAGTCATGCACTCAACCTCCAACTTTGTTATACTGGATAATCTTAAATTCTCAGACTCTTTAGAGATATTAAGAACAAACAAGCTTACTTTTTAATCACTGGTCCTAGTAGCAAGGGTTTTACATTTATTATTATTTAATTAATCATTTATCCCTCCTCTTCTTCTTCTATTTCCTAAGTTGTTTTTTATTATTATTTTGTTGTTGTTGTTATTTTGTTTGGCTTTAATTTATTAATTTTTATTGTCTTCTCATTTATTACCAATAATCTTTATGGGTCTTTATATTTCCTATTAATTTTCTACTATGGTGAATGGAACCCAGCAAGAGAGGGACTGTAAATATATGGGGCTAACTCATGTTCACTTTGTCCAAAGATGATGTTTAATTTAGAGAGTCATTTATTTTCCAATTAAAATTTCAATTCAGCCTTTAAAAACTGAGAATTAGATTCTTACCTATCTCAGAGGCCTATTATGGCTATTAAAAGTATACAAATAAGGAATCATTACTAGACATTCAAGTTAGCATTACGGTAGAATTAATCTAGAAACAAACTGTTCATATTTCAATGGAAGTAACTTATGCGTCATTCTCAATTTGTGGACAAAAGTATAAATTGTATCAGCATGAGATGTTTACTAGTTTTCATAGAAGATGTGTGTCCTACATGGTACTCAGAGAAAGTTTTCCAGTGGAGATATATTACCATGGCTATCCCCAGAGCTTATGCAATAAATTCCCCAAAGCCTTGTATATAACAAGGTTAAAAACAAAAGGTGTCTATGATTTTATTACTTGGCTGTCACTATTCAGTTCTCTTATAATTCACATTTAAATTTTAAAAAAGAAAAAAAAAGTTTAGACCTAATTTCTAATTTCATAAATAATTAAAGCAAGAAACACAGACACACAATAGGGAAGGAAAAAAATCACTTCTTCTATCCATCTTAATTTCTCCAGTTGGGACCATATAAATAAAGCCAAATACAAATGAACAAGAGAGAAACAGAAGATTATTGAGTTGTGCCTTGCACAAATAGCACACAGGAGTACCCAGAAATGAATGGATCAGAGTGGTGTTTAGAATTTAGTCTTATATAATATTTTAGGATGATGGAATGGGGGTTTTGGGATTCAAGGCATGTGAGGCACATTGGAAGAAAGGGACCAAGAAGAGGATGGTATGAAGGGCTGCTGAGTGGGACTTTTTAATGCAGATCTAAGATGCTGCCCTCTCCCTCCATGAGCACTGTTAAATGTCATTCTCTTCTTGGTTCAAAGGAGGAAATATGTCCATAAATAAAAATTTTCTTTATAAATATGAATTTGCTATACAAAAGAAAAAATTGTGCCCCGTATTTAAAGCTTTTCCTATGTCTTCTGATTCTTAATGGCCTTTATTTCAAAACAATCCATGTGCCAAAGAACAGGTATCCTGTTTCCTCTCAACACGTATACATTACCTAATATTTATGCTGGGCTATCCATAAATCAGCTGAAATTATCTATGTACTTGTCAGTCAGTGTATCTTACAGGGAAAAAAGGAAGGAAATACATCAATATTAAATAGCACTGTCTTTAAATATTAATTTTATGGGGTTCAGGACACTCTACTACAATATATGACACCTTGAAATTTAAGCAAAACACACGAGCAGGAAAGTTTCTCTGGCCTTTCCATGTCCTTCTCCCTTTTATCAGTCCATGAAATGTAGGAAGGATTCTCTGACTTTCCTTGAAGCAGGTCTCAATGAGATAGGAATTTGGGAATAAAGGACAAGATACTGAGTATCATCAAATAAGCAACCTTGACCCCTGCCTTTGATCCATGCCCTTGTCTGCAAAAGTAACCTGAGAGCACACATAGGGAAAGCTGGTGTGAAATTGTGTAACTCTGCCCCAACCCTGTCCCCCACCCAGTTCAGCCCATAGTAACTGTCCCTCTGTAAATATTAATATCCCACACCAGCCAGGTACTGGAGATAGCTCATATTCTCGCTTAAAGCTCATATTCTCCCTTGACGGCTTATTCCTTGCTTTATCCCAACAATGTCTCTGTCTGCATAGTGTCCTCATTTTCTATTAAATATGTATCTATTTTCCTAAATGTCTGTGACTGGTGCATGCATAAGTTCTTTTCCATAATAAGATACTCACGAGAGAGGTGCCTCCCTGTACTCAAAGGAATGAAACATCCTCCTCTCTGAAAATCTATAGCTGCAGAGAAGAGGCTGATAACAGGTCTTGCTAACAGTTTCCTTCCCCAGGATATTATCTTCAGGTTATACTTTTTTTTTCAGTCATACTTCTCTAGTCTCTATTCATCAAACTCTGTACAAAATGCACAAAGGTTTACCTGTTTGGAGGAGCATCTTTATTTTCATATGAAAGCTCTCATACCAGAAATTACATTAAATAAATTTATAATATTTCTTTTGTTAATTCGACTTTTTTGTTAGCCACAAGGCAAGGCAGGCACTTTTAAGGGAAGACTTTCTTTTTTTAAACAGAGAAAAAGCTGTCACCTTTTAAAAATTGTTAACATCTTTAAAAACAATAGTTTGTATTTTATTTTATTTTTATTTTTTTGGTACTGGGGATTGAATCCAGGTACAGTGTACTATCAAGCCACATCCCCTATTTATTTATTTAGAGACAGCCTGAGTTACTCAGTCTGACCTTGAACCTGTGATTCTCCAATCTCTGTGCTTCAAGTGGCTGAGATGATTAACGGTGTGTGCCACTGTTCCAGTTTCAAAATTGTTTTTCTTTTTATTTAGATTCTTTGAAGAAACTTAAAAGGGCTAAGTACTGTGCTCAAGAATCTGCCTACCATCCTTCTTTTGAACGTATGGTTATGATCTAAAACTGTGATGCTTAGGTGTGTACCTATCTCTCAAGATGATGAAGAGTCTTCCTTATATGAATATGTATAAGCTTCCCCATTAAAATCCCCTTATTCTCTTTCTTTGGGAAGAATTCTGCTTTGCAAATTCACTCCAGTGCTCTATTTGCTGCAAATAATAAACCCTTCTCTACTCCTTTGTTTTCTGATTGTGCTTATTGGCTTTGCACTTACCAAGAGGCAAGGGTAAAAAAGCTGACCTGAGAGTCTTCTCCCTGCTTCTCTTTTTCTTGGCAAAGAATAAACCTTCCTTCATGGCTCAATTGATGCTTAGTCTTGTTAATGATTTTATAATTCTGAGAGAGAGAAAAAGGATCCAATATAGGGTCAAATTTGGTGAGAATTTTACCGAAAATGCACAGTTCAACATGCAAGAAGGGTTAGAAATCACTTCTGATTGCTTTGGTTTGGCAGAGGACCTTAGGTTTGTAGAAATAGCACATAAACGTGATCTATTCAAATATGGTGTGGGGAGTGAAGGCAGAGAAACTACTCACTACAATAAATAAAATGAAGAAAATGTCTTAAGCTTCTCTTCACCTTTAAAATTATCTGTAGAAACAAACTATTTCTTCATATTGAAGAAGAATAGATAATCATCAGGAAATCTGGGTTATGTGCCTCAATTTAGGTTTTGGTCCTATGTAAAGACCACAATTTGAAGCTACCCAGTGGAAATATTAATAGGCCTCATCAAAGACTTTTTCAAATGTAAAAATACCTTTAGGCTTACTTGTGGAAATCCCAGCCAACTCCTTTGTCCTGGAGTGGCAGAGAAAATGAAAGATAGGGGTGAACAAGGATGGGAGTTAAAGGAAGAATTAAAACTCAAAGTTTAAGGCCTGGTATTGTGGTGCCTCCTGCTTCACTCTTCCTGCTAAGGATTGCTTTGGCTAATTTGAGTCTTTTATTTTTTTTCAAATGAATTTCATGATTGCTTTTTCTATTTCTATAAGGAATGATGTTGGGATTTTAATTGAAATCACATTGAATCTGTATACTGCTTTGGATAGTATGGCCATGTTGACAATATTAATTTTGCCTATCCAAGAGCATGGAAGATCTTTCCAAATTCTAAGGTCTTCTTTAATTTCTTTCCTTAGTGGTCTGTAGTTTTCATTTTCGAGGTCTTTCACCTCTTTTGTTGATTCCCAAGTATTTTATTTTATTTTATTTTTTTTGAGGCTATTGTGAATGGGGTAGTTTTCCTAATTTCTCTTTCAGTAGATTCATCACTGATGTATAGGAATGTGTTTGAATTATGGGTGTTAATTTTATATCTTCCTACTTTGCTGAATTCATTTAATTATTCTGGAAGTTTTCAGGAAGAGTTTTTTGGATCCTCTAAGTATAGAATCATGTGGTCAGCAAATAATGGTAGTTTGAGTTCTACTTTTCCTATTTCCTATTCGTCTTCCTTTAATTTCTTTTGGCTGTCAAGTTTCTCTGGCTAGAGTTTCAAGGACTATGTTGAATAGAAGTAGTGAAAGAGGGCATCCCTGTCTTATTCCAGTTTTAGAGGGAATGCTAATTTTTCTCCATTTATAATAATGTTTTTGGCTTTGGATTTAGCATATAGCTTTTACAGTGTTGATGTATGTTCCCACTATGCTTCATTTTTCTAGTGTTTTGAACATGAAAGGGTGCTGAATTTTGTCAAATGCTTGAGCCAAAAACATACACTGGAGAAAATATAGCCTCCTCAAATGGTGCTGGGAGAATTGGAAATCCATTGCAACAAAATGAAACTTTAAAACCCCTCTCACCATGAAAAAGACTCAACTCAAAGTGGATCAAGAACCTAGGAATTAGACCAGAGACCCTGAGAAAAATGGGGAAAAAGTAGGACCAAATCTTTATCACGCCAGATTAGGCCCCGACTTCCTTAACAAGACTCCTAAAAGTGCAAGAAATAAAATCAAGAATGAATAAATGGGATGGACAAACTAAAAAGCTTCTTGTGAGCAAAAGAAACAATCCAATGAGCCGAACAGAAAGCCTACATTTTGGAAGCAAATTTTTGCCACACCCATGTCAGATAGAGCACTGATCTCCAGGATGTATAAAGAACTCAAAAAACTTAACACCAAAACCCACAAAACCCAATCAATAAATGAGCTAAGTAGCTGAACAAACACTTCTCAGAAAAAGATATTCATTCAATCAACAAATATATGAAAAAATGTTCAACATTTCTAGCAATTAGAGAAATGCAAATCAAAACTACTCTAAGATTTCATTGAATGCCAGTCAGAATGGAAGTAATCAACATACAGACAACAATTAATATTGTCGAGGATGTGGGGGAAAAGGCACACTCATACATTGCTGGTGGGACTGCAAATTGGTGTAACCACTCTGGAAAAGCAGTATGGAGATTGCTTTAAAAACTTGGAATTGAAGCACCATTTGACCCAGTTATCCCACTCCTCAGTCTATATATAAAGGACTTAAAATCAGTATACTATAATAACTCAGCCACATTAATGTTTATAGCGGCTCAATTCACCATAGCTAAAGTGTAGAAGCAACCTAGATGCTCTTCAATAGATGAATGGATAAAGAAACTGTTATATATATACACAATGTAATATTACTCAGCATTAAAAGAGAATAAAATTATGGCATTTGCAGGTAAATGGATGGAGTTGGACAATATCATGCTAAGCAAAGTAGGCCAATCCCTCCAAAAAAAACAAGGATGAATGTTCTCTCTGATAAGTAGATGCTGATTGATAATGGGGGGGGGAGTATGGGAAACATGGAGGAACTTTGGGCAAAGGGGAGTGGGTATGGTGGAAGGAAAGATGGTGTAATGAGAGGGACATCATTACCCTAGCTACATGTCTGACTGCATATAGGGTGCAATGCTACGTTATGTACAACCAGAGAAATGAAAAGTTGTGTTGTAATTGTGTACAATGATTCAAAAATGCATTCTGATGTCATATATACCTAATTAAAATAAACAAATAAATAAATAAATGCAAAGCCTAAAGGACACAATTACTTTTTCATGCCTGTTTAACATAGATTTTGATTAATGCTCAGACCCCACCAAAAAACATATAAGGCCCTAGGCTAGCACACCAAAATGAATTTTCCTGCCATCAAGTCTCCTTCTATATTACAGGAGTTCTATCTCATCTCATCTCTTCTCTTCTCACTTAAATAAATCCTACTCTGTTACTCTTCCCTTTCATTATTTTTCATAGATTTTATTTTTCAATTGTGAGAGACAAGAACCCAGAAGAAAAATGGCAAAGCGGGGAATCTCATCTTGTCTCAAAAAGTATGGTTTCAATATGAGATGTGGACGAAGAAAAATAGAGAAAAACAGATTGCTGAGTAAGATTCATTATGCAGATTTGAATTGACATCTGAGTCTCCATTGCTAAGAATTGTTCAGTGTCTTCTCTGCTAGAGAAAGGGAAGGGAGACATGCATTATTGAATGGTCTGTTAGCAGTACTCTCCTTTCAACATGTTGTTATATCAGGGACAAGCATAATGATTCCATGCATTTGATATAGGAATTTGGGGATTCAGATACAGAAGGATAATGTCAGCTTTCAAGAGACAGCACCATAGACTCTTGGAATGAAGAAAAAGTATATGGACCTTTGGAAGGCAGGAAATGTCCTTGAACTATTAGAATGCAAAATAAGAAACTTGTGAACAATCCAGACCACATGTCTTGGCCCAGGTCTTTGCCTGTGCAAAGTAGTATGATGCAACCTCAATGTGGAAGCACTACAAAAAAATTTGATGTGAAATTATAAAACTACACCCTGACTCTACCTCTCTCTAGTCTGGCCCATAGCTATATCCCAGACTAATGGGCTGCTTCTCACTCTTGAGGTAGTTCACATTCTCCCGTGAATACACCTCTGCTTTCCTAAATAAATCTCTATCTGTACCTTTAATTCATTTAATGCATCCTTAAATTCATTTCTGCAATGTTTGTCAAGAATCCCATTCACCCTGAGTTGGAGTCCCCCACTCTGGGAAATCCTCAGATCTCCGGCGACAAATCATTTGAAATATCCTTGGTGCACATTTAATTTCCACAATTAAAAATATTAATTGTTATTATTTTCAAGATGGAAAACTCCTGCTCACGACCCACATGCGGAGGGAGCAGGTTACTGTTGCAGCTGTGGGCCAGCTGGATATAAAGGCTAGGAAAGTAATATTGAGGAATAAACACAAAAGATGAAGGAAAATATTTGAAATGGGGCTTGACGGTGGAAGAGATCTGATGGGTCTGATCCTAACAAAAAGAAAAGCCCAAGAATGCTTTATTTATAATAAAACACATCAAATGGATTCAGTGAGGAGCTTATTCAGAAAAACAGGATAAGAATTGGGAAAACAAGTTATTTGGGGCTTGGCAGGTTATGCCCATCTCCAACGGTGAGTTAAGGCAGGACGCCAGCATGATATGGGTTTTCTCCAACTTGGGCATTTCATCCATGAGTTCCCAGAAAAGCACCTCCTTGCCTTATGATGGCTCAAACAAATCCATGGTTCATATACAACTTCCAACAGAAAAATCATGTATTTCTTCCTACTTTGTAATGTATTAGATCATAAAACTGGAAATACAATGATTAATTTGTATTAATCATTAATTTTGAGAGATGAAATTCACAGACAATGAGAGCGGACAAGAGTGAAAGGAGTAGGATTTACTCAAGTGAGAAGAAAAGAGAACTCCAGCAATGCAATGGGAAACACTTACATATACTATTCTAGAACTTACATAGCTTCTGGATAGCGTCACCAATCAAAATCCATGCTAAATAGGTATTGGAAAAGTGTTAAGGCTATTGGTTAAAATCTAAGTCAAACAAGTATTGAAATAGTACCTAGCTATCAGAGACCCATTATATTTTAAAAAGTCTTACTAGGGAGTCATTAATTAACCTATTTCATTCATTTCACCATTGTTATTACTTCTAATTTATTTTGTTTGCTAAGTGATTTAGGTTTCTTTTTTTATCATATTTTAAAAACTAAAAAGATAACTACATGCCATTATTTCTGCCATAGTAAAATTGAGACAGTGTGTAATAATCAGGATGGGTTTTATTCCCAGTTTCTAGGAACCTCTAAACCCTTGGAATTTTCCAAGTGGTTGGATTGTCTTTGTTACTCACAGTGGGTCCCTAAGAACATGCCTGATAAGATTTTGTTAATAAGGTGACTCAGGATGAGTGTGGTCACCCAGAAAGACCAACATATTATTATAAGTTTGTGGTTTTCAGATCTGTATCAGCCTAACTTCAAAGAAAAGGGAAGGAGTTTAAAGATTCAGCTGAACTACTAATAATTTGATCAATCTTACCTACATATTGAAACCTCAGTAAAATTCCTAGGGGAGAAAAAAGAAAAAAAAAAAAGCTTGGTAAGACTCCTTGGTTGGCAATACTCTGCATACTGTCAATGCATTTATGTGCCAACATGGAAGAATACCCTGAGAATCACAGAAACTTCATTTTAGGGTCCTTTCTAGATCTTGCCTTATGTGAGCCTCCAAATTTGCAGCTAGTTTCAGAGGGGTGAGAATGGCCTGGGGACCTCTGAAAACTTGTAGTTAATGTCTCAATCAGAGAAAGCTTGTAGAAGACTGTCAGTTAGCTTTTCATTGCTGCAACCAAAAGCCTGACACAAATAAGCTGAGGATAGGCTTAATTTCACTGATGGTTTCACAATTCTCAGTCCAGGGTCAGCAGTTCTATTGCTCTGGGCCACCTGAGGTGAGGTAAAACTTTATGGTGATTATGGTGGAGAGGTATGACAGACCCAATCTCCTATATTGTGGTGACTTGGAGGTGGGGAGGAGAGAAGAGAGGCGGGGGTGGGGGGAGAGAGAGAGAGAGAGAGAGAGAGGAAGAAGAACAAGAAGAAGGAGGAGGAGGAGGAAGAGGAGGAGGAGGAGGAGGAGGAGAAGGAGGAGGAGGAGAAAGGGGGAGAGAGAAAGAGAGAGAGAAGAAAGAGGGGACGGGGGGAAAAAGGGGATTAGGGAGAATATATAGTCCCCAAGGATATACCCATCCCAGTAACCTGCTTCCTTCAAGGTCCCATCTCCTGCACTTCCCAATAATTCCTTCAAATTGTTAATCCACTGATGAGGTCAGAGCCCTAATCATGCAATCACATCCCAAAAGTCCCAATTTTGAATGCTGCTACGTTGGGGGCAGAGTCTTCAACAAGTGAGTCTTTTGGAACAAACTTCTTATACAAACCATAGCAAGGACTATGTCCTTAACCTGGAAAATTTGATCTAACTCCTTGCAGTTGGTTTTGGAAATCATTGTAAATGGAGATTCAACATCTGTTTGAGAAATCTGAAACTATTCTAAATGCTTCTTTTTTTTTTTTGCAAAATTATTAAGACAATTCTAGGCTTTAAGTTCTCCTTTTGGGCATTAGTGGAATATTGGCTTTCTTTAGTAAATAGATCAGATTGCCTGAACTGATTTACTAATATCTATAACATTTATTATAAAGTAATCCTCAAAATAATTTAGAATAATGCATCATCATCTGATTTATTACTTTGTTGTCTAGATTGAAAAGAGTGTGCATTCCTTTTGTTTGTATCTCTGCTCCTTCATCTATTTTCAATCTATTACTTTGTTATTCTATTTGTATGGCATTTTATTTTGGCATTTAAATCCAAGTATTATTTTCCTTTTAAAATAACAAGTCAAAGAGGCTGCTGCCATGCCCAGAGGTGTCTTCACCTGGGCATGGTCTTGGCTACCTCAGACAATACTTCCGATGCTACCTGAGTGGTTGCTGCCACTGAACCAGAGGTCTCCTGTCAATCAGCTGCTGCCTGCACCACTACCTCCATAGCTGCTGCCTCTGATTTGCTGTTGCCATCACAACGTTGCCTGGAGGTCTTTTTTGTGGGTGCCGCTGCCCTTGCAGTTGTAACCACCTGCTGCTGCCACCAAAGACATCACTGCCCTAGATACAACTGAACCTAAAACTGCTGCTGACCCCCGGAAATCACATGGTGATGCTGCCCCCACGGCCACAGTTGCAGCTGCCACTGCAGCCACACTGCTGCTGACCTGCTGCCTGCTGCCAACCAACACCACCATTAGCACTGCTACCACAGCCTAGAGAACTACCTTAGATTAGGTAGAGGGGAGTGAAAGAAGGGGAGGGGAGGAGATGTGGGGATAGGAAGGATAGTAGAATGAAACAGACATTATTACTTTATGTATATATGTGACTGCATGATCAATATGATTCTAAAAAATGTACACTCAAAAAAAAAAAGAAATTATATCCTATCTATGTATATTAAAGTGCATAAATGCATTCTACTATCATATATACCTAATTGAAACAAATTAAAAATAATGTTTAAAAAAGTCAAAGAAAATGCAGAAGCTTGGAGGTGGTTATAAAGATCATCTCAAGAGTTACCAAACTTATCTGCCAAAGAAGCTCTTGAATACCCACAAATTCATGCAAAACTATATATATATATATAGTATTAATATACATACTTGTATTAGTATATTACTGAAATAAAAGTATAGAATAAAGTATAAATGTAGCATATTATTCTATCATTCAGAATGGCAATCATCAAGAATACAATCAACAAAAATAAAACTTCAAATATATTAATGTGTCCATTAAGTTTGTTCTATTTGTCAGTTTCTACATGCATTTGATTTTGTTTTTCTTTTATTTTTTGGTAGTGGGGATTGAATCCAGTGGCAGTCTTCCACTAAGCTATATCCTCAGTCTTTTCTATTTTGAGAAAGAATCTCTTGCCAAGTTGCCAAAGCTGGCTTTTAATTTGCAATCCTCCTGCCTTAGCTTCCCAAGTACCTGGGGCACCTTGAATGTTTCAAACTTACCTTAGTCTTCTCAGACTGATGTAATAAAACAACACACAAGGGAGTGAATTAATCAAAATTTCTTTCTGGAGGCTAGAAACCTCAGACCAAAGTGTTATGAGGATTGAACTCAGGGTTGAGTTCTGGGGAGGGCTTTCTTGTCTTTAGCATGGTTACGTTTTCACTGTGTCCTCTCAGGAGTTTCTTATGCATATGTGTATAAAAGAAGGAGAGCTCTCAGGTGATGTCTGCTACTCCTCTTCTAATAACACACTAATCCAATTGGATTTAGGGACTACATTGATGACCTCATTTACCTCAATTGCCTTTCCAAACATGGTGTCTCCAGATACCAGCACCGTAGGGTAAGGGCTCAACTAACGAATTCTGAGGAGACACAATTCAATCCACAATGCTGCATAATGAGTAGCTTACTAATTCCAGATGTGTTCATAAAACATCTTAAAATAGAACTAGCACTGAGTTTCTTGCTCATAGAAAACTTTTGGAAAATAGAGTATTCAAAAGACATTTTAAAATGTGTCATATTTTAAAAACGTATAAAAATAATATTAAGTAATTATTTTTATGCATAATATGAAGACTTGAGTTTCTATTAAACTCATATCCCTATCAGAGAGGAAGTAAATACTACTTCTGTTTCTAACAGAGACTAAGTCCTACCCACCATAATATTTATGGAACTTGAAAAATAATCACAAAACAAATAGAAATGAAGTCAGCATCTCAGTCACCTAACTTTGTCTTACTAAAACTGTAAATGTGACACCAAGTTTTAGCAAGGAAGTTGTAGAATTTAATAAAATTAAACTTTACTGGGACAGTTAGAAGAAAAGGAAGATGTGACTCAGTGATCTTATTAACAAGTGTTATTGTTGCTGAAAGTACTATTATCTCAAAGGTAAAATTTAGCCCTTCTAATTAAGAATTGTAAGACTAACATTAAACAGAGATGAGAGGTGGGAGGGAAAGGGAGAGAGAAGGGAAATTGCATGGAAATGGAAGGAGACCCTCATTGTTATACAAAATTACATATAAGAGGTTGTGAGGGGAAAGGGGGAAAAAAACAAGGGAGAGAACTGAATTACAGCAGATGGGGTAGAGAGAGAAGATGGGAGGGGAAAGGAGGGGGGATAGTAGAGGATAGGAAAGGTAGCAGAATACAACAGTCACTAATATGGCATTATGTAAAAACGTGGATGTGTAACCGATGTGATTCTGCAATCTGTATTTAGGGTAAAAATGGGAGTTCATAACCCACTTGAATCAAATGTATGAAAGATGATATGTCAAGAGCTTTGTAACTTTTTGAATAACCAATAAAAAAAAGAATTGTAAGACTTCAAGAGCCTCTTTTCTCAGATTCATAACAGGAGAAAGTGTACATTGTGGATGGGAGGCAAAAAGATAGGAAAAAATGTGGTGCCCTGCTTTAATTATTTCTTAATAATGCACAGATAAATGAATCTGATAGATTCCAAAGCAGAAGTCAGCATTGACTAAATGAAAAAGAGCTTATATAAGCAAAATAAGGTGCCAATTTGAAAAATGTCCTTGACTTTATATTACCAGGCAAGAATATACTTAAGGTCACAGATGTTCATAAATTATTTAAAAATCACTTGAATTTTGCATAATAAAATATCAAACCTAGAGACAGAGTGATCTGGATTATATTCTTCCTCACAAGAGTCCTTTAGAATAACCCAGAAATTTAGCATTTCCATGAAAATCCTTAGCAGAAAATATAACATGATGATTGGTTTACCATTTATTTTCAGCATAACTTAGAAGTTGAACAGATGGCAAACTTACCACCACTGTGAGTCTGATAGCTGCATTGACTTTCAGTAATTTAAGACAAGGGATAGCACAGTGTAAAGGAGGGTGCTTCTCATGCAGGAGTTTTTGTGCATGCATGCTTGTAAATATCTTGTAGGAAATGAAAACACAAAGCTACTAACCTTCAACAATTCATTACTTGTAAATTCTTCTGATACATACAAAATGTTTGGCACATCAGTGATATATTTAGCTTAGAAAATTGCAGATCAGGATTTAGACACTTAAATTTTATTCTGTGGTATCAAAGTCCACATTTAAATAAAGAAGACGTATTGCTTTGAATTTTCATCTAATATTCTAAATTAGTAATCTGAATTATTAAGAAACTATCTCCAAATAATTATATTCTTTTGTCTACAATCTATTTTGTGCAAGACACAGACTATCAATTTCCCTACCTTGGTAAATCTAGAACTGATTTTATAACATATTTTACTGTACACTGTCTTGGAAGTAATCAAAACACCAATTAAAACATCAGTACCCTGAAATGCAGGGTCTCCTGAGATGCAGTCATTTTACATAGCTTGTTGTTTTAAATAGGATATTTAGTAATTCATGGTTTTCATTGTTTCTGAAAGACAGAAATTATTAATCACTTAAACTTCTTATTATAGCATACTTTAGATAACTTTAAGATTAAAATAAAATTCTTGAATCTTTTGCATGAGGAAATCCACTTCTTTGGGTCAGTTTACTTTATAGGCACCCTTCATGTATTCTGAAGTACTTTTTTTACAGTGATACCTAATGCAAGGACTGCTAATGAGCTTTTTCTAATGTATCATATAAATGTGGAGAACTCTTGTTAACACAGCTATAATTAACTCTATGTAGGTGTCCATGCTCTGAAACATTAGGAAGGTTCTGATATAAGCTCTGTAATTACTCACTTGTTAGTGGTCTCTTTGTTTCAAACACTTGTATTTAGTTATATAAACTCATTTTGCTACCTAATTGATTAACCTACAAAAACAATGATTTCCAGAAAATTGTATGGCTTACAATAAAAATAGATTTCTAAAAAGGAGTATATTGGGATGTGTCATAGAATATATAAGATAATATAACTATATACATATTAACTGATACTCCAAAGATTTATAGCTAAATAAATCATAGGATTTTTAGTCAAAATATCAGCTTGCTTATTGCCTTAGTGTTGGAAATGATGGAGAAATGATAACAAAATCTTAGAAAGATTTTAGTTATCTTTTCAACATTTTGATAAAACCACCTGCTCCTGAATAATCCATTGTTTAGTTAGACCACTGTGTTCCATGGCGGTGAGTCCAAAGCTATAGTTACTTTGTTCTAAAGTGAATGATTTGCCCTGAGACAAGATGTAAAGGTTATCACTGTATTTGTATAATACCAAAACATGTATTCATTCACTGAATACATGTTTTGGTATTCCACAGGTCAGTGGAAAGTAATCCTGACAGAATATCTGTGAGAGAAAAGGCAAGTCCCTAGGGAGGATTAGTATCTATACCAGTAAGAAAAATAAAAGTCCTTCCTGATTCGTGATTGAAGGAATCTTGATATAATAAGCTGCCATCAAGTTTCTGGCCAGTGTCTAACTGAGAATGGGGACATATTGGGGTTTTATGGTGTTTTCTGCTGATGGTAGGTTGGACTTTTAGTAGTGACAGAAAACAAATTTACCTCAAAAAGGGAAAACCCCACTTGTTTAGCTCCTGCATAATTTCATCCTCACTGCCTGGGCAGTTTGTAGATGAGTTCATTGAAAAATAACTTGGGTGTCTGAGAAATAGGTTAATTGATACCCACCGGATAGTTACCTCACCCCCTTCCCTGCATGCCCCTCCTCAGTGGTGTGTGCCACCTAGAAATCAGTCACATGGGACACAGATTTTTTTATACTTTATATTCACCGTGGAAGACTGATTCATTTGCCTCTTCTCAGTCATTGTCTCATAATGTTCCTTCCACATTTTGACTACCTACCCAAACCCTGGACCATTACCTAAAATTTAATGTAGAGTTATCTCTCTATCTAAGCAAAGCAGGCAAGATAGATTAGATGAATATATGTCCACTTGAAGAATTTTCTTTTATCATCTTCACTATCTTTCAGTGGCATCTCAGACTGCTCTGGTGATGATAAAATAATGCCCTTCCATATCTGTCAGAATGTCATGCAGAATCACATCGAAACTAGGCATAAGTATTTTCTTTCTCAGTGATATTGTAAAAAGGAATTCAATATGAAACCATAGGTGTCAGGTAAGAGTAATAAATCAATGCGTGTGTGTGCACGCACGTGCATTTTTAAAAATCCATTCTGCGCATTTAAAAAAATCCATTTATCTTTCAATAAATTGTTTCATATATTGGTCTTTGAATAATGTTGGGATGGACCTGGGAGTACATATATCTCTTCAAGATACTAATTTCATATTCTTTGGATATATGTCCTTTGGATATATATATATATATATATATATATATATATATATATATATATATATATATATATGTGTCCTTTGGATATACACCCAGAATTGAGAATGCTGGGTCATAAGACAGTCCTTTCTGTAATAATTTGAGGAAGCTTCACATTCTTTTACATAAAAGGCTATGCCAATCCAACAACAGTGTACAAGGTTTCTCTTTTGCCAAAAACATGACCCATACTTGCTATTTTTTGACATTTTAATAAAAGTCATTCTAAAAGGTGGGAAAAAAATCTCTCTTTGTGAATTCATACACATTTCCATAATGATTAGGGATATTGGATAACTTTTCATACTTGGCCATTTTCAAGTCTTCTTTGAGAAAATGTCCATTCAATTCAGGTCTCTTGATTATCTTTAATTTTTTTAAATTTTATTTTTTTCTTCCTTATACTTTTAAAATATTAACCTCTTATTAAATAAATGTTTTGCAAACATTTTCTCCCACTCTTTATGTTGCTCTTTCGGTTGCTGATAGTTTTCTTTCCATGCAGGAGCTTTTTTTGGGTGTATTGTCACTTGTTCATTTTTGCTTTTCTCACCTTTGTTTTCAGTGTCATATCCAAAATGAATATTGCTAAAACCAAGATCAAAATGCTTTTCCTATCTGTTTTGCATTAGAGTTTTAGGGTTTCAGATCATATTATCACCTCAATAAATGCAGAAAAACATTTGATGAAATTTAATATCCTTTCATGATAACTATTCTCAACAAATCAGGTATAGAAAGAATACGCCTCTCCCTGAGAAAGGGCATTATCAAAATCCACAGCGAACATCATGCTTGACAGTGAATATTTGAAAGCTTTCACTATAAGATTAGGAATATGACAAGGAGGTGTACTCTTGCTATTTATATTCAACATAGCACCAGAAGCTCTAGCCAGACATTTAAAGGTAGAAAGGTAAATAAATGACATCCAAATTGGAAAAGGGGAAGTTAAATCATTTCTATTTGCAGATGAAATCATATATATAGAAAACCCTAAAGATTACATAAAATTAAAAAAGAAAACTGTTCAAAATAATAAAACAAATTCAGTAAAGTTGCAAAATACAAAAACAACATAAAAATCAATATTACTTTTATATGCTAACAGTGAGTTATCTGAAAAAGTAATAATCTCATTTATAATAGCATCAAAACCAATATAATACTTAGGAATAACTTTAACCAAGGAGGAAAAAGCTCTGTACATTGAAAATTATAAAACATTGATGAAAGAAATTAAAGAAAAATAAAGGGAAACATATCCTGTGTTCATTGATTAAAGGAAATAGTGTTGTAAAAATGTCCATATTACTCAAAGCAATATGTGAATTCAGAGCAATTCCTATAAAATTTCAATGTCATTTTTCACAGAAATAGAAAAAAATCCTAAAATTTGCATAGGACCAAGAGACTTTGAATATCCAAAGCAATCTTAAGAAAGAACAAATGTGCAAACTATATTACAAAGTTATAATAACCAATAGAGCATGGTATTGGCACAAAATTAGATACAAAGGCCAATAGAATGAAATAGAAAGCCCAGAAATACCACTCTGCCCCCCAACACACATAGTGTTAACTTTGACAAGGGATCAAAAATGCTCAATGGGGATTTTTGCATCTAGGTTCATCAGAGATATTGGTCTGTAGTTTTCTTTCTTTGCTGTGTCTTTGTCTGGTTTCGGAATCAATGTGATGTTGGCCTCATAGAATGAATTTGGAAGGACTCCCTCTTTTTCTATTTCCTGGAATAACTTGAAAAGTATTGGTATTAATTCTTCTTTAAAGGTTTTGTAAAACTCCGCTGTATACCCATCCGGTCCTGGGCTTTTCTTGGTTGGTAGTCTTTTGATTACTTCTTCAATTTCATCCATTGATATTGGTCTGTTCAAATCGTGTGTGTCCTCCTGACTCAGTCTGGGCAAATCATATGTCCTAAGAAATTTATCGATGTCTTCACTATCTTCTATTTTATTGGAATATAGGTTTTCAAAATAGTTTCTAATTGTCTTCTGTATTTCTGTGGCATCTGTTGTGATATTGCCTTTTTCATCCCTTATGTTAGTAATTTGAGTTCTCTCTCTTCTTCTCTTCGTTAGCATGGCTAAAGGTCTGTCAATCTGATGAACCTAGATGCAAAAATCCTCAATAAAATTCTGGCGAATCGGATACAAAGACACATCAAAAAAATTGTGCACCATGATCAAGTAGGATTCATCCCTGGGATGCAGGGATGGTTCAATATACGGAAATCAATAAATGTAATTCACCATATCAATAGACTTAAAGATAAGAACCATATGATCATCTCGATAGACGCAGAAAAAGCATTCGACAAAGTACAGCATCCCTTTATTTTCAAAACATTAGAAAAACTAGGGATAACAGGAACTTACCTTGATATTGTAAATGGTTTCCTTCTTAGTCCAGGGTCAGCATTCACTTTTCAGAGGTTTTGTTGCTGATATACAGAAATGCCTTTGATTTGTGCGTGTTGATTTTATATCCTGCCACTTTGCTGAATTCATTTATTAGTTCTAGTAGTTTTTTTGTAGACCATTTTGGGTCTTCTAGGTATAGAATCATGTCATCTGCAAATAGTGATAATTTAAGTTCTTCCTTTCCAATTTTTATGCCTTTAATTTCTTTCGTTTGTCTAATTGCTCTGGCCAGTGTTTCGAGAACTATATTGAATAGAAGTGGTGATAGAGGGCATCCCTGTCTTGTTCCTGATTTTAAGGGGAATGCCTTCAATTTTTCTCCATTCAGAATGATGCAAGCCTGGGGCTTAGCGTAAATAGCTTTTACACATAGAGTAGGGAGGAAGAGCAGGAAGAAAAGATTGACATTAAACAGAGGCACGAGATGGGAGGGAAAGAGAGAGAAAAGTGGAATTGCATGGAAATGGAAAGAGACCCTCATTGTTATAAAAAACTACATAAAAGAGGTTGTGAGGGGAATTGGAAGAAAAATAAGGAGAGAAATGAATTACAGTAGATGGGATAGAAAGAAAAGATGGGGGGGAGGGGGATAGTAGAGGATAGGAAAGGTAGCAGAATACATCAGTCACTAGTATGGCATTATGTAAAAATGTGAATGTGTAACCTATGTGATTCTGCAATCTGTATTTGGGGTAAAAATGGGAGTTCATAACTCACTTGAAACTATTGTTCGAAGTATGATATGTCAAGAGCTTTGTAATGTTGTGAACAACCAATAAAAAAAAAAAAAAAAAAAGAAATAAACACATTCTAAAGAAACTAAAAAAAAAAATGCTCAATGGGGAGATAATAGTCTCTTCAATAAATAATTTTGCAAAACCTGAATATCATTAGGCACAACAATGAAACTGGACCTTCATCTATATACAAAAATTAATTTCAAGTGAAAACTTAAATGTAAGAATTTTGATTATTTTCCCCAACACAACAGTCAATTGCAGCAATAGATTGTTTGCTCAAAGCTTTGTTTTCAAATGGTTACCCATCTCATGGAAAAAAAAATCAGGTCATAAATTCAAACCACTATACTTATATTATTGAATATACCAAAGTTTCCCATTTCCACTAGTAATGAAGTTATTACCATATTCGAGCCAAATTGTTATAAAATTCATCCCAGATTGATATCTTTAAAGATTAATTCCTCTGGATTATTTTGTATGGTAAGTGTTTGATTAATCAGAGTTCACCTGAAAAAAAAAATAGATCTCTAGCTATTTCAAACAGAGAAAGATTTAGTTTAGGGAACTGGCTATAAATATGCCAGTAATAATGGAAAGAATAAAAGGAAATGTGGTTGGTTCTTAAAGAACAATTAAGAAGACAAATGAATCTTAGGGAAGAAGAGGTCACCTCAGCACCTAACCCAGAAGCAACAAGTCTGACCTTATTGCAGTATTGCTGAAGGCACTGCGTGAGCTGTTACCAGAACAGCTAGAGGCACTCTGGGCAGCCAGTGTCTACACACTGAAATGGGTCTTCCATTTCTAGAAACAAAATGTTTTCTTCTTTCTTTCTAATAGTTCTCATCAGCGAGCACACAAGTGAATGAGATTCTGTAGGAGAATAAAGAATAGTATGTATGATAAAATGTGTAAATAGTCAAGTTGTCCAAGACGTAAGCAACACATATATGTCTTAGAGAGTAGGTAAGTTTCTTGGAATGCCAGCAGGTTGTATTACATGTTCTTAGGCAAACAGAACACTGTGGGAATGGTGTGTAATACAGGGGATCAAGCTTCATGATAAGCCATATCCAATGACCTTGGTGTCTCAAAAAGAAAATTATCCAAAAGTACTGAACTTAGGACGGAAATTTGGGTTAAAAAGCTCGTGAAGTAAAAAGGGACCTGTCTGAAAGAAATGTATGCATTCTTTGTTTTAAAACTTATAACGAGAAAATATCTTTGATTATAATTTTAAGTTTATTGACTTTTGAATAAAGATAAACCTGTAAAAAGCCTCCCTCCAATTTATAATTTTGCTGCTATTGATGTCTAAGATATGTGTGTAGGAGTGTGAAGGAAAGACAGAAATATCTCATAATGTCTTAATTAGATTACATCTGTTTGAATTAAGTTCTTCATGGTACATACTACCTGTAGGTGAACACAGCTGTCTCTCCCCATGAAAGAACATCTGTGATGATATTGTTAATTGTCTACACCATCAAATTCTCATAAAGAGGAAAAAGTATGGATAAAGATCATTTCAGCACAATGCAAAGGTGATGAGAAAGTTTTTAAAATAAGATAGTAACATTAAATTTCAACCTGTTCTCTGGGTGGGGATGGCATATGGAGCATCATCAACCTAAGCTGAGGTTTTATCCAACAAACCATTATATTTTAAAAGTTAATTCTAACTTGTTAATCTCTCTTCTTGATAAATATTCATGAAAATAAATATCCTACCCAGCTCTACACTAGCCATCTTCTCTTTGCTACTTGGACACATCTTTCCTTTAATTTCCATCTGGTTGTATCTTCTAGCCAGGTTGCTCTCTTGGTAAAACTCTGGGTAGGAACTGTTTACAGGGTACAGTCAAATGATTGTAAATGGGTACTGAGTGAGCTACCCTTTGTACCAGTACATAGTCTACCATAGAGACTATAAGTCTCTATGAGTATTGAGTTCTGAGATATTGGGTAAAATGAGATATTGGGTTCTACTGAGTTCTGAGATATTGGGCAAAATGCTAAACTTTTGAAAATTCATCATTAATTTGGATTACATTTTCACAAGTTTATTTTTGTCAGTCTTTATAATTATAAGAATTCTAGAACTAAATTTCATGTCAAAAATTCTTTAAAACATGTTTATTAAGATCAATGTGTATGCAGGAAAGCCATAATACCAAGAACTGAGATCAACGGGTTGCAATTTCAGTTATTTGAATACCAAATATACCTTTTGCTCTTTTCATGGTTTTAAATGTATCTTGCTTTGAAGTTAAAAATACATAATTTAAAGTTCAGTAGAAGATGATTAATAAAATTAAGGTGAAGGGAGATTTGCCCATGTAGACAATGCTATAAATTTCACTCATTCTTTTCCACTAGTTCTTCATAATTCTTGGCATCATTTTAATATGCTTGTTTTTAACTAAAGGTCTTATTCAAAGATGGCAATAAAAGTAATAATAAAAAGAACTACTAATATCTTAGTATACTAATTTTAGTCCTTAAGGGAGGAAAAAGATGCATGAAAGAGAAATTAAATAAGCTTCAATGACATTTATTTCCTTAAATCTGCTCAACTGAGCATTGTTTTCCAGCATTGCTTATAGGGAGTATAAAAACAACTACATAGAGCACATAAAAATACTCTTTTTTTCCAGGAAAAAATAATGGAAATGACTATGATCTGTCAAGGAAGAGCAGCATAGCATTGTAGCAACAGGAAAGTATCAGTCAGGAGAACTGGTTTCTTGCACTCAAATAACTCATCTAAACTTTCTAGGTTTCAGTCTTCTCATATGTAAAAAGGGATGATCATATTCCCTTCATCTGCCTCATTGAGTATTCTGGGAAACAAATGATTACCCTAACAGCTATAAAAGTCATTGGGAAAGTTCTAAGTGGGATTATAAAAGTTAAGATGATATTGCATAGTCTGGATGTGACAGATCTGACATCAGAGACTCCCTGGTTCTGTTCAGTAGAGAGGACCACAGAAGTGCTGAATCATGTCTAGGCAGGCACAATAACATCTGATGAAAAGTCCTTCAAAATTAACCCTCTTTCCAAGTCCAGTAATATATTTTGTGTTAGCAATGAAACCTGACAAATAAAGTCGGAGGTAGTTAATCAGTGTCTGTTCCTCACTCCACATGTAGAACAGAATGAACAATAATAGGACTGTGTGGACTAATTACTAAGAATATTAAAGAGGTAAGAATGGCTTGGCTCACAGCCTAACAAAAATTTAGTCAAGGAATTTGAAGAAAAATATTCCCTCAGTACCCATTTACAATCATTTGACTAAAAGCAAGGAGGTAAATATCTGTTCATTGTGATTTGGAAGACAGGGAAAAGTCACAAAATAACCTTGATCCAAGAGTACATAAAATTTAAATTGCAATATAACTTCTAATTCAATGGACCTTTCATAAGGGAGTCATCTTTAAGCCTCAAGACATCCAAATATTCATCAAAATTTCTATGAAATCATAGCAAGCTGACCAATAACTATGGACTATTAATCTGAGTAAAATTTTTTTTTTTTAAAAAAAGCAATTGCTCTATTTTCTAGCTTATATTGCAGGGTTGCTCGCTGGAGAGTTACTTAGGTTCCTTAAATCTAAGGCTGAAGTTTTATATTAGACATTTAATTTGATTCAACAGGTATTTTCTGATTGGCAAATTTATGCAAAACACCTGGAAAGGTACTACCAAGGTATCATTAATTGGCTTTCTGTCACCATTACAAATACTTGAAATAATCCACTTTGAAGGAAGGAAACATCCTGGTTCAGGTTCAGTGGTTTACTTTGGACCTGTTGTGGCACAACAACTCATGGCAAGAATACTTGGCAGACGAATAGCTCATCTCATGGAAGCCAGAAAGCAAAAGAGAAAACAGGGGAGAAGATACAGAATTCCAGTATCTCTTTCTAGGTCACAACCCCAATGACCTAACTTCCTTCCACTAGGCTTCACCACCCAGAGATTCTACTGCCTCCTGACAACTTGGTGACCAAGCTAGTAGCAAATGAGCATTGGGGAACATTTAAATTCTAACCAGAACTGGCACAAAAATAAAAGGGCAGATGGGCAAATGCCTTTCAGAAGACTCTCCAGGAAGCATGATATATTTGTGTGTGTGTGTGTGTGTGTGTGTGTGTGTGTGTGTGTGTGTGTGGTGCACAGACTATAGTAAAAGAATACCAGGGAAAGGTATGTTATATTGTTAGAACATTCATTGTTAGTGTAGCAGTATAAAGATAAAGTTTTTTGTTTTTTCCTAAATAAATGGTGTTTGTAACTGGATAAATAATAGAAATAATTTATCAAAAGATAAGTTAGCAAGATATAACTCATTACAACTTCATTCAATTGAAGTTTTATGTGATATGGTAGCCTTCAGAAGAAATACTCAGGGAAAAGTCCATTTTTATGCTTAGATTTGATATAAAAAAAATGACCAGTTGTGTAGAAATGGTATTGGGCACAAAAGGGTATAATCTGATGGTAACACAGTAGGACAGGAAATGCGGCAAGGCCTCTCTGTTCATATTTTTCTTGCCCTCTCTCTGTGACATCCAGTCCTCCCAGGTAGAGGGCCAGGCTCCTTCTGCAATGAGGGTCTTATGATCTACTATCAAATAAAGTAGGTCAGAGATTTTCTTTATGAGCAGCTCCAACGCAGAAAGGCAGGGGAAGGTTATAGTGATCTTTATAGGTTTTGTGTCTGGCTGTGGTGGAGATGGGATTCTCTTTTCTATGACCCACCTTTGGGAAAAGAGAATTCTATTTTGTATTGTCTGCCTTAGGGGAGAAAATGGAGCAGGAGAAAGGGAGAAATATTCGTTTTGGTGCCCTTCCAATATCCTTCAGTTCAAAGTACTAAGCATATCAAACTGTCCACTTTGAGGTATTGTTCAGTAATAGCTGAAAAGGATGTTTGGGATACATGCAGATACATACAAAATATTTGAGAAATGGCCAACAGTTTTATTCTGTTGTTTGTTGGTTTTTGCTCAATCAAATTTGGGTAATATTACATTGTGATTAAAAATTAAGAGAGAAAAATTGCTTTTGAAGCATTAGGTAGAGAAAGGTCTTGAAACAGAACTTTTAGCTAGGAAACTACTATGATGGATACGTTCAGAGGAGATGAGAAATTTAAAGGGAGTGATGGTGTTGAGAAATGGGGTCCTGATAATTTAATGACCATTAATTTTTAAAAATAAAGGAAGATAATAAAAATGTATTCAGTCTGGTATCGTTGATAGAAATGGAAAACATAGAAACAGATTTGAGATAAAAAAAATATTGAGAACATGTTGACATTGAACTCATGGCATTCCATGGTTTGATAACTTCATACATGTATTATAAAGAATATTCAGACAAAACTTTGAAACAATTTATTTCATTGATAACAGTTATTTAAATTCTGCATTTATGATTTCAGTTTCTTTATTAAAAAAAAGAGGGAGCCTAAGTAAATAATCTCAACATCATTTCACATATAACAACATATGGCTCGAATATCAAGGAAAATGACAGAGTAAAAAATTCAAAAATTCTGTCCATAAAAACAACAAATAAACCAGGAGGAAAAATGCTTGAGTCAGTTGTTTTGGAACCATACAAACTAAAGTTTACAGCAACCAGAAAAATGCCTAAGAAAGACTCAAAAAAAAAATCAATCTATAAATCATTCAAGAAAATCTCTATGAGAACAAAGAGTTCTGTTGTATTTAGCAAATCTTGATCCCACTCCCCACTTCCCATCTCAGTGGATACCTTAAAGATTACAATAACTTTCCTGCCTAAATCGAATGTTTTAGAACTCTAGAAATCAAAGTTTATAGCAACCAGAATAATGCTGACCTAAGAAGAACTCAACATATCGATCTATAAATCATTCAGGAAAATCTCCATGAGAACAAATAGTTCTGTTGTATTTAGCCAATCTTGATCACAGTGCTAAAACAGAATGAATGTCATTTGCCAAGAATGGTATTTCTGTGTTTTGACCCATGTATTTGTTCCATAGGGGATGTCCTAAGGTCCTGGTTTTGGCCTTCCTCAGAACACTTCCAGTGCTCTGGCAGCTGTTCAAGGGACATTTGTCTAAAACCTTTGTAAGACAAATGTATTAGTCATCATTGCCTCAGGCAATGGACAATGTTTGGAAAAAAATAATGACCAGAAAGTTTAGAAGGAAAGCTGGATAATGAGGTGTTGGGGGAAAAATGATTTTGAAAAGGCCCAAAATGTTGCTGGAAGCATAGAAAGCCATGTACACATGTAAATATTGACCTGCTCAGAAAAGGCCCTAAGGTATTAACTCTGGCTGGCATTTAAGTTTTGTGGCCTCAGGAAATAGAAGCAAAGAAAGAATTGTCAACTACCTTGCTGTGTCTTGAAGACACGTCTAAACATACACATCTTTAAAAACTAGAAGACTTTTTTTGGGGGGCCCCAGGTATTTAAGGAAGTTTCTGTCCAATCACTAAGTGATCACTTAGCTAAGAGAATAGAGACTGCAGCGACCAAATATGACAAATCATACAGACATTACAAAACTCATTCAAAAAATTACTAAACAGACAACAATATCTACAAGAAACATCAATAAAGAAGCCCTGCAGAGGAGAAGGAGAATCTGTTTTCCAACTTGCAACAATATGTCAAGTGTACAACTTTCAGAAAAAAATTATGAGAAATAAAAAAAAAAGCATAGTTTCTACATAGGAAATAATAGAAACTTCCTGAGGAAAGTTAGACATTGAACTTACTAATGAACTGAGACTGTAAATCAACTTATTAAATATGTTCAAAAGGAAAACCTGTGCAAAGAACCAAAAGAAACATGAAAAAATTATCTGACCCAATAAAAAATAAAGAGAATGAAGTTATAAAAAGGAATCAAACAAAGTCAGGAGGTAAAAATTACAACTAAATGAACGAAATTACTAATGGGTTTTAATGATAGATTCAAGTAAGCAGAGAAAGAATGAAGCCGACCTAAAGATGGGTCAATTAAGACTATTTGATCTGAGAATTTCAAAAAACAATAAATGAAACAAAATGAACAGAGACTGAGTCCTGTCGGACACTATCAAATGTACCAACATTTGCATCATGGAGCTCCCATAGAAGAGGAAAGAGAGAAAGGGACACAAAGAATACCTAAAGATATACCGCCAAAAGCTTCCTAAATCTGATGAAAAACATCCAAAAGCCTCAATGAATTAGAAGTAGGTATATGTGAGATATAATCAAACTGTTAAAAAGTAATCAATCTTAAAAGCATTAAGAGAGAACCAATGTGTTATGTGTAAGAGATTTTTTAAAAGAACAATGGATTTCTTTTTGGCATACCTAAATTGTCAGTATCACTACTTTTGTAATTTTGAGTCATTTTAAGATAAAATAAAGGTTTCTACATAGGAAATAATAGAAGCATACAAGCAAAATGACAACATGATAGTGAACTCAAAAACAAAATGGCTACTAAGTGACTAACGAGTGGGTGGTATATAGAGCAAGGGTACATTGTTCAAAGGGATGATTCAAACCCCAGGCAGCACAGAGTAGGACCACAACATGAGTTTTCTTCCTGAGGCAGTAGCAGGGTAATGCAAGAGGGACTAAGAGAAGCAAGTGTAAAGCTGATCTAGGAAAAGAAAGAGAGAATGACCCCACATGCTTTAAAACATTAGAAGAGCTTGGCACAGTGGCACATAACTGCAATCCCAGTGACTCAGGAGGCCTAGGCAGAAGGACCATGAATTCAAAGCCAGCCTCAGCAACTTAACAAGGTCCCAAGTAACTCAGCAAGACCCTATATCTAAATAAAATATTAAAGAAAGGGCTGGGGATGTGACTCAGTGTTTAAGTGCCCCTGGGTTCAATGCTCAGTAACTAAATAAATAAGACAAAACATTCGAAGAAATATAGTCAAATGAGTTGGACATATACTATCAAATAATAGGGGACTAAATCTATTCAAAATGAAAAGGGTGGAATGTGATAGACATTATTATCCAAAGTACATGTATGAAGACACAATTTGGTGTGAATATACTTTGTATATAACCAGAGATATGAAAAATTGTGCTCTATATGAGTAATATAAATTGTAATGCATTCTGTCATATATGTATGTGTGTGTGTATATGTATATATATATATATATATATATATATATATATATATATATGCTTGCCTCATCAAAAGTGAGGTGCTAAGCAACTCATTGAGTCCCTGTCTCAAATTAAATACAAAATTGGGCAAGGGATGTGGCTCAGTGGTCAAGTGCCCCTGAGTTCAATCCCTGTATATTCCCCCAAAAAACTTTTAATAAAATAAAATATATATCCTAAAAAAATTAAAAACTGACAGTAGAGACATTTATAATAATCCATGCTGAGGTGGAGACATTTCTTGTTGCGTCTTCTTGGTTTGGATATCATTAGGATTTGGGAGCTTTAGAAGTAGCTGACCAGCCTTCAGCTTTACCTCTATGCGTCTGTGGGTATGGAGGTAGTAATCACAGTAGCTCACCTCTAGTGCAGTTATGGAGAACCCCTCTGATCTTTGGTGTGTCTAGGTACCTACTGGCTTTCTTTTAGGTCAGAGAAGCTGGTCTGTCTTTGCTTTTGACTTAGCAGCCTAGTTATTCCCTGTTAGGAAGTGTCCTCTCCTGTGCCCTACAGAAGAAAAGCTCCAGATCCAGTGCTTTCGAATCAAATGTATATTTCAGAGCATGTTGTACACAATTTAAAACTTACAAGTCATTTATTTCTGAAATTTTTGTTTAAATATTATGGGAAAGTAGCAATTTTTTGTTAAAGTTCGGTTCATCATGATAAGTTGATTTTATACAACGAACCTTTATAAAAAGAAGTTTTATCAATTTACTTCCCTTAAAGTGACTTCTGCTTTGAGAACTTTGTTGTCCTTTATTCTTATAAGATTCATTAAACTTCAAAACAATCAACAGAAAATCTTGACTTTTCCAAAATGAAGGTAAAAATCCTGTATCCCTTATCCTTTCCCTATCATATTTTCCTAGAATAGCCACAAGTAAATGTTCAGGACATAGTTACCAGTTACATTCTATGCAAATAAAGACAAATAAAACTATACATGTGATACCCACTCAGTCTCTTTTCTTTAGTTATGACTCAGGCTATGTATGCAATTTTTAAACTTTTTACAAATATTGAAATCTTGCCCAAAATTATAAAATTAGATACTAACCAATATTACACAATATTGTATATTTCTTTATATACTTATTGTTGTACTGGTTTCTTCCAATCCAATAAGAACAAACAAACAAATAAAACCTCCCATAAAATTAGAGAAAATACTACTATTTTGGATTAATTGAAGTCTTATAATATATTTGTACTCAGTTTTCCTGAATTTACATTCAAGCTGATACTTTGATATCGCTTTATCAATAAATTTTATTTTATAAATTCTAATCTTATAAATGAGAAAACCAGATCATAGAGTTTAGTGTTACAGGTGAGACTAAGATATTTTGCTAAATATTTCAAGAACTACAATGTCATTTATGAACTGAATGTGTCTGTTTTTATATTTTTTATCCTTATGATTTTAGGTCCTCTCTCCAAATCAGAATTTTACAGAAGATGAGTCATGCAACATTTTCCCCTTTGCTATCTAAAACAACCCAGGTAGCCACATTATGATCTGTTACCTAAGAAATCAAGTCATTATTATTAGACCAGGATGCAAGAAAAGAACACTGACTCCAATTAAAATCAAATTAAAGCAAGCTTATTATTTCGACCGGCTGGGCTGCCACTCCCTCTCAAAACGGTGGGAACAAGACAGCAACCCCAGCTTTCCTGCAGCCCAGCTTTATAGCCCAGAAAGTTACACAAAGGGGGGTTACAGATAACAGAACCCTGACGAGCATCACATTAATGGTAGATTACATTTTTTTGCTGGCTCCAACATCAGAATTTATGAGGACCATTAGAGCCTCAGAGAGGGTCATTGTCTGGCCAGGGAAGGCCAAGATTTGTGAGGTGTCACTAAAGTTTCAGAGAAGGTTGCTATCTGGTCAGAGAGCCAGGCATGGGTGAGTTCAAGGCACAGGCAGGCATTCCAAGCAGGTTCAGAATTTGCAGTAATTTATAGTAAAGCCGAAATTAGCTTTTCATGGTTTTGTGGCAAGATGCCCAATTTTAAGAAAAGATCAGGTTGGGTCTATCAATTATCTTGAATTAACTCTGCTTTTTGTTATCTTTTTTCTTTTCTTTTCTTTCTTTTTTTTTTCTTTTCTTAGGAGTGCTTTAATTCTGGCCTAGAACCCCAACCCTTATTTATTTCATTTTGAGACATGGTCTTGCTACATTGCCCAGGCTGGCCTTGAACTTGATACTCTAACCTCCAGAGTAGCTAGGACTACAGGATTACATGTGTGTGCCTGCCACCACACCAGCACCCTTAACAACCTCTTGTTTTGGTTACTCTATTCATTTCTACCTTATGAACCTTCAAGTTATCTCTGCTTAAAGGTCTTTGCTGTGCTTTACACCTATAAAAACATTAAAACTATTTTTAACAGAAAACATTAAAAGTAATGTCTTCCCTTAATGAATGTTCTTATGTGCAGAATCTCTGGCAGCTCTGTGGGAGAGGAAATAGCATGAAGTACTATTAGTCAGGGTAAGAATCCAAACTGAATTAACATCTGGCTTGATGAAACATTGATTTTAAAGGCTAGTGTTTCCAAATCCAGTTCTGACAAGAACTCTATGTTACTTGCAAAAGTGGCACAGACGTTTCAGAGTTAATTTTAGAGTTATTTATGATGGAGTTGGTGGATCCTTAATGGCTAGAAGAGAGTCACTGCAATATGTATGTTTCAAGGGATCTTGAGAAGTTAAAAAGAGCCAGGCATGGTTGTGCACACATATAATTCCAGTGGCCCAGGAGGCTGAGGTGGGTGGATCACAAGTTTGAGGCCAACATCAGTAATTTAATGAGGGCTTAAGCAAATTAGCAAGACCCTGACTCAAAATAAAAAATAAATGAATAGGGGCTGGAGACATTGCTCAGTGGTTAAGCTTTCCTGAGTTCAATCCCCATTACTCAAAACAACCAATCAAGAAGCTAAGCTGAGTTTTTGTCAACCTAAGGAATCATGAATTCATGAATACATTCAAAATAGAATTGTTTCTCTACATGGAAAGTCCTGTCTGTGATGGTGAATATAGGTGCAGCTACTTAGAGTTTTTTCTCAAAGCACATCCTTTTTTTTTGACTCAAAGCTGAATTACTCACATGAGGAATATTTTAATTGATTTTCTTATTCATCCTATTACAAGTATTTTGCTAATCAATTATAAATGCTGTCTTGGATAATTCTGAAAGAACCCTATGAGATCAGTGGTATTTATTCATGCACATTTTTATAGGCAGGGAAACTGTACCATAGTGAGGGAAAAAAAAGTCAAAATTCCATTGTGAGAGTCCAATATGTGATAGAAGAATGTATAGTAAAATATTAACAGCCACACTTGGGTGGGGGGTGTATGGATGTTGGCTGTAAATTCTCTGCTTCAATACTTTTATTTAAAAAAAATATTGGGAGAATATTGCTAACAATTATGAGATGGAATTTCTAACAGACCTGACTGCTTCTGAAAATAACTGTCCTATCCCATCAGTGCCACTATTTTTCAGGAGAATCACTACAGCATAAAAAGCATAAATAGAAAGAGTATGCACTTGGGGAACAGAAGAGCTAAGTCCAAGTCTCAGTTTTTCTCACTATTTATCTGTTTTAATCATGATCATTAATGAAGAAAGCCAAACGTACAACACTCCTGACATTGTCTCTAATAGCATTTGTGAATCAGTGTGATTCAGTCAAGTGTAATCATATTCAGCAACTGTAAAAATCAAGTTTTAGGACAAAAAAAAATGCTGAGCAATAGTTTTCCCATCTAATTACTATTTTCAAAGCACTGGAGTATCAGAGTGGATAAACAACAATTCTTTCTGGTAAGAGCTATAGGCCTGCTTTTGGAATAGTGAAAAAGATTTTGTAACTTAAAAAAGTTCTCCAGGAACAAAGTCTCAATAAATAGACTTGGCAAACCAGGGAAAGAAAAGGACTCTGGATGATCAAGAAACTCCACCTGAGGAAAGAGAAAGTTGTGACATCTATGCTGTTTTGAAAAGTTGGTTTGTGAGTAATGTGATCTCAACAAACTGCTTGAATTAAGTAGCCATTGAGGAAAGCACAGAAAGAAAAAAAAACCAAGTAGCCAAGAAGAAAGGAGGACAAATGGACTCAAAGCACAAATACACACACACACACACACACACACACACACACACACACACACACATATATAAAATATATATAATACTGTAAAATATATAGATCTCAAATACATATTTCAATATATTATGTATAATCATATATATAGAACACAGATACATATTGAATATATATGTATATATAGAAAGAAATATTCCCAAACAAAAGACATTTACAAATAGCTACAGATAGTGAATATAAAAGTTGTTTTAATGGATATTTCAAACAAAAGGTAACACCCAAATATTTTCACCATAATAAGCTATATATCACCAAATCATGTAAACATGTTCAAACAGAATATGTGGAGATATTATTATCCCATTTTATAGTTAAGTAAATTGTCTTACTAAGGAAAAGATTGTTTTTTGTACCAGTACAGCCAATGACATGTATTCTGTTACCAAACTGAAAAAAACAAAATTATAAAAGTGCAAATGGACATAATACAAGGTTCCCTTCCACTGTTACTGAATACTAAAGAGAATTCATTTCAATTTCTGTACTGAAGATTTCACTAAGATGGTCTTAATGTTCCCCCTCAGCTCTGAGGAAACTGAACAGATTACTTCCTTATTTCAGACACTGATCTCCTTTTTTTTAGAAACCTAATTTTAGAAATGTTTCCATTGTAGATTCTTTCTCTGCCCTTTTGAGATGTAAATATTTCTTCAGCCTTCTGCTAGATTTACAATCATGAGCTTCTTTCTCAAGTACCGGGAAGACATCCTTTCGGACATCATCATCCTGTGCAGACTAAGGCCTTGGGTTCCATTCCCAGCGTGCAAAAGACACATGCAAAACGAGGAGGGTGTCCTTATCTCCCAGTGTCTGTGGGAGAGCTGGAGCCTTAGTTCTTCAGCATCTATTAGGAGACACAGATGGCCTAATCCTATCAACCAACATGGTCTCCCAAGTGTCTTTGCACTAACTCACTACAGTACTTAAAAACATTTTTGTTTCAGCAGGGTTCAGTTTAGTTTCTGTCTAAAGTTTTGGAAAAAAAAAAAAATCTCTGCCTGTTTACCATGTCTGGTGGAATTTTTCTTTCACACAACATACCAAGACCTTGGATTTGAATAAGACCCTTCAATGTGTTAATAATTTAATAAACTCAAGGGCAATACTGATCTCCATTTTCTGATTATTTATTTACCTTTCCACTAGAATGTGAACCCAAACTTCCAATTTAATCCTACTTGACACATTCAAGCAAGCTTTGAAAGGAAATATTGACATCAAAGTTTTTATAAAATGCGTCTTCTCAAGATTCCTGCTGCTTTACAGAAGCTACATGTTATCACAAGAGTTAAGACAGTTTATTTAGGAGAATTTAATCCTTTCGGGTTCTTCTTGGTTAGTGTAGGTCCTCATTGGTTATCCATTTCAGTTATCCACTGCTTTCTTACAAGTAATTATTATTTCATCCTTTTCTTGTACATCACAGCTGTATTTGTACAATGCCAACTATGTAGTGAAAAACTAAGATCCATTGCATGAATTTTTCTAAATATCCAACTGTTGCATGCCACAAAAACAACCATCTTTATTTTCAACTTAGTCTATCACTTCTAATCCAGTTATTTTGGTCTGGTAAAAATGTCTTGACCATTTTATTGGTGAAGAGAAAATGAAGATTTTGTGTTCCAGAAATACTGAACGAGAGTGGAGAAAAATTACACCACCAGATGTAAGGTGCACGTTTCCAATTTACACTGAAATGGAAGAAACTTAGTTTTGTCGTCCAAATTCTTTCATACCACTCATGCTGCTGCCAGTACAAAGCCCCTTATTTCAAGCTGAATATTTTGTCTATGCCATCGATATAGTGCAATGTGCTCACGGATAATGCTAGGTGGCTGCATTCCCAGGGAACTTGCTAGAAAAACAAAATATCTCTCCCTTGAGATTATTTCATGAAGATGTCTTAAGACAAAACTTAAAATCAATAAAAAATGTCCAGATTTTCGGAGTCTCTATTGGATTGTACACAATCTGAATTAGTTTACTGAATGCCTGTTGACTTATTTTAAATCTAGCTAATCCAACTGTCCATATTATTCCACTAAAAACATGTTTACTAACTTTTCAACTATTTTAACATATTAGTCAAGAGCCAATCTATCCTGTACTTATTTTATGTCCCTTTTTTAATCAAAAGAATGTGGCATCTTCTATCATGGTACAAATATTGCCTCATCATCTACTTAGCATCAAAATTTTAATTATACACAAAAATCTCTCCTGGGGGACTTTTTGTTCCTGTTTTCACAGATGTTCAGACTGCTTGTGAAGGCAGGTTTGGATATGGGAAGTTGGCAGAGCAGGAGCTGCTACAACGTGATGATGACTTCGAAATGGCAGTGCAACTTAGGGAAATGGGAAACTAATGCTTTTGCATTCCGTAATTTTGCTTATAATTGAACCGTATTATTTTCCAGGTGAATATCGTTGCCTTAGGTTCCAGAGAATCTGCATACAATGATTATTACTGTGTCTAGAAAATGGCAACTTGTTAAGATGACTCACTTCTGGCAGTCTTACCTCATAAGGCATTTCTTCTTGTCATTCAGCAGACTGCAAAAGGAAATAATTTTTTGGTGGGATTTATTCATGTAAAATATTAATAAAATGAAAGAGTCACATTGAAATATCTTGTTTACAAGAAGATACTGGAAATGGTATATAAGAAATACATATTAAAATATGAGGAAGAACAGAATTTACAAAATAGCAGCATTGAAGCACAGGAGCAAGTAATAACAGACATGCAAATTAATATAGAGCAGCAAAGCATGAATAAGAATTAAGATTTAGGATACATTCATATTTGTGGCTGAAACCTTTATTAAAGACATATTTTTTTTTCTGTTTGAACATCTGTTATGACATGATTGAACCACAGGTAGAATCAATTTTAACATTTGATATAACTTTGTGATTTATAGTAGTATTTCCAGTTATACTTACAATAATAAAGAAATAGAAATAAATGTGAATATGACTAACATTTTAACATTGGCAATGAGGCCATGTACAGCAGAGGACTATGCAGTCCTTCAGTACAGAACTTTATAGCTTTATGTCTTCCTGAAAAGGAATTTCTAGAACATCATCATGTACTTAAACTGTAGCATAGTTATCCTAAGTAGACACATTCTCTGTCTCTCTCTTTCTCTCTCTCCTTTTTGAGAATAGAAATTAATACTTCCTATTCATAATTGGGGAGAAGTCAGAGCTAATTCATAACATTGTAAGTTTAAAATAATGTAACTACAGATTCAAAATTCTCATAGTACTTTTCTGTTCAAAACACTACCTAATTCAATTGTTCCCTTTGTGATTTAGAAAATTCTGTAAGTATCAAAATCTATTATCCATGTGCATACTTTAGTTAAATTTCCAATAGTTGTCTATTTGAGACTTTGAATGGCACTAGAAATTATGCTAGTTCATATTTTGAAATGTTAGATATTAATCAAGAAATGAAACTCCTAATGAATGTCTTATCAAATCTCAGAACTTTCATTTCCAACAGTGTTCACATATCCTAAAGAGAACCCTAAAGAGCATGTTGTCTTCAATAGTGTCCTAGTTATTTTTACTCTCTTCAGCAAAATTTCCTCAGGGAGTAGTGTATGGCCACATTCTCCACTTCCTAAACCCATTCCACCGGGGCATTTCCTCCACTCAACAGAGTTCTTGCTCTAAATAGAGGTCACCATGATGGTTGGTTTATTGCCTCCCTCCCCCCACGACTCACTCCACCACAATGTAAGTCTCTTAAGGGAAGATATCTTTGTTTTCTGTCTTACAACTATTGACTAATTGCTAACTTACAAATATTGTCTAATTGCTTGCTGGCAAGCAAACAACAAATAGTTGCTCAAGGAATAAAGTGTGAAAAAAAAGAAACCAATTTTAATAAAACTGTATTTAACTCAAGACTTAAAGAGATCTTTGTACCAGTGATATATTTCTAAGTGAAGCTGATTTCTGATAAATATTAACCTCTCTCAGAAGACAACACATATCTATCTCTCAAGGCTTCTTGACCTCTTTCTGGATGCTCAATGCACCTCTATCTTTGGCAGTGACATTTGGACCTGTGAAAAGCAGAATTCCCAGACCCTGGCTAAGGCTTCTTAAGCAGTTAAATATTGTCTTCCATCACCCCTTGAACTGTGTATAAATAAACCATTTTTCCCCTTTTTACCATGGACTTCATCATGTTCAAGCAATTTAATTAACTCAGACAAATATATATCCATTACCAATTTTTTAAAGTAGCCCTGTTTTACCAGTTATCTTTCCTTAAATATCTCTGATAATTTTCCATTATTTATTGTACTAAAATCTGAGAGCCTTTCCTTGGCAACTAAAATCATCTATAAATTTTCTCAATTTAATTTTACCTCTACCTATAAAAAAAAGTCAAAGTATGTTTGTAAAGAATTATCAAGCCTTCCAGATAAATATCAACCCCCAAAAACATATTTTCATAATTTAAAAAATAACCAAATCAGGATTCAAAATGATTTTTGACTATGTAAACAGTTACATTAAGGGAAAAAAGATCAATTAATTCAATCTATACAGTAATTCATGGTTTATCATGATTGATTATTGAATTAAGTCAATGCCTTGGCAAGCTAACTAATTCAACCATCAATTCCTTGTGATGCACAGACCTTCTGTTGCAACCAAAGAAAATCTCAGATGAAATTCATCATGATTCATTCAAAGGGCACAAAAGAAACTCATCAGTTGGTACTTGATTGCAATCCCTACATTTTGCACTTCAAATGATTCTTTTAATTGTAGTCTGAGCAGTTGGAATAGACAGAAGAGCAATCTTAGCCAAATTCATCTATTAAACAGTAATTAATGGCCAGACTCTAAATGAGAAAATATGATCTGAAGCTTTTTGCTAACAAAATTATAAAGTAAGCACTGTTCTACCAATCACAAGAAGGATTTCTCTTGGAACTAATTGAAATATTACCATAAATAAGCAATGACGGAATCATGACCATTTTTTGCAACCATAATTCTTCCCCTTGAAAGAAAACTCCTAAAAATATCAAGTTCAAACAAGCAACTCTGAAATGTGCCTAGGGACTTGTTTCCCTTTCCATATGTGCAGAAGTGCAGAAATAGTTAGATCTAAGCCGACAGTTCACACTGACCAAATGGAATTAAACCAAGAAGAAAATAAATCGACAGAAGTGTCCATCTATGACTCATGGTGCTGGTATAGGTGCTTTTAGGAAAAAGAACTATCAGATTTTCCTAAGAAAATGTAACACTAGAGGGTAATTTAAGATGATAGCATTTAGCAAGCTTTATAGAAACTTCCTACACCTGTCTTACTGGGAAGTATGAAGAATCCAGATCCTGGAATGATCTTTCTCATATAAAGCAACAATTTTCTATATATTTTATGAAGAAATAATGTTTGCTCTCATATACAAAAACATCGTAGAAGCCAAGAGATGTTAGATGATTGTTTAATATACAAATAATTTATCTAAGATTTGCCTAAAGTAAGAAATACTATTTTATAACTTTATTGCAAGTACCTGTACACTGTTATAGATACCAACACACGAAAGAATGGAATAATGAAATCGATGCACACCCAACAAGTTGTCATATCACTACTATAAAGTCAAAGAAGATAGGTAGGTTCTAATGGATTTGAAAAGTTATTCTCCAACCTCCATACGTGCTTATAACACATTGTCAAAGCAATGAAAATAGAAAAAATAATTTCTTATTTGTTAGTAACCAAAGCAAAGTCACCTTACAACATGTCTTTCTTGAAATGCTTTTAAAGTGCTTTCTCATATTTCAAGAGTTTCAACCGCGTTATTGTCTCATTACACTCAACAACAACACTGGAGGGCAGGGTATATAAATATTGTTATTCTTATTTTATAAATTAGGCAAGAGAAGTGATATGAATTGTTCAACATTCACATTTAGTTGATAGCAGACCTGCAGTTACTGCACTTTGGTGTGATTAGGGAAGAACTTTTTCACTAGGAAGATGGAATTATAAGAGTTGAAACAAAAATAAGACCTAACTGAGATGAAATCTTAGAGTGGTTTTGATTTGCATTTCTCTGATTGCTAGTGATGATGAACATTTTTTTCATATATTTGTTGATTGATTGTATATCCTCTTCTGAGAAGTGTCTGTTCAGGTCCTTGGCCCATTTATTGATTGGGTTATTTGTTTTTTGGGTGCTTAGCTTTTTGAGTTCTTTATATACCCTAGAGATTTGAGCTCTATCTGATATGTGAGGGGTAAAGATTTGCTCCCGAGATGCAGGCTCTCTATTCATTTTGCAGATTGTTTCTTTTGCTGAGAAGAAACTTTTCAGTTTGAGTCCATCCCATTTATTGATTCTTGATTTTAATTCTTGTGCCATGGACTAAGATTTCATCTCACTCCAGTCACAATGGCAGCTCTTATGAAGACAAACAATAATAAGTGTTGGTGAGGATGTGAGGAAAAAGGTACACTCATACATTGCTGGTGGGACTGCAAATTGGTGTAGTCAATATGGAAAGCAATATAGAGATTCCTTTGAAAACTGGGAATGGAGCCACCATTTGACCTAGCTATCCCACACCTCGGTTTATATTTAAAAACAGCATACTACAAGGATACAGCCACATCAATGTTTATAGCAACACAATTTACAACAGCTAAAATGTGGAACCAACCTAGATGCTCTTCAATAGATGAATGAATTTTTAAAAATGTGGCCCATAGATATATACACACACACAATGGAATATTACTCAGCAATAAAAGAGAATAAAATCATGGCATTTTCAGGTAAATAGATAGAATTAGAGAAGATAATGTGAAGTTAGCCAATCTCAAATAAGCAAATGTCGAATGTTTTCTTTGATATAAGGAGGCTGATTCATAGTGGGATAGGGAGAGGAAGCATAGGAGGAATGGTCGAACTCTAAATAGGGCAGAGGGGTTAGAGGTGAAGTGAGGGGGCATGGTGTTATAAATGATGGTGGAATGTGATGATCATTATTATCCAAAGTACATGTATAAAGGCACAAATTAGTGTGAATATACTTTGTATAAAACGAGAGATATGAAAAATTGTGCTCTATATGTGTAATAAGAATTGTAATGCAATCCACTGTCATATATAAATTAAAACAATAAGATATAAGGATTCTACCAAGAAGTGAAGGTAGTTTACACAAAAAATAAATGATTCACCGATCAACAAGCCTTAACAACAACCTAATTAGATATTATTGCATATTGTTTCTAAAATACAAAATACATGGGTTAGGGTTGTGGCTCAGAGGTAGAGCACTTGCCTATCATGTGTGAAGCACTGGGTTTGACCCTCAGATCCACATAAAAATAAAATGAAGATATTGTGTCCACCTATAACCAAAAAATAAATATTTTTAAAAAGGCATAATAATGAGTTGATAATCCTTTGTTGTTTTCTAATGTCATTGAGGGATAAACATTTTTAATCATAGTCAATAATTATATTCATATTGTAATCACAAAAAGTCCTGTTCCACTGTCACCAGATGAAGCCAAACATTCAAGATGAAGTATAAAAGAAAATTATGAGGAGCCTTTTATTTAGGTACTTGCTTGATAAGATGTGAAGGTAAGAAGTACTCAGTAAACATGTGAATAAGTAACATGTTTTAAATATACATGTTTATTTATGGAAAATATTAGACACACTATATTAAACTCAGAAGTCACAAAAATTAGGAATGAGCAGTTCTTAAAAGATTAGATAGGGCTGGGGATGTGGCTCAAGCGGTAGCGCGCTTGCCTGGCATGCATGCGGCCCGGGTTCGATCCTCAGCACCACATACCAACAAAGATGTTGTGTCTGCCGAGAACTGAAAAATAAATATTAAATATTCTCTCTCTCTCTCCCTCTCTCTAAAAAAAAAAAAAAAAAAAAAAAAATTAGATAAAGGAAGAAAAGAAAGGGGCTTGGGTAGACTTATTTTTTTTTAGTACTCAGGATCACTTGACCAGTGAGCCACATTCCCAGGCATATTTTGTATTTTATTTAGAGTCAGGGTCTCGCTGAGTTGCTTAGTGTCTCGCTGTTGCTGAGGCTGGCTTTGAACCTGCAATTCTCTTGCCTCATTCTCCTGAGCTGCTGGGATTACAGGCATGCATGATGGCGTCTGGCTAGATTTTTTTCTATATTGTTTGTTGCAGCTGCTCTAACAAATACCACAAAATTTGGACATCTTAGATTTACTGTCTCATAGTTCTGGAGACTGGAAGTTCAAATATGTAAGGGAAAACACACATGCATGTACACACACATATGTATTCATATACACACACATGCACACACACACACACACGCGCACACACACACACACACCTAGCACTTCCAATTGTGACATACAGGCTGGAAATTCCAATGGAAGTTTATATTATTGGCTTGAGTCAATTGCAGCCTAGAGAATGGGTTCCTTCTTCTTCAAAGGACCTCAGAGTTTTCCTTTAAGGCCATTAACCAATAATATAAAACACACCTACATATTGGCAGGTAAATTGTTTCCCTCAAATTCTACTAATTTAAATGTGGTCACATCTAACAAAAGTTCCTCCACAGTAACAGTAGGACTGGGATTATACCAAGCGACAGGGCGCTGTAGCCTAGCCAGGTTTACACATTCAATTAACCATCACCCCTGAGAACAGCAAAACTGAGGGAGTAGGCAGAAGATGTCTGGGTGAAAAAGACAGAGAAATATGGCTCTTATTAATGGAAAATAATGAGAATCATGTGGTGGAAGCCCAAGGAACTGAGATTTAAGGAATTTTTCAATCAAATGTATTAAAGATAACAAATGAGTATCAGATTAGAATGTGTCCATTATCTAAAGAATGTACTGGTGCTCTTGGGAGCTTCATAATGATGGGTGCAAGACTTAGACAGAAAGAGATCAGGAAAAAAAGTGTTCTTTCCTAAAATATGACCAAAAAGATAAGTGGAACAAATCTCCTACTAAAAATAACTGATAATGCTGAATAAAATATATTAAAACAAATCATTCTAAATGCTTTGCTTAGCTGGGAATAAATTCTAAAATCAATATTCAGAGGCCTCAAAACAAAGTAAAAGCAGAAATTCACAGAGAGTAGCTTGCCCTGAGATCAGCTGTTGCCCTGGGGTTTTATTTCAAACTCCAGTGACAATGAACTTCTTATTGATGATGGCATAGTAGAGAGAGACAAGTCCGAGGGTATAATCTAACTGAAGATGCTGCATAAGGCTGGGGTTCCAAAGGGTGAGCTAGAAATAAACTAAATACACAGGGAACATAATGCACATTTTGACCTTGGCTCTAGGTGGAAAGGAAAAAATATCCATGAAATTTGAATGCATAATTTGAATCCATGAGGAGGTTTGCCTAAATTTGTTCTATTATGTCATTCAAAAATCCTTAAGGTAAAGATGGGATCTGAAAGTTTTAGTACTCTTAAGGATTTGGCAGATTCAAATGTAAACCTCTGGAGAAAATCAACTTTAACCCAGTCACTAAAAAACTATAACATAAAGGTTCAACAAATTTGTTACCACAATAAATAATCATGTAATACCTAGGTACACAAGACAGAGTACACAAAAACCACCAGCAGTAGTAGCTGTAAAAAAAAAAACCAACCAACACATACTTTGGAAATTGTAATATTCACAAAAGACAAACTAATCATGTTTAATGTGTATGTTTTTTAAATGCAGTTTATAAAAATTAAGAAATCTGAAAAACATTCTGAAAGCAAAAGAAGAAGATCCTGTTCTATCAAATGTCAATAAAATACCAACAGTGGATTCTAGTTGACAGGTGATTAATATCTTCAATGACCTGAGAAAATATAACTGTCAGTCTTTAATTATTTTTTCATTAAAAAAATCTTTAAAAAATAAGGCAAAAATAAACATTTTCAAAGATATAGTAACTTTCAGATTTAAATCCAACAACATTTTAACTAGAGAGATTGCTAATGGGTGAACTTTAGAAAGAAAAACAGTAACTCCATAATTTATATGCAAGATGTGTTGACAAATACAGAATTTAATAGCTATATGAACCAATTTTAGACAATTATTGATTGTTTAATCACACTTGTGACATAAAATTTGTGGAACAAATTAACGAAAAACATGTAAATTTAAAATATTGAACAAAAATATCGGGTACAGGGAGATATAAATTAAGGTGTTCTAGCATTTTTATATTGTTTGTTAGCTAAGATAATGGATAACTTTGGATTGAACTAAATTACATACATTCACGTTAATTTTTTTTTTTTAGAAAAGCAATAAAATGTCATAGACTATACATGTAGCAAAAATATAACAGGGAAACTTCAATAAGTCTATAGAAAATTGCAGTACACAAGAAAGAAAACAAATGAAAAAAAAACTTCTTTTCAAGAAGCATGATCTTGAAGAGACAGATATTGTTAATTTGCCAGATTTTTATTTTTGATGGAAGATAATATATTTTGAAATGAAGCAAATAAGATTATATTACTATCTGGTCTCATTCACCAGCCATTCCACAACTGTTCAATGCATTCTAAATGTAGGCTTGATTGCCAGACATCCAGCTGGACACTGGAGATTCAACAGTGTTTGAGACATTTGCAAAGGCAGTGTTTCATTAAGGCCAGGCTGCTTTTGTGAAGAGTGTGGACATTATCCTTGAAAGAAGTAGGTATGTGGCAAAACAAGAAAAAGATATAATCAAACTTGTGTTTCAGCAACTCATTCTGAATTAAAGACAGAGAATGTGCAGCAGATTCCCAAGATTTGGGAAACTTTGTACTTACCTAAGAAAGAAACTCCGATTGTGTGAACAAATAACAGCAGTGGCAGTTGGAAAAAAATGGGTAGCTTTGAATTCGAATTTGTGGATACTTCAGATTTTTTAATATCAATTAAAAAACAATGTGCCATTCTCCTTTGAGAGGACCCTGGAATTATATAAGCAAGGACCTCCACTGATGGTGGACTTCATCATTATATATAAAATTATGAATTTATGTAAGTTGAGAACATTTGAACCCAGAAGTAAAATGTGCTTGTAAGCTTTAATATTTAATAAATTCAAACAGGTTAACCATGATAGGGCTAGTAAATTCCCCAAGAGGTTCTTTTTTTTTTTTTTTAATGAGATTTTGCCCAGTGGAAGATGTAACTTATGAAACAATTATTAAGAAGAGTGCTTGTGGGAAACGATGTTCTGTGAATAGACAAACATTTTCTTAAAAGTCAGAGTTCACTTTTGATTTTGAACTTTCGAATAATGATGGGAAAAGTTAAAAGTTTCAAGGTTTCAGAGTGTTGTAAGCTTTCTGCTTTAGAACTTTCTTTTGAAATGCTTTATCTGAAGCTGCAGCTAATGATGTCCTCAGCTCTGTGAATTAAACCAATGCTCATACATCAATGAAAAAAGGCATTGAGAGAGGGAGAGGGAGAGAGAGAGAAAAAAATGTGGAGATATTGAATCTCAAGAGCTATAAACCCTTTTTGCCCCCCTCAATATTTCATCTCTAGAGTTTCCAAAATTTAAAAGGACAGATGAAGGGGAAATTGCCTGAGTGACTCAATATTGTGGCAATCAAGCTTCTTCCTCTTATCATAGAGATTCCCTGAAACTGGGAAGCCAGTCTCCTTTTGGGGGGGAGTTTGGCCAAAAGATGTAGTTAAAAGTACACAGGCAAACCAATATGGGTAATGATGTGTTCATAATAAGAAAAAGAACCAAAAATATAGAGCAAAATATTTGATACTTGTCTAAATTAATAATAGTTTGTAATGCTAACAGTCATTTCCATTCATTTTGAAATAGGAAATCAGAGCTATGTAAAAAAGAAATTAAAGCCTATGTGTTTACTTAAATATTTCCAAAATTTTCTTTCGTCCATCCCTTTAAATTGTCATTTTTGACAAGGAAAATTATATTTCTCTCACTAGTTTGTGTGTCAATTCATTGCTGGTAATCTTAAACCTGCTTTTTTTTTTTTTTTTTCCCCTTAGCTAGTCAGATAAAAGTAAAGACTCAGCTCTTGTGAAGGTTTCCCTGTTTAGGCTTTCATAGGCAAAATGGGGAAAAGAGATGCCATTCTGATTATTGTAAAATACTGCTTAAATTAAGTTTTAATCAAGAAAGAGTATTCTAGTATGGAAGAAAAAAATATAAATGTGTCAGAGACTTAGATGCAAAACAAAAGCTCTAAGATACGGCTTTTATCAGTCATGGAGAAGTCTAGTTTCTACTTTCTCTGTCGGCACAGATTGCTCTATTTAGTGAGGCTTTAAATTAATAATTCTCTCACTTATAGAAGATAATAATTTTGACAAACCCTTCAATAATCCATCTTTCCTTTGCTAAACTTACTAATGACATTGGGAGGAAAATGTTCCCTTATTTAACTCTACTTATCCGGAAATCTCACTTTATAAAATCTCACAATCCCCAAATTAATCATTTGTTGAACAGTCTTGTTAAAATCTGGAGTTATTATGGATTTCATTGTTTTCCAGTCTTTAAAACTGAGGCTAGTTTTCAAAGGTTCCTTCATGATGTATGCCCTTGTTTATTATATATTGATGAGCACTTAGGATGTGAAAAGCATTCTCCCAGGCACCATGAGGACCCTAAATGGGAAGCACAAATGGCCATGAGAGTCAGGAATTTCAGAGAGATTCAAATGAAAGAATGGAGGAGTTAATGTTTGAGTTCTTAATTTGGAAAGAAGGGAGAACAGTCAAATAAAATGAAAAATAAAGTAGGATGAAGATGAATTAAAAACAGGAGAGAACTATGCAAAATAAAAAGGAAAGGATAATAGAAAGGATAAGAGTCAGGAGGAATGAGAAAAATAAACTTGAGTTTGGGGAAGAAAAACATTTTGGAGAGATATGAATACTAGCCCATAGTCACAGACCAGTGCTTGGAACTCTTTAAGCAGGAAAGTGACAACACTGAATATATACAAGAGAAAGATAAAATTAGGAGCAGTGTCTTGGAAGGGTTAGGGGTGGAGAAAGGAAACAGGCCATATTGTCTTCTGTGATGGTGATTCTGAAATTTAAAGTTGTATCTGACAAGCAGAGAAAGGCTTAATTTCAACAAATACTGTCCTCTTTGACAGGCTCTGGGGACACTCAGCTTTCTGATGTCAGGAATACTTTGAAATATTTAACCATGTTTAACTACAGCAATGAATTAGTTTATGGGGCTTACATGCCAATCCAGCTTTTCACTAGAGTTGGCAGTGATCCTCAAATTCACACAAGAAAAGAGAAATGGACTATGAACATTTACTTTCCATCTTTACTATAGTTATTAACCACTTTTATTGTTGGCTATAAGAAGATACACCTTGAAAGAAAAAGCTGCATCTTAAATTAGTATTGAGGATAATTCTAGCTTTGAGATTGTCTCTGAATAACTCAGGAAGTCAGAAAGTCAAACAGAAGTGAATTTAACCATTAATATTCAAGAAAATGATTTTTTTTTTCATTTAAGAAAAAGCCAATTTTATCACCAGATTGAGCAACCTAAAACAGAATACAGCATCAGAGGAAAGAAATCTCATGCGAAAAGAACAATTGATTAATTAAATATCTCGTTCATTTATGGAATGCTTACTAAAGAATTACAAATAAGTATTTCAAAACATGAAAAGTTCAGAGAAAGGAAGGTACTATGTTATAAATCAAAAAGGGAACCTATTCTAGGATAGCAGATTAGGTAAGTTTCTGAAAGAGAGTAGAGTTCACCCATACATTCACAGAGCAGTGGTTAGGGTTGAATGAAAAATTATTAAATTATTAAAAACACATGTTGTCCAGAGGAAGATGGTGCATTAGAAGAAGGACACACTTATTAACAGCTCCTTGGCATCAGAGTTACTAAGCAGGAAGACTGCTTCTCAGTGAGGCAATAACTAAAATTGAACAGGAAAAAAAAATCTATATAGACAAGAAAGTCAGAATCTTGAACATAAGTAATGATACGTTACACAAGCATCAGCTTGGTTGCCTGTGGCAGTAGGGAAGAGGAGGGGCAGTGCAGATAGAAGAGATGGTGTGGCCAGAGGGTAAAGAAATGTAAAAATTTAAAAAAAAAATGACTTGGGGAAACCTGTGGATTAGAGAGTGAGGCTGAATTTAATGGACACAAAGTTTTAGGAGAAGTGGCGCAATGAAAGCAAACCCCAAAAATAGCTCCTCCAGGATGGGAAATGTCCCAGCTGCTGAAAATGCTCCAGGTCAGGGAAAGTGGCTGCCAGGCTCCAGGGAAAGCAGCCACCACAGGACTTCCAGCAGGGAAAGCAATCGCTGCCACTGGGCACAACTGAGAGCAAAAACAGGAGATGGGGAATTTCCTAGAGAAATTCCCAAAAGGTGCCCTGAATCAAGAGACTGAAATAGGCACAAAGAAAATTTTGCCTGGCCCATTCAGGTTCTGAATCCGAAGGGAGGAAGCTCCCCTTGTTGCTGGGGCTTTAGCAGCCACACAGGAACACTGCACCCCAGGCCAGGTATCCAGTTGTTTAGGTGAAACCTATGGAGGTTGTGTTCTTGTGCCCTAAAAGTCAATTTTACCAGAGAGTCTAAAGATACAGACATGCTGCAGAGATGAGCGTCTCCCCAGGAAGAGCGGATGTGGATCAATTCTCAAACATCCACCCACAGAATTCCAAAGTTCAGTTGAACTAAACCCCAATTATTGGAATCTTTAGTTTGGGACTCTGCACCACCCCCACCACAGAAATACACAATTCATCAACACCCAGATTGTGCTACCCCACTGTATACCAGGACACTGGAAGGTGAGATCTATTACAACCAGTGATTGGGACACTTCAAAATCACAGAATAGAGATCCTGCTAAGAAATACAAATGTGGATATGTAACAGATGTGATTCTGCAATCTGTATTTGGGGTAAAAATGGGAGTTCATAACCAACTTGAATCTAATGTATGAAACATGATATGTCAATAGCTTTGTAATGTTTTGAACAACCAATAAAAAAAATAAAATAAAATTAAAAAAATTAAAAAAAAAAAAAGAAATACAAATCAGCCAAGCAACAGTAAATCTCACTCCTCACTTGACCTAGCCCCCACCTGAACCTGAACATCACTTTAACTCTTTTGTGGAGGGGCAAAAACCCAAACCAAAAGCCAGGACTCAGGAGGAACATCCAGAGGGGAACTACAGGTTCTCTTCCCCAACATTCAACATCTACTCATATATCAAAAGCAGAGAAAAATTCTGGAATAAAAAAGAACTAGACAGGTAAGGACATGTGTATAAAAGAGGAAGGGAAATCCACCTATATCAGTGTGTAAGTCCAGAACCTCAAGAGGAACAGGCAAACAAGTAAGGAAAACATGAAGAATAGGCAAATAAATCTCCCCCAAAGATTCACAAGCTTCAAGCAAAGGATACCATACACGTGGAAGTAGATGAAACTCTAGAGAAAAAGGATAAAAACCAGATCATTAAAAAGTTCAATGAATGTTTTTGGTGCCTTTGTCTAGTACGAGATAACTATATTTATGTGTGTTTGTCTTTGTGTCATCTATTCTGTACCATTTGTCTACGTGTCTGTTTTGGTGCCAATACCATGCTGTTTTTGTTATTTGGTCAGTAGTATAGTTTAAGATCTGGTATTGTGATGCTTCCTGCTTCACTCTTCTTGCTAAGAATTGCTTTGACTATTCTGGGTCTCTTATTCTCCCAAATAAATTTCATGATTGCTTTTTTAATTTCTATGAAGAAAGTCATTGAGATTTTAATAGAAATGGCATTAAAGCTGTGCAATGTTTTTGGTAGTATGGCCATTTTGACAATATTAATTCTGCCTATCCGGGAGCATCAGAGGTCTTTCTATATTCTAAGGTCTTATTCAATTTCTTTCTTTAGTGTTATGTAGTTTTCATTGTAGAGGTCTTTCACCTCTTTTGTTAGATTTCCAAAATATACCATACTCTAAGTAACAATATAAGTCTTAGCAAATACAAAAGAAAAAAAAATCAATACAATCCCAAGCATCCTACTGGACCATAATGGAATAAAATGTTAAAAATCAACAGTAAGAAAATACTAGAAACCACATAAATACATAGAAATTAAACAATACGGTCTCGGGATGTGGCTCAAGCGGTAGCATGCTTGCCTGGCATGTGCGGGGCACTGGGTTCGATCCTCAGCACCACTTAAAAATAAAGATGTTGTGTCCACCAAAAACTAAAAAATAAATATTAAAAAATTCTCTCTCTCTCTCTCTTTTAAATAAAGAAATTAAACAATGCTCTCTCAAATGAAGAATGGATCAAAAAAGAAAAAAGAGAAGGAATTAAGAAAATCTCAGAAACAAATGAAAACAAAGATAAAACATATCAAAATTTCTGGGACTATATGAAAGCAATGCTGTTATGGTTTAGATTAATGTGAGATTTCCCCCAAAAGCTTATGTGTGAGAGACAATGCAAGAGGGTTTAGAGGTGAATAATTGGGTTGTGAGAACCTTAACCCAATCAATGAATTAATCTCCTGATTAATCCCCAGATTAAATGGGTTATCATTACAGGAAGATAGATATGGCTTGAAGAATTATGTCATTCTTAGCATGCTGTTGCAGTTTATATTGAGTCCTTGTTGAACACAGTAGCCTTTCTCTCTGTCTCTGTCTCTGTCTCTCTCTCTCTCTCTCTCTCTCTCTCTCTCCCCTGCTGGATGCAATGTCTCTTGCTGCTTTGCTGCTTTCCTCTGCCACACACCTCTACCATGATGTTCTGCTTCATCTCAAGCCCAAAGGAATGGAGCCAGCTGTCTACAGACGGAGACCTCTGAACCATAAGCCCCCAAATAAACTTTCCTCCTATAATTGCTCTTGTCAGGTCTTTTTGTCACAGCAATGAAACAGCTGACTAAAACAAGTACTCAGAGAAAAATGTGTTAATGTGAGCGCTTACATTAAAATATATATATATATATATAATATATATATAATATATATAAATATATAATAATATATAAATTAGGCAGAATTAGTCACATGATCTTGACTAACAACAAGGAACTGGAAGACAAAAAGAGCCAAATTAGGTGAACATTGTTAGCTGTGCCTCTCACAATACCATGTTGTCACCGAGTCGTCTTAGAAGTAAAAGTTGTCTCATACCATTTTAAGTCCAACAGGTTCTTTCCTGTAAGGGAGCAGGGTGACCTAGAGAGATGAAATGACCTCACTAGCCACACTGTCAGACAGAGGTAAAGATGGAACACATAGAATGTAAGGGTCCTTGCTTCTTTTTTATTTCAAAAATTTAACGTTTTTATCTTAATGACTAAGAAAATGTTTCATGAGACCAATAACAGATGTGGACAATTTTAGATCCTGTTTATCCAATTTTATGTCTTGTAGGATTGAATTTGTAGTCTAGAAACTTCTCAGGTGCATTTTAATTCTTTCCTATGTGGGTATAGCATTTAATTTCTGGGTCATTGCCCAAAGCCAGGCAGATAGCTGAGGCCAGCATAATCTAGATAAGATGGGCAAAGATTTAATTTCTTTACTACTTTTTATATATTAGAAAGATAGCAGAGTTATCTTTTTAAACACAAGTCCATTACTCATTTTCAGTGGTAAATGCCTAAGTTCACTACAGACATTTAAGTGCTGTCCAAGTGGCAATAGCTGCAGTTTCTCTTGAATGTCATCATTTGAAAAGACTATTGCATTTTTCTAACGTGCTACATCACCACTGTGCTCTCAAAACATTATTGATAAATGCTTCAAGATATAGAAGACATTCTCCTACTTGTCCTTTTTCTCTTCTTTTCTGAACAGAGATGATAAAGGAAACAACATCAGCATACTAAAAATTCTGTCATTTTTTTTCTGTTTGTGAATCAAATCCTAACACATCTCTTCTACTTCAACTCCAGTTTTTGTCTTTTAAATATTTTTTTCAATTCCAAGTACGTGACTACCCTTTGATCTAGAAATTTTAGGCAGGAATGCTCAAAGGGTTGGATCTCTTATGTTTTGTCTAGCGCTACTGGATTTTGCCATCTGTTTATAGTCTTAGCAACTCATATCACTAATAATTATGAAATATAACTTTGCATTTCGTCTTTCTATGCTTAACTACCCTGTCTAAAGTTTTCTTCATAGATTCTGTGCCTTATAGCTCCGATGATGTTTGACTTATATTGTCCTCTATTTTGCCAAAATATTTCACCATGGGCATCCTATATGAAAGGCACAAGAGGGCGGGTCTATTATCCATTTATAATCCACTTCTCCTATCCCATCTCCCATTCTAATTGGGCCGGGTAACCAACTGTTTATCTAATAAACTAGCCCTCACTGGATTGCATCTACTGATGGCTAAAGTTAGACTAATGCTTGATTTGCCAAACAGCTTTTTGCATTTTAGCATAGACTTCACTCTTAATCCAGAGTGGTAAAAGTTAAACATTTTTAACATTTCATCTTGTCAATGAGGGATAAGTCTAAATTAGCTTTTAGTTTGTACTTCAATGGTTTCCTATTGGAAGTACCTGATCTGCACAAGTCCTGTCCCTTTATCTTCCCTCTGAAGGGAGGTCAGTAACAGTACCTCTCAATGCACAGGTGCCAGGCCTGTCACTACGCATCCTGTCACCAGCAACTTGCAGCAACTACAGGGTCAGGGAGGGCATAGCCCAGAACTTAAGAGCTGGCTCTCCCTTGAGAATGGTAGAGGGCATTTTTTATTTCATCTAAGAAAGGGGGAAATCTTGAAAGAAAAGAGAAACTTAAAATAGGGACTTACTATGTTGGACCTGAATTTTTGAGAAATTGAAAACTTTTAAAGGATAATTTAGAAATAAATTCACAAAGATTTCATTGTGTTTCACCACCAACAGCTGGGTATGGGGAGCTTTTTAAGGCCAGACCGGGCAGAACATGAAAGACATTATTTATTTATTTTTGTTTTTAAAGAGAGAGTGAGAGAGGAGAGAGAGTGAGAGAGAGAGAGAATTTTTAATTTTTTTTTTTTTTTTTTTTTAGTTCTCGGGGGACACAACATCTTTGTTGGTATGTGGTGCTGAGGATCGAATCCGGGCCGCACGCATGTTAGGCAAGCGCGCTACCGCTTGAGCCACATCCCCAGCCCAAGACATTATTTTTTTAAGCGAGGTGATCAATTTATGTATTCAAGTTCAGTGTTCATTTCTCTTCTGTTACATATGAGTCTTTAGAAAAATTTTGTGTAAGTGTTCCATTTTAATACATCTCAGCTGCAGGGTTTTATTTATTTATTTTTTGGGGGGGTAGGGGAATGGTCAAGTAATCACTTAGGGAGGCACATTAAAGGGACCTCTGATGGCCTGGGTAGTGGTATCAGCATTAATGATAAATTTAAATATTCTGATCATTGTTCTAAGTTCTACCCTCTTTCACTTTCCCAATGATGCTAATTGATAGTATTATTAATAAACCATTAATAGATGAGCAGTTAGCAGCAAAGAAAATTAAGTAACTTGTTCAAGGTCACATAGTAATCTGTAGAGGTCAGAATCTCAAAGGTGAGTGAAATTTATTTGGCAATGCTAGACTCAACCCTTCTTTCCTATATGATGATTCTCTTTCCTTTACCTACCTTGAGTGTCATGCTTGATTTTATCAAGAAAGACAGCAGGTGTCAACACATCAAAAGCCTTTAGTTTACTGAGCTTGGTTTTGTGGTGCCTACATTGGCATTTAATGCCAATACCATATTTTCATTATCTCCTCTCAGTGACCACATAATTAGGATAAATTACAGAGCTCTCACTATGAAAGTTGGAATCTACTTAGTTACATTGGTGTTAGTTTCATGAATGCCTTATCTTTTCTAATTGTGTTTTCTGTCAAATATCTCAGGCTAATGGAAAAACTTTTCTACTTTTATTTAATCATCTAACTAGCTCTCCATCTTTTTGTGCAAAGATGATCCCTTTACAGTAATGAAAAATACTTGCTAGGTTTGCACAGGTAACTACTTTCAAAGATCCTCAAGAAAACTATAAATCAATTAATAAATCCTAACATTCTCTATCACAGTTCACTTAGTCTATGGAAAAGAAAAAAGTAGTAGTGTCATTTATGTAATACACAAATGAATGAATAGTGATTTATCAGACATAAAGCTAGTTAATGCATATCTAAAAAGTTTTCTTTTTCTCCCCTTCTTAAGTGAACTCAGTAGTCCACTAGCTATCTATTACCCTCCGAGTCTGTTAAAAGCACAAGGTTTTTTTTTTTTTTTTCCATCCCTACACTGTTGACAGATGGCAGGCAATAGGAAGAGAAACAATTCCATGATTGAAAAAGAAACCTTCAGGCATTATTCTAGAAGTGGTGATAAGTCAAGAAATAGGAACAAGGGTATCTTGTCTTTGTCATTCAGCTTATTTGAACAGTGCATTAAAAGGAGGTGAAGGAAAAAGAAATGGCAAGTGAAAGCACTGATTGCTTTCTAGGGTTTCCATGTAGAAGTCTCAAAGAAATCTCCATCTTCAAATGAGCATCTGTAAGGCATCAAGCAAATAAATAATAATGCTACAGAGGAAGCAGAGTCTGTTAACACCCATTAGATCCCTTTAAAAAAAGCTTTGTGACCTATAAACTACTTTGTGGATAATTACTAAGAGTACAACTTGAACACTTATTGTTCTTCATCATTACTGCTATGAATTTGCATGATTTGTGGATAAAGACATGCCAGTTTATTAGGGTAAAAGGGGACTTAGTCCTATATTTTAGTCCTTCAGCACTGAATCATCACTTAAGTGAATTGAGGATGTCTTTTGGTGTTGATTAAGTCATTGCAAGATTAGTCTTTATTATTATTCCTGAATAATCTTTGTTAAGACACTGATCATAGAACATATGAATAATCTATTAGGTCAGATTATTAAAAAAAAGATTATATATTTAAAGTAAAAAAAGAAAGATATAGTATTGAATTTCCAGGAGGATATGTTTCAAGTTTTAAAAACAAAACAAAAGAATATTAAAACCTTTGAAGAAGTTTTTTAAAATAGTTAAGGTCCATCTTTGTTTTCTTTTCTTTTTTTCTTTCTTTCTTTCTTTTTTTTTTTTTGTGGTGCTGGGGATTGAACACAGGACCTGTGTGTGCATGTGAGGCAACTATTCCACCAACTGAGCTATATTCCCAGCCCTCCATCTTTGTTTTGTTTTCAAAATATTAGAGGATTTTATAAGTTTACCTAAAACCCTATGACTATTTTCCAAGTTCAGGCTAAGTTGTTGGACTCGTGTCCCTACTGATGCAAAATTCCATAGTGGAAAGTTGTAGATCGTGTTTATGGTATATGCCTCTTACTGCAGTCAGCTCCAGAACAAATAGGATTTGGGGGTATGTTATTTGTATAGGCAAGAAACACTTTGTTTTGATTAGTACTGAAAAGGAGGAAATAACAAAAGAAAGGGTTGCTGCTTCTTCCATGGCATTTCTAAATTTAATAGGTCCATTACCCACCAATGGGATTCAAAAAACAAAATAAGAGCTGGGCGCTATAGGGTGCACACACTTATAATCCCAGCGACTCTGGAAGCTGAGACACAAGGATCACCAGTTCAAAGCCAGCCTCAGCAAAAGTGAGGCACTAAGCAACTCAGTGAGACCCTGTCTTTAAATAAAATACAAAATAGGACTGGGGATGTGGCTCAGTGGTGGAGTGCCCCCAGAGTTTAATCCCTGGTGCCCAAATAAGAAACAACAAAAAAAAATGAAAATCAAAATAAGAACCTATGTTCCTCAGTTGTTCCTTATTGTTTATATTTTAAATGTATAATCTTTTTTATCATTTGGCCTAATAGGTTAATTCATATATAACTATGATACAAGCAGTGTTTATGAAATTTTAGGACCATATTGCTGAGGAAAGTTTTTTGTCAGAGCTCTGTTAAAATTGAACATTTTCATGTATGTATAGTAGATATGAATGAAGAAAAATAAATAACAGTACTATGCACAGATCCCTGTGAGTAAGCATAAGTGAGAAAGAAAAAATTGAAGATAAGAACCAAATTTCTATTTCAGAGTTATGGCATGGTTCCTCCACAAGGCCCAGCTTACCCAAACTCATGTTTTGATTTTTTTTTTCTTCTTTTCTACTGTCTTCAATGTACACTGGCCTTTGGTTTCTTGCTTCAGGGATCTGGCATATCCTATTCACTCTGTTTCTTAATATATTTGATACTAGTCACCCTTTCTCAGCTTTCAGATGTCAAGGTACATTTCTTCTTCTCAGAGACTTCCTATAAATATTACCATATCATAGCTTCTGATCCTTCTTTATTCTCTATCACAACAAGCATCCTTTTATTACCAGCATAGCATTTCTTATCAACTGCCATCATTTTGTTTCCTTGTGTGCGTGTCTGTGTGGTTTATTTATTTACTTATTTTTTTTTTTTTATAATTTTCCACCTTCCTCCTACTAGAATATAAACTTTAGGAGACAGGAACCTTGTCTAACTGGTTCACCTACACATCTTTACTCTTGCATCCAAAAGATGTCCCACGCATATTTGTTGGCTGAATGAATGAATAATCATTTGAACTTGATGCTAATACAAAACTAAGTGATAAATATCAACAAATCTCCCACACAAGTAATGACATTGTTATGGATTTTGTCTATCTCTGTTCCAGAGAACTGATCTGTGAGTCAATTTCCTTGATGTTTTCTTTGGAGGATGGAGAATCACAGGAGTCAGACTTTATTACATCCATGGCTTCTGAACAATGAATCTGCAGAGCTCTGTTTTTAAGAAGAATCTTATTTTTAATATTAAAGAACAGAGAGGCAAAGAACAAAGGGCCTCTCTGTTCTATAGTCATACCATTTTATCTCAATACACAAACTGCTATTTTAAGGTTTTAGTTGTCTTTTGCACCATTTTTTAAACTCTCACACAGGTTAAGGGAGAATTTAGTAATACAAAAATGAAAGTTCCAAATTTTCATCTGTGACTCAAGCCAAGCCTGGAAATATCACATGACAGCATCATGACTTGAATGTGACACAATTGAGGCATGGGATTAAGTATGTCAGTGCATGATTTGGCTCCTAGAAGCTAGGTCATCTTTCTTCTTCAAAAAAGTGGAGATTTTGCTAGTGGAATACATGGATTGAATTTCAGGGCCATTTTTTTTTCCTTTTGGGTGACTTTAGCTTTCTGAAATCTGATATGGGATATGTTTTATTCAGTAGTTTCTAGTTATAATAAAGCACAGTCCCTGGAATCTGATTATCTGATACCTGTTACTGTCCTTCATGCAGTAAAAACAGTTTTGAATATCCTTACTTCTATTGGGCAAGTTAAACTTCAGACTGGTTTTCATCATTCATCATTCTGGCTCACTGCAGGAGTTGTTCCTTCTATGATTATCTCAGGATAGGAAGATACATGGGTGAATTAAGCAACATTTAATGCTAATCACACACTTGCAAACAAGGGAAACGAGAAGTAGAATATCATGTACTAATTAAGTCATATAATCCTTAGGTCAAGTTACCATGGTTATATCTTCTACATATGTACTGTTACTCATTTTCCCTTCCAAGATTCACACTTTGTTCCCAAAGAATTTTCTAATTTGAGTGGCTGTATACCATTATTTTTCACCATATTACAGAAAAAAGAAATAACCAGTTCAGAAAGAGAGTAGTCGCATATTCATTATTTTATTTTTACCCTCTTTGGATATTCCTGCCATACTTAGTAATATCTGACACAAAAGACAAAATTCCTTATCTCCATGACTTTGGTCAATGCCGTTGGGAGGAATAAAATTTGATTGTGATATTTTTCCTAAGAATTTATATGAGACATCTTCAGTTATCCCTAACATTTGTCACATCTTAAGTTTGCTACACGTTCCCATCTCTCTGAATTTTTATTCAGATAACTTGGGCTGCTAAAAGTCTTTTTTGACTGGTATCTTCTATTTTAGATAGACTTTTGAAAAGGAAACAAAATAACACTTTACTAGCAATCTTTTGTATTTTTTTATTGGACAAAAATAACTAAAATTCCAATCTAGACTTTTTATCTCTTGTTTAATGACTGTCTCTAAACTTATCTTTCAATATCAGCTCATTTTCCGAAGAAATAAACTTTCCTGTTTCCTCTTAAGAGGCAATTCTTAATTTATTTCATTAGTCTCCTCAACACAGAGATTCTCAAAAAATGAGGTACTGTGGCTGGGGTTGTAGCTCAGTGGTAGAGCGCTTGCCTAGAATATGTGAGGCACTGGGATCTATTCTCACCACCACATATAAATAAATACAATAAAGGTCATATATATATATATATATATATATATATATATATATATATATATAAAATTATGGCTGACATACAATTTGGATATAAACAATGATTGATAAAAATCACTTGGATACTATGTCAATACAGACTTTGTACTTCAACATACTAATTGTCTTTTGTCTTGTGATTCAATACCTAATACTTTGAAATCTATTATTTTTTTTAAACCTTTATTTATTTATTTTTATGTGGTACTGAGAATCAAACCCAGGGCTTCACACATGCTAGACAAGTGTTCTACCACTAAGCCACAACCCCACCCCTGAAATCTATTATAATTTTTAAAACCTTAAAAATAACCCATATCTAAATTAGATTCCACCAGTCCACTAAATCTCCATGGGATTTGTTGTTGTTGTTGTTATTGTTGTTTGTTTTGTTTAAGACAAATGATTTATTTCTTTTTGATCACATTTTTGTGAACTTCTGTACTTTTTTCTTATGATGCTGTAAAGGTAAAATTTCTAAGTTGATTCTAAGCTGCAAGAGTCTGAGTTAAAGTGTAAAAGACTGGGCATTGTAAAGTTTCTAAATTGAAAGGCTTGAGCTAAAATAAATAAATAAATAAATAATAGGCCAGGTATTGTTAAAATTCCTCTGTTACCCCCGGAACCTGTAATCTCTGTAGCTGTTAGGACAATACCTGAACTGCCCAGTAAATATTTCCATTGATTCCCTGGTTGTTTATTAGCTAAGGGCTCCAAGTAGCTTGGCACGTAAGCATCCAGGCTCCAAAACCAATCAGCTTAAATGTGTACCCCGCTTAGGAGTGGCCAATCACCCCTGCCCAGACTGTTCCCGCCAATGAATGTACTAATCCTGTCTCAGAGTTGTTGTTCAATTTTCCCCCACCTCACGATGATTTGTTCTGATGTATGCAAAGCCCCCCACCCTCCCCAAAAAGTGTACTTAAGCTCTGCTTGACCTCTGCTCTGGACTCTGGGCTGCTCTCCTTTCTTGAGTGGGCACAGAGCCCCAGCATGCTGGATCAATAAAACTTCCCCCTGCTTATTGCATGAGGCTGGTCTCTTGTGGTCTCTTTCTCCGACGCTCCGCCGGACCCTTATAATGCCTATCTCTAAAAAATTCTACTGCATTCTTGCTAAAGCAAACCTCATTTCTATCTAACTTTTATATATGTTCTATATAACTAGGTCCAACATCTATAACAATCCTACTGCCAACTTTTTATTTATTTAAAGAGAGAGAAAAGAGAGAGAGAGAGAGAGAGAGAGAGAGAGAGAGAGAGAGAGAGAGAGAGAGAGAGAGAGAGAGATTTTTTAATATTTATTTTTTAGTTTTTGGTGGACACACATCTTTATTTTTATGTGGTGCTGAGGATTGAACCCAGGGCTCTGCACATGCCAGGTAAGTGCAATACCGCTTGAGCCACATCCACAGCTCCCAACTTTTATTTTCAAGACAACATTTAAAATAAATAACTATTTTGATAATTCAAGGTTCCCACTTTTGCTTTCCCCTCATAAAAACACTAGCAAATGTTCAAAGAGAGAGCTAAGTATGATAAATAATGGGAGCCAGTGTAGTTTGAAAAATCTCAGTAGATTAACTTTATATGTATTGTTTTCCTTGGCTGAGAACTATGGCCCCAAAATGCCTTGGCACTAAAAAATATATTATAATAATGATAATAATAATAATAATAAAAATAATAATTCTGGAGATCTCCTCCTCCTCCTCCTCCTCCTCCTCCTCCTCCTCCTCCTCCTCTTCTTCTTCTTCTTCTTCTTCTTCTTCTCTCATTTTTTTTGACATTCAATTTGTCTTTTCATGTAGCCTAAGCACGAGTGTGAGCTAACAAAGGAGGAAAAGAAGTTCCAAAGTTTTAAGTTAAGGATTAAGTAGTTTCTGCATTTAGATTCCACTTCTGTAAAGAAGCCAGTAATTTTAAGATAATTAGGAGACAGACTTGGAATGTTACAAACTACAAATCCTTACATCCACTCCTGTGTGTACAGTCTTTTGCCTTTTTCCCTAAATGGTTCTCCACCCCAGCCCCGACCATACCCTGCCACCCCACACAGTCACTATATTTCTCAGATTAGAGGCAGTTATCCTTCCCATTAACACTGGAGAGTTGCTAGCTCCAGTATCTTGACTTATGATCACATGATAGGGCAGATAACAACTAGTCATGCAGTCTATTATAATTGTCTACAAATCACTACACAACAATGTCAAAGTTTCAAAAGTCTCTCTTCTGCTGTTTTGAACATCAGTTATTCTTAAAGAAGTTTTTATATGTTTTTCTTAGGTAATGATGGTGCTGTCAAGTTTCAGAGACATTTCTGCATTATTTCAAAATGGTAATTTCTGATTTCCTATAAAAGGATTTTTATTATATTATGCAAGAACATCTCACTATGGCTTTGCATTTGCCACCACTCAATTTTCATTTCCTTTTTTTCAAAAATGTTGAATTGCCTGTCAATGTTGGTAATATATTTTTTGAAGAAGAATTTGAATTGTTCCAGCTCAATTTTCCTTAGAAGAGTTTGTTGTTGTTGTCTTTGTTTTGTTTTTCTCTCAAAGTGAGAGAAATATTTTTCTCTTTTAAAATATTGCTTCAAATGAGATAGCAAGTTGGCTTTGGCAGAGTATTTTTTTCTTTCATTTCTCTTCTCTGGCATCAGCTTCTGCTAATTACTTTTTGACATTCCAGACTAGTTGTCACTTAAATTTCACAATTTAGGAGAGGAAAAAGTAAGTGGTTCCAGTACTTGTCCCCCTGTAGCAGCTGTGTCCAGCCAGTGACATATCCATTCACTTACTAGTCAATAATGTAAACATTCATCAGCAAATTCATTTCATACAAAGAAACTATATTGCAATACATAGAAAATAGAGAAAATGCATATAGTTCTCTCTTTCTATACACACATATATGTACATGTATAAATATACCTATAGATATTCTTATAAATCAAACCATCTTCACACAAGAAGTATATAATTGATTTTTATTCAGAAACATTGACTTTGGTAAAAAAAAATTTTTGTCAGTTCATGATGGCCCAGACTGGAAGGTAGTTAAATATCTCAATTTTATATAAGTTTGCATTTATATTTTGCCCAACCTTTGTGTTACCGTTGTGCATGCACTTGAATAATCTTGATTACTCTGTCTCCAAACTTAATTTTCTCTTTCCCTATAGGCTTTCTAGCTCTGTGTCCAGTCTTCTCTAACCACCAGCATGCAGAGACTACTCACTTATTAAAATTTCTTCAGGAACTATTCATTATGAAGCTCCTTACACAAAGTATAAATAATCAAGTTTGGGTAATTAATTCAATTGTAAGATTCTTCATTTCTATAACTGTTTATCTTTGTTATTATAGTGTATATGAATAATATCCTATAAATGTTGTGAACTTGATCCATTTGTTTAAATTACTTACTAGCATTACTTTGGGAGTAAAACTTAAGAGTTTTGAACTACTATACCATTTATAGTCATTAGATTCATAGGCTAAACCCTTTCACAAAAAGGGGGATGGGATTATCAGAATGGGAAAGGTAAATGATAAAATTTCTTAAAGCTTTCAAAGGTATCAAGTTTGTTTATGGTGTTATAGCACATCCTTAAAAATAGTATACTTTGTGAAATTCTCTAACACCTAGGGAGGCAGCCCTTACTATTTAGCTTCTATTGTGGTGATAACACAGATATGAAAGATACTGAAATGGTTGAAAAAAATATTGTAAGAAAATAACTTATTTTTGTTCCACTATTCAAACACAACAGAAAGATCATAAATGAAAAAAAATTGTGCTAGAAGATGATGAATCTGACTCAAAGGTTTTGATCTATATAGTAATGTAGAAAATTTCTTAGAAAAAAATTATCACAGATCAATAAATTCTACAATGTACCAAAAACTTTAAATACCCTTTGAATTCTCATAAGAATCCTGAAAAAAACTATGGATGAAGAATTGATGCTCAACAGTGAAAATGATCTTCCAAGATCAAAGAGGTAGCAAATTTCATCTTACCCTCAGTCCCATTTTCTTCACACTATCTTGAAACATTAAAGTTGTTCCAGTAAAATCTTTACAGTAAGTTTAAAAAATGATATTTTTATTTCTATTGCATTTCTGAACAATTATAATAAATGAAATAGATATTTGCAACATACTATAAAAATACCAAACTGGAATAGAATATTATGAATTTTAAGAAATATGTGACTTCCTTGATAGGTTTGATGATGCTTTTTCTACTGATAATGCTTAGAATTTTTCCAATCAGTCACAGAAAATTAACTACACACAAGTGAGACAGCCTGCTAAGACAGCAATAGGCAGAGCCAAGTTTAAAAGAATACCAAAATGAATATGGTATTACCCCAAATGTCCAGAAATGAAGCTGGTGATAGAGGCAGATGCTAAACTTAGTTAAGCTGAAAACACACATTAAATGAACCTTAACATTCCCACTTTGTTAAAATCATAACAGAAAAGAAAGTAGACCAGTTGATAAATGATATCTACAAAGTAAATAAAAACCGGGTAGAAATTAAATCATCAATTTATCCTTTTTCATTTCTTTCCCTCCCTCCCTCCCTTCCTTTCTTCCTTCCTTCCTTCTTTTCCAATAACAGGATCTTTAACAGTATTCAAGACTGACATTTTACCTCTGAGATGTCACTGCAGTGCCAACCTAGTTACAGCATCAGAAAGAGGCTATTAGGTTACATTTGGTTCCAGGTAAATAAATAATTATAATTTATAATGTAAAATTCTTGAATAAGCGTAGAATAGGGCTTCTTGTATCCTAAAATTGAAAAACTACCAAAAATTCTGTATTATACATTTTTCCATTTATCATCAGCATAGCTTTTCACACATATGCTTTTGTTCCCTATTTAGACTGTTTACCTCTGTTCCCTGGGCAGGAGGACATGACACAGCAACTAACAGATGATACAATTTTATTATATGTATCACAAAGACTAATTTCCTCCCCTTTTCCTGTTCCTTTTGTGTTGAAGTCATTGAAAAAGATTCCAACTCAGCTTTGGACAGTGCTCCTATTCCTACCCCGGTAATTCATTTGTGAGATCATAACATAACTACAGATTTCTGAAACATACATTAATGTCATGTTAATGCAGGGAAAGAGGTAGTGAATCAAACACCGAATGCACACACAAGATACTTCAAAGATGCTAGTAAAGTATTTCTTAAATTGACAATAGTTGAATGACTATTAATCAAATTTTGATTATTGAAATGTTCACACACACCTTATACAAGCTTCTTTATATTGCTTAAAAGTGAAAATAAATAAAATGAATTAAATTTTTAAAATCTTTCCTTGCTGATATATATCAAGTGAAGAGGTGTCTGTGATTGACCTAAAAATAGCTTTAAAATGACCTTGAGACATTCTGTTATCATCTACCTAGTAGACTATCTCCCTTTTAATGTATACAAAATAATAATAACCAGGATAACTGATCTTTAGGCTTTTTATATGTTTTTCTAAGTTATCAGGGACCTTCAGGAGGATAGATGCACCAGAGGGCTGATTTGTATGTCACAATATTATTTCAATTTTGGTTAAATAAAATCAATATGTCAATATGCCCAAGGAGCTCACTAAAGTGCATGAAGCAATCCAATGTGGAATTAAGTGAAAATTCTGTATTCACTACCCCAATTTATGTTTCAGAAATCTGGATCTCAGTATGTCTGTCTGCTCTCAACAAAGCTAAGTTTCATATTCAGACATTCCCTCTTGCCTAGAAATGTAGAAGATCCCATTATATACAGCTCTTCATCTATATACATATTCTCTAGATCTATGTTAAATAAAATATAAGAAAGTATGTGTGTGTGAACACAGGCATACCTGTATATTTTATGCATGTTTACAAATTAATCTTGACTGATCCTATGGCGTACACATGAAGGTATTAATAAGCATTTAAAATTTACCTATTTTACTATAAATATTGGGAATAGAAAAAGCTAAGAATCATTTTCTAAGCTTAACTGATTTTTCTAAATTTGAACTCAGACATCTAGGGTACAGTGATTTTTACACAAGAATAGTAAATGGATAAATTGTCAGAGTAAGGAGTATTTGCTCTAAGGGTGGGAGGATTTTAATTTGGCCATTCATCATCCATCTCTGTTGATACTTTGCTTGTATGTTGTGTGTTAGACTAGAATGTGTTACTGAGGACATAGAAACAGCTAGCTTTCTTATTGCTAACATTTATAACCCTTCTAGAAACAAATTCTGACAAGCAGAAGCTTCACAGGATACTAGCTATTCATTTCTTTGAAATGTTTCATGTGTACATTACTTACATCTTATTGTGTGTGTTTAACAAATGCAATAAGATTGCTTTGCTAGTGGCAAAGCAGAGCTGCCTTTTCACAAATCAATAATAATTAAGACAAATCATTTCTATTTCAAGTATTATACATGCTCAGAAAACTTGAAGAAAAGAAAAAATGCTGAAATTTATGGTTAAAATGATGAAGTCGATCTCACTACAGTTTATTGAATATATGAAGAAATATATTTAGAGTAGTTAGAATTTAATACTGGTAAATTTTCTCCTCTTACTTCTCAGATAAGGGAATGAGAATTCTGAAAGACGATAAAGCATTCGTGCTAATGCTTAATGATGGTTCAGTTCAGGGAAATGGGCAACCCGCTCATTGGATATGCATTGTTTTCCTAACCACTCCTATCCTTTGAAGCCCGGAAGAGAACAAGTGTTTATATATCTAATTATAGTCAATAAATCTCCATTGGTGAAAAGAATATTTCCATGGGCTTAAGACATAATTACAACTGAAAAGATAATTACGTGGGTGTGGTTTTTCATTAGGTAGAACATATAAATAATTATACAAAATGTCCTTCATGACTCATAACAGATAAAGAGGATATGGTAGATTGCTTCCTGAATGACTCATTATTACCTTACAAACTACTTTCCTGTGGGATTTATTTCTGGGATATAGAGAATTGTACAATCCCTGTGGGAAGATGTGTGTGTGTGTTTTACACTTCATAAAAGACAGGTATTGATAAAACTAAAAGTCATTGTACGACCTCCGTATTCTAGAGATACATGAATTGATTACTATAGAAATAAATCAATCTGTTCAGAGTCGTATGCTCCATATGGCAGCATTGAATAAGATCAGTATTAGTATTTTTTTTAGTTCCATTTAAGTCTTTTCTTCTTCTTCCTCTCTTTTTTCTTCCCTTCTTTCTTTCCTTTTTCCTATCTTCATATTTCTCCTACATATTTTGTGAAATTAAAAAAAATGGCTCAGTATTAATTAAGTATCCAGTACTGAGGATTGGAATATAGGACCAGGGCTTGAACATAAATTTATTACTTGAGGGAAGATAAGATGTATTTTTGCATTATAGCAACAAGGAGAGAATATGCACACCAGAAGGCAAAAGGGTGGATCAAGTTTTGTGGATTGTAGAGTCAAGAATTCAGAGCAGAGAGGAAAATGATTACAACAAAATCAAAACGCAGCTTAACAAAGAGAACTACAAAGTGGATTTTATGAAGACCAATGAGTGCATAAAACTCCTTTTTTTATAGGACAGGTATACAGGTGTGGCTTAACTGAGATTAAAAAAGATAGAGTACATTTTAAATCATAAGGTAATATAGAATGGCAAGAGTGGTGTATTTATTTTTGTACCAATGTACCTTTCCCCTTTCCCAAAAGACTTCTTATTTTTATAAACTGGGCACATCTGTTATGCTGATTGATTCAGATGCTATATTGCCTCACCCGACAGAGGTTAAGGTCACAACCTACTATTATAACTGTAATGTTCTCCAAAACTCATTTTATCACTTCCCATGTGCTATATGATAATGACTATTATCATTTTATGTATAGGCTTCATCTTCCCATTTATAGACTCATCTTTAGGTCAAGAGTTTCTTTCTTGCACCTCTATACAGCCCCTGCAATATGAAGCACAGTTTCTGATGGGCAGTATATGCTCAATGAGAGATACTCTGGTAATGAAGCCACCTTAGTGACCTGTGATATTCTCAAGAGTAAGAGGGTATTCTGAGGCTCAAACTCTTGAACATATGGAGATGGCATCATTACAGTTTTATTATAAATGTACTTAATTCCATTGTTGCAGGTAATTCACATAGAGAAGTTCCTGTGTCAGATTTGCATTTTTTCTTTGCAGGTCACCCTTGACTTTAGATATGTTTTTGTTTTAGGGCCCTTGGAGAAAAATCCCTGCAGAATCTACTCCATTGACATATCCCCCTTACTAAAGTTATATTTATCTTTATAAAACAAAATCTGATCATATTTCTCTAAATCTTTGTGGTCATCTAAGACAAAATGAGTAAGTAGATTATTTGCACTATCACTCAAGGGATTTCAAAATTTTGTTCCAAAATTTCTTTAAATAAGATATTTTTTTAAAAAATGCTCTGTTAGATATGTTAATTTACTGAATTAGGCTTCATCCCCCTCTATTCTCTTTTTCTATCTAGACAGGCACTATTTTCTACTGCACCATTTCCTAAAGTATACTACATAAGGAATCCCATGAGGTATTTGGAACAAAAATCAGTTCCATGTTAACATAAGTGTAAGAATTCCTACATATTAAATATAAGTTGTAATTCCCATCAAAATCTTTGCAAAGTCTTATCCTAGAGAACTTTGTTTAATTTTGTTAAAGTAATTTCCTAAATGTAACATATAAATCTTTGTGCGTGTGGAGGGGAGAATTTCAGATATTCCCATGGAGCTTATTTTTTGAATAAATATCTATTAAATATCTCTTTATTCCTTGCACTCTGTTGGATGCTGAGGGATAAACTCCTTCCTCCAAAACTCCACACAAGACATCCCTCAGAGCCCTTTGGGAAGTATAGGTACACAGGGCAAAACTGAGAGTTGAAGGGTAATTAACAGATTCTTTTCTTTATTCTGTGATCCTTTCCCATGGAATTTCATAAAGCTTACTAGGGGATAATCCCATACTATTGAGAAACACATTGTCCTTGGTCTAAAGCAACTTGAGAATGTCTTTGTGTTCCATCATTACCTTCTTCCCTGACTCACTCCCTTGGTCCTTTAAGTAATTCATAAGCCATCTGTTTTAGATTCTTATTTGAGAAACTAAAAAAAAAAAAAGAAAAGAAAAAAAAACAGAGACTGGGTATTATTTCATATCTCATTATTCTTACTAGTTTCTGTTCCTATAGGACTGTCTTCAGAACAGTGAGGGTAGGCTATAGAGAAGACATCCATGAGAAAGCCTCCAGTCAATTTTCACAACTAAATTGGTATTGATGAGCCACGAGTTATTCTCTCTCTTACTCTGACAAATACATCTGTCATTGTCTTATAATTCTTTATTTTAGTATTTCTTCTGATTAGTTATAGAAAATATTCTCTTCAACATATGATCACTATTTCTATAGTTATTATTCTTACTTGTTGTCATGAATCATGGGCAGATAAGAAGTTATTTTCAATTTAGTTGTTGCCAGTAACAAAATAAAAATTACTTAAATTCATATTAAAACCTCCACATGCTATTTCATACAAGAATTAAATAAGAATATGTAGTGCCTATCTTAGCATACCACCATTAAAAAAAACTTTATAATATTGTTAGAAAGAATAAAGACTCTATAGAAGATTGTGATCTCAACAGGAAATTTAGCAAAGCTGTGTTACTTTTGAAGACAAAAAGAGTAAGAATGATGGGGTGGATTTGGTCACTTTGTATAATAATGAGAACTAAGATCATGTTCTTTCAAAACTGAAAAGAAATTAGCAAGTGACGAGACTCAAGTCTTTTATTCTAATGTTATGCCACATTATTAAATGTGTTTTAATCAAGAGATTGACTATGAGAATGATAGGAGTACATTCAGAATCAATATGCTAAAAGAGCAGAGGGTTGAAAATATCAGATAAAATAACAAGATGAGACTTTTTTTAAAAAAAATAGCTGTTACCAAGGAAAAACAGAAAGATATTGAAAATTCACTGTGTGCCTAGGTAACTGACATTAACACAACCATACATATCACAGGAATGAAGAGTTCAATGAATATAACATTGGTTAAACGGTATCTGAATATAGTATCACTCTCATATTAGTGATTACTTCAGATATATGAGTTCTTTACAAGCTCAGGATAAATCTTGGCTTATCAGACACCTGAATGGGGAGAAATCGGGAAAGTAAACCATTTACTAATGAATTTACTTGTTCACAATCATGCATTGAATACTTTCTTTGGACAAGGTTCTCTTTTTTATCTATTGAAATTCAATGTTAACAAGAAAAGAATTCCTGCTGTTACCAGGAGAAGCAGGCAGCATAGTAAGGTGGACATTAAACAGCATAAATCAAATGCCATATAATTGCAAACTCAGTATGTGTTCTAAATTAAAATTTTGAGGAAAATGACTTAAATATGACACTTTATGGAAGGACACTTTAAGATAGAGGATAAACTATCCACTATAATTCTAATGTGGATGAACCAGATGCTTTAAGATACTTGAAGAACTGATGTTTAGAACAGACATTTGATTTAAATACTAAAGGTGGAAATTTAGTCCATTTTTTTGTGATAATTCATTCTCACAGTAAGTAAAAGTTATATGAAACTTGATTTCAACTCCCAATTTTAAAATTCTTCTGTCAGAGGATTTCTATGCCACATACCCCTGATACACAACCAACCACACATCAGCATAGAGACAATAGCCCCATCATTTGCATCCAATAGGGTTTAACTTACCTACACTTCTGAATGTGGCTTAGATTCTCCAGATGTATTGAAACAATATTTATGGTAAAGATTAGTACCACATAGAACTATTGTCTTTAAGAGCATATAGTATAGTGGTTAAAAGTAGGCACTGGGGAGTCAAGTTGCCTAACTGGAAAACCCTATCCCATCACTGTATATTCCTAGGAAGATACTCTGTGACCCTTAGTCTCATCCTCTATAAAATGAAAAAACACATCTCATAATGCAACTTGAAGTTTAAATTATATATATATATATATATATATATATATATATATATGCAAATATTTTTAGCTATTATAATACATTTATCATTTTTTAACCCAACATGATGACCAAAACGTGCTGGAATGGCACACAGACTAACTTCACTGGTAGAACCAAGTGGAGTTGACAACATTTGCTTCTGTAATTTTGAAGAAGCAAAGCTGCCAGTATGTTTAATGAGGAAAAAAAAATGCTTCTTTGTTTTAATGTTAATATTCTCGAAAAATATTAAGTCACCTAATAAAAGTAATTAATGCAACTTTGAGAAACATTCATCTCAACACATAATTCTATATGCATAAATTTGCAAACTGAGTTAGAACACAAAGCTATCCATCAGTAAAGCTGCCAAAAAATCAGACCAAAATGTAATTAAACTTCTAATTGCAACAAGTAAATGACAGGAAACATGGAGGAACTGGGGACAGAGGAACACGACAAACATCAAGAAACAGGGATAATCAGTATAATTTGCATGATGGGGAAATATCAAGACAAACAACTCAGTTCTTTCAACAAGTAGGAAATGAGAATGAGAATGAAAAAAAGTGAGAGAGAAAGAGGAAGACTGTGTAGTAAGAGAGACTTAAGAGACCCACCAGTGAATAGCCATGTATAGATATTGCTTTGATCTGGATAAAGATGAAAGTATCTTTAGAAGACAATTAGAAATCTGAGCACTGACTAGACATTTTTGAATACTGAAGCATTGATGTTTGATTTTTAGGTGTGATAATGGTAATAGGAATGTGTGTTTTTAAAATTGGTTATTTTTGAGAGTTTCACACGGAAAGATGTAGTAATAAAATGTTCATAAAATATGTAGAAGGGGGCTGCAAGTAGGGATAGTGGTGACTCATGATTGACAATGAGTTGTCGTTTTCAAGTGTTCAATATCCGTGTCCATTATGCTCTTCTCTCCGGTTTTTGTTTTGTATATTTGAAATTTTCAAAATACAAAAAAGTTTTAAAAATCAATTAGAGAAATTAGAAAATTGCATAAATGATGTAGAAAATTAAACTCTTCAGATCAATTCCAAACCGTGGCTTTACAGAGATGACATACAGAAAGAAAGATTTAGTCTACTTTGTCATAATATGTCTGATATTTATCATTCTCGGTTAATTGGAGCTAAAATAAACCATTACCTTCGACTATTAAGGAAAACCATTTTATGATTCTGAATTATCTAGATAATTTCCCAAATGTTCAAATTCTTTACGAGTGAGCACAGACACTGTGAAGAACTAGCTCAGGAATCCTTTATCAATGCCATGAATTACAAACATTATCTTTGAGCTGTGCTAAGAAGGAATAGTGATGTTTTGTAAAGAGAAAAATGTGTCTGTGGAAGAAAGCTGGTTAGTAAGCTTAACAAAAATAAATTTATTTTTCTGGAAATAGTTTTAAATCAAATGTGCTGGATATAGTCCATGTACTACAGCATGACACATGAAAGGGATCACAAGATTTAAATCATAAGTCCAGGCTAGGCTTGGGCAACTTTCCATTACAGTCCATGTCATGGAAAGGGATACATTTCATGCCAATTCTGTCCTGTGAACATTTTTCATAATAGGGAACATAGGTAACCAAGTACATTTCAGCTTTGGGGGGTTATTTAGAAATATTGCATTATGGGCTCGGGATGTAGTTCAAGGATAAAGTGATTGCCTAGCAAGTATGAAGCCCTGGATTCAAACCCCAGCACTGAAAAAAAAAATCTGCATTGTAGTATGTAAATTAATATATTATTTTCACCCAGTAGAAAAGTATCTATTGGGCTTCATAAATTAGTCAATTAGAACACCTTCATTGAGCTCCTAGGCTGTGCAGAGTACTGCTATGATTATGAATTTGTATCACACCTGGATCTGACTCTCATAGTGCTCACAGATAAGCATGATTACACACACACAGATACATTCACATGGCAAAGATGGTTTGCAGACTCTCACAGCCATTCTCACTTTTTCATTTATTAATGTCAGTGTATCCAGGCAAAATGCTGCCTCAGAATCTTTTTCTAAAAAAATATTTAATTGATTTTATTTTTTAAATCCCATGACAGTGGAATGCATTACAATTCTTATTACACATAAAGAGCACAATTTTTCATCTCTCTGTTTGTATATAAAATAGGTTCACACCAATTTATGTCTTCATACATGTACTTTGGATAATGATGTCTATCATATTCCACCATCATTGCTAACCCCCGTCTCTTCCCTTCCCCTCCCACCTCTGTGCCCTATCTAGAGTTCATCTATTTCTCCCATGCTCCCCCTCCCTACCCATTATGGGTCAGTCTCCTAATATTAGAGAAAACATTCAGCATTTGTGTTTTGGGGATTGGCTAACTTTACTTACCATTATTTTCTCCAATGCCATCCATTTACCTGCAAATGCCATGATTTTATTCTCTTTTATTGCTGAGTAATATTCCATTGTGTATATATGCCACATTTTTAAAATCCAATCATCTACTGAAGGGCATCTAGTTTTGGTTCCACAGTTTAGCTATTATGAATTGTGCTGCTATAAACATTGATGTGTCTGTGTCCCTGTAGTATGCTGTTTTTAAGTCCTTTGGGTATAAACCAAGGAGAAGGATGCTGGGTCAAATGGAGGTTCCACTCCCAGATTCCCAAGGAATCTCCAAAATTGGTGCTGCCCCAGAGTCTTTTGCAGATAGAGGCAGTTCCTTCTGTGAACAGAAGTTCTTCTGGAAAAGCATTTTTAAAAAAGACAACTCACAATCACACATTATAAGACAAACAGGGCAAGAAAGAAAAGGTTTAGGTCTGACAACAAATCTTTGAACTGGTACATCAACCAAGAATATGAACGACTTTTGGATTTTATATTACCTAGAATTAAAACAATTTTTATTTTTAGGCTATGATTTGGGGAAAAGAAAGGTCTTTAGGCAAATTTAATATTAATGTATTATGAATTTATAAATTAAAAATACATAATATACACAATTTAAGATATGTAATACAACTGTATAACTGTTGTTATTCAACTGTATAACATTTCAATATGAACAGCCATTGCCTTTGTTATTTTAACAAGTTATCTCCATTTAAATCTTGAATTATGACAATATATACAGGTATGTTTATTTTTTAGCAGGTTATAAATACACAAACTAGCCAAGTATTGTTTTATAATAACTCAGGAATGTGTACTTTGTGACTCCCTCTCACCTCTAACTTCTGCATACAGACAACACAACCGTATTCAAAATTTCACAGAAGGAGATGCCTGATGTTATATTGTCACATATGGAAATTTCCCTAATAAATCTATGTATGCTAATGTATCAGAGAATCAATTAAAATAAATGTGTATTTTAAAAACAGATGGATGCCAAGTATGTAAAAATACAAAAATAGCAATTTTTTGTAGCAGTGTGATAGGAATGACAACATCAAAATGGGAGTGGATGAGTAAATCATAATACTGTGATCATAATATTTTTGAATAAAATGTGTGAGATATAAGGAAAATGTGTGATAGTTGCCTTATGATTTCACTTTAAAACTTTGCACATATATATATGTATATATATATGTATATATATATAATAGTTTTTTATTAGCATGGAAAGAAGAATGGTACTGAAGTTACATAAAATAATACCAGACAGGTTTGTGCATTTATATATATCTGTTAAAAATGGACATGCATGTATATATTGTTGTGATTCAAGATTTAAATGGAGATTGGTTGTGGTTAAAATAACAAAGATATTGGCCTTCATATTATACATTTTATACAGTTGCATTACATGTCCTAAATTATGTATAATATTTATTTTAAAAATTCATCAACTCACAATATATTTGAACCAATTTTGGCTTACTTAAGACCTTTCCTTGCCCAAAATAGTAGCCTAAAAATAAGATGATAGGCTACCTTATGCAAGCATTTGCATGTGTGCCTATTATAATGAGATAAGATCTGCTTTCACAATAGAAATCAAAGTACATACAGCACAGAGAAGCATATGTAATAAAGACTCAAAGGCCTAAATTCTCAGCACATGTCCCTCAGTATTATTCCTTTTTTATTCCTATTATGATGCAAGTCGGTCATATACTTTGTTTAGAAAAGATAGTCTTCTGCTTCAATGTATATAAAATATGAACGAATTCTCTCATTTGAAGAAATATCAGGAATCCCGTGACTGCTCCTTCAGTCTTTACTTGATGAAAGAATGTTCCTGTTCATTTTCAGGGACTGGTTTCATATCCTGGTCTCCAGCACTATTCAAATCTCTTAGTTTTGGAAAGCATAAAATATTAACTTCTTTCCTGTTCATAGTAATAAACTGTAGATAGAGGTTGGGAAGCTGAGTGTCAGATTGATCCTGGGAACCTTTTAGAGGGGATGCATTTTTCATGCAAGTTGGAAGCCCCCCTTCTCCCTCACCTAATCCCAACTTGTCTCTCCAAAAGAACAAAAATATCTTCTTCAATATCTCTAAACATGGGCCATTAAAACTTCAATGTCCATTCTGAAAATACATTATTATTAAAATAAAGTTTAAAAGATGCAACCTTTGGTTAATGCCAAATCATAAAACATCTACTTGTCTGAAGAACTACTGTATACAGACCACACTGATTGCATAGCAACTACTGATTATGTAACAAAGAACCCTCACATCGTGGTAAGTGCTAAAAGTCTGAAGCCAGTCAAACCCCAGTGTTTAGATTTACCATCTTTATGAATCTGGAAAAAAAATTCTTATCTATTCAAAGGTTCAGACTTGTTACCTAGCCAAACATATAATAATTGTACCAAACTCACAGATTTGTCTGAGGATTTAATTGGACTAGGAACATACCTGAAATATTAATGAGTCCACTAAAAGTTAATCACTATTATACTATTGTCATCTTAATATGAATATGTTAATGTGATTTCCCAAATGCTTGCTATATTATAACATTTAATAATGCCTGATATTTATTTAAAAGCCACTATAATATTATCTAAGCATTTCACATGCATTGACTGATTCAGTCTTCACAAACATCCTAGAAGGAAGTGGTAAATGTTAGCATCATTTATATCCAAGAAACCTGAGGCATGGAGAAACCAGTAATCCATGCAGCAGGGATTCACACACTGGCAGTACAGATCCCAAGCCACTACAGTATACTTCTGCTCATGTACCTCATCATTCTCTCTTTAAAGTGCATCCATCATATTTAAAGCCTTTGGCTACACAGTTTTGTTAAAATTACATTTTCTACCAAGCTTCTTCTTATTCCAGGGTAGCCTGCCCTGGGATTTCAGAGTTAATTCTGTACATTTTTCTCCCCAGTTTTCTAATTTAGTCTCATTTTCACATTTGTCTTAATAACCTGAGGCACATTCTTTCTACTACCAACTAGATCTTGCAGGCATCTTCTCTATTTATAGATACTTTGCTCACCAGAAACCATCTTCTTCTTCTGCCTCATTCTTTTGGGATTGTAATTATCCTTCCCGGCCTCATTCCTTCTGGATAACTTATGAAGATGCATATAAATCACTCCCTCTGTATAAGAATGTAGTATTATTAAAAAGACACCGACAGCATGTGTTAAGGACAGAGACAGTATTGATTTGCTATAATGAACACATGAAGCCCCAGAATTTACAGGGATGTTTCTGTCTTTTGTGCTTTATTCTCAGAATATATGACACTGTATATGAATATCTAAGACTTTCAGGCAGAAATATTTCTATTCAAATTCAGTTATAAAAAGGACACAGTATAACTAGAATTCTGAACTCCGTGGATAAAAAGTTTCACAAATTTCTTTGGGAAAAAAATTAGGAATTAATAATATTTTTCTCAGTCAATTCCTCTGTGAGATATGAAAGTCAACTAGATTTTCCCAGATATGAAAGAACTCAAGCAAATGATGACTCCCAGAAAAGTTAGATGTAGAACAGAGAGAGAATTCATGATAAAATTGATGATGGAAATAATCTTATATATAAACACACACACTTTGAACTAAAAGTACTTGAAAAAGTATGGTTTAAAGACATATATGCAAGGATATCAGAACCGAATGCAAATGGGGTAGAAGATAGCATTCAAAGACCTCAGTATGCCAAGGTTGTTTAATAAAGATGGCAAGTATAAGATGACAATCAAGGGACATGGAAACCAGATCCAGAAGTTTTCTATCTAGAAAAAGATGAAATTCATACAGAAAAACTTTTGTAAACACTGAAACATCTCAAAGAACAATTCCTATTTCAAAGGGGCCCACCAAGTTCTATGAAGTGTGCCATACATTTTCATATACATGCCTCAAGGTATGTCAGGGATATTTGATAGTGCCAGTAATAAATGGGAAATTCTGAAATATTCCAGAGACAAAAAAACAATCTTTATAAAATAAGAACTAGATTGGCATCAGAAAAAAAAAATCATCATTAACAAAATTGATGCAGGAAAAACCTTTATAAAATAAGAATTAGATTGGTATCAGAAAAAAAAAATCAACGTTAACAAAATTGATGCAGGGAAAAAATGGGGAACAGCCTCAAAAGCTTGAGAGAAAATAACTTTGACAACTGAATTTTTACTTAGCCAAAATAAAATACAGAATATTAAAATTAGATCAATTAAAAGTTAAAAACATGTAGAATCTAGAAAACTCCATTTTATGACATATATATCATGATATATTTCAATGTAGGTTTTCTTTCATAATAAATGTCGTTTCTCACAAATAAAAATAAAACTCCAAAATATATCTAACTCGGAATAGGAAATAACATTTTAATGAGAATTTTAGAAAAATTCACTGAATAAGCAGAGATACATCAAAAAGTCAAATGGAAAATGTGTATTTTAAAGATGTCAATTTTCCATCAAAATGAAGTTTTTATAACCCCAAAGAAAATGTTTTCATCAGTTTTTAGAGAATTCAACTAAATGACTCTATAATTCATAAATAGAAATTAATATACAATAATAACTAAACAACTTAAGAGAATATGAGGCTTATTATAAAAAGAAGACTCCTTACCAGACTTAAAAACATCTTAAAGATACAGCAATTACAACTTTGTGGCATCAGAATAGGAACACATGACAAAATCCATGGGAAAGGGAATAGGAAAGATAGTAGAATGAATCAGACATTACTATCTTATGTGAATATATGATTACACGAGTAATGTAATTCTACATCATGTACAACCAGAAGAATGAGAAGTTATACTCCATATAGGTATAATATGTCAAAATACATTCTACTGTCATGTATAACTAATAAGGACAAATAAAAGGAAGAATGGAGAGCCTAGAAACAGAATATCATATTCATGGAAATTTAGTATTCAAATACTATTTCAAATCAGTAGGAAAATATGGGCAATTGAATAAGTGGTATGGGAAAAATTGAGTATCTATTGGAATAATATTTAATCACTTTCCTATTTCAAAATAATTCCTGATCAATTAAAAACCAAAGAAAACTATAAAATTATTAGGAATTACATAAATGTATTTAGTCCCTTTCATTTAAAGGTACTTAAAATCACGCATATGTGTATGTGTGTCCCAGGGTATACACATTTATATAAACAGATTGTGTAGTAAATAGGTTAACACTACCTGCAGGAACAAACAAGCTCCAAACCTTTGGTAGGATAAGACACTAACTTTCATTTCTTACTTAACACCACATTATTCTTCTTCCAAGAGTTGATTCACATTCTCAGGTTCCTTCCATGTTGTAGTTCTGCTCTATGTCATAAGGCTTCCCAGGCCACCAAGGGAGTAGTCTCCATTCTACCCAACTAGAAAACAATATGGAGGATCATACATGACAGATAAGGGGGATGGATCTGGTGCATATAATACTTAACCAGAACTCAGTCACACATCTACATTTAGTTGCATGAGATACTGTAAAATGCAGGAAGAGATACAGATTAGATGAATAGTAAACATTACTCTCCCACAGCTAACAAAATTGACTGCATTGAAATAATGGGGTAACTAAAGATGTTGTAAATAAAATTTAAAGATAGGAAAGGGAAGTATCTTCAAAAGATCACTCTCTTATGTATAAACTCTTACAAATTAATATAACAATAAAACAGTAAAGCATATGAAAAGCTAATTCTATGAAGAGAAATTTAAATTGTAAGACACACACAAAAAAATATTTAGTGAGGAAAGCCAGAAGTCAGGGAAATGTAATTTTTTTAAATGTGATATAATTTTTCACCTGTCACATTTGTAAGAGCAACCAAATCTAGGTTTCTTGTCAAGTTCATAACATGTTTTAAATAGTTTCTTCACAAATGTTTACTGAATTATTAGAAATAACTAACTTTAAATAAAATATTTTTTAAGTATGACCAATGAGTAGAATATGTTGGAAATCAAGTATCTGGCTTAACAATATTGAGTACTCCTGAGACCCAACTGGCAAAAAGAAACAGAATAAAATACACAATATTTGTATGCGTAAACGAAAATAGACTGCTGGTATATGTGTAAATTAGAATAGCCATTCTGGAAGGCCATTTGATAGTCTCTGTTAAAATTAATAAAATGCATCCTCTATGATAAAACAAATCCATCTGTGGTTAGTTAGTGCTTTGATGTTGTAAAACTAAAGAAATCAGAAAATATCTAAATCTCTAAATACAGTATCGTATATTCACATGCAGAATAACAATGCAATAGCTTGTGTGTATATTGCTGAAAAGACAATTCAGCTCACAAAGCAAACTGTGAATAGTAATTACCTCTGACAACAAAAGTGAAATTAAGAGAACATAATTGGTAAACAAATTTATGATTTTAATCTTTGAACTTTTAAATCAAGTACATATTAATATTTCATCACAGTTGCTAAACCTAAAGCAGTAAAACTGCATCAAATTAAATTGAAAGGCTATAGGAAAAGTGGAAAACCATACCCATTTGTAGAAATCTGGCAAAATCAATTAAAACAGCATTAGAATCTTATCAGTCTCCTAGATTATAAGCTATAGAGGATTATGCAAAATGTTGTACATTCCCTATCGACCTATTTATTAGACTTTTAATTCAAAGTATTAATCATGCTTTTCCCTGTACGTCCATCAATACCCACTTTCTTGCTGATACTCTTGGGGCATTTTTCTTCCCTACCTCCAACTATTCCAAAAATAGTTGATTTGAAGACAAGATCTAACTGTCACTATATTTGTAGAGTATCCCAGCACACTGCCTAGATGATACAGAGCCTCCACAAGGGCAAGAGAGGATGTGGCTCACTAAATGGAAGGGGAAGGACTTCATGAAAGTACTAAGGGGAAGACTGCAGATGTAACTGCCCAAGTGGGAACGCAACCAAAACTGTGACAGCTCAGGAAATCAAACAAGGATGAGGCAATAAACCACGTAATTAAAGTAACTAATAAAAATGTGAAAAATTATAACAAAACCTGCCAGGCACTATGGCGCACACCTGTAATCTCAGAGGCTTGGGAGGCTGAGGCAGAAGGATCATGAATTCAAAGCCATCCTCAGCAAAAGGGAAGCACTAATCAACTCAGTAAGATCCTGTCTCTAAATAAAATAAAAAACAGGGCTGGCGATGTGGCTCAGTGGCCAAGTGCCCCTGAATTCAATCCCCAGTACCAAAGGGAAAAAAAAAAACAAAAAACTTAAGAACTGCCATAAAGTTTGAAAGATAATTTGAAAAAAATTACATAGCTATATCATGTTAAGTAGAAGACTGGATATCGTTATAAAAAGGTCAGTTGAATTGAAATTTGCTTCACTAACATTTGAGCACATTTGAAGTCAATAAGAGTATTGCGTGACACAGTGATCACATATGTATATACACACAGCCCCAATTTACTGACAAGGAAGATGATCATGGAGCAAACCTGAATATGTTAATAATGTTTACTTTATGATATTAATACATTTAGAAGTAAGGAATCAATTAATGAAAATATTAAGAAAATTAGTTTTTAGGGAGAAAATATTCTAATTAGAAACTCAATTACTAGCCCCTTGTAAAAGTTCAGATATATGAAAGACTAAAGCCTTTACATTTATTTTTGATAAACTCATTAACATTTAAGGTTTGTATATCTTGGGGGGGGGAAGTGATTTCTTTTTTTTTTATTGGTTGTTCAAACCATTACAAAGCTCATGATATATCATCTTTCATACATTTGACTCAATTGGGTTTTGAACTCCCATTTTTACCCCAAATAAAGATTGCAGAATCACATCTGTTACACACTCACATTTTTACATAATGGCATGTTAGTGACTATTGTATTCTGCTACCTTTCCTATCCCCTACTATCCCCCCTTCCCTCCCCTCCCATCTTCCCTCTCTACCTCATCTGTTGTTGTTCAATTCTCTCCCTTGTTCCCCCTGCTTTCCCTTCACAACCTCTTCTATGTAATTTTGTATAACATTGAGGGTCTCCTATCATTTCCATATGCTTTCCCTTCTCTCTCCCTTTCTCTCCCCCCACTTGTCCTTGTTTAATGTTAATCTTTTTCTCAAGCTCTTCCTCCCTGTTCTGTTCTTAGTTGCTCTCTTTATATCAAAGAAGACATTTGGCATTTGTTTTTTAAGGATTGGCTAGCTTCGCTTAGCATAATCTGCTCTAATGCCATCCATTTCCCTGCAAATTCTATGATTTTGTCATTTTTTAGTGCTGCGTATTACTCCATTGTGTATAGATGCCACATTTTTTTAATCCATTCATCTATTGAAGGGCATCTAGGTTGGTTGGGGGAAGTGATTTCTAAACTATTAAATGAAATATTGACAATGTGATACTTAACACTAGAAAGATCAAATAATATAAAAATTATTATCAAAAGCTAGAAAAATGTTTGCAAAATAGAATAAAGAGCAAAAAAACTGATAAAGACTATAAGGCAAGACTAGGAATGTACTTCAATGGTACAGCACTTGCCTGGCATGTGCAAGGCCCTGGGTTTGATCTCCAGCCCAATCCCACAAAAAAGAATATGTTCAATAGGAAATATGCAATTTATAGAACAGAATATAAATTTACTAATAAATGTCCTTAGTAATCATATTTTAAAGTTAAGATAATAAAGAGATTCTTTCTTATTTCTATTTGGGGTATTAGTTGCCTGTCACTGAGAGAAGTGTTCTTGTTCTTTGGCTGCCCATGCCAGGGATGTTGCAAGGATTGTCAACAACCATGCTTAGCTACACTATCAGTCTCTTCAGTTTCTGCTTCCTCTTGCTCTCCTTGGTGCCAAAGGGGTAACAAAATTTTTCTTCTGATATTGATATAAGGACTGCAGCTGGTCACTTCCAGAGAGTAGGAAGTACATGATAATGTGGCAATTTGTGGATATGCCAACAAAAGACATGGAATTAAAATACATTGAGAAGATTTTATTTGCATGTTCCATCACTCATGCAGGACTTGGATGGTCCACAACTCAATCACTATCATCTCTGAGAACTGATCAAAAATTTTTATTGAAAATGCTCTAAGTCAAACTTTGCAAGGTTTACTTTGGTTCCCTTAACATTCAGTGAGTGCAAATAAATGTTGAACCTGGTTGATTAATGAGAGAAATCATAACCAAAAATAACCTTAAAGGTTAGTTGTTTCGTCTTCTCGTGTTATATATAAAAAGAAACTAAGACTCGCAAGAACAAAGAGAGTATCACAATGTTAAGAAGTAAAAATTGTCAGGCCTCTAACTATTGCATTGAGCTTGATTTCCAGTCCTGCAGCTCTTTCTGTTGTGCCACATTTCCAAAGCGCCACAAGTGGAATATACAAATTTGTTAACAAAATTCCAGAATTGATCTATTTATTAGAATTCCATTCTTACTACAAATATGCATTTATCTTAGAAAAGTTGCTGCAAATCCTGGAGAGAATAAAGGGGAAAAGGCCGTCTCATTCCTGGGAAAGATTCTGATTTTGTATTCTGGAGAAAGATTGTATCATCTGATGGACATGACTTAATATCTCCAATAAAAAACAGGCAGTTATTATAATGTTTTCCTTTGGGGCAACAAAACCTGGATGCACAAATTAAAAACCAATATATATATATATATAAAACAACTGAGGTATCTGAAGTTTTAATATAAAAGTAGCTAGTTAATATACAGTTTCTATACATACGGTTTCAACATTACTTTTATAACATGAAACTTTCATAACTTCTTTAAGATAGATGAAATAGTTTCATGATAGGGTATGAAAAATTGAAAAATCTTAGAGACTAATCTAATCATCCAATGTACAGAATCTCAAAAATTGCAGGCTATAAAAATGCCACCTCTGTGTTGGCATGGATTGCCTGTCAAAAGTGAAAGACTCGAAGATTTTGAGTTTTGGTCTTTTTATTTTATTTAAGTGATGGTCAATTAAAAAGCTGCCCTGACAGCCCCAGGAGGAAGCAATCAGAATGATCTCTACTGGTCGCTTTATGAACACTTATTCTTCAAAGCTTTTTAAGCTACCACCAACTTATAATTCAAAATTCAACTAATGAAATTCAGGAATTTTTCCTCTCTTTTTAGATGAGACAGCAATTCTCTGTACACACATGTTCTGGAGATTAGAATCCAAGTTTGAGCAACCACTTAATCATCAGCATGGTTTTGTTGGTTTTTACCTTATTTCGCTTAAATAAACTACTGTCCTTGAACCTAATGTAGAAAAAAAAAACTTTAAAAGCAGGAACAACCTGAGAGCTCAACATTAAAGGCTGAACATTTTGCAAAATGACCCAGCAAAAGTAATGCCTTGCCCCCATTCACATAAAAGCTTCAGGCTACTACTAGAACTTGGATCCTCCAACCCTGAACCCAGTTTTATTTCATGCTGTCTCTACCAGTTGGAGTAAGAGATTCAAACAACAGTTCTAGTGCCATTCTATTAAGATTTTATATACTTTGGGTATATTTTGCAAAAAGCCTGCTTTTTATAGGCTTAAGAAAAGAATATCCCCCGCCCCCCCAACACACACACACACACACCATTTAAACCTGCATTGTTCATCTTTTCTGCTTTAAAGCAGTGAGTAGGAAATGCAAACAGAGCCATTTTAAGTTTGAACAAATTGCTGAATGGAGCTCAGTGCTGTCTCCTTCTGAAGCACTAATAAACATTTACATTTTGTAAATAGTAGAAGCTTTAGGTAAAAAAAAAAAAAAAAAAAAAAAAAAGCAAAATGAAGCCCAAATGATGTGTTGTTGGTGATAGAGAGCCTAATAATACATAATAGTAATCATCATGACAACAATAATGATAAATCTTGATCTGATGATGGGTCAGAAATAGAAAGCAATGAGCTTTGGAAGAAAAAAAATGAGACAGTTTATAGCATTCTCAGGAACACAGGTGCTCTTAGCTTCAGTCTGTTTCCTGGGCCTATGTGGAAACATCCACTGAAAAGAGACAGATGCTGTCTTCTTCCTGCTGTTTTTGAAACTTGCTTTTGTCTATTTCAGAATGAAGAGCTTGAGTTCTTGCATTGTCTAAATGGAATCCTCTGTCAAACTTGTAACACAAAAGCCTAGAGAAACTATGGTGATTGTGAGACTCCTTCATTGAGTCAAGGCTGTTTTCTTCTGTTGTTCCCTTTATGTTTATTTCTATCCTTATCACAGAACCTTGCTAATGCTCTTCATAGTTTGTTTGCTTGTTTTGCTATTTATTAATTTATTTTTGCTTCTTCACATACACTTTCCTATTTCCATGAAAATACATCTTTTAAATTTTTTTTTGCTTTACATTTTATTTCATTTTTAAAATTTTTTTTATTGGTTGTTCAAAACATTATATCTTTATGTCATTGTTATTCTTACTTTTGCCTCGGATCTTATACCTCTAAGGAGTTTTCTGGCCACACAATCCATGTTTGTGCCACCCTCATTCTGAGCACTGAGGCAATAAGTAACCCCAGAGGTGTGGGCCAGCTGGAAATAAAAGTTAAAAAAAAGTGATATCAAGAAATAAAGCAAAAGACATGGAAACAAATTTTTAAAGTATGGGCTTGATGGGTGGAAAAGTCCTGATGGTCTGATCCTAACAAAGGGGAAAAGCCCAGGAATGCTTTATTTATAGTGAAACACACCAAAGGAATTTATTGTGAGGAATAATTCTTCAAGGTAAAAAAGAAGCCAGAGGCTGTGGGGAAGTTGGTCTGACTGGGGACTTACCACTTGCATAGTAATTCTTCCTCCTGCAGGCAGCTAGTGCCTCAAGGCTAGTGGGGGCACTGGTATCTCTCTCAAGCTCTGGGGAGTTGCCTTTGAACTTAGGGCTGTCTGAGCCAATAAATTGTGCAGTATCACAATAAATTTCTTCAGTATCACAGGAGGTTTGCCAACAACGAAGCTGTCTCAGATCAGTGAGATTATACCTAGAGTTCATTCTCTGGGAAAACACCTCCACTTAGAAACACCCATAGTTCATTTGAGGCCTCAACCAACTGATATATGCCATAGGAAAAGATCAAGGAAAATGCTTTCCTCTGTCTATTTTATCAAGTTTTTCCAGTGCAGACAACATTACAATGATTGCTCAGCATAGTAGGAGAAGGAACTGGAGAACTTATTAACAAACATTAACCGTCTGTGCAAAGCAGGGCGTGCTTCAATGCTCACTGAGAGATCACTATCGAAATATTAAATGAGAGATTCAATGCTATTCAAGAAAATTAAGTTAGCTCCTCCTTTCAAAGAACAAAACAAAATAAATAATTTTTAAAAAAGATGACAAGATCCTTAAACTCTCATGTAACTGAAAAGAATCTGAAATATAATTCCAAGGCAAGGTAAATAAACCTGGCAGATGTATACAGCTTTGAGCTAGACTCCTATTCCTTAATGAATTCAAAAGATTGAACATCATACAGCCGAGGTTTTGGAAAGATGCATAGATCGAAAATTAGAAATACTATTTTCCATAATAATTAATTGTACTGATAATATTTTTAGAGCAAACAATTTTCAGCCAAAAAAAAAAAAACCCAACATAACAAAATCCTCTCAGATTTCTTTTATATGAACAATTCCATGGAGAAGGTTTCTGTTATTCTCTCCTCTCTCCAATCTTCAGTCTTTCTTAGTTTGACTAACCTCACTGAAAATGGAACAGAGGACTGACAACTTCTCTCAGTCTTCATCCTGCTTTTGATAGATGAAAACTGCCAGGGACCAAACAGCTGGAGGTTAATGGCAGCCTCTCCACAGAGCCTCTCCTCTGGATGGAGCCCATTGTAGAACCCTTCATGTTGCAAAAGACCAAATGATGATGGGCTTTGACATAGAGTGCCTACCATCTCTGGAACAACGATATTAAGCCATGCTTAATATTCAGTAAATCTGAAGAGAAAAAAATCTAAGACTCATTAAAATATTTTGTACACCACCAAAAATAAAAAAACATATATTCATTGGAAGAAGTGATAGAAATATTTCTACTAAAATATCTATATTGAAAGGCAGCAGAATACAACAGACACTAGTATGGCAGTATGTAAAAACGTGGATGTGTAACCGATGTGATTCTGCAATCTGTCTACGGGGAAAAAATGGGAGTTCATAACCCACTTGAATCAAATGTATGAAATATGATATGTCAAGAGCTTTGTAATGTTTTGAACAACTAATAATAAAAAAATTTATTCTTAAAAATATCTATATTGTAAGTGTATATAAAGTATACAATGTCTTGGTAAAACTGTTGAAGGCAAAGGAGGTGATAATATTAACTAAATAAGAAAATCTACACAGCAATGAAAACTATCATAGACCAAGTCCTATTATTACTGCAAGAAGCAAAATGCAGAATGAACTTTGTAGATATCCCAATTACAAGAGATAGATGAGAGTGTTCCATTCTAATGAGAAAAGTACACATGATTTCATAGGAGACATGAGTAATAGAGTAGAGAAATATAACTTTTCAATAATAGTCATTTTCGAAGAAGAAAACAGCAAATAAACAGTAATGATAATCAGAGGTAGAAAAGAAAAAAAAAGGCATGAAATTCAGAGTGGAATTCAGGCTGATGGTTCAGTTGTACAATTAATAAGCAGAAATGAGTAGTCAGTCATATGCTTAAAAACATTTCTAGATTTAAAATATTTCAAGTTTCCAAGGAGGAGGAAAGGTTAATTTTACTGATGTTAGAATCATACTAACTTCAGATGTGTCATCTTAAAACAAAAATAAATGCCAGATGACATAAAGCAAGTTCAGGAGAATAGGATATAAATGAATAACTCTGAGTCATCTCTGATTTTTTCCCACTATGTTTTTAAAGAAAACGTTTTCATTTAATATGTAAATCCAATATTACAATTCTGAAAATTGAACCAGAAAACATTATTTAAGTGGAAGGTTGCCTCTAAGATAACGTTGATTATGAATTTGTTTATCCATATGTTACCTCAATATGTAAAGTTTCTGTAAAAAACAAACAAATTTTCTGCCTGTGCCTACATTTAACTGGGTAAAAAACCTCAAAACACAACTGATTATATTTGAATATAATTTTTCAGAGCTAGACAAGAAAGAACATATATTTATGTAGGTTATATAGAGACTTTTATTTCAAAACCTTTATATATATTAAAAATCAACATGAAATCAAGTAGGTGAACTCTCAGTAGTTAAACTTGACTCTTCTTAAAACTAGCTAAATTTGTTGAATTTTGCATCTGATTTGTGAGTCATCATGTTGTTAATTAAGTTACTTTACTTTGCTATTAACTAACCATCTGAGCAATATACCTCTCCCTCAGCCCTTTTTAGTTTTTAAGAAAATCACTATAATTTGGATGAGGACAATTTGAAAGAATTGACATACTGTACAAATATGAGAAAACTTAAGGACTAATATAATTTTATGACAACATATTGCTAAATGATGAAATAAAAATTACTTTGAATTAATAGCAAAAGTAGTTAAATAATTAGTTTCTACATAATTATTTAAGAAAATATTGCTTGATTGTGGGGCAATGTATCTCTTTAGAAATTCTACATTATAGACAGTAATGGATTCCAGAAGTTTGGAAAATAATTATTTTTGGTTCACTATTTGTTCTTTAGAATCACAAATCATCCTTGTAAGGAAGTGTTATATAATTTATTCATGAATTTTAGAAATATTACCAGATGATATCTAGCATTGCCATGCATAAAAAAATAATCAGATACACAAAGTATTAAATTGGTATTCTTGTATCTATAGTAAAATGACAACAGACAGCAAGAGCCTTAAAATGTCCAAGGTTTTTTGGCATGGTAATTCAATTTCTAAGAATATTTCCTATAGAAAAAATAGGGGATAAACATGTATAAACAGCAGTATCCATCAAAGTTATTAATAAAAATTGAAAACAAACAAAATCTCCAGCAATAGAAAATTTCTAAATAATAAATAGTAACATCATATTATGGCAGTGCAATGATAATTTAGATTATATAGCCATTGTACAGTTTATCACATTTAAATTTTAAAAAGTTCTAGGAAACATAAATCAAAATTTGTGTGTTTGTGTGTTTGTGTGTGTGTGTTTGTGTGTGTGTGTGTGTAAAATTGAGGATTGAACCCAGAGCCACTCTAGCACTGAGCTGTACCCAACCCCCAGTTTTTCTTATTTTTTGTTTTGATTTAGGGTCTCAAAGGTGCTGAGGCTACCCCTGAACTTGCCAGTTTCCTGCCTCAGCCTCCAAAATGGCTGGGATTACAGGGAAATACTGCACCAGATTAGATCAAAATAGTAATAGTGGTTAACTTTTGGTTAGAGAAAAGAGAAGATTCTATAATATTTTATGTTTTTTTGTTTTCTCATCTGTATTGCTCGTGGAATTTAAAAGAAAAAAAATGAGAGTAAAGGAGGAGTATGGAGGTGCGTGGGGTCAGGACAGACTCTTGTCCATTTTGAAGAACATGGTGAACATTGAGTTTATATGGGTTTGAGTGGGTCATTGTGTGTCTATGTGCACGATATGCTTTTTCTTCTTTTTTGATAACCTTAAAGTTCTCCACATTTCTCTCTAATGCATTTATCCTGTTTCATATTTCTAAAATACATTACTTTAAAACTAGATTTCAAGTAATGCTTGAGGTAGTATGTGATCTTTTAGAGATCAATTCCTTGATGATAGAAATTCAAAGAATGACATGCTTCTTTAGTTATGTCTTTCAGTTGTTAGACCTAAGCTATTGATATTATGTTTCACGAAAATCAAGGGGAATTTTGAATTCTCAGACTAATGACCCTTTAACTCAGTTCCAAAACTAAAGTATTTCTTGCACATTAAAGAATAAAATGAAGGAATTCTCTAGTTCCTTATCTTAATCATGTTTCTATTACTGTCACAAAATACCTGAGATAAACATTTATACGGATTTGGCTCACAGTTTCAGATGTTCTGCTTGGCCCCCTAGCCTTGTCCCTATACCTGCAGGCATGCTGGGCACTGGTGGAAGAGAAAATCTGCTCATCTCATGGCAGCTGGGAAGCAAGGAGAGAGAAATGGGCTGGGATCCCAAGTTCCCCTTCCAGGGCTTGCCTCTGATGGTCTGGCTTTCTTCCACTGACCCTGGGGAACCTTCCGGAAGGTTCTACCACCTCCCAGTATTGTCTCAGACTGATGAGCAAGCCCATTAGCATATGGGACACAGAAGACACTTGAGAACCAAACCACAACAATCCTCTCTCTGGACTTTTCTAAAGACATAGAAATATAACAAAACTAATGTAGTCCAAACCAAAAGTCAATGATGTTTTTGAGCTTTACCAAACACAAATGCACAACTCTAACAGAAATTTCAACATGTGAATCTGAAATTTCTAAAAATGTATTATTCCCTAAGATAAAATGACATATCAATAAATGAGAGGCTAAGGGAATAAGATGTTTCCTTCCCCTGGCATTCTAGAAAGGATTGTTTAAACTAGTGTACCTCAATCTTTAGATGTAGATGAAAGATATTTAAATGGTGGCTTTTCAGACACAGAACTGATAAGGTGTTAATAATTTGATGATTATTAATCGGTTTCATTGAATAAAATATCATTCTATTTATTACATGCACTATTAACCCAACAGAGATCATATAGCTGAGGCCCTAAATTCAAACAATCTAATAATATGCATTTATTCTAATAAAATTATGAGACTCGAAATTTGGCTCCAACAAAATTTTATAATGAAATTTTCTTGTGTAAACATAATACTATTTTGCTGATATTTTCTCTTCTCCCTAAAATAAGGTTACTTATTATGTTTAATCTTTTAAAAATAATGTAACTTACATTATTAAGTTATGTTTCCTCTTTTAAAACATAACATAAGGCAGATCAAAAGATACAAGTAATGTCATGAAATAATGTCAATGGGCAGAATGGTATAGTTCTCTCTGCAAAAAATGTATTCTGTATTCAAAAGAAATTAAGTTTGAGGTTGACTTTGTTTTCACCCTGAATATGACCAGAAGAATGCTGTTTATCCTTCAAGGACTTTACTAAAGATCTTCCCCACGTTTCAGACAAGCATAAACCCCAGAGTCAGAAATAAAGCCATGGCATTCTGTGTCTCCATATCTTACAGAATAGCACTAATCCAATTGGTTATTTTTCCTCACATTCAGTCATTAGCCATGAATTCTTTAGGTGATGAGAGATCAAAAAGTTTATCATCTTTATATTCCCAAAGTCTAAGAAAGTGCCAATCATTTACAAGTATTCAATTGTGTGAAAAGAATGTCTGAAGAATAAATTGGTCCTCGTTTTACGTCAATGACAAAGCATTTATTACTCATTGCTGCAGGGAAGAATATATGCTATAGAAAACATGGAGTGTCTCAGCAAAACAGTGTTAAAAATAATTGTTCATAGTAGTTGGTTTGGGTGAGGTGATTTGGAGGAGGCTCTAAAGATGTGGGGGTTACTATAGACTGGATGCTACCAGAAAATGGGAACAAATTTACAATTGTATACTGCAATAAATCTTACGAGATTTATAAATTTATTCTTGTATGAGTCAAGGAAGACTCATACAAGAATAGATTTATAATCAGTAAAGAAAAAAAAAAGGAGCAGTAACGCATTTTGACTGAATGATGGGGCAGTTGGTATTTTTGTGGGTGGCAGAAGAAACTTGCTGTTATTTCTGCTTAGAGAAAATTATGAAGTGACTTTACTTTGTCTCATTATATCATTGTCTTAGAATAACCTTTTCGGAGGTTGGGATTCTTGAGATTATTTATGTCTAAAAGAGAATAACATGCCCTTGCCAAAAGTGCCAGGCCAGCTTCTGAATGTCAGGAATTACACTTTTGTTCTTTTCATTTACTTCTATCTATCACTTTAAAATTGATAAATTGTGTAACAAATTCTAAACTACTTGCAAATGAAGTTTTTGAACTAGTGAACCTATAAAATATTTCACAGACTATATTGTTGAACAAGGGTTATAAATAAAAGAAAATAGCATTTTTAAAGTAAATATTGCCTCTGCCTACTTGAAACAAAAAATATATGATGTCATTAACAGAAGAATTCGGGTGAAAAATTAGGTATTTGATTCACATGTCTTTTCTATGCATTTATACATAGAATAAAGAACTAGAAGAAAAAGGTGCTTAAATATTAAATTATTATATTACCTTTTTTAGGAAGCTTTTCTTGGTAACACCATTTACTAATCTTATACATTTTATATCTAAATGCAAAGTGACATAAGCCTTCCAATTATTTGGGTTCTTGTTTCCAACTACCCCCAACATTATTTTCATAGTGCGTTCCCTGATATATACTGAGCACTGAATTCATGCTTACTCCAAGCAAAATGTTGCAAAATCAAACTCACTGTCTCTCTACCAATAACTATTTGATACTTCTTTCTGTACTCTTTATCACATGAATAACATATTTTTAAATAACTACACAGATTTAACTTACCACCCTTAATTATATTCTAATTATCTCAGTTGTCCACAATAAAAACTTAATGTCAACTTGCATTGTGTGTTTGTGTGTATGTGTGTGTGTGTTTGTATGTGTTTTCCCTATTTGACACTGAACCTTTAGTCAAGCATATTGATTCATATACTGCCATGTTTAAGACTACGATCTCTGAAGTCTACTCAGACAATGACTACTCACATTTGAATTCTAACCCCATTAATTACTGCGCCTCTAAACTCTCCATTCTATGGGTGAAATATCTGAAAAAGGAGAGTAATAACAGTATCTGTCTTATAGGATATTTAATAGGGGTAATTGAGACCTGACAGCTAAAATAATAATAATAAACATATTAAACATAATAAACATAATAAACCCTTAAAAGTGTTTCTAATATTTTTCTCTATCTATATTTTACTTCCAGACCTTGTTTACTTCTTATTCTATCATCTGCTTTTATATCTATGGTCTCATTCTATGTTCCCTCTCCCACCCACTATAACTTTGTACTCCAGTTCTTTCTTTTGAATTCATCCAGATTAATCTATATAAACTTTTAGTAATTTAATACAGGTCAGATACATCTGGTCTAATTATGTGCTTATTGAAAAACTTAACTATATTCTCTCCTAAGAAAATGCTTAATGAATCTCCATACTGCTTTCCATATTGGCTGCACCAATTTGCAGTCCCACTAGCAATGTATGAGTGTGCCTCCCCCTCCCACATCCTCACCAACACTTATTGTTGTTTGTCTTCATAATAGCTGTCATTCTGACTGTAGTGAGATGATATCTTAGAGTAGTTTAGATTTGCATTTCTCTAATTGCTAGAGACAATGAACATTTTTTTCATATATTTGTTGATTGATAGTATATTATCTTCTGAGAAGTCTCTATTCAGTTCCTTGGACCATTTATTGATTGGGTTATTTGTTTTTTTGGTGCTTAGTTTTTTGAGTTCTTTATATACCCTAGAGATTAGTGCTCTATCTGATGTGTGAGAGGTAAGGATTTGCTCCCAAGATGTAGGCTCTCTATTCACCTCACAGATTGTTTCTTTTGCTAAGAAGAAACTGTGAAAGGGACCACCATTTGACCCAGCTATCCCTCTCCTCTGTCTATATCCAAAGGACTTAAAAACAGCATAATACAGGGACACAGACACATCAATGTTTATAGCAGCACAATTCACAATAGCTAAACTGTGGAGTCAAACTAGATGCCCTTCAGTAGAGAAATGGATAAAAAAAAATGTGGCATATATACACAATGTATTTTTACTTAGCAATAAGAGAGAATAAAATCATGGCATTTGCAGGTAAACGGATGGCGTTGGAGAAGATAATTCTAAGTGAAGTTAGCCAATCCCCAAAAAACAAATCTTGAATGTTTTCTCGGATATAAGCTGACTGACTCATAGTGGGGTAGGGATGGGGACCGTGGGTGGAAAAGATGAACTTTAGATAGGATGGAAGGATGGGAGGGGAAGAGAGGGAGCAGGGGGTTAGCAAGAATGGTGAAATGTGATGGATATCATTATCCAAAGTACATGTATGAAGACACGAATTGGTGTGAATACTTCATACACAACCAAAGATATGAAAAATTGTGCTCTATATGTGTAATAAGAAATGTAATACATTTTGCTGTCATTTATTTTTTAAAAATCAATACAAAAATTTTTAAAAATAAACTGCTTAATGATTAGAGGCTTTGATGTTCAAGGTTTTAAACAATTCAACTTCATTAATGCAGTTATTCATTCCTTTCTTTATTTAAAAATATTTATTGAGCACTCCTATGAGCATTTATCTTTCACTTCTTGCTATTTCTAAAATATTCCAGGTGTTTTCTCTCATGAAAATGTTTTTCATGGTACTTTCTATAGTAAATGTCCAATTTTCTTCATTTTAAATTGTTTTATTTTGTTCATAATTCCTTTCATGTAACACAGGTACAAACTTATCTTGTATTGAAACTCCACAGCATTGTTTCCATTAGCTTTTGGGTTTTATATTATTTTCCTAACCACAATGTATGTTATGAACTGACCCAAGCATATATATGGTCATGCATATCTATTAAATTATTTTTGAATTTTTAAGTATGAAGTTGATTAAATTCAGCTATTCTGTACAATCTGATTTCAAGGTTTTGAAACTTAGTAAATTGCAGGTTTACTAAATTCTGCCCAAGATATATATATTTTTAAAGCATTTATTAGGAAGCAATCATTTCATACAACATATTCAGTAAACAATAAATTTCAGCAATAACTTTGGGTGGTATAAACACTACCTTATATTGAACAGTAATGCCAAGTACATGCAAAACATTTCTGAATGGGGAATTCTCCCCCTTTCAGTTGATATCAGGGACTTAGAATCATTCTTTAAAAAAAAAATATATATATATATATATATATATATATATATATATATATATATACACACACACACACACACATATATATTTAGTTTTAGGTGGACACAATATCTTTATTTTATTTTTATGTGGTGTTGATGATCGAACCCAATGCCCTGAGCATGCCAGGCGAGTGTGCTACCATTTGAGCCACATCCCCAACCCTCAGAATCACTCTTAACTGAGGACCATTCATAAATAAAATTTCTTATGATGTCCCTAATGAAGCAGCAAAAGGTCTCTATAGATTCTGATTTGAAAATATCTAGCTCATTGACATTTCTCAATTCTTTTAATTCCATCAATGAAAATCTATTTTAAATTTAAATTATACTAAATAATATGCTTCTTGTTGAAAAAATAACAAACTGATGTTAGACAAAGGTGTTAAGAAAGACATAAAATGATTGTTAACATGCCTGATAACCTAACCATCCACAGAGGATACATTTTGAAGTAGAATAATTGACTTCCCCTAACATTACAGAATAAACTGACACACATATTTAGTATTACTTGAAGTAAATTATAGACATTGCAGTAACAAAATTTGTAAGTGATAGAGGTGATAAATTTGTTTTATATTCAGTGTTACATAATGAAAGATATTCCCTAATTAGATACTTTTCTTTTCATTGAAATGAATTGAACAAAATGCTGACATAAAAATCTAATGAGACTTTTTTGGCCATGCTAACCAGACTAATGATATTACTGGCATTTTAATCCCGAAAACTATTAACCTAAAAGTTTTGTCCAACTTAAAGATTTGAATCACCATGAAAAAAATAAATTTAATACATGTTTGCTTTAAGGGATAGTTTCAAAATCTATCTGGTCTTCTGAATTCATTTTCATTTCCTTTTTCAACTTCTTTTTTCTTATATCTTTTTTCTTTAGTTCTGGGAAGTCAATTTATCAATGTTCAACCAATATATTTGGATTATCTCTTAGACTTGGTAACAAACATGTTGTTTCAAAGAGACATATGATAAGATCTGCTATAATAATAATGGATTTATCCATCCTCTATTAAATTTAATGATTGATTTGTAGAAATCTGAGACAATTTCATAAAGTACATATGTACTAAGAATTTTATATGTTTTTGTTAAGTTTTATTATTAATCTTATTTCTTCTAATTCTAATAAATTCTTTTGTGATAAGTTCTACTCTACTAATTTTTAACCCAAACAGTTACAAGAACTGTAGATTGTTTTTAAATGCAATGTGACAAATTACCAAAAGCAAGGCAGCTTGAATCAATGCACATTTATTATCTTATAGTTTCCATGTGTCACTGGTCCTGGTTCAGCTTTGCTGAGTGCTCTCTGTTCAGGATTTCAATCTCATTTGGTATTTGAGTTGCTTTCCAAGTTCACTTGTTGTTGACTTGCAGCTGTAAGGAAGAGGCTAAATTTTTTTCTATTGGCTATTGGATGGGAGTTACTCAGAGTTCCTAGAGGAAACCTTCAGATCTCAGCCGTGAGGACCTCTCACAATACCTTTACTTCCTCCTCCAAATTGTTTTGACTCATTTATTGTAAAAATGTCTCTATTACTACTTCATGTTGTAGGGATCTTTGTCTTTAATTAACAGGGTATTCTATGAAACAGATGATGGGACAGGATTAGACATGAAAGTAATATTGTAGGGGAAATACCTGTAAGAGGAAATGAGAAGGGATCAGGGAAAGTCTAGAAGGGTCCTCAGTTGAAATTAGTAGATTACAAGAAGTGTACCCTAATCAGTGGATTAATTCACATATAAATTAACTGGGTGCTAACTGTAGGCAGATAGGGTATGGCTAGAGAAAGTAAGTAACTGGGGGCATGCATTTGGGGTTTATATTTTGTCACTGGTGAATGGAGTTCTCTCTGCTTCCTGGTTGACATGTCCTTCTGCCATGATATTCTGCATTGCTTTGGGTCCAGAGCTATGGAGTTGACCAACCACATACTAAACTTAATTACTAAAGGATTGAAATGACTTGAAGACTGAGCTTCAGACTTTATGGAAAAAAAATGTCAATTTCTTTAGCCTTTCCCTTACCTTTAGAATTCTAAGTCTTCCAAGTGAAAGTATTGAGGTCAATCTTTTTGCTGAGACCTAACCCCAAATACTTACCTCTTTCACTCCATGTTTGATGCAGAAACATCTCCTCACCTTCTAAGACCTTGGCTTCAAATAAGCAAATTTTTTGAGAATAAAAGCGATTCCAAATATTAGGTTCACTTTTATGGGTATCCCTCTTTTGGGGACAGGAAGATATTGGTTTTTCTAATTTATGCTAACTTGTTGGCTTTTTGATATGTTGTTCTGTTATTTTGTATGGATTTTTAGTGCCTAGAGGTTAAAGCTGGTCTGAAAAAAGATAAAATAATACTATTGAAAATAGAAAATCCATTTAAAATGTTTTAAGAAAAAGAAAAATGTATACAAGGAAGAAAATTTTTTTCTTGTTAAACTTATTCTAGCAAAATTTGGTGCCATCATTATGATAACAGTAACGTAACCAGATTTTACTCTATATTTTATAATTCATTGAGCTTTGACTAATATTATTTAAAATGACAATATACATGAAAATGTACTATAAATCTTGTTAAATTTATTTCTTAATACAAAATGATGATTTTGACTCCTTTTATATATTTCTATCACTTTCCATATATGTGATGTTGGTGAAGTTACTTATATTTTCTAATTCTCATTTTCATCAGATATAAATTGAGAAAATAAGTAAAAGTATTTAAAATATCCAAAACCAAAGTCATATTTTAGAATTTTTAAGACTAGGACTGGGAATGTGGATCAAGCAGTAGTGTGCTCGCCTGACAGATGTGCTGGATGCTGGGTTGATCCCCAACACCACATAAAAATAAATTAAAGATATTGTATCCAACTAAAAAATAAATATTTTTTAAAAAAGAATTTTTAAGACTAACTTCGAAGAAATAAATATTTAAATGAAAAATTTTTTTTTCAGAATGATTTATCATTTACTATATTGATTATTGTCTATATTGCAGTCAAATTCTTTAACTGAGTGTTCCTTCCACTTATATACTACTTATTTTTTAGTGTTCTCAAAATCACAAATGTTACTTTTACACATTTTCAAGAATACTTTTTTATGTAAAGTGAGAAGCATATTCATATAGATTAAATCACTGTTAATAACTAAGTTGAGATATAATTTATCCTTTCAAATTCAGTGAAGAGACTATAGTTTAAATATTCATAAGAGAGTTAAAAATGTAAGAAAAATCTATTTAATTTTAAAATTGAATATTAAATAGTAAAATTTGGACAGATAAATAGTAAAAATCATATGTTTCAATTTCAAAGTTAAGGTCATATTGAACATTTTTAACCAAAGAGTACCGATTAAATATGTGCCTAGTAATTATCCAATTTGAAGATAAAAGTGGTGCTTATTATAGGATACAAGAAAAGATATTTTATTTGAAATGCATTTTCCTGTAAGCAGGTAGGCAAGTTAAACACATTTTACCCATACATAATTAACACTTCCAATACACTTGAAAAATAAATGGGAAAATTAATCTTGGTATTTGAAAGTGTTACATGTTATATAATTGGAAACAAATAAAAATGTCATTTCTGCTATGCTTGCATCATTACATGCTATTTTTTAACCCTATGAGAAAGAACTATATTTTTGAAAGCAGTAGTCAAACATACTAATAATTACATAACTTATTTGGGTTTTTCAATCCTTTTTTATTGCGAAGATATTAAGTTTCAAAGTAAAATTCCAGGTCAATTCATCCCAAAGTATAGACACAAGACTAGGCAAAGTTCAGAAATAAATGGAACTAATAAAAAAATATATACATCACTATTAAAAAAGTATATCTATATCATTCCTTGCAGTCACAGGGAAAAAATTTGACAATAGTTTACGCAAGAATAGAACTTTTCTTCACTTAAACTTTTATATATTACCTAAATTTCTGGCACACAAAAATTTCTTGGTGGGCCATTACTCATTAATTAGAATATCTAAAATCCAAACACTTACAATATCAATTTCTATGATAAAGAAGAATAAAAGAAACACTTATTCACTACTGGGAGGAAAGGGAAAACATAGAATCATTTTGGAAGATAGTTTGTAGATTTTTACAAAACTAAATAATATAATTTTACCATGATATCCAGTAATATCATTCCCAGGTATATACTGAACTGAACTGAATATATATATTTACACAAAAACCTGAGTGTAAATGTTTATAACAACTGTAGTCATAACCACCCCAAACTGAAAATCACCAAGATGACCTTCAACAAATGAGTGGATAAATAAACTGCCACACACCCATATAATAGAATATTAATCAGTAATAAAATGAAATGAGTTATCAAGCCAGAATGAGTCTGATATACATTTTCTAAGAGATAGAAGCCAGAATGAAAAATCCACATAAGTAAAGAACCAAATCTCCTATGCAGAAAAATCCCAAATAATTTATGTAAATACTTCACCCTGAAGGACATGAAAAATGGCTCCTCAGTTCTTAAATGTGGCTGCATATAGCATTTTCCTTCCAATGAGTACAACGTGGGCAGCAGGGGATTGGTGGGGGGAGATAAAGGTCATTTCACAAAGGCAAAACATGTCAAATACTACCTCAGCTAGGAGATAAATATTAATATCTACAGTGATAAGCCACATTGAAAGAATTTATAATCTTGATAGGATGAAAATGGTATTCTGTAGTCTACTTCTCAAAAATATATGATTTTAGAATAATTATCAGAACAGTGTAAGAAAAATCTCAATTGAAGTATATTCTACTGGAATACCAGTACTCCTCAAAATTGTCAAGGTCTTGGAAAACAAGAGAAGTCTAAGTAACTGACATAGCAAAGATGATCTGAGGAGACATGAAGAATGCATATAATGATACCCTGAATGGGATTCTAGAATAGTTCCTAGTGCGAAGAAACACCTTTGTCACTTATTTTTATCAACAAAATTAATCCAGAATTGATGATGATAGTGATGAGAGCTCTGTCAACAACAACAACAAGTTGCAATTCTTTGTCTAGTTTCTAGTTCTAGACCAGTTTTCAGACCTATAACCCACTAATTAGGTTAGTGGTCAAATCCTATGAACATAAACCTTATAGAACTATGAAAAGAATATTTAGTAGTACTTAAACTAGTCCCTCCCCAAACAAACCTAAGGATAACTTTACTTACATAACAATATTATGAATAAAGGGAATATTAATATCTTTTGAGGATTATTAGATCCAAGGGCATGATTGGTATTCATATCCAGAGCACCAAATACATGTTTAACATCATTAAAATGAGAACTATAAAATTAAATAATATTGTCAAAACAATAATTTCAGTGATGTGAAAATTAAACAAAGCCATAAAACAAAATGCAAAGTGTCTATTAATGAAAAAGTACTTAAATTCAGATACTGCAAATCATTAGAAATTATTTGATATTAAGAATAGAAAAAAAATGATTAGGGAAAATAGAACAGAAACTTGAAGATCTGTCCTGTGGGGCAGCATGTAGTACATAACTATGTATAATAGTGAGCATAAAAGGAAAGAAAAGAAAAAGAGGGAAATAAACCCACATGAAAAAAAACTGGTTTGTTAAGCTCTACAGAATATTATGAAAATATTAACTAAACAAGAAGCTATAAAAGACCTAAAGAAGAAAAGTACAAAGATCTCCACATAGACACAAAAAGTCAAATGGTGTAAAACCAAATCTTTCAAGCCAAAAGATGAAAATGACAAGTCCAGTAAAGAAAATAACACAATTAACAGCCAACTTCTCATCAGACAACATGGGATTATAAAGGCAGTAAAATGCTAATTTGTAAGGTTAAAGAATACAAATAAACCTTTGAACTAAGAATTCTACACCCAGTAAAATGCTTATTCAAATTTGAAGGTGAAATCCACAACCAAATAAATGCAAACTAAAAAATGGGGGAAAAATTTTTCAATATTAGATTTGACTTCCATGAAATAACATAACAAATCCTTTACACTGAAAAGAAATAACACAGGATGGTAACTTAGAAATCCAAGAAGAAATTAAGAGAACCAAAAAAGCTGAATATAAAAGATAAAAATAAAAGTTTCTTTAGATATAGTCTTTTTTCTTTCTTTGTGATTCTTTAAAAAGATAAAAGTTCATGTAAAGCAAAATGTAATTAGAATACTGTGCTTTAGGTTTCATAATCCATATAGATGTATATAACAATCCTGATACAAAGAATGAGTGAGAAAATTGAACTTTATTAAAGTTCTTATATTTTAAGTAGAATTGAATTAGTATTAATCTGACATAAAATATCATAAATTGAAATAAGCTGAAACATTGAACAATTAGCCAAACAATAAAGTGAATAAAAAATTAACATAGATGGTGAAATTGTACCTTATAATATTTACTTAATATATGTGGAAACAATAAAAGTGGAAAAGAAACATATTTTGAAACAAATAAAATCTATACAAAAATGTCAGATATAAACATATCAATAATGACATTAAGTATATGCGGACTAAACATACCAATGAAATGGCAGAGACTGTCTAACTAAACTTTTAATATTCCATACCTTTCTGCAAGACACAGTTTATATTCAAAGCACATATAATTTGAGAGTAAATGTCTAAGAAAAGATACAAAATACAAACAGTAACTCTAGAAGTGGTGGGGTGCATATATTAGTGGCAGATTAAACAAGATTTTAAGTTAAGAATTGAAAATTGAAACAAATACAGTACACAATACACATCAGAAAGATATTTAAGATTACCTAAAGGAAAAACTGACAGAAAGGAAAGAACACATGGGATATTTCATAATGTAAGTATTAGTAACTGAGTACCTTACCAAAAGTTAAGTAAGAATACAGACTGGACCAGTATTAAAAAACTTGAGTAGCATTGTCAACCAACTTGATCATTTATGGCATATTCCACCAAATATAAACAGAACTCACATTCTTTTTTAAGTCCATATGAAACATATTCCAGTATAGACCATATACTGAGCCATAAAATAGTCAAATAAATTTAGTGATTGAAATCATACAAGATGTATTTTCCAATGGAAAAAGAATTAAATTAGTCATACAAAAATTCATAAGGTAAATCGCCAAATATTCAGAAGTTAAACATAATGATCATAGGGCAAAGAAGAAATAGGCTAAACAAAAGGAAAATAAAAATACAACATATCAAAATTGATGAGATGCTACTAATCAGCACTTAGAAATTTGTCATTTTTAAATGTCTCAGGAAAGAAAAAATATTTTAAATAAATCTAGTTTCTTACCTTAAGAAATCAAAGAATGAGGACTAAACTAAATTCAAATCAAGCAGAAGGAAAGAAATAATGATAATTAGAGTAGAACTTAGGAAAATATTAGGCAGAAAAACTCTAGAAAAATTAATGAAAATAGAAGTGAGTTCTTTGAATAGATGGATAAAAATAACAGATCTTAGAAAGTGTGAATAAGGAAAGACAGAGAGGGGAAGAGTGGACAGAGAAAGAAACAGATCACTAGAATCAAACATGTAAAAAAGAGATGTTACCAAAAACCCCTGAAAAATTGAAAACATTATAAAGGAATACTATTAACAACTGTACGCCCATGAGTTGACAATTTAAACTAAATTGCAAATTTCATTCCTGCAAAGACACCAATTACCAAAAATGCTCAAGAAACAGAATGTTATATTAGTAATTAAATATCTTCTGACAAAGAAAAGTCATGCTCAGATGACTACACTAGTAAAGATTTTCTAATATTACAAAAAATATAATAATCCTTCACAAATTATTCAGAAAATATAGGAGGACACAATACTATGTATTCTTTGAGGCTAGAATCTTTGTGAAACTAAAGCAGACAATACATCCCAAAAACAAAATATTAACACAGAGAAGATAGCAATATATAAAATAGATTATATAGCATCATCATTTTGGATTTATATAAAAATGCAATACTAATTATTCTAATTCAAAACATTGATAAAGACTAACATAAAAGATCATTTCAATAGATTCAGATAAAGCAATTGACAAATTCAGCATCCATTTCTAATCAAATATTTAGAAAACAAGAAATAGAAGAGGATTTTCTCAAATCAATAAAAGGGTCTACCAAAACAAAACCAACCAACGAACCCTAATGTCATACTTCATGGTAAAAGATTGATAATTCCCAAGATTAGAAAAAAGACAAGGTGTCCATTTTTACTGTATATATTCAATATTGTGCTAGTGTCTATTTAGTACCATTAGGAGGAAAAAGAAATATTAAAAACTCCAAATTCAAATGACAGAATTAAACTATCTCTAGCTACAATATATTATGCTCCATGAGAAAATCCTGAGGAAACTATTCACAGAAACACATACATCTCTAATATAACTGATAAAGAAAATTTTAATATGCTCACAGATTATGGAATCAACATACAAAAATCAATTATACTTTTATATAATCTCAATGCATACACTAAAATTGTAGTTTAAAAAATTCTACTCATGACCTGTCCCACATCACCACAATCCAAGAGTTCCAAAGGCAGAGCCTGCCCCACCCTGCACAATTGCAGCCTGGAGTTCTGGGGGAGAGCAACCCCGTACCCACATGGGAAACCACCCCACACTGGGGTTCCTTATTCATCAAAGTGTGGCTCCACAGCCCAACATTAGGATACATATAGGCTTGAGGCTGCCACCACCATGAAACTGGGATATAATTTCTTCTATCAAGAGACAACAATAAGGACCTGGTAAAACATCAGAGGCTGCACCAGAGGTTTCTCTAGTAGGGGTGCTAACAGTTATCCTGTTGTTGGGGTAATAGTGAGTCTTGCATGTGGTTGCTTATCTCTTGTTTCTCCTAATAAGAGCCAGCTTCTTATGATTATTCATTTACTAGTCATATAATCCAATACCTCTACATTCTCACAGCCTACATCATACACATCCTAGCCAACCCCCAGTCCCCGCTCCCACCATCAGAAACAGTAAAATATTATGCAAACCTATTGACTATATGGTAGAAGATAACTAAACTCATCATTTCTGATTATAGTGACAAAACTGTAAATGTAAAAATAGAAGCTAACAGATATATGGCTGCACATTGGGTACATTGAATGCTATAATATTGATCTTTCCATTAAAAGTGAGGTATCGGTAACCTGAAGGCATCCTATAAGACAATAGGGCAGAAACTACACATATCTACACTGCAAGACAGGAAGACACATAGACATCATGAAAATGCAAGGGAGGAAAATGCCCCAAATAAATCAAGACATTACAACAATAGAATCCATAGATAGTGCAGTAGGTGAAATGTCAGAGAAAGAGTTCAGAATATACATAACTAAAATGATTTGGGAATTAAAGAATGACCTAAGTGATTGGATATAAGCAAAAATTGATCACTCCAACAAAGAGATAAGAGAGCATATACAGGTTGCAAGAGATTACTTCAAGAAAGAGAGATACTGAAAAAAAAAACCAGAAATGCTTTAAATGAAAGAAACAATAAGCCAATTCAAAAACTCAATAGGTAGCATCACCAATAGACTAGACCACTTGGAAGAAGAACCTCAGACAAGGAAGACAAAAATTCAGTCTTGAAAATAAAGTTGACTCACAGTGAAGATGGTAAGAAACCATGAACAGAACATGCAAGAATTATGGGATACCATCAAAAGACCAAATTTAAGATTTATCGGAATAGGGAAAGGTTCAGAGATTCAAACCAAAGGCATGCACAATCTCTTCAAAGAAATAATATCAGAAAATTTCTCAAGCATGAAGAATGAATTGGAAAATCAAATACAAGAGGCCTATAGAACACCAAATGTACAAAATTACAACAGATCTACACCAAGACACATTATAATGAAAATACTTAGCATACAGAATAAAGATAGAATTTTAAAGGCTGCAAGAGAGAAAAATCAGATTACCTATAAGGAAAGACTAATTTGGATCTCAAAAGATTTTTCAACCCAGACTCAAAGCCAGGAGATCCTGGAACAACATATACCAAGCTCTAAAAGATAATAGATGCCAACCAAGAATCTTATATCCAGAAAAATTAACCTACAAATTTGATGATGAAATAAAAACCTTCCATGATAAATAAAAGCTAAAAGAATTTACAGAAAGAAAGCCTGCACTACAGAACATTCTTGGCAAAATATTCCATGAGGAGGAAATGAAAAACAACAATGAAAAGCTGCAAAGAAAAAGAAGGAGAGAGAAAACTCAAATTACTAGCATCTGTGATAAAAATGGAAATAGTACAATGGACACTACAGAAATACAGAAGATAATTAGAAATTATTTTGAACATTTGTACTCCAATAAAATGAAAAATATTGAAGCATGGACAAATTTCTAGAGGTATATGATATGCCCAAACTAAATCAGGATGATATACACAATTTAAATGGATCAATTGCAAGCAAGGAAATAGAGGATGCCATCAGAAGCCTACCAACCAAGAAAAGCTCAAGACCAGATGGATACACAGCTGAGTACTCCAAGACCCTTAAAGAAGAACTAACACCAATACTTCTCAAACTGTTTTATGAATAGAAGGAATACTTCCAAACACATTCTATGAGGCCAATATCACCCTGATTCTAAAACCAGATAAAGACACATCAAAGAAAGAAAACTTCAGATCAATATTTCTAATAAATATAGATGCAAAAATTCTCAATAAAATTCTGGCAAATTGAATACAAAAACATATCAAAACACTAGTGCATCATGATTAGACAGGGTTCATCCCAGGAATGCAAGATTGGTTCAACATATGGAAATCAATAAATGTAATTCATCACATCAATAGACTCAAAGATAAAAATCATATGATCATCTCCATACATAATGAGAAAGCATTTGATAAAATACAGCATCACTTCATGTTCAAAACGCTAGAAAAACTAGGGAAAATAGGAACATACCTCAACATTGTAAAGGCTATCTAAGCTAAGCCCCAGATCAATATCATTCTGAATGGAGAAAAATTGAAAGCTTTCCCTCTAAAACCTGGAATAAGATAGGGATGCCCTCTGTCATTACTTCTATTTAACATAGTTCTTGAAACTGTAGCCAGAGCAATCAGACAGACGAAAAAAATTAAAGAGATACAGACAGGAAAAGAAGAACTCATCACTATTTGCAGACGATATGATTCTATACCATTCCAAAACATTCCACCAGAAATCTCCTAGAGCTAATGAATTCAGCAAAGTAGCTGAATATAAAATCAACACCCATAAATCAAAGGCATTTCTGTACATCAGTGACAAACCTGCTGCAAGAGAAACTAAGAAATCTACCCCATTTACAACAGCCTAAACAACAACAACAAAAAAACTTAGAAATAAACTTAATGAAAAAGATGAAAGATCTCTACAATGAAAACTACAACACACTAAAGAGAGAAATTAAAGAAGACCTTAGAAGACGGAAATATTTACCTTGTTCTTAAATAGGCAGAATTATTATTGTCACAATGACCATACTACCAAAAGCACTATATAGATTAAATGCATTCCCAATCAAAGTTCCAATGACATTCCTTATAAAAATAGAAAAAGAAATCATGAAATTCATCTGGAAAAATTAGAGACTCAATTAGCCAAAGCAATCCTTAGCAAGAAGAGTGAAGCTAGTGGCATTATTTATTCTAGACCTTAAACTATACTAAAGAGCAATAGTAACAAAAGCACCATGGTATTGGCACCAAAATAGACTGGTAGACCAATGGAACAGATTAGAGGACACAGAGTCTAACCCACATAATACAGTTATGTCATACTAGACAAAGGTGCCAAAAACTTTCACAGGAGAAAAGATAGCCTCTTCAACAAATGGTGCTGGGAAACTGGAAATCCAAATGTAAAAACATGAAATTAAACCTCTATCTCTCACCACGTACAAAATCAACTCAAAGTGAATCAAGGACTGAGGAATTAGATCATATATCCTGCACCTAATAGAAGAAAAAGTAGGCCTAAATCTTCATCATGTTGGATTAGGCCCCAACTTCCTTGAAAAGACTCCTACAGTGCAAGAATTAAAACCAAGAATCAATAAATGAGATGGACTCAAACTAAAAAGCTTCTTCTCAGCAAAAGAAACAATCAGTGAGGTGAATAGAGAGCCTACAGAAAGGGAGGAAACCTTTAACACATGCACATCAGATAGAGCACTAATCTCTAGGATATATAAAGCACTCAAAAATCTTAACACCCAAAAAACAAATAACTCAATCAACCAATGGGCCAAGAAACTGAACAGATACTTCTCAGAAGAGGATATACAATCAATCAACAAACATGAAAAAATGTTCAACATCTCTAGCAATTAGAGAAATGAAAATCAAAACTACTCTAAGATTTCATATCACTCCAGTCAGAATGGCAGCTATTAAAAATACAAACAATAATAATTGTTGGCGAGAATGTGGGGAAAAAGGCAACCTCCTACATTGCTGGTGGGACTGCAAATTGGTGCAGCCATTCTGGAAAGCAGAATGGAGATTCCTTGGAAAACTGAAAATGGAACCACCATTTGACCCAGCCATCTCCTCGGACTAAACCCAAAGGATTTAAAAACAGCAAACTACAGGGACACAGCCACATCAATGTTTATAGCAGCACAATTCACAGTAGCTAAATTATGGAATCAACCCAGATGCCCTTCAGTAGATGAATGGTTAGGAAAACTTTGGTATATATACACAATGGAACATTATTCAGTATTAAAAGAGAATAAAATCATGGTATTTGCAGGTAAATGGATGAAGTTGGAGAATATAATGCTAAGCGAAGCAAACCAATCCCCAAAAAACAAAGGCCAAATGTTTTCTTTGATGTGAGGATGCTGACTCAAAATGGCAATGGGAGGGAGCATGGGAGGAATGGAGGAACTTTAGATAGGAAAAAGGGGAGGGAGGAAAAGCTGGGGAAAGAGATAGGAATGATATTGGAATGAGTTAGACATCATTACCCTAAGTACATATATGAAGACACAAATGGTGTGAAAATACTTTGTGTACAATCAGTGTCTTGAAAAATCATGCTCTATATGTGTAAATGAAATGAATTGCATTCTTCCATCATGTATAATAGATTAGAATAAATAAATAATTTAATTTAAAAATTCTATTTATAAAAAGTAACAAACAATAATGCTTAGGATTGAATTTAACTAAACAAATGTAAGACTTCAATAAAAGCTACAAAAAAAAATCCTAGGAGAAATTTGTAAATGTCTAAACAAACTGTTAAGAATCACATGTTTAGAGATTAAAATCATCAATAACTTTTATGATGACATTTTTTCCCAAATTGATCTGGAGTTCAATAAAATTTATTTTTTATCAGCATAAAATCATGTTGGATATTGACAAGTCAATTATTAAAATTATTATGCAAATGTAATGACTTTTAAATAGACAAAGTAATATTGAGAAAGAATAAAGCTGGAGTATATATAGCATATGATTTCTAAATTTACAAGCAAGCCACAGCAACCAAGATAATACACTTATAAGAATAAATACAGATAAATAGAACAAAATTAAAAATATAAAAACCTTTTAAATTTGGTTAGTTTTTGTTTGAATTTTTTTTTTTTTTTTTTGCACGAAACCAAAGGATGGAATTTTCAGCAACTGGTCATGGAACAATAAAATATCCCTAAAAAAAAAAAAGAACATAGAGCATTACCTCACAGCATATAAAAAATTAACTGGGCCACACATGTAAATATAACAGCTAATATTACAAAATTTCTAAGGTAAAACGTAGCATATAATTTTCATAGCCTTGGGCTAGGCAAAAATTTCTTGGCTTCAGTACTGAAATATAACCTATGAACAAAAACACAGTTGAATTTAACTTTATGAGCATTAAAAAAGGTTTGTATTTAAAAACACACCATAAAATAATTAGACAAGGAATATTTTTTGCAAATCATATGTCCAATGTAGAATTTTTATCCAGAAAATATAAACTTTTACTAACTAATGTTTAACAAAAATTCTAAGTAAACAATGTACAAAAGGTTGAATAGATATTTCACCAAAGAACAATTGTGAATGTCTAATAGGCACATGAAAAGATGTGAAATATTTTTAGTACTTGGGGAAATGCAACTGAAAACACAATGAGATACCAACACATACATGATAATGGCTATAATTAAAAAGACATAAAACAAGTGTTGGCAAGGATGTGGAAAAATAGTAACCCTCATATATTGCTGGTGGGAATAAAAATGGCTTAGCTACTTTGCAAATGATTTTGGCAGTTCTTAAAAAAAAAAAACACAACATGCATCTACCATATGGTCCCATCTTTCCACTCCTGGGTATTTACTCAAGAAAAATAAAAGCATATGTCCATGGGAAGACTTGTATATGAATGATCATAAGAGTATTATTCACAGCAGCACCAAACTGGAAAGAACCCAAATGTATATCAGCCAGTAAGTGGGCAAACAAAATGTGTTGTATTTATACCATGTTTTTCAGATGAAAGGACATATATCATATTATTACATTTATTAGAAATGTCCAGAAATGACAAAGCTACATAAACTGAAAACAGATGAACATGTAGGTATGGTGATGGGAATAGGAATTGACTAGAAATGTGTAGGAGGTAATTATTGTGCAAGTAAAACTGTCTTAATATTGTTTATTAATAGTTCAATATTAAGTTGTGATGTCTATTTATTACAATTTCTTTCTAATTTGCTTCAAGGGCTCCCTCTTGAGAGTGGTCTTAGTCAAGATAGTCACTGTCTAGGAGAGCTCTTACAGGAGGGTGGAGGGAACAGAGGACTTAGGTTTAGGTATGTGTCAGGTGAGATATAATAAAGAAGTTCAACCAAAATGCATGAAATAGAAGGAAATGTTTATTCATAGGTCTCTGAAGAGTTAGGTGCCAACAGGAGGTCAGTAGATGGGAAGTCCTGATGTAGCCGAGACCTCAACCAATGGTAGTGGTGGGCAGGGGAATGGGAGAATGGTAGTGGTGGGGAATGGGAGAAGATAGGGGAAGAAAAGGGGTGAAAGTGAGAGAAGGGGAGAAGACAGACAAAAAAATAGTCCTGGGGGATTAGACCTTCATTAAGATCCATGTGTATTATCCTTTAGGCTTTCTCTTGAAGTCACAGATTGGCTCCTTCTAAGGAAACATTTGGGAAGGGAGGAACTTATTAATATGATTTTGATGTTGATTACTGGGTTTTATCACACCCAGGGATGTGTTGGGTTTTGAGTGAGTGAGACGAGGCTGTATGTCAAACAGCCACATGGGGAGGGGAAGTTTTAACCAGGCCAAAGGTGATGGGGCACAACTGGACTTATAAAAACTTAAGTCAAATGGAGAGGGCTGTACTAAACAAATTTATGACAAAGCCTCATAAGGAGTCCTATAGTACTGATTTCTCATTGTTATGCATTAACTCCTACTACTTTTTGAGTGACACAAGTCTAATTAATTGCTGTTCATGACTCATAGTTATCAGATACTGGGTTTCACATGAATCAACAGTTAATAAAATTCATAAGTCTTGTAGAGAGGTCATGAATCTGAGAAGCTCTATTATTTTTGCTTAATTTCCCCCTTTCTGAAATATGGGTAACTTGAAAAAGAGCTGCTCATATTCATCCTTTTTCCTTTTTTAATTTAATGAATCTTTATTGAGCATAATCAGGGAATCTTGCAATGTATTTGGCAAAAAGTACAACTTTATTACTGAACTGCTATTTAGATTATTCAAAATTAGAATTGAAAGAGACTTAAAGTGATAGGGAGTCTGTGGAGAGAAAAAATAGGTTTGAGAGTCCTCATTCTACATCTAATAAAATGGAGCCTTGAAAGTTTATGTGACACCCCCCCATCCCCACCCCCAGTTACATAGCTAGTGGTGCAGAAGTAGGATGAGAGCCCAAGCCTAATGATACTTCAACAACAACAACAACAACAACAACAAAAAAAAACCAACAACAAATCTTTAAAAGAAAAAGAGAAAGTTGTGAGGGAAATCAGGGAGACTCAAAATATGAACAAGATTTGGCCTACTGTTGTTGGCTTAATGGTGGAGTGGAGGTCCACATTTCAAAGTGTGAAAAGGAAATGAATTATAACAAACAGTAATTTTGGAAAAAAAAATCCTCAAATGAGAACTGCAATCCTAAGTGACATCTTGATCTCTGCCATCTGAGACCTTGGTCAACACTCTATGCTGGATTTCCAGATTGTGAGGACTGAAATCATAAATGGATTTTATATAAGCAGCTAATTTTTGTGGTAATTTGCTGTGCAGTAAAAGAAAACAAACATGTGTTTATTCTGTTATTTCCACTATGTGTCTCATAAGTAAACATCTTCCCATAGTGTTTCCTAGTTTCTAACACCATAGATTGTACTATGGAAGGAAGAATCCTCTACATATGTCATGTGGGTGCATGAAAGTAGGAATGTAATTAGAGAAATCACTTTTAAGTTTTGATTTTGACACTTACTGTCTGACCTAAAGCAGTTCTATTTGTACTTTGTATTTTTCTTACATCTTATCATAGTTGATTAAAAGAGAAAATATCCACCTTTATTATTTCTTACAGTTGTTATGAAGATAAGTAGAAAAACGCATTTAGGAAAGGAAAATGCACATTATATCCAAACTGAAAAAGAATTCTAAATGGAGAAAATGACAGAGAAATGGAAGAGCTAAATATGTCTTTCCAATGTTGTCTTTTGCCAGAATCTTGACAGCAATAGTACACTAGGATCCTCCCACTCCAGATACCAACATATGCCTTCCCTTGGGGGAGCCCAACTCTACCTCAGAAATTTGGGCCTTGCTTAACTCTCACTCACTAATGAGAACTGTATTCAGTAAATTGTTCTCTATTTTCAAAATCTTCTATGGAATATGCAAATGTGCTCTGTCTGGTAGCAAGGTCCACTTCTTCCTGACTAAAGAGTGGTTGGAAGCTAGGTGAAATATCTGCTGATCACATGGAAATCCAAATGCTGCTCATTTATAACACAACTTTTATTTTGAAAGATATTAGGAAATTGTCTTTAAGGGTTTGAGCTCTGTATTTGTTAGTTGGTATACAATTTCTTGTCCTGGCACTTAACAAACAAAATGCACCTTGGTTAAGAAATTTAACTGTTTAAAAAACTATAAAAGAGAAATGACAAATAGCATCTGAAACAGTCAAGGTTCAACCAGAAACATATTATTAGTTTTACTGCAAACAGTTCAATTATATAATTGTGGGTTGCTAAGCAAGTATGAATTCCATAGTTCCAGTAAATTCTCAGGCATGGGCTATAGCCGCTGTCTAAGTGAAATTTCTTCCTCATTGGGGCACTGTCTCACAGTTACAAAATACCCTGATAGCAACACCTAGGCAGTGTTCAACTGAGTAATTGAGGAGTGTCAGTATCAATACACCATCATAGCACCTAAATCTGAGGGTTTTTTGGGGCATCAAAAGAAAACTATGCATAACCAAACTCTGTGTGTGTGTGTGTGTGTGTGTGTGTGTGTATGTGTGTGTGTGAGAGAGAGAGAGAGAGAGAGAGAGAGAGAGAGAGAGAGAAAGAGAATGAGTGTAATGAAGGGCTGATACATTCTATGAGCTCATTTTATGTGCTTTATATTTTAATAGACACTGTTGTCATTATTGCCTATAAATAATGAGAAAAGTAAGAATTACTGTGAAATACTGTACCTTTATGCCTTTATAAACTGAGGTATTTTTCTGGATGATTTTTCCCCCAAGATGATTTGTTTATCTTTTAAATGACATATTTTCCAATTTTGTTTGCTGATGGACAAACAACGCTAAACCACTTTTAATGCAAAAGGTAATTTAAAAATTCTTATTTCTTTGGTACACTTCTGTAGTCATATCACCATCAAATATCCCCTGTGAAGTACTGAAATAGGATGTGGTGGACTGCATATTCTATGGATCAAATTACAAAAGTTCCAAAAGTAATCAATAAGGCATTATAAAAGTATCAAAAGATAATAATTATTATGAATGTTCTTATCATAATTAATTATTCAATAAGCTGCACCCATGCTTGTTAATGATCATAGGTGCCTACATATGTTGTACATTCTGAGATCTTGGAAAGGTGATATGTTCTATAATACCTATGATTTACATACTAATATATACATATTTTTCAACAATTCCCCAAATATAAACAAGATTTGTTTACTACATTGCTTCTCGAATTATCCTGACTATACCAATTTATTTAAATACCAAACTTTCATTGATCCATATATTTTTTAAACATGTAAAAGAGTATTATTAGGAAAATAAGAGGAAAAAAACAGACACAATTTTACATACACGATTTTTTATTATTAAATTTACTAAACATATGATTCAATCAATATAATCATTACACAAATAAGAAAAATGCATTTTTTTCTTTATTATGGTACTGTGGATTGAACCCAGGGCCTTTATCATACTTAGTCAAATGCTCTACCACTGAACTACATTCCCAGCCTGAAAAATGTACATGCTTTTCATTAAGAGAATACATAGGAGTTGAGGATGTAGTATGTGGGTAAAGCACTCGACTTGTGTGTGCAAAGCCCTGGGTTCAATAACCTGAGCACACAGACACACACAAAAAGTATGCACAGAGTAAATTAATATAAAATTGCTATTAAACATCATTTTTATCATTGGCCAATTATAACTTAAATAAAGGTTATGAATGAAACAGTTATTCCATTAAATGGCTGTTCACATATTTTGAATGAACACCACCTATATCAATATTTAACTTTTTTAATCTGACAAATATCTAGGTTAGAATAATGACTATGTGACAGAGGATGTTCTATATCAAAACTGTCTATATTTTGTTTCAAGAAAAATGACAGTAGAGAAAAAAAGTCTCAAAGATATAAATAGATGGAAATGGAGATGTAAGTCATTTCAGCAAGCTCAGGATGCTCACATTTGTTATCCTAGATGCAAGGGATGCTGCATTCTCAAAATATCTTCAATCCTGCATCAGCACTCAGTTCTAAAAAATTATTTTTTGATGAGAAAAGTGGATTCCATGTTTAATATACTCCTGGGGTTAAAGCTGAGGAATAAATCTTTAAGTGCCACACACCATTATGTGTGTGCATGACCAGCACCCAACTCACTCCACAGGTAATGAGAATGGTAGTAAGTGATGGAAGAGATGTCAAATGTCTATAAAAGTATCTAGAGACTCTGAGTTTGTCCTTAGCTTATTGTGAACTGGTAATAAAAATTAATGGACTGGCACTAGTGTGGGTCACACCTTTTACTCCAATATGGCTTCATGCCCCAGTTTTGCTATACAATTTGTGAAAGATGATGAAAATTTCAATTGGCCTAATTCCAGGTTTACTCAAATAAGTATTTTCAGAGATTTATTACTTATTTGCTGCTAAAGCGTTTGTAATATTAGTTTTCATTTATTTGTGTTTTTTTTCTTCAGATTCTTTGGGGAAACTTGTATCAAATCATCCATTTGTGACTTATTGTATTTCTGATGGATTTGTATTATACTTATGAGTTCAGAACCAAGATTGTCTTAAAACATGTAACATTTAGAAATATAAAAGACATGTATGTTATTATTAGGTGGTTAAGATTTTGTTAACACTTTTTCATGTCACCTGTCCATTTGAAGTAAATACAACCTACACATTATGTTGATTTATTTGTTAACATACTTTTAATTACTATTTCCATGCTCTTAGTAAGATATATTAGGTGACACAATACTTTCATACATGAAATATCTTGTTATTAAAATGCAGTTTATTTAAGACTCTAAGGACTCTGATGTTTGAATAATGAATGACACAGGAATTAAATATACATGCATAAAGTTGCTACATTTAAACAGTAAACTAGAAGTAATGGTTCCCATTGTAAAGCAGCTTGGAAACACTACATTTATGAGTATTTGAGTAAGTTAATTAGTGTTTCCCAAAACAGATATGTTCACCTGGAACCTCAGAATGTGACTTTGTATAGAAGAAAGGTTTTTAACTAATATAATTAAGGTAAGGAATACAAAAACAGGCCATTCTGGATTAGGTTAGGTTCTAAATACAATGGTTAGTTTCCTGATTAAAAAAACAAAAAACAAAACAAAACAAAAAAACTAGGAGAACACAGAGACACAGATGGAAAGGTCATGTAAAGGTGAAGGCAGAGACTGAAGTAAGGCATTCATAGCCAAGGAACCCCAGGGACTGTCTGCAGGACAGAAGCACAGGTTGCCTTCTCTCTCAGAGCCTCCAGAAGGAAGGAACCACACAACACTTTAATTTTAGATTTCTAGTCTCTGGAACTGTTAGAGAATAAATACCTGTTGTTTTAAACCACCAAATTTGTGGGAATTTCTTACAGCAGATCTAAAGCACTAATTCAGTATTGTACATAGTATGTTTGGCCTATATTTTGCCCCTAGCTGTATGCACACACGTTTTTCCATATGCCCTTACTCTACACAGAGAGGGAATATTTCCAAGGCCCTTGACTTTGGCCTTGGCCATCTGATTTGTTGGACAAATGGAATGAGATAGATATAAAGTAAACCAGTCTCAAGCCTGGGCTTCCAGAGAACTTGTAGGTTGCTACTTGTTCTTTTATGCTTTAGCCAGGTTCATAAGAAGAAAGCACACAGGAGAACCCACTGGGCCTGGTGAAATAAGGAAAAACACATGAATAGAGTTGTTCTGGCCAAGCCTAGCCTTGATCAGCTGGCTCCTAGCCAACAAGCAGACTATGAACAATAAGTAATTGCTGTTTTAAGCCACTGTTTTTCATTACAATTTTTGCACAGCACCTGTTTGCCAATACAGTAAAGGAATAGATCTCTTTTCAGTAACAAAACATTTGCTAACTCTTTTAAGTTAATATTTTATATTTAACTTCCTATTCAGAGTTTTAAATTTGGGTGGCAAAGGACCAAGGGCTGGAGATGGGGCAGGGAACAAAATAATAAGCTTTTCTCCAGATTAGCAAGTCTGGAGTTCCATGATATCTATTTAAAAGCAATATGAAGCTCAGCATAATGGCGAACCTCTGTAATTCCAGCGACTTGAGAGGCTCAGGTAGGAAAATCACAAGTTCAAGGTCAGTCTTGACAACTTAGCAAGACTCTGAAAGTGTAGCTCAGTGGTAGAGAATCTCTGGGTTCAATCCCCACCCCCACTACCCCCCCCCACACACACACAAACACCCACAAAACAATATAAACTAGATTTTGGCTTTGTAAACATACATTTCATATATTACATCAACAACCTGATGACTATGTCCAAAATGTCCATATCTGATTATATTACTAAATTAGTATTCTAAATATTTTGGCTTATAAAGGTAAATAGGTAAATTTTAAGCTCCATAACAAGATCTTCAAAGCCTGTCACAGCCTGGGCTCTGTCTATCTACCTGAAAAAGACATCTTTGTGACCCCTGTCAGATCCCCTTAGCCTATCTCTGATTTCAGCTGTAGTTCTTGAAGACAGTATACATGAACACAAATTCTTTTCATGATGGCAGAAGCCCAATTCAAGTGTATAAGTGTATGCAGCAAGTATTCACTTTGCTGTGCAGCACAGCGATTCTTCTGCGGGGGGAAAGAGCCCAGGTTGGCAGGGCTTCCAGGTGCATGCTGAAAATGTGGAGAGGTTAATATCCCAGGACAACTTCATTTGATAGGAGTAAATATCTATAGAAAAATGTTCTAGCCTCCCTCCCTTTGGGAGGGTAATTCTGGTAGATATTATAACCTTTTCAGGAAATCTGGTGAAATGGAACCCCAATTTGATAAAAGCAGCAGCCTTTATAGTTTACTTTCAGATTACCTTTTACTTCCTGCCTGTTACCCTTCCTATCCTTTCACTCTGGCTGCCTGGAATCACCTCCAAATAAAAAGTCTATACCCAAATCCTTGGCTCAGGCTCTGTTTTATGGGGAAATCAGACAGACACCTCCAACTCATCTCTAACATCTTCTTGTCTCTCATTTCCCTTCAATGAATTTTTTTTTGCCATAACTTATAGTTTCAAATAAGTTCTCTCACTCACCTATACTACTTTTCACATACTACCCAAATAACTGTCCCCCACTTGGAACACTCCCCAAGACTTCCATATCTACCCATTTTTGTTGCCCTTCAATTTACAGCTAAGGCACTACCTCTTCCACCATGCCTCTCCAAAGAAAGCAGTTAGCTACCCTTACATGCTGCCACAAATGGGTTCATATTTTATGTACTGATCACCTTGACTAACAAGAAAATATGAATTTATCTGATACACTTAGTCCCTACCAGCTGTCAAATCTAGCCCCATTCCAATAAAGAGTAGGAATATTTGCTCTCAAGTGCATCAAGCAGTAAGAACACCACATGTGTGACATTAGAGATCCTCCCCTGTTGAACAACATTCCCAGACATTTACCAGCACTGTATTCAGATAACTATATTTGTTTCTAAAGTCACTTTTCTAACAACATTTTTTTTCATCTTCATTCGCTCTTAAAGTTATCTGTGTATAAAGTTTTCATTTTGAATCAAAACTAGAACATGGAGAAAATCATTATTATTTAATTGATTAACCCATTCAACATGTAGTTAAGGTTGTTTTGTGAGTCAGGCACTGTAATAACCATTGGCGGTACAATAGTTAAATAACACATTGCCCAACGTCCTTAAAAACCCCAATAGGAAGATTCAGATGAAGTAAGTCAAAGGATTAATCTGTATGATTATTCCTTATAAGAATAAGGGAAGGCTTTTGAGTCTAGACATAAGACAAAGCATAATAGCAATGTTTAAGATTTACCAAGACTTTCCTCTTTTTACACCACACAGCCAACTGGTACATTTAAAATGTTCATAACAACTCTTTGATATTAATGCAGTTATTACCTTCACTGTATTAAACAGAAATGTGTAGCAAAGACAAATTAAGCTACATGCCCAAAGTAAAGCAGAAAAGTTTAGGTGTCTGGATCTTTAATTTATATATTTGGGCACCACACTTTCCGATGTCTAGATATTACATTAAAAAGTACCAAATATTCAGGTAAAGGATAGAGTAGGTGGAATTGGGGGGGTGAAATCCAAGGATAGCATATGATAGTTGTTAATAACTGATAAAATGGCACAATTTTGTTTTATTTTTAAAGTGGAGTTTGTCAAAGTATCTTGAGTCTATTCAGAGTGCAACTTAAAGTTTTAAAAAGTTTGTATCTCAGAAGAGTATTTTTAAAATTTACAAGTGTATGACATAGAGAAAAAAATGTGATATATTTAAATATGTGTGTGTGTATATATATATATATATACTATACATATATACATATATTTATATTTTATCCCCCAAAGAAAATTCACTATTTTAGGTGAGGCCATTCATTTTATATTCCTGATTTTCAGGTGTAGTGGATGTTAAGGAGTACACTACCTGATTTCCACTCTTTTCTTTCCATTAAGAAAAAGAAAGTCACCTTGCCTAAGATCATATCTCCTATTTATGTACAGACCACATGAAAAGACTGCTTCATGTAGGGACAAGAAGTTCAGTATTTCTTTTCTCAGTCTGGAGTGTTTCTGCAGGGCCATCTCAGCTTCAAGTTCTTTCTAGCATGGGTTGAGATCTTTAATGTGATGGCAACATAGTTCAACTACTCCTTCAGCCCAATTTTTCTTCTTGAAGTCCTCCATAGAAATAACTTCCCAGTAAATTTTCTGCATATAAATATCTACATTTAGTATTAAATTTGATTTTACCCTACTTACAGGCTGTAGAGTTTGTCTGTTACTTTGTATGAAAGTTGGCAAAAGATAGAAGACTCCTGGTTCAAAGCCAATAATGTTATTAATAATGCACAGCAAGCAGCATAAGAATAAAATGTGAATCAGTTCTCCATCCCCTCCAAATCCAACAATAGCAAAATAAAACTTCCAGAACAAGGTCTACATTAATGTGTGCTACTTTACAGAAAAGATAGTCTAAGCTTGGGGAATCCAGAATTTTATAATAAACACTAAGCAAGACTGCTCTTTGTCATGGAAGGAGACATTACATCATGCCTTAAGATGACTTGCTATATACACAACCCCGAGAAATGGTTTATTAGTGTTCAGGGCTGCACACTCTTGGAATGTACAGCAAAGATTCCAGGATTTCTCAGTCACTGATAAATTTCATCTCCCAATACTATATATAGAATTTTTCTTTTAAGAAAAACGTATAATAACAATACCTACACTATGGACATTTTTACATTATTTATTTGTGCTAATAACATTATCTTCTAATATGCAGTATGAATGATAAATCATTTGTCTCAATATTTCTTTAAAAATTATGCATTTGTGGTACTATAAGCTAACAATGACTTTGTTAAAGATTATGGGATGTATTACTTCAAGCAATTATATATATATATATATATATAGTATATAATCTAGATATATAATATATAAAATATATATAATTTAAGTAACTGGGGAAAGAATGTGTAATTAGCAATTAGAATATAATCTAATTACTAATAGTGACTAATAAAGTACATTGTAAATTTCGTAAGGTATATTATAAAATTTATTTGGATTTGAGTGAGAAAAGGAAAAACACAACCAGAGTTTCCTCTGCTGCACTTCTTATTTTTACAATTTAGGAAAAAACTTCAACAGTGCTTCTGTTTGGAATGTTTTAAAATGTGGATGGAAATCAGAGAAAAATGATAAAACTCAGTTGAAAAAGAATAAAGGAAGAACAGGATATGAGGACAAAAATGCAAAGGGACTTCTGAAGTATTTTAAAATTTCTCAGTAGTGAAAATAACTAACATCATTGAAATTACTTTATATTTTCTCAATACTCAAATATTTGCCTAAATAATTTCTATACATTAAAGAAATTTTATACTTCAGTCTTGCCAAGGAACTTAATATTTATGACAAGTATTTCCTCATGCGAAGAAGGGAAAGAAATACTTGTGAGCTTTGTTTTTGTCTAGAAATGTGAATTTATAATTCTCAACCCAAGAAAAAAAGAGAAATCCATATCTTGCATGGTGGTTGGATACCATTCATTGTAAACAATTCAAAATTTCTCTTAATTTTTACATGCATTTCCTTAAAATACATAGGTTTCACATTCTGATAAATTTTTCAAAGAAAATTATTGTCTAGCACAAGAAAGAACCTTTGTGATATTATAAGGGAATCAAAAATTAGGAGAAAATATATAACATATTAATGGTTAGGATTTCTCAGTAAGAGAAAATGTTTATGGAAAAATACTTTGATCTGAAAAAAAAAGTTAAGAGACAATGAACAACTAAATTATATATAATCCCACTTTGATTACAAATTCACGTTTTTTTTCCTTTTTAATCTAGTCATATCTACACTCAAAAAATTATTTGAAGAAAAAAGCAGAAAGTATAATTTTACACTTTGGTTTACATAATTCAAAGAACTTACAATTTATAATGAGTTAGAATTGAAACCCAAGTTCAATTTAGTGTGAAATTTTGAACTGCTGATATGAAGGTTCAGGATCAGATTCATGTACAGGCAGAATAAAGTGAGTGCAGTGTCCAAATTTCACTCATGATTCATAAAATCTCTTGTAACAGAAGGTTAATTGAGGCTTCTTGGTTATTAATCTGACTGACTAGGAGAATCTAGAAGTGAGATCAAAGGGACTCTGACATTTGGTAGAGAAATGATAATAATAAGACCCAGGATTGAAGACCCAGCTCCACCACAATTAAGCAACAGTCAACTCTCAGTTTCTCTGGGGAGGGCTTTAGGGCTTTCATTTTCAGTAACTGAATATCCTCATTGGATAACAACTCTGAGACCCCTGGTAGGGATTGTGCACCACATCCCCTACAGTGACCACACCCATATGAGGGAATTGGGTGTGTATGACAACCTCTGGTCTTCTCAACTTATTTTTCTTGATATCCAATTTCTGACCTTTGAACACTGAAACAAGGTCAACCCAGGCTGCAAAGTTCTGAGCTTGACATGCCTAGAGTACATCTTTGGCCCTAAGAGGAATGGTTTGAGGAAGAGAGACCCCAAGTTCTTAGTCAAATTCATCAGGAATTTGCCTTTGCAAAAGGTGAAGAAGAGAAATCCTGGTATCCAGTCCTTCAAGTTGGAATACCATATCTCTTGACTGGGAGCTGAGGAAATAGGGAGCCTGTGTTCTTTGTCTTTCTATCCAGATTAGAGCTTTTGTTCTCAGATTGGAATGAGAATGTGGAATAGAAAATCTAGGAGGAGATCATAATCAAATGCCTTAGTTGTTTATTTATTTTTTAACCAAAAGTGAGCAGACTTTCTAAAATAAATGTTTATTAATTTTCTCCATATACTTAAAAAGATTTTCAGAGACTTTAAATGGTTAATTCTTATGATAAAATTCACCAGGCATCACTAGGATTACTTTGAGACAGGCTCTTTAGAGCTGCTTGAGCTACCATTCTCAACTCTAAATTTGATAAGAACATTCATAATAAAGTTGTCAGAACAAATTTCAAATTGAGCAATAGTTGAGACATTAATGGTGTCCAGGAACAACAGGATTAAAGAAAATGGACAATTTCTCAGAAAATTTAAAAATGATCCTTACACAGTCTAATAGATAATTTTTGAGTGAGTCCATCTTGTATATAGCCAAATATAAAATATTTGAGCCTAAAATTATAATATTACTCATGTACTGTAATATTACCAATTTTCCTTTAACAAACTCCAGTCTATAACTTAGGAAGTTAATCTAAATTTATTAAGCAATTAAAAAACATATAAAGGATAGAACCATCTGTGTACTAGGTGGTACAAGAGACAGTTGTCATGATATTTTATAAAATATTTGAGGACTATGGAACAGAGAACATCTGTGTTTGTCTTTGTGCTACCCCTATTGTCTGAGTGACTTTGCTTATTTTTTTCAGGTCATATCCTTATCTGGAACTTAAAATTTGAGGAGATGAGCTGTAGGTCATTTGGACCTCTAACACTATTCAATTCTATGAGATAATAGCTTGACATCCAAATAAAAATGTTGAGGAGAGAGTTGGAGATAAGGGATTAGATGCTGACTGACCGTTCAGAAGTAGAGATTTATACTAAAGACTGATTATTATCGATTTTGTATTTTAAAAAAAGAAACAAAAATAGGTTTGCTACTTGTAGAACACATGAAAGAAGAAAATCCCCCCAAAGAAAGATATAAGCAGAATGAAAAAAGCAGGACATTTTTAAGTCTTTGAACTTAAAGATAAAAACTTTTAAAAAAGAAACCTGATCAATAATGTCAAGAGACAAAAATATCCACAACATATTTAGAGGAAAAAAGTATGTTATTTGGACATATCAATTTTGTTAAGTGTAAAATAACACATTTGTAAGAATGATAGGCATAGCAGCAAGTATGCATGAAATAATGGAAAACATTAAAAAGAGAAAAATAAAAATTTGATTTTAAAAGAAAGAGAAAGGGTAAGACCATAGGTACTAGAGCTTTGATTATGTATATGTGTGTAAGTGACTAATAAAATTGAAATAAGTTTAATAATCCCATTCTATCAATTGTAGACTGAATATACATCTATTTACCTTTTTATGTATATTAGAGGGAACCTATTCCTTATATCTGTTTTAGAATTGGTAAATAATTTACCAAAATTATATTTTCAGGGTTATCTTTCAATTTTTAGAATTAATTATATTTTTATAAATTAATCATTTGACATAAATTTAGGAATATTTGAATGGATATACGTGTGTGTATATATATATATATATATATATATATATATATATGCACGTTTACATACAATCTGGACATTGACTTGACTTGATTAATTTTTCTTAATACAGACAGTATATTCAAAATATTATGATGATTTTATAAAAATATGCTATAGCCTACACAGTTTAATTTTAAAAGTTACTCAAATGCATGCAACTTTTCTTATTTTTTGTCACTCTTTTTATTCCTCACTTTGGAATTTACCATGTTCCATCTGTTGGGAGACTATAACACTCCTACAATTTCCTCAACCTTCTCTTGGCAAGATTTCTTCTAACTGCATATATTGATATAAGACTGCCAAATTACTTCACTGATTTTTCTTCCTTTCTAGTGAAACATCGATTTTGTGAACTTGTCTCACTTTAAGTTAGTTATCTAAAAGAAAATAGATTATTTTCATGGCTCTAATCTCTGTATCTTTTTGTAACCTGGAGACAAAATTGTATAAGAAAGATGCAAGATTTGTCTTCAAGCATACGAAAGGCTATCAGATGGACAAGGATGAATATTTTTTCAAAGGGCAAAACTCAAGACAATCAATGAAAGTTTCAATATTTTTACTCAGCATGAAGAACTTCAAAACAATGGAACAAATATCCTCCAGAGAGAGTGAGTGCTGAGTAAAGCTGAATGATCATTTGTCAAGGATTCTCTACAAGAAATCCCTGAACTTGGCAAAAAGTTATAGCAGAATTAGAAAATATGTAATCTAAAAGCCATTTTATAAATCATCTCTTTTAAACCTAGCTTTGCAGATGCAGTTAAGTAAAATGGCTAAGATTATTTGATTTAATGAGGCCCTGATCTCGCAGTTTATCAGAATCACCTCCAAAGCTGCATGTATGTGCATGTTTAGGAGGGAGGGCCTGGCCAACAACAATTTATAAGACTGTTCCAACACTATGGAACTGAAATTTCTTCCTTCAAGCCATAGTAATGTGATCCTGATAATCCACTAAATTTTAGAGCATTAATATTGTCAGGGTTCTTATGTCAGTTCACCAGATTCAAGTCAAAATCGTATGTTCGTTTTTACCAAATGTATGGCTTAGGTTTCATACAGATGACTTAGAGACATTTCTGTGAAATATGGAAATTTCAGCCTAGTTTAGGACTAACCAGTGAGGTCAACAACCTGGGCTGAAAGTAAACAATCCAATAGAATTTGATTTTAAAAGATAGTCTCAAGGTGTCCTGCTCCATAGGACCACTTCGGAAAGTGTTTCCCTTCATTCATTTCCCTGGGTTCAGTCATGAAAGCCCACTGCCGCTATGCCTCAAGGAATGTTTCAGGAAGGCCTGATAAGGCTTATGTTGGTACAGACCTTGGCATCATCCATATGATACTGATTTTGCTGATATGCAGGTCATGCGGGAGTTATGAAGTCTTTCATCAAGTGGAAAATGCTGAGTCATAAAATCTTCCACTGAGATTTCAAAGGAAAGCCTGGGAGGCCAGGCATCTGGAGCAAAGTCAACTACCTGAAAACATCCACTGACAGAGCAATGTGTGAAGCAGTGAGAGTAAAGCCAAGCTGCTAAGGAGTCCCCAGGAAGTGAGAGGCCTTAGGAATGTGAAATGCCTGGAGGAAGCCACAAGCACCAAGCAAAGCCTACCAAGAAGGTAGCCATGTGGGCTATAATACAACAAGGCCATAGGGACAGGGTTGTCCAAGCCCTTGGGGCCCATATTCTGCCACTCTCTGCTGTCCTAGATGCCAGACATGGAGGGTTTAATGTTTGTCCTACTGGGTTTTGGTCTTGCTTTGGTCTAATCCTTCCATTCTATCTCTTTTGGAAAAGGAATGATTATCCTGTATTTGCTTCACTATTCTGTGTTGGAAGTATATAACTTTCTTTTTTATTTTTATAGAGATTCATGGTAGAGTTCATCTTGAGTCTCCAAGGAGACTCAGGATTTGGTTTTTTGAGCATTGCTGGGAATGCTCAAAAAGATACTGGGAATTCTTGGAAATGAATTAAGTACATTTTTGATTGTGAGATAGTTATGTGTCTTGGGGAGCAGGATTAGAATACTCCCCATTGTACTTTGAATGTCTCCAAAGACCCACGTGTTGAAGGCTTGGTCCTTACTCTAGTCACTATTCAGAGATGGTAGAAACTTCAGGAAGTGGGGTACCAGAAGGAAGTTAGATTATTGGAAGCATATAAGAAGATAATGGGATGCCAGTCTCTTCTTTTCCCCTTTGATTCCTGGTTGGCATGAAGTGAACAGGCTGCCTATGCCATGAGTTCCCATCATGATACACTGTGCCACCACAGGCCCAAAGTAACAGGGCCAAAAACACTGGACTGAAACACTGAAAACTATAAACCAATATAAAAGTTCTCTCCTTATAAACTGTTGTTCAGGCATTTTGTCATAGTGATGGCAAGCTGGCTACCACATACCTCAATCAGGAATATAAGCAGAGCACATTTTTCCAAGGTCCTTAGGACTAAAAACCGTAACTTCATACTATTCCAATGTCATTCATTAATTTCTTCCCACCTATTCAATCATACCATCTGTCATTTGCTATTTTAATTCTTTTGGTGCTTCAGGACAATGATATATTATCAAAGGACTTTCCATCTCCTGCAGGCAAAATCACATTTTCCCTTTAATGTTTTTAAATTACCTAAATTGTCCTTAATTTTGTTAATCTTAATTATCTCCTCAATCCCTTTTCCAGACCAGAATCTCTTGTGTTCAAATGTGTATATTTTAAAAATTTATTTTTAGAATTGTATACTACTGCTTCACCCCACAAACCTTGAACACTCACTGTCAGTTTTCATAATGTGTCAAAGAGAACCATTTACACATTCTATGCTGCCTGTCAGTCACTCTACCATAGCTGCAAATGGTGTGAAAAAAATGTCATTGTTCAGTAGGTGAGTTGAAATAGCAGCTGTTAATGTTTTCATTATTATTATTTTTTTTCTTTTTTAGATGAACAAAAACCAACAGAGACAAGTTTGGATAAAACACATACCTACCCGTATGTTTGATGTATTTTTAGTTACCTAAAAAGAACAATTTTTTATATTATCAAAAATGCTAGAAATGACAAAAAATGAGTGCTCACTCTAAGTAAAAATTTAAGTTAATCCAAAATAAATTAGAAATGATATATGCAAAGTAACCTAAAAAAAAACCCAGAAAAATTCCAATGTGATTTTTTATTAACTTATTCAAAGAAATACAGGGACATGACCAGTGATTCTTTATCATGAATGGGCCAAATGGAATACCACAGATATATTTCTAGTGGCCTAATCCAATAGATGGAGAGTGAAAGGACTCCTGGCAAAGCATCCATATTATAATATGCCTATAGATAAATTAGTTTCTAAAATGTAATCGAACTCTAAATTTCTTCAAATCTAGAATGAGATCAGTCTGATTATTTTCAAAACTCACCTTCTTTTTGGTGATAATTCTCATGGAAAAAATTGTTCATTAGTTATCAAGAAAATGAGACTATCATATGGGTCTATGTATTATGAGCACTAAGAGACAGGTATATGATTTAATAATTCCACAGTATGAGTTTATATACTAATCTAATGACCTTGGTAAATACATCTTCCTAAGAGAAGATCCTACGCTCATTTCACAGGCAAAAAATGAGGCATCTGAGTGTGTGAGACTGACCTGGGAAATAGTAAATGCCTCAAGGTCTGAGGGACTTCTTTGGAGATCTTTTGATGCATTTTCCACTAGAAACGAACACTTTATCTGCATACAACCGATAGGAACTCTGAGTGTCTATGTTTCTTCATCCAAACAAATGTTTTCAAGTTCACAAATACTTTGATACAAGATCTAGCATTATTTATATATGTTTTTTCTTTTATCCTTCCTCATCCATGAAGGTCTTCCAGTACAAAATTGTATTCTCCACAGTATTTAGCACAATTTATGCACATACTTGGATTTATGAATATGAAAGAAGGATTAAAGACTAATCCAGTATGCATTCAGGAAGGGCTATTTACTGAGTTATAAAATTACAAATTAATATGTTGCCACTGAAAATATTTTTACAAAATGATCAAACTTAGAAGGAAAAAAGCATAAATAATCTTATGAAGCAAAATAATGCTCTCTTAACACTTTTTAGTCTCTAGTCATAGCTTATAAAATTGATATTACAAATATACACACACACACACAAGTACACAGACATATATATCATGATTCAATGTATAGTATTTGCATTTAAAATTATTCTGTTTTGTATTGCTTACTATTTGTTGTATTTTTAATGGCTGTGTAATTTTCTACCTAATGAAAAAACTTACTTATATTCTCATTTTGAAATTTAAGTCCCTCAAAATGTTTGCTATTATACAAAAATGTGATCAATATTCATCTGCATAAAAACTTTGTGAAACAACCATCTTACATATTGAGATTTCACTTTCAATTAATAGTATGTAAGTAGGGGCATTTTTTCATTCTTTTGTAAACCATTATTAATATGATAGATTAAAAATAGGACATCACTCCTAGTTATATTTCATATGCTTAAATACTTTGAACATATCAATTCTATGGGCAAATTAAAGAAATCCCTTTATTTATAGATTATTATAAACTTTTAAAAATCAAAGTATTATAAAGAATAATATAATAATACACTTTATCACACCTCCCAGGTTGAAAAATAAATCATTAATAATACTGCAGAAGGTATCTGTGAGGTTTAATCCCTAGTACTAAAAAAAACAACAAAAAAGTGGTACCTGTGCACATCTCCCTTATCACAAATCCCCACAATCGTCTAAATGTTTTACTCATATCTTTATTATAATTTCCATATTTATGAATTCCTAAATAATATGTAAGTATATATAAATTTTCATGTTCTAAATATGAATATATAATATATAAAATAGATACATTATGAATATATTTACACATATATATTATAAACACATAGTATCATGTATATTCTGCTGTTGTTTTATTCACATTAAATTTTTGAGATACATCATATTTATAGCTATATCTGTAAGTTCTTTAAATCCTGTGAAGCTAGGCACCATAGTGCACTTGGGAGGAGGATCTCAAGGTCAAATCCAGCTTCCATAATTTAGTGAGGCCCTCAGCAACTTAGTAAAAGTCTGTCTCAATTTTTTTAAAAAATAAATTTTTAAAATTGGGAACTGGTGATTGGCTCAGTGGTTAAGCACCTTGGATTCAATTCCCAGTACCAAATAATTAATTATTTCAGTATGAATATAAACTTGTTGATAAATATGTCCTTGATATTTCAAACATTATTGCCATGAATATTGTGGCATGTATAGCATTGAGTATGTATGGGGGCAATTCCTTTGTTTATATGTCTAGAAGTATAATAGTAAGACTGTGAGGTATATATACATCTTCACATTTATATTGCTATTGTTTTCCGATTGTCATTCTACCAGCAACACAATATACTTCCAGTTAATCTATATGCTTCCCCAGCATCAGGAATTTCAAACTTTTCAAAGTTTGGCAATTGTATATATTTTACATTTAAACGTTCTAACTTTACACATACACATGCACACACACAGATATAGTATTTTGTGGAGGAGGGATTGCTTCAGGAAGGATCATAAGCTAATGTCATTTACTAGCTCTTAAAAAAACAAAGATAAAGAAGGAGAGAAATGCTGAAGATTTATTGCTTGGGAAGTGGTATGTACTTCATTTCTACATGTATTCTATTACTAAAAACTTATTTTGGGGGTCACATTTAAATGTAGGTGGATTTGGTAAATATACTCTAGCTGTGTGCTCAAAAGTTAAAACAATCTGGTGAACTAATAGTGTACTTCTGCCATAAGGTTATTTATAATGGAACCTCTTGGTTTCTTGTTTATTAATTTCCCTAAATGTTTTATATATATAAATCTGTGTATGTGTGCATGTGTATTTACAGATTGTCTTTCCTATCTTGTAAATTACATGCTTATACCTTTAGATTTTTCTGTCTTTATCTTTCTCTTATTACATTATAGGCTTTTTTAAAAATTCATGCTAAAACATAACTCACTATGTGTTGATCATATCTTTTCTCATCCTGTGACTTGTCATCTCCTGTGAGCCTTTGCTTGTTCATGTGGTAGTGAACATTGAGTCCAGAGGCACTCTGATACTGAGCTACATTCCCAGCCCTTTCTATTTTGAGGCAGGATTTCACTGATATCCTAGTCGGACCTCAAACTTGTAATCCTACTGCCTCAGCCTCCTGAGTAGCTGGGACACAGGTGTGCACCATCCCATACAACTTCTGTCATCTCATTTTTATGTTGTATTTTTCATAAATTGAAATTTAAAATTTTAACATGTTTGAAAATTTTAATACTTTTTAAATTCATGATTATTTCACTATAAATCTTATTCTACAGGAAGATTCATTCATATTTGTTCTACAGATCTACATTGCTTTTTATATCCTTTACTTTGAATTGCTATTCTTATTCTTATAGTTATATATCCTTCTGTTACTCCTTTAAGTCCTAGAAACTATACAAGAATCCTTTACATATTATAATTAATTTAGTTGGTATACTTGACTTTCCCCGTAAATGCAAAAAAAAATGTTGTCTCTCCTCATGATTTGTTTTATTGCTACTTTAAAATACAGTTAAATATATACATATATATATATACACATGTACATGTGTGAGTGTGAAGCTATAGAATGTATATTTTTTTATATCTTTATTTTATTTATTTATTTTTATGTGGTGCTGAGGATTGGACCCAGTACCTCATGTGTGCGAGGCAAGTGCTCTACCACTGAGCTGCAATCCCCAGTCCCAATATATTTTGATTATTATTGTTTCATTCAACAAATATTCACTTTAATGTTTTTGTTTTACTGCCACTCTAGCGTATTCTTAAGTGTGGGTGTGGCTATAACAAATTCTCTCAATGTTTACTTGTCTAAAGTATCTTTCATGTATCCACCAGATGAAGAAACTTTGGATCGGATAGGGATATTTATGTCCACAGTCCTTCATCCCACCTCCAAAATTTTAAGATATTCCATTATCTTCTAAGACAGAAGAAGATGCTTCACTAAAAAGTCATTGCATTGAAAAGTCAGAAGTTGACCTTACTGTGTTCCTGAAGCTAGTAATGTGTCTTCTACCTTCATTTTTAAAAAGAAAAAAAGAAAAAAAAAACACACTATTTTTAGAATTTATTATTTTGTGCCTCATTATAGTTTCCTGTGTATTTGTAGCAGTTCTTGAATAAATTACTGAATATCTTTCATCAGTTTTGTAAATTTTCTAGCTATGGTCTCTTCTAACATTTCTTTCTTTGTCCTCCTCCTCAGTCTGTACTTATTGTTCCATTAAACGTTAAGTGAGAATATTTAACTCAACTAAGCTGCTTTTCCCACATAAATTCTCTTTTCTTTACTACACTTTTTTTCTATTTTATTAAACTTTCCTCACTGTTTAGCAAGTCTCTTTTTGTCTCTGCATTATTTTCTGTTAAACCCATAAAGTACTTAACTTCAGATATTATAATTTAAGTGCTGTGTTTCCATTTTGCTTCCTTTGTTTGAAGAGTTTTCAGTTTTCTTCTGAAATGGCTGTGTATGTTATCTCCTAAAACAGACTTCTCAGTTTCATGGACTCAGCTTGACACCACTGCAGCCATCTTGAGTCAGAGCCATCAGAACTGCCCTGAGTAGCCCTGGTCTATTCTCCCTGCAGAGTTTTCCAGCTTACTACAATAAACATTAAAATGGTATGTGAAGCTTTAGGACATCTACACTGACTGGTGTCAGAAGTGCCGGGATGTTCTTGATGTCCTTGACATTAGCTTAAGAACTACCAGGTACATTCTGGCTGGAAGAAGCCTTTTTGGTCCTGACCATTTTATTAGACCTTACTTCTGGCCCATATTGTGGAAATCCATCTAGTTTTGCAGCTTCCCAGGACCATGTTTCTGTCAGTAAGCCCCTAATAAATTGTACTCTGTGCAATCCTGGATCTGTTTTTCCTATTTATTTGGTTTTGCAGCACCTTGGGACTGCTTCTCAAACACTGGGACCAGATTGTTCCAGAAAAAGAAATAATTGTGCATGTCATTTCCTAGACTTCAGTTGGTGATTTTTAATTATTTATTTTTTCTTGTTAATGGCAAGACAGTAAATATTTTAGTGTTTATGGGCAACATATGGCCTCTGCTCCATATTTTTCTTTATATTGTTATCATTGTTGTTATTGTTTGTTTTTCTTAACCCTTTAGGAAACATGTTTAGCTCATGTATCATATCAAATAGTCTAATTGCTTGATTTGGCTTAAATGCCAAACCTTTTGCCAATACTTGCCTGAAATTTATTAAGGAGAGATGTTTTCCAGTCCATGTTCGATAAGTCTATTACCTGGATACCCTTTGATTCTATGTTTACTTTTTTACCTCTCTCTTGATTTTAAATCCTACTGTTTTAATAGTCATATGACAGACTGTTTTACATGTTGTTGTTGTTGTTGTTGTTTTAAGAAATATAGACAACCTGAATAACATATTATCATTTTCCTCCAGATATAAGCAAGCAGTCCTGTAGTAACAAAATCTAATCAACAGTCGTGATGGGCTTTGATTCCTTAGAGAAAAGTTCTGTTTCTCATTTCTCAAGCCTAGGGTGCAATTTTGTCATTGTATTAAAGCCTTATGGATTTATTTGCTTCCTTTCTTTCTTTGGTGGGATCAGAAATCCAGCGTTCACCCCCCTGCCCCTGAGTCTCTTAGAACTATGTAGCTTCTTAGTTTCTCAAGAAAAATAAAATTATTGTGATCCAGAAATCCTCTCTGAATTTTCAGAAATAAACATTGAAATTGTATAAGCTTGCTATGTATGTGCAATATACTGCCATGGTTGAACCACTGATCTACTCCCTAGGTTGAGTCATCTATTATCATGGTTATGAATATTATCTAGCTAATGCTGCCAAATTTATGCCTGCATATATGACCTCTCTCCTGAACATTTACATAGCTGTCTATATAATGTTCTATTTGGATCATTTCTCAAAAGAATCTTCAAAATGACCAATCTAAATACAAATTCCTCCTCTTTTCCCACTACATACACATACACATACACACACACACACACACACACACACACACACACACACACACTCTACCAATGAGTTTCCATCTCACTTTTTCCATCATAACAAATATTACCTACAACTACTGAGGTACTTAAAGCCGAAACTTATAGTTATTCTCAACTATAATATAGCATAATGTAGTACATTCAAATGCATCCCTTTTCAGTTGATTCCACACATAAAATATATAAGACAGCCCAGTTTTCCACTTGTTTTTCAATTTGTCAAAGCTAAACCCTTTTGTGTATATATACAAACATCATAAATGAATAATGTGTATATAATAAAATCCGTATAATGTAAATATTAATCCTCTTGAATAAATAGATGGTTGACAAGCATAAACTAGAAATTAGGACCATATCTAAGTTAAAACTCTTTAATGATATACTATAGCTCAAAGAATGAAGCATAAATACTTTATATTATACCCTTAAAGGCCTATAGTGATTTTGACCTAGTACTGTTATATTTCTGTGATGTACTGCAATCTACCAGCCTTTTCTCCTATAAAAAATTAAAATCTTTGCCAGCTCAAGATTCTTTTTGTCTGCTCTCTTGTTACACTGGAAGACACTTTTCATTCCCACTCTTTCTGGCTAACATTCTTCATGTCTCACCTTGAGTTCAACTTTTCTTACAAGTTCTTCTTTGACTCAACAATCTAAAATAAATACACTTTTTATACCTTCTCATATACACTGTGCTTTCTTCTCATACAGTTAGCACAACTTAAAAGTAAATATATGTTGTTATTTCATTCGTTTAATATCTTTTGTTGCCTTTAAATTGCAATCTTATTAAGGGATGCTGAATCTGTTACGTGCTTGTTATATAACTTTTCTCTAGATATACTTATTGATTGATTGAATGAGTAATTAAATGGAATGTACATTGATTCTACATATTCTCATTTCTCATCCCTTTGAATGTCATATCTTCACATTAAGGAATGTTTAAATTCAACTCTGTATCACACAATTTAGATCAGTCAAAATACTGAGCAAATACACAAATGTATTTTAAATACACTCTTGTTTTTCTCCAAAGAATATCATCATTGTATAAAACAAAGAGGATACATGCTTTTTTCCAAATAATTAAGCGAGCTAGCCTTAGCACGAATATCAAGATATTTACGCTTTTCTTAATATTATTGTTGTTTTACTCTAACATTTTTTCTTAAACACACTCAACAGTATTTTTCTCCAGGCATTTCTAAGCTATATCATTCTGATTCTTGTTATTTCTACCACATCAAAAGTCATCAGAAGTAGTCTTCTACTAGTGTTCTCTTATGTTAATGCTGTAATGTAATTTTTTAAAAATTGCAATTGGACTGCCACAGCATTACACTGCTAAATATTTTGTCATTACTAGTGCTTTTAGAAGAAAAATATGGGAATATCAATAAAAATAAAACAGTTATACATCTCTAGAAACCCTTCTTTGGTTCCTCAAAGATAATCTTAGTATTCCCACTTACCAACTCCTGGTTTCAGGATTACAATGGCAAGATTTGCTAAGTATAGACAAAGATACAAGGTAAATTTCTAAAAAGAGTGAATTTACATATCTTGTAAAGTAAAACGTTTAAACAGATCCATCTAATGGAAGAATTAATGATGTTTGTTTTTACCAAGTTTCTTTAGGTTCCAATAGCTGAAAACACTTTCAAATACGTGCATAACAAATGGGTATTGCACTGTACAGCTGTAAACTTCTTGTCAAAATATGAGAATTACTATACAGCTGGACTTCAAGGAAATCAGACTTTTTGCCAGACTTATTCATGAAACTCTGAGAGATTAACTGGTCTCTCCCACTTCTCCTTCCCTCTTGTGAGTTTTCATCCTCTGCTCCTTCTCTCCCTAGCAGCTCCTTCTGTCCGTCATCTTGCCTTCTCACATATTCTGTTTTCTTGTGAATTTGACATGGGCTTACAACAATTAAGTCCAAACTATGTTGTCATTCTGCTCAAATGTTTCACCTTGGCCAAATGCATTCTTTGCATTCAGTACACGTTTGCAAAGGAAAGAATCTGATTGGTTCTCAACTAGAATTGCAGCCAGGTCCCAAGTTAGACGTTATCTTTGGTGCATCGATTTTGCCTGAGGGATAGTAAACATTGGGAAAGAAGGAAAATATCACTGTGGCTACATGCTGGAGATTATGGGCATTTTTGTGGCCATTTGTCTGCACCTGACAAGGTTAACTTTTAGCATAAAAGAACCTGGGATATGATATCAACTCTCTGAGTTTTGATTCTAAGCCAGGCCATCAGGGGTTGCCCACTTTGCCCTTAGCAAGTGGATAAAGTTCAGCAACTGTTGGTCCTCAGGCTTAGTTATGTCAGCAAAAGCTTTTTTTTTTTGCTTGAGCAGGTGTTTTTTGTTGTTGTTGTTCTGAACTGAATGCCTGTACCTGTGTCATGCACTTTTCAATTCTTCTCAAGCCACATTGGCTCCATCAGAAAATCTCTGTTATTGACCTGGCTCTGCAAGGCATTGAAATTTATAACCCACAGTTTAGAGAATTTAAGCAAAATCTATAACACGTATGACATTTGTGGAGATTCTTGTTCTAAAGCTGTGGAAACACCTGGAGTATTGACATATGCTTGTAACTAGGAAGAAAGGATCCTTCTTCTTAACATATAATGTGAACTGAACCTGGTGATGGACAGTTTTAATACATTGTCTCACTTAAGAATTGCATAAACTCTGTGAGATGTTTATTATTACCTTCATTTTGAGATTAGGAATAGCAATTCTGGGCTGGAGTCCAAATTCTCCTGTTCACCATCCATGTTTCCTTGGAAAGTTATTTAAACTCCATTAGTCTCAATATCTTCCTCTGTGAAATGGTGGTGATAGCACCTATATTATAGGTTTAACATCAGGATTAAATGATAAAAGCACTTAAAATTACTTACATATAATCACTATTTAATTAAGTATTTCCTTGTCTTTTGCTTAATGATTTTAGACAATACAAGCTTAATCATTTAGTGAATCAGCTATCACCATCTTTACTCTTGGGCTGTATAGTTATTACTGTAGTTGTGAAAATATTTTTGCAATTATATTATAAATGTCTATATACTTGGGACCAGTAATATATGTTTGAGTATTAATTGTATTAACTTACTTGGTATATTAAAAAAGCTATTTAATCAGAGAAGTAGTAGTCAAGTCATTTTAAATCTTTTGGATAAAGGAGTTTTTATTCTACAGAATAATTTATTACAGTATTATTATTCATATTTTCCTCTAAATTTTATCTTTAGCTGTAACATTATTACATTTGTCTCAACTGTGATATTATAATATTAGAAGAATATGTGTTTGGTTTTCATCCCCAGTTCCTGGAACAGAGCTACTAATCTCTTTGTAATTTCCTGAGAGAAAGAGTAGACAGGAGAATCCTTTGTTGCAATATACAGTCATTGCTCCTGGTTCTTGGTTCCTGACACATGAGCTTCTAAAATCCTTGGAATATTCTGAGAATGATTGGGGTGAAAGGGATGGTTTTGTTAATCATAAAGTGACCCTTTCAAACATAAGTAAGTTCATCCTAATGAAGTGATATTTGGTTGGTCCTTAAGATAGTTTAGGATGGGAGATGATTGCAAAAAAGCTAATATACAATTACAGGGCTGGAAATTGCATTCCTACCCCCCTCAATTCCCCCATTCCCTCAAACACAATGTCACTCCTACCACATCTCTGCCTCTAGGAAGGGAAGAGAGGCAGGAGATTAAGTAAATCACTACTAGACAATAATGCAATTGATCATGCCTATATAATGGCACTTCCATAAAGCTCTAAACAAGGGGTATGGAGAACTTCTTAGTTGATAAACACATGCTTGAAGAGTGTGGGCCACTTCAACTCTATAAAGACAGAAACTACTGTGCTCAGACACTCTGGATTCCTAGGTACCTCTTCACCTGGCTGTTCATTTAATCTTTTATGATAAAAAGATAGTAGTATGTGAATTGTTTTCTATGTTCTGTGAGCCATTTCAGCAAATTATCAAACCCAAAAGGCAGTTGTTTGTGGGAATCTCAACTTTGTAGCTAAGTCAGAAAGAAGTATGTGTACCCAATACATGAGAATGACATGTTAAGTGAGGGAAGTCTTGTGGGACTGAGCCCTGAAACCTCTGGAGTCTGATGCTAACTCTAGTCATTGTCAGCATCAAACTGAAGTGTTGGACACTCAGTAGGTGCCCAGAGAGTTGGAGAATCGGTAATTGCTGTGGAAAAAAATTCACCCATTTAATGTCAGAATTATGTTGAATAAGAATAATTCAGATATTCTAACTAAATTATTCTGATGTTATCGATAAAAGATAATCCATGCCCATTTACATTATTTCAAACTTCTTTGTCATTCTGATGGAATAGAAAATATATCGACTCATTTAATGTCATAACACGTAAATCTGATTACTAGAAGCTTATGTCTTAGTGATTTGTTTTCTTGTGTGTTTCATTTTCTCTGAGAAATTCATTCAAATTTATTTTTGCATGGGAAATAAATTCTTGATTCATGCTTTGCTACTGTCTTCAGATTTTATTCCCTCTGACATAGCAACATGGAAGATTTGGTTCCTGTGGGCAACTATGGTTTGCTTTTGGCGGGAGCATTAATTATTTGGGCAGTGTCAGAAATGAAACTGCTAAACTAACCAGGTCCAAATGCCCCACCAATGGGACCTAAAATATTCACACTTTACCATGAAAGTGATTGCTGGACACTGGAAAATTTTGAGTGGGTTAGTGATCTGACTTTTTGAGTAATAAATGTTTATTAAGTGCATATAACAAAGCCCTCATTTGAAAATATCTCCTGACTACAATTAAAAAGATTAAAGCAAGGTAAGATTTGAAGCTACTGCTGAAACTCCTATGGATCTTGGCTAAGGCCTGAAGTAAGACCATAAATAGTTTACTCCATTCTGGCTGTTATTATTTCTAACACTCTCCTGCATGTTACTCTAGGAGATTCATCTGAAATTCTTCCTGCAAGACTGTAAGAACCAATGGCCACGAATTCCTACAGGTGCTTTGACTTCTCAGGTCTCCTCCTCGGCATCACGATCATGGTCTGAAATCCCTACTTGAAGTAGAGTTCACTGGGTGAAAGAATTGTTTTTTAAGACTGTAAGTAACAAAAATAGTTACACAGTCAAAAATATATTTACCTCTTCATAATCTTGTCCCTCCCAGTACAAGAGCAGTAGTTTGTGGGGGAGGACATCAGACACCCAAGCGAATCAGCAAGTCCCAGGACTTGTTTTATATATACAATTCTAGGTTCACCTTTTGGGTAGGAAAACTGAAAAAATCACTCTGGTCTCTCCTTGTGCTTTGAGGACGGGATCATACAGAGTACTGTGAACTCTGAGGACTTGGGTGGATCTGAGCTTGGTGTTTCAAGGAAAAGAGGAGGATGATGTAGTTAGAGCATAGTAGACAAAATATATTTCCTTATAAAAAGAGAATAGAAGTTATATGGGGGTCCATGGGACATGATACAGAATTGAGTTGTTATTTTAAGGGGGAAAAAAACATTGAAAATTTATAAACTGAGAACAAGTAAAATGTATTTTTAAAAATATTTTCATCTGGTTGCTGCCTGAAGATTCGAGAGAAGATAGAAAAGAGAAGTCAAACAGGAGACTGGCAATATTCTAAGGGAAAAATAATGATGGTTTTGACCAGGGTGGTTTTGGTACAGGTGAAGAAAACTGGAAGAATCTGGGATGAACTCTGGAGTTAAAAGAGTCCACAAAAATTTCAAATTATTTGAATATATGGATTATGGAAAAAGAGAAATTGAGAATAGCTTCCACTGTCACTGACAGCTTTGGAAAGAACAGTTTCAGGGAAGTAGTAGAAACTGAAGCCCAAAACAAGTAATTTGAGGGAACAACTGGGAATTGATAAACACAGCGAGTAGTGAAAACACAGTGAGAAGTTTTATACCAAAAAAGACCAAAGATATTGGATGGTTGTGAAAGAAACAGGGACTTTGAAGGAGTTGTCTGCTTTTTATTTTGTTTTCTTGATATTCATGGAAATGATCCAATAGAGAGGAAGCTAACTGAAGATGCTAAAAAAAAAAAGATGTAATAATTTTTAAACTAGGAAAAAGAAATTATTCAAAAAAGAAAAAAGACACATTGATGTCCAAAGTGATGAATTTTGCTATTAGCAAGTTTTATAACATTTCAAAAAAAAATTGTGGTATATGTAATTTCTCTAATGAATTCAACCTTGTTTTTTAAAATGATTAAGACAGCAAGTTAGAAAGTCATTTGCTAATCAATGTGTTTTACATCAATGTTTTTAATCTCTGTCTTTCCAGAAAAGATTTGATGTAGACTACGCCTCTCCCCCCCCCACACACACACTCATCATTTTTAGTATTTTTGATTTTTGAGTTTATACGTTTAGCTTCAAGATTATTGGTTGATCATTTTATGGTGTCCTGCAAAGGAAAATTGTATTATGATAGACCAAGGATTGGCAATTTTTTTTTTTTTGACCACTAGGGTCTGGATAGACAAGTGGCCTAGAATACCTGAGGACAGCAGCTCTGCGGAAGAAGCCCTAGTCCATGCTCAACCACAATGGAATCATAGTATTTGCATTTAATAATTTGGTGTTCTTTATAGTAGATAATCACAATGTTTGAGTAGGATTGAACTGAATTCATTACTGATGCTTTAGGCAGCAATAGAGAATTGCCTGAGGGGTTATTTGCTGCTGGTTTCAAGAGCACTGTGAATTCTAGATATGCTTTCTATTTCCATAAACAGAACTTGAAAGTCTCAATATTGGGATATAGTTGTTGTGTTGAAATATAAATGATAAATACTGTCTGGGTTATACATCTTTTATCATTAGCTAACAAAAAATTCTCCTGGGTGTGTTTATGTTACAATTCCTTGATGCCTGCACTTGTGGTAGAATAGGGTCATAGTCAGCTGCTGTTGCTGGATAGAACTGTGTGTATGCACTGTACATTTTAAGTGTGCCTGCCTTAAATTTGTAATTCTACATGCTTTGTGACTCTAAGGCAGTTTTAGCTTTTAAATCCAGACTGCAGATCTACGTATTTAACCTGTATGTTTAATTAGAAGTTCCACTTGACCTGCTAATATCACTGCGTTTGATGCAGGATGGATGGAATATAAGGTATTACAAAAGAGCTCTTTTATTAGCATTGAAGGATATGTTCATGGCATGGAGATCTAGAAGCTAGCTAAAGACATGGTTTCTCTTATAAACTGAAGCCAAAAGTATATCCTTTATTTTTTAAACATTATCTATAATGTAAAATGTTTGAGTTATGACAAAAAACCAAACAAAATTAATAAAACTTTTTAAAATGTCAAGTCGACTAGATACTGCAGCTTCATTAGCCCGTGGCTGGAGATTGCCAATGATCTTACACACAATTGTAAGGCAATGAAACACTTTTAGTTTCATTTCTCCCCAAAATAAGTTATTTGATTTGTAGAAACATCTAAATCATAATTTGTGTAATATTTGTTTGTCTAAAATGTTACCATTAGCTATATGTATGTGTGTGGGGGGGTGTATAATATAGTGTGTATGTTATATACACAAATATGTCTATTTTAAATGTTGTGTATTATAGTTTCTAAAGTGCTAAGTTTTTGACAAATATACTATTATTTGTGTCTACATATGACTTTTGGGGGGAATGTATAAAAGGATGTTACTTTTTTTTAATACAGAACCAAAAGAGTCTCCACCCAGCCTCTGGTTAATAAGTCACCGTATAATGAAGAGCTCTCCATGAAAAAACTTTCTGGGGGGAAGTCAAGGCTAGGGTTTATTCATCAATTTACTCAGTCAGCCTATGTGTCAGGTACACTTCTAGCATGGAAGAGATCATAGTAAATAGGACAGACAAATTTTTGTTTGACTAAGAGCTGGGTCACCTAAAATACAATGGAAGGCTTAAGGCATAAGAAAAAAGGGGTGTTGATATATTATAAGATGAATTAGAAAGACTTCATTGATAAGGGAGGAGAAATCTATGCAGTTATTTGGGAGAAGACCCAATTCAAGAAAAGAAAGAGTAAAGTACAAAGGCACTGAACTTACACACAGTATTTGATACATTGAAAAAATTCAGAAGCTAATCTGAATGAACTAAAGTAAAAAGGAAGAATATAAAATGATAATATAGGGCTATTATCACATAGCAATATAATAATTTAAGGTTAGGAAGATACTGAGGAGGTCTGATCATGTGGTTTCATAGGTAATTGTGAGTATTCTGGATCTTCTTTTGATTGAAACAATTAGTTCTTAGGTGTTTTTGAGAGGAAGAACACCACAATTTGATTTGTATTCCAAAGGAAATCACTCTGGTTGCTACATGAAAAATAAATGCATAAGAAGCAAGAAATGGAAGCTGAGAAAGTACTTAAGAGGTTAATACTGCAATCAGAAAAAAGTGGTGCTGGCAGGGGAAATGAAGTTAGATTTTTATACTTATTGAGACTGAACTCACAAATTTAGAAACGGATTTACTTGAGATAAAAGAGAAAGAGGGGAGAAGGATAACATGATATATGGTAGGCTACACAGGAGGAAAAACAGAGGTGGAAATAAGAAAAGCAGATTGTAATGTAAAAACAGGTGTTTGTTTCTGAACATGTTGTTCTTGATGTAATTATTAGACATGTAAATGAAGATGTTGAGAAAGAAAATGGAATTGCATGAGGTTTGCATTACAAGTAGGTTCTAGACTATAGATACAGTTTTGAATTATCAGCATACAGAAAATATGGATAGTGCTTAATGCTTAAGAAGTGCAGATATCATTGCAACCCTGAGTTCTAGAGAAGAGAAGTGAAGGACTGAGCGTGGTAGTACTTTGGAAATAGAGATTTTTTTCCAGCTTTATTGAGGTAATAATTGATAGATAAAATTGTATATAAATTTGATGTTTGATAAATAAATGTATTGTGAAGTGATTGTGACAATCAAACTTGTTAATGTATCTGACACTTCACACAGTTTCCTTTTGTGTGCAAGAACAATTAAGATCTATTCTCGTAGCAAATTTTTTATTTCTTAGCAAATCAGTACAGCACATTACCTATGATCAACTGATGAAGAGTAGCTCTGCAGAACTTTTTATCTTGCATAATTTAAACTTTATGCCCTTGGACCAACATGTCCCCATTTCCTTCACACTTCCTATCACCCTTGGAAGACATGCAATTTTGATATTATTAAATTATTAGATTCCATGAGTTAAGATTATTCATTTGTCTTCCTGTGTCTAGTATATTTGATTCAAAAACATAATATCTTCTAGGTTTATCTGTATTGTTGTAAATGCAAGACTTACTTCTTTATTAATGATGAATAATATTTCATTATATATGTAATATATTAATTTCAAATATATAAAAAATAAATAAAATATTATTTATATATATTTATATGAAGTTTTCAGCTTTTCAATGCTGAGTTGACATTATCTATGGCATTGCAATATATAGCCTTTGTTATATTGAGGCACATTATTTTTATATTTATTTATTGAGATTTTTATTATGAAATGATGTTGAATTTGTCAAATACTTTTCTGTATTTATTGAGTCGATCACAGGTTTTTGTCCTTTATTTTGTTAATCTGGTATATAACATTTATTGTTTTGGATACATTCTTGAATTATAGTGATGAATCCACTTGATACTGGTTTATGATTCTTATCACATTAGCATGTAATATTCTTTTCTTTTTAGTTTTTATTTTGTAATTTTCTTTTCTTGGAGTTTTGTTCTTGTTTGGCCAGGGTTGGAGGGTTCAGTGTAATCCACAGCCTTATAAAATAAGCCTAGAAGCATTTACTACTCTCTTTACTCACCCTATACTCCCACCATGAGGGATTGAACCCAGGAGAACTTAACCACTGAGTTGCATCCCAAACTCTTATTTTATTTTGAGATACTATGTGTATATAAATAGGTTATATATAATAGGTTGTATAGATATATCTATTTATGTAGGGAGATTTTATATAATATTTACTTTATATAATATACATGATCTCTCAAAGTAGCCATATAAACATGTTGAAAAAGTCACTAAGAGATACAATATATACATGCATGCACATACATATGCTCACTAAATTGTTGAGGCTAGCTTTTAACTGGTGATCCTCCTGCCTCATCCTCTCTAGCCACTGAGATTATAGGCATGTTCCACCACATCTGGCTTCTTTACTTTTTTTGGACAAGTTTAAGAAGGATTAGTATTAGTTTTTTAAATGCTTTGTAGAATTCAGTCATAATTTGTCCAGATTTTTTATTTCTTCATGACTCAGTGTTGGTAGGTCAGATATTTCTAGAAATATATTCACTTCTTCCAGATTATATGATCATTTGTATTTCTGTAGTATAAGTTGTAATGTTTCTACTATTTGTAGTTCTGTCTTCATTCTTTTTATTTATTCATCTTACTAGTGTTTGTTCATTTTATTCATCTTGAAAAAAAAACCCATGTCATAGTTTTGTTCATCTTTTCTACTATTTTTATTCTCTATTTCATTTATTTCTGCTCTAGTCTTTAGTATTTCCTTCCTTCTACTTTTTCTTTAAAAGGTGCATTTGTCACTATAAACTTTCTTCTTATTGCTCTTTTTTGCTATATGCACCTTATGTTTTGGTGCATTCTGTTTTCCATTTTTCACAAAGTATTTTTAAATTTCCTTTTTGAATTCTTCTTTGATCTCCTGTTTTTTAAAGAACATGTTATTTAATTCTCACATATTTGTGAATTTTCCAATTTTCCTCCGGTTATCAATTTCTAGATTCAGAATATTTAGGTGAGAAAAGATACTTGATATGATTTCCTTCTTCTTTAATGTGTTAAGCATTTTGTGGCCCATATGTGATCTGTCCTGGAGAATGTTCTATGCATGCCTCAGAATCATTTATTTTGCTACTCTCGGACAGAACACTCTGTTTATGTCTCTTAGGTCTCTTTGGTCTGAAGTGATGCTTAATTCTGATATTTATTTATTGATTTCCTGGTTGGATGATATATCTCTTTTTGAGAGTAGGGTATTAAAGTCCTCTATTGTTATAGTATTGCTGTCATTTCTTCCTTCTCTTCTGTTAATACTTGTTTTATATATTTAGGTGTTCCAAAGTTGAGCACATATATATTTATAATTCATTTATATTCTCAATAAAATGATCCCTTTATCGTTATACAATGTCCTTCTTTATCTCTTTTTATAGTTTTTGATTTACGGTCCAGTTTGTATGAAATCAATTTAGTTGATTCTATTCTCTTTTGGTTAACTTTTGCTGGATTATCTTTTGAATCTCTTCATTATCAAAGTATGTTTGTCCTTAAAACTAAAATGACTCACTCATAGGCAGAATCTGAATGGATTATGTGTCTTTTTATTTTCTTTCCATTTAAAGTAATTATTGATAAGAAAAGCATCACCAATGCCATTTTCCTGTTTTTGCTAACTGCTTTGTAATCCCTATGCTCATTTCTTCCTGTCTTCCTATGTGATTTGATGATAGACATCTTTGTAGCAATATGCTTTGATTTTTTTCCTCTCTTTTGTATATCTATTAGTGGTATGTTTGTGTGTGTGCGCATGTGTGTGTTTACCAGGAAGATAACAAAGCATCTTGTATTTACATCTCTCTATGTAAAGCCAATAACAGAAGCCATCAAATTTTAAAACCTCTACAATTTCACTTTGTTCCTAAATTTTTGATGTCACAATTTACAGAAAGAGACTAAGCATAAATGCTGAGTAGATAAATGTCCTAGATTGGACCATGGGATACAGATAAAACAATACAGGAAAAATCAATAATGCTTGTGTCTAAGATTGTGAAAATGAACGAGGGTAATGTAAAATATTAACAGCACTGGAAATTTGGTGAGACATACGTGAGAAATCTTAATATAATCGTTGTCGCCTTCACTAAATATAAAATCATTCCCCAAAACTTTCATTTTGAAAAATTTATTTATTTACTCTAATTTATTATACATGACAGCAGAATGAATTTCAATTCAGACTGCATGCACAAAGCATAATTTTTTGTGTCTTTAGTTGTACACAAAATAGAGTCACACCATTCGTGTCTTCATACATAAACTTAGGGTAATGATGTCCATCTCTTTTCACCATTTTCCTTCCCCATGTCCCTACCTTTTCCCTCCCTCCCCTTTGCCCTATCTAAAGTTTCTCCATTCCTTCCATTCTCCCCCATCCCCATTATGGAGGAACAACCTCATATCAGAGAAAACACTGGGCATTTGGTTTTTATGGTTTGGCTTATTCACTTAGCATAATATTCTCCATCTCCATCCATTTACATGTAAATGCCATGAATTTATTCTCTTTTAATGCTGAATAATATTCCATTGTGTATATTTGCCACAGTTTCTTTATCCATTCATTTACTGAAGGACATCTAGGTTGCTTCCATAATTTAGCTCTTGTGCATTATGCTGCTATAAACATTGATGTGGCTGCCTCACTGTAGTCTACTGTTTTTAAGTCCTTTGGGTATAAACTGAGGAGTGGGATAGTTGGGTAAAATGGTGGTTCCATTCCAAGTTTTCCAAACAATTCTCCACACTGCTTTCCAGATTGTTTGCACCCATTTGCAGTTTCACCAACAATGTGTTTTTCCCCACATCCTCTCAAAAGTATTGTTGTTAGTATTCTTAATAGCTACCATTCTGACTGGAGTTAGATGAAATATTAAAGTAGTTTTGATTTGCATTTTTCTAATTGCAAGAGATGTTGAACAGTTTTTCATATATTGGTTGATTGATTGTCTATCATCTTCTGAGATGTGTCTGTTCAATTCCTTGGTGCATTCATTGATTGGTTTATTTGTTTTTTTGGTGTTAAGTTTTTTGAGTGTTTTATATATTCTAGAGATTATTGCTCTGTCTGATGTGTGTGTAGTAAAAATTTGCTCCCATTCTGCACATTCTCTAATCATCTTACTGATTGCTTCTTTTGCTGAGAAGAAGCTTTTTTTGTTTGAATCTATTCCATTTATTGAATCTTGATTTTATTTCTTGTGTTATAGGAGTCTTGTTAAGGAAATCGAGGCCTAATCCAACATGATGAAGACTTGGGCCTACTTTTTCTTCTATTAGGTGCAGGATCTGTGGTCTAATTCCTAGGTCTTTGATTGACTATGCATTGAATTTTACATGGTGAGAGAGAGGGTCTTAATTTCATTTTGTTGCGTATGGATTTCTAGTTTTCCCAGCACCATTTGTTGATAGGCTATCTTTTCTACAATATATATTTTTTGGCACCTCTGTCTAGTATGAGATAAATGTATTTATGTGGTTTTGTCTCTGTGTCCTCTATTCTGTACCATTGGTCTACCTGTCTATTTTGGTACAAATACCATGCTGTTTTTGTTTCTGTTACAGTGATACCACATGTTTCACTTTTCTTGCTAAGGACTGTTTTATTTGGCTAATGTGGGTCTCTTATTTTTCCAGATGAATTTCATGATTTCTTTTTCTATTTATATGAGGAATGTCATTAGGATTTTGATTGGAATTGCATTAAATCTGTATAGTGCTTTTGGTAGTATGGTCATTTGGACTTCATATTAATTCTGCCTATCCAAGAACAAGGGAGAACTTCCCATCATCTAAGGTCTTCTTTAATGTCTTTCCTTAGTGTTCTGTAGTTTTCATTGTAGAGTTCTTTCACCTCTCTCATTGATTCCAAAGTTTTTGTTTGTTTGTTTGTTTTGTTTTGTTTTAGGCTATTGTAAATGGTGTAGTTTTCTAGTTTCTCTTTTAGAGCATTTGTCACTGATGTACAGAAATGCCTTTGATTTATGGGTGTTGATTTTATATCATGCTACTTTTCTGAATTTATTAATTGTAGAAGTTTTCTGGTGGAATTTTTTGGATCTTCTAGGTATAGAATCATGCAAATAGTGGTAGTTTGAGTTCTTCTTTTCCTATCCATATCCCTTTAACTTCTTTTGCCTCTCTAATTGCTCTGATCAGAGTTTCAAGAATTATATTAAATAAAAGTAGAAAAAGAGGCTATCCCTCTCTTGTTCCAGTATTTAGAGGGAATGCTTCCAATCTTTCTAGAATGATGTTGGTCTTTGGTTTAGCACAGATAGCTTTTACAATGTTGAGATATGTTCCTATTATCCCTAGTTTTTCTACTGTTTTGAACATGAATGGGTGCTGTATTTTGTCAAATGCTTTTTCTGCATATATTGAGAGGATTATATGATTCTTATGTTTGAGTCTATTGATGTGATGAATTACATTTATTGATTTCCATATGTTGAACCAACCTTGCATCTCTGGGATGAATCATATATGATCTTGGTGCACTATCTTTTTGATATGTTTTTGTATTTGATTTGCCAGAATTTTATTGAGAATTTTTGCATCTATGTTCATTAGAAATATTGGTCTGAAGTTTTCTTTCTTTGATGTGTCATTGTCTGGTTTTGGAATCATAGTGACATTGGTCTCATAGAATAAGTTTGGAAGTGTTCCCTCTTATTCTGTTTTATGGAATAATTTGAGGAAAATAGGTATTAGTTCTTCTTTGAAGGTTTGTAGCCCTCACCTGTGTATCCATCTGGTCCTGGACTTCTCTTGGTTGGAAGGCTTCTGATGGCATCTTCAATTTCATTGCTTGAAATTGATCTGTTTAACTTGCACATATCATTTTGATTCAGTTTGGTCAAATCATATGATTCAAGCAATTTGTCAAGGCCTTTTATATTTCCTATTTACAAATTTTCAAAATAATTTCTAATTATCTTTTGGGTTTTTTTTTGTAGTGTCCATCAAAATATTTTCTTTTTCATCATGGATGTTAGTAATTTGAGTTTTCTTTTTCCTTCTTTTCATTGGCATGGCTAATGGTTTATCAATTTTATTTATTTTTTCAAAGAACCAACTTTTTGTCCATTATTTCTTTTGTTTCAATTTCATTGATTTCAGCTCGGGTTTTAATTATTTCCTGTCTTCTACTGCGTTTGGTCTTGATTTGTTCTTCTTTTTCTAGGACTTTGAGATGTAATATTTGGTTATTTATTCATCGACTTTCTATTCTATTAATGAATGAACTCCATGCAATGAACTTTCCTATTAGTACTACCTTCATAGTGCCCCAGAGATTTTGATATGTTCTATCAGTGTTCTCATTTACCTCAAAGAATTTTTTAATCACCTTTATAATGTATTCTGTAATTCCCTGTTCACTCAATAGCATATTATTTAATCTCCACGTATTGGAGTAGCTTCCATTTTTTATTTTATCATTGATTTCTAATTTCATTCCTTTATGATCTGGTAGAACACAGGGTAGTATCTCTCCTTTTTTATATTTGCTAAGAGTTGGTTTGTGGCATAGTAGATAGTCTATTTAGAGAAGTATCCATGTGCTGCTGAGAAGAAAGTGGTTTCATTCATTGATGGATGAAATATTCTATATATGTCTGTTAAGTCTATGTTATTGATTGTATTATTGAGTTCTATAGTTTCTTTGTTTAGTTTTTGTTCAGAAGATCTATCCAGTGGTGAAAGAGATGTGTTAAAGTCACTCAGAATTATTATCTTTTGGTCTTTTTGACTCTTGAATATGAGAAGAGTTTGTTTGATGAACATAGATGAGACACTGATGAACATAGATGAACATTGTTTGGGGCATATATATTTATAATTGTTATGTCTTGTTGACATATGGTTCCTTTAAGTAGTATAAAATATCCTTCTTTATCTCTTTTAATTAACTTTGGCTTGAAGTCTTCTTTATTTGACATGAAGATGGAAACCACTGCTTGTTTCCACAATCCATGTGAGTGGTATATTTTCCCCAAAACTTTTACCTTCAGTCTGTGGATGTCTTTTCCTATGAGATGAGTCTGTTGAGGGCAACATATTCTTGGGTTCTTTTTTAAATTCAATCTGCCAGTCTATGTGTTTTGATTGGTGAGTTTAGCTCATTAACATTCAGGATTATTATTGAGACATGATTTGTATTCCCAGTAATTTTTGTTTATTTTTAGTAATTTAACATTACTTGGTTTCTCTTTTTTTTTCTTTAGTGTAATATCTCCCTTTGATGATTTTCATTCTAGTTGTAAATTCTTTTGTTTAATCACGAAAGTTTTTATTTCATCATCAAATCTAAAGATTAATTTTGTTATGATTCTTGGTTGGCATCCATTTTATTTCAGAGTTTGGCATATGCTGTTCAGGATCTTCTTGCTTTCAGGATCTGGGTTGAAAACTCTGCAGAGATCCTAATTGGTTTCCATCTATATATAATCTGATTCCTTACTATATGGCTCTTAAAAGTCTCTCCTTATTCTGTATGCTAGGCATTTTCATTATAATGTGCTTTGGTATGGATCTGTTGTGATTTTTGTACACTTGGTGTCCTGTAAGCCTCTTGTATTTGATTTTCCAATTCATTCTTCATGTTTGGAAAATTTTTTGATATTGTTTCATTGAATAGATTTTTTATTCCTTTGGTATTTAACTCTATGTCCTCCTCTAGTCCAATAATCTTAAGTTTGGTCTTTTATGGCATCCCATAATTCATGCATGTTCTGCTCATGTTTTCTTACCATCTTCACTGTGTGGTCAACTATTTTCAAGATTATATATTTTGTCTTCATTGTCTGAGGTTTTGTCCGCCATCACTAATCTCTTAGTGATGGTTTCTATTGAGTTTTTAATTTGGTTTATTGTTTCCCTCATTTCAAGAATTTTTTTTCAGAACCTTTATCTTCTTATTGAAGTAATGTTTTGCTTCCTGTATTTGTTTATGTAGCTCTTCATAAAAATGATCTTTTGTTTTTTGTATTTGCTCTCTTATATCATCCTTTAATTCACAGAACATTTTAATTATGTATATTATAAACCCATTCTCTGTCATTTCTTGTGCTGTGTGAGCCATGGTTTCTACTAATGTAGATCTTGGTTAATTGGGGCACTTTCTTCCCTTGTTTTTTCATGTTGTTTGTGTGTCATCCCTTCTAACGCTGACATCCAAGGTGTTACAGTTTTTATCTTATAGGTTTATTGTGTGCCTGAAGGGTTACAATACCTCTCCTTTAAGGGAGAGAACAATATTAACAGATCCCAATACAAACAATATACAACCTTAAACCACGTAGCTGCTATTAAGACTTTTACAGTTTTGTCACAATATACAAAATGGTGAGTTCAATTATTATGTATAATATAACCAGTAGGTTTGCAAAAGTTTCTACCATTTCTGATAGTGAACAAAGAGAGAACTGGAGGTGGAGTGTAGGATGAGATGTTAAGGAGGTAGGAGGTGAAGATATAGAATTATTAGATCCTAGGAAGTGTAAATGAATCTAAAGAAGTTAGCTAGTAATAGGAGAAAAGAAAGTGATTTTGGGAAAACAAGTGGGAAGACAATAGAGTGAGTACAAACAAACAAACAAACATGAAAATTAAGAAAAATTAAACATATAAAAATAGGAGATAAAAGAATATATAACACAACTGTAATACACTATCCAGATATCCCAGACCTCTGTAGCCTAATTTATGAAAAGTATTTGGTTTCACACATGTTGGGGATGTGAGGGTGGGAGAAGAAAGAGAAGAAAAATTCTCAAAGGAAAATTCAAGGATTATTTCTGTTGCATGGTGAAGGTTATTAGGGTGTAAAGGTTGGTCTTGGGAACAGAGTTCCTAGTGGTGGGTAATAGCACTTGCTGGTCTCTGATGGGGCCCACTCATGTAATATGGGTACCTGGTCTTGTCTCTTTATACCGCCTGTAGACCTCACAATTCCTGGTCTCTAATTTAGTCTCTAAACTGTATCTCACACACTGTCTCCCTTTCTACTTTCCAATCAGGAACCAGTGTCTCTGGAGGTTTTGTGGGCTGTGCTCTGGGGTCTGTCTGGTCATCTGTTCTGGAGAGCTGTTTTGTATTGGACAGTTCAGGGCTAGGCTTTGTGAGTTATGAACCAGCCTCATAGTTGCAAGCACTGTGCTGGTTTAGTGGCTGTGGGAAGACGGGGGAGTTGGGGACTATAGGTACCTTGATATTGGTTCTAGTCCTGAGCCAGTGTTCCAAGCTGGGAGTTGCCCCAACTAAAGTCAGAGTCAAAGATGTCCCAAGATGGAGGTGGTTGCTTTCAGAGATGGGGTGTCAGGTTGGGTGGGACTGGGCAGTGGCAGTATACAGAATGTCCAGAGATGCAGCTCTGTGGAGTGCAGTATTGTGGCTGGCTGCTGACTCCAGGCCCTATGGGGTGCCTCCAGGTAGAGGCTACCACGTATAGGGGACTATGGCAATGGTTGCAGTGTTCTAAGATGGAGGCAACAGAGGAAGCCCCTAGTTGGGAGATGGGGGTCCACACAGGAGTGGCAACAGGAGGTCCTATGTGTGAGCAGTAGCCAAGAGACCTGCACAGGAGAATTCTCTTTTAATAACTTTCAAAGAAACAGTATTCCCACTACTTAAATCCCAGGTCATAAAGCAACACAGAATGAAGCCTCCCTCTAGCCTACCATCTTGGATCGCTCCCCAAAATGTTCATTTTTAAGAAATAAAAAGACAAGATAGACCATGTAGACACTAATCAAAGATGGGAGTTGAAAAATTAATATCAAAGTAAATTCCAAAACAAGGAAGACCATTAGAGTTAGAGAGGGGCATTACATAATGGTAAGAAGAAGATTCTTAGTCATACATAAAAATCCTAAGAGCACACACACTTAACAACAGAAGTTAAGAATATCTGATGCCAAAACCAATTGATCTGAAAGCAAAAATAAGCAAATAAACAATCACATGAGAAATTTCCACCCTTTTGTCATATTGGATGGATTAAGTAGGCAGAAGAATAAAATATAGGTGAACCAAACAAAATGATAAATCAAATGACTTCATTTGTATTTATAGAACATGTCAAATAACCACAGAATAGTACACATGAAACATACACAAATTACAATGGAAACAAACTAAAAATCCAAGCCAGTAAAACATCTGGAAATCTCGGTACCCCATGGGACAAAGAGTAAACTATTTTTAGATACATACACAAAAAAAATCTAAAAATATTTTCAAAAGTAGAACTGAAAATATAACTATTCAAACTTATGGAATGCAGTTAAAGTAGTACTTAGATTTTTTAATGTTATATGCTTATAATAGAAAAAAGTTGAATATCAAATGCTTGTGTCTCCAAAACTAAAACTAAGTAACCAAACCTTCCACTTCCAAAACTAAACAGCAAATTAAACCCAAAGGAACAAGAAAAAAAATGTACATAATAAAGGTGATAGAAAAAACTAATGTAATTGAAAATAGCAATAAAAAATGAAAAAATCAATTAAATCAAAAGTATGTTTGTTTAAAAAAAATCAATAAAAAACATTAACTTCATGACAGATTGGCCAAGGGGGTAGACAGAAAAAGAAAGCAAGCACCATATTAGTACCAAAAAGGGCTATCACAACTTATCTCATTTAAGGGATAAAAAAATACTGTGAAAACACTGATAAATTCAACCACTTAAATGAAATTCAGTTTCTTAAAAAAATGTAAACTGTCAAAACTCTAAAGAAGAAATATATTCGAAAAAGAATGAGAGAACATATATATGTATGTATATATACATTCATACATATATACATTCATACATATATATTGCATGCATGTATATATAATATCTCAGTAACTTTTCAACATGTTTGCATGGATACTCTGAGAGATCATGTATATTATATATACTATATTTACATAAAATCTCTCTACATAGATATAATCTATACAACCTATTATACATAACCTATTTATATACACAAAGAAAGATAAAGATGTAGATATAGATGTAATTGAGTGTATTGTTAACAACCTGCCAACAAAGCAAACTCTAGTTCCCGGTAGTTTCACTTGCAAATGTACCAAACATATAAGAACATAAAACAAAACAAAAAACACCAATCTATAAGTTCTCTCACAGAAAACAGAAAAATAAATGCTTTCCTTCATCTTGCAATGCCAGCTTTACCATTGAGAATTTCACATCTTCAATGTACTATTTTACATAGCAATTTTGGAAAACAATATGGTAATGTTTTAAAGCCAAACACATGTAAAATATGACCCAGGTATTGCACTTTTAGAAATTGCAAACAAGAAAGAAAGCATATCACCACACATAGGCATTTTAATAATTGTTCTTAGCAGAATCATTCATAATGGTCCCAGACTACCATATGTCCTTCAACTGTTGAATTGATATGACGCATACTGGAACAGTATTTCTCAATAAAATTAAAAAGAACAAAGTTCTAATAAATGGATAAACATCAAAAATATTATACTAAAAGATGCTGGGTGCAGTGGTGCACACCTGTAATCCCAGTGGCTCAGGAGACTGAGGACGGAGGATCAGGAGTTCAAAGTCAGCCACAGCAAAAGCAAGGTTGTTAAGCAACTCAGTAATACCCCATCTCTAAATTAAAAAAAAAAAAAATAGGGCTGGGGACGTGAATCATTGGTCAAGTGCCCCTGAGTTCAATTCCCAATTCACCCCTCCAAGAAATATTATGCTAAGAAACAATAACTACATATTTTGTAATTCTATTTAGATGAAATTCTACAGTGGCAACATTAGCATAACCAGGAGCAAACTAGTAGTTGACAAGGCTGGAATAATGGGAGAGTTTTTAAAAAATGTTTCCTGATGGACAAGAGGAAACTCAGGGTAATGGGGACAATTCTATGTTTTCATTCGGTGATCATTACTTGATTGTGTATTTCTGAAAATTCAGTGAGCTATAAATTAAAAATGGATGAATTTAATGAAAACAATACATAAATACCTGGAAAATATGAATACTTGGTCAGATGCAAGAATAAAAATACAGGAAGAGCAGTTCTACTCTACTTGGGACATTTGTTTCATACTGTTGTAATAATAATAATTAAAAAAAACCTATTTTCAGGAAGTAACTCTGTCTGGAAGATTAATTCAGTCATTTGGACTGTGAAGACAAATAGGTTCCTTGAAATTACTTAATTTCGTACCTTATACCTATGTGGAATTTTCCTTGGGTGTTTTTTTTTTCTCCCTCGTCTAGGAAGTTCAGATGAATCTATCTTTGTACTAATTGCATGTGTGCTTTTGAGAGTTCTTTTTCTGTGACAATCCAATAGTTTCAAGAGTGCAAAGAGAATAATTTACCTGATAGGGGTTTTTCTCCCATCCCACTTTCACTTTCCTCCTCCATGACTCTTAATCATCTTTGTGTTGGTGTGATCTGTTCCCCCACCCCCCATCCTTCTGTAAGTGTCACACCTAGTGACTCCTATAGAAAACTCTCTCAATTGGCATTTTTGAAAAAGTCACAAAGTAACATCTTCCCATTTCCCATGACAAAAAAAAGCCTCTGCCAAGTCAGGCCTAATTCTGTGAAACAAGGGATTATTCTCTGCCCCAGCTGAAGCTACATTCACTCAAACCAATGTAATGAAAGCAAAATAAAGAGTGTTTGTGGGAATTCTCAATCTATCCTTACTGGAGTTAAGAGGCCTCTTTCATTTCCATTTACTTCAATTTTCTGGCAAGTCTAGATATGTATGTTTGTAAATAACTTTTGTCACATAATTTGATGTTGGTGCTCAGGAATTTGTACATGATCAAAGTTGAATATCCAAATGCCTGTGTCTCCAAAACTAAATTAGCATTTATTTTTGAAGTCTTCATGTTGAAACTCAGCCAACAATAAGATTTATAAAGACATATCCACAAGCTATCAGATCTGACTGCTTATTGCAGGGATATCAACATTATATTTAGAGTACATTGCAGTGCAAGTGGCAAATCAGTTTATCACCAAAACCCACTTTTTGATTAATCGTGTGTCTTTACTATTAGGCATATGTTGTATGTCTTCACTAATATAAGATTGCACTTTGTTGTTTCTCTGAAAAATTATTCACTGGGTACCTCCAATGGGTGAGGCTCTGTTCTAGGCACTGGTCTTATAACAAAAGACTGCTACTAAAGAAAATTTTACGGTAGAGATGTCAGATTCTTACAAATATACACAAAACAAATATAGAGTGACAATGTTGGGTTAGTGCTAGGAAGTAAAGCTGGGCTATGAGAAGTGTAACTGACAGCACAGAGCAGTGGGAAATGAGAAGACCCAGCAATGGAGTCCATTGTCCTATGAGGATAGCCCTGGTGAAGACTGCAATGCAGGGATGAACTCAGCAGTTTGCAGAAACAAAGACAAACCCCCTAGAATGGAACCATAGGAATGAAGAGTTTGATCCAACAGGAGCTTGGAAAAATGGAAGATAATATTAAAGCCAGAATTAGACAGGCAGTCAGTAAGGTAGGTAAATCAAGTCAGGAGGCCAATTTCAGTTCAGGAAGTTGGACACTGTGTCCTGAGGGATTGAAATGCCTTCAGAGCCCTTCTGCCACCCTTATCAAGACAACCTGCCTCTATTCCAAACTGTTGCTAAGGTAACCTGTCCCAGGAATTGTCCCTCCCTTCAGGGAGTTTTGAAAGTTTTTAATTGTATCCTGGGATGCTCTCTCTTGCCATTCCTCATGTCCATCTGCTTCTCAGCTTTTGGCTATCCCACCTGAGCATCTCCTGGGCTTAGTCATGTTCTCAGGAAGGAGAGAGATAAGAGGAAGAGAGCAGGAGAGAAAAAAGGAAGCCTAAGACATATAGCAGAATGGTCTCACTCCTTGGGATATCAGGATACTAGCTATGGTGCCCTTCTCCCTCCCAGGAGAAGTCTATGTTACCCTTTTTAAATAAACCCTGCTTTATGTTTGCCTTGGCATGCTTCTTTAATGTTATACTTCAATATGTGAGAAAGGAGGACTTGTCACCAATAACCAGAAGTATCAATAGGTCAGATACAAAGTCATAGATTTTGCTAAGATGGAAATGTGCCCTGTGGAGCCCTCCTCCAGAGTTTCGCAGATAAGAGTGAAGATGCAAATCAAGAAGTGGAATAGCTGAGGCTTGAAACCATGTGGACTTCACTCAGAACCAGGCAAACCGGTCAATCTCCCAGGCATGTATGTGTGTGTTTGTATTGTGGAGCAAGGGGAAGAACAGGTAGAGAAATCCAAAAGTAAAACAAAAGTATGTTGCTTTTCCTTTTAGGTAAAATTCTCCTTTCTCCATAATAAATAGATAAATAAATAAATAACTTAAATTAATATGTTAAAATTCAATGTCTTCATATTTTTATTTGCTTGTTTGTCTGAATGTATTTTGTTACCTAACGTATGGCCCATTGCAACAGTTGGAGGTGAGGCAAAATTTATTTATTTATTTTTTTTCCTTTAAACTTTTTCTGTAAGACTGGGTCATTGAAAATCCCCTAAAATTATGGTTGTGCAACTGATGATGCTTTTATATATCATTATCCCTGTTATTTATATTTCTCTCATCAATCATTCTTCACCTTCCCTCTTTGCACTAAGCCTTTTCAAATAAGGGTTCAATTTCCTTTTCTAAGCACTGGTCTGGAACCATATCATTTAATGATATAAGCAAGTTGGAACTCAAAAGCCTGAGTAATTCCAGGTTAGCATTTGAGTAGAAGCCTTATGGTGATAATTCAGGTACTATAAGAAATGCTGCCAGGGTTTCAATTTGGCAGCATCTTTGACTTACGGAGACTCAGTGCAAGGGCAGAGGCCACAGGTGTGCCTCACTTTCCCTTGAAGCACACAGATACATTGATTGTAAGCTCTGTTCTCTTTCAAACATAATAAAAAAGAAAACACACTGTAATTTATTTTGTAAAAGTGGACTTTTTCTTTTACAAAGCACCTAGCCACCCACCCATTTTTCTTGCTCGTACATCTCAAAGCTCTGCATCAGGTCTCCCTCTGTCTCTCCAGGACACTTACCTCAAGTCTGTGCTTCTCTTTCCAGCAGCTATAATTTTTCTTATCTCTTTTCTTTCTCTCCAAAGGCAAATCCTTCTAATAAATCTATGGAAGCTGATGCGTTTATTTCTACTGCTACTTTCATTGATCAAATTACCAGTCTCTTGCCTTGAAATACTGTAATTACAGCTTAGCTGTTCTTTCTATAGTCACCGTTTTCCATTGTTACTTCCCACACCTACTGTTCCCCAAACTGCAGACAGATGATCATTAAACATACACATTGATTTCTTCATTCCCCTGTTTAGACATGACTTTTCATTTAAGTTTAAAATCCCAAATCTTACCAGTTTATCTCCAGAAAACTCTTACTCTTGGTCTTTGCTCTGCCTACCCTGGCTCTTTTTCGTTCCTTTCATGAACACTCCAATCCACTTACTTTACCTAATGGGTTTTGCCTCCTACTTCAAAACTTAGCTTAATTATTACATGTTCAAAGAAACCTTAAGTGATAAACTAGCTTGGATTAGATACACTTTCATTATAACACCTTGCAAGTTTTTTCTAACAAGTTCCGTTTGTGCATTTATTCATATGTTATTATTGTGGTTAAATAATAAATTGTAAAATTTGCTTATAATCTCTATAACCCCAGCTAAAATAAAAGCTGCAAGACAGCAAGCCCTGTGCCTGTTATGTTTAATAATAAATCCCCCAATACTTCACAGCCCTTGCACACCTATGAGTTTAATAAATCTGAGGAATACAAAAAGAAAAAAAAATAAACGATTGCTATCATTCCAGAATGGAAGTCTTTTGATGATATCTGCGAAATGCTCTTGTACCTTGACATCAGAGGTAATGTTCCTGATTTTACTACAATTTCTCTTCTTCTCTTTAACATATTTCCTTCCTTCCTTCATGCCTTTAAACTAGTTTGCTCTTCTTGTGTTACCCAATTTATCCTCTTAGGGAGAACTTTCCATTTTCAATGCCTCAGTCATCACAGAATTTCATTAGTAGAAAAATCTAACTGTCCTGTGGTTCAACCACTAATTTAATGATTAGAATGTTCTTCATAGCATCCAGACAAGTGGTGATTAAATCAGGGTTAAACAATTAAAATTGGGAAGTCCCCTTATTTTCAAGTAACCAATTTCAATTTCAGGCAATTTGACCAGTTAAGTATATTTGAAATTCTATCCTATGGTAGTTTTCATGTTAGTATCATCTCAATATTTGATTATAGTAATCATGGTCACTGAATGTTTTGTTCTTTTAAACAATCCTTATATGGCTATGGTTTAATGTCTTGCAACAGAGTTTTTTTATTTGCCTTTGAACAGGAACAGCTTTGTCTCTGTCCCTCTTAAAACTAGAGGAACTATTATGGAATGCACTATGCCAGGTCTGATCTTTTCAGTTACACTTCTGCCATTTATGATTTCACTGGTAATTTCTTCCATCACAGTCAAAAAAAAAAACTTCATTAACAAATATTACAAACTATGTCGTTCCATTCCTGTGTCCTCAATTGGTCATATTTTTTATTCAGATTCAGTTTTTCCATATACCAATAGAATAGTTCTAAACACAATAGGTTTTATGCCTAATATATTCTCTTTCTAAAGCATATTTCATCATAATTTCATTTTTTCCTCAGGTAATGGGACCATAATTAGATATGGTTACTCAGCAAAATTTGATAACTGTTGGGCATGGTGGAAAGTATTACATGGTAAGTACATACTGATATTTTATTTATGTAGCTTGCCGTAATACTTCTATTTCCAATAAATCATTTTGCTCTTTTTTCTGTGACCTGTTCTTACCCTTGGCATTTCTCTACCTCTTGATAGAGATTCTCTTCATATATATTTTGTTATTCACAAATATTTAATATTATACTACTCTATAGATATGTCTATATAGAATTTATACCTTTTTACCATAAGGCATAAACAAAGATTTTCAATTGACACAAAGAAACCAGCAACACACAGCAATAACCACAAAACAACCTTAGCTTCTTCCTTTCATAAAAATAATTAATTGTTTGAGAAAATGATGTAGATACATATGAAATTATTAGAGAAGCTAAGCAAGTACTCAATGCTGTTGCCTAATCTCTACGAAACAATAGCCATGAAGAACTAATTAACAGGGTAAAGCTTAGAGTCAAATCCCAGCTCAGAATTTCCTCATCTTATATTTAACATATGAATTCAAAATATAAGTACATATAAATTACAGTATCATATGGCACATTCAGGCATCATTTCAGCATCTAGAACAGTGCCAGGCACCCTTAATAAACTGAATCGACAAATCAAAGAATGAGCAGAATTAATGTCAATTTTTCATAAGTGGCTTCATAAAGAAAATAGGTGTCTCTTCACCATTCTTTATTTAAATATGATGTCCTGAAAGCAGGCATACCACAAATGCTATATAAAAAAATCAAATATATAATTTTATAGTATCAGAAATCCTGTGTAGAAAATAGATATTTACTTATATTTTTTAAAAAATCTCTTTCTAAATTGTATGTAAACATTTAATTAAGCCAATTCCATTTTCAATATGAAATGATCTCCTAGCTTCTTTGTGGTTTAAATCCTTCCATCATTGATAGTTCAATCAGCCAGGCTTTACAAATCAAACTTTAACTATATTCTACATTATTAATACCTAAATTATACCACAGGGAAATAAATAAAGATGTTACAGGAGAAAGAAATATTGTTTACTCAGCTCTTTGTAAATACAGCTGGCATAAATATCAAATATACCTTAAGCCCTGAAGCAGCATAATAAAAGTGAAACCTCTAGGACAAAAAGTGTTTTGTTTCTCTAAACCTCCATCCAAAAACCTGTTTCCATACAGAATATGTTTTAGGGCATTTCTCTCACAGGTTGTCCAAGTTTTCACATTTTAAAAGTCAATATTGTTACCAATATTTTCTCTTTTCCCAAGCATCTTTTGGAGTTTATGCACATTAAATTTTTTAAGGAAATAAACAAAAACCTTGTGAATTTGAAAGAATCATCTTCAATTTTATTATTTCCTTTAGCACCATATGAAAATATCTGGCATGTTATTTTTATACTAATTCAATTAATTAGTCTTGATGAGTATATACTTTGTTTATTGACATACAAATCATCAGGGAGTATAAATGAAATTCAATAATATCTTTTAAGTACTAATATCATAAATGCTTTGAAAGGATGACCAGTATAATTAGTATAACCATATGATTTTTGTTTCAATATTTAAATTAAAAAATGAATAGTATTAAAATATGTATAAATATATAAATATGCTGGCCAGGCAAATCTGTACACTCCTGTAATCCCAGAGACTTAGGAGGCTGAGGCAGGAGAATCCCAATTTCAAGGCTGGCCTTGGCAACTTAGTGAGACCTTGTCTGAAAATAAAAGGGCTAGGGTTATAGCTCACTGGTAAATCACCCTGGGTTCACTTCCCAGTACCAAGCACCCAAAAAAGAAAATTATACTGGCAGAATAGCTGTAAACTAGTTCTGTTTCAGATAAAATGACATAACTGGTCTGCAAATGTGTTTGAATTAAGTTATTGATAATTCAATGTTTTAGGCTTTTAGCAAATAAGTTCCATTCTAGATAAACAAATAACAGGATCCCATGGGACATCAAGGATCATGTTAGCCAAGTCCCCATCAGAATGTTTGGAAATACTCAATAACCTTTCATAAAATCCCATTTTAAGTGCTTCTGGTGATACAAGGCTTGGTGTCTTCTCATACACTGCATTATTGGATAGCTCCAATTGTTTACAAGAGTATGTATTATTTTTTATTAAACATTCAGTATTCTAACACTTACGTGTTTGTTCTATAATTCACAAAATAAATTACTTTTTAACCTGGCGTATCTTTCAGATATATAAAATGGCCATCATATCCCATTGAATTTTCTCTTTTCCTAGGGGGTGGGGGGACTCTCAAGTTTCAGTTCTTTCCCTGAGCTCTTTGCCCTAAGGATTCTCTAAATTTGCTCCGGTGTGCTGATGCTTCTATTAAAATACAGTATGCATGGATAATAAATGTGATTAGAGTCCCCAATTTTCAACTGAGAGCAGACATTTTGCTTTGCTCTTCTGAGCTCACAATACATCAGGAATACTATGTTTTGCTACATTGGGAGGATGACATGATGTTCACTGAAGGGGAATCACAATTTGTTTCATTTCATCCTTTATTATACTAAGAGAATACATGTAGAATATGGGTATGTCTGTCACTCATGTGTCCCTTTTTTCTAGTCCATGTGTCTGCATTCCATATTTTTAAGAACATCTGTTAGGTTATAAATGGTAAATATTTGAAAATGTAATTTTTTTGTTTTTATTTAGAATACTGAATGTAAATATACAAAAGAAAATCAATTTAAGCCTAAGGTTATTTGAAATATCACAGTGATAATATAGGAAAGAGGATTAATTACCTTGATAATTGGGTGTTTAATGTATAGAAATGAGCAATATAGCATGTTTACACATGTAAGTAACATATTTGATTCATGTATTCTTATTGTGGGCTACTTGAAGACATGTAAAAGGGCTTTGTTGAAGTTATGTTTAGATTGCTTGTGAGACTTGAGTTGGAGTACCTACTCCCACAGAACTGAGATTTCAAGTGAGACTGATGGTAGAGCAAATACAGCTTGGATGAGAAGAGTACAGATGCAAATGCACAGCCACAGCAGCTGTGGTTTCAGGGTGGACATATTGCTGATATGCCTTAAAATAATCAAACTCCAAACCTCATGCTCATAAATTAATTATGTCTGGAATGCTTATACAAGGGAAAGGAAGAACTCAAATGCAATCACAACACTGAGTTCCACAGCATGCTCTCTTCTTCAGTGGAAAATTATAGGTAAAGTACTAATTCAGGGAATTTAAAGGATTATAAAAACATCAATAATTGCTTAATGAAGCCCATTCAAAAACACATATTTGCATCATTCTGGGTCCTCAGCTCTCGGTGATATATTCTGAAAGAGAGAAATCACTAAAAGATTATATTCCATCCTTCGGAATGTGTATGATACCAGTGCAAGGACAGGACATATTTCTGTTGAACATAAAAACATTGTAATAGATGGGTGAAAGTCATGTGAATTCAGGAAAGGATGTTTGTTAGAAAGGTTTTACGTGCTGGTGGGACTTATTTATAAAGGTTCAAGTCAGAGAGGACTGGGGTCAACAGTAATGAGAAAGAAGACTTATTAAGGGTATGCCAGGAAATGAGAGCCTTGGTAGACAACAATAATTACCCAGAAAAACTCCTGGCCAAAGTGCACTTGCCTTAGGGTAGCATCTCTGACTTTCTATTTGAGGGCTTCTGAGCTGCAGGCGAAACACAGACCCCACATGTTGCAAGGGGAGGAAAGCTCCTTCTTTTCATAATTCTCCTTATCTCATAAAGAAGAGTGTGTCTGCTAACTTTACAGGTTTGAAATCAGTTTATAGCCCACAATGAAGGTTTTTACTAGCTCTGTGCTGACACAAAGGATTGCATAGTATGATTGTGTCTATGATCATAATATGTATCTTAGCATATCTATAAGGGGTTTTTGAACTTCTCTCCATTAACTCTTCTCTTACATTTCATATAAGAAATCATTTGCATCTGTCTGTTGAATTGAATGTTTGTCTTATCCACACTATTAAATTGCAATGTCTTTGAAGGTAGATTTTGGTCTTTTGCATTATAATAAATTAATCATGATGATGACAATAATAGCAGCACTAGTGGTAGCAATTTCCATTTATCTCACTTAATTTTCAGAATGCTACTGTGGGTTCTCAGAGACATACAAACTAAAGCCCAGGAAAATGAATCAGCTTACTGAAATTTACACATCTAATAGGTAACCCACAGGGCTGTACCACGAAAAGTGGACTGATTCAGAAGGTTGAGCTGTGGTGCAATATGGTCATCCGTCATTTGATATTGTAATATGCTTTTTTTATACATATTTAATCCTTATGTCTGATCTCTTCAGAAAATGTTCAGTCTTTTCTATTTTCATTTTGGTCACAATAATATAAGTTTAAAATACTTATTCAATCAGCAACAGTGAAAAAATAAACTTTATTTGCCCAGAAACTTAAAAAAAAATGTAGTAAGAAAGATAAAGGCTCTTTGCCAGTTTTCTTCTCATTTCACCCTTTAGGAGGTGGTAAAAATATTTATTTTTGTATCCATGAAAAGTGGATACTACAGGAATTTTTAAAATGTATTTTTATTCCTAATGAAATCATGATCCCTTGAATATTTTCATCTCCAATGCTTATTCACATATTTTTTAAAAAGGTCACTGAACAGTTCAGTGTTCAGAGCAGACTTTCTAAATATCTATAGCAGAACAAGGATCTTGAAAGTCACATTTTGTACATTTGAAGATTTTTTTTAAAGCTTCTGAAAATTTTAAACTCCATTAACATTGCAACAGTCCAATCTGGTGGACTAAAATACTAAGTTTAACTTTAGTCTCTGTGAAGAGAAAAGTGAGAGTGTGAAATGCCAGTGTTCTGGCCACCAGCTCTACTGGCTCCCCACCCATGCCCTTCTATCAGAATCCACCTTGGAAAAGAAGGGCTTGGAAATGTCTGCATAAATATAGGGGAGTCAAGGTTACTTGAGGATAGTGGCCTGCTTTTTCAGGCATAGTGTGGGGAGGCTCTAAGATTTTGTATATAACCCATGACAAAAATGTCTATCAAACAATGAAAGTAAAATTGTTGTGGAGACCCTGATGCAGAATTCCTGACTAACCATGCCAAGAGACCAGCATATACTTTTTGTTTTCTTTCCACATTTTTCATTGGTAGTTGTACATAATTATGGGAATTTATTTTCATATTCGTCCATGCACACAGTGTAATAGTACAATTTGGCCAATATCACTTCCCAGCACTTCTATCCTCCCTTCCACCTCCAAACCTTTGGTCCCTTTCCTCTATTGATCCCCTTTCTTTCCTTTTTCCTCTCTAGAGTCTTCATATGAGCAAAAACAGATGACCCTTGACCTTCTGAGTTTGGCTTATTTCTCTTAACAAGATGGTGTCTAGTTCCATCCATTTTCCTGAAAATGCTATAATGTCATTTTTCTTTATGGCTAAGTAAAACTCCATTGTACATATGTACCACATTTTCTTTATCCATTCATCAACTGATGGATACCTAGGTTGGTTCCATAGTTTGGTTATTGTGAATTGTGCTTCTATAAACATGGGTATGCATGTATACACAGCAGTATGACTTTAATTCTTCAGAGTAAATTACTGAGGAGTGGTATGGCTGGTCAATATGGTGGTTCTATGCCTAGGCTTTTGAAGAGCCTCCATATTGATTTCCATAGCAGTTGTATTAATTTACAATCCCACCAACAGTGTAAAAGCATTCCTTTTTCTCCACAATCTCTGCAGCATTTTTTATTATTTATTATTTGCATTCTTGATGACTGTCTGTCTCACTGGTATGAGAAGAAAACTTAGTGTAGTTTTGATTTGCATTTCCCTAATTTCTAATGATGTTGAACATTTTTTTCATGTATTGGGTTGGGGATGTAGCTCAGTATTGAAGCATTTGTCTAGAATGCCCTGGTTCAGTCACCAGAAATACGCATACACACACAGACATCCCCCCCCCCAAAAAAAAGCCTAGCAGGGAGGTTCTTCATAAATTCCCATGAAGAAGATGCTCTAAGAGGAATAGTGGACTAGAAGAGGCCTGATATTTATGGAGGCAAACAGACCGCATATTATAAAGAGGGCTCTACCAGAGCCTTCTAGTGAGGTTTAAGTGCTCTGACATGAGCACCATCCAAATGCTCAAAAAGATAGAACTTCAATGACCATAATGACCATCAACCGACCTTAAAATAAATGGGCCTGGACCCCTACCTTCCCCTTTTCCCCAGGTGATCATGGGAGGCTCTTTGAAATCCTCTTAGAAAGCAACTGAAAAAAGAAAAGGAAATAACAAAAGCCTCAGTAATTCACAAGACATTTCAAACACAGCTCCTTCGATTACTAACTCAAGCTAGTTTATCAGCTTAGACTCAACTTGCTTCTGTTTCTCTCAGTTGTTATCCACTAATGAATGAGTTAGAGGAACTAACTTAAATCTTTTTATTTTTTATGAACTTCATTCTTAAACATCCCTCATCATGAACTATAGATGAACCAACACTTTTGGTCAACTCAACCCACCATTTTCTCAAATGATCACTTTGTACCTCTTCCTCTTTCCTTATACCTCCAACAAACCATCCCACCTCCCATGAGTATCCACTGTTCTGCTTTCATTTCATTTCATTAAAGAAACAGAAACCATCAAGAAAATTCTGTGTCTTGCCTTCCAGTTGATATTGCTGCTTTCATGCTTGCCTCTATCACAAAAAACCATTCAATAAAAACAGAGTCATTGGATTTGAAGATATATACTCCCTCATTATCTTCCCATTGCATTAAGATACAATTCAAAGCACTCTCCTAAGTTTACATGGTCATACAAGGTCCTACCCCAAAAATTTAACCTAATCTGCTGCCACTCTACCTTCTCCTACTATATTGTTGGCACTCTTTGAATTCTGCCAAGTACTTTAAACTCACTCAAGTGAGTTTATTGCCATGCCAAGTACTTTAAACTCACTCTTCCTCACATCTGTAGTATGTTTTCCTGCTGTAAGGTCACATAATTCATGTTACTTCTTCAGAGACTTACCTGACACTAATCTAAAATAGCTCTGCCCACCTCACTATTTCCCAATCCTTGGTTCATATTCTCTTTAGCACTTATTACTATCTTGCTTATTTCCCCCAGTGTAGCATGTGGAATAGTCTCTGGCACAAAGTGTCTTTAAAAGTCTTTTTTTTTTTTAAGAATACTTAAGTCAGGGCTGGGGCTGTAGCTAAGTGGTAGAGTGCTTGCCTAGCATGTGTGAGGCCCTGGGTTTGATCTTTAGTACCACATAAAAATAAGCAAATAAATAAAATAAAGGCATGTTCTCCATACACAACTACCAACAAATAAGATAAAATAAGATAAAAAAATACTTAAGTCAATGACTCACAAAAAGATTGACATCATGTGACAATTATCTCATACATGAGTCAAGAAATTTAAAATGATAGAAATAACATCACTGAAGTAAAGACCTTCCGTAAATGAAATTTATCTTTGTTAATGGTTATTTGTAATTGACTAATCCAATTGGACAGAGCAACTTAAATGAGATTACAAAACAAGGCAAAACAAACAAACAAAATAAACAAGGCTCTCCTCCTATTGTGGTTCAATTAGTTTTTCTATATTTTGTATTTCTGTATTTTGTAGCCATAAAATTGACCATGCCATACAATCAGCCATTTTGTAATTATTTTCCCTTGTTCACATTTAGCTGGAACAATACTGATCTCTTCACTGTAACAGCAAACTATTCCCAATTGGCTGGCCTGTAATATCATCATATATTTATCTGCAAAGGGATTATTTATAGGAATAAGAGAAATTACCAGGGAAGTAGTTTTGCTATATCATTCACCTAGCAAAACACTACAGCTACTTTTAGAATCTCTCGAGCAGGCAGAGAGCTCTCCTCAAAGATAATCAGAGAGCACACCACTTGGGTTTCTATTGATTTCAGATCAACCTACTGGAATCGGGGCTTTTCCTTTAGAAATTTTGGCATATCAGCTTCCTGCAGAAGTCAGAGGTTGATGAAATAATGTGGTGAAAGTAATAAGAAAAGAGAGATCATATAATGTTCAAAGCTGAGAAGGTCTGCATAGGGTCACTAAAACTCAGGTGAAATTCCAGTTGGGTCTCTTTTGTTCTATTTACTGCAGTGTTGAAAATTGAACTTGGCAGTTAGGAGCCCTTTTGCCTTCTGAACAACTGTGGTTTGAATCCATTTTTCACCCCCCCCTCAAATAGTTAGACAATAACTTAGATGCACATAACTCAAGCTTGAAAATGGTTTTGATGCCGATTGTTCTTGAAAAGACACTGTGTTTCAAGTCACTGCAATTTAACTGTGCATTCAGTGCTCAGCAACTGCAAATAAATTGTGGATCTTTCTGTTTTAGTTTAAATGTCATTATTCAGCCCAATTTTATTCACATTCGCTGCAGCTTTAACAGTCGACATGATTCCTGTTCATGGATTAATGAGAGCCTTTTCTTTTCCAAGAGAATGCTATGTTGGCTTTCTGAAGCTATTTATAAAAGCAAAAGGAAATAACATCTTTCAAATGCATAAATGAATCACATCATTCACAATTGTAACTTTAAAATTGAATATCGGATGTGATCTAATTTCAACCCAGCATGTATACAGTTAATGCTGGCCAGTGCTCTTTCTTTGAGTCCTGAGGTGTGGCATTAATTATGTATATTGCTTACACCTGTGGAAAATCAGCCTGCCCTTCTGGAGCTAATAAGAAAATTAAATGTTAAATTCAGACTGCAATGAGAGGGCCTTTTCAGTTATGCCTGCCATCTTTTGCCTAAGAGTGTTCCATATTCAGTCCTGCTCATTTTCATGCAGATTGCCATGTATTGTATGAGTCAGATTAAAAGAGAATGCTTTTTTGCAATCTTACAGCTGCCAGTCTATACAACATAGTCAGGAGAAAGGAGGTGGAAACTGCTGTCCTGTTATCTATGGAAATATGACCTAAAATCCATTGCAAATCTACTGAGAATTATGTGACACCATTTCCCGGTCACAAGAAATAGGGGTAGGAAGATTTTCCTGCTTCACTCAATGTTTCATATTTTTTATTTTTTCTGGTTGGTATTTATTTGGGGAAGAACACTCATTTTCCTTGAGAAGAAATGGAGTGCAGAAATTAAGAGTTTAGTTTCTGAATGTGCACATCTTGTGTTCACATCCCACCTGCTGTTCACCAGCTGTGTAAGCTTGGGGAGTTCACTTTCTTTCTCTGGCTCCATCTATGAAATGAGTTGGATAAGATTAAATTAACAAATATGGACAAAGCAACGAATAAGCACTAATAGATCCTAGTCATTATTTTCATAAAAGTTTCACAGAGTGATTACATCAAGTGAAGCTAATTGTATTAAAATCATGCTTCTTCTTATCTGGTATCCCTTTGTAGTATAAAAATCAGTCCCTATCCCTATAGTAACTTAGTTTCTGCAGAAAAAAATACTAGATAGATTAAGCCCAAATCTCAGCATAGAAGTATTTTCACAGCAGTCTCTATCAGTGACATTCCCTAACTATACTTTTCAAATAGTTGTGTGCCAGTTAACAATGGCACAGGTCTAAGTATTATTCACAAACTGAAACTAAAAATCTAAGTAGGATACTTAGAGACTGACAATAGTAATCAAGAAAAAACCCAAAATATTATGATAAGCACATTTTTCCAAAGAGCAAATGAGTTGAATTAGTTTAAAAAAAGCAAATAGAAATTTATAGTCTTTTAAATAGAAGTTTATAGAAATTAATATATCAAATTAATATTCTGGTTACCTTTGGAAACTATGTGGAGATTTAAGATAAAGTCAAAAGGGAATTTATCTGGGTGCTTCAACTTTTTAATATATGATTGTTGTGTAATCAAATTTTTTATATTAATCATTATTTTATTAGAAATGCATGAAATATACAGAAAAATCACATGGTACCCCAAATATATACAATTTTTATGCTTTTATGCATCAGTTTAAAATATTTACTTTAAATTCAGAAAATAAAAAATTTTAAAAAGGCATCCAGAAATATATTTCAGACTTAGATTTACCAGAACTTTTTGGAAAACAATACACATATTTTATAATACATTACATAAGACTAAATATTTGGGAAGGCATACAGAGACTTAACTAGAAATAACATCTAAATAAACTTATTTTTAAAATGTGTATGTGTGTATACACACACACACATACATCTGTATATATATATATGTATATATATATATATATATATATATTATAGTGTTTTAATCTTGTTTACTCTTTCCTGTCTTAAGACTGCTTATTAAATAATGACACTGACAAAATAATGAAAATAAAAATGATCTAAATTATAAAAACAGTAATAATTCTGAGTTTTTAAGCAACTATTAAATAAATAGAGATGACTTTAGTTTGGTGTAAATAATTTTTTTATAAAGCAATGCTTACCAAACTGTTCATTAAATACTGCCATGGCATAAGTTTCAAGGGAGATTAATCATATAGATTTGATGTTTCCCCATAGATGTTATATTTTTGATATGATATTGCAAACTTACATACAGGTATATTACAATGAGAATGTTTTTATTGATCCTAAATAAAGATTATACATTGAATATAATTAAAATAATGATATGAACAAAATTGCATTCATTCATGAATACTATTTTTAATCTGATTTTTACACATAAAGAAACTGAGGCATAGAGAATTTAAGTTACCAAGATCAAAGTTATTAATTGGTGGGACTACAGTAATTAAAAAAATACAACACAGAAATGAGAACAAAAAGAGGCTTCCTATTCAAACAGTGCTCTATCATGGGAGTCAACCAGCATTACTGATGTTTGCAAGAGACTCAAAATCAGGCATATTTTTATACAAGTTAATATAATGACTTTTTATGGAGGGTAGAAAGGAAGGTTTCAGATGTACTCTGATTGGAGGTTTAGGTAAGGGAGTTTGGAAGGGTCCACCACCATGTAATTAGTTTTATAAGCATATTTGATATTCTTTGATGGTCTTGAATTGGAAGCTGGAGTAAAAAAGAAGGAAACTGGAATTCACTGACCAAGATGTCATTGACAAAGTCCTAACCATTCGGAACCAGTTATTCTAGCATTGTGGTTTGGCTTTTAGTACTACTTGCAGCAGAAGCTATAGTTTGGCTTTCTGAGGTGGTAGCTAGGTTGGGGCTATAGCTCAGTGGTAGAGTACCTACTGAGGGCGCATGAAGCCCTGGGTTCAATCTTCAGCACCACAAAAGCAAACAAACAATAAAAATCCTAAAATCTCATAGGGTGAGGCTGTTGTCCACTTGCATGTTGTCAAGTCAATAGCAGTCAAAACAAGCTTTATGATCCTAACATGAGCCACACTCTTAAATCAAAGCTTTGTCTTTTTTAAAAAAATAATTTATTTTATTTTTACACAAATGAAGCACAACTTTTCATTTCTCCAGTTGTACATGATGTAGAGTCACACCATTTGTGCAATCATACCCATACATAGGGGTAATAATTTCTATTTCATTTCATTATCTTCCTACCACACCACCTCCCAATCCAAAGTTCCTCCATTCTCCCCTTACCCCCCACCCCACCATTAAGGATCAGTATCCACTTATCAGAGAAAATATCTGACTTTTGGTTTTTTGGGATTGGCTTACTTCACTCAGCATGATATTCTCCAATTCCATCAATTTACCTGTAAATGCCATAATTTGATTCTTCTTTAAGACAGTGATATTCCATTGTGTATATATACCACAGTTTCTTTATCCATTCATCTGTTAAAGGGCATTTAGCCTGTTTCCACAGTTTAGCTATTATAAATTAAAATGCTATAAACATTGAGGTAGCTACATCCCTGTAGCATGCATTTTTAGTTCTTTTGGTACAGACTAAGGTGTGGGATAGTTGAGTCAAATGGTGGTTCCATTCTAAGTTTTCTAAAGAATCTCCATACTACTTTCCAAAGTGGTTACACCATTTTGCAATCCTACCAGCAATGAATCAGTACGCCTTTTCCCCCATATCCTCACCAGCATTTACTGTTGCTTGAATTTTTGATAACTGTCATTTTGACTGGAGTGAGATGAAATCATGGAGTAGTTTTGATTGGCATTTCTCTAATTGTCTCAAGAGGGTTAATTTTATAGGCCTCTACTTGCTAAATGATGATGTACCTTAGTAGTTCTTAAATAAGGGTCTGAAAGTAGCATTAACATTACATTATAACTTATTAAAATGTAAATTATTTGAGTTCTGCACAAGAACTACTGAATTGGAAAGTGATTTTGATGTACCTTGTACTTCTAGAACCATGAATGTAGGTATCCAACTGAATTAATAGTGACCTGAGATGATTTGGTTTTATAAAAATTATTTTTTGGCTTAGTAACTGTTTGATATTTCTGTAAGTTACATAAAAGTAAAGAAAACAACAGTACTGAACAATTGTTTTATAATATTACACATCCCCATGCTCTGAACCAATACTTCTTAAAGTTTTTCAACTATATTAGTAGACAGGAGAAACACAAGTGGAAACTTCATCTGCAAATATGATATCCACTTTTTAAAAAAAAGACAAACATTTAGGTTACAAAGTAAAAATGTCAAGGGATAACTCAAAGAGTGTTTTTACTTCTCCTAACTGAAGGAAAATAAATATGCAATCAACAAAATCAGAATAGTGATTTTATTCTGGTTCCTTTATACCTTGGATTTTACATGATTCAAATGATTTTGAAAAGAATGTTACCTTGATAACATATCATGGTTGTAAGCAGAGAAACTTGTCTGATGCACACCCATAATCTGAATGAAGATGATGTGGACAATTCTAAGAGTTTTTTAATCTATTTCCTCTAACATATCCTTATATTTATTGTTAAGTTGATGCTCTTAACCATTCATCTACAATGCTATGCAAATTTTTCACTGTTCGTGAACAATGTTCCTTGAGGGAAAATACATGTTCCTTGAATGCCATACAGTCAATTGAGATAAATGAATTTTAAAGTGGAAGGAAATCTGGCAGTTTGGGAATTTTGAATAACTCACATAACACTCATTATTGTAATAGAGACTCCAAACGGAACTAGTAATACATGGAGCCACTTTAATGGAAAGAGTTAGAGATCTGAAATTCTTTTCCTATAAAAATCAACAGAATTATTAATCAAAGTCTATTTTTGTGAAAAGAACAGTGCTTATAATATATTCCAAACAGTATCATATATATTGAAACTCTTATAAACTTTGTTTTATCAAAATGTCAAGTGGAAAAGTTGGAATTTTTGCTTTTTCATGAGTAAAAGGACAGGATCTATGAAGAATATGTTCATCATCTTATTAGCTGTGAATATGCTAAGAGGTTTCCCTTCATGAATTCAAGAAAAAAAATGTGAGTACCATTGGAAGTTTTGTATTTTCCCTCAAGCAGCAAATTCAAGTAGAATTAATGCTAAATCTCCACTATTGAGACATATTTAATTAGCTGTCAGTAAATTTGAATGATAAGACTGTATAGTTGAATCCCATAAATTATACAATCATAAATAAAGACCATGCATCTACATTTTTTGAAAGTCAAACTCTGGCAATATCCATACATGTGCATGCTTGATTTTGTTATGTGCGAGCTTGATTTGTTATGGCTAAGGCCAAAATATATCATTGATATCAACTATCATCAATTTTTTAATGGTTAAGTTTGAAAAAAGTTACCTTTCAATAAATTTCAGTTGACTTGTTGATTTTCTAAGTTTCTTCTCCCAAATTTTGTCAGAATTAAAAAATATATATAGAAATTATTTTCTCAAAATGAATATTAAGATGATCTACAGGCTAGTTTTAACTTCTCTAAAGTCTGTCTTCCTATTTTTATAGTTAAATCAAACCATAACCTATGACATGGAATTTATCCATGATTATCAATTCAGAAAAGTCTGCTTCTGCATAAACTTTAATTTCCATAATATTATCTGTTTAGGTATAATGTCATTGAAATTAATTTAAGTTTCAGAGGAAATTGATCATCTAAATCTACCATAAAACTAATGGCTTTTAGCAGCTTAATGAGAATGATCTAAAAACATTTTTAAAATAATAATATTTTCTGAATTCCTAACACATTCTGAATTGTTCTGGAGTGTTCTTAGATTAGAATCTGTTTTAAAAACTCCCAATGTTGAGTACTCCTGTTCTACTAAAGTAGTTCCCAGATTTTAGCATGCATCAGAATCACCTGGAGGGTATGATAAACAAGATTGCTGAGCTCCATTCCCCTGAGCTGATTCTGAGAAACTGCTGTGACTCCATTTTTGAGAAACCAGCTTCTATCTCAAGTCCTGTCCTAAGGAAGCTGGCATGACCCTTGTCCTGGGAAAAACCCACAGAGCACTCCTAAGCACACATCCACCCTGCTGAGTTGTTTGTCTGTAAATAACAGGAGAGATCTGTAGCACCAGATGTCTCTGACTCAGTTAGGCTAGGTGAAGACCCATAGCAACCCCCTAGCAACCACCAATCAGCATGAGTCAGGGAAAATACCTGGGATGCCAGATGACCCCCCAGTAGTTTATGGTGGTTGATAACATGTTGGGAAACCATGTAGTTTAGCGCGCATACACCCCCTCGTGGCCTAAACCAAGCAGTTCAAAGGAATCCCCCTCTTGTACTAACCAATCACCCCTACCCAACTTGTTCCCGAATGTGCTAATCATTGTTAAGAGTTGTTTGATTTTCCCTTGGTGTGGAATGATTTGCTGTGTGATGTTGTGACACATAGACTATCCCTCCCAAAACCCATAAAATCTCACTGAAAAAAGGACCGTTGCATCAGGAAAGGTTGTGAGTCCATGCTCAAGCTTGCTAAAAAGACTCTGTGTGATTGCATAGGATTCGACTCCTGGAGGTCTACTGGGGGTCCCACAAATCTGGCATTACAATTCCAATTAAGCTGGGATAGACTGGAAAAATGCTTTTCTCATAAGATGGTGAAGTGGGAGTAGGAGAATCACAATTCTATAATCAAAGATCAAGTACAAAACTAGGGATGTCAGCATAAACTGAGTTGATTCAAATAATTTAAAGTGTGACAAATTTTTTTAAAATAGGGGTTAAAACAACACTACCTGTTTTTGTAACAAGATTTAAAAAAAATACAGTCATACCCATTCATTTTCATAGGTCTACATCTGCTTTCACTGCTATATGGACAGAATTGAGCACTTGCACAGAGAGACCATATGTTCCACAAGCCTAAAATATTTACTGTGGGGAGATTTTAGAAAAAGTTTGCTGGCGATTATAAATGATCATATAATATCAAATAGCCTACCCAGCAAAATGGCAGTAGTTATAAAACAATAAGAAAACAAAAGTCAGTAATAATTAATATAACACCATACATCTTGGATTCAGACTCATCTTTGCTCCTTTCTTATTCTGTAGTATTTGCTTCTAAACTGATAAGTGCAATGAATTTTTACATCCATCGACTTTTCTTCATTTTACCCTTACTACTACCACCATCAGGGGTATATAATAACCTCCATTCCAGATTAGAAAAAAATAGCTAACTAAACTTTCTGCATTCATTCATCCACATCCACAGTATGTAGGACCCTGTTCACTTCTTCTTTACCATTCCCGCTCTTTACCATTCCTTCACCACGTTCTGCTCTCATGAATTGCCATCTACCCTTTCAGTTCTTTTTCTCACCTAACTTCTTTGTTCATCTGATCCCTCTTCTTGGAATACCCTCCCTATCCCCTTCTAACCCTAACTTTTCTTTAAAATCAACTCATGTACTTTTCAGGGAAGTTTTCTCTACTAATTTGTCTTTATCTTTAGCCCTTGTCATAACTATATTTTTTATTTGCTCAAACAATTATTTGATGTATCTGTATCAATGATAGGAGCTGTATGTTTTACATTATTTCCTAGTATTAATTAAATAATACTTTAAAAGTGGCTCATCAATAGATAAACATGCCAAGAACTCCCCAGTTAAAAGTCATAAAATTGAGGTGAATTCAAAGTAAATGAGGGAAAAAGAGAAATTTAGAGGGAAGAAATAGCAAATTTATATACTATAAGTATATATGTGGAGACACAGAAAATCATACTACCATAACCACAATTTCTTTTCTTTCTTTCTTTTTTATTTCATGGAAATGCTGAACAAGCCTAAGGCATAGCAAATGGCTATACTTGTACTCTGCCCTTGAGCTACATCCCCAGACCCCAGACGTTTTCTTTAAACTTAAGAAAATGCTTGCTTGGTTAGGTGAATAACACAGAAAGCAAAATATTTCTGTGAAAAAATGTTAAATGTAGGTAAATATTAATAAAAACAAATAAAAAGCTAACAGAAAGTTCATTTGATCTGATGCATGCTACAACATGAATGAAAGTTGAAGACATTATGCTAATTTAAATAAACTGGTCAGAAAAAGACAGATATTGTCTCATTCAGTTTATATGTGGTACCTTAATTAGCTGAATTCAGAGAAACAGAAAGTAGAATGATGGTTTCCAGGGTCAGGGAGAAGTGGAGTTTTGTTTAAAGGATCTGAAGTTTAAGTTTTGCAGAATGAGAAGCATTTGGGATGTGGTGACATGATGAAGAACATACACTTAACACTTCTGCATGGTGTACTTAACAGTGGTTAAAATGGTAAATTTTGTATCATGTATCTCATCATAATTAAAGAAATTGCGTTTAGAAGATGTAATTACTATACTACTGTATTTATTTTTCAACATAGAATCAATTCATTTTCCTTTTAGTGTAAGGAAAAAAAACAAGTTCTGCTATTTATTCTTTTTTTTTTTTTTAAGAACAAAGAGGCAAAGGCAGGGACCACATCTGAAATAGTCTGTCTATTCTTAGTTATAAGAAAGAACTTTTAACAATTATAGGAAGGCAATATAATGTTTGATGAATAAAAACAAGTAGAAAGGTCTGATTATTAAATGGTAGAAGAGAAAATGAAACTCCCTTTGGATTTGTCCCTAGGGCTGTCACTTAAAAGAATGTAATGTAGGATAAATGACTCAGGCCAGGTATTTTCCTGTGGTTTAGTCCATTTTCCCTAGAGAAATGGCCTATAGTGAAATAATCCTCTCTACTGATATTTCCTGATGATGGAGGATTGGAATAGTACTACTAGTCCCAGACTTCCAAATATTAATATGTCAATCAAAGAATATGCCTCGAATATTAGATTCTCAGTGATGTCCAGTTGACCCTAGATAACTTAGGGAACATACATGCAATTGTAAAAAATATACACATGTTATTGCCTGCCTGGAGAGCTCTTCAATTTTCTAGGACAGTAGAGTCATCTCGTTCAGAAATTTACCCTTTCAGAAAACCCAGTTGAATAATGAGGATTTAAATTTTCCTCTACCAAATTTCTTGGATGGATGATTATCCTCCTTACTGTAAGAGTACATGTTTTAGAAAATGAGGGCAATTAAAATTTTAGTCTGTATACAGGACAATTTTTAAACATGAAAGGGAAGAGAAAAAAAGGGTCTTTAAATTAAAGAATGATTTCCCAGTTTGTTGAAAACTGTGGTTTAAAAGTTAAATTAAATATTATACCCTATGAAGGGTATAATATTTAATTTAACTTTTAAATTAAATATTATACATGCATGTACTATTGTTTTATATGGCGTGAAGCCTCTGCCATACAATTCACTGGAAATAGATGATTACAGTATCACTTCTTTTTTGGCATGGAAAGATATATGAGATTCTTATTATCTGACTTGAGGTAAAAGTCCAAGAAGTTATTTTTCTGATTGCAAAGATAAGATAATCATCATACATTCCTAGAACTACTTGGGAGTGTGTTTGCTGAATGACCAATTCTTGAGCGATGAGCGATGAATAAATTCGAAGGAGTCGAAATAATTAGTGTTTTTGATTAACAAGTGGCAAGAATTAAATATAAGAAAATACATTTTATATTATTCAGGATAATTTGGACTAAGAAGAAAAGTATGTATAGCAAAAAAATTAAAACTGATAAGTCTCTGAGAAGACTATGTTTAACTTTAGAAGCTTTAAGTTCAGTTCAGTCTGAAGTGACTCAGTAGAGATTAAATACATGACAGGCAGAAGGCAGCAGGCAAGTCTCTCAACCATCTCAGGGAGTTATTTTGAAGAGGACATTGGGAGTTCCAGGAATAGAAACATCTTTTTTTTCTCTGGCTGCTATAGGGCTCTGGGTAGTTGTCAGGACTGAAAATATAGGTTCAAAACATATTTTAGACTCCCTCATTTGGTAATGGAACTAAAGAATCATCCTGGTCTTAGGTGCCACCTTCATTAATTGAGCATTTACATAGTGTGAGGTGCTAGAGCTGTTAAGAGGGTCCTATGGAGAAAGATCACTGGCTTGTAGGTAAGGCAGACATAATAAAGGACTACAGCAATAGCAATTATTATGATTATAAAAAGCAGGTGAAAACTTATCTGCGGATGATTAAAAAAAATGGCCATGCTAAGTATCTGATGAGAGTTCATTTGAAAGGAAATGTCATTATTTCTGCAGTATACAAAATTTTAATATGATAACCAGATTTATGGCTGATAATATTGTACCAGACATACCACAGAAAATAGGAGGATTGGCAAGTGTTAAGAAATTGAGATTTTTTCAGAAAAAAAAATACTTGCCTCGTGAAATAACACAGTGAGATTGAAACATCCCTCTTCAACAATGCCTTTTCATGAAATTCAGTATATCAAATAAACTGAATTATTTTTAACATTTTCCAGGAGCCCTCTGGGAAACCTCAAGGTCAATTCAAGAATAAGATTATTCCATTCAGGATTTGATTAGGGGAGGTTATTAAAGCAAGAAGGTTTGAACACTTGATTAAATAAGATTGTAGATCATTATGAAATAATGTTTAGGTTCTCTTACATAATCAATAACATGATAAAGGTTAACAATACAGGAATGATTCTGAAAAATACTAATCCTTGTTTCTGTGGCAGGTAACTTAAAAGATGAAGAAAAACCTTTTTTAATACTTTATTAAGAACAGATCAATATTCCAAGAAAAGTAAAATTTCAGACAGAAAACCAAATTCTAATTTTTCAGCAATTTTTCAGTCCCATGTTAAAAAAAAACTTATAAATAAATCATTAAAATCTTTAGCTAACATGACAAAATAGGATCAGATCTCTATTTCACAAAACTTTCTTACATTCATATTTTTTTTCCATGAGACATTTTTCTCTGTTTTTCAAACAACCAGTCATCTTACTTTAGGATAAATTACTTTTTTTCCTTTTACAGAAATAACAACCTTTTCATTGTTGAACAGCACATCCTACTTTCCTTGTATACTTTTCATACCAATTATTTTCCTTTCCCATTTGTTATTTTTAGTAGTTTTAATTACATATATAGATTAGAATTTTTAACCATTAGTAACCAAAATTTTTATAGAGAAAACCAGGAAATAGACAACTGCCTGTTATATGCCAGGATTCTGTATGATCAGACTATCAAACATTATGAATAGGCCTTCTCTCATTTCTTAAAGCTACAGGATCTTTTCTTATGTTTATTAACAGACTTAAATATAATTAGCTTCTTCATATCATATTAAAAAAAACAAGATGAGCAAATGTACAGAAGCTTCAACTCAGGCTCAGTAATGAATGTTTTGATATTTTATCTTATTTAGAAATTATTAATGAAATCTGTTTCTTAACTTTGTATAATTCTAAGGTTGCACATTAGCAAAAACATTTAAAGAATTTTTTTTGGCAAATATACCATAACACACAATAAAAAGGGGAAACAATCCTCTCATGTTCTTTTTCTGTCAACTATCTTTACAGAACAAGCATGTCAGACAAAACCAAACAAAAAATATCAAAATAACTCTAAAAACTTATATACTTGTTTTTGTTTTGCTTTACTATTTACTATACTTGACATATGTGAAGTACTGAGTGTTTTAGTCAGCTATTTTACTGCTGTGACTAAAAAAACCTGACCACCACAACTGTGGAGGAGGAAAGCTTAAATGGGGACTCACAGTTTAATTGGTCTCCATCCATAGATAGCAGGCTCCATTTCTCAGGGCTCGAGGTGAGGCAGGACATCATGGTGGACGAGTGTGGCAGAGGGAACCAACTCACATGGTGATCAGAAAGCACAGAGAGAGAGAAAGACTCCACTCTCCAAATACAAAATACATATGGAATAGCCACGCTCCCAATGAACCACTTCCTCTAGCCATACCCCACCTTATTCCAGTTACCGCTCAATTAATCCCATCAATGATTAATTAACTGATTAAGTTAAGACTCTCACAAACCAAGCATTTCTCCTCTAAACCTTCTTTCATTGTCTCACACGTGAGCTCTTGGGGGACACCTCACATTCAAATCATAACACAACACGGAGTATCAACCAATTTATTTCTGCTGTACCTTTTCTTATACATTTGATCCCTTGAATTTAAATTTTGATAATTTCAAACACCTGGTAGACACAGTGTTAACTAATTTAACTAGTAAACCCAAACAGAAGAAAAATATATGCTCATATTGTACTTAAAAATGATTACTTGGAAGATAAAACTATTTTTATTAAACCAAAAATATTAAAAATATACCCAAGATGTGTAAACTTGAAAAACATTGAAATAATGTCTACATTTCTGAGAGTTTCAGGAACAATTAATTTATAGAAGTGCTCACTTATCTCTAAGCCAATTTGAAAAGACCTTCTAGAGGGATTTTATACATTAATCTGGTATTTTCATCCGGAAATAGAAAATTACCACATATGCATATAAGTACCTGCATGCATATACATGTATATACAAACAGATACAAAGTGAGATTTAATAGCTTTTTCTTATGAAAGGTAAGTTGAACATAGTTAACAATAATGCATTTTATATCTAAAAAATATAAGAGAATGTTGAATGTAATCACCATTAAAAATGATAAAAACTTAAGGTGATACGATTTGCTGATTAGTCAGATTACCTCATATACACATGAAACAAATATCACATCATACCTCGTAAATATGTACAAATATGTCAGTAAAAATATTATTGATAAAATATAAAATAAAATTTTAGCCGTTAGTCAGGTAGCAGAGTAAGTAATACAACTCACATGGATATTTCCACTTCATACTTTTTATTGAATTATATTATTAACAAAAGGAAGACAAGTTGAGATTACTTAATCAATAAGGGTTAAAGCTATTTTTTTAGGCAAAAATTTGTGTAGAAGATTTTTTGCCCTTATATGAAATTTTAAAAGCAGTATGGGATCTATTTTAGGCAAATGACTAAAAAAAAAAAAAAAAAAAAAAAAACTAGTGGCTACATAGCTGTCTCCAAAGCCCATCTAGTAAGCCTCAATGGCCTTTTCTTCTTTGAGACTCAGATAGTTGAATTTAGGAGATCCCGAGTCTCTAGAGATCTCCAATGGGAACGGGCTTCCTAATTTCTAATGTCTGTATGGTACTGAGGTGCTGAAGAGGGAAGGGGTGGATATAGGAATATTTATCCCTATATCCCTATATGGTGTCTGAAGGAGGGCATATCACAAGATTTCAGAGAACTGAAGGAAAGATCCTTCAGTAGAAAAAGCAGTGGGAGTAATGAGAAGGAAGGTCTTAGAAAAGCCATTGGGGAGACCTTAAATTCTCTAAAGAGGCTGTTGATGTGCCAAAATATTCTTGGTAAATTAATAACAAAAAAAAAAAAGAAAGAAATGGACAGAGTTGTCAGAACATACAGTCAGCAGGGCCAAGAAAAAATTCAGGAAATATCTTCCAGCAAAAAGTCAGGGAGTAATCCCTACTTGACATAGCCAGGAAGAAAGATTTCTCTCAGGGAGTCAAGGAGAAATTTCTACTTAAATGAAAGGTAGAACGGTAGAAAGAAAGACTTCTATTTCCAATCAAGCCAGAAGGTAAGGAAGAAAGTCTTCCCATTCAGGATTCAGGGACTGAAACCCACCCATAATAAGGAATTACGAGGAAGACCTCCCAACCCAGGGAGCAACTTTCTACTAGACTGTAGCCAAGCTCTATATAGTATCAGAATTGTAAGAATGGAAACCTGTCCTTAGCAGTTTCAGTGGACATGTGTCTGCAGCAGTCCTTCAGAAGTCTGAATCATCCGTGGATTCCTGATCAGTCAGTCAAGAACAAAGGCAGAGATTTCTAAGGTGTTCACATAGGGTCCTGGGCAAGAGTTATGGGTGACTGTGATCCTCTGGGTTATAGGCACCATAATTAATTAAGAAAGAATTATCCATGACACTTGCTCAAGAATGGGAAGGCATGTTTTATTCAGTGGGACTGTCACAGGACTTATAAGGACTACTGTATTGGGTTTTGCAGCACAAGACAGAGACTGGACTCCATTAGAATATAAAAAAAGAAAAGTGTGAGCAGGTTGGGGATGTCAGTGAACCAATAATTTCTAAGAAGAAATATCAGGGGTAAAGAGAGCTTTGCCTGTAAACCTAACAGGATTCTTATTGTAGACAGGTCAGGGTAATTAGACATCAGCCAGGGGATAGTATAGAATGAAGAAATTGGTCAGATATCAAGGGGGATCAGGCATGAAACATAGATATTCTGGCTAATTCAACCCAGGAGGATTCTTGCTAAGAGTGGTTGATTAAAAGAAGAACACTGTTATGTACTTAATGATTGTGCTCCCCAGCTCTTCATAGGGTGCTATCTTAACCCCAATGTGATGGGTTAGGGAGATTATTAGGTCATGAGGGTGGAGCTCACTTCAATGGGAATGGTGTCTTTTAAGGAGAGAGACAGGAGCTTACTCTTTCACTCTTTGCTCTCCACAAGGAGATACACGGCCATTTGCAAACTAGGAAAGGTGCTCTCACTAGACCCCAGATCTTCTGGTATCTTGATATTAGATTTCTTAGTCAACAAAACTGAGAAATAAATTTTTCTGCTGTTTAAGCCACTCAGTCTGTGCCCCAACTAAAAGTCACAGGAATCCAAAAGTCAAGGCCTGGTTGGGAAGAAAATTCAGAGGGGCCCAACTAACATTTGGTCAAAGAGATTCTGTCACATCTCAAGTGGACTATTCAGTAGACTCAGAACTACTCCCTCCCTTCTCCAAATCATTCCAGCTAATCTTCCTAAGGCGTTACTTAATTCTTTCCATTTTCTGCTTAATATTATCATATCTTCCCATTTTTAAGGTCTTTCAGAAATTGGTCTAAACTTAGCTTTCTAAATTTAGCCTTAGACAACAAAAAACTAGTCTCTATAATTAAAAAATATAATTTAAGCTGGGAATGTGGTCCTAGCTACTTAGGAGGCTGAGACAGGAGGATCACTTGAGACCCAGTCTTGGGAAATAATAATAATAATAATAATAATAATAATAATAATAATAATAATAATATTCTTATTATTTTTTCTGACAGTAGTGGGGATTGAACCCTGGGCCTCCATGCTTCCTACCCCTGAAATGCATACCCAGTCCTTTTTATTGTGGACAGTCTCTCCCAGGCTGGCCATGAACTTGTGATCCTTCTATTTCATCATCCTGACTTGCTGGGACTACCTGTATAAGTTACTGTGCCCAGTGAGTAAAATTATTCTTTTTAATTTTAGACACTTCAGTCTTACGGCTGTGTAATTTCATCATGCCTTCACCTGTGGAATTCTCCTGTCAACATCCGTGTGCATGTCATTGCTACCATTAACTTTTCCTCATGATCCTTATGAGGAATGAAAGGTGCTCACTTACCAACCCCTTTTCATTCTTCCTTCTTTGACATCAAACTTGCCTGTTGATCGCTTGGAAGTTTTGCTGTGGCTTCTGCTGGCCTCTTTCTCCAGTTCATGCCCATGACTCCAACCCTCTGCAGCCTCCTGAACTGTCCTCTACTTGAGCTGCTCCCCTACTCATGACTAAGCAAAAAGTTTGGAGTTAGCAGGCAGGATGCTGCGCACGCATGAGCCTGCTTACACAGTCTCTTTCTGATGGATATATTTGAGCCTAGAAGACCGAGCTGGTTGCAATAAAAGCAGGAAAATGAAGACTGCTGTTGTTGAAAGCCACCAACAGCTGGGGCTTGTAACTATGAAATGATGAGGTGGCAGAGAATGGAGGTGGTTTTGGAGAGAGACTAGCTCTCCTACTCCAAGAGCTGCAGGGAGCTGAGAACCACTGGCATTAAAGGCTCAGGACTGCTAACATTAATTGATGAGAGTCACTGGACTTCAAGGGTCGGAGAAGCTAACCTTAGAGGATCTGCACTCTGCTTATTGATTTCTAGTCAAATTGAGAAGGAAGGTAGTAAAGACCTCAGCTGATTGGTAACAATATGTGTTTGTGTGTCTCAGTTATTTGGTAACATTTAATTTCAAGGTAGCTTTTTGGCTATGGACATTATTCCATTGTATGTTTGATTTTACTCAATACTTTACACAAATGCGTATGGGGTTTTGAAACAAGTAAATGCAATGTGTAGATAAAATGGAATAGCAGGAGCGATGAGCTAATGATTGAACTTAATATCAAGTAAGCTACCTGCATACCTGTTGTTTATTGTGGCACTATTCACAATAGCTAAAATATGGAATCAGCCTATATATCCATCAGTGGGTAAATGGAAAATGTGGTATATATTCTCAATAAAATATTATTCACCCATAAAGAGGAATGAAATTCTCCTTTATGGATGAAACTAAGAGAGATTATGTTGAGTGAAATAAGTCAGATACAGACAAGCACTACATGTTCTGTCTCATACAAATTGAAGCTTAAAAAATGTCAACTTGAATATAGAAGAGTGATTATTAAAGGATAGGAAGGGGGTGGGAGGATGAATAAAATAAGGTTGAATTTTATTAGCACATACTATAGACGTGTTGAAATATCACATTGAAACACCATTAATATGTACTATTACTATGTGTTAAAGTAAATTTATATATATATATATATTATATGATTAGGACATGATTCATTTTTTTCTATCAGAGGTATTTGTTTTTCCTAATGAAGTTTTATGTTCTAGAAAAAGATGTGTTCTTAAAATGGTAAAGTAAGATCTTGACTGAAATCACTTTTACTTTAAAATGATGAAAATATGGACAAAACAACTAAAGTTAACAGTTTCATAAGTTTGTCAATTAACAAACAAAAAAAGGAACTGAAAATTGTTCACCTAGGAGAATGAATCTAAGTAAAATAGTGGAGTCCATTATATTTTAGTGGCGTTGTATCCCCACACTGGAACATGAAGGGAAAATGAAGACTGCACTCTGAGAATGTTGCCTGAACTTCCAAGTCCTGGAAGAATCCTTGTTCTCCAGAGATGGTCAGTATTTGGACTCAGAGCTCCATTAACAGACAATCACTCTAACCCAGGGCATCACTGGAAACTATTAACAATTTGTAGGCAACATCAAAACTGTATAAGGGTATGTTTTCAGTTTGGATAACCCAAAGCCTAGCAGGGAATTATAGCTAAATCATCATAAGAAAAAATTACTACAAACATTCTATATGGATATAGAAACAAAACTTAAAAAAAAAATACAAACCCAACCCAGCAGCATATTTAAAGGATTATACACCATAAACAAGTAGAATTTATTTCAGGGATGCAACCTGGGTTTACCATTCCAAAAATCAAGCAAAAGTAATACACCAAATTAATTGAATAAAGGCCAAATTCTACATGAACTTCTCAATGGATACTGTAAAGGCATTTGACACATTTTTTTAAAAAAAATTCACCATCAAATTACTGAGCAAAGTACAAATAAAATGAAACTTCCTCAATCTCTTAAAAGATATCTATGGGAGAGCCCACATTAACATTATACTTGGAGGAAACATGAATACTTTCCCTCTAAGCTCAATAAGACAAGATCTTTGTTCTCACCACCCAGAATCAATACTGTACTAGAGTTTCTAGCAACTAGGTGATAAAAATAAATATATGCTTCCAGATAAGTCAAGAAGAATTTTTTTCTCCACTTTTAGAGACTGTTATGATGTATATAAAAAGCCCTAAGGAATCCGGTTTAAAAAAGAAAAACTAGTAGAGCTAATTAATTCAACAATGTGACAGTGTGCATGATCAATATACAAAAATCAATTGTATTTCTATACAAAGAAGATTAGGTCTTGTATGTTAAAAACTATAAATTACTATTTAAAAAAGTAAAGGTATAAATAAATGGAAAGAAACCTAGTGATCATGGGTTGGGAAACTTAACATGATTAAAATGGGCACCATCTCCAAATTGATCTGTAAATTCAATGTAATCTTTATAAAACTCATATCTGACTTGTTTTTATTTATAAATTGGAAACTTATCCAAGAAAAAATCACATAGGATCATAAGAAACCCAGAATAGCTAAAACTATTTGGAAAAAGAAGAAAATTGGCAGACACATATCTCCTAATTATAAAACCTGCTACAAAAGCTCAGCAATCAAGGCAGTATAGAAATATAGTCCTATCAGAATTAAGGGTCTAAAATATATATATTTGTGATCAAATAATTTTAAGCAAGGGTTCCAAAACAAATCAAAAGAGAAAGATTTATCTTATTATTTTAAAGTACTTTTTATTGTGGGAAGTACTAAGGACTTAACCCACGGGCACTTTACCAATGAGCTACATTCCCAGCACTTTTTATTTTGAAACAGGTTCCCGCTAAGTTCCTTAGGACTTCCCAAACTTGGAATCCTCCTATCTCAGCCTCACCAATCACTGGGATCATAAGTCATTGCACCCCAGAAAGAATTTTCTTTTTAACAAATGATGTTTGGACAAGTGCAGATCAATGTATAATGAATAAATTATTTCTTGTCCTCACACTATACAAAATATTTCACTGAAAATTATCATCGACCTAAACATAAGAACTAAAATTATAAACTAGAAGAAACTGTGGAAGTAAATCATCATGAGTTGATGTTAAGAAATAGTTCATCATACATGACCACAAAAGCATAAGTGACAAAAGAAAAACAAAGTACATTTGACTAAATGAAAATTAAATTTTTTCCAAATCCAAGGATACCATCAGAAAAGTGAAAAGACAATCCATAGAGGGAGAAAAAAATTGCATATCACATATCTAATAAAAATGTGGTATCAGGACATATAAAGAACCCTTAAAACTCAACAATATAAAGACAACACAGTATTAAAATGGACAAATGGTCTGAATAGACGTTTTTCCAAAGAATAACAGTATTCATTAATAAAAAGAATGAAATACTGGCGCATGCAACAATATGAATCAACCTGAAAACATTACTCTAACTGAAAGGGGAAATAAAGCAGCATACTGTATGACTTTATTCATAAGAAAAAGTCTAAAACTGACAGAAGTATAAAGACAAAATATTATTTAGTGATTGCTTAGGGCTAGGCAATGGGGCACTTGGAAATGTGAAGTAATTGCTAACAGACACAGGGTTTTGTTTGGGGGTGATTAAAATGTCCTAAAATTAGATTGCTGTGATGTTTTCACAATTCCAGGAATGTACTAAAAAAATTGAATTTAAACTTAAAAATGCATGAATTTGTAGTATATGAAATTTAATTTCAGGAAAAAGGAGAGTTATGTACATTGTGCATGATGACAATTTGATCATTTCTTATTGTACATGTCAAAGAATACATATGTACATTTTCTATATCTATTTTAGCTCTGATCTTTCCATTTGTATAACCGTATTTGTATAAAAGATGATGACTATTTTCATATCAATAGTAATATAATTTCATGTAATCTATGTAAAAATCGTAATTACATGACAGATTAACCAACCATCCATCTCAATCTAAAAAAAAAATCAAGTAAGTTTACTAATGCATACTCCATTCTCTTATATTAAAGAATGATGAAAATTTTAGTATCTGCAATCCACTGGAAATTGTGATAGTGATTCACTGTTTACATCATCAAAATATAACCAGATGAAAAACCCAAACTCATTCCAAAACAATACAAGTTTAAAGCAGAAAATTATTTCCTGTTTTTTTCCACCTCTGGTAATGTATTTCCTTCAATTTAGAAGAGTGACACAATATTGATTTCTTTGTCCATAATGAATCAGCCTTCCTTTCCATTCTGACAGTTATTCCTAATCATTTTAAATAATAGCATAACATTTCTACAGAAAAATAAAATCTGCTTTTCATATTGTTAAATGCTTTTCCTATTTGACCGGTTGTGTTTTAGTCACCTGATGTGATGTTTCTAAAGATTTAAAGACATGTCAGTGTGACTGGCTAATTATTCATCTGATGCGTTGACTGCTTGTTGTTTCCAATAACAGGAAAAAACTAAACCAAATCCAACATCATAATTTCACTGTAACTAGAAATTATTAATTCTTGACTTCAACTCCCAATTTTATAGTGAGAAATAAAATACATGGTGAATTTGGGGTTGGTAGAAATCTGCCTTTCTGCTGACATCCCAATGCTGAGTTTCAACATTATTGCATTTTTGTGTTAACTTGATTTCTCCCTCCTGAGTTAAACCAGAAAATTCTCACAACTAAATCTTAACGATGTGGACACTTTCACAAAGGCCATGATGTTTGGTTAAAAATAAATATGCTTATTCATTATACTCATTATCTTCAGATATGATTAATATTCTGATGGGTTTATGAAATAAAGAGTCCAAATGTAAATAATTTAACAATATGGGAAAATTGATGGTCTCTGTCTAAGAGAACTATTAGGTGAGGCATTTATTAAAAAATAAAAGATTTAGTACATTTTTATTGAAGCATAGCATTAATAACAAGCACAAATAAGATGTGATAATTTTTCACATATGAACTCACACAAAACCAGCCCTCAGATCAAGATAAAGAACAGGTTCAGCATTTCCTAAAATCCTTCCGTGCTCCTAGTATCAATACCTTCCTTTTAAGGATAAGGATTATCTTGACAACTAAGATTACAGGCTAGATTATGTATCTATATCACTTTATGTAAATAGAATTATAAAAATTGTCTGTCTTGCTTTATTCAAAGTTATATTTTTCAGATTAATTCATGGTGTATAATTAAGCTTTCTTAATTTCCATTTCACATTGTATTTCATTATATACCACAAAAACTTATTTACCAAATTTTCTACTCATGGTCACTTAGCATGATGTCAGTCTTTCTGAAATTTTTACATGCATTAATATAGGCATTTTAGATGCTAGAGTTGTGGTTCAATGGTAGAGCACTTGCCTAGCATATATTAGGCACTGGGTTTGATTCTTAGCACCACATATAAATAAATGAATAAAAATAAAGGTCCATCAACATCTAAAAAATATATATATATAGAAAAAAATAGGCATTTTAGGCATATCATGTAACATTCACTTATTGAATATATCAATAATTTGAAATTGCTTGTAACATTATAGTGAGAAAAGTCACTAAATTAGGCAAAGAAGAATAATTAGAAAAATATAATATTAACACTTTGCTTGGACAACGAATTAACATTTTAATAGAGAATATCAATTTTCTTTGTTATTAGTAAAAATCCATTCACCTTTAATTTACGTAAAATCATTGGGTTCTACCCATTTCAAGTTGTACTTCATATTATTGTTTTTTGCTTGAAGTCCTCCTTTTACACATAGAGTGCTTGTTCCAGCTTAAATTAAGCTATTAAATTAACATGTCCTCTCTTGTGAAGAGTATAGTTGTTTCATCAGACTGAAGTCATATCAAAATTGCAGAGTCTCAGCAAAAGTGAGGTGCTAAGGAACTCAGTGAGACCCTGTCTCTAAATAAAAAATAAAAGAAAGCTGGGAATGTGACTCAGTGGTCAAGTGCCCCTGAGTTCAATCCTCAGTACCCACCCACCCGCCAAAAAAATGCAGTCTGGACTCCAATACTGCACTTTAAAACACCTTATTTAACATCAGATTTAATTAAAGTGAATTACAATTAATATTAAAAATTCCTGAGATATCAAATTGTTACCTTATTCAGGCTTTGGGTCTTGCTCAGATTGTCTTTCAGAGAATTGGTTATAGCCATAAACTAATACAGTTTCAGCTCAGGTTTCAAAGTACCAATTTTATGTGTAAGAAAAAAATCGCCATTCCAAATAAAACTACTTAATCAATATTTCTTTTTTGGATTATTCATTGAAAGTATGGTTTGCTTGATACTTATAATAAATAGACCATGAATACCCAATGCTGAGAGTAAAGAATGTGGTAAAATGAAATGGAGGGATAAGCTTTTTCATATGAAAATGACCAGTAAACATAATTTGTAGCTAAATGAAAAAAAAAATAGAAATATTTTGTTAAAAACAATATCTACTAAATAGCCGTGTAATGCTGAGAGCAAAACAAATTGTGCTTAGGAAATTGCAGATTGCTGTTAATTTTGTCTAAGGAAATGTCCAACCCTTTCCTCAACAGTAGCCCTCCAGCAGAAACTTTAAATATGTGATTAGATTACCCTCCCAGTGATCTTGGCTTACAAATGTCTAAATAGCAGTAATAAAATAATCATGGATTTGGAACTCCATCCAGTCGTTCTATTTGACCATAATAATGTACCTTGGAAGTTCATTGTGTGTGGTGACTGAAGGCTGTGCTAAGGACTACAGTTAAACCTGTGTTTTATTGGAATGGAATGTGCAGAGAATCAGCTGGCCTTTGGAAGAGGTTGTTTAAAATGGAAATCACAATAGTAGTGCTCATAGTGTGTCCACTGTTGAACTGAAAATTGGTATTTAGCTAGAAACACTATAACCTGGGACTCAGCGTTTGATAATCAGTGTTTAATTGCTGTTGTTCTTTCCAATGTGTCCTTTTAAAAATGTTTTTAATTGTGCGTTTTACTTATGCATAATCCTGGGATTCGTTGTTTTATATATATATAAAATGTGTGTGTGCATACACACGATTTAACAATATAATTTGGTTAATTTCTTTCTGTGCTGTCTGTGTACATTAGAGTATAATTTTAGGGTTGTATGAAATATCTGCTTTTTTTTTTTTTTGGTCAATCACATAATTGTGAAGTTGTCCTTGCTAGAAAATACTGGGAACTGAAAGATATTTCCATCAGTCTCTTAAGTTATGTGGAGTAGATCATTAGTTCTGCCCCTTTGGTAGGTAGTATATCCTACTAATTGATCTATACGTCAAGAAAAGGAATAGGTCTGTTGTTTGTCATATATAATGTGGATACCAAAATACTACCCTGGAAAGATGATCACTATATTTTCGTGACCCGAGAAAAAAAATTTGGATTCTCAGAAGACTATGGGTCATTATTATGGTTGAGGTAAGAGATAGAAGGCTTCTTTATAAAGTATTTTCTGAACCATTGTCATTAGGATTAGAGAATGGAAATGATTATAATGGAAATGACTACAAATAATTAAATTATAAGAACCTTGCAAAACTATGTTCCTCTCAATTACAATCTCATTTGCACTGTACCAAGCTTAGAGACTTACATTTGTGCCATCTGAGTCTTTACAAATTGCGCACTTTCAAAGGACAAATGTCTTTTTTAACGTAGGTATTGAATTTCTATCTTCATAGGAAAATTGAAATGTGACAGCAGAAAAAGGAGGAATATACCCGTAATGCTATGATAATTACAACATCCTACTATTTTAATGAGAATCCAGTAGGCTTATTCTTCTTAGAATACTAAGAATTGTGCTTTATTTTTGTTATTGATCCAAGTCTTTCCTCATATTCAGTTTGGTAGCATTCTTGTATTTCTTTTTCAAAGAAAAGAGATCTCTCAACAAATGACTTATTTGAAATGTGCAAATAGACACCTCCACTTTATGAAAATTTCAAGTTTTTACCAGAAAAGACTTTAAAAAAATGTTCAGTAAGAGTTGACAAATTATTCTAATAATTATATCACTTACCAGACGCTAACTAATAACAAAATGAATATGTCTTTTGTCTTGTAAGGAAATTTGGATTGGCCATTCTGATCAGTTTAAATAAGCAGTTTTTGACAATTTAGTTAATGGTTTTCCAAAGCTGATATTACCTCACCAGTTTGACTTCTGAGGTTCTAGATGTTCTTTTTCAATTCAGAGTATTTTAAGGCTCCTTTGAAACGTTTTATTGTTTTTCTAGTTTACTAAGAATATCTTATATTTCTTCAGAAACTATGTAGACTGAAACATTGAGAGGGAGAGGAATATGTCAATTGAGTAATAAAATATGTGTGCATACAAGCATATATTTATTACTCTCAAACAAACATAAATGGTATACCCTTTGATGTGCTTGAATTTATTTCCCTATATTGCACTTTTCAAAAATATTTTATTTTATTTAGCTTACTGAAGCATTAGAGCAAGGCTTGAAAACAGTGGGCAATATCAGCTCTTTTATGTTCTTTTTCAGTTTTGTGCTGGCTATTCTGGATATTTTTACTTTTTTGTGGACATTTTAACTTACTATTATTTTGACTATGACCTAGTAGAATCTACAGATCAAATTGAGAAAAACTGACCAACCAACAATCTTGTGTATTGCTTTACAAAGCACAAAATATCTCTCCATTTGTTATGATCTTTCTTTCATCAGAGTTTTGTTATTATCCTTCTGTTGATCATATGTATATTTTCTAAGATATATACTGAAGTTTTATATAATTTCTTATTATAATATAATGGTTACATTTTCAATTTCAAATTTTGTTTGTTCATTAACTCTGAATGGAAAAGCATTGATATTTGTATATTTACTTTTTATCCTGCATCCTTATTATATTCATTTGTTAGTTTCAAGTGAATTTTATGAATTTTGGGAGATTTTCCTATATAGACAATCATGTCATCTGCAAGCAAAGATAGTTTTATTTCTTATTTATTTATTTAGTGGTGTTGGGGATTAGAACCCAGGGCCTTGTGCATGCAATGCAAGCACTCTAACAACTGAGGTATATCCCCAGACACAATAGTTTTATTTCTTGTTTTCCAGTCTATATGTGTTTTCTTTCCTTTCTTTGTCATATTTCATTTGCTAGGATTTTAGTATAATGTAAATAGAGGAGTAAGGAAATATCCTTATCTTTTCATTGATCTTAGATGAAAAACATCAAGTTTCTCACCACTAAGTAAGATATTAGCTGTAGGTTTTTGTAATTGTTCCTTATCAAATTAAGGAGGGTCTGCACTATTTCTGGTTTGCTGAGAGTTTCTGTTATGAATGAATGTTAGATTTTGTCACTTGACTTTTCTTCTTTTATGTAATTGTATAATTTTTCTTCTTTAGCCAGTCTATATGATGGTTCATCTTTGGAGGCTACCTCTCTTGAAATAAATACTCAAAATAAATTCAAATATCATTATGCATAATTCTTTTAAAACATTGTTTAACTGAATTGGATTTACTAATATTTTGTTGATATTTTCAACAGTAGCTTTCCTTTCCTCTATTTTTTCCAGTTTTTTATTGATGTGATACTAACCTCATAGAATGAATTAGTAAATATTCTGTTTCTATTTTCTGGTAGATATTGTAAATTGGTATAAAATTTTCTTGAAATGCTCACTAGGATTTTCAAGTGAAAATATGTGATCTAGAGTTTTAGTTTGGGAGGTTTTTAAAGACTCAGTTTCTTCAATAGATTTAAGTCTGTTAAAATGTTACATTTCTCCTCTTATGCATTTTGGTATGTTGCATCTTTTAAAGAATTGCTTTGTTTACTACAAGTCATGACTTATGAGCACAGACTTACCATTAACGTTGTACTATTCTTTTAACATCCATAGGCCCTAGAACAATGAGCCGCCTTTTATTTCTTAGAGTAGTAAGCTGTGTCTTTAAAAAAGTAGCCAGGATTTTTTTAAAAAATTGTTTTTTAAATTGTTTTTTTTTTCCTCTGTTATTGACTTGATTTCAATTTCATCTATTTCAAGACTTTTTTTTAGTAATTATTTCCCTCCGTTCCACACAGATTTATATTGCATTCTCTATAGTTTCTTAGAGTGGAATCTTAGATTTTTTTATTTTAGGTCTTTCTTTTTTCTAATATTTTCATTTAGTACTATAAATTTTCCTATAAGTATTGTTATTGCTACAGTCTCCATTTTTTAAAGAAAAAAAGCATAAACTAATTTTCTCACAGTTCTGGATACCGGAAGTCCAAAATGAATATATTGGCAACTTTGGCTTCTCCTTATTCCTATCACCTTGGTTTGGAGATGGTCACCTTCTTCTTGCTTTCTTACATGGCCTTTCCTCTGAGTTCATATAACCCTGGTGTCTCTTCCTTTTTTCTTTTAAACTTACATTAAGTTTATTTTTAGCTGATACATAAAAACACAAAAGTCATACTTATTAATGAGGTACCATGTGAGATTTTGATACTTGTGTACATTGTGCAATGCTTTAATCAGATTAAACACATGTATCTCCTAAAGCATTTATCATTTTCTTATGGCAAAAACATTCAAAATCCTTACTTCTAGGTTTTTGAAATGTACAGTACACTATTGTTCTCAGTAGTCATCCTACTAAGCAACTGTACACCAGAAATTCTTCTATTTAACTATAACCTAGTACTCACTGATCATCCTTCCCCCATCCATCTCTCCTGCTACTTTAACCAGTGTAGTCTCAACATCTGTAAGATTCACTTTTTTAGATTGTACATGTAGGTGAGATCATGTGGTGCTTGTCTTTCTGTGTCTGGTTTTTTTAACTTAACCTCCTAGTTTCCTGTTTCATCTTCCTTGTTAGAATTTCACTCCTTTTATGGCTCAGTAGTATTCTCTTACATATATGCACCACATGTTCTTTATCCATTCATCAGTTGACAAATAGGTTATTTATGTTTCTTGATGGTTGTGAATAGTGCTGCAATGAACAAGGGAGTTCAAATGTCTCTTTGACATACATCAGGAGAGGGATTACTAGTAGTTTTAATTTTATATTTTTTAGAAATCTCCATATTATTTTGCATTGTGACTTTATTAATTTATACTCTTACCCACAGAATATAAGTGTTCCCTTTTCTATGAAGTCTCATTAGCACCATCCCCAAATCTTAAAAGTTATAATTTTAGTTCAAAATTAACTTTTTGTTTTTCTTAAAACATGTTCTTTAATTGACCTGCCCATTACTTTGACATGTATTATCTCCAAATATGTTGAGATTTTCCAACAATCTTTGTTACTGAATTCTACTTTAATTCCATGTAGTCTGGAAGCATATTTTATATAGCATATTATTTTATTTAACCTTAATTTATTAAGTTTTATATTGTGACTGAGAATGTAGTCTGTCTTGGTAAATGCACCAAATGAGCTCGAGAAGACTGTGTATTCTCTTGTCATTGGATGAATTATTTTAAAGATGATTAAATCCAGTAGATTGAGGATGCTGTTAAATTGAACTATCTGCTTACTGATTTTTCTGTCTGCTCAGTCTGTCAATTTCTGATAGAGAGGTGTTGAAGTCACCTACTATAATAATGAATGTGTCTATTTCTCTGTGCAGGTGTGTCAATTTCTACCTCACATAATTTGGTGCTTTCTTGTAGGCACACCTGCATTGAAGACTGGTATGCCTTCTTGAGGAGGTAATCTCTTTATCATCATTTAATCTCCTTGTTGTTAATAATTTTTCTTCTTCTGACATTTGTTGTGTCTAAAATTGATATGATTATTTTAGATATCTTTTAGTGTTATTGTGGTATATCTTTCTCTATCTTTTTACTTTATTTTTTATTTTCTTTAGTTGTACATGAACACAATGAATTTATTTATTTGTTTGTTTTTATGTGCTGAGAATCCAACCCAGTGCCTCACAGGTGCTGGGCAAGCGTACTACCACTGATCCCCAACCCCAGTGAATTGTGTTCTTCTACAACTAAAAAAAAAAAAAAAAAAAAATTAAAAGTATAAATAGATCACAGAAAGTAAGATGACATAAAGAATAAGATGATATATAGATGGGTCATTTTTTATTATTTCTCAGTCTTTGCCTTTTTAATTAGCATTTGTAAAGCATTCATGTTGAATATAATTATCCAGAAAATTGAGTTATCTACTTTATTCAAAATTGCTTTTTATTCCATGCACTTGTTCTAAATTTTGTTTTATTTTTTAATCCTCTCCTTTACCCTTGCCTTTTCTGGTTTTTATTAAACATTTTATATTATTCTGTTTGTTCTTCTTTCTTAACATATATATATATATTATACTTCTTTTCAAATTGACCTTAGTACTTATGGTAGATTGTGCAGTATGCACTTGCACCTAATCTGAATACTCTCAACCCTCCATGACTTCATCAGTAATACAGGGACTTTATAACACAGTGCTCCCCATTCTTCCCTTGCCCCACACATTGCTATCTGTTTTATTCACTCCTCCATAGCTATAATTAACCAATGAATCCTTGCTTTCACTATTGAGAACAATTTTCTCTTAAGTCAGCTAAGAATCATTTGTGTATTCTCTAATAATCCTTCTTTATGCCTTTCTGCATTTCCAATCTATGTAATTTTGCTCCTATCTGCAGAACATTTTAATATTTCTTGGAAGTCAGTTTTATTGGGAAAAACAACTCAAGTTGTTAGGTTTTTCTGGTTTGTATTTTGTTCTTTTGTTTTTGAGAAAATCTGTACTTCTTCACTTCTCTGCTAAACACACAGAAATGGAGGCTAGTGGGGTTTTTATTATTTTTTTACTCTGCATTTTAAAATACTTCATTTTCTTCTTACCTGCATGGCTTTTGAAGAATAATCTGTCTAATTCTTGTACCTTTTATTCTATATGTAAGATGTTTTTATTCTCTGTTTTCTGTAAAGTTTTCCTTTATTTCTTGTTTTCTGCATTTTGAATATGATATGCATGTAGGCAGGGTTTTTTTTGTATTTATTATGTTAGGTTTGTCTCTGGACTTCCTGAGTCTGTGCTTTTGTTCTAGCATTAATTTTTTGGAAATTTTAGCTATTACCTCATATATTTCTGTTTCATTTTCTCTTTTCTTCTAGTATTCCTATTATGCAGTGTTTGCTATAACTGTAGGTGTCAGAGGATTCAATTTTTAGCATGCTTGTTTTGTTTCCCTGTTGTTTGTGAATTTTCCTAGAAACTCCTTTCTCAGTAGAGTCTGTGTCTTGCAGTTCTCTTCCTTGGAATTCACTGTTATTATATGGTAGCCATGTAAAGTGGTGGTATGATCTTATGATTAAATCTCTGTTCTTTTAACAAACCAGATTCCCTAGAACTGTGACCTTCAATAGAGTAACTTAGCCCTTCTTTTTCTCCCCCATGTGAGATGGAAAGGACAGGAGGGATTTGAGATGTCTAAATGTTCTCTCATGTCCCTCAAAGCTCCAACAAAGTATTTTTCTTGAGGGTTAACACTTGCCATAGAATGCTCTTGGCTTATTTCAAAATGAACTAGTGTTTTTATGAACATATTTCAGCACAGTTTCTTTTCAATTCTCTACTGAAAGCTTGGCGGGTGTGGGGTTGTGATGCTTACCATGAACGCTGGTGTAGGAATCCTGGAAGTAAAATTCACAAAAAGTTCAGGTCCCCCCACCTCAGACCTTTGAAGTTAGTTTCTACTCAACCTCCAGCAGTTTACACTGTGAGTTCTATCGGTCCAAGAAGAGTTGTTGATTTTCTGCTCAGCCTTTTGATTGTTTTGACCATTCACAAAAAGCTACCAAGAATTTTGTTAACATGTAACTAGCCAACCATGATATTTTAATATATATCAAACATTATTTTTACTGATTAGTAGATACATTTTTGTATATTCTTCGTACTGTCAAACAGACTTAATTCCCTCTTTTATTCCACTCTGTTTCCTTCCTGTGAAAATCTGGTGTCATGCACATGTTAATGTTGAGGGTAGCATAATGAAAAGGGGATGGATGATGGGCAGCTCTTTGTCATTTCTTGAAAATATGATCTAGCAGATGGCACTTTTTCTTTTCTATACTTCATCATTCAGCAGAAAACAATTAAAAGCAAATGAGTCTTAACAAATAGTTGGCATGCTCATTTCTGTGATGGTTATTTTTATCGGAATCAAAGCTTGCTGTAATATATTTAAAACACCAGTTAATGTTCATTTGGCATTTTAGTTAAGTCTGGTGTTCTCATTTTCACAAAATTATAAAAATGGCTCCACACTGATCTTCACAATGTTTAGAAACTTAATCAATGAATAAAATACCATCCTCGTTTTGAATACATACAGATTAAAATTTATGGCTTTTTAAATATCTGGGGCCCAGAAGTAGATTTATAGTGGAGGTAAAGAAACTTAAGCTTTAGGTTGGCTCATCTGAAAACCCCCTTTCTGAGTTCTGGAAGGAGCTTTAGTAATTTGTTCACCTCATCACATGCTATTCTGGTTTGTAAAGTGAGGTATTTTAACCATAAGTAGAAGTACTGTTTGACTCCACCTCTGTTTCCTATCATTCTCCTCTATTTTCATATATGGTAGCAATGGAGTAGCAACTGGTGTCTTGCAAGTTTGGGTTAATTGGTGAATGACTTGGGTACGTATTTAGATTGCGTTTAGATGTGATTCACACTCCCTGTGGCACATATTCAAGTACCTATCATGTTATGGCAATGGCTTCCAGAGGTATTCCTATTAGGACAAGAGTTTATATGTGTGAGTGTTTATAAGTTGCCCTGCAGCATCCATGCTTGGAAACACGTGGGAAGTAGAGGGAAAACAAAGTGTAAAATATATGGAGCCAGAAATTAGTCTGTAGAAAACATATCACCAGAGTTATAAAATTAAATGTTTCATTAAATTCTTATTGGAAGTTGAAAAGTGACAATTCTTTTGAATCAGAAAAATACTCAGAATATTAGTTTTCTGTTGCTTCATAATGAATTACTCAAAACTTAGTTCCATAAAACAACAGGCACTTCCCTCACACAGACTGTGAAGCTGTTGTCCAGAAACAGTTATAGCTGTGTATTCTGGCTTGACTGGGGCCAGAGGATGCATTTCCAAAATGGCTCAGACACACAGCTGTTGGCAGGAAGCCATGGAATCTTATTTCATAGTCCTCTTCACAGGACTGCCTGTGCATCCTTATGGTCCAGCATCTGGTTTATCCCAGGGATAGTAATCTGAGAGAGAGAAAGAAGGTCTCATACTGTCACTTTGTCTTCCTTCTAATCTTTAGAAGGGAGTCACTAAAAGGGGCCTATTCTGAAAGGGAGGGTAATAAGAAGGACAGGCTCCTTATCCTAAATGAGAAATATATCAAAGACTCTTTTAAAACCACACTTGGTGTTAAAGATATGCCTGTGTGTGTCTGTATGTATATGTCTGCGTGTGCATGTATGTATATGTTAGCTTCCTGGGATCATCAAAGCAAATTGCAACAAACTGGGTGCGTGAACCATAAATTTTATTCTTTCATAATTCTGGATGCTGGGTGGCCAAACTCTAGATTCCGTCAGGTTCCTATACCATCCGAAGGCTCCTGGGAGGAATCCTCCCTTGCTGCTTCTTACTTTGGCTGAGTTCAGGATGTCCTGGACAAGCCTTGACCTGCAGTTGCGTCACTCCAATCTCTGCTTCAGTCTTCTGGTGCCTTTCTTTCTTCAGCGTCTGTCTTCTCTGGGTCTAAATCTTTCTTTTCTTTCTTCTCATAAAGTCACTAGTTCTATCAGCCAGCTTTTTGCTACTATAATAAATATCTGAGAAAGTTTTCTATTTAAGAGAAAGTTTATCTTGGCTCATAGTTTCAGAAGTTCCAGTCCATGACCAGTTTGGTTGGTTGCTGTTATACCTGTAACAAAGCAGCACATCATAATGGGAGTCTATGACAGAGCAAAACCACTCAGCTCATGGCCTGGAAGTAAAAAGAGAAAGAAGACTCCAAGTTACCACAATGCACTTTGGGACTAGACCCATAATGTTCCCACAATGCACTTTGGGACTAGACCTATAATGTCCTGAAGACTCCCACCAGGCCCACCTCTTAAAGTTCCTACCACCTCCCAATAACCCTGAGCTAGGGACCAAACCTGCAGTACATGGGCCTTTGGGGCACACTCAAGATCCAAAGCATAGAAATTATCATGGAATTTGGGGCTCATTATAATCCAGTAGGACCTCATTCTAATTGAATTACATATACTTTTATCTATTTCCAACTAATCCCATATTCACTGGTAACAGGGATTAGAACTTGAGAGTATGTTTTTGGGAAACATAATTCAACCCTTTACCAATAGCATAATATAATAGGATTTGTTGGAATTCACTTTTTTTAAGGCACAGTCCTATAGATATTACAGAATGTTTGCATGACTCTAACAAGTCACATAAAAAAAGAAAAATAATAGCCATTTCCAAATTTAACCACAATTCTACAAATTTATGTAACTTTCTTTACTGTAACATATTGTTATATGAAAGAAACTTTTCCAATAGGAAAAAATATTTTTGATAATGCTAGAGAAAAAGTATATTTCTGTTTTTTTCATACAAAATAACATTAAAATTATCATATAAAATGAAAGGGCATGCAGCTAAAATACTTTTAAAAGGATTATAGAAGTAAGGAGATAATTCATAAAAGTTTAAACATTATAAATATATTTTAGATTATTTTCTGGTCTTATGATATTGTGGTACTAAAAGCCATTTGTAATGTGTTATCACGTATCCTTAACACTTTATTTTAAGTGGATGTGAATTTTTGTCTAATATATTAATTTTCTTAAAGAGGGTTATAAACTTAGAGGTCCCAAATCTAGCTTGTTTTCTGCTTGGCATCTTGCTTAATGAACTTGGTTTTGTAGAAAGTACAGAGTTAAGGAGTTCAAAATAATAGGCATTTCAATACACTTTTGTTAAAATTTTTGTTAAAATCATACACTGTTAAAATTGGATGAATTAACTCATCAACTACCAGTACAATAATCTGCATTATAATTAGGAAGCTTTAGAGAATGACTTAAGAAAATAAGTTTTGAGTCTGAAAAGTTACCTGAACTTTTTTGTTGTTGAATGTCACGAACTTGAGATAAGATTTCCCTTCAGAGAAACATTTAACAAGCTAAATAGTTAACAATTATAAAATCTTTGGAAATAACAACCTTTAAATGTGACTTTGAAAAAAATCCTGTTTTCAGAAGAGTGTGGGAAAGCTGTATGAATAATTCTATGCAGTTTATTGATAAGTTAAAGAATTTAATAGTGAGGAGACTACAAGGATTTTTCCCAAGGAATTGTGACTGTGTAGTCAGATTTAGGTTTATAGTAGTATGGAATAGTATATATAGTGTATAAACACAATATTATATATATAGATACATATACACACAATACAATATACATAATATTGTATAATATAGTGTTATTATTAGGTGTATACTCTATATTTGCATAGGGCATATCCTGGGCAATTTGTCATTCTTATGGTGATTAACACATTTCAGTTTTCAGATATGAATTGCTATAACTTGTCATTTTGCATGGATATTTTTCTTTTTCTTGATATATACACTATGGATAGGTAAAAAATGTGATCCAGCTTATCTGCAAAGTGAAGCTAATGTATTGGAATCTTTTCTTAAAATTAGAATTAAGTTTTATTTCATTCAGTAGCTGCTATAAGCACCATAAACAGACTAATACAGAACTGTCACAATTAGCTCAAAGAATTCATTAAATAGGAGAAAGGACTTACATATGCTGATGCTACACAAAAAAATAATGTTCCCTCAACTATTCAATGCATGATACCCCAAAGGCTTCCAACCTCATTTTGAAAAGAATGTGTGCATTGTATCTATGTTTTTACTCATCTGCAAAATGGGAATAGAAATAACTGCTTTATGGGATTATAAAAAGGATTAAGTATTGGAATACTGGATAATGTTTGCTAGGTCTTCTTGTATTTTCTGAAGTTTCAAAAAATGCTAGCCTAGTTGACTTTTATATACCTCTTGGTCAGTTGTTTCTATATCAAGATGCCTTTGATCCATGGTAAGCCTTGAGAGTACACGAGGGAATTTAACTTTGTACAGCCTTAACCTAAAGTCTTACTTCAGTAGCTTAATAGTGAAAGATGGGGATGATGTTAAATATTTGAAGAAAAGTCACAGAAAGACTCTCATGTGTAAACTGGAAAAAAACTACATATAAAATCAAATCCACAATTATGCCAGTAATAAGAAGCAGCATTTAGATTTATATTTTAGTATAAGCAACTAAATTTCCTACTCAGGTTTTGTATACATTTAAGAAGTGACTAGTGAACCAACTCCTCCAAAAAATAATGTAAAATATTAATGTACATTTAAAAGAGTGTATTAAACTTATCACTGAATAGATGAGTTATAAAAATATAAATCTGTTAATTTTCACTAAAATCTGATAAATGGAAATGGTAAAGGAAAAATAATTGAGAAAGAAAAAAGTATTTATGTAATGCAGATCATAGAGCTTTTAAGGATGGAAAGGGCATTTAGGTTATCTTGTTCATCTCCTTGACAACCCAGAACCACATCATTCTGCATTGACTAGAAAGTCTTAGACTACTTTTAATGACCTAAGTGATGGAAAACCCTTGACATTGCCTTTGGGAGTCAGTTTTACCATCTGAACTCTTGCTTTTGAAAGTTTATTTTAAAATATTTTTTTCTTCCTCCTGAATTTCAAGTTGATACTAAATTTGTAATTTAATAAAACTCATCAAATTTAAAATAAAATGTTATGTTTAAGATACATGGGATGTATTATAATAATAAAAGTAACAGCTATCATCACCAAATGTATATTTGTGTGTGTGTGTGTGTGTGTGTGTGTGTATGTGTTTACACATGCACACAGGTACACTTTGGGTGTGTAAGTGTGTTAGGTATAGTACTGACCTAACTATTGAGTGAAGGGGAGAGTAGAGAGACATTATTATTATCCAAATTTTACATATAACACTGAAGAGGAAGCTAAGTGAGATAAAAGATACTTGTCTACATGATAGAGATTAGCAAGCAAGGGTGTCATGATTCAAACTCAAGTTGGCTTAGCTTTGTGGGTAATTTTTCCAAAATGACATAAAAATGAGATTTTTATGACAGTATCTTTATCAGTGATTACTTTCAGCTGTCTTCACATTTCTGCCTCAAAATGATACCACATATTGTGACAGATATGCAAATAACATTAAAACAGAGTAATAAAGAAAAAGCTCAATAAAACAGAGCCAGTGAATAGCTCCCTGAGAGAAACTGCAATATTAACACTTTCTCACACACTTCAGAAGGAATTTTTGTTTTAAAAGTTTTTGTGCTTGAATAAGCATAAATGTACTATTTGAAGAGGTTTTTTTTTCCTTTTACAAAATTTCCCTTATTTTTGATGATTTTTAAAAACATTTCTAATTTTGAAATGAATATATACTGCAGTAGACATAGTAGTGTTGATTAGGTCATGTCTGTGAACTGTGTTGTTAATATATTTTCTCACTAATTCTTTGTTTCTCTAATACTGATTATATTAGGTTATTCATTATATTTGTAGATTTGTCTGTTTTTTCTCTTTACCATCAATCTTCACTTTCACTTTTGAGTCTATGCCATTAGATTCAGATATTTCAAAATGATTCATTTACCTGATAAAACTTTGTTATCATGAAATCAATTTCCTTCTTCATGGTAATATTTGTAATGCATCATCAAATTATAGCTTATTAATATTCACATAGTAACTTCATTTTTATAATATTATCATAATCTATATTTCCTTTTTCTTTTTTTACTTTTCACTCTTCTGTATCTTTATGTTTTTGATGTGTCCCATAAATAGCATGTACTTGAAGTCATTTCCTCCAATTTGGTAATCTTTGTCTTTAACTGAAGCATATAGCCATTCTTTTTCCATTTAGGTAAATACTTATATTTTAGAGTAAATCTAAAATATATTTTAAATTTAAAATATATTTTAGAGTAAATATAAAATATTATTTTATTCTGTATATCTCTTGCACCTATTCTGTTTCTTTATCCTTTTTTAAACTATGGGATTTTTTATCATTTCTTTTTTCAGTCTCACCATGGTCTTAAAATTATAAATTCTGTTTCTATTCCATTAGTATTTATCTAGAAAGCACACAATTATTTCCAGTTTTTAAAACCTTGAAGTTAAATAAATTTTTATCTCCTTCTCTTAAAAGTGCTTTAAAAGTCAGGAGGCTGAGAGAATTGTGAATTCAAAGCCAGCCTCAGCTACAGTGAGGCACTAAGCAATTCAGTGAGACCCTGTGTCCAAATAAAAATACAAACTAGGGCTGGGGCTGTCGCTCAGTAATCAAGTACCCTTGAGTTCAATCCCAGGTAATAAATAAATAAATAAATAAATAAATAAATAAATAAATAAATAAATAAATAAATAAAATAAAAATTAAAAAAGTGAAGGGCTGGGGTTGTGGTTTAGTGTGGAGTGCTTGCCTCCCATGTGTGAGGCACTGGGTTCAATTCTCAGCACTGCATATTTAAATAAATGATTAAAAGAAAGGTCCATCAACAACTCAAAAAACATTTTTTAAAAGGTGCTTTAAAACATTTCATTTCCAATAATTCTACTCTTGAAAATGATACTTTGTTGTCATTTTAATCCAATCTTGATTTTAGGAAGTACTGTATGATTAATACTGTTTCACTTGGAACATGTGTTTTAATTTGTCAATAGTTAAATATTCCTGTTTTTTTTTCATTGCAGAATTTCCATTTAGTATCACTTTTGTTCTTTCTTTTTTTAATGAATATCTGCTAGTGACAAACTTCTTTTCCCTGAACATGTTTATTTTGTCATTCTTTAAAAATCTTTTCCAGAATACAAAAATTTTAAAGTTCATTATTATATTATTTCAGTTCATTGAAGATATTATTCAACCACCTTTGGCTTTTTAGATTGCTGTTCAAATAAATATTTTTTTGTCTAGGTGCCATTCCTTTCAAAGTATTTTTTTTCTTTGTTAATATTTTTTTTTCTTTGTATTTTTAAGTTAAGAAAATACATTGAAGCTTTACCTCATTCTTTTTTCCCCCTCCTCCTCCCTTCTCTTTCTTCTTCCTCTCTGGCCTCCTTCTTCTTCTTATCCTTGGAGTTATCTTGGTTTCTAAAATTTGTGGACTCTTTTCTTCAGTAACGGAATTTTTTCAGCCATTGTCTTTTAAATAAAATCTTTACTCTCCTTCTCTCCCCACCCTACACATACTTTAAACATTCTATGCACATTGTTTATCTATGCATATTATTCTTCCTTCCTCTCTGAATTCTTTTTCTTTTTCTTCTGTTCATCTATGTCTTTTTAAATTTGTTTTTAAAGTTTATGTTCACAAATATTTTTACCAACCTTGAATCAAGGGTTTATCCTTTTTTCTTCCCTTTGCAACCCTATCTCCACCGGCCTCTTAAATTTAGTTTTTTCTTTTTCCAGGTGAAAAGATATATCTATTAACTATTATTCTCCCCTTATTTGTAATAAACAAAAATAAAGGATCCTTATCCTGTTTCCTCAATAATATCTTCAAAGGTAAGAACCATATGTTCTTTTGTTAAAATCCCATTTACCGATAAAATTTCCTGAACACCAGTGATTTACTGACAATTGACTTAGTTCTGCAGAAACAATTACCTTGAGAATTGCAGAGGTACAGGTGGAACTACCTGAGTTATTTGAGATCAAACAAGCTTGGTATCATAGAGTCATATTAATTAGTTTGGGGATAAAGTCATTCCTATCTGTGCCAATAACAACTGTTTTTCCAAAGATAAAATAAAGTGGCAAATTCCAGGTATTATTAAAAGGGCAGAGAACAAGTATTATTAGAAGGGAAAATTCAAGGTATTATTAGAACAAAACAGAAAAGGGTGTATGCTATAAGCCATAAAAATGCAATAGAATCTCCATCTTGGTTGTGCTTTTTGTTTGAATACTCCTACTTAAAACAACAACAACAACAACAACAACAAAACAGCATGTTCCAAGCAAGACAAGTTATATTTACAGAATGTGCTACTCAAAATGTCATTTTATTCATTGTCATTTTAGAACTAACTTGGCATTCAGTAAGATTAAGTCGCAAGAAAGATGGTGGGAAAATATATTATGTATCTGAATGTGAAAATAAGGTAAGTTGATTAAAGAAACAACATTTATATTGACAAAACTGAATGACTGAGAAAATAGTTAACCTTGAAAAATCCCCTGAGATTGCATAGTATAATGATCATTGAGCACCAATTGATTGCTAATTGAAGCCACTGTGTTAATACTACTCCTTATGTAGGAGATCAGGATGACCATTGAAATATTATCATCACCCAGTTTTCAAAGATGTCGACTGGGTCTTATGAAGATTTAATAATATCCTTGAAAGTTTGGTTGGTAGGTGGAAGCCAGATTCTGACTCCAGAACCACTAGAGACGGCGATTATAAACACTTGGGTTTTGTGCTCATCAGACCACATACCAGCTTTACCTGCTTGAGTATACTATTGGACCTTTCTCATTCTAGATGTTCTCCCTTGTAAGATGGTGGTAATAACACATGTGTAAATACTTTACAATGTACCAAGCCCTTTTGTGCATTTTTTTTCCTTTAGTATTAATGTCCCCACTATATAGATTATCATAAGAAATCTACCAAAGTCAGCCAGGGAGGCAGTTGTGGAGTGTGGAGTCAAAGGAACATGATCTGGCTCTAGAAACCAAGTTGACATAGTGTTATGCTGCTGCCATTGCGAGAGTCTGTGGAGCTAAAACAAGGCACTCTAAATTTCATCCAGAATGTAAACTGCTTCGTCTTTGTCACTGTCGTCAGTTTTCACTCAACAATCACCTCTCTGGAAGCCCTAGTCATTTCCGAGAACCTATTCTGTGGATTTTCATGTCACAAAGAGTGCCCTAATTAAAATTACAAGTTTGAATATCCTTTGTTTTTTTTTTTTTTTAATAAGTTTGAAGAGCAACCATTTTATTTTCCTCTGCATTTCCACCCTCCCTGGAAATTCAACTTAGAAGACAGAAATCAAAGTCCCTGGGACTAATTTCTTTCTTTAACCATCCAGTGACACTGGGTGGGGATCTTCTGGTGTTTGGGAAAGCCATTCCAGAGGAACATATAAAGAGCTACAGATGAGTACCTGTCTCAGAATTCACCGACCCCTCAGTATGCCTTCTTTGTTCAAAAATAGCAGACATGATGAATTTTATACTAAGCAAGGGCTATTTATATACACTTCTTGAAGCAAGATTTCTTGAGAACAATAAGGAAGACACGGACAGAGCTGAAAGAGAGGAGGTAGAATCGGTCAGGTTTAGGACAGGTGGACGGAGAAAGCTTGAAATGGAAAGAAAACACTCAGAGATGAAATTCCTGCCTTAGAAACTTTATCTACGTTCAGGTACCTTGAGTACAATTGACCACAGCCGTCACAGAGCCAGTTGGAATTGGAGTGCAGTGAAGCCTGTGACATGGAGGAAGATGATGCTAATACATCCAAAAATAGTGTGGCTACAACAGTTAGAGAATAATTTTTTCCTATGGTTGAAATAGTACATTATTGACAATTGAGGGGCGGGGCACAGCTGTGCACAGTCAGTAATTGCTTCTGAAATGGAAAGTGAATGTTTCAGCAAGATAAAGTATTTGCATTTAAATAAGAAAAAATCAAGTCAGCACTATCTTTGGATTAGGCTTTCTGAATATCACTTATTTTCTTTATTTTTCTTGTTTAAGGATTGTTTTTTCACCAAGCTGTAGAGATAAAAGAAAAACAAACTCAATGAAGTGATCTTTTATCATTATCATTCTCTTGTTTTGAAATCGTGGGCATGGGGAATGGAGAAGGATACTTGAAAGAAGAAAGGAAATCATTTACAACAACCTCGAAAAGGAGTGTTCTAAACCCCTTGTCATGCTCCAAAAAATAGATGATTACCGTGATCGGTATACCACATTATTTTCTTAATATTTGTTCTTCCTATTAAAAATCTGATGTGACATTTATTGTTTCTATGTGCACAAGTTTCTTTTATATATGTAAATTCTGGTTTCATGTGAATAGTTGATAAAGTGAATAAATTTACATTAAGTGACTAAAACTAAAGGTACAAGCAAGTGAAGAATATAATTAGCATTTATGACATACATAATTTTGTGTGTGTGTGTGTGTGTGTGTGTGTCTGTGTGTATATATACAAAGCCATTAAATCAATCAGGCAGAATACTGAAATATCAAATGATAATTTTCAATATGTGACATATTAAACTGATTAGACAATTTATACCACTCAGATTAATATTTAATCATTCTTATATTCTTGTTTAGACAATTTTTCTTTGGGTGCTGGAGCTTGAACCCAGGTTCTTGTGCATTAGAAGCAAGAACTCTACCAACTGAGCTCTATCCCCAGTCCTAGCTAAAATACTTTTGAGCTTAGGAAAATATATACATTATATCAATATAAATTTAAAATCTCTAAAAGCTTAAGGCCATAATATATGATATTTAACACATGTAAGTCAAAATTGTCATATGTCAAAAAGTATATTATGTCAGTGCAAAATAGAAAAAAAAATATTACTTGGCATAGCATTTTTAAAACTTTTTAAAATACAAAGTCCAAACCCCTAGGACAATGAAAAATGTTGGTATTGTTATTTTTGCGTTTTTCAAAGAAAAACTATTCCATAATACTTGCAGGAGCAAAATTATACCATAAAAAAGAAATAATAATAAATTTGCAGAAATTCATCTTCAATTTACCAAGAGATTAAACATCATGGATGACTGGTTTTCTCTTCAGGAATTAACCTTGTAGAAACTGTAGAAATAAACACCAAACCCAGAGTGGGATAATATTAGTGCTTCCATCCATTTTTAAAATTCTGAAAGATAACTTTCAGGGTTACCTGTGTCTATGGAGCTGTTTAGAACTTTAAATTGTAGATAACTGATAACAATGCAAAATAATTCTTGTCCAGAGAGGGACCCGTTCTGTGCCCGTCAATAGAGATTCAGTTGGCGTCCCTCCCTGTGGAACAGTTGGACTCTGTTTGCATATTCATGGGAATATTCCTGATCTCTAAATGTGTCTGCTCACCACATTCTCTTTTAAACCTCTTAAAACATCTGTCTGATTCCCTCATTCATCACTCAGTAGAATAAAATCTTTTAAAAGTATTCCTCTTTTATATCTCTACAAAAATAGTGATTTTACCCTTTATCAATATTATTTCTTAACCCAAGGCAATAAAATAGCAAGAAAAACAATAAAAACACAGGGAGAGAGGACTTCCAGAGGAGGGTGAGAGAATAGGCCCAAGAGGCAAGATAAAAGTGGCTGAGTCTGCAGCCAAGAGCAGAGGTAGTGGTGGCACAGTAGCTCTGGGAAGGGTTAGAAAAGATGTTTTAGTATCTCTCTGGTTCCTCTCCAGTGGCTGTATGGAGGCGCGGGAGAAAGCAATACCTTGTTCCATATCCATAGTAGTAAAACGTAGGTAACACAGAATCCAGAATAAGTGAAATATCACAAAATCATATAGGGACTGATTGATTAGCTTTTGTTTCAGTCTTCACCTTTTCTATTTTTCTACTATTTAGTTTGCCATTCTAAGCCACAAAGTGATAATACTTTGGGGAAAGGTGGAGAAATAAAAAGAGACAAAACTCTGAGGATTTCTACAAGAAATAATCAGTGTAAGAATAACTAAATGCATAGGTAAAGTTCAATGTGTTGAAAATAATATTAACTAATATAAAAATAATAATGATCCATAGATAAAATTCTAGAGAGTATAAACATGAAGGGAGCAGAGGAGAAAGGAGACAGGTGAGTGTGCTAAAATTCTTACTATATCAAATGGAAATATAAAATCAGGGGGAATATAAAAATAACCAAAAAGACATAAAAACAATGTTTCATGAGGGCAAAGAGTTTGAGAAATATTAAAGATATATCAAGCCATTCTAAACAAAAGAAAGAGAGCTGTTAGAGAGTTAACAACAGATTAAACAGACTTCAGAAAACAAGAATAGTTATTTATTGGTATCCATAGGGATGGTTCTAGGACCACCTGCAGACAGCAAAATCTAAAGATGCTCAAATCCATTATAGAAATTGGCACAGTAGCCATGAGCAGTGGTGCATGACTATAATCCCATTAACCTGGGAGGCCAAAGCAGGAGGATTCCAAGTTCAAGGCTAGTCTTCACAGTTTATCAAGACACTATCTCAATATAAAAATGAAAAGAGATGGAGATATGGCTCAGTGTAAAGCACCCCTGGGTTCAATTTCCTGTATCCACACACACACACACACACACACACACACACACACACACACAGAGAGAGAGAGAGAGAGAGAGAGAGAGAGAGAGAAAATGACACAGTACTATTTGCATATAACCTGTACATCCTCCTTTATAATTTAACTTATCGTAGATTGCTTATAATACCTAATACAAAGTAAATGATATGTAAGCATTATACTGTCTCAAGTTTTGTTGGTCTCCCAATATTCTTAGCTCTCTTTCTTCAACCAGGTAGTCTACTAGATTTTTCCTGGTTTCCGATGTCCCACACTGGAAAATGGAAATGCAGTGCAAGATGCTGAGGAATCCCAAGACTTGACTGACTGGTAACTTTACTATAGAATAAGTCCCATCCCTATGACTCAGGGAGTGGTGTTTCAGTGAACTGTTTTTAATTAAATTTCTTTCTAAACCTAATATATAAAAAAGTAAAAATTATACTTGTTGGTGGGACTTAAAATTGGTACAGCCAATATGGAAAACAGTATGGAGACTTCTTGAAAAATTGAAAATGGAACCACCATTTGACCCAGCTATCCCTCTTCTCAGTCTATACCCAAAGGACTTAAAAACAGCATACTATAGGGACACAGTCACATCAATGTTTATAGCACCACAATTCACAATAGTTAACCTGAGGGACCAAACTAGATGCTCTTCAATAGATGAATGGATAAAAAAAAAATTGTGGCATATATACACAATGGACCATTACCCAGTAATAAGAGAATAAAATAATGGCATTTGCAGATAAATGGATGGAGTTAGAGACTTAATGCTAAGTGGAGTTAGCCAATCCCCAAAAAACCAAATGCCGAATGTTTTCTCTGATGTAAAGTGACTGATTCATAGTGGCATAGGGAGAGGGAGCATAGGAGAAATAGATGAACTCTAGATAGGGCAGAGGGGTTGGAGTGGAAAGGAGGAGGCATGGGGTTAGAAATGATGGTGGAATGTGATGGTCATTATTATCCAAAGTACAAAGTATAAAGACACAAATTGATGTGAATATACTTTATTATATATACAACCAGAGATATGAAAAATTGTGCTCAGTATGTGGCATAAGAATTGTAATGCATTCTGCTGTCATATATAAATAAAACTTTTAAAAATTATACTTATTAATGGAGTGCATATATTTATGGTGTCATGTTTAAATTAGCTTCAATTAATCTATCTCCTCAAGCATTTATTATTTATTTATGTTACAACTTTCAAAATCCTTTCTTCTAGATTTTAAAATATACAGTGCATCATTTTCTGTAGTCACCCTACTGTACAAAACTTTGACACAAACAAAATTGTTTGAGAAACACTGTAGTACAGAAAGGAAATAAAGACTCTATTGATTATTTGGATTTTATTCATATGAAGAAATTTTTAGGAGAAATTCTGATTTCAAAAATGTGCTCTTAGAAGACCTCTTAACCACAGAAAACAAAAATAACTATTAAAACCTTAAACTTGTCTCTCTTTTATATCACCATAAATCATATATATGCATAATGATCTTTATACTAACTTTTGACTCCTATCCTGAACTCATCCAATACCAAGTTTTTGCCTTTTTTTTTTTTTTACATATTCCATTCCTTTCTGTCTAAACAACTACTCATTTGTATTTGAGCAAATGAGTCATTTATATCCTCACTCTACTTTATGAGAATAATCAGAGAGGAATTGCTTACTATAAAAGTACTTCCACTTAGGGTAGCATTATGTCCAAATAAACCTAATCTACCAATCCTCAGAGTTTAGCTGAGCCAACCTAAACACGCTCAGAAGATTAGCCTAGCGTACACCTGTAATTCCAAGGACTGGGGAGGCTGAGGCAGGAGAATTGCAAGTTCTAGGCCAGCCTCAGCAATTCAGCAGAGCCCTATGCAATTTAGAGACATCCTGTCTCAAAATTAAAAAAAAAAAAAAACACAAAAAACCTAAAAAGGGTTGGAGTGCAGTTCCATGGTTAAGCACCCTTAATTTCAGTTCCTGGTACCAAAAAACAAACAAACAAAAACATTAGTTTATAATTGAGCAAAATCATTTAACACAAAGCCTATCTCTGTGTGTGGGGGTGTGTGTGGGGACTCCGCCTGTAGCTTAGTGGCAGAGCGCTTGCCTAGCATGTGTGCGGCACTAGGTTCAATCCTCAGCACCACATAAAAATAAATAAAATAAAGACATTCTGTCCATCTAAAACTATAAAATTTTTAAAAATATGTATAATTAAATATATAAGAATGTTTGAAGCTTTGAACTAAGATAAAATGCTGGAGCTGGGCGTGTAGCTCAGTGGTAGAACACTTACCTAGCATGCATGAGGCCCTGGATTCAATCCACAGTATGCCAAAAAATAAAAAATTAAATGGAAATAAAAGTAAACAAAAATTCATTTCTGGCTGATGACGATGCTACAATGACAGGATCATCAATTCCTCTCTCTTTTGATTAGGCTTGAGAAGAGCTGATAGAAGCAGACACTGGTATATCAATACTGGATGACTGAGCAGGCATGGTATTCTTCAGGAAGAGATCAAGTTTTGATTGTATAGTTTGTTTCTTTTCATATAAAGAGAAATACTTTAGCAAGCAAGAGCACCCTGCATCTGCTTATCAGCTTTTGCAAGTCTTTCATAATTGACACTCATTTCTTCTAACATATTTACATCACTGTTGACCATAGCAAAGGCTTTCATCTGTTTCCTTGTTGTTCTTTCTTGGAGTGTTAAGTATTTCTCCTTCCTCTGCCTCAATTGTTTTACTTCTTTTTTCCCCCAGTTCATTCAACTTCTCATTGGAAAGCTCTTCAGTCTCCATATCAGTAACCTCATAAGTAATTACTTCATTGAGGTATAACTCTAGTTGTTTCCCAAGCATTAATAAATGGTACCATATCATTAATAGCAAAAAAAAATGTCTTAAAGCCTTTGAATATGTTTACACATCTTTAAAATTTATTCCAAAAGCTAATCAGGTGTGGCTGTATGATTTTTCCTATGCTGCAGTGATGTCCCGGATAGCATTTAGAATTTTAAAATCTTTCCAAAACTCTCAGAGCCTTTGGCCAGATTCAATCACTTGAACAAACCTACCAAATGTTTGGTGTAAATGGTAAGCTGAGAACACAGCACCTTGGTACATTTGTTGGATAAGTGTGGTTGTGTTCAGAGATAAATGCACAACGTTAACCTGAGGGTGCTTATCACCAGTATGCTGCAGATGCCCTGTAGCACTGTCTTCAATCAGGAGAATCTTGAATGGGATGTTCTGCCTATGATATTCTTTTGTTTGCCGAGTAAAATGGTTCAAAATTCAGTCTTCAAACCATACTGATATCATGCAGACTTTCTTGTCAGGGCAAAAATAAATGGGGAGTGTGTGCTTGCTCACATTCTTGAATGCTGTAAGGTTCTCTTGAGTATGAGATTTCAAAGGGATTGATTTGAATCCCGTAACCATTCTATCACAAAGCAGTATTACCTGGTCTTTGAATGCCTTGAATCTCAGCATTGTCTTGGACTCCACAAGGATATATGTACTCTCAGGCATGCACTCCCAGAACAAGCTCTTACACTGACATTTAATATTTGCTATGATAAATGTTTCTAATTCACAATTATCTTATGCAGCTCTTACTTAAAATTTTCATCACCTCCAGTATGGGCCCTTGATGCCTCACTGCTGACTTTCACCTTGTGAAAATTATGACAATTTAGAAGCACGGAAATCACTCATGATTTGCTGTAACCATTTGCATATGTGTTGGATTGTTGGCATGCTCTTTCATCATGTCAACAACAACAGCAACAAAAGCTTCTTAGCCGGGATTGTCAGTAAGCTAATAGGTATGCACTCCAGCATCTGGTCTTCCACTCGTATTACAAGTAAGTTTTGCATATCATCAATTAACCCAGCTCTTTTCTTCATGATGACAGTGGATTTAACCAATTTTGACATTTTTTAGTGCATCACTGATTAGCTCATCCTTTAGAATGGTAGAGCTTGTGGATTACAAAATCCTTAACTCATGTGTGATGGCCATCTCTGCCTTCATACTGGGCAATTATCTTTGAGTTCCATCTTAATAGTAATTACTTCATCTTCTCCCCAAAAGCAGGAGACAGAGATGGGCATTTTATAGATGTGTTAGGATGTAAAAATACCAATTACCATATCCCCCAAATTCTGGCAACACAGTATCCGTAGAGTATCAGCTGTTTTACTTACCCTTGGGATTGGATGGCTGCTGTGAAGCTTCATTTTGCTGCCACTGTCTAGTCTCCAGAGAGAGAGTACCTTACTGCATATTCTTACTATATATCAAGAAAATATCAAAATTCAAAGTAAGGCTTCTTCTGAATGCATATTACTTTTGCATGACCAGGAGTCAAAAAACCTTTATTTGAACCATGGTAAGTTGGAACCATCGATATAGCCATTTGCTACACACAGTTGCAAAACCTGTAGGAGCAAGGACTAAACTTGTCAAGCTGTCTTCCTTCTTGATTTAGGGATCTTCTTTAAGCCTGACAGTTCCCCATGCAGTCTAGTCACTATTACTTACTAATGCATACAGAAACTTTTTCCCAGAAAACAGGCATACTCTATGAAATTTTGTGACTTTCTCCCTCGCACATTTTCAGATCATAGTTTGAATCCTGCTGTTATTATCTAAAGAAGGAAGACTGTGTCTGTGTAGGCTTTGTAGGAAAGCTAACTATGATTAAATTATCTATTGTTGCATAACAAATTACCATAAATCTAGTGGCTTAAGAAAACACATGTGTTGTATTTCGTTTTTTTTTTTTTTTTTTTTTTTTGCAGAGAGGAGTCCAGGCAGGGCATAACTGATTCTTTGCTTCAAGATTTCTTGAAAAGCAGCAATTAGGACACTGGCCAGTGCTTAGTTGCATCTGAAGCAAATTGGGAAGGATCTGCTTCCTGGCTAATGTACTGGTAGTATTTGGCCTTTGGAGACCTGTTGAGCTGAGAGTCCTAGTTTTTTCCTCATTGTCAGCTACGCTTAAAGTTGCCTTGAGTTCCATGCCACACAGGTATCTCTAATATGTCCAATTAATCAATATCAACGAGGGAGAAAGTATATTAGCATGACAGACATTATAGTCTTATGTAACACATCCACAGAAGTGACTCTAGTCACCTTAGCCATATTCTGTAGTTCTACCCATATTTGATACAAGAGTATGAGTGTGGGAGGTGGTGATAAATACAAGTCATCTTAAAATCTGTCCAACACACTGATTAAGCTTTGAAGGAAAAAAGTCTCAAAATTTTCATAGAAAATTCAGATTTAATCTTGTTTATGGAAGGGTCATATCCTAAGACTAAAATAGAAAAATCTCATGAGAGATATACCCTCTAGTTTAAAATTCAACTCCAGAACATAATCCTTTAGCAGAGGTAAAAACAGCAGACCTACAGGAAATTGTCAAATACATTCTGAGTGGACAAATAGTAAAAGATAACAGAACTGACATGTATAGTGGCACTAAGTCCCATATTTTTGAGATGCTGCGAAACAACCGCATTTTCCGCCTATCATTTTAAAATCAACATTAGCAAACCTATATAACACTGAACTTCCAGTCTCTGGTATGCAAAGATGATCTTAAAAGTTGGCCACACCATCCTAATAAACAGAATGAAAAAATGAATGGCCCTTCTTGGATCTATAAGAATAGACTAAACTATTGACCCCAAGTTTAGAGATAGGCAAAGGCAGGTGTCATGACATACCAGACCAGAGACTCACAAGCTCCTAACGTGGAAAACAGTGCCAGGGGTAGGAAAACCTGATCTGTAAATGAAGAATTGTTGGAAGCTCAGCGTGAACACTGAGAGTTAAACATAAGGGGGTATCTGATCTCAGGCAAATCCTGGGACTCCTGAGTCTTCATGATTGCGTGAGCCCCTTTCTCCATAGTACCTCTTCTTTATACTTACATATGTCTGGTGTTTTTATTTCTCTAGAAAACCCTGACTGATACACTATTTCATTCTGGCTTTCTCATCACTACCCACAAAATCTGTTCTCCATACCTGCAACCAAACAGATCTTTCAAAATGGAAGTCTGAATATTTCACTTTCTTTATATTTTTCAGGGGCTTCCTGTCATACCGAGAACAAGATCTCAGTACGCATGAAGTACCCTGAATAATTCTGCCCTCTCCTTCACTCCAGGCAACCTTCTGGCTCTCTAATCCTTATGTGCACATCCTCCACTGCTGCCTACATCCTGCGTGGGCAGTGGGAATGGGTTTCCCTTGGGATGAATGAGCTGAGAAGCAAAAGCTAAGAGAAATCAAATAGTGGGGAAAAAAAAACAACACACAACACAGAAAGTAGTTTCAAAAGCAGGGCAGGTACAGGTGTGGTGGCGCCTGCCTGTAATCCCCGCAGCTTGGAAGGCTGAGGCGGGAGGATCACAAATTCCAAGGCAGCCTCAGCAAGGGTGAGGCACTAAGCAACTCAGTGAGACCCTGTCTCTAAATAAAATTAAAAATAGGGCTGAGGATGTGTCTCAGTGGCTGAGTGATCCCTGAGTTTCATCCCTAATACCCGCCCTCCCCCCAAAAAAGTGGGAGCAGGATGGTCAAGCTGATCAGATGGATCTGTTGGGGCCCTGCCTGCATTATTGATATTGGGAAACATCAAAGGACTTCCATAGAATGTTCTTCACCAAAATAGGATAAAGGTGGGCTTTTCAGTTCCTAATGGGATACCCCCACCTTCAGTACTACTATGGGGAACCCTTCTAGCAGAGCAGAGAAGAAGGTCACTTGCATTGGGCAATCTCTGGCCTTTGGAAATCTATGGGAAGTTCCTCATGACAGGCCTGCCCCTCCCTAGCTTCCATGCTGAGAGAAGATCCCCATGTAGTTCACAGATGGCTCCCGGAACCTTGCTCTAAGCCTCCCAGCCTTCCTTTTGTTGTTTCCTTTCTCAGAACTGCCCTTACCAGATTGTGCCTGCTCCTGTTCTTTCTTTCTTTCTTCCTTTCCCCCTCCTCTTCCTCCTTCTCTCCTTTCTTTTTATTTTTTTTTCAAATATGTTTTAGCTCAAACGTTTCTAGAGTATCCTTAATTCCTCAATTTTTTTTTCTTCTGAACCCCAGTGCACAATAAATATTTTCTAAAGAGTTTCAATGGATAGATACTGGTGTCAGGGGAGGAAGGTGGGAACACGAGGTTAAGAGAATATTCCTAGAAAATAGACTCACTGTGCTGACCTCTCACATGCTTTCTTTCCAAGATGCAAGATGCAACCAGCAACTCTGCCTGGCCTAAATAGGAAGGATATGTCACATTCCTCAGGAAACTACCTGTTAACTGCCGAAGAAATGCAGGCCCCATATAATGTCAACGGGAGGAATACAGAAAAATTTAAAAAATTTTTTTAATTTATTTGTTCTAATCGGTCAATCACACATGATAGCAGAATTCTCTTCAATTCATTGTATACAAATGGAGCACATTTTTTCACTACTCCGGTACACCATTGGTGTAATCATACATGTATCTAGGGTATTGATGCCCATCACATTCCACCATCTTTCCTATCCCCATCCCCGCCCATTATGGATTAGCATCCACTTATCAGAAAAAAAAAAAAAAAAAAACACATTAGGCCTTTGGTTTTAAGGGATTGTCTTACTTCACTTAGCATGATATTCTCCAACTTCATCCATTTGCTTGAAAACGCCATAATTTTATTCTCTTTTATTGCTGAGTAATATTCCATTGTGCATATATACCACAGTTTCTTTATCCATTCATCTATTGAAGGGCATCTAGGTTGGTTCCACAATTTGGCTATTGTGAATTGTGCTGCTATAAACACTGATGTGGCTGTAGTATTCTGTTTTTAAGTCCTTTGGGTATAGGTAGACCAAGGAGTGGGATAGCTCGGTCACAGGGTGAACCCAGGAAATTTTTGTGAACAGATCCCAAAACTCTGGGAGATGAGGATAGTTCCTCCTAACCATAAAAGCTGTAAGAATATATGGTTAATAGCCCAATCAGAATGGGTCAGCATGGGCCAAGGTGACCTAGAGTTGCCATCACAGTGGAAACTTGGAAGTCTGATGTCACCCTGCTCTCTGTCAAATTCAAGAGGTAGACCAGGGTACTACACCCTAGAAACTTCTTTGGGAATCTTCAATAAAACTGGAGTACAGGAGAGGTATGTTCTCCCTTTCCTCTCCGAGAGGACCCACTCTCTTCCTTGAAAGTGTTTGAAGAACCCTTGAGAATCAGGATTTGAATAAGGAGCCTTCATGTTGACTCAGTTTCTCAGAAGGCCTCTGCTCTATAAAACAGGGAATGATGTATATAGGGCCTGTAGGTCTTAGGGGTTAAATTTGACGTTCTAAATCAGTGGCAGAAAAGTCAGACTAATAAGCAGCTGTGCACTGAGGAATACTAAGTTAGATGCTTCTGACCAGTTTTCTTTAAAATGCATTTCAGATTGAATACATGTAAACAGAAATGAAATTTTTAAAACTTCATACCCAAACCCCAAAGCTAAAAATAATTAAAAGACAGATCTGGGTGCATAAACACTCTACATTTATTATTAAAAAGACACTATATACAAAATTAAGTAACAAACTAGAAAAATATTTGTGACATACATAATACAAAGATTAAAAAATCCTGATTAAGTATTTAAAAAGAAAAAAAATGTATCCCATTTAAAATTTCAAAGAACATGTACATGCATTTTAGAAATATACTTTACAAATTAATAGATTGCCAATGTTTTTAATAATCCAGAATATACAGATTAAAATGAGATACAACATGTGTTCTAATAGATGAGCCCAAATAAGAAGATTATTAATATTCAGTGTTGGGAAGTGTTTGACAAAATGAGCAGTCATATTTTATTAGTAAAACTGTAAGAGTGCAGCAGCTTTGAGATTAAATTCTTTAAAAATTCAAAATATGATAAACTTTTTTTTTTTGCTCAGGAATTTCCCTAGTAGTCATCTTTTTTTTAAATTAATTTTTTATTTATATATGGCAGTTGAATGTATTATAATTCTTATTCCACATACACAGCACAATTTTTCACATCTCTGGTTGTATACAAAGTATATTCACACCAATTCTTGTCTTCACACAAGTACTTTGGATAATAATGATCATCACATTCCACCATCATTTCTAACCCCATACCTCCTCCCTTCCCCTCCAACCCCTCTGCCCTACCTAGAGTTTGTCTATTCCTCCCATGCTCCCCCTCCCTATGCCACTATGAATCAGTCACCTTATATCAGATAAAACATTCGGCATTTGTTGTTTTTTTTTTTTGGGGGGCGGGGGGGGGGATTGGCTAACTCACTTAGCCTTATCATCTCTAACTCCATCCATTTATCTGCAAATGTCATGATTTCATTCTCTTTTATTGCTGAGTAATGTTCCATTGTGTATATATGCCACATTTTTTATCCATTCATCTATTGAAGGGCATCTAGTATGGTCCCACAGGTTAGCTATTATGAACTGTGCTGCTATAAACATTGATGTGGCTGTGTCCCTGTAGTATGCTGTTTTTAAGTCCTTTGGATATAGACTGAGAAGAGGGATAGCTGGGTCAAATGGTGGTTCCATTTTCAATTTTTCAAGAAATCTCCATACTGTTTTCCATTTTGGCTGCACCAATTTGTAGTCCCACCAGCAGTGTATGAGTGTACCTTTCCCCCATATCCTCCCCAATACTGATTATTGTTTGTCATCATAATAGCTACCATTCTGACTGGAGTGAGATGAAATCTTAGAGTAGTTTTGATTTGCATTTCTCTAATTCCTAGCAATGGTGAACATTTTTTTATATATTTGTTGATTGATTGTACATCATCTACTGAGAAGTGTCTGTTCAGGTCCTTGGTCCATTTATTGATTGTGTTATTTGTTTTTATGGTGCTTAGCTTTTTGAGTTCTTTATATATATCCTAGAGATTAGTGTTCTATCTGATGCGTGAGGGGTAAAGATTTGCTCCCAAGATGTAAGCTCTCTATTCACCTCATAGATTGTTTCTTTTGCTGAGAAGAAACATTTTAGTTTGAGTCCATCCCACTTTTTTTTTTTTTTGAAATTTTTTTTAATATTTATTTTTTAGTTCTCGGTGGACACAACATCTTTGTTGGTATGTGGTGCTGAGGATCGAACCCGGGCCGCACGCGTGCCAGGCAAGCATGCTACCGCTTGAACCACCTCCCCAGCCCCCATCCCACTTATTGATTCTTGATTTTAATTCTTGTACCAAAGGAGTCTTATTAAGGAAGTTGGGGCCTAATCCCACATGATGGAGATTAGGGCCTACTTTTTCTTCTATTAGATGCAGGGTCTTTGGTTTTATTCCTAGGTCCTTGATCCATTTTGAATTGAGTTTTATGCATCGTGAGAGATAGGGGTTTAATTTTATTTTGTTGCATATGGATTTCCAGCACCATTTGTTGAAGAGGCTATTTTTTTTCCAATGCATGTTTTTGGTAGCTTTGTCTAATATAAGATAATTGTAATTTTGTGGGTTAGTCTCTACGTCCTCTATTCTGTACCATTGGTCACCAGTCTGTTTTGGTGCCAATTCCATGCTGTTTTTGTTACTATTGCTCTGTAGTATAGTTTAAGATCTAGTATAATGATGCCACCTGCTTCACTCTTCCTGCTAAAGATTGCTTTATCTATTCTGTGTCTCTTATTTTTCCAGATGAATTTCATGACTGCTTTTTCTATTTCTATGAGAAATGTCATTGGGATTTTGATTGAAATTGCATTAAATCTGTATAGTGCTTTTGGTGGTCTGGTCATTTCATAATATTAATTCCACCAGTCCAAGAGCAAAGTGGATCTTTCCATCTTCTAAGTCTTCTTTGATTTCTTTCTTTAGGGTTCTGTAATTTTCATTATATAGATCTTTCCCCTCTTTCATTAAGTTCATTCTCAAGTTTTCTTTTTGAGGCTATTGTAAATGGAGTAGTTTTCCTCATTTCCATTTCTGAGGATTTCTCACTGATGTACAGAAATGCATTTGATTTATGGGTGTTTATTTTATATCCTGCTACTTTGCTGAATTCACTTACTAGTTCTAGAAGTTTTTGGTGGAACTTTTAGTGTCTTCTAAATATAGAATCATATCATCAGCAAATAGTGCCAATTTGAGTTCTTCTTTTCCTGTGTGTATCCCTTTAATTCATTTCATCTTTCTAATTCCTCTGGCAAATATTTCAAGAACTATGTTAAATAGAAGTGGTGAAAAGGGGGCATTTCTGTCTTTTTCCAGTTTTTAGAGGGAATGCCTTCAATTTTTCTCCATTTAGAATGATGTTGGCCAAGGGCTTAGCATACATACCTTTGTGATGTTGAGATATGTTCCTGTTATCCTTAATTTTTCTAGTATTTTGAACATAAAGGGGTTCTGTTTTGTCAAATGCTTTTTTTTCTGAGTCTATTGAGATGATCATATGATTCTTATATTTAAGTGTATTGATGTGACGAATTACAATTATTGATTTTCATATGTTAAACCAACTTTGCATCCCTGAGATGAATTTCTCTTGATCGTGGTGCATGATCTTTTTGATATGTTTTTGTATTCTATTTGCCAGAATTTTCTTGAGAATTTTTGCATCTATTTTCATTAGAGACATTGGTCTGAATTTTTCTTTTTTTGATGTGTCTTTACCTGGTTTTGGAATCAGGGTGATATTGGCCTCATAGAATGAGTTTGGAAGTGCTGCCGCTTTTTTTATTTCCTGAAATACAATGAATGGTATTGGTATTAGTTCTTCTTTAAAGGTCTTGTGGAACTCAGCTGTGTATCCATCTGGTCCTGGGCTTTTCTTGGTCAGTAGACTTCTGATGGCATCTTCTATTTTGTTGCTTGAAATTGATCTATTTAAATTGTGTACATCATCCTGATTCAATTTGGGCAAATCATATGAGTCTAGAAATTGGTCAATGACTTCTATATTTTTACTTTATTGTAGTACAAGTTTTCAAAATAATTTCTAATTATCTTCTGTATTTCTGTAGTGTCTATTGTGATATTTTCTTTTTCATCATGGATGCTAGTAATTTGAGTTTTTTTCTCTCCTTCTCTTCATTAGAATTGCTAAGGGTCTGTAAATTTTATTTATTTTCCAAAGAACCAATTTTTTGTTCTGTCAATTTTTTTCAATTGTTTCTTTTGTTTCAACTTCATTGATTTCAGCTCTGATTTTAATTATTTCTGTCTTCTACTACTTTTGGTATAGATTTGTTCTTTTTCTAGGTCTTTGAGATGTAATGTTAAGTCATTTATTTGTTGACTTTTTCTTCTTTTAAGAAATGAACTCCATGCAATGAACTTTCCTCTTAGAACTGCTTTCACAGTGTCCCAGAGATTTTGATATGTTGTATCTGTGTTCTCATTCACCTATAATTTTTTTAATTCCTTCCTTGAAGTCTTCTGCAACCCATTGCTCATTCAGTAGCATGTTATTTATTCTCTAGGTATTGGAGTAGCTTTTATTTCTTATTTTATCATTGATTTCTAATTTCATTTCATTATGATCTGATAGAATACAGGGTAGTATCTCTACTTTTTTATATTTGCTAAGAGTTGCTTTGTGGCATAATATGTGGTCTATTTTAAAAAAGATCTATATGCTGCTGAGAAGGAAGTTTATTTGCTTGCTGAAGGATGAAATATTTGATATATATCAGTTAGGTCTAAGTAATTGATTGTATTATTGAGTTCTATAGTTTCTTTGTTCAACTTTTGTTTGGAAGATATGTCTAGTGATGAAAGAGGTGTGTTAAAGTCACCCAAAATTATTGTGTTGTGGTCTATTTGACTCTTGAACTTGAGAAGAGTTTTTTTGATGAATGTAGATGCTCCAATTTGGTGGACATATATATTTATAATAATTAAGTCTTCTTGGTGTATGGTTCCCTTGAGCAGTATGTAGTGTCCTTCTTTGTCCTTTTTGATTGACTTTAATTTGAAGTCTACTTTATTTGATATGAGGATGGAAACACCTGCTTTCTTCTGTAGTCCATGTGAGTGGTATGATTTTTCCAAACCCTTCACCTTTGGTCTGTGGATGTCTTTTCCTATGAGATGAGTCTCATGGAGGCAGCATATTGTTGGTTCTTTTTTTTTTATCCAATCTGCTTGACTATGTCTTTTGATTGATAAATTTAGGCCATTAATATTCAGAGTTATTATTGAGAAATGATTTGTATTCCCAGCCATTTTTGTTTATTTTTGGTATTTAATGTGACTTGGTTTCTCCTCTGATTATATTTTCCTTTAGTGTAGTACCTCCCTCTGCTGGTTTTTATCATTGTTTTTCATTTCCTCTTCTTGGAATATTTTGCTTAGGATGTTCTGTAGTGCAGGTTTTCTAGTTGTAAACTCTTTTAAGTTTTGTTTACCATGGAAGGTTTTTATTTCATCATCAAATCTAAAACTTGGTTTTGCTGGATATAAGATTTTTGGTTGGCATCCATTTTCTTTCAGAGCTTGGTATATGTTTTTCCACTATCTTCTGGCTTTCAGGGTCTGGGTTGAAAAACCTGCTGAGATACGAATTGGTCTCCCACAATATGTGATCTGATTCCTCTCTCTTGCAGCTTTTAAGATTCTATCCTTATTCTGTATGCTAGGCATTTTCATTATAATGTACCTTGGTGTAGATCTGTTGTAATCTTGTACATTTGGTGTCCTGTAAGCCTCTTGTATTTGGTTTTCCAATTTGTTTTCATGCTTGGGAAAATTTCTGATATTGTATCATTGAAGAGATTGGTTTGAAACTCTGTGCCTTCCTCTATCCCAGTAATTATTAGATTTGATCTTTTGATGCTATCCCATAATTCTTGGATGTTCTCTTCATGGTTTCTTACTATCTTCACTGTGTGATACACTTTATTTTCCAGATTGTATACTTTGTCTTCATTATCTGAAGTTCTTTCTTCCAAGTGATCTAGTCTATTGGTTATCCTTTCTATTGAGTTTTTTATTTGATTTATTGTTTACTTTATTTCAAGGATTTCTGACTGTTTTTATTTTCAGAGTTCTAATTTCTTTCTTGAAGTCATCTTTTGCTACCTGTATTTACTTTCTTATCTCATTGTTGGTGTGATCAATTTTTGCCTGTATTTGCTCATTTAGTTAATTCTTTAATTTACAGATCATTTTAATTATGAACTTTCTGAACTCCTTCTCTGACATTTCATCAACTTTGGTGTCCATGGGTTTTGTTTGTATCGTATCCTGGTTTGTTTGGGCCACTTTCCTCCCTTATTTTTTCATGTTGTCTATGTGTCTTCTTTTCTTGCAGTGTGGATCTGAGATATTACAGTTCTTCCCTATATTCTTGTAGTCACCTGTGTAGATTATCTGTACCTCACCTTGATGTTGGGCTTTCAGACCCTGCTGGTGTCCCTCTATGTATGCTACTGCATAAAGGTGGTGGCAGCAATAGCTGAGGTAACTCGATATAGTAGTTGAGGTGCCCCAAAATGGAAGCAATATCTTAAAGAGATGGGGATGAAAGGGTAGACCTCACTCTGTTTGGGATGCTTGCTCTGAGGTGCAGGTGCTTCTAGGCCCTGTCTGCTGTCAAAAAGTTAGGGGCTGCTGAGTCAGGAGGGCTATGGTGATGACTGCAGTGTCCTAAGATGGAAGTGGTTTAGGCTTAGGCTCCCAGGTGGGGAGGTGGGGGCCAACTCACTCCTACCCTGAACCTGGGTCCTGTGCAAGTTGGTGTGGGTGGATCTGGGCCGAGCTTGGGCTCCCACAGTACTTTGATGGTCAGAAGAGGCAGACCTGCGCCAGGGGCTGGGCTCCAGTGGGTGTCTGCCAGGGGAGGGATGGACCCAGGCCTTTTGTGAGCCTGGGTTCCATGCAGGCCAGTATGGGCAGATCTGGGCTGCCAGGCTTGGCCTCTACTAATTGGCAGAGGTGGCCCTGTGCCAGAGGCTGGTCTTTGGTGGTTGCCTGCTGGTGGAAGGATGAACTGGGCTTACTGTGAGCCTGGGTCCCACACAGGCCTGTGTGGCTGGATCTGGGCCACTGGGCTTGACTTGGTAGTCTGCTGGTCGGAAGGGGTGGTTCTGTGGGCTGGGCTGTGGCAGGTGCCTGCCGATCGAGGGATGGTCCCAGACCTACTGTCTGATGTACTTTTTTCTTAGAAATTGTTTTCATTTATGGAGAAAAATGTGTGTGTATGTGTGTATGTGTATATATATATACACATACACACACAATGATAATGCACAGAATATTTATTGTAGTATTTTATAATGAGTTAAAAATTAAAAATACTTAAATCTTATTTATTTACTTTGTGAAATATTACACAACCATTAAAAGTAGATAGATTTAAAGTATGATATGGATAGGTCTTCTTCATATAAGTGAAAAATTCAAGCTGCAAAGCAAATGTACAGGGCAATCTTATCAACATCAAGGTATTCATAAACTCATATATATACAAAGATATATGTACATGTACAGATAGATGGGAGAGTGAGAGAAATATATTTATGTGTAAATTAATACATAGACATGAAACTTTTAACAGTGGTTATGTCTTGGGGTTTCATAGAATAGATCCACATTGGGTAGAAAGTTTCTCTTTTCCTGTTTGAATTGTTTTTTTCAAACATTTCTCTGGTATCCATCTGTTTTCATGTTTAAAACAAAAAATATAATTTACTGACAAGGTGCTACGATTAGTTGCATCTGAAGCATGCTGAGTCAACATAATATACCCAGTATGCTTTGAAAGTGTAAGTAATTATATGTCCTTGAGGAGTTCCTTTTAAATAATGTAAATTGCCTACTATAAAATTCATAAATGTCATTTATATCCTGAAAATTTTCCCATTAATTTTTCTAAATTCAATGTTTTATCTAAAGTTAAAAATGCAGACTAAACGCTGTAGTATTGGATGATGAGTGATTTTTCTTTCATGATTGAGAACTATATTTTAACTATACATTAGCTCCCACATCTTACAGATCCAGGAAGAAATGATGAGCTAAGGTGACTCATGAAATATTCAGCCCTCTTTGATAGCAGAGCCTTAACGGCACTGCTACCTTATCCATTCATGTCCCAGTACTCAAGTGTGTCATAATGCTTTGACAGGTCTCATCTCTGACAGTGAAAATGACTTCAGAGTCCCTTGACATTTTAATGTCTAGATTTACATAAACAGTCAGCTTTTACAAAAGGAATAGAAAAGACAAGCCGAGTTTAAGAGTTCTTTCCATTTTTGCTTGATTTGGTGTGTGAGGTGTGGGTGAGATTAGCTGTCTGATTTTAGAATACCTAGGAAACTAGAAGAAGGTTGGTGAACTCAATTCCTTTAGCAATTACTAGAGAAATATATGGGCAGTTAACAATATGCAGGTGTATGTGTTTGTGTGTTATTTCTAGTGCAAGAGAAATGATCTGTATTCACAGATCCATTGTTCAAATAGAAATAAGGACTTTTTATAAGCATAATCCTGATTTATATGACCAAAGTCCAGTAAAAAAAAATCTTTATTTCAATTACATTTATCTTAAAGTATCTTGGAATGGGTCAAAATTAAGCTCAATCAAAACAATTCTATACTTCCAAACTGGTCATTTGATTTCCATCCGTAAATCTATTTTGTTCAAGCTCTTATATTAACTTAATTTTTATACACCTTCAGGAAATAATGACAGAAAAAATGGAAATAATAAGTAATAAGTGTGTGTATATGTAATTGGAAGCTTGTTGGTCTGTATTACTGTCCCATAAATTATCTGCCAAATCAAGGTGGGATTAATTAGAACTATTACATGAATCCTAAGAGTGTTTTTTTTTCCTTTGGTATTGAATAAATGTCACAACATTAGACACAAATATTCATACCATATAAATTAATCTATCCTTTTAAGGCAGTACAATAAACCCCAAGTGAGGCTACACATGCCCCCTAAGGATTTATACTCTTATCCTGATTTTAGAAACATAAAGACCATAAGGAACTTGTTTATACTTGCCCTGTATTCTCCATAATATTTCAAGTCCAAGAGATCAAGACCTCAAAGTTGAAACAAATTCCAAGACTTTAATTTTGATAAATGTGTATTTTGGTTCATTATGAGTTAGTTTCTTGTTCCTAAGAATCATTAAAAGCTATCACTTTTGCTTGCTTGCTTCTTTTCTAATTTTAGACAGTTTTTACATGCAGACCAAATTTCAGAGTTTGAAGTTCAAGTTGACATGACATTTATACATTTATACAAGCATCTTCTTCATTGTTAATTAAATGCCAATATATATTGCACATACCATTTTTTAAAGAGGGAAGATACAGGATAGTCTCTTTTGTTAAACCTTCCAGAAGAAAATATATCTAGTCATTGGTATGCAATGTATTCCCCTAGCTTTTTATAGCATGTATTGAAATTTAACCTTCCTAGAGAAATGTGACCTTTGGACCAGGCTCAGATCTGCTATCTCAAGGATGTGTTGTGAGGCATTTTGAAAAATATAACCTTAAAAATATTTTTAAAGATGATATGGATATCATGATATGCAATGTTGTTCAATTATCTCCACAATGTTGTTCAAATATCTCCACAATCCAACCCCAACACTTTTTTAAAAAATCCATTCAAATGAATAATCCCTAATAGATCTTTAAGTGTAAACTTTAGGACATACAATGAAGGAAACTGTTCTTCAATATCAATCTTCTCTGTTTCCCCTATCAACCGAAATGCTGTCTTTCTCTCGACCCCATATTTCTTTCTTTTTCATCCATATCTATATCAAGTTTCAAATTAAGTCTTTCTCATGACCTCCAATAATTATGGCTTCTTTCTCTGTAATCAAAAAGCACAAATTTACCATCAGTGGAACACTGTTTTGTAGGTTAGAGGCAAAACTCTGAACACTCTCTCCCATGCAGATTATATTTTGAGTAAGCAAACCTAGAGGACTATTAGGAACATGGGGTTCCAACTGAAGAATTCTGAGACCCTTGGTTTAGGGGATTGATTCCGTTCAGTAGTCTTACATGGAGTGAGTTTTCATAAACTTGTTCTTTCTTTACCCAGCACCAGAAAAGACAGAAGGAAAAGCACTGACAAGCACCTCAACCTCAAAAAATCACTTCCACCCTCAATGTAACAGAGATGGTAAAACAATCATAAAAATCAGAGGTAGAAGAAAGTCAGAATGGGGCTACATTTAAAGCAGGAAAATATCAAAAGCCCTTCCTGAAAGACTTCAGTGCTGAGGGTATCTCTCCATGACATTATTAAAACCAATTTTTTTTTTTAGCATTTTAATAGCATTACTGAATACCAAACTGTGAAGTAGGGGCAAGTCCCTGTACCTAGTTCAATTCCTACCACATAGTACACACTTTTAGAAAGTTTATTGAATTGACATTTAAGTATATGAGTAAATAAAATATCATGATAAGCTACCTGACATTCTCCATATCAGAAGAGAGGACAAACACAACCATAACACAATTTTGATAGCACTTTCTCTTCTCTCTACTTAGTATGATAGTCTATCTATCTGAACTAGATGTGACCTGAAAATCCTTTTCTACCAAAATTGCCAAGAACCATCCATCAATCTGAATTGGCCTGCAAATTGGCCACTCTTGCATATATTGACCAACAATTATGATTATCTTAAGTAAGTTACAAAGTGAGAGGCCATAAAAACTGACCAAAATTGGATGGAATAGCCTTCATGAAAATCAACATTGGCTGATATGCTTTCTGACATTAAAAGGAGTCTTATTTTCCAGTGTGATCTGCCTGTTCTGTCTCGTCTGAACTGTGTCTGATCATTCTTCTAAAGGGTCATCAGGCTTCAAATGAATCCATCCGTATTGATATCCTCAACATGCCTGGAAGAAAATGTCATGTTGTTTTCTTTTTTAAAAAGATTACCTCATTAAATATTATGGCTTATAAATGGTGGCAGATGTTCTAAAACTCGGATGGAAAACACATGTGAGAATATATTTGTCATATTTTTTTAACTGTATGAAAAAGAGCAATATAACATTGAAGAGAATTTCTCTCAATATTTCCTCTCTTTTCATAACCATAGACTATGGTTTAATTTTTCTTTCCTCTGCAAATTAATAGTTTCCTTTCATGGATTTATTTATTTGTTACCAAATTTTATTACTCAAACTCCTCTGCATTTGAATTGTTTTAGTCCTTTCTAACCTTGAACCCAAACTGTTTCCTATGGCTGTGATTAGTCAAAGATACCCACTGTGAGAACCAGTCTTCCACCAGCTTGCCATAGCATGTTAATAAAGCACAGTGATGCAATATTAATTATGGGTGTGGTTTTTTTTGCACTTTATCAGTTATAGTTAAGAGAATCTAAAGACAGGCATCATGGCACACACCTGTAATCCCAGTGACTTGGAAGACTGAGGCAGGAGAATTTTAAATTCAAAGCCAGCCTCAGTAACTTAGCAAGACCTTGTCTCAAAACAAAAAATAAATTAAAAGGGGTAGGGATGTAACTCAGTGGTAGAGTGCCTCCAGATTCAATCTTCAGTTCCACACACACAAAAAAAAAATTAAAAAAAAAGAATGAGAGAGAGGGTGAGAGAGTTGGGCAGGGGGAGATCTAAGGAGTTCCCTCTGAATAATCTTAAAAGGAATCTAGATGTGACCTGAAAATCTATTTTTCTCTGACTCTTCTATTAATTTTAGATAAGTTCATGTTAGAAAGTCCTGCATTGTTTCTCCTTACAACTTTTGTTCCTTTTTTGGTTCTGGGAATTCTTAGATTTTGTATAAAGGTTATTCAACTGATAATAGATAGGATCAAGTTTGTATTGAGCCTCTCATAAGGTCATTTAACCCAATGGAAGAATCCAGTAACATGACATATTCAGGTCTAACATGTCTCAATACAGTTATCTGCTAAGCATTTGTGCATTGTTGAGCTTATTTAAATGGTTCCAGATCCTGAGCTTTATAATTACCTATTTCAAGGCTCAGCAGCCAAGGGGGTGAAGGAACATGCTGGAGCAGGTTGCCATCTCCAAGTCCTGGTGAACCAAGGTGATATGCACAAGTACCAGATGACACCCAAGAGCCACCATCTTCTAATTCACTTACATTGCTAAATCAAGTGAATTTCTAATTTTTTTATTAAATGACACACTCTTTTTTTAATTACTTCTTTCAATCACCTACCAATAAAGAATATTTTAAAGACATTTCCATATTATAAAATTAGTAAACATTCTAAGGGTTTTAAATAAATATGGATATTTATAATAAAGGGTTATGACTTGAATTTGAACTTTTCAATTTCTTTTTTTTTATTTTGATTACTTAATACTATGAAAAATTCTTATTTGTACATATAAAATGTTTCACATTTCAAAATGGTAAACCTATTAGTCAATAAATCCTCTAAGTTTCAGATACTTTCAATCTTAAAATCAGAAGATTGGAAAAAGAGTAGCATGAAATTTTTAGATGACTTTTTCAATTTCTCATCAAAACAACTTTTAAACAAGAAATATCCCAAATCTAAATAATTATTAGAAAAATCTTCGAACAAATGTTATGACAAAGTATGTCATGTATTTATATGTAATTAAACAACTGGCTATTGTATTTAATGAGATATATCTGAGATTTACCTACTATTCAAATTAACCTAAACTACAAAGTATGGGTATAATGAATATGAATGAACAGATACAAAATTTTTATAAGAGACCAGTGCAGATGTATAAACGTTTCAACTGGCAGTAAATTCAATATATTTTTCTCTTTAGGAATGAATTCTCCAGTTTTAGGATTATGAAAGAAATCTCCTGAAGTTTATATGGCACATTTAGGCAAAAACCAGGTCTATTTCAACCACCTGCCTGTTGCTAACACTTTATTTGTCTAAACTTATACTATGCTTTGGCATGGCAAGTAGATGTTCTGCTTTATTTCTAAGTAGACCTATGGTAGGCTTTGGGTGATATAAATGCCCTGATTCCTGGGGTCCAGACTACCTGGACACAAACAAAAGCAATAGATCTTTGAAGGTTTGCCACTTACTTGGAACATGGGTATCTATATTCTGGATATATACACTGACCTTTATTGCTTATTTAATAAAACATGTTTTACTTAGCCTCTTCTCCAATTCAATGACTTCCCTTTTTCTCCTTTCTCACTTTGGAATATCTAGCACAAATCTCTAAAATTGTCTTTCACAAGGTAAATGAAAAGAAACCATCTTTGAGTAACTTTTGATTTTTCCTACAAAAGATTTCAAAGTAAGTGATCACTAAAGGAGGAGAAATTAGAGGAATGATGGCAAGAAGAGTTTCATTATCCTGAGCATCATTCTGATCATTCTGCAAGAACACATTTTTAGAAAATAATAACATATCAGTGAAGATCCTGCTGTAACTGCAGCTCATCCTCTCATTTCTTTTTTCTTCTCAGATACTTTGAACTTGATAAAAGCAAAGCTCTATTGTTCTGTTAAGAAAAGGCTCCATATGTTAAGGTCTAGAACATCATATTTTATTTTAGCTTTATCCCCAGTACCCATTATGATCCTTCTTTGTCAGATGATAGTGAAAAAAGGACTCTTCCCACCTGAGTCTCCCATGGGAGGTCACAAATTCAATTGTTTGATATTTACCCTAACTCTGATTGCTTACAAACTAGACCTAATGGAATAGAAAGGCACAAAAACATAAAGAACCATGAAGGACAAAACTGGAAAAAGCAGGAAGGAAAAAAGACCAGCAAATAAAAATCTAGAATTACTTCAAGAACCTTAATTTATATTTGGAGTAAATATGTTTATATTTGGAGTAAATATAAACTTAAGTTGTATTTTTTATTCTCCCTGTTTTCTTTCTAGTACTTTAATTACTCTTAGGCTTAAACACTGATTTGGAACCTGGGTACTTTATAAACAACTTACTGAGAATATGAAATGAAAAAGTCCAATATGTTTTTTTTAAAAAATTCTGATTTGTTATACATGATGGCAGAATGCAATTCATTTCATATTACACATATAGAACCACAATTTTTCAAGGCACTGGTTGTACACAAAGTATTTTCACACCATTCGTGTCTTATAAATGTTCTTAGGGTAATGATATCTAACTCATTCCACCATCATTCCTACCCTCTTGCCCCCGCCTTTCCCTTCCCTCCTCTTTGCCTTATCTAAAGTTCCTCCATTCCTCCCATGCCCCCCCCCATTGCCCTTATGCATCTGCATCCTCATATCAAAGAAAACATTCAGCCTTTGTTTTGGGGGGATTGGCTTGCTTCACTTAACATTATATTCTCCAACTTCATCTATTTACCTGCAAATGCCATAATTTTATTCTCCTTTATTCTCTATGAGTAGAGGTTTTTTTTTGTTTTGGCAGTTGGAACCATAGCCAATCTATTTGAATAGCTAATGCCATATTTTAAGAAAAGAAAATAAGGACTAAACAATAACTATTATCTTTACAGTAGTTGTTATGATTTCAATATGCTGTGGCCCCCGGAAGCTCCTGTGTTAATGCAGAAATGGTCAGAGGTCAAATGATTGCACTGTGAGAGCTGTGACCTAATGAGTCATTCCTAGTTTAAAGAGAGTGAGTGGTAACTATAGACAGGTGGAGTATCCCTGAATGAGATGAGTCACTAAGGGTCTGACCTGGAAGGGTTCATCTTCCTGGCCACCATGAGGTGAGCAGTGTTCCTGTGCCATGATGACTGGCTTCAGGCCAAGAGAAATGGAGTTGGTCAACCATGGACTAAAAATCTAAAAAGCAAGAGCCAAAATAAACTTTTCCTTTTTTTTAGTTGTTCTGGTTAGGTAATTTGGTCACAGAAAACAAACAAACAAACAAATACTAACACAAATCTACAAAAAGTACATGTACGAAGACACGAATGATGTGAGTATATTTTGTATACAACCAGAGATATGAAAAATTGTGCTCTATATGTGTAATATGCATTGCAATGCATTCTGTTGTCATATATAACAAATTAGAATTTAAAAAACCTAGAAATTTAGAAAAATAAAATATAATCTAGAAATTTAAAAAAAAGAAGAAGAAGGTGAAACCATGTATTTTTATTCTCTTTCTCCTATACAGATTCATCCAAATGCTGATTTTATTTCCGATGTTAGAAAGTTTTTCAAAACTAAACAAAGGCAGCGATCAGATACCAATCCAGGAGGTAAAGGCGACTAGTCTTGAAAACATAAAACTGCATACACTACAGAATATTATTTCCACTCCTCACTGTCTTTTTATTATAATCTCATGACTAGAAGAGACCAAAAGGCAGTCCAAGCTAGTCACAATCAGATATACTATGCTTTATTTCTTTTAGCTCCAACTTGTGCTTGAATGTGTTACTGTCAGGGAATTTAAACTTTGTGAAGCAGCCCACTTTAATACTGGTCCTATCCTAACAACCAGGTGGCCATCTTTATATTTTGACTCCATTGGTTCACATCTCTGATTTCTATACCTAAATATTTGGAATTGGGGAATTAAATTATTCAATTTCTTCCATGTGACAATTCTGTAAACATTTTTATACAGTTGTTATGTCAATCTACGAATTGCCTTCTTCTCACAATTCATCTTAAGTTTTCTCAGTTAATTCTAAAATAATTGTCAGGAGATGAACTCCCTTTTCCTTTCCCTCAGTGTACACTATTTCTATAATTTTCTTATGCAACATAGAAATCTTGAGAATTAAAAAGGGGGCAACATTTGGTGAAGAACCAACAAAAAAGACTTAGGACAGATTACCTAGTAAAGTCATTTAAGCTTTAAACAACTTTTCTAGACTTCCAAACTTTTCTATAAATATTTGTAATCTTTTTTTTTTAACCATTTTTAGTCCTGGTCCAGAATGCTAAAAATCGAAAGAACAAAACTAATTCTTTTTTTTTTCTGTGATTGTACTGGAGAAAATGAATAAAAGAAAAATGAAACAGATTAATCCACAATAAGGTAAGAAATATTGGAACAAAGTGTTTTAAATAACCATGACAGAGAAAATTAATGTAGACTTGACTTGTACCTATGATTACAATAGCCATAACTTATAACTACTTATATAGAATTCTTTTTGCAGATGCCATAGTGATTCATATATACATAGAGAATGAGAAACATATTTATAAGCATATATATACACACAATGCATATATATATATATGCATTACAATGATGTATAATGCATCATGAAAGGATGATCTTTAAAGAGTCTAGTACAATATAATGCTATTACATAATTAGATGAACAGATTGATATTTTTAAGTCTGCATAAATTGGATGCTTATTTCTCACATGTAGTGAAGTTTCTCCTGATCTTGTTACAGAGAACTAGAAAATACTGGCTCCCACATTATTAAGTATATCTTCAAGGCAGAAGAAGGACCCAAAGAGAGTCAAGCATCTATTAGCACTTCCTCTGTAGCTCTTAAACTAAGAGACATCATAAGAATGGTAGCTCTAGGTTGCTAGACAAGATCCCAATTCTTTTACAATAATAATTACAGAAAAGGCTGAGAAAAGTTTTATCTTCATATTTCATCAATTCTCTCAATCACTACTAGGAGTGGTGAATAGAAAAACATGATTTAAGGCATAGTATTTTTATTAGTTTCTCATTTATTGAATCATTTATTTTACTTGCTGAAGTTGATTTCTACATATGATACTTGTTATAAGCTTTAAACTTTGTTTATCACACTCCTGATTTTTAGTTGAAACACATTCTTTTTAAGAACAAAAGAGTAAATCTTTTGCATGAAAGAAAAAAAATAGGAACTTTTTAATTTATCCTTAAAACACATATATTTAAATTTTGGATACTAACTGATATCTTTAATGGTTTTGATTTAATAAAACTTATTTATACAACAAACATCAAAGATGTCTAACAACAATAATTTAAATTTATGAAAATTGTAGGGCTAATTTTAATTTACTCGTCTCTGGGTAATGTGTGGTTTTCTGACATTTCATTAAATATAATTAAAATATGCTATTCATGTCCTTATTGAGGTGCTTTTAAGATCACTTCTGTATAAACAATGATGTAAGTTTAAATAACTCAAGTGTGTTATATTAACAGAACCATCTGTTCAACTCATAAAATGCTTTACTTTATAATACAAGCTCTACAACACAGCATAGATTAAATCTAAAACAGGAGAGCATAAAAGAAAGATTTTATATCTCATAAATAAAATAGATTCCTAGGTGACTTAATTTACTTAAGATGTGTAGAATATCCAACATCTTCTTGACCTTTTTTTAGAGAAAACTCAGTGATCTGGATTTGTGTTTATTGCCCTGGTTGGGATAAATTTACTTAATATGTTTTTTAGACTGGAAAAATATAAAAGGATACTTACTACTTTTTTATGAGTCTACCATAACTTCTTTTTCTAAAAGATATTTTATTACAAAAAAATTGCCAATTTTACCTCTTGGTATACAATTCACATAAGCCTGGTCCTTACAGGTAGAAACCAAAGTGCTCAGTACCATGCAGTTCCAGAGATGCTGTCAGACGCTTTTCTAATGAAAACTTGTTACATCTCTAGACAGTGAAATTGTGCTAGAGTAGGAAGATGTTTGGTTGGAGAATGAACCTCCATCTTTTGAATTTAGGACTTGTTCTATTTCAGCAAAAGGTACAGATTTAAAGTCTGATGAGAGATCACTCCTTGTTTCCAAAGTGCCCTGTTTAACAAATAGCATTTGAATAACACCAACAGTAGATGCTTTCAACCTTTCAGAGTATAACTTTCCTGCTTGTTGCCATGGTCACAGCTTCTTAGCTTTTCTGTTTCTCTGCTTTTAAGACATGACTTGGTCCTATTGTGGCTTATATTGACTATCTGCTATCAAGATGATTGGACACAAAGACCAGTTCTTATTGATCATTTAAGAAATAAACAACATTCTGAAAATGTCAATGAAGTTGCATCCTGGCTAAGTTGTTTAGCACAATTAAAAAGCATTTGATGCATTTGCAGACTTACTATTTCCTTCCTTAGATAACATCACACAATGGATAGTGTAATATTGGTGCACATTACTTTCAGGAGAACCTCGAGAATTATTACTAGCCATGAGTTCTGTCAAAGGTTAAATTAATTTACCATCTCAAGTGTAAACATATACAAGGTAACAATTTTAATTGTGATATGTCTAAATTTGTATAAAGTCAATTTACAGATGACTTCTCCCCAAAATTACTATGACATAAAGAGAAACACAAATATTTCAATTACATTGGCAGTATTGTCTGACTCAAGCCCTACCTTAGCATGGGAAGTTGTAAATTTAATTCATCAGACGTTGAAAGGAATTCCTTGATGTTATCTCAGAATAATAAAGATGAGTGTCCAAATCCTGTTTCCAAAACTTACTAGTTCTTGTTATTTGCTACTTATTTTAAACAAGTGATTAGCTCTCATTCTTAACCTTAAGAGTTTTTAAATTTCTTTTTGTCATACACTATATATGGGGAGATGTTCTTCATGAAACACTGGTCCCTTGTAATGTTGATGGTGGAAGAGAAAATAAGAGAAGAAGAAAGAATAAGAGAGAAGCCAGAGATCTAGGAGCAACAGACAGCTTGATTGTTGTTGGGAATAAGCAGAAAAATATGGTCAACTATTCACTAATCCATACTCTACCTAGATGCCCATTAATAGGTAATTGGCCTAAGTAAACTATATACATATCAATATTACAGGGGGAAATACTTGGTTTAAAAAGATAATTTAATTTTAAGTCTGCTTCCATGGAAAAATCTTACAAGAATAGTAATGAGTGAAAAGGGTTTAATATTAGATCTATATTAAAATACACAGAAAAACATAGTGACAAATACATAGAGTTCTAAATATTTTTCTAAGTATGGAAATAGAAGGATATCATCTGGGAGGATAAACATGAGATTTGAGATAGTAATTATCTCTGGGTGAAACACCCATTTTGAATTTTCTCTGAATCAACAAAAATGTTAACTTGAATAGAGTCTGGTGATTTAACAATATGAATGTATTCATCTTATTTCTAACAATAAAAAAATACTTTTAAAATTATCAAACACCTTCCAGAAAAAATATACACTGTTCTCTAAGTAGTTGTTCAGCAAGATATATTAGAATAAAGCACCAAGTAGCACTTGTAATTTTGGGGGGCTAAAGTATTACTTTTAGGAGTGTGTTTATTATCATTTTTAATTTGAAAATGGTATTTACCATATCAAATATTAGCCTTTACTCTACCCTAATTATCATAAATATGGATTATATTACTGAATCAATTATTTCCATAGAGTCAGGTAAAATGAATAAAAACTGAAATCCATACAATATAGATTTTAGTTAGTATATAAGTGACAAAAACCCTAACACAAAATTACTTAGATGAAAATATAGTTAGGTCATTTGGAAAAAATAAAATAAAGGTCACTTTTCAGGAACCAGAGATCTGAAAACTTCAAGCACTGGAGTTCTGGTTGTACACCTTGGCGGTTTTGGTTCTCTTTTGTCAGTTATCTCTAATAGGCTCCTTCATTGATAATGGTGCCCTGTGTCACAATCCCTTTACCTTCAGATCCACATCATACAGTGAGAAAATTCCCAGGGAAGACCTCAGTCAAATGTGAGTCACATGTTCTTCTGTTATCCAAAGTGAGGCATGGGAACCCAGGGTTTGTAATTCTCAGGTCTGAATCGTGAGAACCCAAAATTAGTCATTATCACTAAAATCCCACCACCACCAGAGTATAAAATGAGTGATTTTCCCCAAAATATGTACAAAAAGTGTGATTTGACAGTGGGTATTATGTAAAGTACAAGAACATTTCTACTAAATGAAAATATCAGTTGGTATACAATATAAAATGGGTTAACTATGAATGAAGGCCAGATGATTTTATGCAGATCATATTCCTGTGCTCCTGATACCAGGGCATTGGCTCTTTGGTATTGCTTGATAGTCATTTTATATTTATGCATTTAGTACCTTTTCTTTCTCTCAAACATATTCTCACTATTTTATTCAATCCCCTAATTTTATTTAAGTTTTTCCATTGAGGAGACTCCTTTAATTCCTTGGAATCATTCTTAGTAATTCCAGTAACCCTTGTGCACCACAGAACAATTTTGAAATGTTGGAGCAAGAATATATTATGCTAAAGGTGTGTGTGTATATATATATATTTATTTACATATATGAGTATAATATTAAAATTTAAAAAGTAGAGTGTATATTTAATACTATTGTTAGGTAAGCTTGTAAATATTTTTTACCTTAAGATAAGTGAAACTTTATACAACTAGTGGTTTTTACAGCATGTATCTCTGTACACATATAGGGAGGCAATGGTTGACCTGCACAAACTGAGTAGGAAAGATCAAGAGAAACCTGATCTCTAATAATAATACTTGGCTGACACTTTTTCCCCACTGGCATGAAATCTAATAATAAAAATGAAACCAATGTTTGCATCAGAACTTTTCCTGGTCTGCCTCTGTAGCCCTAGACCAGGACACTACAGAATATAGTCTACTGCTGGCTTTATGATTTGACACAGGTGACTCAATTTGGGTAGCCTGATTCCTTCAGTTCATCCCAGTTCCTCCAGGAAGAGTGGGTTAAACCTAATCCAAGGGAGTAAAATGGGTCTGTCCTTCCATAGACACCTTATTCCATAGACATCTTATTCTTACACTCTTCACATACGATTCCCATATTTTTGCTCTCAATTCTAGGCCTCTTTTCTCCTCTGGGATTTTGCCTAATTATTGTCTGCATTTCTTTCTTCTGCTTTTATCTGTTGCCAGTCCACAGGGCCATTAAAAATGGTCAATTCTTCTATGTCCTAAAAAAAAAAGTATCTTAACCCTATTTGTTATTTAAGAATCATACTTTTACCTTCAACTAGAAAACAGTCTCAAGAATTAAATATAGCTATTTTTTCCAATTTCTCCTCTTCGACTAATTTTTCAACCTACTGCAATATTGTTCTGTCCTTGCAAATTGACCTTAAGAGGAACTTAATGACCTCCACATTGTCAAAATCAACAATCTCATTTTGGGTCTCATTACTTTAAAACTGCTACTGTTCAGGAGAATCTTTCTGAGATTCACTTTGCTTTGATTCTATGACAATACTATTGTGCTTCTCCTTTGATCTCTCCTGATGTTTCTTCCCCTACTTGCAAACCTATGTCATTACTTACTTACTCCAGGTCTTCTCCATGGCAGGTTTTCATGTGTTAGCTTCCCTTTCTCCTCCTGACCTCATTAAAGATATACCCTACACTTCCATCATTGGATTTGTTTGCCTCTTTGTTTCTACTCTTTCTGTTTGCCATATTATCCTTTTTTTTTAAACTTTTGTCTTTATTCTGTAAGACTATAATGTCCAAATCGCTATTTTCTGATTCTAACGTCTCCTTTTAACTCTAAGGATTTTTTTTCCAAATTCCTACTGAACAAATTTATGAAGATCTCCCATTGTCCCTGAAAATTTACCATATTCACACATGAAATAATAGCATGACCTCTCATCTGCTGCTCTTCTTCATGTCCTATCACCAGAAACAGTCTTATAACTTAGATCAAGATAACCTACTTAGTGATCTTGATGTCATCCCTGATGTTGATCACTGTCTCTCTGTTCATCCCCAAATAAAGTCTCTTCTGGAGACAGAAATTTTATGTCTTGAAAAAGATTTCTTTTTCAATTTTTTTTTCATTTCCAAAATGTTGGTTGATGATTTTTGTGCATTATTTTCTAATGTCTTTCTAAGTGTTTTCTGACACCTATATTTCCCTTTTCCTATCCATTCTCCCAGACTGTGAATAGAATTTTCTACACTGCAGAAAAATCTTGTACTTTCATTCTGTTGTTCAAAATCATTTCAGATGTTAGATTGAATGTTCCTAATAGGAATCATTAATATCCTCTTCTTCATGTGTAATATTATCTAAATTTTACCAAAATGCTTATCTCTTCTTAATAGACTCCTTTCTAACCCTCAACACTTAAGTCAATTGTCAAAAATTCTTGGTGGCACAGATTCCATGCCTCTATACAATTCTCATCACACTTACTTTTCCTAAAAATCTCTGTACTTGTGTATGTTGATTGCCTGGCTAATTGGTGTACATTAGCAGCACTGGCCGAACTCAATCTCAAGATTCAGATGAAATCTAGATGATCAAATGACTTTTTTTTCACTCATTTTCTCTTCAACTTTAAGGGACTCTATGCAAAGTCCCAGCATGGCTTTTTAGTTAGATGAACTTGATGCTCACAAGTGAGCACTTTTCTACCCTTCTGGCTTTTGTTCAGATTGCTTAATCTTACTGTGTACTGTCTTTTAGTCAGCAGATGGAGATAATTCTACTCATCATTGACTTTTCTCATGGGGGAATTGCTTCTATGATCTCTTGAGAAAATCTTTCTACAGTGGCAGTTTTCAGAGGTTTGGCACTCTATCTCAGGACTATTTAGAGAATAGTTTCTTGAATTGCAGCTATCACCAGATGGTGCTATGCATGTGTGTTTTTTGTTCATTTATTTCTGTGGATTTTTGTTGTTGTTGTTGTTGTTTGTTTATTTGTTTGGGGAGAGAATGACTAAATGGAATTCCAAAGACCTGAGTTCTAGTTCTGATTTTTTTTTCTTTTAAAGCCACAATGTTCACTTATCTGAATTCATTCCAGAAAACAGAAGTAGAAGCATGCTTCTTATATAGGCAGGGACAGAGATGAATTGAAATGTTGTATTTTCAAATCAATGATTTGCCCCTTAGTTTGTCATTGACTTACTTGCTAGTTTTAAACTCCACTTGCTTATATGTAAAAGGAAATTATTCCTACTTTAGAGTTGTTGTGAAAATTGAGCAATTAATGGTTAATGAACATATTTTCTTATTCAGAAACAGCTCTCATTTGAAGTATAAAATGTATTAATAATAACTTGATGTAAAGCAGAGATTTTTAACCAGATTTGTGAATAGAACTTAAGGAAACTATGAAATTGAATAGGAACGATGTTGTATCTTTAGTAATTACTCTCTAATAGAAATTTAACTTTTCCTTCTATAATGAATGAAGGCAACAAACTACAATAGGATTAGTAGTCAATTAACCACCACCCAAAATCGCAGATATTATTATCTATTGTAGTTGTTGCAGATATTTCAAAACACAATACACTCATCATTATTTCAAAATTATATTACTTATTAAGCTCACTGTTAGAGCTTATTACTTAACATTAATAAAGAACCTCAGATTGAACTATAACTCAATTTTCTATTTTAAAATTAATTTCATTATATTTAGACACAATTGACTTTTATTACTATATTATATATTTTATTTTGTGCTTTTAACCACATTATTCTGGGAAATAGTCCATGTGCTTCACCAAGCTGCCAAAGAGATATGGCATTGAAAATGTTTAAGAACGCTTGTCATAAGATGAGCACCATGAGAACAGTAAAACTGGATGCAGTTTATGAAACTGATCACGTGCAAGGGAATTCTTTTTCTGTGTGTGTAATTATTATTTTTGAAATGGAGCACTTTGGTGAAGCTGAGCAATTTTAGCCAAATCTACCGCACACACACAAAAAAAAAAAAAAAAAAGAAAAAGAAAGAAAACGCCCTGGTAATTGCTCCTCATCAATGGCTCCTGCTGCCTATGGCATAAATGTTTGAAATAGCTACTCAGCTCTCCTGAGTTTGAAATCAGTGGTTAATTAAAAAGGGAAGTAATTACAACTTCATTTGTGCATGGGAACTTAAAATCCTTGCATCCAACATAAAATTGTGGGGACAGATAACACCAAAGTTGGCTTTAACTTTTAATGTTCACGTTCTTTACAACTTCTTTCTTCTGAGCAGCAAGTATAGCCAAGGATGGCATATTTTTACATTCATATTTGTATCTACATATAGATGACATAGAAATTAATGTAGATATACATAAACATGTACAATTGAACATTTTTTGTCTGGTTTTGAGGAACATTTAGAGGTTTGTGGAATATATCTAAAGAGTTCTTTTTTTCCTTTCACTTCCTGTTTCCTGCTAGATTCAAAGTGCATTGCTAATACTCAGAAACCTCCAATATGGCACTGTGTTCCCGCGTACATTGTAATATGGATTCCCTGGGTTTAGTAATTTTAAATTGCATAGTTAGACAGGTTGATGATAGGATAGCGACGATCTGATGAGAAAGAAATCTGGGAACAAAAAAGTGTTTTATTATTTCTCTTCTTAAAATTTTTAATTGTTCTTTTTAGAAAAAAGTATTTTTATGCCAAACAATTTGTGTAATATTGCTAGTTGTCTTTTTACTCTGTCTCTAGAGATAGGCTGCTTGGTACTATTTAAAATATATAAATAGATATGAAAATATTGGTCAACCTCGAAGCATAACTTTTATTTTATTGTGGAAGTGTAGTAAATGTCATTGATTCATTGGGGAAGGGATAGACTAGTCTCTCAATGTGCTAATTTTTTATTCATTGTACAGAGAACTTGTGGTTCCTGTAGATTCCTGCTGTTAGATTTATAGCACAGTTCAATTGGCAAGAGAGAAATCTAAAAAATAACTAAAGCATATGACTGTGATACTTCCACAAGAGAGAATTTTGCTACCTTTAAATAGTGTAATTGTATTTGTAATATTTATAATAATTTGTTGGATCTTATCCTAGAGTTTCCCAGAAACTCTATTCTAATTAGGTATACCTGCAAGGTTATTCTAGATATGAAAATACTATCATGGGAATTAAGGTCATGCTGGGGAGCTTGGCAAGTGAAAATATACCATTTTGGAAAATGTCTAATAGTATTTCTTCAAAAGAGGACATTTTTCAAAATCTTACCAAACTTTATTTTGGATTGATATCAATAAAATGTTCTTGCAGCTTTATATTTGAAGCCAATATTTTAGAAGCATCTATAAACTGTGTGTATTAAAAAAATAAAAATTAAAAGATATTTTAGCATAGTCTACCATAAACCAATTGTAGGTGACTTCTAGAATTAAATTCTCTAACAATTTTGCTAATCAATAGCTGTTATGACTCCAAAGTTGCCTGGCATAGTAGTTTAATAAGTTTTTATTATAGTTACTAAGCATGAAATTTTTCATAAACTCCTAACACATTTTAATTCAATAAATGTGAAAGTATATTAATTTAATAATCACATTCAGAATAAAGTGTTTTGTTACTCTTAAGAAAGAGGTCACAATTTGTTCACAATTATCTATAAGAAGGACACACATGAACTGTGTAAATCTTAGTTAAAACTGAAAATCTGTGTGAGAATGAATTTGCCATCTGAAGCATTCTTATTAATTTTATTTATACTATACAATGATACTCAATCTTTTGTGTTTTATCTTTATCAACTAGTGTGTACATCTTTTTACACCAAAACTTACTTCTATGATATGACATAATCAACTGGACTTGGCATGCAATGGATAAAATGCTTATTGAATAAAGTAATGAGTAAATGATAGATTTTGCATATTTTGGACAGGAATGAAACTTTAAAAAAGAAATTAGCATGGATTGATTTTTTCACTCTTATGGCTTTATTCTAAGAACAGACTGCATTGTAACACAGCAAGCACAACTAAATTCAGATTTAAAAACTGACCTGATGACCTGCAGGACAGAATCCATAGCAACCATTGCTATAAGAAAGTGATGTGTTATAAATATGCTCAAGTCTCTGACTGCCCTTTGAACTGCTCATGCACCAAGAAGACCCAAACAGTCTAGCTAAGGAAAAACAGAATTAGATTGAGATTTGGGCTGCTGCCTACTCCATGCAGTGCAAGACAGTTTTTTCAGTTAGATTCTGAATAAAGTTATTGCCTTACTGAAACAAAACAATAATATTTCTCAGGGAGACAAAGCAGAATCCAGATAACCCATAGCATTCTCTGCACAATTTTCAAGATACAATCCAAAACTATTTGTCAAAAAAATGGTAAATGTTGCCTATTCTTGAAAGTAAAGACAATCTTTAGGTCAAACTTAAGATAACTTAGATCTTTTCATTATTAGACAAGAAGCTATTATAGGTATGTAAAACTAGACATGTATATATGCCTAACTCAATAAAATACTAGAAATATCAGAGAAACAGAAATTACATAAAGATTCAAATGGAAATTCCCGAATAGAAACATAAAATATCTAAAAATACACTAAATGGGAATAATATTAAAGATTCAATGAATTTGAAGATAGGATAATAGAAATTTACTAATCTGAAGAAAAGTGATAAAAAGGAATATATTATATATCTCAATTATAAGAATAATGCTATTTAACCATACAATTATTATAACATATAATTACATATTACATTATAGTATTACTATGCACATATTAGATAGAAAGAAAGAGTTTAAGAGATTGCCTCAGTTACTTGTAAGAAAATATTAAAAGTTCTAAAGTATATGTAATTGGGATTCCAGAAGGAAAAGTAAATGAAAGTCGGGAAGAAAAATTATTTGAGTCAATAATCCAAACTTTCCACATTTAATGAAAGACATAAATTTGCATGTCAAAGAAATCAAAAAGAAAAGATTAATATTAAAAATAGATTTATTACTAATAAGACTTATTACTAAAGGCTGAAAATCTTTAAAATATCCTCAGGGGGAAAAGTAGCATATTCCATATAAGAAAGCACACAAAATTTGGAATAACTACAGATTTCTCATAAAAAATTATATTACCAGAAGAGAGTGAAACAACATTTTTTTTTCTTTTGCCAGCATTAGGATCTAAACCAGGGCTTCGCATGTACTAAGCAATAGAACAATCTTTTTAATATACTAAAAGAATTTTTAAAACTATCAATCAAGAAAGGTATCAATATTGATTGCTATGACTGGTGAAAATATTCTTCAACAATAAAGAATGTTAACTATCTGGGTTATTATCCCAGATAGTTATTCAACTACACTAGGAATTCAAAAGCTGTAATAGTGCAGTCAGAATAATACTAAGATGATTGGTTCAATGATTAACTATGAAACTTCTAAGTCATATATTTGCATATCTCTTTGTTACATATTCCACCCTAGATTATATTATTTCCACGTATATATAATATCTATCCAAATAATAAAGTATATGAAGAAAAAACTGTCTTACCTACCCTGATGTTCTCATAGAACAATGTACTTAGGAGGTACGTAAAATAGCATTTGAAATATCCAAACCTAATAAATGTGTACTGTTATTATACTGTAGTGAAACAGAGAAATTATTTTTTATTATTTAAAGGCATTTGTGCAAATGAACTTTCATTCTTCAATACGAATATCCCCTCAGATCAGAAGAAAAGTTGACATGTCAGTTATTTAAGTGACAAATAAAAAGTGATAAAAAGGAATATATTATATATCTCAATTATAAGAATAATGCTATTTAACCATACAATTATTATAACATATAATTACATATTACATTATAGTATTACTATAAACTCCATCATGTATTGATACTCAATACATGATGGAGTTTTATGCATTTTTATAAAAATCATTTATAATCTAGAAAATATGAAGCATGAAACAAAAGAATATTAAAATTCAGAAGTAAGTGATTAAATAGTCTAACTCATTTCATTCATCTTTCAGTTCCATTCATTGGCTTGTGTTGTATTTATGTACTTATTTGCTCCACTTTGTTTTCTTTTGCTATTTGAAAGCAACCATGGTGCAATAATTCAGAGCAGACTCTCAATTCAGAATTTCAGAGGTAAATCTTTAATTCATAACTTTCTAATACTACTGGAATCATTTCCAAATTATATGTGTCTCCATTTCCTTTTTTGAAAAACAGTTATAATAATAAAATCTGTCTTATGAAGATATTTGAGGATACCTAGAAAAATGATTGACTTTAATAAATGTTAACTACACACGTGACCATGGGATATTAGATTATATACCATAATGATAGAATTATTTAAAAGTTCATTTCTACAGTTGCAGAAGTAACAAAAATGCAAGCTTTGTTGGGTTTTCCTCTTCCTTGTTTCATTTTTTTTCTTTTCTTTCTTTTTTTCTTTTTTTTCTTTAAGACTTCCTTTTAAAACTACACAATTTTATAGGCTATGTATGTGAATATTGGTCAAATATGAGGAAATATATATGGATTCAATCATAAAGATATATATATATATCTTTTTGTGTAATATTGTGTAATATTGTGTAATATTTGTGTAATATTGCTAGTTGTCTTTTTACTCTGTCTCTAGAGATAGGCTGCTTGGTACTATTTATAATATATAAATAGATATGAAAATATTGGTCAACCTCGAAGCATAACTTTTATTTTATTGTGGAAGTGTAGTAAATGTCATTGATTCATTGGGGAAGGGATAGACTAGTCTCTCAATGTGCTATATATATATATATCTTTATGATTGAATATGATTGATATATATATCTTTATTGAATATGATTGATATATATATCTTTATGATTGAATCTCTATTTTTTTGTCCTATGTTTTAAAAATATAATGGAAAAGACTCACACCACTCCCATTCTATTATAGTACTTTAAATTTTAATTCTATTTTGAACAGGAGAAATTAGGAAAGAAAAATGTGAGAAAAGAATACAGTTAGGAAAGAAGGAAATCAAATTATCCCTACTTGCAAACGATATGATCCTTTATTTAGAAGACCAACATATTAAAAAATCTATACTTTTTCTCTACACCAACAATGAATTTGCTGATAAAGAAGATGGGAAAAACAATTCTATTCACAATAGCTTTAAGAATATCTGGGAATAAATCTAACTAAGTAGATAAAAGACCTCTGTAATGAAAATGATAGTATCCTGAAAAAAGAAATTGTACAAAATGGAAAATCTCCTGTATTCATGGAGAGGCAGAATATGAATATTGTTAAAATGGCCACATTACTAAAAGTGATCTACAGTTACAGTGCAATCCCCATCAAAATACCAATGATATTTTTACAGAACAGACAAAAACAATTTGAAAATTTATATGGAAGAAGAAAAGATTCAGAATAGCCAAAGCAATCCTGAGCAAAAAATTTAATGTGGGAATCATTACAATACCTGATTTCAGATTATACTAACAGAGCCATAGTAAGAAAAGCAGCATGTCATTGGCATAAAAACTGACACCTATACAATGGAACAGAAACAAACTCACACAGCTGCAATCATCAGATTCTTGTCAAAATTGTCAAGAACAATATTGGAGAAAAGACAATCTTTTTAACAAATGGTGCTAGGAAAACTGGATGTTCATATGTAGAAGAATGAAACTAGATCCCTATCTCTCACCGGATACAAAAGTCAACTCTAAATGGATTTAAGACCAAAGTTTGCCACCAGAAACTTTGCAACTGTCAGAAAAAAAGTAGGGAAAACACTTTAACATAAAGGAACAGAAAGCTTCTTGAATAGGATCCCTATCACTCAAGAAATAAGGGACAGAGTCAATTAATGAGATAACATCAAATTTTAAAAATCTTCTGCAAAGCAAAGGATACAATTAACAGAGTGAAGAGACAACCGACAGAATTGGAGAAAATCTTTGCCAGCTACTCTTCTGACAGAGGATTAACATCCAGGATACATAAATAATTTTTTAAAAACTCAACATTATAAAGCAAATTACACAATCACCAAATGGGTAAATAAAGTGATTGGACTCTTCTCATAAGATAAAGTAGTAATGGCCAATCAAGAAAATGCAAATCAAAACTACACTGAGATTTCTTCTCTAGTTAAAGTGGCAATCATCAAGAATACAAATAACAATAATGGTGAGGAAGAAGGGGGAAAGGAACTCTTATACACTGTTGGTTCGAATGTAAATTAGTATAGCCACTGTGAAAATGAGCATGGAGTCTCCCTGGAAAACTAAAACCAGAACAACCATGTGATCTATTTATACCATTCCTTGGTATTCCTTGGTATTTATCCAAAAGAATTCAGGTCAGCATACTCTAGAGATATGTGCATACCAATGTTTATCCCAGCAGAATTCATAACAGTCAAGTTATGGAGTCAGCCTAGCTGTCCATCAACAGTTGAATGCATAAAGAAATTGAAGATTCTCTCTCTCTCTCTCTCTCTCTCTCTCTCTCTCTCTCTCTCTCTCTCTCCTCTCTCTCCTCTCTCTCTCTCACACACACACACACACACACACACACACACTCCCCACAATGGAGTTTTATTCAGCCATAAAAAGCAATAAAATTATGTCATTTTCAGGAAAATGCATGGTTCTGGAGACTATAATTTTAAGAGAAATAAGATTTATACCCAGAAGAAAGTATGTTTTCTTCCATATCTGGAAACAAGAAGAGAAAAAAGGGACTCCATGAAAGTAGCAGGGTGACTGTTAGGATAGAAGGAGGCAAACCAGGGAGGGAAAAGAAAGGGTGGAGGAGCATATGGGGGACTTAAATTGATCTAATTGTGTTTTTATGTATGTGTGTGTGAATATGCCGCAGTGAAACCCACCAGTAGGTATAAGTGAGATGCATCAACAAAAGAAAAGGAAAAGAGAAAATTAAATACATATGATATGTATACATATATATATATATAATGAAGTAAGTTTGAGAGTTTGAAAAATCATTTTTTACTTTTCATCTTTTATTTATTTTACAAAGAAGGGATACTTTTGTAAAGGCAGAGTTTGTTTTATTTTTTAAAGTCAAAGTATGTTTGTATAGCTGTTAAAAAATAAAGTAGCAAATGTTAAAGATACACAAAAAATTGGATATAAGCTTTAGCATCATGCAAAAAGTAGTTATTCCTTTTTTGCAGGTAATTAGAATTAAGTGAAATGATATATGGCACATATCTAAACCTCTGTTGTATGATGACTTTCATTTGGGGAAGAATAAGAGAAGCAGGCTGTAATCTTTTATAAGAATATTTGCTTATTTGAAACATATAAAAAGCAAGTTAAACTAATGGTGTCCAGACTCAGATATCATGAATCAAAGGATAATTTTGCACTAGCCAAAATCCATTCTGTTTTATTAAACATCTTCCCTAAGTTAGATGAAGCATTTGAGTCCCTACTAATTAGTTCTCAATTTCCTCTGGAAAGAAGCCAGTGAAATTCAATAATATTGCCATCCTCAGTACAAACACACAGAAAAAGAGAGAAGGAGGAGGAGAGAGAGGGGGCGGGGAGGTAGTAGGTGACACTCCTGGAATTACTATTTTTTTTCACACATTATTTTCCTCACTGGAGTCACCTCTGCAAGAAAAGCAACACTCAGGTGTCCTTCACTATTGTATCCCTAGAGGTCCTTACCTTACCTGTCACAAGAACACACAAGAAATATTCATTTAATTCACAAGAGGAAGAAAAAAGAAGCTCCTGAGACATACACATGCTTAAATATGATAATCAATTCCGTAATTTGTGCAAATTTAGAGATGAATATAAAATTCCCATATACAGCATTTTTGTGTTATTTCCATATGTTAACTCAATATTAAACTTTACATAAATTCCATAATGTGCTTTCCACTGTTTTCTTTTTCATAGAAGCCCACAGAAAAGAAATCCATTGGCATTCACCTTTTTTTGTTGTTGTTGTTCACTACTGGGGCTTAAACATAGGGATGTTCTGACACTGAGCTACATTCCCAATTCTTATTTTATTTTATTTTTATTTTGAGACAGGGTCTCACTAAGTCACCAAGGCTGGCTTCAAATTTGAGATCCTTCTTCTCTCAGCCTCCCAAATTGCTAGGATATAGACATGCTGCTATACCTGCCATGTTAACCATTTCATAGACTACTAGCTGCCCTCTAAATACTGCAGGCCATCTAGACTAGATAAATTAGGTAAAGAACATTCCTTTCAGTGATATTTCCTTAACTAAGTTTATTTCTGCATGGATATTTTGCAAGCATATCTTTTCTACATTTTGTGGTCACTATCATTGGTTCCATAAAAAATACAGCAAGGATAAATGATAGATCATAAAAGTAAAAGATAAAAGAAATGAAAATTATTAAATCAGTGAACTCATGCTATGCCCAGAAAAGATAGGTACTTGATCTTTGCAAAAACCTGAAAAGAGGTGACAACTAGAATATGTTTTTGAGTTAGAAGGGAGTACCCAAAAGGAAAACTCAAAGACAAGGAAATAAAAGTTAATTTTGGTTACATTCTAAGAAAGATGAAAGCAGTATCAAATGTCAAGAAAAAAAAAAAATGGGCCTTTTGCCTTGGTGCTGTTCACACCTGCTCACCCTAGTCCCATGTGCATTCTGTAGTAAATGCTGTTTAGTTCATAGTCTATCACTTTCCCTATCCAAGTCTCCATTTACAAAGGTAAGATTTTTGCCCCTGGTTTGCTGGACTCTTGCCCTACATATGGATAATTAGATTCTAAACAGAACAGAAGCTAATTTGTGTGTTTAATATAGTGCTGCTTTTAGATAGTAATAAAATCCTTTTCTAAAACACTAAGTGCACATCAGCATTAACATAAATCAAGCGGTTTCCAGCCTCACATCTGAAGGATGTTTTTTATTATTTAACTCCCTAGAGATGGCTCAATATATATGGTATCTCAATAATTCCCTGTTTTAGATTCAGATGTTGCTATTATACAGTCGAGTTGAAATCTAGAGAGTTTTTAGGAATTAGAAGATGGAACTTGACTTGATTGGTTTGGTCTGAGAGTTTTCACTTTTAATCTTAGTAGGAAAGACATCACTGAATCATTGGATTTCCAGGGTGAAATTTGAACTACAGACCTGATTTATGGAAAATTCCATCACATCTTTTTCTTCATAATTTAATTTCAAAACTTTTATTTCTATACTATGTCATGATTTTTATCTAAATGTTGAAGTTATTATTTTTTAATTGAACACCACAAAAAGTGTGAATTCAGATCTCTAATAATGTGTGACAAAGGTATGTCACACATTCCAGAAAAAATCATTCACTCCTCACTACTACACATGTGGTGACAAATGGCAAGGCCATTCATAGAAGGGATAATAACACACACTGTGTCGTGCAAAGACACAGTCTTTTTCTTTTTTCTTTTGTATTTCATTTAATTTTATTTCATTATATTTTCTCAGTTTTAAACCAGAGTCTATATACACTGTAATAGTAAATATAGTTGGATTAAATCACAGGTTTCAAATCACATGCAAGAATCATTTCCATTCTTCCTGAAATGACAATACATGTTCTCAGCTTATCCACAGGAAAATTTATCTCTCAGATGGAGAGAGCATTTAACAACAATGAGCCCAACTGTGAGGTTGTAATCACAGAATATGATTGTTACAAAATATAATAAGAATAACAAAGTCACACCACACATGGGCTTTATGTCTAAGACATCTACTTTAACATGCTGAATCAGTTTATTCCATCTGAGAGGGTACCTCATTGTCTAGTAAGTGTTTTATTTACTATTTTAAAAACTTCACTGAGGTAAAACTGAATGCAATTAACTGCACATATTTAAAGTTTACCATTGGATAAGATTTGAGATAACTATATAATCATGACACTATGATCGTGGTCAAGATAATGGACACATTGTGTCCATCTTGTGAGCTTTACCTACCTGGCTTCTTTTCCCCTGCTCAATCCCCAGATAGCCAGTGACTTGCTTTGTTTCACTGCATACTAGCTTGCTTTTTGCAGAATTGCATATAAATGCAATCATGAAGTGCACACGCTTTTTAGGCTTCCATCTTTCAAGGATCATAATCATCTGTGTATATCAATAGTTTATTCCATTTTAGTACTGAATAGTATCCCATTATATGAACAGGTCATGGTTTCTTTGCCTGTTCATCTGTGGATGAGCACTTGGGTTGTTTCTACTTTTCAGCTATTACATAGATGCTGTGAACATTAGTGTACAAGTCCTTGTATGTGTAAATGCTTCTAATTACTCTGGAGTGAATATCTCAAAATGAAATGATGTAGAAATATGGAAAGTCATGCCTAAGTTAAAAATTATTTCTAAATTTGATGTATCATTATGCATTCCTCCCAGAAGCTTCCAAGTTCTAGTTTCTCTACCTCCTTGCCAACATTTGACATTTTCAGGCTTTTTAATTATATATGATCTATTTGTCTTCACATATTGTTTTGGTTTTAAGTTGTTTTCCTCATGGTTAATGAAATTTGGCATCCATTTCATGAAATTAATTGATATTCAAATATTTTCTTTATTGAAGTTCCTGCTAAATCTTTTGCCTCTTTAATTTTTATTATATTTTAAGAGCTTTTTCTTGGATTATAGACAAACTTTTTATCTGTTATTTGCTTTGCAAATATTTTTCTTCCAGTCTGTGTCTTACCCCTTCAATGTCTTAAGTATCCTTTATAAAGTAGAAGCTCCATGGCCATAGTTTTGGTATCATAGATAAAAAATCATTTCTCAATAATGTTGCAAAGGCTGTCTCTGACTTTCAGTTTTGTTTTTCCCTGAGTAGCTTTATATTTTAATATCTGTAATCCATTTAATTTAATTTTTGTAAATGGTTTGAGAGAGAGATGAAAAATTTTTTTCTTGCCTATGAATATCCAATTGTCCTGCAGTGTTTGTTCAAAAGACTATCATTTTTCCACTGAGTTTTCTGTGCATCTTTGTCAAAGCATTTGTCCTCAAATGGGCAAATTTGTGGAACTGTTTCTGTACTCTATTTCATCCCTTCTATCTGCTTACTTACCTTCAATTCTGTACCGTGCTAATTATTGAAGGCGTATAATAAGTTTTGAGAGAAAGTAGTGTTAGTTCAATATCATTTTGGACATCCTGGATCTTTTGAATTTTTATATGAATTTGACAGTCACTAGGTCAATTTCTACAAAAGTTAAGACACACTTTAGTGTATCTGAACAAGTATTTGTGCTTTATGGTATACAGATCTTTTATGTATTGTGTTGAGTTTTCCTTAGGTATTCAAATTTTGGTGTTATGATTAATGGTATTTTTAAAAATTTTAAATTGAAAATCTTTGTTTCTAGGACATAGAAATCAAATGGACTTTTCTGTGTCAATTTTATATCTGACACCCTTACTAAACTCATTTGTAACTCTTAGTTATTTTTTGTAGATAATCTGAGATTTGTTAAAAAGCATTCGTGTTATATGAGAATAGATAATGTTACCTCTATAATTTTTTTATCCAAAGTTCTTTTATTTCTTTTGGCTGCCTTATTGTTCTGGTTAAGATTTCAGTACAATGTTGAATAAAAGTAGGGTAGCAGAAATCTTTGTTTCATTACTAAATAACTAAATATCATTGATTTGTAATTTAAATAGAGTAGTCAAAAATATACTTTGAGTAGCATGAATCTCTTTAGATGTATTCCAATTTGTCCTATGGCCCTAAATGTAGCCTACATTGGTAAAATTTCTATGTGCACCTAAAAATAATGTGTGTTTTGTCATTACTGAGAAATACTCTGTGAATGCCCAATAGATCAGGTGGATGAGTGTTGTTCAAGTCTCCTTTTGGCTTACAGATGTTATGTCTACTTGTCTGTTGATTATCAAGATGGGGGCATTTAATCTTCTATTCTTACTGTGGATTTATCTTGCTTCTTCTAAAAGTTATGGTTTTATTACATCTGTTTTGATATTCTGTTATTAGATGCATAAACTCTTAAGATTTTTATATCCTCTTAATAAGTTGACCTTTTCTTATAATATCATTATAACATGACCTTCCTTCTCTCTGTCAATATTCATGTAAAGCCTGCTTTTCTCTATTATTTTATAGGAATAGCTTTTTTTGTTTGATAAAGTGTACTTTTTCAATTCTTTTAATTTAATATACATTTATAACTTTATTTAAAGCATGTTTCATCTTAACAGCATACAGTTGTCTTCTTTTGTGTCAAATGAGACCATCTTTGACATACTTGGAATGTTTGGACTACTTACATTTAATTTATTTCTTTGTATGATTATTCTTAATCTATCATCCTGTATTAGTTTTCTGTTTGTCCCATCTGTTCTTATTCACCTTGTCTTCGTTTTATGTTTTCTGTGGAATAAATTGAATATATTTTATGAGTCTGTTTTATCTCCTCTGATAGCTGATCTGCTATAAATCTGTTACTCATGTAATTGCTTTAGCATTTATAGTATGCATCTTTAACCTATCAAGTGTGTTATACCATTGCAATTATAACAACCTTACAATAATGTACTTCCATTTCTCTCCTTCACCTTCTATGCTATTATTGAATTTCACTTTGCTTTTACATGTGTTTAAAATTCCATAATAGTATATTATCCCAGGCAGCTTTAAGCACTGTGTTCACTTCCTGACTTGAGTGACCACTGTTCTTTATTGCCTAAAGTACTTTTCTTACTCATACCTATCTTACAATTATTGTCCACTTTTTTGGTTGTTTCTGATGGGAGTGTAAACTGGGTGTCTGATGCTCCATCTGATGTGGTAGCTGAGTGGCGAGGCAATCCTGACTCAGCCACAGATATTCTGGACCCATAATACTTTGGAGCCTTTATGTTTCTCTGTAACTTCTTTACAGCTCTTGATTTTATCTCCACATTTTATGTACAAAGACATAATTTGTTTTCCATGAACTATTCCTTCCATTTTTAAAATAATATGTATTGGGTTCAGGCTTTTTGTCTTCTACATATGCTTCCTGTATAATTTCTTAAATTGGTCTTGGTTCCAAAGTGTTTCAAAAATGAAACACTTTAGTGTTTCAGGTTGATCATCTGCATTATATCCCATGCACAATGATTGTATTTCTTGTCTTAAAGACTTAAATTTTAGCCACTATGTTGTACTAATTTTTGTATATATTTGTTGATTTACTCATAAAAACTTACAATGATTCTGTCTTTTCCTGAGGAATATACTTTACTTAGTGACTCATGCAATGGCTAAACTAAATTATACACTAGTGTGCTGAAGATTCAGTAAATTATATTTTAGCTATATAATAAAAGCATTAGCTAATTAAAACTGATAACAAAGGTTTCTTTATATAGGTAAGAAATATATTTATCACATTTAATCAAAAAAGCAAGATAGAAGTATTTTATGCAGATTAGAAGCAACTGTATATTAGTTTAAGTTTTGTTATCTGGGAAAAATAGATTAAAATACTTTAAAAAGTTTTGAAACACCTGTATGTGTACCTATATACAAAGGAGTGCCTGGAATACATGAACTATGTATCAAGTTTTACTTTATTTTTAGTCTCCTGTTTGATTTTTAAAAATCTGAGTGTAATTATGTGTGTGGAGGTTGTTACAATAAACATATCAAAAGAAAAAAAAACAAATATTGAAGTTATTTTTATTTTGTACTTAACAATAAAAACAGTAGGTGTAATGGAAAAGCATTTTACAAAAACACATTCCAGCTTAAAATTTAATGCATATCTTAATTTATTTCACCCAGGTTTAGTTATAATGACAAAATCAATTTGGAATCCTACAAGAAATTTTGAATCTGAGTTAAACATTTATCTCTTCAATTCTTCCAGATTTTATCTTCACTATTATAAACCTCAGAGGGTTGGAAGACACAGGTTAATTTTCAACAGCACAGCTGAATATTTTGGGGTATATCCAAGATGAGCCTTTAGAGACTCATTAAGTGTTGTTGTACGTTGACCCTGTGGCCTGATCTTTCTTCTCATGAGTACTCAAAGTTAGACCCATGCAGGCTGAATATGAAAAGCAACTAGCCATGTTTTAAGTTTTCATGTTGTGTCCTGTGTATTTACTTTGACTTTAAATAATAACTCGTTTTTATCATAAAAGTCACACAAATGAATTTAGAAAACAAATTAGAAAATAAAAAGTTATGAAGAAAATAAAATTATTCATAAGCTTGCCATCAGAGATAATTGTTACAAATTTTCACCTATTTATCACAGATAAAAACATATTATTTTCCCTTTAATCTTCTTTATTTGCTATTTTGTGGTGTATTTAGCCATGCATCTAAATAGTTTTCAAAAACATAGTTATAAGACATGATACAGTACAATTGAATTAATTTTTTCTTGATAAGAAATTAACTTGTCAGTATTTTATTAAACAAGTGACTTTCTAGAAAACGAATTTATATGTAAATCTTAAAATCATTAGATCACATATAACAATACTATGTTATATGTGATCATTTTAAAGATTAAATCTCTAGAATTGAAGTTTCTGAGCCAAATTTTATGAATATTTTAAAAGCTATAACAAAATAGTAATAACAATTTCCATGTCCAGAAGAATGCCTTTTCTACTTTACACTGGTTACTATGTCTTCTTAGAAAAGGCTGGAAAAATACTTTGGGGCAATTGTGTGTGTTTCTGTAGGAGTAGCATGAATTTTTGTATATTAGGCATTTGTGTTCTGATTTCTCCCCCATCTTTTGCCATCTCAATATTTAAACTATTAGTACAGTTTATCAACAATCATGATAATAAAAAAAATCCAAAATCTCTTCATTCTTCTTCCTCTATATGACTAAATATAAGATTGCTTTATATGGAGGTACTACTGCTTGTATCTAACATTCCTGGTGCATAGAAATCAACAAAACCTATCTGTAATTGATTATATATATTACCAAGATATTAAGTATCTTTTAGATTAGGAACTGTAAATGTACACATGCCACAACAATGTCCACTGTTCTTTGAGTATCTGTCTCTTCTAATTTAACCTATCATGCTTAATTCCATTTACAAAGTTTATTCCAATTGGCTGTCAGATTGTATTTGAGGTTAAAAATCCAACAGTGATTTATATTTCTTGTGATAATCTTTCATGATGATATTTTCCTCAATTGTTATAAAATGGAAGATGGAATTTTATGGGAATATAAAGACACAAATATTATATATATATATATATAATATATTTAACATATATTATGCATATAATATGTATGTTCGTATATGTATGTACAAGTGAATATATATACATATACATGTGTATATATACACACATATGACAATCAGTTTACATGATTGTAGGGCTGTCTCGGATCCTTCAGTCTAGGCACAGATGCCATTTATACATTTCATTTGCTCCTCTCCATGAAATGGGGCTGAAGTTCTGTCACTTCCCTGGACTTTAGGAAGAAGACCAGCATCAGACCCTGCTCTTTCATTTCTCTCTAGTTTGGGTAAAATTTAATAGTTTCTTGGGGAGGAAAAGCTATTTTTTCCTTTTTTTGGTCTTAGGCCTGATCTACAAATTTTTTGAAATTTAAAAGAAAAGAATGGGACTTTTTTCTTCTCTATGTTTTTTGCTTTGTCATCTTCATCTGGAATATGCTGGGTGAATGGTGTTGAAGAGAGATGCAAGAGAAATTTCTCATAGAAATTGAGTATAAAATAATCATGCATAATAAAAAATGAAATTTTTTATCATACTACTTCTCTTCTTGACAACATCCTTTGTGTCTTTATTCCCTAGTGTGTTCATTTCTCACCAGAATGCACTTTTATAGTTGAGTAACATCTCAGTTTCTTCATCCCTGAAAAGGAGATAATCATAGAAACTAAACTCATTGAGATGTAAATGAGATAATGCTTGCAAATAGAACATCAAGTCTGAGGCACATAATAAATAAAATATTAAAGGAATAGGAATAGGAAAGAGTAGAAAGAATCACGTTCCTATATACATATATGAATATATGATCAGTGTAATCCATACATTGTACAACTATAAGAACGGGAAGTTATATCCCATGCATGTATAATATGTCAAAATACATTCTATTATCATGCATAACCCAAAATAACAAATAAAAATTAATAAAAAGTTAGCTACTATACTGTTAACTAATAGATTGAAATATACCAAGCTCTGATCTTTAGTCCATTTTTCTTCATATAATTTCGGTCTCTCATGATTCAAGCTCATTAACATTAGCTGAAAGAATGAATGAATGAATGATTACCATGATTCTTTTTTTATTAGAATTAATATTAGTATTAGGCTTTACTAATTCAATATTCAGGATTCTTCACAATTTCTTTTTAAATATTTAAAGCCTTCTTATACTTACACAACATTATTATTTGCTCACAAATCTGCTTTTAGCATAAGAGGAAATTGTAATTGAGTCCATTTTGCCTGTAGTGAAACTCATTTATATCCTTTTCCAAAAGACAATTAATGATGAATAGGGAAATATTACATGCAGAAGAATCTGCTACAAAAGGCTTTCGGCAGTACTTTCAAATCTGAAAATAATTCTCAGGCAGCATTTCAAAGTGAAAACACTAAACCATTCATTGCAACATTGCAGACCTGACTTTCTTAAACCTTCAAATGATTTGACAATTGGTATTTGACCCAGAAGTCTCTGTATAATTTGGCCTTGCAAAGACCAGGAGCAAAAAAGTTCAGGACAAAAATGGAATCTTTGAATATTGTACTTTATTTAACTTTTGAAGAATAATATTTTTCTGGCATTTTGTTTAATTTATTCACTTATTTCATACTACCATATTCAAAAAATATTTTAATCAGTTTCCTCAGGAGAAGATAGGAGGATAAATGGAACACATGATCAAAATATCAGATATGAAAATATGGAAATAAGAAAGATAGAACTGTGTGTGGAGGGGAGAACACTTGATTAAGATCTGATTCTGCTACCAAACAGCTATTTAAGTGTTTGAAGGGTCACTTGCATTAGATGGACTTTCATTTCTATATACTTAAAATGACTATATAAAATAGTATAATCTTAGTTGGAACTAATACAAAAGTACCCTGAAATTAGATTATAAACAAATAGGAAATTTAACTGTTGTAAATTTCAAAGTGCAATTTTATAATTGTAAATTTCAAAGTGCAATTTCAGGTGAGGTTTTCAACAAGGGTGTGAGACAGTGGTCTTCCTACCTTTTTATATTATTGTTTCTATTGAGGCCATTTTATTTTTTGGTCAGGTGTCCTTCTAGATACATTACAGCGTAAGCTGTTTAGATTTCATTTTCTCATATTACAGTGTTCAGAATGGGATATTTTTCTCTGGATCCTAGATAATTTCTTTGGAAAAGATGATGATTCTTATTGTATTTCTGTAGTTATCTTCTTGTCTACTCATAATGAATTAAAGATGGACATGGATGCTTTTGATGTGCTACCATTAGAAAGTGGGGTCTCTGTCATCTTCCTTGAATTATAAGTGAGAACTCTGTAAACCCTTTGACAAAAAGTATATTCCACACATGACACTGGTTATTTTTCATGTTGAATCACGAAGATGTTGATTGAGTCTACATCTTATCACTTGGAATACTTACTATTATATTTCAGCTGTCCTCTTATTAGTAAGTGTGATCAGCAAAAGATCTAGGTAGAGGAGATTTGATGGTTGCTGACATCCTTGACTGAGCCAGCTGTCAACACACAGCACCAACTTTGCTGACCAGGTAAGTGAACCATCTTGAAACTGGATGCTTCAGCCCTATTTGAGCTGCCTCTGCTGAGGCTATTTGGAAGAAGGAAAGCTATTCTTATAACTTACTTCAAACTGAAGATCTGAAAATAAATTATTTATTTTTCTCTAATGCAATGAGGTTTGGAGTGGATTGTTTTAGAGCAATAGTTTGCCAAAGCACCACCTACATCAATTGCACAAATTTCAATATTTATTTTTTTCCTAATTGTATATGCTTCATTCTGATATGTGATGCAGTAACTTCAGAGTAGGGTTGGAATAGCATTTTCATTGTCAGTTTCAAAATTTGTTGATATAATGTTTAGCAACATTAGCTTATTTTATTTTTTTTTGATGAAAGAAACCAAAATATTTATTTTTATGTTTACTATGTTTATTTCAAAATGACATTGTATCTTGTCAGTGTCTTAGACCTATCTATTACTGAAATTTATAGAGCAAAACACACTGTTAGTCAGTTTTTCATCATTGTGACCAAAATACCAGGCAAGAACAACTTAGAGGAGAATAAGTTTATTTTCTGGCTCTTAATTTCTGAGGTTTAGTCCGTAGTCAGTCAAGTCCATTGCTCTGGGCCCCATATGAGGCCGAACAATGGCAGGTGGGTATGACACAGGAGTGTTATTCTATTGATGGTGGCCAGGAAGCATACAGAGGTGGGGAGACCACAGGGATAATGAATCAGATTTCATTTCAGGGCACATCACCAATGACACAACCCATCCAACCACTCCAGTCTGCTTACATTTACCACCCAATTAGCCCATTCAAACTACAAAGGACCAATTAGGTTATAATCCTCAAAATCTAACCATTTACCTCTGAATATTCTTGCAATAGCACTAGAACTTTGAGAAAATATCTCATAACAAAACCATAACACACACAGAAAATTATACATTTTTATCAACAAAAAAAACTTAAACTTTAATGGCAAATAATCAGGGATGTCCCTACAGTATGCAGGATCCTGAATAAAAGTTTCTGCGGTGTCCTATCCATTTAAATAGCTTCAGCCACCTCAGTTAACCTTGTCTGAACCATACTGGTGAACTGATCCTACATGATTCTTTGTCAGTAAATGTATGGAGCTGGAGAATATCATGCTAAGCAAAATAAGCCAGCCCCCCAAAACCAAAGGCTGAATAATAGAGAGGAGTGAAAAGAGGGGAGAGAGAATGGGGGTAGGAAGGATAGTAGAATGAACTGGACATTATTACCCTATACGTGTATACAAGACTGGTATAATTCTATATCGTGTACAACCAGAAAAATGAGAAGTTATACTCCATTTATGTATTATGTGTCAAAATTCATTCTACTATCATGTATAACTAATTAGAACAAATAAGAGAGAGAGAGAGAGAGAGAGAGAGAGAGAGAGAGAGAGAGAGAGAGAGAGAGAGAGAGATTGTGCTAACAAAACATCCCTGACTACCAGACCCTTGGACAACTCCATAGGCCCCAGTCCTGACATTATAACTATTGGTTTGGTTTGCAGAATTTTCTCTCGGAATGTTATTTTCTGGAGATATCAGTGTTCTCTCTGTATGAAAATTCTGCAAACCATACAAGTAGTTATAATATCAGGAGTTCTAATTTTCTTTCTAAGTTCCATTACAAATATTGATGAAAAAGTCTCAATTCTGGAAATATTTGTGCCTGAGTAAAATGTTGACTTCAATCGCATTCTGATTGTGATTTACAGCAGTTAATAGGAATTATTCTATTTAGATGTTTAAGAGGCTTTTCTCATTTCCTTCATCAGGTTCAATCATAAATGGCTTAATCATTCAGAAGGCATTACTGAATTAGATTGCATTAACTGCATAATAACAGAAAAAAAGGGCAATATGGAAACAAGCCGGAATGCTATTAGGAAGGAACTAAGTTCATTCCCTTTAATTCCTTTGTTGATTTCTTGAAATTGTTGATGTGACCTCAATCAGGATTTCTGTTCTGTTTTGCTCATCAGTTTCTTTTCACATTAGAAACATGCATTTATACTTTTGAGAAATATAAATTCTACATCTGTCAGGGCTTCCAGGCCACCTAAGTACAGAAATTGGGCCAGCTTTAATATTTGCATAAAGAAACCCCCCCAAAAAAAATACATGAAGCTATACATGATGCATAAAAATTTTTATCTTTGTCCTAACAAAAAACAGAAATAGGAAGATGTTTTTCCACAAGAAAGGGAGGAGGAACTCCTTGATAGATGTTAATAAGAAAATAAGTGAAAATCTGCAAGGATGGATAGAATTAGACAAAAAAATATATTATCTATTTGATAGTGTTTGCAGGAATCAATAGTGAGCAAGTGCTAGATTAATTTGTTTATGACCAGAATTTTAAAGCAGAAAAAAGAACCTAAAACTCACTTATTCAATTGTTTATTCCTGTATAAATGTATCTGCAGTTTGTAAATGACATTCAAAAATCACTGAGTTTGGGCTGGGGTTGTAGCTTACTGAAAGAGTGGTTGCCTAGTACATGTGAGGCTCTGGGTTCAATCTTCAGCACCACATGTAAATAAATAAAATAAAGGTATTGTGTCCATCTACAACTAAAAATATTTTTTAAAAAATCACTGAGCTAGTTTTCAGCAGTGTCAAACCCATGTTCTCAGGGCTTTAGCATTTAACAGAACCAGTGTTCTTTCCATCTCTTATTGTGTCTCTGCTTCTAAAATGAGTGCCTTACACTTGGATACATGTACATTGTTGGATGCTCACAGATAACATCATGGCCTTCATTTCCCTCAGCTTATTTCCAACATTGCCTCACATTAGCACTCCTCTGCACACCCTCCTTCATCTAAGCTCAGTCTCCTCAGTTTCTCTCATTTCTCATAGCTTTTCTCCTCTCTCTTGTCTGCAGAAAAAGTCTTTGCTAATGCTTGTCCTGCTTGGGTAATTCTTTTCCTTCCTTTTTGCCCCAATCCTCATTTAGACTTTTGATATTTGTTTGTTTGTAGTATCTTAAACACAAAAGACCAAGATGTTTCTTAATCCAAGTGCTTCTTATTCTGTGCTTATAAAAATGTGGAGTCTGCTGTGCACCTCTTTCTTTACTGGAGAGATTTAGTTGCTGTTGTCATAGACCTGCCTTTTCTCTTCTGCCATTTAAACTTGTACTAACAAGAAATGCTTTAAAGGAAAATTGAGGGCAGACTATAACCAAGTAGGTTACAGAATGATTACAGATATGCTAAATACCATGAGTGGAACAAACTGGGAAGACACTTTAGGCGTCACTAAGGATGCAAGTTTTGAGTTGAAGCCTAAATTTTGAGAAGGATCTAGCCAAGGAAGGGACTGAAGGAAAAACAATCCAGACAAAGAAGGCAACAAAATTCATGCCCTAAGGATCAAAAGAACCTGATGAATTTTAAGTGCAGAAAACCATAGGACAGTGCAGAAGACATGGCTGAAACATGGGTTAGGTGAGGGTGGTGGGTCTGAGATGGTGCAGGTCCTTGTGCACAGGAGGAAAGGTGTCATTTTGTTGCCACAGGATGTCCCTAATGTGTTTTGAACTGGAGGGGAATTATCTGCCTTATATCCTTTGCTTAATTAAATGAAGAGAGAAATTTAGAGACTTAATGATTAATGAGTTTGGATGAAGACAAAGAGTAATACTAAAATGTGTAATACAAATTCAGATTTTCTCACATGCCAGTTGAGTTTTTGCACAATGCATAATTTAGAAAGCCCTATAGGCTCCTGTGAGGTAGATGGTATCATTTACATTTAAAAAATGGAAAAGTAACTCTCTCGGGAATGTTAAGTAATATTCCCAAGTTCACACCAGACTCCAGAAAATTGAAAGCATGTTAACATAGGAGTCCTGTCTACACTGGAGTCATGCCAAAACTCGACCTGATTGGAGTCATAGGGACTTCATACCTCTCATTATACCAGTTTCCATGGATCAAATAATCACTACAGTTAAAGTTTCATTTTGTTTCTTCTCCAGAAAATGTTTCTGGATTACTTAGAAGATATGACAGAAAACGATGCAAAATATTTGCAGAACCAGTGACATGTGGTGAATTCTCTTACATTGGAACATAAATCTCGGCACAGGAGTTCAACTGTATTATATAATTATTAATCTATAAAACTAATCCCTATTTGTATGTAATATTTGCCCAAAAGCATTGTCACACTTTGTCTTTTATCACATGCTAAATATGGATGTTGGCATGACATACAAAGTCTACTGAGCGAAACCTGTAAGGAAGAGAGAGAAAGCCTCATTTATTTCCATTTGGAATAAATTAAACTGTCTTACTGTATCTGATTTTTATTTCACTCATATGAAAGAGTAGGTTACTACAAAAGAGGCAGAGGAATAAGATCTTCTTAATTTAAAGATAGAGGAGATGCTTCCTCTAGTCCTGCATTAAATGTTATTTTATCAGAAAGTGTATTTCTTTTTTCTCATTCAGAGGATAGTTTCCTAAGCATATTGCATACTTTAGGGTTCATACAGATGGGCTTATTAATATCCTTAATCTTATAGAATGCAAAGTAATTGTCTTTTAAAAATATTTTATTAGTTATTGATGGACCTTATTTACTTATTTGTTTATATGTGTTGCTGAGAATCAAACTCAGTGCTTCATACATACCAGAATAATTTTCTTTAGAATCACATTCCAAAGATTCGGAGAACATAATAAACCAATAAATTATTTGACTATTTTACAATTAGTGACTCATCAAATAAAAAAGAGCTCCAAGTATATGAAATAACTCAGTTTTCAAACCTTGAGATGGAAAAGAATTAAAAAGGAAGCTGTCAACTTGATACATACTGTCATCTCCTACTTTATGATAAGATTTTTCATAAAGATTTTCTATATATGAGTATTTGTTGATACATATATATCTGTATATGTAATTTTATCTTCATATAACTTAGTATATGGGAAAAGCAGTAGACATATTTTGTCTTTTTCAATTGCTTTACTATTAGGATTAAAAATAACATCAAACCATTCAAGTTATAAATTTGCACAACCTATATTCCTGCAATTCATTGATTCAAAATGTTTGAAAGGTTAGAAATAATAGGTATAAGTAAGCATTTTGGAAGAAAAAAAGGAGTTGTTTTAGGATAAAGTAGATAAAACATCCATGTAAATCATCCATGTATATGTATGTATACACACACACACACACACACACACACACACACACACACACATTGAAGTGAAGTTTGGGTTACCCTAGGGAATAGTTAACATTCCCATTAAATCTTTTACTTTGTATTCCCAGAAACCATTTTTCTATTCATAACTGTCTTCATTAAAACTAAATGTTTTCTCTATTCTTACCAGCTAACCAGAGTATGGAAATCATGGGAGAATTGCAATAATTTCACTTAGGGCAGGTAATAACCATTGAAATGTCCACAGGCCATATTTCGCAAAGAAGAAAAACAATCGTCCCTAACTGTCTTTAGTTTTTGCTATTTTTCTCCTCACATTATGTGCTAATTTGAGAGAAGAATATGTCAATATGGAATTACCGAAGAGTCCAGCCTGTTCAGAGGCCTCAGGGTCTGGGGTATTATTAAACAATTTTGGCTCCAAGTCCCAAGTTTTGTTTGTTTGTGTTTTCATTTTAGATGTTCAGGAAGCAAAGGACCTGAGATTTTTTTTTTAGTTATAAACTAAAATTCTGTAATGAATGTATTAGTTTTATATATTGTATTGGTGTAGTTGCCAAAGGTTCACTAAGAGGCAACTTTAAATTGCACCTGTTTTCTACCAACATGAATCTTCTCTGGGAATCCTTTGTTAATGTAAAGCACTATCATCGAGTTCAAGTCCAGTCTAATTGTTCAGTACTTTGTTCTGTTTTGTGAATCAATGTATATAAAAACACTACATGATCACATACAACCAACAGTATCACATGATTATTAGTCTGTTCTTCCTACTTTAATTAAACAACAGTTTTGTAAGATTGCAAATTAAGGTCACCATGGCATACCGCATGGCCATCACATGCTCTTTCCCTCCTGCCTGCACTCATTCCTTTTTCCTTCTATTCTTCTTTCTCTCCTTTCCTCCTCCATTCTTCCTTAGTTCCCTCTTTTCCCTCCATCTTAAATCTAACCTTCTTAAAAAGGACTTTAAGCTTGTTGTACAACCCCAAAATGCCTACCTAGCACAGCACAAAAATTAGGAGTCCCATCATTGCTCACACGTGGCCTTGGGAAAAATACCATGTCCTTGTTCAACATAAAACTTTGCTTTCTAATTTTTCCACCAAGCAACACAAATAGTGACATTTTCTGCTTCTCCATCTATATCTGTTTAAAGTGCCCCAGTCTTTAAGCACCTCAGTCTGCAAGTCATTCCCTCCCATATCATTGTGATATATACTCACACCTTATCACTGTCTATGCTCTCCTCCTGCGCTTCTCTCTCTCTCTTTCCCCTTTAATTAATCTATTTATTTATTTAATTATTTATTTATTTATTTATTTATTGTGATGCTGGGAAATGAACCCAGGACTGCATATATGCTTGACAAGCACTTTATCACTTAGTTACACCCCCAACCCTCTCTCTTTCTGTCTTGTCCACTCTCCTTTCAGCTCCCAAGCTCCAATAGCTTCCATCAAGGATAATAAAAATGGAAGAAAAAAACAAAAACAAAAACACTTTTTTTCCTATATTTTATCATTTTAAAATTTAGATTGACATAGCAATATTATAGAATTTTTAAAAACAGGCATTGTTCCTTAGCTACAGCAGAACTATAATCTGTTTACACATACCTAATAGATATATTTGAATACAAAGATCTCATGAAAAATTAGTTTATATGTAAAATACTAAAATTCACACACACATATATAAGAAAAAATTAAAATGCTAAAATTCAAAAGTTAATGAAAAGTTCAATATGAGCTTTTTGAATTGTATCAAATAATAATGCACACATTTTGATTCAGTCATTTCTTCACATATACTACTCTTTTACGTATCAGCTGGATTCAGAAACATAATAGAAGCAGACTTTGAACTAGATTACACCTTAGATACAATTATTCAATTCTCTCAAATATCAGGAAAAAACTGATATTTAAGAAACTTGTGTGACTTTAATCATTTATTTTAAGACATAGTAACTATTTTAGTCAGCTTTTTCACTGCTATATCCAAAAGACCCGGGAAGAACAATTTTAGAGGAGAAAAAGTTTATTTGGGGACTATGGTTTCAGAGGTCTCAGTCCATACACAGCTGGCTCTATTGCTCTGGGCCTAAGCTGTGGCAAAACATCATGAAGAAGAGTATGTGCTGCAGGAAAGTGGCTCAAGACATGGCCACCGAGAGAGAGAGAGAGAGAGAGAGAGAGAGAGAGAGAGAGAGAGAGAGAGAGAGAGAGAGAAGAGAGAGAGAGACAGAGAGAGAGAGAAAGAGAGAAAGAGAGAGAGAGAGAGAGAGAGAGAGAGAGAGAGAGAGAGAGAGAGAGAGAATATGAATGTGCTCCCCTCAATAAAGAGAAAATATATACCCTGAAGGCCCACCCCTAGGATCCATCTCTTTAGCCAGACCTCCTTTCCTACAGTTACCACTCAGTTAATCCCAATCAGGGAATAATACACTGATTAGGTTAAACCTATTGTAACCCAATCATTTCACATCTAAACTTTCTTGCAATGTCTTATACATGAGCTTTTGCCAGACACCTCATATCTAAACCATAACAGTACCATCTTGTAAGACTCTCAATAAGTTCTTAATACATTTCAACCCCTCTGCTTGTCAATTTTTATTATCTCAAATTAATTTAAACTCTTTTGAAGTAAAAACAATATGCCTTGACATATTGGGCAATAAGGCTCAGAAAACATGTGACATTTGAGTAGTATCTATCAGATTCTTAGTGCTGGAGCTGAATTCAAACCCAACAAATATGTCACTGGTTGGATATCTCCCAAGTCCACAGTCTTCTATTACTCTACAGTGTTTCTCCAAGGCTGTGAATTTATAACACTAGCATCTAGAAAACGATTTATTTTAGATGTTAACTACGTGATACATAAATAAATTCATAAAAGAATTAAACATAGCTTAATGAATAAATCCTGGGGTCATTAGGAAGACTTTCCCCAGGCAATGAGTTTAGAACTGAACCTTAATTAGCTTTTCCCCCCTCCATTTTGACAGTAGAGTGTAATAAAGAGCTTCATCACTCATATGTTGTGCACTTTGCTTTTAGGATGTATTAAAATGTCTCCAGAGAATTATCACTCTTTAAAAAATACTTCCGATCAATGTCTGCTTTTCTTGATAAGTTACATTCTTTCTCGCCAAGATGGCATCAGTGATTAATTCCATTGGCATGCAAAGCCTTCTAAGATTTGTCACTTGCTGAGATCCAGCTAAGATCTTCTCAGACACCTGATAAGGTTAATTCTTACACTGTAATTGAACCAAACAGCCTCTGCAACCATAGTGAGAAAAGATCCAGATACAGCTCATATTTATTGTGATTCAATCTAACACATAACTTAATTCCAAATATACAAACGTAATTTAACCTAACTACTATGTGGTATTTACCAGCAATATGGATTCAAGATAAAATGTTTAGCTTCTTGGGGCTGATGCTTTTGTATTTCTGTGCTTGAAAATTTTGATTCTCTAGTATTTGTTTCTTCTTCTCCATTTTAGCTAACCCAGTTTTAGTTTATATTCTCAATAGATGTTACTTAGACAATTGAATTTGTTTCCTAAGTTCTCTCTCTGCCTTCGATCTCCAACTGTAATTCACTCTTTCTACAGTAGTCAAATGATAACTTTTCTAAAGCACAGAAATATTCTGTTCTAAAAACACCCAGTGGTTTCCATGGCTAACAAAATACAGTTAAAAATCTTCATAAACATCAATTTTTAGCCACATGTTGAACTAGGCACAAATGTTGACTCTCTTTCTGGGAAAATAAAATAAAATTCCTGGAAAAATATTTTAAATATCATTTTTAATGTACCAATGAACCTAGAAAGTAAAACATACTCAGGCTACAACTAAACAAAGATGGAAACCCAGATAGGTAAGCAGAACCTGAAAGCCATAATTGCTACTGAAAGCATTTGCTGAATCAAGTTAAATTACCTCAAAGGACCCAGATAGCAAGAGATGAAATTCAGGGTACAATCAATATGGAAAATCGAGTAGGAGACCTCCACCCAGAAAACTATTCTCTACCAATAAACCAGAAATAGATCATCACCACTTTCTCACTCTTCCCATGAAGGACACAAAGCAAACCATCCATTCAGGAACTTAACACTGAGAAGGGGAAGAGATGTACTCCTTATGATTTCATTGAGAACATGGAGCCATAGCCCATACTCAAAAGAATTACTTCTCTAGCTTCTTGATTTCACTATTTTAGCAAATTATTTTAAGGTTATATAATTTTTTCATTGGAAATAAAACACATATTTTAACATTTAAATTGAATAACTTGCCATTAAAACTAAATAGTGGACATCTGTTGGTGAGCTTAATCATCATCCATTCCCCATTATTCTGGCCTTGCCATTCTAGTTTTTCCTCAGGAAACTACTTTTCTTCTATTCTTAGTCTTTGTGTTTAGGATGAGAAATTCATATATCTCCCACATACTCCTATCCCAACTGCAGTTCCAGATATGGGTAATCATAAAATTTATCCAAAAGCCTTTTAAAAGGACAAAACTTAGATGATCAGTTTTAGGATAGTTAATGGATGAATAGGTGGAATAATAGATGATAGAAAAATATATAATTGATAGATTATGCTCCTAAATAGAGTGAATAATTTCTTATTCTAAGTCTTATTTATTAAATGTGAAAAATACAAATCACAATTACTTAGAAAATGTGTTCCTGGTTTTCTTGCAATTTCCCAAAGAGACCGGTTAGTACTATCCTTTTCTCCTTGAGAGTGGAGTATGCAATGGGAGTTGTGGGGAAAAAAAATCAAGAAAGTCAGGGACTTACTAAGATTAGATATTGTACCTATATAATATTTTTCAACATTATATGGAAATATCTCTGATAATATTTCAGTTAAGAATTGATTTTAAACTAAGCCAGTTGACTTGTTGCAATAGTCACTTATTCTGACAAAAAATAAAAAGTGCTCAAGAAAATGTCCTGTAACTATAACCAAAGTCAATTTATAGTCTGTGTGTACACATCATTATAGATCAATTCTACCGAACTCTAACCTTAACTTTCTCTGGGAACAATCTTATATCCATTCATGTAACTGCCTCAATGAGTGGGATAATTCATGTTATAACTGCAGATGAATTATTTATGCAGTGATGGTAATTATTTATTTTTAAGAGGAGATAGTAGATTTTTCCAGAGTTGTGATAAAAACACTCAAAACCTTGATAGTTTCCTTTCTTAATGCACTGACTGGCATTTTCATCTCTTAATCCATTTTGAGCAATTGATATCTATTAGAGTACCCTGAACATGTTTGGAATATGGCAATTGGAAAAACACATTCCAGTTTGGCTTACATTATCAAAAATAATAAACATAGATTGCTTTTGGATAATTCCCATAATGTAACAAACATTGTGATAAGCTCTTTAAATATTTATATTAGGCATGCCCAAATCCTATAAGGTAAAACTCACAATCATCCTGGTTTTATTCTATGTTATATTATTAGGATATAGAATTTATGTATAGAATACAGTGATGTAAAAGTTGTATTCCTTAAGTTTGAACTCTTATGATTCTATGGACTCTGATTTAGGAACCTTTGTAGGATTCTGAGTTGACTGAACTCCAGTTGGTATAGCAGTCTAATTCCATAGTGCATTACTATCCTGGCCATTGGATAGAAAGAACATTTTTTTCTGGGTTATCTTCTTTAACTACATTTACTGTGTACTCTCATGAATACATCAGCACAAACACAAGGACAGTTTCTATCCAATATTTAATCGTGTTGTCTCTATTAACCATGTTTGCATTTTTATTTTAAAGTGAATTTCACTTTTATTTTGGAAAATCCTGTGCTACATTGGAATGTACAAACATTTCAAAGTTGCTGGAAGCTCACTCAAATAATACTTAAATGCTCCTCTGATAAAGCCCAACCCTGATCTTCAGTAAATTGAAGTTGAATGTTTAAACTGTTTTATTCATGGTACTGGACTACCATCTATGGAATTTTTCAGAGTAAATTATCCACATCAATATCACTTGATAGGCCTTGAATCTCATTTTAAACAAGGTTTATCTATTTTTCACTCATTACTGGCAAATGGTCCCAAGTCCCTTCCTCTAAATACTGAGTTTCCACTATTTAGTGATGTTCATTGATAAGAAATGACTGACTCATGCAATTTCCTCAGGAAACTTCACCATATGCCTCAAAGCTGAAATAGTTTGAAGTTCACATCCAATTAGAACCTAGTGCAAATCTCTTCTGTAGATTAAAGTATAGTAAAATAATTATTGCCTAGGAATTTCAAAAAAACTTTTATAGCTCCCACTATTGCCTTCTTGCCAAAATGAACTATCTTCTCATTATTCTAAATTAGAATTGTGTTGTTAACAAAGATCAAGGAGATTAAAAGCATGGTGTAAAGCCAGCAAAGCATAGCATTTAGTATTTCCTTTTGTAAATACTGTTCTCCTGTGCTAAGTATTATTTAAGATACTATTGGATCTTCACAGAATGCTTGCCTCATTAACATTTAATTTGGACATTAAAACATGTATGAAGATCTGTCAAGTATTATTAATGATTAAACAATGAGGAAATATGCTATTACAATACATTCAATCTTTAATGTCCATTAAATCCACTTGGTAAGTGTGAGTGGAAACAACACTAACTGCAGTTCTTGTTCTCAAGTAGTCCTTTACCCATTGTAAAGAAGTGAGGGTCTTACAATATCAATCAATAAATAATTAAAGGAAAATGCATATGCTTGCTGTAATTTCAATGGACCTTTCACAGAAATCTTATTATTCTCCTAGTAGGGATGGTGCCAAACAGACATTTCGTTTCCTACTTTGTAACCAAATACCTATGTGTGTAGCACCGTGATTGTATTACTATCTTGGGCATTAGATCATCTTCAGCATCAGAGAGTTCTGAAAATCCCATTTAAAAAATCATTTCAAGGGAACATAAATGTTCTTTGAAATAATCTTCAATGCTTTTCTGATTTTTTATATAATGTCTCCTGAAAACTTCTCTCAGAATAGGAAATAAATCCTCTTGTACATTTGCACAGGGAGATATGTATATTCAGTTTCTTTACTTTCTATTTTAATTGCTCTTCTAACTAAATACAATGCAGATAATGCACTTGTTTACCAAATTGTATGTGAGCTATGTTTGACATGTATAATATTGCATTTATAACTGAATTGCTCCTAACAAGGGCTTCATGAATCTAAATTAGTTTTTTAAAAAGGAAAGACCTCTGCTGCAAAATTGAGTTTTTGCTTCTTCTTAAGATATTGTGATCTAATGAAAAATAAATACATCATGAAATTTAACCCAGTTTCCTTTCATGTTTTCATTGATCTTCGTGGGTCTTAGGGAATTTGACTTTGTATATATTCCCCAATTTTTAATGGGTTCTCATCATTTTTATTGGCTAGAATTCTCCAAACATGGACAAAATTTACATGAAATTAAATCCCTCATTTTCTACTTTAGGATGCTGTGGGTCAGTAGAAGATTCAAACTAACCGTACTGATTGTTAAGAATAAGTAAGTGAGAGATCCTGAAGATGTTTACAAATACTTTTGGGGGGGCGGGTACTGAGATTGAACCCAGAGGTGCTTTACCACTGAGCTGTGTCCCTGATTTTTTAAATTTTTTAAAAATTTGAGACAAGGTCTAAGTTGCTTAGGGCCTCACTAAGTTGTTGAGGCTGATCTTGAATTTATGATCTTCCCATCTCAAAATCACAACTTACTACTATTAGAGACTGACACCAAAGTGCCTGGCTTGCATCTTCTGGTATATTGTTTTTATTTAACTTAATGGTTAATTTTTTTCCTTAAATGGTTACTGCTATTTTAATTGTGAAGAACCTCATCCCATGATTTATTACCATAATCTGTAATCTTTCCATCTCAATTTAGAATACTTCCATATCAAAAATTATTGGCATCTTCCCATTCATTGGATTTTTCTTGATAGTCTGACATAATTAAACGTGTGATTGTTCTACTCAAGTTACAAGAAGCAGGTATCATTTGAGGTCAGTGCCTAATAATACCTTTTCCTCTGAGAACCTATCCACCCAGCCTCTTCTCTGTCCCTCTGTTCCAGAAAAATCAAATGAAGTTCTATGATGACTATCCAAAGAATCTTGCTTTTTGCCATATGACCAAGGGCTGATAACTGGTCCAAACCAGTTCCATCAAATGCTACTTCCAAGGAATTTAGAAATAAGAATGATTCTGATTCTGTCTGAATTGTTCATGTAAATCTGATTGATTGAAAGTGGACTATCGATACTTTATACATGGAAAAGTGGATAAAAGTGACAGAATGAGTAGGGGTGCTGATAATGCAGAGAAAGTGGAGCAAGAACAGAGCAAGAGAGACAGAAGGGTTCAAGAAAGAGTGAGAGTGAGCAGCAAAGACAGGGAGGAAGTGAGAGAAGGAGAGAAAACTTATTTTCTTATAGATTTCTAGCTCTTGGTTTTGCATATTTAAAAAAAAACAGATGATTTTGAAATTTCTTAGAATCTTGTATTGCTGTAGCATCAATGAGTTCCATAACTTTGTAGCAATTTATATTTAGTCATAAAACAAAGATAAGTTTTCATATTTTTGTTTTGCCTTGAGGTTCACATGAGAGGTACCATGAGTCTAAATCCTACAGTTCTTCCTCCAGATTTGGTAAACAGACTCTAGGCTTATCCTTACTGGTGTTTGTTGCATATGCCACACAGTTTGGTTTCCTAGGTAACAGTGTGTGTAGACTTAGTTGTAAAATTTTTCTTTCCTTGAGCTCATACTTAGAGATAGTTCTAAAAAAAAAATTAGAAATCTCAGGATCAGAAATTTCCCTCTCATCCTCCACTACTTCTTGCCACCTGCCTCCTCACACAATCTGCATCTATCAGCTTTTAAGCAGGATTTGCAGGCCTCCAATTTTCCCACAAGTCTTCAGGTATTTATTTCTAGCTTCATGACACTCTCAGCTTATGCTGTGTATTGCGTCAGCAATGATTTTAAAATATGTATATATAATATGAAAATAAAAGAACTAACTATGGAGCATTTGCTGAAATACCAAATACTTTGCTAACCTTTAAGTGCTTAATTTCATCTGACCTATTTAATAATACTAAACATTTCTTTTTGGTGGGTGATAAAACTCAAATTTTTAGGAAGAAAAGTAGCTTAATCAAAGTCAAAAGCTAATAAATTAGTAAGATTAAGTCTTGAGTCTATATCGGTTTTGCTTTGGATATGAAGTATCCCCTGAAGGCTCATATGGGAGATAATGCAGGAATATTCAGTGGAATTATTAGATTATGAGAATTGGAATTTTATCATTTGATGAATTAATAATTTGAAAGGACTGCTTTACTGGCATAACTATAAATAGGCAGGGTATGGGTGGAGGAGGTAGGTCACTTGAGGCATGCCTTTGGGGTTTATATTTTGTCCCTGGTGTCTTGATCTCTGTTTCTGGTTCCTGGCAGTCCTGAGCTGAGTGTTTTCCTCTACCACACCCTTCCACCATGATGTCCTCCTGTATCACCTGAGATGCAGAGCAAAGGGTCAATCCAATCAGCCAACTGTGAACTGAACCTCTGAAACCATGACCCCTAAAAGAACTTTCCCTTCTCTAAGTAGTTCTTGCTAGGTATTTTGATCACAGTAATGAGAAGCCAATCAACACAATATCCGTAGGTAACACAAATTCATGAGTTTAGTTTATATCTTTGTATCAGGTAATATGCAGAGTCAGAAAGAGAATCAAGGTCTCTCTGGGCCCTTGCGGAATAAATACATGGCAGAGATACATATTGACGGGTAGGGAGAAATTCCACTCACAGCATTTGTCATCATGTATTTATCTCTTAAGGGCAGGGAGAACATTGCATAACTCCTGTCTCACCCATTACATAATGTCTCACTGGTGGCAAGCTCTTAGTAACAAGTTGATTGATTAATAATTGGAGCCATGGATGCAGCCTGTACTGACATTGCCAGACAACTGCTCTAAATTGTAGCCTCCCTTTAAATCTCCTTTATATATTTAATGCTCTTGTTACTAATAGTTGTATTTTTACTTTTCAAAATATCCTCTATAGAGACAGAAAAAAAACCTTTTAGATGAATATACATCTAATAAAAATCTAAGTGTATGCTAGAAAACCTTGGGCTCGGAACTTTTTCTTGGACGTTAAGTTCTTAGCAATTGTTCCTCTTTTCAATCTGTATCACTTTTCCTGTTGTCATGCCACCAATTCACCTTCTGAGAATATGAAGAATTCTGCTCTTTGTCATTATTTCAGAGGAAGAAACTGAGGGTCAAAAAGATAAAGGGACTCAGCCAATGGTTCATCCCATATACAACCCGGGGAGGGCAGAGCAAGAATAGAAAGGAGGTTTCTCAATGTGCTCTCTGTGCCACACTTAGCCATTTGGTGTTTACCACCTTCGTCACCTCTATTAGTTATGGTTTTGGTTACAAGCAAAATATTCCAAATTTGGTGGATTTAAAGAGAATGAAACATATTTAAAACAGACCCCAAACTGCAAGGAATTGTTGGAAATTTGAAGAACCAGATGGGGACCAAGAGAAATTGGGTACCCAGAACAGCTACCTCCATGCTGTCACCCTTCATAACCCTGACAGAGAGTTGTGAAACAGTTATGGCCACAGGGTCACTGCTGCCTCCAAAGAAGATGCAGCCCTCCTTACCACTGCATCCACTACTACTCTTAGACCAGTTCCCAGGCAGGACCCTGCATATTTACCTGAACCACTGCCGATTGGAAATCCCAGCAGAGAGTGATTAGGGTAAGGTTAGGTCAGAGGCCCAGGTAGTTGTCAAGGACCTAGAAAAGAACAGTATGTATCCCCCTGTAATTTTCCTCGTGGAAGGTAAAACTGCTTTTGTTTCTTGAGATTTCTTTGAGGCTTCACTAGGCTGCTGCTGGTGAACACAATGTCCACTAAACATTCTAAAAGTGATATTCCATTATTAAATGAAAATTGCACTGCAAACAGGCAGGGAAGCATACTCAAGACTATTGCAGTAAAGAAATAGAACTCAAATTCACTCACGTAAAAGGCAGAAGAATTAAGTGCTGGAATGAGCTACTGGAGAAAGTTGGCAGAAAGGTTGTATTGTGATTAGGTAGTCTGGGGCCTAACCTGATTTTTAATTGATCCTTATCCAGGTTAGACTCTTACTTTCTCACAGAGACTGGAGTAGGAGTGCTGTCTTTCCTGATTACATTTCAAAGGGATGATTCTAAAATCCTGGAGGAAGACATTCCTGGACTGGCAGAAGATTTACTTCTTTACAAAAGAGCAGAGTGGAAGTTTTAAGAGTGAAAATTTTCTCAACACAGGGTGCTCTATTCAGGAAGAAACCTACCTACCATTTATTCAAGGTGAGGGAATCATTAATGTGATTTTTCAGGTGAATACCCATGTTCTGGTTCTTAAAGAAGGTGGAAAATGTGTAAGACTTCAGTTTATACTATCACCTTTTCCTATCCTAAACACCCTGCCACCGACTTTTTATGCATGACAGTGGTGATAGGGTATTAAGCAATTGGCTCATCACAATGAAAACATATATATTTTTCGCTTCTTCCTTTCTCTCATCAAAATGTTTTGGACAAGACTTTAGTGATTTCTCAAATAACCCGAGGATAAAAACAGAGAGATTTCTAAAAATATGAGTAAGTAATTAGATTAAATGTGTTTCAAGTTGAAGGATAAATAGTTCCCAGACTAGTTTTATTTTTAGTTGCCTAGAGATACTGATAAAATTTGAATTTTTGTCAGCAAGCCTATCTACAAAAACGGTGGAAAATAAAAATCTAATTACAACTCCATTGGTTGTTAACTTTCTTTGCAGTTTTACTGCAAAGAAAATGCTATTGCCATATTCAAGTTTAGATTGTATTTCACAACTGGGACATTGATAGAACATCAAAAGATGTATGTTTCCTCTAATATTGTAAAGGAAGAAAATGGTAAACTTGTTAGAAATAGGAATGCTGTATTGGGTTGCAGTAAAATAAGCAAAGGATCAGCTTGGCCCTCAACAAAACTTTCCTTTATTTCTGCAAGAACTACTCTGAGCTGACCTCATTTTAAATCACTACACTCTACCACTGTAAGAACTCAGAAATAACCAACTACTAAAAGTGACCTACAGCTACTCCAACAGACATATTTGGAAAGCTGGGATCTCTGTTTCCAGAAACTCCTGCTGCCACACACACATTTTGCTCATTTAGGACCCCATTACCTTTCAGGACAACAGAAGCAACAAAGCCAGGAGGCTGTTGAAATGAAGAATGCTAGTATAGAAGCAGTGGATTATATCAATGTATTTCAAACCTAAAAGGAAAGGATGTGATGGTTGAGTTTGCTTCTGTAAGCTAGAGATGGGTGTAAAATAAACTTGATTAGAATTCATGTGTTTGTGTGTGTGTGTGTGTGTGTGTGTGTGTGTGTCTTGGGTTTTTTTTTTTTTTTTGGGAGGGGGGGCCAGGAAAATTCCTAAAAGAACATTCATCCCTCTCTATCCACTGTCATTTGTGAATAAAAAACTTCTATTATAAAATGGCTCTCTTATGAGAACCTATAAAGGATAATGTGTTTTAGAGTTTGTCCAAGGCAAAGCATCTCTAATAATAAATAGATATGGCTTTAAGAATCTTTTTTGACTATGATAGAATGTCATGGAAGAAGATAAAATAATGAGTCAACACTCTTGGAAATTTTTTTTGTTGCTGTTGTGAGCTTGCAGGACAATGTTTGAGACAGTTTCTTTTATTTTGGAATTTATCTTTTTGAAGATGAAGATATTATTGGAATTTAATAAAGATAATGATAATTCTGTTCATTGGTAGTGATAGGGGAAACATAGATGAGAATAATGGGAACATGAGGTTAACAGAATAACCCTATAAAATGGGCCCACTGGGCTGACCCCCACATGCTTTCTTTTCTGAGCTCTCCTTAAGTAGACTGTATATATCACATATATCAGCAAACTACCTGTTATCTGCAGGAGAAATGTAGACCTGAACTAATGTTGATAAAAGGAACTCAAGTTATGCTGAAAGGGGAGACTTTGTGACCCTTTTCACAGAGCAGATTCCAAAACTCAAGAGAGAAAAGGATAATTCCTTAGAACCAGTCAGAATGGACCAAAGTAGTCTAGAGTTGTCATGGCAATGGGGACTTGAATGTCTGATGTCATCATGCTGTGAATCAAAAGTCAAGAGGTGAACCTGGGGGGGACTCTCTGGAAACTTTTCTGGGGTCCTTAATAAACCTCGTGTGCAGGAGAGACACACTGTCCCTCTCCTCTCTGAGCAGACCCGCTCACTCCATTGAGAGTCCCCTTTCCCTTTTCCTATCCCTTCTATAAACTCATGCCAATAACTCTGAATTGATGACAAGAATTAGGGTTTGAAGTATCTTCACACGGCCTCAGTTTCCCAGAAGGCCCCAACCCCATAAAAAGAGCAAGTCTTGACATTTATTAAATATTCTTTTTTACATGCTGTATATATTTGAAACTCAATGAAATACTGTAAAGTCTGCAGAGTAGGTTTTATCTCTTTTATAAGATGAGAATACTGATTGCATTAACAAGCAAATGGTAGAATTCAGGTTTTCTGATTTCTTCTAGCTCACTGAGCTCATACATCTAAAGACTTAGCATATTATTTGGTATATGGTAAATCCTTAATCAAATGTTAGACATCAGCACTTTCAGTATTAGTAGTATTTTTGTAAATATTTTATTTGTAATAACTTTTTTCTAAACCAAAGTGTCTACCATCAGTAATATGATTTAAAAGACTTTTTCAACGGGAAAACATTTTCCTGCATTATTGTCTTATAAGATCTCTTTTATTATGCTTTGAAAAACGAGATGGTTGATTTTTCCCAAGACAGCATGAAAACTAAGTATGTGAATTGTGGGTCAATTGTCTCTAAATGTACTAGGCTAATTTCCACTGCTAGTCTAATAGGAAAGTCCCTATTTTCTTCCCATCCAAACCTGTGCTCCCATTTTCCCACTGGAATTTCTCTCTGACCACAAGCAAGCAGAACATCTGGATCCCAGGGGTTCTATTGTCATTTAATATGGCAATCTGCTGCAATTGTCTGCGTTCTTTCACATCAATCCCAAGGGAAAACTCAATAGAAACTTGTATGACAGGGATGCTAAGCAGAAAAGCAATCATTTGCTACAGCAGAACTCAGAAGGGAAAAAATAGATGAGCTTTACTGTCAGGAAAGTGACTTCCGTTCTGTAAAATCCAATATCGTCCTGTGATCAACAGCTCATTTTGATAGACTCTGAATGGAGAAAATTACAAATTAAACATTTACCAAACTAAAGACCAATGAAATCTCCACTGGCTTAGGTCTATCTGATTCCTTATATATTCATTCATGAGACTCTTTTCCTAAATCAAGATGATTTTGGTAATGTTTATCTAGGAAAAGGTTCTTGGGAGGAATATTTGAAAGAAGTTGAATTTGGAAGTCTCCCATCCTCTGAAATTACAAAGATATAGATCCTGGCCCCAGGAAGTCCTGGTTCCTTTTGACATGATAAGAAAAGCTCCAGGAATTTGGGAGAAGGCAAACTCTGTGTCTTTTCTCCTTCTGCACCTCTGCACCCCCACCCTGTGCTGTCTTACTCAGGCTAACAAAACTGCAAATGTGGGTTTCTTGCCTTTTGTCTCACAAATCTTCACCAACCTTCCCAGGTCTCCTCTATTTTAAAAGTTCTGAGTAATTTTCAGGGATTTTAGAAATGGAAACATTGAAACAATTTTCTACCCTCTTTCTTGAAAGATGGTGTTGAATAAACCCCAGTTTGACTCTGAATATTCCTAGAGCAGACAGCTATTATAGTCTAGTCCGTTCTTCCCCATAGGAAATCTTGTGCAGCTCAGTAATGTATGTAATCAACACTCACTAAACTTACTATGTTAGCAGAATTCATTAGGGTAGGAATAAACCATTTTTAACATTATTTTATTTATAACATTTTAGAATTTAAAAAAATATATATTTTGTTTTGGTTTATTCCTAATGAAATGGTGATAGGAATTTTTGACCAGGTGCCAGCAAAAACATGATCTAAAAGGAAAGGAAAGAACAGAAAAGCCCAGGTAAAGGTGAGTCCCTGATTGAAAGGGAGGCCAAAACTTCCCTTGAATAAAAAAATAGCCCACCCTTTTATATACTGATTGGGGCTGAAAGAATCTGGTATTTTATTAAATCTATCTATTTATTTATTTATTTAAATTAGGTATATATGACTGCAGAATGCATTTTGATTCATTATATACAATTTCAGCACAACTTTTCATTTCTCTGGTTGTACAGGATGTAGCATTGCACCATATGTGCAGTCATACATGTATGTACCTAGGGTAATGATGTCCATCTCATTCCACCATCTTTATTTTATGATAATTTATTTGAGTTTCTTTGTGGTAGAAGTGACTTTTGTAATATCTTCTCACTCCACCTGACACCTGACAACCATTCATTTGATTAAGAATAGAATGGTAGCTAGTCTGGGGACCCAACTTCATCATTTCAGGGTCTAAGGAGACAGAGGCTGAGGCAGGAGAATCTCAAGTTCAAGGGTAGCCTGGGCAATTTAGCCAGACCCTGTCTTTAAACAATAAAAAGGGCTGGGGTTGTAGTTCACCAGTAGAGTATCCCTAGGTTCAATACCCAGTATACGGGATAGAGAATAGGTAAGTGAGATAAAGGACCATTTCATACATTGTAAGATTTGGGGAGCAGGAAAAGATTTCTAGTAAGAGACTATAAATTAAGGTTCAAAAGTTTATGCACCATTGTGTCCCCTATTCTAGTCCCTGCCTATCCCACTAAGGACTACTCCTACAGGGTTAATGAGAAAACTGAAGGATAATGTAGCTAATACCTATATGCAGAAGGTAATAAAAAACAAAGAAGTTCAGGAATATTTGTATGGTAATGAAGATGTCTAATTGCCAGAGTTCCCCATGCATCTTAAAAGATTTCTGTGATTCAGAGAAATGGGCAGTAAAAGAAAACTACAAGTAGCAACTCAATTACCCCATAGTGTATCTTCAGTTAAAATTAAACTGGTAAGGATGAATTTGAAGACCAGGAAGTCCTTTCATGTAAACAGAATGCACATGTAGCAAACATTTGTAACCATGGTAAAAATGATGCGTGGCATTATTTTATGTATTTATCAGCAACCTAAAGAAGCATGAATGGAGACACACTTTCCTGGGAACATGTGTCAATTCAGGAGTATTTGGGTACTTTTCTTCCATTTTTATGATTTGCTTTGGTTGTTCAATTTATTCCTTGTGTCTGCATAATAAATACCATGCTCACAATTGATCGTAAATCATACATATAAAGTAGCCATCCTTAGATAACCTCAATATCAATTTATTTTTAAAAATTTACATACAAATTGTTCCACAAATATGGCTGCTAGACAAATCATGGATGGAATGTTAATGCAGTTCTAGGTTTCCAAAGAAAGTGATTTATCACCCTGGAGTCTGTTAGTAAAACTTATATGTGCATATGATTACTTTAATACTTCTTTGAAAGGAAGGCATGCAATAAACAATTACTTTTTGCTCTCACCACCCAAACCCCATTCGGAAAAGCAGACCATCAATGAATTTAAAGATGTCACTGGATAATTAAAATTTTAGCTTGATATTCTGTCATGACATTTTCATTTCTCTTTTATTGTTTTCACATTCATATATTAAGAATGTATTCTATGTCAGTAAAACTGCTATTTAATTATTATATATAATGAAATATTTCCAAATTCAACATGTAAATAGCATTATTGGTACTCCTGAACATAAAATGCATAGTTGCTCAAGAATGTGATGGCACTTGTGATTTATTGAATGATTTTATGTTTGAGTATTATAAAAATTAAGCCTCAGTATTATAAAAATTAAATACTCAAGTTCCTGTTTTTCCAGGTTTGAATTCCTATTCTGTCCTTACTATTTATATGACCTCAGGTATGTTATTAGGTCCCATTTTTCTACCTCTGTAAAGTGAGAATAGTGCTAGTACTGACTCATGAAATTTTGAAGATTAAATTGAGTTAATACACGTGCAACACTTAGAACAGTGCATGGGTAACTATTAAGTGCTACTTAAGAATTTGCTAAGTGAGTAAAATACCCTGATCCTTAGTTGAAAGACCCTTGATCTACAAAACCATAGATATATATCTGAGGATGAGGAAATTCTCTTAGTATATAATGAACTAAAATGAATGACAACCTGTTTTTATTGAAAATGAGCCCAAGATGTCATGCATTTTTTTCTTAGGAGTATGTAGATGCCTCAAGCTTATGATTACATAAGCATAAATATAACCTCAAATTTTCTATGTTCCCCTTTCCATTAAATTAAGATGAAAATCTCAGTTGTGAGAAGGATTTGGAATTCATCTACTCTAACTGCATATTCCAGGTTTAAATCCTTGAATCACTACCAAGTCTGTAAGTAAGACCTTATATCTTCAAGCTATCATTTTACCTTACCATATCTTAATACAAAATATTTCTCCCTACTTAGTCAAACTAAGCAGATATTAATGAATTTAATCCCTTTGCACTTGATACCCTTTCAAATGTATAAAAGTTTTTGTAGCATCCTCCCCTCTGAACCTATTCCTCCCCCATCTCCAGGCTACACACCCTTATTTTTTTCAGTTATTTTTCGAGTAACACACTGTTCATATCCAATATATTTTATTTCTATACAAATCATGGCAGTAGAAATAAATGCTTTCAAATAGGAAATCTATAGAGAATAATAAGCATAGAAAATTATGTGAGAAAGGTTTCTAGTCAGGATGATTCTACAAATTTTTCACATAGTCATTTCCCATTCCAATGCTCCCATCCAAGTGCATAGAAATGACAAAAAAGTACGTGAAAAGATAAAAAAGAAAAGAAAAGGCTTGGTTGAAAAACAAGATAAATGTGTCTTACACTGACACTGTACAAAAACACAAAATAAAGATTATGATGCTGTGGTCATGTTGGACTTTGGAATCAGACAGTTTTAACCAGGAGTTGAGATGTGGGGAGTAATGTTCATTTCCAATTATGGAACCAGAAATAGTAGACTCACTTCTTATAGTCAAGTATGGAAAGATGGTATACTAATGAAGACGCGTGCGCGCACACACACGTACCAATTGAAAAACCTGTGAGCTCACCTATTTTGCTATATCAGGTAGGAAGTTATCGATTCTGAGATGTAGAAGAGAAGAAGCCCAAATTTGTGAACAGACCATGAACCAGTAACCATGTCCACAATATCCCAGACCACTGTTACTGGGCAAAATTCAGAAACACCATTAACACTCTCTTTCAGGTTTGGAAGTTCCTAGAGCCAATTAGAAGCTACACCAAACTTGCCTGATAAGGGTTGGTAAACATAGAGATAAAGACTGGAAGTCATGCTTCAATGAAAAATAATTGGAGTTCCTGAGACAAAATATATCAAATGCACTTGAAAAAAAGAAGAAATCACAAAACAAAAACAAGCAGAAATGAAACAACAAAAACAAAAACAAAAATAAATAAATAAACTCTAAACACAGGACTAAAGGGATAATTAGTGAAAGATGGAAATAGGGAATGTAAAAGATATGTAAAGGAATAGTAGAGAGGATTTTAAAACAATTAGTATATACATATTTATGTCTGTGTGCACATATATACTCACATACATTTACAGATAAGTGTATACATTTTAATTTACATACATAAATATGCATATATATAGATAGATAGATACATGCATATATACATGTATACTATCATCTATCTGTCTACATATCTATGTATCTATCTACTCCTTTGGTAAGACAGGCATTTCCCCTGTTTTGCAATGATGAGACCAACATACACAGAAAGTTTATATAAATCATCTGTTGGCCAGACAGTTAATAAGTGATCAAAATTTGAAGATTGTCAGTAGAATTCTAAAGCTTGTCTCGGGAGAAGAAAAAAAAAGAAAAGATAAAAGAAAAGCATTATTTGAAGAGATAATAGCTCTTAATTTTCCAGAACTGAAGGAAGACAATACACCTCAGATCAAAAGTCTACTTTGCAGAGAATGGATAAATAAACACAAACCCATAACTAGACAACCTGTAGTAAAACTGCAGAATAGAGAAAGTTGAATTAACTTTAAAAGATAACAGACATTCAACTGTCTTTCCTCTATGATCCATATGATTCTGCAACATGTACACACAGAAAAACGAGAAATTATATCCCTTCTATGTATGATGTATCAAAGTGCATAAATGCATTCTACTGTCATATATAACTAATTAAAACAAATTAAAAAATTAATAAAAAACACTACACAGCATTTAAATTATATTAGATATTGTAAGTAATCTAGAGATGACCTAAAGTATACAGGAAGATGTGCACAGGTCATATGTACCATGACATTTTATATAAGGAACTTTAGCATAGGACAGTTTTGGTATCCATGGGAAGTCTATTCTGAAACAACTCCCCTGCAACTCAACTGGAATGGGAATAGGGACTACTTTTTTCCTCACTGCTGTACCTGAAAGTGTCTAGAGCCATGAGTGTGACTCAGGGGATGTGTTCAATAACTAACGAATTATAAGAAAAGATATAGTAAATATTCATCTAAACTGGGCTACTCATATTTCCCTGACTCTGCCCATTAAAATTACTCTGTCATGCCAAAAAAGCTTTATACATTAAACAGCATTGAAAAATAAATTTTATAGTTATGGATGAACAGTATGCCTTTATTTTATTTGTTTATTTTTATGTGGTGCTGAGGATTGAACCCAGTGCCTCACACATGCTAGGAAAGCACTCTGTCACTGAGCTACAGCCCCAGTCCCTCAGATAGCATTTTTATGTCACCTGCTTCATAAAGTCTACCTTGGTTCTTTGGAGACACTAATAAATATGTGTTAAAGTTAAAATAGAAAATCACCTGCTGAGATTGTCTTCTACCTATACCTGTAGTATGTAGGTTTATATTTATGTACATCTTTCTATATGTAATAAATTATGAAAACTACAATTTAGATTTTTTTAAAAAAGGTAACAGACACAGAAGTGATTACTTACAAAAAAGCAGCATTAGATTGACCCAGACTTCTTTAAAACAACAATAAAAGTCAAAGGATACTGAATGGCACCTTTGCAGTGCTGAGAGAAACAGTTTGTTGAGGTGAGTTCCTGTTCAGGAATGAGGGCAAAATAAAAGATACTCTCAGACTTAGAAAGAGAGAGTTTGTGGATATTTTGGACAAATGTTAGCAAAATTAAAGTGAATTTGAAAATAAAACTGCAGCACAATACAAAATGAAAACAGAAATTGACAAAATGAGAAAATAATGGCTTTATAAAGGTAAAGCTATATTCTAGTCAACCATAACATAATTTTTTTTACTGTTAATTGAAATTGGTTTAAATCTCTCACATTTAGAAAGAGATAAATTGTGAAATTTTTCATTTTAGTATTTCACAAGCACATAATCACCCTGAATAGTTTATGGCTGCCCATAGCCAACTATATTCCTCTTTGATTCCTCTTTATTTATTTTATATCACAATTTTTTTCCTTCTTCTCCAGCTTCCAGCTCGGTTCCCACTCCCTGACTCTGTAGAGTTACTCTCTGAGTTTTGTTTATATGCTTGGTATATATGATGAAATTTAATAATTAATTGCTTAGGTTTATACCTTCCAGGAGTACAGAAAAAATATAGGTTATTACTTTTAACATAGCACAGGTGTGAAAAACAGAGGAAAGAAAGGGCTGGGACAGTTTTTATTTTTAACAAGTCAGTCCAGAACCTAAATGGAGAAATAGACATATAAAAGGTAGGTTTCTAAATAAAAACCACAACCTAATATTGAAGAGACAATTTCTCCATATATCGATATTTATAAAATGTGAGTGAATTAAATTCATCCATGTAATAGCAGATTTTGTTATAGTAAGTAATGTAGAATGGAAGTACCAAGGAGAGTAGGACTAGAGGGAGTGGGGGATGTTGGCCATAGATACAAAGTGGCAGTTATATAGAATGAAACCTGGAGACCTGTGGCATAGCATGAGGATGGTGTCAACAGTATTGTATTGGACAATGGCTATAAGAGCAAATGGCAGGTGCCATAATCACAGAAACAGGTAAGAGTATGAGGTGATAGACGTGTTAATCTGTCTGAATACACTAAACATTCTGATACATATACACTAAAACACCACTTAGTACAGCTTAAGTATATACAGTAAAACAAACAAAAAAGGGAATACTCTAAATCTGTGCTGTTTCAAACATATATAAAGATAAGTTTGAAACTAATGATAAACAAGATATTCTAGACCATGCTATCAAAAAGAAAACTCAAGCATCATAATTAATACCAGGGAAATGGAATTTGAGGCAAAAACATCAGTAGGCAAAATACAGCAAATCCAAATTTGCATGTAGTTAATAAGTTAGCCATGTTAATTTGTTCTTTTAGGGATAAGCCATTAACCAATAATATATCAGCCAGCTTTTCTTCTACCAAGTTCTTTCTCTTTCTGAAGCAGGAAACATCAAAGTACAATAGATACTGTTGAAAATCTTCTTGTTAACTCTGTTGTAATCTATATCAACCTCATTTCCCTATCAAAAATTTTGTCAAGCTGGAAAATTGGATTAAGCTAATAGGAATTAGTCCAATGCAGATTCTCAGAAATTCTCTGGTGTTTGAAATTATGCATTCAAATAACATGTGATAGCATTTTGTCAAGGATCCACTCTAACCACAACCATCCATAATGTTCAGAGTTACACTTTCACCTTTGGGAAAGTCAAAACTGATCATCTTGTTTCTCTTTCCACATTTCTACCAATCTCCAAGATCCTGTAACAGTAAAAATAGGTTTCATTCCAAAACTTGGAATGAATTTGTCCAGTTCAAGAAATCTTTTGGAACTTTTAATTTTTAACATTGCAAAACATAATCTTGTGTATTATGATAGATTCAAAGTTAAACAAAATAAAAACTTTTTTCCCTAGTAATGGATATTGAGTTGGAGGATCACAGATAACTTTCTTTCAAACCATTTGGTTTTCTCTTTCTCTTTTCAAACTTTCCTTATTTTTCTTTTATTTGACCTTTTTGCTCTGAAAACATGTATTTACTTTTCAATATTACTATGAGTAATGACGAAGAATTAGGCTCTGAATTCATAATGAACAGCATCAGAGTGCTAGCTCTACCAACTTCATCTCAGGTAAATTTTTCAAGATATCATCCAAGGTTTAAAGCTTTTAAGCTTCAGTAGATTTATATGTATAATAGGGGTCATCTCAATGGAGATAAATTAAGGAAGTATAGGAAAAAATCCTAAGCAGAATGTATGAATCACAGGAAATACTTGAGTGTAATTATTTTCAATATTTCTTTTACAATAATCACAAGAAGATAAATATTTGTGAATTTTTTCTTTATCTAAGACAAGCCCACAGGGTTATACCACAATAACAAACAATACATCTATCCTTAATTCTATCTTTTTTTTGGTGGAGGGGGAAAGGGGGTTTACTGGGATTGAACTTAGGGGCACTCAACCACTGAGCCACATCCCAACCCTATTTTGTATTTTATTTAGAGGCAGGGTCTCACTGAGTCCTTAGCAATCCTCCTGCCTCAGCCTCCTGAGCCCCTGGGATTACAGACATACACCACTACTCCCAGCCTATTCTTAACACTCTCTGGAGCACTTGTTTGCTCTGAACATAACCAAAACCTCTTTTCCAATGGTAAATTGGAAAAGAATTTGCATTCAAATTCATTGAATGCAAAATCATTCCTTTAAATCAATTGTTTTGTGCACAAATTCTATGGAGCCTAAGCAGATCCCAAATGGACTACCTGCTCTTCACTGGACCCAGCATACTCACTGAAAAGGCAGGAACATCCAAGTCAGTTCCATGAGAGCAAGGATCTTGCCCAAGTCATCTAGCAAATGTCAGTAGACTAAAAGGACAAATGATGTATGAATCACTCAAATAGATGAATGGTAGAAATTACAAGTTATTTAAAATAACTTGATATATATATAAAACACATATATGTATGTGTAATATATATATATATATATATATATATATATATATATATATATATATATATATATATATATACACACACACACACACACATTAAATGGCCCCAATTCTTTCTTTATTTAAATTTTTTTTAGTTGTAAAGGGACACCATATCTTTATTTTTATCTTTATGTTGTGCTGAGGATTGAACCTAGTGCTTCACACATTAGGCAAGCACTCCACCACTGAGCCACTACCCCAGCTGTAACTTTGTGTATTTTAATGATAAATATTAAAATAAATACATGATTCAAAAGTCAAACTCTATAAAATAATATGCTGAGACAGTTTTCTTCCATTCTTATTTCCTCTACTCCAATCTCTATTCCGAGGGGAAACCATTCACATGAATATATAAAGTTTCCTCTTTGCTCATAACAAGTACGCGTCTATATTCATATGTCACTTCCTTTCTAAAACAAGTATTAACATACTAAATATAGGACTTCAAACTGTCTTATTCACTTAAAAACATATCTTAGAAACAAATCATATTTTAGGTAAAGACTTCCTCATATTTCATGGCTGTGTAATTGGGTATGCCATAATTTATAACTGCATGCCAGTCATACAAATTGCAAATTTTCTCCAAGGTTGTCATTTAATTTTAACTAGATGTGTTAGTCACCTCTTCATTGCTATAACCAAAATACTCAACAATAATGACTGAAAGGAGCAAATGTTTATTTTGGCTCACAGTTTCAGAGGTTTCAATCTGTGATTATTCAGCTCCAGTGCTTTGGCCTAACTAAGCTGAGGCAGAATATCATGGCAGTAGGGGATAGTGGAGGAGGAAAGCTTCTCAGCTCATGGCAGCCAGAAGCAGAGAGAGATGATGTTTTTACAATATATATATATATATATAGAGAGAGAGAGAGAGAGAGAGAGAGATCCATTTGCTCTTTAGGGCAACAGCTTGGATTTTTGACACATACTGCATTAAATCTGTAGATCACTTTGAGGTATATTGCCATCTTAAAATTATTAAGTCTTAATTCTTTAAGGTTGTGCATCTTTCTGTTTATTTAAGGATTTTTAAATATTTTTACACATTGTTTTGTGGCTTTCAGGATTAAAGTTTTGAACACTTTATTTCTTTCAGTGCTTTGTAAGTGTAATTGTTTTCTTGACATTATTTTTGAGTTGTGCATTCTCAGTATTTGCAAATAAAATAATTTTATATATTATTTAGTCTCTTATATTTCAGAACTCATTTTTTAACTCTAAATTCTTCAGATTTTCTATGTGCAAGATGAGATTGCTCTCAAATAGTTTTATTATTATTTTTTTCTTTCCATTGTGGAATCTGTTTCATTCTTCTCTCTTGCCAAATCATCTTGACTAAAGCCTCCAATGCAATTTTCAGTTGAAGCAGTCATCCTTATCTTGTTCTTGATTTTAAGGGGGAAATATTCAGTATTTTATAATCAAGTATGATTTTAGGTGTGAGTTTTTCATACATGTTCTTTATCAAGTTGAAGAAGTTTTCTTTTATTTCTAGTGTGTTGAATATATATATTCAATTCATACACATGCACACACACACACACACACACTCACACACATATACACTGAGAATTGAATCCAGTGGTGTTTTTTCACTGAGCTATATCCACAGCCCTTTTTATCTTGAGAAAGGGTTGAATTAAATTCCTTAGGCTGACCTCAAACTTCCAATCCTCCTCTTCTGAGTTGCTGGGATTATAGGTATATACCATTGTGCTAGCTCTAGTTTGATGAATATTTTTACATGAAAACCTATTATCTTTGACTAATGCTTTTCCAGTGTCAATTGAAATTACTATATTTTTGCCCCTTCCCCTTTGTTAGTGTTGTGTTTTACATTAACTGATAATTGGAAATTAGTCACTCTTGATGTCCTGCGATAAATCTCACTTGATCGTGGTTTTTTTTTTTTTTAATATGTTGCTGGATTCTACTAATTAGTATTTTGTTGAGATTTTTGTGTCTATGTTTATAAAGGGTATTGGTTTACAGATTTATTTTCTTATGAAGTTTTGGGTATGAGGATAATATTGGCTTTGTAGAATAACTTGGTAGGTGTTCCTTTCTCTTCTATTTTGAGAAATGCTTATAAAAAATTGCTCTTAATTTCTCATTCAATGTTTGTTAGAATTAACTAGGTGTTCCACCTGGCCTGGGATCATATGTATGATCAGAGGGAATTTTTTTTAAATTATTAAATTTTTTTTTGCTTATTATAGATCTATTCAGATTAACTTTTCTCTATTTGAGTCAGTTTTGGTGATTTGTGTATCTTAAGGAAGATGGCCATTTTACCTAATTTCTCCAATGTATTGTCATGTTGCTATTCATAATATCCTCTTACAGTTCTTTTTATTTCTGAAAGGTTGGCAGTTATACTCTTACTTTTTAGTTTGCCATTTTGAGTCTTTTCTCTTATTTTCTTGATCAGACCAGCTTGCAATTTGTCAATTTGCCTTTTTTAATGAACCAGTTTTTGATGTCATTGAATTTCTCTATTTTTTTACCCTATATTTTACTAATTTCCACTATGCTGTTTATTATTGGTAGAGTATTTCTTTCCTCCTGCTATCTTCAGGTTTACTTTTCTCTCCTTTTTCTGGTGCCTTATGATAAAAAATTAGGTCATCTAGTTGAGATGTTTCTCATTTTTTATACACACATTTATGGCTATAAATTTCCATCCAACAATTGTACTTGCTAAGTTTTGCATTTTATGTTTTTATTTTATTCAATTAATTAATCCAAAAATATTTTCTATATTCTTTTGTGATTTTATATTCCACCTATTGCTCTTGGGAATGTTGTTTATGTGACATATTGAAAATTTTCCAAATTTCCCTTTGTTGTGTATTTATAATTTAATTCCATTGTGTTAAACTTTATCATTATATGACTTTTACCTCTCCTTTTAACATAATGTTTCAATACTCTATTTGAATATTTAATATGTTTCATTCTTGTGTTTGTATTGACCTAAGTAACTGATGCTAAGAATTTTCCTATGTCTTTTAAAATATTACCTTATAGATAGTAGAATTTACTGATTTTAGCATTTTAAATTTATTTTAAAATTTTCTCTGTATTTCCTTTTGACCCAATGACATATTTTCAGTGTAAAAAAACAAAAACAGGGCTGGGGATGTGGCTCAAGCGGTAGCGCGCTCGCCTGGCATGAGCAGGGCGCTGGGTTCGATCCTTAGCACCACACAAAAAATTTTAAAAAATAAAGATGTTGTGTCCACCAAAAACTAAAAAAGAAATATAAACAAAAACAAAACATAACTTTTTAAAAAACTTTGTTATTAATGTCAATTTTTCTCACATGTTGATTAAAAAAAGTGAGTTTGCCTTTGCAAGCTAATTCATGATCAGCTTTAATGAATGCCCTCTTATATATTTAAAAATGCATAGTCACTATTATTTGGTGCCAATTTTAATATATAATTATGATATCTACCTTTCTAATTTTGTTTGGTTTTTCTATATCCTCACTTATTTTTGTCCACTAATCTGTATTGGATTGAGAACAGTATGCTAAAAACTCCTAACATCATGCATTACCATGTATTTATTCTTGCATCTCCTGTGGTACCCCTTTTGTTTGTTTCTTTTGGTGATACTTTTAGAGGGAAGCTGCCATGGGATTGTATGCACAGATATCACATTTGATAACTATCAAGTTCTGCATTGCATTTTTAAAAATATTCTTACTTGTTATAGTCATTTTATTATTTTATCTTTATCCACTTTCAATAATAATTTTGTCTTATAAAACAAGGAGGACCAAGGACATCACTTCTTTATATTTCCAATAGAATGTTTTATGATTTTTATTATGAAAGGTATATATATATATTCAATTTGTATTCTGATTATACTCAGATTATTTTCCACAGAAGTCCATGTGGTCTTTGTCTGATAATGTCTACCTTTAAAACAAATTCCACACATAATTGCAATATTGATATCATATGTTTAAATTGCTGAATACTTGTTAATATAGCTGACTCGTACAATCAGCCAGGTAAATCCAAACTGATTATTGCATCAATGCATTACAAATATATATCTCAAGACTCAAAAGCCACAAAAACACTGCCAAGGTCATTCAGTACTGAGATTCAAATGAACTTCTGATCTCACTCTTTGAAATATGGGCATTCCAGTGTAATTACCATCAAAATCATGGTAAGAGTTAGATTGACACTTCAAAAGAAATACTCTAGCTTCTAAAACACTAAGCAAAAAACACGTTAATCCTAATGCTTAAATATAAATCTCAATAAAATAGACTCTTGGTCTCTTATTTTTTAAAGTTTTTATTTATTTATTTATTTATTTATTTTTATTGTTGGTCGTTCAAAACATTACACAGTTCTTAATACATCATCTTTCACAGTTTGATTCAAGTGGGTTATGAACTCCCAACTTTACCCCGTATACAGATTGCTGTTTCACATCAGTTACCCTTCCATTGATTGACATATTGCCTTTTTAGTGTCTGATGTATTCTGCTGTCTGTCCTATTCTCTACTATCCCCCCTCCCCTCCCCTCCCCTCCCCTTTTCTCATCCCTGTTTAATGTAAATCTTCTTCTCAAGCTCTTCGTCCTTACCCTGTCCTTGTTTACTCCCCTTATATCAAAGGGGTCATTTGGTATTTGTTTTTTAACGATTGACTAGCTTCACTTCGCATAATCTGCTCTAATGCCATCCATTTCCCTCCAAATTCTATGATTTTGTCATTCCTTAATGCAGAGTAATACTCCATTGTGTATAAATGCCACATTTTTTTTATCCATTCATCTATTGAAGGGCATCTAGGCTGATTCCATAATCTTGCTATAGTGAATTGTGCTGCTATGAACATCGTTGTAGCAGTGTCTCTGTAACATGCTCTTATTAGGTCTTTAGGGAATAGACCGAGAAGGGGAATAGCTGGGTCAAATGGTGGTTCCATTCCCAGCTTTCCAAGAAATCTCCATACTGCTTTCCAAATTGGCTGTACCAATTTGCAGTCCCACCAGCAATGAACAAGAGTGCCCTTTTCCCCGCATCCTCTCCAGCACTTATTGTTATTTGACTTCCTAATGGCTGCCAATCTTACTGGAGTGAGGTGGTATCTTAGGGTAGTTTTGATTTGCATTTCTCTAACTGCTAGCGATGGTGAGCATTTTTTCATGTACTTATTGATTGATTGTATGTCCTCCTCTGAGAACTGTCTGTTCAGGTCCTTGGCCCATTTATTGATTGGGTTATTTGTTATCTTATTGTCTAATTTTTTGAGTTCTTTGTATATTCTGGTTATTAGGGCTCTATCTGAAGTGTGTGGATTAAAGATTTGTTCCCAGGATGTAGGCTCCCTGTTTATCTCTCTTATTGTTTCTTTTGCTGAGAAAAAACTTTTTAGTTTGAGTAAGTCCCATTTGTTGATTCTAGTTGTTAACTCTTGCGCTATGGGTGTCCTATTGAGGAATTTGGGGCCCGATCCCACAGTATGTAGATCATAACCAACTTTTTCTTCTATCAGATGCCATGTCTCTGATTTAATATCAAGCTCCTTAATCCATTTTGAGTTAACTTTTGTGCATGGCGAGAGATAGGGGTTCAGATTCATTTTGATGCAAATGGATTTCCAGTTTTCCCAGCACCATTTGTTGAAGATGCTATCCTTCCTCCATTGCATGCTTTTAGCCCCTTTATCAAATATAAGATAGTTGTAGTTTTGTGGATTGGTTCTGTGTCCTCTATTCTGTACCATTGGTCCACCCACCTGTTTTGGTACCAGTACCATGCTGTTTTTGTTACTATTGCTCTGTAGTATAGTTTGAAGTCTGGTATCGCTATACCGCCTGATTCACACTTCCTGCTTAGCATTGTTTTTGCTATTCTGGGTCTTTTATTATTCCATATGAATTTCATGATTCTTTTATCTATTTCTACAAGAAATTCCATTGGGATTTTGATTGGCATTGCATTGAACTTATAGAGAACTTTTGGTAATATCGCCATTTTGATGATGTTAGTTCTACCTATCCATAAGCAGGGTATATTTTTCCATCTTCTAAGGTCTTCTTCTATATCTTTCTTTAGGGTTCTATAATTTTCATTATATAAATCTTTCACCTCTTTTGTTAGGTTGATTCCCAAGTATTTTATTTTTTGGGGGGATATTGTGAATGGAGTAGTTGTCCTCATTTCCGTTTCAGAGGATTTGTCACTGATATACAGGAATGCCTTTGATTTATGCGTGTTGATCTTATATCCTGCCACTTTGCTGAATTCATTTATTAGCTCTAATAGCTTCTTTGTGGACCCTTTTGGGTCTGCTAGGTATAGGATCATATCATCTGCAAATAGTGATAATTTAAGTTCTTCTTTTCCTATTTTTATGCCTTTAATTTCTTTCGTCTGTCTAATTGCTCTGGCCAGTTTTTCGAGGACTATGTTGAACAGAAGTGGTGAGAGAGGGCATCCCTGTCTTGTACCAGATCTTAGAGGGAATGCCTTCAATTTTTCTCCATTCAGAATGATGCTGGCCTGTGGCTTATCGTAGATTGCTTTTACAATGTTGAGGTATGTTCCAGTTATCCCTAATTTTTCTAGAGTTTTGAACATAAAGGGATGCTGTACTTTGTCGAATGCTTTTTCTGCATCTATCGAGATGATCATATGGTTCTTATTTTTAAGTCTATTGATGTGGTGAATAACATTTATTGATTTCCGTATATTGAACCAGCCTTGCATCCCAGGGATGAATCCTACTTGATCATGATGTATAATTTTTTTGATATGTATTTGAATCCGATTCGCCAGAATTTTATTGAGGATTTTTGCGTCAAGGTTCATTAGAGATATTGGTCTGTAGTTTTCTTTCTTTGAAGTGTCTTTGTCTGGTTTCGGAATCAGGGTGATGTTGGCCTCGTAGAATGAATTTGGAAGTTCTCCCTCTTTTTCTATTTCCTGAAATAGCTTGAAAAGTATTGGTGTTAGTTCCTCTTTAAAGGTTTTGTAAAACTCTGCTGTATACCCATCCAGTCCTGGGAAAAAGAGGGACATATGACTCTTCAAGAAAAAGGTACAAAGGTCAAAGAGTCTTGCCTAATTTATGGAGATTAAGGGAAAAAAGAAAAAAAACAATCTCATAGAATCAGGAGGAAAAATAAGAAATTATATGATGAAAAGACTGATCATTAAATTAATACATTTGTTTTTATATAAATAAGTATCAACCCCTACATAACATTGTTCACTAGAATCACGATTTGCTAAATGCTATTGGTGATTTTATGAGAACCTTCATTTATTATTTGTGTTCATTCATACATGGTCATCCATATTAGCAATCAGAATGTCAGAGTGAGCTCATTAAATCTATCACTTATATAATGACTGGCATTACTGAGTATCTGTGGTAGAATACTGTCAAAAATTTTTCAGGATTCCACACAAATATTTACTTGTAAATAATTATGTCTTTTCCAACAAACTATCTATGCTAACTATGAATTTACTTATTATATACATAAGTTTTAATAATTTTATATTATTTTCCTTGTTTTTTACTACTTTTTATGCTAATTGATTTTTCCAAGAGAGTAGAGTATAGTACATGTACGTAATAACTGTAACAAGGGCCAGCAATTCATCTGGTTATGTTTATAATCAGCATTTTAAATGATTTGGAATACAGGCTTTGAGGATTATAATAGATGGAGTGGAGAACAATAGCACAGGAGGTAAAGGGTGAAGAATATCATCAATTTGTGGTACACTGGGGAATGAAGATCACAATAAGGTTGAAAACCAATTTCAACAGAAATGAGGAAATAAAGTAGGTGAAATCTCCTTAAAATATTAAATAAACAAGTCATGAAGCCCTAGTATGAGCCAAGTACTGTTCAATAAAGAAATGGATAAAGTTTGCTTCATTTTGTTTTCATTCAATATATGTTGTTCTTTATAAAAAATATATGTGTATATATATCTTAGAACTATGCTGCACATAGGTATTGGCAATACTATGATGAGCCACCCAGGTATAACAGTCTGGCCGAGGACACAGACATTGATCAAGTAATGATAGAAATAGATGAAAAAAATTAGAGCCTTAAGAGACGAAGAAGTATACGAGGCCTAGTGTACATAAAATCAGATGGATTAGTCTGGAGTGCTGTGGGACTCAAGAAAGGTCCCATCATGAGATCTTAACTCTAGAAAGTCTGAAGTAGAGAGTATTTGTTTTGTTTTGTTTTTTTGGTACAGCGGATTGAACTCAGGTGCGTTTAACCACTGAAGCACACCCCCAGTCCTTTTTTTATCTTTTGAGACAGGGCCTACCTAAGTTGCTTAGGGCCTCACTAAGTTGCTGAGGCTGGCTTTGAACTTGTGATCTTTCTGCCTCAGCCTCCTTAGTGGCTGTGTTTACAGACATGCCTGCCACCACGTCCTTCTAGAGTGTTTGGAGGCGCTGAGAAGAAAGAACAGCAAATACAAAACAAAACCTCTGTAATGGAGGGAGAATAGCATAGAACACAACTGAGAGACTAAACCAATTCCAGAATGGCCAATGGACAGACACTAAGGCAAGTCATGGTTAACAAGAGGTCAGCGGAGATAGATAAAGTAGGGCCTAAAGTCCTTGAAGTTCCAGATTGGTCTCCATCCAGCGGTGTGTTGTGTTGGCACCAGCTTGCACTAACTCTGCATGGCCAATCATGCACACATTTTTCCAACTCTACACTCATTGACATCATGTTGCTAGCTTAGAACCTGTCACCATAAGAGTAAGTACACTGTAGAAATTTAACAAATACTTCACACCTCCAGGCTTTTAATATTTCCCACACCCCTTCCTCTCTCTGCTAGCTGGTTGTTCAACAGCAGCACAACACTAACTCCATTTTTCTAACAAGGAAACTCTTGGAATAGTTTAAAGTGGAGATAGATCTCAGAGTATGGGGTATGATTGGCACTATTTGCATTCTGAAACAGATTAAAAACAAACAAACAAAAAATAATACTCTGGGTACAGGGTAGAAAAAGGACCAGAATGAATTAGTGGATTCCAAAGAAAACCAAAGCAATCAACATGCCAGCATAGCCATCATGTAGTGGAAGAGGATGACAGAGTTTGAGACCAAAGAGACTTTCAACATTGTCTTTTGTTCATACTGAATCAAGAACAGTTCCAAACGGCGGTGGGTACAAAGAATGATCATTATTATGGTCTGAAGAGATGAATTAGAATAATTTTAAGTAAATAGGCCAAGTATATACAAGATAAGTGCATCCTCTGCAAAAGCTTAAGTCAGGTACTTGGATGGAAATAAAGTAGATTAGAGTTTAAAGCTTCCAATAGAAATAAAAGTAATTCTGGAAAATGATAGACGGAGCAGAGAATATTGTATAAGTAAATGTATGAACTTCAAAATAAGAGAAGTGTTTAAATTATGTTAAACAAGTAGAAGCCCTGGTTTTGTTCTCTCTTAATCCACAAATGGAGAGGAGTGGCCCTGGAGCATTTGGGAAGCAAAACATGCCATTAAGAAGAAATTGAAAAGGTGGGGGGAATGCTTCAATTCAGAGAAATGTGTGTTGGAAGAAAAATATCAAGGATGTCTCCATGGCAGCTAAGTCCTAGCCAAATTCCCCATTTCACTTTGAAGCAAAGCCTTTCAGAATCTGTCCAGTGCTTGGCACATTTAGAACTGGGAAAAGGGACAACCATTATTGAAAATTGGCTGGGAGGATGTGCAGGTGGAGAGAAGAGAGACAAATGAGCAGCTGAAAAACACTAATGAAGTGTTTGTAATGAGGTGGTAGCTAAGGCTTAAGAAACACTGTCGTACATTTTCCCAGATGGTGACTCCAAGAATGAAAAGTGATTACTTGCACTTCCTTTACCATCCCAGACATTTCTTGCTAGAAGTTTCTTCTGTAAACATATCTAAGTTCCAAGCCTCCATCAACAGGGATTTTCATCGAAATTTAGTCTTGTACTTGACTTGGCAGAATAAGAGACGCCACACATCCTCAGTTAGTGCAGCTTGCAGGGTCCCTGTTTAGCATTTACTCTATTAGAATCACACATTACGCCTGCCCTTTTCCTGAAATTCAGCACGGGCTTCAGACGTTTTGGTACATAAAAATATTGTTTTCCTCAACCTTTTTATAGGAACACTAACTTTTACACCAATAATATTTCAGAAATTTTAACAGCAAATCACGTACATTAAAATTTCTACACTTAAACTATGACTACAAGAGTTATAAAATAAAAGCATTTGTTAACATGTTTTATAATTTTATGTTTGCCTCACAAACTTGGCCTGAAATGCAATTGACTAAGCATAAACTATAGTCGTTCTTCCTTTCTAAATAATGTGGAGGGTAGGAGGATGGAGAGAAAGAGAAAAGAATATGACTATGATTCTGTGGATGACAGCATCAAGATAACCTGTGAAAAATGATGATTTTCATGTTAGACTTTGCCATAATTGTTTTCAAGAGAGGAAAAGAAAGCTATTGCAAAAGGCATATCAAGTTGGGCTATTTCAAAATATTAAGAACAGAAATTATTAATATAAGGCTTATGGAAGAATCTTCTTTAGTAAATTCTAACAGCTTGTGAAAAAGTGAGGGAGGCCTTTCTGGTTTTTGTTCAATATTTTTTGATTCTCCTTTATTCTTCAATAATTGCTTTATTAAGGGGACACTGTAAAAGCTGACCAAACCATATTTATTTATTTATTTATTTATTTACTCATTCATTCACTCTGCAGTGCTGGAAATAGAACCTAGGGCCTTGCACGTGCTAGGTAAGCATTCCATCAGTGACCTTTATCCCAAGTCCTAGCCAAACATACTATTTTTTACTTCTGGGAGGGAGTATGGATAAGCCTAGACTTTATGTATTCTCAAACACCTATTCTACAAAACACCTTATGTACAATAAGAATATGTAATTTGTAAGACTTTTTAATGAGATAATTATTGTTACTTAGGAAAAAATATAATTGTTTTGGAAGGAGAGAACTTCTTTAATGTTGATTTGTTATGGTTAAAATATTAATGCCATTATGAGGGCTAATTTGACATCCTAGACAACCTATAAGACACTATCTGTAAGTGTGTCCATAGAATGTTTCCAGAAGAGATGAGCATTTGAATGTCTAGACTGAGGAAAGCAGATCATCCTCATCAATGTGGTTAGAAGTCATCCAATCTTGGCAAGCCTGTTAGAAAAAAAATAAAAGGCATAGGAAAGGTTAATTCCCATTCATTTTCTCCTACCCATGAACATTAGAACACCTGTTCCTGAACCTTTGGACTGGATCTAAACATACACCATTGACATCCCTGGTTTTCAAGCCTCTGAAGTCAGACTAAATTAGACCAACAGCTTTCCCATTTTTTCAGCTTGGCCATGGAAGATCATGGGACTTTATAGCTTCCATAATCATGTAATCTAACTGCTAGAATAAATCTCAAATCTACATACACACACACACACACACACACACACACACACACACACTGTTTGTTCTGTTTCTCTGAAGAACCCTGGTTAATATAACTATTCTGAAAATATCTCCCTAAAAATTTTTGTAAAAAACTTGATTATGCTCAACAGATTTTATCCACACATGATGGAGACTTTTTTAGGAAAAATGTCCTTGTGGTGTTGAAATGTCATTATAGAGTAAAATTAATAGGATTTTTTTCTTTGGAAATATGATTATATGGTTAATTATTTTAAATCTTTTTTTTCTTTTAAATGGTTTTTATTTTTCTATAATAAGCATTTTTTATGGTTAGATATGAAGTGTCCCCCCAAAACTATGTGTGACACAATGAAAAAAAAAAGCTTAGAGGTAAAATGATTGGGTTATGAGACCCTTAACTTAATCAGTGCATTATTCCATTGACATGGATTAATTGGGTGCTAACTGTAAACAGGTAGGGTATAGATGCAGAAGAGCATGATTTTAGGCTTATATTTTTTTCCCTGGTGAACTGAGCTCTCTCTGTTTTCTGATTACCATGTCCTGAGCTGCTTTCCTCCTCCACACCCTTCTGCCATGGTATTCTGCCTCACTCAGCCCCAGAGCAATGATGTCCGTGTCTATAGACTGAGACTTTTGAAATTATGAATGCCAAATAAAATTTTCCATCTCTAAAATTGTTTTTCTCAGGTCTTTAGGTCACAGAGGCAAAAGAGCTGATTAGAACACAATTCCTAGTTTTTTCAGAAAACACAAACATACAATAATTTAACTAGGTATTTAAGAGTCTTTGCCAAGTACTTCATATTGTTTTCTGAAACCACGCTTATTATTAAGTCTATGGCTTCTTCCCCATAGCCTTAATTCAAATAACCAAAATCAGCAATTATGTTACTCCCGTGTCTTAGTATAGTCTCCCACCTAAATATTCTGAACCTTTGGATCTTTGCAGATATTAGTGTTTATCAACCATTCTCAATCATAGTAAACATTCTGGGAACATACTAAATTGTAGATTCTTGGGCCCAGCCATGAAATATGGAGGAGAAGCCCTGACTATTTGCTCAAAAATTACCTTTTATACTAATCTTTATATCAAATTAATTTGAAAATACCGTCTTAAACAATGTTCTATACTCAAACCAATATTTTCCTTGCCTATCACCTCTTCCAATTGGAATCTTTTAATATCTTACTTCGGTTTTATTCTCATTTCACTTGAATTCTTAGAAATACAGGAACTAGCAAGGCACAATGGCCCAGGGCCAAGGCAGGAGAATCGCAAGTTCAAAGCCAGCCTCGGCAATTTAGCAAGGCCCTAAGCAACTTAGTGAGATCCTCTTTCAAAATAAAAAATTAAAAAGGGCCAGGGATGTGGCTCAGTGGTTAAGCAAACCTGGGATGAATCCCTGGTACAAAAAAAAAAAAAAACAGGAACTCATACAGGTGCATTTTTATTGAGCAGTGAGTAGTGGCAAGTATCATCAAGTTAACTGACTAACCTTCGGGCAGCGAAGGTAGGGGTGGGGTACAGTAGGGCCAAGTGAAGGGAAAGAAATTCTCACCAGGCTCCAAAATTTTTATTCATTTATTTATTTTTGAGTGGAGGGTACTAGGGATTGAACTCAGGGGAACTCAACCACTGATCCACATCCCCAACCCTATTTTGTATTTTATTTAGCACAGGGTCTCACTGAGTTCTTAGTGCCTTAATTTCACTGAGGCTGACTTTGAACTCAAAATCCTGTTGTCTCAGCTTCCAAGCCACTGGGTTTACAGGCAAGCACCACCAGAACCGGGTAAAATTTTCATTATTTAGGCTACCTGTTTAGGCTACTGATTTCATTGTTTGGGCTACTGATCTTTCTGCCTTGTGGTGATATAGAGTATTGTCTGATCTCGGAAGCTTCCTTCCATAAAACTCATCAATTTTTTTTTTCACTTTACTCTCTGTTTTGTCCTCTGAATTTGTTTTTTAACATGAATACAATCATCTGATCCTGGTTTATGAGTTCCCTCCCTTTATTTTTATTTCTTGAAAGATTGTATTTGAAACTCCTGACTCTCAAAATCCCTCTTTAAAAGTGAATATTCCAAATACTTTTGCTGAAAGATTGAAGTCATCTATTCTGGACAGAGAGACAGTCAACAATGACTTGGCTCCAGCGGGAGATACCCTGGAGAATCCAGTTGCTCATCTTGGCCTGATCCTTTGAATTCCTGCATGAGTCTACAATGAAACTCATTTAAACTAATTTCTTACAATTAGGGAGAGATAGCTTATTTTTTAATTGTGTTTTATTAGGGTAAATTAGAGTACAATTTCAAGTAACAAAATGAGTAGGCTGTGCACCCTCATTCTCATAGTAGCAAGAAGTCATGGCACTTAACAGTGTGTGTCAGGGGTGACACTAGATGTACTATACTCCAAACCAACTGTTATGCAAACTGTTCCGTAGGCACACTAATAGCTATGTTGATTTTGCATAAATATGGCTTGTTGTGGAACAAATATTGTGTTCATTGATAACTACTTAGAGATTAATATTATAAACTTTATAGGATTGTCTAGTGGACTGGAGAGTCAACTGGTCCTTTGTTCAGAAATAGCTCTGCTATTTCCTAGCTGTTTAGCCATTGGGGTAGGGAAAATAACTTTTTCAAGCCTGAGGATTAAATAGGATTCTGTACAGATGGACTTACCTTGGTCCATATAAGTATCACACAGATTACTATAACCAATATGATTGTGATCCCCTGTATAGTGCCTTATATATCTGTATGCTATTGCTTAATTTTTATATACTAAAGTATAATATTTAATTTAAAAGTGTATAATTTGGTGCTTCATAAGTAGAAAATAATCACCTGTTTCCTGGGTGAAAAAAGTAATAATTAAGGAAGGTATAAATTCAAAATGAATGCATGTTTAATTAATTTTAGTCAAACCTAGGTATCCATGGTTGTGATAGGTTTAGTTGTTTTTGATGAAAAGTGAATGGCAATTTAATACTTAATTTTAAAATAGGTCAACCCCCTGTCCTCTTTGAGGTTCCTTTTAGTGCTTGCATGTTTCATTTGCAAGAGACTTTTTTTTCCCCAAGATTTGGAAACATTTTTTCAAAATCCATAGTAGGATCTGACACTCTAATGAATCCTAATGGTACATCCAACAAGTTATCAATAGTTATGGGAACATTGGAGGACAAAATTGTCTACATACATGTACTCTTTGGGTTTGTAATTCCTGGGTGATTATTTTATTTCAAGCTGAGATTGGTAAACCTTGCCTTAGCTTCCATCTTACTCTATACTCTGAATCATTTCTTTTTTCCCTTGAAGATTGTCAAAAATCAAGAAACCAAATGTTGGGAACTTGTGAAGTTAGTAGTGGTGCAAAATGGATGTTGTCTATATCTTAATTTTGTGCAGGATCAATAACAGATCTCTTGCTAGTAACTACATAAATGCTTTGCATCTGAGCATCACTTCCCCCTACTTCTTAAACCCCCTTGCACTAGAGAGACCACATTATTCCCTTGCATATTATTTCAATTTCTGTAGACCTAGGATTTGCAATCTTTCCTTCATTTGATCTTTTCCAACCATTAGAGTATTTATTCCCTCTCCTACTTGGCAACCACACTATTTTTTCCTATGTTGACACCCTCCTTACATGTCTCATCTGTGAGGTTTGAGTTCCTGAGTTTATCTCCTCTTCCATGTGCAACATGGATAAGAATTGTGTCTCTCCATACTAGTTTTCCAAACATTCATAGTGTGTCTAACATATTCCAAGATCATTCTGTGTAAGAAATCACAGAACAGAATAAGTCCAACAAGCTCTCTACTGTCAGGGTGTGGATAAGATTCTAATAATTTAAAGAAGCAACAGTCAGACAAACCTCAAGTGAGAGGCAAGGACTAGGGACAAATGTTACAGAAAGTTCAAAGTTTTGTATGAATGTTGTTAATAAGTAACTTAGTTTTGTTGTTGTTATTATTGGTGGTGGTGGTTTGTTTTTCTTTATGGTTCTAGGTTTAGAACCCAGGGCTTCACACTTGCTGGGCTCCACCACCAGGCTACATTCCCCAGTCCCTGTAACTTTTAAATTAAAAACCAAAGTTAAAATATGACTTGATCCATGTTATTTAGAAATAAAAGAAATAGCATCTACTTGTCAATTCTTTTATGTCTGTACTTTGGATAATAATCTAAGATAATGTGAACTATTCTTAGAGAATACAAACTATTCTCTTTCTTTAATATTTCTGTAAATGTGTTACATATAATAACTCATTATATATTATTATATATTACACATGTAGGTATATATCAGCCAAGCACCGTAAATATAATCCAACCTACCAAGAATATAAATGTTATCACATCTCTTTTCACACAGAAATAAACCCTTTCCTTTTCCATGCCCTCAGAGATATTGGCAATTTGTGATGAAAAGATCTAAACATTTCTTCACCACAGTTGAGATCAGGGAGAAGATATGGACGACTCTTCCACTCACTCCTGAGTCTGGTCCTTTTCCCTTATTTTCCCATGCACCGCCTTCGTGCTGAGGTGATGCTGGGAACCTCTGCCCACCTGCACCTTTCCTCCTTCACACATAGATGTGTGGGATGCTGAATCACATGAGTTACCACCAAGAGACAAATGTCCAGGAGCGGGGTGATCCACTCCTTGTCCATGGGGGTTATCTATCTCACTGTGCAAAGAGGGAAAGCCTCAAGTTCATTGCTGTCTTCACTTCCTCCAGTGATTTGGGTCCAGCATTATTTAGATACATCCAGCCATATCACAATGCCTCAGAGGGAAGATAAAGAGGTCTATTTCTCATGATTCTGCATGTCTCCTTGTGTTTATGTTGACTTAACATCTCAGGAGATCAAATGGATAAGTTTACAGTAAACACATTTCCATTTTTATCAATCAAACAGTTTTCTTGAGAAGATCTGCTTAAGAAGATAGTTTCATATTCTTCATGACAGGCTCTGGTATGTCTCTAAATGTATTTTGCAACACGCCTCTCCTATTTGCTTCAGCAATTTTTTTGCCAAACAAAATAAACTGAAAAATGGTAAATAACTTCCATGTGTCTGGTGCTCCCCAAATTCCACTAATCCAAAGAGTAGACTTTTAAACCAATCTTCTCACGAGAATAACTTGCACATCAGGGAAAGAGGCCACTAGAACATTCTGCTGAGCTAACCTCCTGGTTAATCAAAACAGTTTATTCTTGGAGGATTTATCTTCACTGTGTCTATCAATAGTAAACCAAATGTTTATATAATGCAAACTTTGACCAAGCTCATCTCACACTGTTATGATTTAGATGTGAGGTTTCCCAGAAAGAAAAGTTCACATGTGAAACAATGCAAGAAGTTCAAAGGACAAATGATTGGGTTTCGAGAGTCTTAATCCAATCAGTGAATTAATCCCCTGACAAGGATTAACTGAGTGGTCACTGGAGTGGTAGGTTGTGGATGGAGAAGGTGGGAATTAAGGGCATGGCTGTCGGGTATATATTTGTATATGGCAAGTGTAGACCTCTCTGTCTCTCTCTCTGCTTTCTGATCACCATGTGAGCTGCTTCCCTTGATCACTCTCTTGCCATGATGTTTCTGAGGAATGAATCTGGCCTTCTATGGACTAAGACCTCTGAAACTGTGAGCTCTCTAATAAACTTTTCCTCCTCTACAGTTGTGCTGGTCAGGTCCTCTAAGCACAGCAGTGAGAAAGCTGGCTAAAATACATGCAAACAAGGAAAGGTCCACCTTTAAGTCCTCCAACAAAACCTCATGGTTATTCACCATCTCTTTACCCTGTGAGCAACTCCTAAGCCTCTGTCTAGGGGAAGCTCTTTCTCACTACAGAAATAAACTGCACTTAGCTTGATCAATATATTATGCTAATGTTTTATATGGGAGTAATCAATAAATTTATCTTTGGGGTCGGATGAATTTAGTAGTATAAGCAAACTCTTCAAAGCTGATAACAAATAATAACATTCAGCTGATTTTGGACATTCTAAAATGTGAATCCAAAATTTTAAGAATAGGAGGTGAAATCCATGGTGACTCTACACACAGAACACTGTACTGCAGCCCAAATCTCTCATATTGTCCCATATTTCTGTGAGTCTATCTTGTTTTCTGACAGCAGATAAAAAGAAATTATGGGAACTCAGGAAAGATTTTACAAAAGTGCTTTCTAAATACTCGTATCTATGCAACTTTCCTGAAGCAGAATAAATGTGGCAGAGTGTACAAAGCTTCCCTTTTATGTTAAAGGAAAATTTACCAAGAGCAGGAAAATGGCCCCATAATCCTTTCCTGACCTAAAACTGATTAGGTGTGTGCAGTTGGTGAATAGTGACCATTCATTGAATTAGCAGATCTGACCAGTACACTAAACTCTTTTCCATTAGATTTTGAAGACATTAAGAAAAATAGCTTGACAACTTCTAGCTTATTATTTATTTGTAGTAACCTGTGGTTCTTTGTATATATTCTGATGTTATAAATAAATGCCACAGCAACATCAATTTCCCTCTTGCTATCTCAACTCTTCTAGTATTTGATCCTTTTGTTCTCCTGGAGGTTTATTGTTTCTCTGGATAAACAAAGATGCATTTGTATTTTGTGTGTGTGTGTGTGTGTGTGTGTGTGTGTGTGTGTGTGTGTGTTTTCTCCCTAACAAGCCACAAGCTTATGTTTTCCAAGTCTGAAAAATCTGCACTGGGGTTGTCATTGTAAATAAGAATAAGTAGCTTTCTTGTTTGTTTGTTTTTGTTTTAAAATTTCTCCTTATGTTAGGTAAACTAGTTCCATGTTCAGTTCTGTCTTTAAAAACAAATGTATTTCCTCTGGTATCTTTTTGAGGAGTGTTCCTTGCTTGCCAAAAATTAAATTATTTTTATTTGTCTTCTATCAACTCTGGAAAAATAAAATAATCTGAGGGTGGAGACAAGCAAAAATATACTGTTCATAGCCTACTGATTTAATATTTTATCCTTTAGTAAATTGGTAGAAATATTTGGACTTATTAATGTTATATATTGATCAGTTTACATGAGTGGTATGTTTTGTTGTTTTGCTAGAATAATATTATGGTCTCAAAATCTGTTACTAGGAATTCACAGTTTCTACCATCTGCTCTGTCTTCTGCTTATAAAAACATAATCAAGGGTGGTTGTGTGTGTTTGTCCCTGTGGCTGGGTGTATATGTGTCTGTAGGTTTAATTCTAGAAGCAGAAAGGAAGATGAAGTTAAAGGGTCTATTCTAAAATTTTGTAAATCAATACCAAACAAATGAAATGAAGAAAACTCAACATCATTTTCACACACATTCAGTATCATTTTACTGAACCTACTCTGAAATGATATTCAAAGGAAAAAGTTTCAGAGTTGGAATATCAATTCTTCCTCACTTGTTAATTTTAAATCTTGGAACTTTATTCCATGTATATAGCACGATGTTTCTTTTAGTATCATCCTTAATAAAATCCGAATTTATAAAACTCTAATATATCTAGGGATACCTCAAGAGTTGTGTTATATTCTACCCATAGTATCATGTCACTTCATGCTCCCAACTTCTGCTATGTTCAATCTTAGTCCATGTTCTGGTATTTTTGTCTGAGCTGTGACAAATTTGCCTGAAGAAATAAAATTTTGCTATCTATACCTCTTTTGTTTACAAACCTTCCTTTTGATTTACATTGAGTACTCAAGGGCAATATATCAATATTGTCGCCAATTTTCTTGAATTAAGCAATTTCGATTTTTTTAATATAATAGATATCTATGTTTACCTCCTTAGGCAATTTTTTTGCATGTTAATATTTACATGTATACAAGTATTAATTCTTGCTGTGATATATGAAGCAGAATCTGAAGAAACATTAAAAACCTAGATATTTGCAATACATAATTGTCCATAAATAGATTCTCACTTGCCTTTGTAGCTGATAACTGATGATACATTGTTGAACAATGATAACCTTTTCATTCTGCTTTCATCCAAACACAACAATGATTATTGCTAAAGTAATTATGCCTATAGATTGCTTGGTGTTCATTTATTCCACCAGTAATGGGGATAGGATCCAGGGGTTCCATATGATAGGCAAGCACTCTACCACTAAGCTACATCTCCAGCCCTTTGGTGTTCATATTAAGCATTATTTGTTTGACACTTTTTCTTTTTCAATTTGAGGAGAAATTGGAAATAGAAGGACTAATTAAAATTTATGTTGTATACCTCTATATGTCACAGGTACTATACTTCATGTATCTTAAATATTTTAACCTAGAAGACTGACTTCTATGACAGTTGTTATCATTATTATTTACAAATAAGGACAGATTAAAATAAATAAATAAATGTCTGCCTGTCAAAAGCTAATTGGTTTTACATCCAGAATTTGAGCTAAGATCAAATTCTATTCCTTGACTCTCCTTCTTTCCACTACAGCAACATGATCCCGTCTATGATTTTTTTAAATGATACTTTTTGCCAGAGGAGTTTAGGAAGAATGATTATCATGTTAATATATCTATTTTTTTCTAAATATCTAAATGAAAAATAGCCTTCAAACTTGGGCAGAGAAACGTTGATGCATCATGATGATGTGTTGTTAAATTCAGAGAAAAAAATTCTAAGTATCACTCCTAAGTATGTGAGCCCTGCCCTGCTCCAAAACAGGATCTTTATTCATTGAATGCTTATTAGAAGATCAATAAAGCTACATATATGTACTTTTTGGGTCCTAAGACTTGACCACCATATAAGACTGTGTAGCTAATACTCAGCAGATTGCTTAAGTGCATTACACAAGGCTCTTCTGCTGGGAAGGTCACAGCCTCAGTCCTCCATCTGAGACTCATTGTACCCTGTAACTTATTCTCCATAGAGACCAAAGACATGAAATCTAAGTAGAATAAACAAGAAACAGAACATTTAGCCAAGAAGGAACTTCTGGGGAAATTTGTGGGAATGGGGTAAATGGGAACCACTGTGACACAAGAATGTTCTTGGATCACATCTCTTTGATTAGAGAAAGATTCCTAAATTGAGCTGCCAAAAAGAAAAGAACTAAGTCAAGCAATATGTGGTTTGTGAAGAAATTCTAAGATAAGCTTCTGTAATGAAAATGGTAAACATTCGGAACTTAGGATTTGTTTGTTATTTCTTGTTATTTTTTTTCCCACTTTGTGAGTGCATTATAATGACACACAACAGTGGAGTTCATTGTGACATCTTCGTGCATGCACCTAACATAATTTGCATACCTTAGGTGTTTTATACCCATCAACTGGTTGGAAGTATGTCAGGTCCATCTTAAGCTACCACCTGATCATTTTTAGAGAGATTTAAAGAAACTGCTCAAAAAATTTTCCAACTGGCAGCTGCTCAACAATTGCTATGAAGAACATGGCCTTTTCTCTGACTGGCCAAGTGGTGTATGAGGCTCCTGGGGGATGTTGAGAATTTCTAATTGCCCTCATTGTGAACTGTGCTCTAGAATCTGCCAATTGGCTAACTCCATAGTCTCAGCATCCATTCGGAAGACAACTTTGGACACTATACTGATAACAGTTAGCTTCTCATTTGTTTTCACAATGAATTAGGGGAATTAGGGAATTTCTAAGAAGGGAGAGAAGGCTGCTAAAGCCTCACCTTGATGAAAGATGAATTATAGTTCAAAATTGTGTCTCAGAGCCAAAATAGGCTCCGATTCTGTAGCAAGCTGCATATATAATTAAACTAGTTGTTCATAAACAAATTTGGAACAATTATATTTGCTGGGTACCCCTGGCCTTGATTTTTAGCTCATTTTTCTTCTTAGCCATATAGGTCTATTTTGGATAGTTAGAAGTGTTAGAAGATTGTCTGGGGCTCTTGGAAAATCGCTTACCTCCCTTGTACTTAGTTCCTTTTTTTTTTTTTTTTTGGTAGGCTGAGGAAATTAAAATCTATGATGTCTACATTTCCTCCAGTTCTGTGGCTTGCTTTATGATTGTATAAGCTGAAAAAAAATTAAATCATTATATGTCTTCCTATTTGGACTGGCTATAAAGATGTGGGAAAATTAACACTCTTTGTTTATTTATTTGTTTGTTTTCCTAAGTTGTCATCATGCTTTACAGATAGTAGAAACACAATGGCTATATTTTTGGATTTGAATTGAATGTCATTTTCTTGGAAAGTAACTTTAATTGGAAATCCATTACATTCAATGAAGCCTGGGCTAAGAGCCAGAGGATCTTCCCATTATCTTTTCAGTCTCTCTCTCTCTCTCTCTCTCTCTCTCTCTCTCTCTCTCTCTCTCTCTCTCTCTCTCTCTCTCTCACACACACACACACACACACACATGCATATGCACACTTCTAAATATTCTCTATGGTTCTTCATACTTATCCCTTGTTCAAAATCCCCGATTATGTCAACCTGGCAAGACTTTGCCTATCTCTCCAAATATTCTTTATTCCAGAATTACTTACTTCATTCTCTTCTCCCAGTCCAAATTAATTTACTCAAGAACTAAAGGGAAATAATCTCATTCAACTAATCAATTGCATACAATAAGTGTCAGTCCTTAATCTCCCATACATATTTAATTCAAGAGAGAAAGCTTATTAACTTCAGTGAATGTGTGTGATTGGTGACAATTCTGCTATGTAGCAAGGTGGATGGACAGACATCTTAGACTATGGTAAAACTTGGAGGCAGGTTGGGTGACCAGGTTCAGTGTCATCTGCATTAATATGATCCTACTCCCACTGTATTTCCAGATCCTTCTCTCTGTGAATCCACGGAATCAAACAGTGCCCATAGTTTCACTACATTTTTCAAATTCAAAGTGAAAGTTACTGTGTTAGAATGACATCACCTAGGTGGGAAATTTTTTTAAGTAATTATTTTCACCAGTCATTTTTTGTAAATGTGAAGAAGCTCATTATTTAAGAAAGAATCTCTATAAAACATAATTATTTTCATAAAGCAGAGAGATCATTTTAAATGTTTTATCATATTTCAGTGCAGTGAAGTTTTGAAGTATTTCATGTTTTTGTACAATAGAGCTATACGTCAGGATAAAAGATTGATAATGTGAAAACAGGAGCATTAATATTCAGTGAAATAAAACAAAATAATTCTGAATTACAAAGATTATTTAAATTATAAGCAAAATCTCCTTAGAAATATGACAGCACAAATAAAACTAAAGCATTAGACATCTGCAACTTAAATTATTAAAAATCGCATATAAAGTAAAATGAGATTTAAATACACCAAGGATGGCATATGGAACATTTAAAGCGCTAAAGAAAAATGAAGCATTTTACATTGGTGCTACTTTATGGGATACAATCCAAAGTGCAGTATTACCACCTGATCTATTTTAAAAATCCACAGATCCCTGGTATAACAGGAATGAGTCAAAGTTTTAAAAAGTCATAGTATATGTCATCGTGATGAAAAAAAAGTGGTTGTAGGTAATTGTTTTAAATTTAAATAGATTTCTTTATTCGAGAGTGCTTTGATATTGGATAGATCGACTGAAATTCAAATCCCGAACATTGATTTCAAGTCATCACATCCCCACTAAAGGTCAAAGTTTAAAGTCATCTAAACATCTTACACCTCTTTTTTCTCATCTGTAAAATAAGAAAATTGGTCAGGGTGATGAACAAAATGTGTGCTTTTACAAAATGTTGCTGATAACTACATCACTTTTAGATGACTTAGAAGAACATGTTATTTGATAATAGATGTGGACACTAAATTGTTGGAAATCATTTCAAACTAGGAAAAATGATTCAGAATTTAAACCTCAAAGTTTAATTCGTATTTCTGATTTTCTGTGGAAGATTTTTAGTAGTCAACTTTATGATTAGAGCCTGGTACACAGTGGCACCAACCTTTTATCCCAGCTACTCAGGAGGTGGAAGCAGGAAGATTGCAAGTTCAAGGCCAGCTTCAGCAATTTTGTGACATCCTGTCTTAAAATGAAAAACATGAAAAAAGAGATGGGAGTGAATCTTGGGGATAGAGCACTTGTCTACATAAGAAACCTTACAATTAATACATTAAAATGTATTAGAAATATTTACAATAATCCCAACTCTCCAGATTAGAGTTTTCTGGGAAACTAGTTTAGGAATTCAGATATTCTGATTTGGCAGGTCTTTAGAGAAGCTAAGACATTTGCATTTTAGCAATTCTCCTCAGATATTCAGAATCAGATAATGAACATATGGACAAAACTTTGACAAACATCCTTCTAAGTCATTGCTATGTCAGCACCTACATAAATTTATAAAAGGAGGACAGTGAATGATTATGGAACCATCACTTGCATGGAATTTTGTTTTAATGTCTGGCTGTACCAATATTTACCTCCTCTGAATCTGAAAACATCAAAGCCTTGTGATGAGTCCAACAAAAGAAAATGGTAGCCACCATTTCTGAACTTGTCTCACTTATCTTACCTAACATCTAGATTTTCAGAAGCATTTTTTAAAACTTATGAATGTTTAGTTTTCTCTCACCTAGTTTCTGAACCCACCCGTATACTAGACAAACCCAATATTTTTTTTAAACAAATTTTGAGGAAAAGAATCAGGAATCTAGAGTGAATCTTAGCTCTAAGATAAGGGGCATAAATATGTATCAATAAAATATGTGCTGACACTCACTTGAATTCAGGATTGTCAATCTCTCTTGAATTTGAACAGGGACACCCATCAATGACAGCTGCAGAACAAACTCAAAGGTTTCTCTACAAAAGAGTAGTAGATATGGTGAACAGCTCAAGGCAGTAGGATCAAGCAGACCATCCAACAGTTATGTTATGGAGTATTCTAACAATGAGAAACATACTGGATGACTCCTAGGGCAAGCCAAATTCTAAGTTGAATCATCAAGTTTACCTCCACTTTATGCACATACATGTTTATTGTTATTCAAGCAACACTAACTGAAGTGCTACTATGAAGAAATTTGAAGGTGAAATTTAACTCCCAAAGAAACTGACTTTAACAGAATATTTCCCTGGAGGAACCTGATCTAATCAAGTGAGCTCTTAATAGGCAAGCGCCCAGGGATTTAACATGGATGAAGATGACCCCATGTTAAAGAAAGCAGGTGGGTTCAAGCAGCTAAGACCGTCTCTGACTGATTGTCCATAAGGAAATGGGTATTTTAGTACTACAATTAAAATGAACTGAATTCTGTCAAAATCTGAATGAGCTTAAAATAGACTTGTCCTCGCTGGCTAAGTATACTGAGTATTAAATGATTTAATTCTTGCAAGAGATTCAGAATAATTACCTTGCACATAATAAGTGTTTGCTAAAACTAAGTACTGCAATTACAAAATACAGTGCCCACTTTTAGTAATCTCACCATGTAATACTGGAGTATGTATGCATGGCATTGATGAAGAATCATGATCTCTGATCTGGAGGTCAGGCTTGCAATTTGAGAGCACTAGTTTGAGTGCACCATATCAGGTTGTAGACTTCAAAGTAAAATTATAACAAAAAAAGAATACAAAAACCCTCTAGAGCTAAATCAGACAAATGAAACCTGGCAAACAGTTGGCCAAAAGCTCTCTTCCCAGGGCTTTCTATGTGCCATTTTTTTTCTCCTAACTCCATTCCAATCCCCACTTCCAGCCCTCTGCATTGACTAACACCTACCTGCATTCATGACTCAGTTTGGATATCACTTTTAGAAAGTCTTTGCTCATCATTTGCCCCTACATATTAGGATGATTCTTCACTATGTTCTTGCTACAACATGAATTTCTCCATCAGAGCATAAATTGCATGGTGCAATTTATAGTCTCATCTTAACTAGCAGAAAAATTCTTGTGAAAATGATTAGGTTGTCTTGTTTTTTGCTTACCAGTGTCTTGTGAGGGTCAGGCACATAGTAGATGTTCAATAAATCTTTGTTGAATTATGCATTACGGAGTACAGGAGTAAACAAATGACCACATTAAAAATGAGCTGTACATTCTCAATTTTTGTAGCTATCTTAAGATATTGCATATCTCAGAATTCCCATTCATCAGAGTAAATCTTTCATAATGTTGTTTCCCTCCATGTGTCTGGCATGCCATCATTAGCTTTTCTAGTCTCTGCAAAGCTTCAGAAATATCGATTACACTGGAGTGGGTCATGCCTGTGATCCCAGTAGCTCAGAAGGATCACAAGTTCAAAGTCAGCTTTAGCAACTTAGAAAGGCCCTAAGCAACTTAGTGAGACTCAGTCTCAATTTTTTTCTTTTTTTTTTAATGGCTGAGGATATGTCTCTGGGCTCAATCCCTGGTACCAAAGTACACATCAATTACATCGAAGGCGGAGAAAGTGTTGAGAGTATTGGGTGGGGGAATGGAACTTTATGGTGTTAGTGAAATGAAGGATAAAATTTGTTGAGCAACAGTATTAAATTGAAGACAAGAAAAAAAATAAAATAAAATAAAACAGACCCAAGGACACAAGCTCCTGCAAGTCTTCAGAAGCACATTTCAATTCTAAGTCAAGTACCTTAATTTCTTCTCCTATGCATTCATCCCTTGAGAAGCTGGCCATTTTCCATTGAGGATCTGAGTCCCCATTCAAGTCTCAGAGGAGCTTCACTTCTAAGAATCACCCATCAAATTATTCTTTCTGTTTTTGTTTGTTTGTATTGAGTAGCATTTCTGGCTTTCTTTATATTTAATTTAAAACAAAGGATATGTCATTTTAGAACTAGAAACAGAGGCTGACTATTCTAAATGAATATATTCCAAAAGAGAGAGGGAAAAACAAATGAAGGTACAGAATGATAAAGCATTTCACTGAAGTCCATGCCAAAGTCAGATGTAAATTCACATGTAGAAAATACCCCTGCCTATGAGTTTAGACACAAAACAATCATGTAAAGTATTAGTGTGAAAGAGACATTGGCTTTTACTGTATTTAATTCTGCTCATGAAAGACCAATAGCTCTCCTGCTAACACATCGTGAACTTAGGTCCTTTATTCATGGAGATTTCTTAGATGACTCTACCAGCCAGCTATGAAAGTTTGCCAAATAAATTGCCTCAGATACAGGTGGATAAAGCAATGCAAGCATCAGTTTTTGAAAACAAAAATGTGATGACATTGCATGTAATAAGCTTGAGCCTATATCACTCACCCTAAGGAAGATGGGACTTTTTTAGATTTCTAACAGAGCATTCAACATCAGGATTGTTATGTCTGAATTTTGTTCAAAGGATTTTGCTTGGCTTCCCTCTGCACATGAGCTGCCTGTGAAGTAAGAAGCTGGGCTGTTTTACCAACTTGCTTTTGATTAACTTTTTTTCTGGTATAAAGTGCCAGATCTCTGCTTACCAATCACATATTTTTTTTTGTTCATACCTTTTTCCTATTGTTAACCATTATATTCATCCTTTCAATTTTATAGGGCATACCAATTATTCGGTAGGAAAATAATTCTCATCCTTATTTTACCTTGTAGGTAACGTGAAAGAAATCCAAGTATGTAGAAAACTAGCAGCATCCCATCTAATGCTGTTGGAAGAGTGAATTTCCAGTTTCCTGATTTCTAAAAGATGTATGCATATGTGTGTGATTCATCTAATTAACCGTATTTTAAGAACACATCATTGTCAAGATTTTCTGGATTTGAATTTCCCAGGTCATCCTGACATGGGGTTTCTTTCTGTCCTAAATCTTTGTCAGGAAAGAGAGGGAAAAAAATGGCAATAAAAATAAAATTTAGAAAGTAGGTCTTTTGGTAGTAGGAGGTTTAAAAAGGATTAAAAGATTTTTATTGGAATCTCTATTCATTAGCTGCATTAGGGGAAGACACTAAAAAAATCGATGTTTGACTTTTACTTTAACCTTAAAATGTCATTAAATTCCACACATGAAAAGGTTGATGCAAACACCCCTTTGACTTAATTGACAACACTTCCATTCTCTGTAGCATTTTGTAAGAGAGAAAGCCTATGTGAAAAGGTGTAGGAAAGGTCAAAATGCAACCTGAAATATTTATTGTTTAGATGGGAGGTCTTTATGAGTGCAGACAGATTTAATAATTAATTTTTCCACTTTTCTCTATACAACTCATCATTATTTTCACAGGACATCGGGATGAAATCTTTTCTGGAAAAACCTGCATAATTCATGTTTGGGCCTCAAAATGCTGTCCTGTCATTGATGGCTACTCCATGACCTTTCACCTGTTCTCACCATGCTGCCAACCAGAAAGATGTGAGGGTTTTTGTTTTGTTTTTGTTCTTAATGTGTTTCCTCATTGTGATTGTTCATCCTTATTATCTTCCAATGCACTAAATAATGCAGAAGAGAAAGCTCACTTTGGACAGAGTATTGACAAAAATCAGTCACATTCCCATGCTTACTGAAGGATACAACTTAATCCCTGTAGTTGTGGAAAAAATAAATCCAACTCATAGAGGTGTCTACTAAAAAAGTATCCCATGTTCCACTTCCCACCGATGACATACAACTGGTGCTAAGCCAATAGCCATTAAGCTTTTCAAATTAGTTATGAAGCTTCATCTTCATAGCACTAGTTCCTTAGGCAATATTTAAATTTCAATGGGACATTTTGGAACTCTAACTCAGAAAGGTTTGTTGGCAACATATTGCAAGGACATATTTATATTCTAAAAATACACTTCCCTATTTTTGTTAGAATGTCAGAAGATAGACTATGATACTGAGTTCCCTTTTAGATGTGCTAAAAGCTAAATTTTGCCATTTACCAAATCTGCAAATATCCTGTGGAATTGTAGTTGGCATTTGTAGCAGCAGTTTTCCACTTGCCAAATTCGTGCATATGTAAGACATTTTATAACATATTAGGAATGCATGGATAAAAGAAGACAGATTTCTCCGAAGTCTGTGGTGCTTGCTGGGGTAGAGAAGCCTTGAAATGTAAGATGGGGGTGGGGGTGGGAATTATGAGGTCTGCCATCAGGTAGTTATGACTTCAAAACCCATTTCGTATTTTTGTAAACCTTGCCAAATTACTTAGTCTTTCTGAACTTTGATTTTTCTCACCTGTATAAAAGTAGAAGTGTCCTCCTCAAGAATGAGGATAAGAAATGATTTTATGACTTACAAAGTAAAGTATGCATGCCAACAACCCCAACTAGTAAGTAGGTGCTCAATAAATGGTTTCTGTGTGCTTGTTAATAATCATAATAATACAGCAAAGTTTGTTATATGATAAAGACATGCTGTTAGAAAATAAATATAAACAGGAAATTCTGATAACAGTAGAAAGATTACTAGAACCTTTGATAATTCTTGTGACAGCTTAAAAACAATGGAAATCTGCAGAAAAGCTCTGAAAAAAGGAAAGGATAACTGAATGAAAAGGGTACTCTGACTACATATGAATTTTGTCTTTTGTAAAAGCAACAATATCTAAATGCAAAAAAAAAAATCAAAGATTAAAACAAGGACTGTTTTGGGGGGTAGTTCATACTAGATAGAATCCCTCTGTAGTTTCATAGAAAAGTATGGGTTGTAAAATCATTTCATGTTATGGAACATAACATAATGTGTTACCTTCTTTTACTTTTCTTCAAGGAGAAAGAGCAGTAGTACCTGGAATAGAGAATTTGTTAGGGCTCACCTCCAGCTGGTGCTACAGGTGGGAAGAATAACATGGAAACTCTGTATTGACTGAAATCTATTACCAGAGACTGACTGGCCAATTGCTTCTTCTTAGGTTTCTAGATGGTACTTAAGTATGCACACTCATCTCATAATCCAACCTTACTTCTCATTTCCTCTGAAAATGTGCATGAGGAAAATACTGTGGAAGTTTGTTATTAATCAGTATATTTCACACTTTCAAGTCATTCTCTAAACCAACTTTTTTATTAGAAAATGGAAATATTGAGGCAACAATATTTGACTCTCAGAGGCCTGACCTAAATTAATTGGAATGAATTCCTTCAACACACTAGAGATCTGAAAAAGAAAGAAAAAAGTAAAAACAAAGAAAAAACAAGCTTACTGACATTCAAGGGAATTTTGTTCATACCATGGAATATGGACAAAAGAGGAGAGGGAAGACTCACCTAGATATCATATTACATTACCTGAAACAAAGAAATCAATTACATTTTTTAAAACAATTAATCTCCACATTTCTTTTATTAATAGTAAACATGTTGTTTTCCTAACCTGGCTGTTCCATTTTTAGCTAAATTGGAACTTTAGTTAAGTTGGAATTTGTTTTTATTTAATATATTATATTCCTATTAAAAGATAAAATCAATTCATTTATTTTGTAGATTAGAAAAACATAAAATCAAGCAAATGAAAGCAGAAGAAATTACCCATATTCCATTGCCAAGGGACTAATAACAAATGTTAGCCTAGATTAAAAGTGATTTAAGAGATACATCAACCAATTTCAAGGAATACTTTAAAAAATTAGGAAACGGAAGAGGAGGTAGAAAGAGTTTATATGCTAATAAGGGAAATGTAGACAATCCCTGTTTATGTAAGGCTATTCAAGAATTTATTTTGATTTGAGTGGGATGATGGTATTGTAGTTATAGCTGATAAGTAGAATCCATGTCTTAAAAAGAACATGTTGAATTTTACAAATGAATTGATACAATGTTTGAAATTTGCTGAAAAATAATCCAGCAGCAGAAAGGAGGGGATGAGGCATAGGAGGCAGGAAAGTACTAAATGCATTTAAGATTGTGGAACTTGAATAATGTTCCTGAGTATCAGATAGCTTTCTAGAAGAATCTTAGTTTACAGCACCTTCAGCTCAGTTCATTTCATTTCAGGAAGCACATCCCATGCCCAGAAAGAATTCTCATGTTACACATCTACTTGGAATTTTGATGCGTCTGTTACCACTCTCCACTCATCTATCGTGATCACCAACCAAGCACATGCACAAATATGAAATTTTAGACGTGGGGTAGGGGAGATGAGAGATGGGTGCCAAAAAAAAATACATTTGCCAGATCTGTATGGTTATGAAAATGCAAATTAGGATGGGGTGGGGGAACTGCTACAGATCCATGCAGTTTGAGTCCAAGATTTAAGATAATGATGGGTGGGGCTTCAATATATCATGAAAAAAAATTGGCAATTGTGTGGTCTTACTATGTTTCCAGATTGTATTTTGCAACTAGTAGTTTGTGGGGTCAGAAGGAGCAATGCCCTAACTGTACCTTGTATTTTCCAAGATCTCTTTTTCAAACATTCAACAACTTGTAATCAAATTCCTCAGCACTTTCCCATACTATTTGGCCTTGTCTGATGTTCACAAGCTGGTAAATTGCATGATGTGCTAAAAATAATCAAATTTATTTGACAGTAAGTGCTTCTATTTTATTAAATATCTGGTAATGGAAATAGTATTGTGGAGAGAAACTTCTATTCATAGGTATGAGGCATTTTATCAGCATCTACAGAAGTATCACTAGCTCTAAAAAGTAATTTAAATTTCTTTCCATGTTAGGGAAACATTGTTTGAAAGTATATGAAGTGTCATGAATATTGCATTTTAAAAAACAAATTAATATTTAGGTGAAGTCACTTCAAAGGGTGAAATATTTACCTATGTCAAGAAAATATCTGTTAAAATAACTTGTTTTATTTTATTCTTTGGCACACACCCTCCTACCTGTGGTTACAAAAGGTAGATATTCAAAAACCTCTCCCTCCATGATGCTAAATAAACTATATTGCAAACATTTCAAAGAAAACAAAGAGAGATTACATATTTAAGAGTTTGAATTGTCTTTATCAAAGTAGAAACCTAGGAAATATGTTTAAACATTAACCAATTTAATATTAAAGAAAGAACTTTTCCAGAGGTAAAGATTGAGTTTTATTTTCTCTTTATGATAAGGAGACTGATTATACAGCCACATATCTTGATTGATTTAGCTGAAACCACAGATAATAGCTGAAAGTGGAGAAGAAAAAGAAAGTAAATTCTAAGACATTGGGACAATGTCCCTTTACTAGCATCATTATGTAGTGTTAGCCATAGGATATTGCATTTTAATACTCTCAGAATTGTTTATACCAACCCTACAACTTTAAGGTTAGGGGAAAAAAAAACTTGGAAGGATAAAATTCTGAGAAAGGGTTAGAGCAAAACCCAGAATTCAGATGTAAATGTGCTCCATCTGATACTTTTCCGTGGCATTCAGCTGAAGCAAATTTATTCTTTTTTATATTAGTAATAATAATTTTGGTTCAGATTATTAGTGCATTTATATGGACATTATCATAAGACAGCAATGCAGGATGCTGGAGTTAGGGGATCAAGAAGATTTCCACTGAGATTTCAAGGAAGACCTGGGGAACAGGAAAAGTGTAGCAGGGTTGGAGTCCATGCATATGGCCCCCACAAAGGGATTCATGGAACTATGAGAATGAATCTAAAGCTGCAATGGAGATTCCAAGAAGTTAGAGATGCCAAGAACATGGAACATCTGTTAAGGAAAGCTGCAGGCAGTGAGTAGAGACAGCCCAAAAGAGAGGCTATGTGGGCTGCAACCAGCAAGGTCACAGAGGCAGAGATGCCCAAGTCCTTTGGAGTTCTCATATCACCAACACATATTCCAGATGCTAGACATGGAGCTATGGGACTTGAGGTTCACCCTGATGAGTTTTGATCTTGTTATGAGTTTGCCTGAGTCTCAGAAGATTTTAGACTCAGACTTTCAGAAATAGTGGAACTGTCAAGACAATGGGGACTCTTGAAAATAGACTGAGTTTTGCATTGTGAGATGGGCATAAACTTTTAGGGTTCAGGGTTAGAATGTTATTATGGTTTGGATTTGAAATGTTCCCCAAAAGCTCATGTACTGAAAGAATGGTCCAAAACGCAGGAAGTTTCAAAAGGTAGGGCTTTTAGGCAATGATTCAGTCATGAGGGTTTGCTCATAAGTGGATTAATCCACTAGGTAAATTAATACATTGATAACTGAATAAGAGGTCTGACCTAGGTAGCAGAAGTAGATAATTGATTGTGTGCCCTGGAAGGGCATCTTTTCCCTAGCCTCCTCCCCTGTCTCTGCTTCCTGCCTGCCATGAGCTGAGACACTTCTTTCTGTCATGCCTTTCCACCATGATGTTTCTGCCTTGGAGCCAGCCCACCATGGTCTAAATCCTCTGAAAACTATGAGCCTAAATAAATCTTTTCTGCTCTGGGGGTCGGAGGAAGGAAGTAATGGAAAATAATAGTAAAGAAGTAACCATTGCATTTAGAAGATATAAAATTCAAAGATGAGTTTGATAATAAATCAGTAACCCTATACAAATGGGTTAAAGAGAAAATTCAAAATGAGTTAATGTTGAAGACAAGAAGAGATGCCTCTCTTAGGACATTTAGCAATGAAGGTGTGTGAATTTCCTATGCTACTGTGACTAATTACCACGAACTTAGAAGAATAAGCAACACCAATTTATTATTTTACAACTGTGCAGGTCCTAGATCTAATGTGTCTTACTGGGTGAAAATCAGGATATAGGCAATATTATATTCTTATTTCCTTTTCTACTTTCTGGATGTTACCACATTCTTTGGTTCATGGACCCCTTCTTTTGTCTTCAAAACTAGCAGCATTACATCTCTTCTAGCCCCCACCCCTTCTTTTTAATCACATTATTCTCTCTAACCCAGCTAAGAAATATTTTCCATTTTAAGGGCTTGCATGATTAAGTTGAACCTGCTTCAATAATCCAGGAAAATATCTCCCTCTCAAGTTCCGTACATTTCATCACATCTGAAAAGATTCTTTGCACCTAAAAGATTTCTTTGTACCTAAAATGATGTACATACAAATCTGAGAGTCTAGAACACATATATATTTGGGGACAATTATTGTCCAAGAGAAGAGAGCAAAGCAAGTGGGAAAGGTACTTAAAAGAACATACAGAGTCAAGGAAGTTTATTTGATCTTATATGGGAAACATTAGAGTCAAGTGAAGGATGTCCAGAATTTAGTAATATAATGTAAATATATTTGCATATGTTTGAATAAGTAGTGTATAAATATCTGAGATACCATGTTAGTCATAAATTGTAATAAGAAAAAGCTCAAAAAATCTCTCATTACAGAGAATAGTGTATATTACAGAGAATAGTGTATACTACAATCTAGGTTACTTTAAGATCACCTATCATAGTAGCAATATATGGTACATTTGGTTTTTCATTCTTAAACATAATAGAGACCTTTGAAATAATCTACAGAGTGAAAAATCATACAATCATATCGTTGAAACTATGATGATAGAGAAAAACATATACAACCAAATCACATCACCCTGTGCCAATTCAGTGTTTGAAATTCTTGAGGAATTGTCAATGTTGTAAATATATTCTTCAGACATGAATTCGCCTATGAAACATTATTCTTGCTGAGATAGAGCTGAGATACACTTTTTAAAAAAATAAGAAAATCAAGCACTAAAACTTTATAACAAATTTCAATGAAATTTGAGCTCCATTAATAAATATAGTCATGGCCAGGAGTTGTCAAATCAAGCACTACTTCTTGAAAATATTTGCATATATATTTTTGTGCCCTTTGCAGAAGAAGGTGAGAAACTCCATAATTCTGAATTTGGGGAAATACTCTTGACAGAAGTAAGAAAATATACCCAATACAAACAAATAGAAAATGGAAGCATATTTTGTCTTCTGGCATATGGGAGGCAGAGGTGTAACCACCTCTTAACTGCTTAGATATCCAGTCCTGGAATCCTCAAACATGTTACTTGATAGAGGTGGACTTTAGAATTTCTCAGTGGGGGCATTATGGATGTTATCACAAGGACAATTCTGTATGGTGTGAGCCTGTCCCAAGCGCTGCAGGACATGTGTCAGTCCTGTTGCCTTCCACCTACCCAGTAAATGATGAAAATTACCTTCAGATACAATGAAAGTTTAATTGCCTTTGTACTCACAATGTGTGAATGTCTAGCCAGTAGTAGAAGATCCTGTAATGACCAAGATGGCTTTAATACTCTCCTCCACCTGACTTAAATTTAGACAATTTTCTTTTCCACAGGCCCCCACTCCCTCTTTTCTTGGAGCAGGTACTTTAGAAAGCCTTCTCTCCTAACTCCTTTCTCTGCCCCTTTGAGATGTAACTCCTTCCAGTCTCTTGCCAGATTACAATCCAGGAAAGTCTTTCTCAAGAATCTGGGAGCCATCCCTTTGAAATGCAGTCATCAAGAAGAAGGAAAGAGCTCCTGCCTCCCAGGCTTGGTGGGAGGCTAGGAGCCTAATTTTGATACACATCAATTAGCACACACCAATGACCTGAACCCATTAGCTACCTACCCTGTCTGCTAACTTCTTCTATTAGTTTTCCACTAGCTCACTCCAACTGTGAAGAACTCTCCTGCTTTTTGTTTGGGGGGAATTTTTCTTGTTATAATAGTTTTCAATAGTTTTGCCTGTAAATTAGCCCAGTGAAATTTTTCTTTAATGGTAAGAACTTCAACAAGCAATATTTTGGAGATGCCAAAAGAATCTTGAGACAACTGAACCAAAATCTAGGTCTCTAAGTCATCGTTTATAATAGGGCATGAAAAATACTAATAAAAATAAGATAGAATTGCAAAATAACAAATAGAAATGAAAATATCACTCTTGTCTCATCTTTTCTATTACCTTCTCTTCTCTAACACAGATTTTTATTCACTTTAATAACTTAATTTTTTAAAGTGCTATTTATTTGCTTATAAAATACAATTGCAAGACTCAAAAGCAATCTTTCCCTGAGTCTTCATTCCACAAAAAAAATAATAGAGAAAAAAGTAGCAAAAGAATAGAAAACTACAGGCCAGTAAGTGATTTAGTTATGAGTCATAGTTTATGTTCATAATAATGCATAGAATTGATTTAAAAAAAACTGTAGTCTATGAGAGAATAGGATGGCCATAAAGGAGTTAATCATGATCCTGATTTCTTAGACAAAATTCAATAAATTATGTCTAAAATACTTATTGAAACATAATTGCGTCTGGTAAAAATTTTTTAAATATGATTATCTATAAGATAAATATAACAAGTATTATACATCTTTTACACATAAAAATATGGAATAACTCCCTTCTGCATCAACATAGATAAAAGTAAAAAGATAATTTTCATGAAAAAATACAGCATAAAGTATGAAAACATTATTTAGATGTTGAAATTTGCAAAACAACATATAAGATTTTATGTATAGAATGATAAAGTCATAATAATTATTTTTTGGATGGGAACAAAGGAAATGAAATCATGGAAAAGAATACAAAAAAACCTTAATTTTATTTGGAATATTTTATTTCCTAAAAGCCAGTTGATAGGTGCACAAGTGTTCATTCTATGCTTCTTTGTGCTTTTATGCACCTGTAATATCTTATGAAAATAATTTTCAAATAAAATCATGGCACAAGCACACAAACCCCAAGACAAAATGGTGATATGAATAGCTGTATCATAGTGGGCTATGAGACAAGATTATGACACCAGATTAAAAGAACCCACATGATGGATAGCATGTATCTGACATGCAATAAATATTATCCATTAATGAAATTATTTAAAGACCTAAATGCAATGGAAAAGCAAGGGGAAAATATAAAGAAATCTGTTAGAATAGATGCATTTAATTTAACAGAAAGAGGGAGCTAAGGACATTCCCTACCATGGCCATCTATTTGAATGTCATGTAATTATGACTTAAGTGCTTCCTAATTTGAGATTCCAATAACTTAAAATTCTGATAGTTTGGAATCCATTAATCCTATTTTCCTTTCCCACAGGAAAGGGTACATTTTTCTATCTGTGCTTGAGAGCATGTTGAATTGCTGCCCAAAAGTAGCTGTAGCATTTAAAGTAGTTTATCTCCCTTCCTCCCTCTCTCCCTCCCTCTCCCACCCCTTCTTTCTTTCTTGGTACTGGAGATGGAGTTCAGAGGCACTTTATCACTGAGCTATATCCCCAACTTTTTTTATTTTTTATTTTGACACAGGGTCTCATTAAGTTGCTGAAGGTAGACTTAAACTTGCTACCCTCCTACTTCAAACCCCCAAATAGCTGGGATGACAGACCTGTGCCACCACACCAGGCTAAAGTAATTAGTTTTTACTTAATGATTTTATACTTTATCTTATCACAAAATCACTGGAAATGGAGGAAGAATACTCAATCAAATAGGGTTAAATTTCATTAAATTTAGTGTTTTAGAAATTATATTCTATCACATAAATTCAGTTTAGATTTTAGTAGGAAAGACATTCTTTCCATATTCAGATTATTTTAGCTCTCTAAGAGAGTCTGGAATATTTACTAGTCCCACTGGAATATGACTTTTCTTATTTATTGTGAAATATTTACTTTCCCTACAGCAACTTTCATACATTTTGTTGGGTCTGCCTATTTTCAAATATCAAAACATGGAGAGAAACTGGGCTGGTGGCATAGGCCTGTATTCCCTTCAGCTCAGGGGCTGAGGCAGGAGAATTGCAAGATCAAAGCTACCCTCAGCAAAAGTGAGGCTCTAAGGAACTAAGTGAGTCCTGACTCTAAATAAAATACAAAATAGGGCTGGGGATGTGGCTCAGTGGTAGGGTGCCACTGAGTTCATTTCCTTGTACTCCTCTCCACTCCCCCCCAAAAATCATGAACATAGTCAGTTTTTCAAATATTTCTGTTGTGAAGTTTCTATTTTTAATAAAATATAGTAAGTTGTTTTCATTCATATAATGTGTGAACTAGTTTAATATCATTATTATTATAATTTTATTTTATTTTGGTACCAGGGATTTAACCTAGAGATGCTGAACCACTGGGTCACATCCCCAGCTCTATTTTATGTTTTACTTTAAAGACTGGGTCTTGCTGAGTTGCTCAGAGCCTAGCTAAATTCTGAGGCTGGCTTCAAACTCCCAATCCTCCTGCCTCAGCTTCCCAAACTGCTGACATTTCAGGTGTGCGCCACTATACCCAGCTTCATTATTCTAATTTTTTTCATTATGTTTTTCTATTTCTATTTGATACATTATAGATGACCTTTTGTAGCAAATTGTGTTTTCCAAAGATGTCCACCATACTGTTTCCTATCACTCAACACCCTTCTTAGCATGTGGCCTTGCCACTTCTCCACCTAGAGGAGGCACCCATGTCTTTTTTCCTTGTGTCTATAGTGCTATAGCCTTGACTGACAGAGTACAGTAGAAGTGAAGCTGTCTCTGAGACTAAGCCATATAATGCAATACAGCTTCTGCCTGGTCCTCTGTTGTGGAACTGGCTCTTGGTATCCAGTACTCTATTTTAATAAAGCCTAGATCACTGGTGGGATGATGCTGACATTTTAGACAATAACCATTACCAATTGCCAGATATGTTAAAAGCCTTAACAATGACTCCAGTCCCAGCCGTTGTGTGATAACGACCCCATGAGATACCCCCAAGGAGAACTGCCTACATCAGCAGAGTCAGCTTCCCAATCCATCAGGAATGATAGCAATAAAGAATTCTTATTATTCTTCATTAACTTTGAGATGATCTGTTTTGCAGCAAGTGTAATCAGAACAATAAGAAACTACTATAATAAAGCCAAAATCACATGGCACTCTTTGAGAAAGGATGAAACCAGAAGCTGAAAGTCCGTAAAGCTGTTAACAAAAGCTCAAAGAACTTGAGAATATCAGTGAGGACTCAAAGGCAAGTGAAAGGAATGTGATTAAATACTGACAGATAAAAGACTTTTAATGAAATAGAGAGGTGGGTAACACCTCTACCTGAGACAATATGAAAAATAAAAAATATATATCCAACAAATTATAGGATTTAGTTAAGAAGATTTCCAGGTAAATGTGGCATGACATGTTTTGCTTCTTCTATCTGCCGATAATAGAATAAGAAACAACAACAAAAAAATAAGCTAAAGAAAGAAACATTGTATGGAAAGGAGACTTGCTGGGTTTGAAAATAAAACTTCTGGTTTTAATATCTCTGCATGACAAAAGAAGAAGCTAAAAATAGTACATAACTTCTGGGTAGGCATTAATCTAGGGTGCTGTTAGAAAAAATAAAAAAGAACCATTAAAAAATGAAGCCAAAGGTAATATTGTAAAGACCTTTGTTAAGACCTCAGAAAGACCAGAGGCAGTACCATTTCAAACAGACATTCAAATAAATGTACCTTTAAGAAACTGAAAGACACACATCTCAAATGAGGTTTCTAAGTAAGATTATTGTCCAACAGCAAACTCAAAAGATGCTGAGAGTAGAGAGGTCAGAGTAAGGTAGGGTGTGACTTTTGTATAATGAACTGAACTCTAATGAAATGTACAGGGATCCTGCAAATTTTCAAGAGGAAAGCAAACACTGTCACTATGGACTAAAATTATAGGTAGTATAACATGAAAAATTGCCTTTTAGACTCCTGAACTACTATGAAAAAGAAGCCATCTAGAAAACCACTCAGCTGCAAGAATTGGTGATTTCTTATGGAAAAGAAAGGATAACTCAGAAGAGAGAAACAGGAAGCCAAATGATGAGGCTCAGAGCTATGCAGAATTAGGCTCAGACAGTGGGATGGAGACCTAATCACTGAATCTGCAACTGCTTGCTTTTATGGACTCCTGTGAACCAGTAGCTGCTATGGGCCTCCCGTATCTCCCACTCTCTGAACATGCCATCCTGTGCCTGACCCACCATTGCTTGTGGGATGTGATGTTTAAGATAATTTGTGTCTTTGAATTGTAAGTGCTCAGATCAGGAGGAGGAGTATCCAAACAGCTGTATTTGAGAAAAGGTATCAAAAACATCTCTTGTGCACCTAAAACTGCTTTTGATAATGGGATCATGAACTTCGAGCTGTTGCAGTAATGGGATGAAGTTGGATATATGTAGGAGGAGATAAGTTCATTTTTCATGTTGGAGGAATGTGACTCTTGTGGTCAGAGGAAAGGCTGTGGCAGATTTTTATTTTCCATAGAGATTGTAACAATATCTCAGTCTGCATACACTACTTAAAATGTGACCTTGGCAATGCAGCAGTAGTGCATGACCTGTTTTGACCTTCAATTTAATTATGGTACAAAATATTATTTCTTAGTTTCAAGGAAAAAAAAATAACTTGAGTAGTGCTCTCTGGAGATTCTGATTCTACTCCTGGCCCTATTTCCTGACTTTCAATATTTTTACCTCTCCAGCCTAGAGTTCATCAAATGTGAAATAAAGGACTTGAATTTGGTAAGAGAAATTTGTCCTGAATTCCATTGCTATCACCACAGGAGCTGAGCGCCACGACCTACATCTCATTTCAATCAGAACATCTTTCCTTTTATCTGTTTTACATTTTGGACTTCTGCATAAATTTATATTTGAAGAAAGAATTACACAGCTTAAAAAAGTAAAACTTGAAAGCTAATGTCTTTGATGATCCATATTGTTCCTTTCAAGTATAAAATTCCACAATTCCTTTATTTTGCTAAGTAGATAAACTATCTAATTCAATGACTTTTAGAAATCATGCTTTATCCTCCTGACCTATTAAGAAAGGTTAAATAAATCAATCAGTTACCTAAAGAGAAGCAGTTGCATGAATAAATGGGTTATACAAAGTTATTAATTGGTTCCACTAAAAACATGTGGAAAAAAAACATAAAAAATTATCAATTTTGGAATGATTTCCAAACAATGAGTATTGCATCATAATCTTTTTAAAAATGCTATTTATTTATATAAAATTCAGGTAAAGTTTTATTTGGATGTATTTGATCTTAATTGGTCTTTGGATTGAATATTTATCAAAGTCTTCTTCTTAGTTTATAGAATATGTATATTCCTATTCAATTGGCTACAGAGAACAAGGCCAAATTATGATACGTCTTGTGTCAAAATTTAATGTTGTTTGTTTTCATTATTAAAAAAAAGTAAGAGGTATCAAGGTCTAGTGAGAGTTATTGACAAATGGTCAAAAAATCAATAAGCAACAACTTTTATTTAAACCTAGTATATAGAAGACTCTCATTTTTAATGGGGCAGGTGACATTGCCTGGTTCCCTTCCATTTACCTGCTAGTCCCCAGTGACTTCCTCTTTGAGAACAGACATCTGTTACACGTAACTGTACAGCTCCCAGCATAATTACAAAGTCTACGTTCAAGATTTGGTGACTTAAATAATTATGACTAATATGAATAGGAATATTTTAATTTAAAAAATCAATAAACAGAAGCATCAGAAACTAAGAAAGGTGTTTGTATAACAGTGTTGCATTGTATTTGGGTGATGTCTAGAGGTTTAGGCCTTTTGAATTCCCCTCATACCACATCTTGCCGTCACTTATTTATTCTATTTCTAAAGAAGTCCTTCTTCTATGGTTCACAAGAAATCAACGATCAGTCATATTTAAAAAAAAATGTAAGGACAGTATATTATATGCAGCTCAGTCTAGTTTATTTTTTATTTTCTGTTTATAGACAGAACAAAGAATTATTAATGGTCTTCAAATATCTTGTCTTTACGGAATCATGACTAAAATATAACTTCTCTCAAATGAGATTAGGTTGTTTTAGAACCGCTACCCATTGCCCTTTCCAAATACTACCCCAGAGAGTGTCTGTTTATGTAAAAACTAGAATTATTTATGGTACTGTCAATAGATCCCTAGAAGGAAAAAAAAATAATAGCAATTTCTAATCTCTGCATATTCATTGTTGCACAGCATTTAGAGGCCCCAAGTGAAATAAACGTAATTTATAAAATAAATAAAACCTCAATAATAAGTAGAGGTGAGAAAAGAAAACACCCTATTAGGTTTAATATAAAATATAGTATGCTATTAAAAATGCCACAAGAAGTAGACAAAAAGTTAACATTTTCTCTCCTTACAATCAGTAGGCTGATGGGTGAGTTGAATTCCTTTACCTCCTATAAAATTGGCCATTTGGCGTCTTCTGAATGGAATCTGTAATCCTCCACTTTTATTTTTTAAATTGCTGTTATTTACTTCACAAAAGTGTTATTTAATACAAAGCTTGGATGTCTACATGTCCTTCTGAAAGCAGAACAAAGCAGGATAATAATTCCAAATTAAATTACAATATATTACCGTGCAATAGAAGTTTTCATTAGAAAATCTCAAATGTTTCACCAATTGTAATTAAGTAGAAATATCAAATGTCTTCTGAGAGGTCATATTGAGTATTTCTGTTGGGTATTTCTGATGGGCAGCTTTTTAGTAGAAAGAAATTAAATGACTGCCAGAGGCTCTACTATGACTCAGTTGGGAAGATTAAGAATTCAACAGTCCCAGATCTTCATCCATAATGAGAACAAAACAAAACAAAACAACAATGGACCTGAATAAAGAATAACTACAAGGAAAGTGTCCAAAAGTAATGGAAACGGCTGGGAAAAAGAGCAATTGAGAAATATACTATTGTCCTTTACATATGAAGTCAAAAAAGTATCATTTTTTATGTAATATGCTGAGAAATTACAGTAAGAGTTTTCATTCATGATGAATATTCTTATCAAAAATAAAGAAAGAAAGAAATAGTTTCTGAGTTTGCCAACTGGATAATACTTTTCTTTATCACTTTGGCATAGTTTTGTGTGACTCAGCAGGAGAATGACATAAGGTACCTGTTTGGGATTTTCAAAAAAGTATTTGTTTTATATATGTTTATAGGTAGTGGCTATGATTTTTAGCCCACAATTTCCAGTATGCAAGAGGTGTCCCATTTATTTATTTTCTTAAAAGCAAATTAGGGGAAAATTTAGTCATAAGAATTAACTGTAGAATTAGTTCTTTGTTTCAGGTTGCCCCCCAAAAAACAAAGAGGCTTCAGTAGTGCTTGACAAAAGAAAGAAGTCTCTTTAGTTTTTGGTCATTATAAGTACCACTAATGATCTCAGTGATGACCTGAGAAGAATCTTCAGTATACAAGCTGGGTTGTCCCTAGTCCATGCCTGATGAACACACATCCTTCCTGAGAGTAGAAACCTGGAGCTCTCTAGAATTGAGCCATTTTTCCCTTAACCCCTGCCATCTTCCTGGAATTGCTACAGGAAAATGGGCAGTTTCACTAGAAAAGCCTTGGTCTCCTTCCCAGCTACAGAGAGTTTCCAACACACCTTCTCTAAAAGAAAAACATCCACCTTGCCTTCAGCTTACAGGAAGACAGTATTTCAATGAACATCTTCTATTTTTGATCCCTGCTTCACAACCTTCCACAAGGAAGGACAATCTGAGTCTTTGGTCACCTTCACAGAGAAGAAGACAGGAAAAGACATTGGAAAGAATACTACAGGCAGGAAAAAAGTAATATTCTAATAATTAATATTCTAAATAAGCATGCAGTATCCATCCATACCTTTGTCTAAACATATGTGGTGTTTGCATATCCATGTAGATTTTATCTTAAAGGGAGCATTATGCAAATGATTACATTCTACAAGATTGTTCCACTTAGTTGAGATATAGGAAGAGTGTCAAATTATTTACATCAGCAGCGTGATACTATTAAATCACTAACCAAATTCATTACTAAGTCATTCAAGACTCTGTGAACAAGAGTATATTGGATAGAATCTACTTTTTTAATGTCATGAGGAAATAGGCATTTAGTTGCTGTGTTATTTGAATGACTTCCCCCCATAGGATATCAGTATAATTATTTCTTGAACATAAGGACAAAAAGCACTGCATCCCATGTGATGTTAAAGGGAGAAAGGGAGGTTAGCCAGCCTCAGACAGTAGTGCTAGGTTCATGACACTCTTATACAATGTTTTCTGGCTTGAATTCAGAAGTCTTGAATTTCAGGAAGAGTGGAAATAGAGGGCTTTGGGCAGCACTGCAATAAGTTCTGAAATCTTTTCTGTTTATATATAAACATTCATCAATGAAAGAGAGGATATGCCAGTATGTAGACCACAGCATAATTATGAGAATTTATTGTGCTAATACACATAAAGTATAGTTGGTTCTCCATATCTGCTGGTCCCATAATGGTAGCTTCAACCAACCTTGGATGGAAAATATTCAAAAATGGAATTACATTCATGCTCAGTATGTCTAGACTTTTCTAGTCATTATTTTCTAAACAATATAATATGACAACCATCTACATAGCATGCACATTTTCTTAGGTATTGTAAGTATGCTAGAGTTGCTTAAAGTATACAGGAAGATGTAGGTACATGACATGAAAATACAATGTGATTGCTTTTTTGGTTACACAAAGTTAATTTTACTTTCCAAATGGTTGCATATCAACTTGTTTTACCCTTCCATTGAAAGAACTGAATCTATTATCAACATTAACATTAATCATTGGAGGACCATTACCAATTCTTTTTCATTTGGGGGTTCATTTTGCATGTTTTTAAAATATTTGCATCAAAACTGTACATATTTATAGGGTACCAGAGGTATTTCAATACATATGTACATAGTGTAATTTTCAAATTAGGGCAAGTATATATATATATATCTCTTCAAGCATGAATCATTTCTTTGTACCAAAAATATTCAAAATTCTTTCTTCTAGTTTGTTAAAAATATGTAATACATTATCATTATTTATAATTGCCCTACTGTGCATTAGAATTTTATTTCATATCATTTTATTAAAAAGATAAGAGCATTCACAGATTTGATATCCACAAGGATCCTGTAATTAGTCCCCTCTGGATAACTTACTATTCTTCATTTTTCACAAAGACTATATTTAAAATAAGCTTGGGACAAAATGACATTCAATAAATCTTTGTTATTTGTTAATATTATTATCTTCATAATAATAAATATTTTCAGTACAGCGTAATTCCTTGTACCTTGGGCATGTTATGTGGAAATGAATGTAGTGTTTCATATTAGATAATAAGACATAGAGACCTATGGAAGTATGACCAACCTAGTTAAATAATAAAGTAATATAATATGTTACATAAGGGTTTTAATTTATTCTTCCATAGAAAAACTCCCATAAAATATAAAAATATGCAAACAATTCAGGGTGAAGAACTCTGGGTCCTCTATGGATAAAATTAAACATCAACCAATAGAAAATTGAACCTATTTCTTTTAATGCAGAACTAGATTAAGCATAAAATATGAAACTGAATGTTACCCTAAAGTTTTTCAGATATAGAAGAATTGTTTTACTCTATTTCATCTACTTGCAGAACAAGGAATACAACTTGATTCTGTGTAACACTCTCACCCCCAAGGTACATATTTTCTGCAATATAGCTTCTAGACCAGGGGTTGATAGACCTCTTCATTAAAGGGTATAGAGCAAATATTTTCATATTTGCAGGCCACATCACTTCTGTTTCAACTACTCAAGTCAGCCAATATATCAGAAAAACAAGCATAGACAATATGTAAAAAAATAAATGTGGCTGTGGTGATGTAAAACTTCATCTATGGACACCAAAATTTGAATTCCATGAAATTTTCATAAATCACACATACTTTACTTTTGATTATTTAAACCATGTAAGATGGTAAAAGCAACTTTTACTCCAATGACTGTGCAAAAGCAGATATCAGGATGTATTTGACTTCTGGGCTGCAGTTTTCCAATGCCTGTTCTAGTCCATGCACTGTTTATATGCAACACATTCAGTCACAATTATATGGAGGACCCATGAAAATAAGGATTCGCATCCATAATTGGTAGCCACGTTCCTCCCAAAGAAAATAGAAAAATTTTCTTTCAGATATAATCACACAAACACACACATACACACACACACACACACACACACACACACACACACATCCACCTCTTCAGATACTATCACATATATCTATATATATATATATAGGAGATATATATGTATACATGCATATTTGTATAGATAGATTCTTATATATCTATGTAGATCTTTTATATGTCCATATATGTGTGTACATTATATTGCATTTGTACTGAATATATCACATACATATAATATATACATCATGTGCACATGTAAAATATCTACATAGATATATAAAAACCTATCTGTACACATAAACACATATGCACATATACATGTTTCTTTTATAGAGAAAAATCTATATAGATTTTTATATTTGAGACAATATCTCTAATTATATCAACCTGTTGAATTTTGTGTTGCCATTTTTTTAAAATTTAGTTTACCCATCCAAATGAGGTCAGTAATTTCCCATTCTTCATTTCCTACAAACCCAGTAGTTTAATTATATTCAACATTCTAAGCAACCACTATGCACAAAGTAATTTCTCTATGAAGCTTAGTGCCCTTAAGTTCCCTCTTCAAAGCAGTCTATTCTCTTTTATTTGCTGAAAATCAGCTCAAAGAAGCTCAGTTGTTTAGAAGACTCTAAATTCATGGAGACATAAACATTTGTATTTAAAAAGTCAACTGCCTAATCAAGCAATTTTTTCCACCTTGCTTTCATTAACTGGCCTTCTAAATGACAGGGTTTCCTATTCTGAGTGTTCATTTAACATCTGAAAATTGATTGCTCATTATTGTGATTAATGCATTATTATAAATAAATGATGCATTGGTGTGTTGGCAATTGAAGCAGTTTCCGTGCAGATGGAAGATAAATATAGGCAGCATACTTTTTCCTCGTTTTAAGACTCTGACCTTACCTAATAAACTCTAAGTTGACATGTTTCTACATTGCAGTTTGTAATTCCATCTTGGGTGTAGTTAATTTAAAATATTAGTAGTATTATACTTTAAATGGAATTTATGAAGAAATAAAGAGAAAAATATTATGAAAACTATATGCATTTGGATCAAGGATAATTTCTACGACTATTGAGGAAGGCTTATTCCCTGACAGAAGTGAATGGTATGTATCTTGGGAACTGACATTAGGACATTATACAAGACCAAGAGCAAAATTCTGCTCACATGGGAAATGTCTAATGTCTCTTGGCTTCTGAGAATACAGTCTATACCTGAATTTATAGCACACTCTTGCAAATGAGACCTATGTTGATAAAAATTTCAGACCAGAAGAAGTCGTACATAGGGAACACTATACCACAATGCTGTGATTTAAAGAAAATTTCAAAATTCATAGTACATTATAATAGAGGGACATGTTGCATGCATGAACCCAGAGATTTTAATGGTTGACATCAATACTACTTAAGAAGAGCTCATACCTTTTGGAATGGCTTTTATCCAAAAATGAAAGATAACAAGTGTTGAAGAGTTTGAAGAAAAAGGGGAACTCTCATTATATGTTGCTGATGGAAATGAAATTCATAGAGCAACTATCAAAAACAGTCTAGAGGACCCTTAAGGAACTGCAAATAAAAATACTATACAATCCACTAATCCCACTTTTAGGTTTATAGTCAAAGAAATGGAGGTCAACATGGTGAAGGATATCTGCACTCTTAATGTTCACTGCAGTATAGCCAAGACAGGGGAACAACCTAAGTGTCCATTAATGGATGAATGAATAGGGAAGATGTGGTAAATATACACAACTGATTACAACTGATTATCACTGAATCATTAAAAGTGGAGAAATCTGCCATTTACAACAACATGGATAAATCTGGAAGACATTACATTAAGTAAAATACATCAGACACAGAAAAACAAATCCTGCATGATCTCACTTAGGTACAGACTCTAATGAAGTCAAACTCATGGGAGTGGAGAATTAAACTCCTGGTTAACAGCAGCTAGAGGGGAAGGGAGAGAAGAATAAGGTGTTTTTGATTAAAAGGTACAAAGTTTCAGATAGACCAAGAGGAATGAATTGTGAAATCTATTGCAAAGCAGCATGACTATGGTCAATAATAATGTATTATATGTTTCAAAATAACTAAAAGTATGCATCAAATGTCTGACTATAAAAATGATATGTAAATGAAATCATGTTTCTAGATTGACTTAATCAGTCTACTTTGTATATATTTATCAAAACACAACATTGAACTCCATAACTATATATAATTATGATTTGTCAATCAAAATTGATTAATTAATTTTAAAGGATAATTTAAGTCTTCACCTTCAAAGTTCGCTTATCTAAGAATTTTATAAATTCTCTTTCCAAAATATCAATTCCATGACATAAAACAGAATCACCATCAATGTATTTTGTCACCTGAATTGTTATTAGGAGAAGAGAAAATTTGGTTAGCTTTCTTTATGCTCATGGAATTCTGTGCCTGTCACATTATTTACTGGTACTACATATGACAGAAATCATGTCACCTCTCTGACAGATATGTAGTAAAGCCTGATGCATTTTATTTCATTAATTTCTCAAAATGACTCTATATGACAAGTACTTTAAGCCTTACTTCATGTATTAAAAAAAACAAAAGTCAATTTGCCCTTAAGTTTCAGTATCTGGCTAAAATTTACTCAATACAGTGTTAGGATTGGAATTCAGACTCAATGTTTTCTGCTTTCTGAAAAATGACATTTTATGAGGGCAAAGTCTGTCTATGCCTTGGCTGTATCCCCAACTCAAAACACACAAACTCATTTGTTAAGTGATGATTTTTACCATGTCACGATGCTTCTCAAAAATTCACAGCCTGTCCCTTTTCAAAAAGTAAGACTTCAAACAGGTCACCCATTGATGATTTTCTGTGTTATAGTGTGGTTGGATAAAACTTAGGAAAATACAGCCATTAGTAGAAAAAATTATTTTTAATGTTTCTTTATTTGTAAAGCCATGTGCAATTTTGCTCCTAACATAACCTTTTGACTCTAAAAATATAAAAATGTAATGTGTTTTGAGTGTTTACTGTATGTGGGAACTCTTCAAAGTATTTCACATTCATTTATAAGCATCTGAGATTTTGCTTGTACTAAAATTTTGCTGAAATATGATTTACTCTTTTGGAATGAGTCCTTATCCATTTTTCTGTGAAGAATATAGAAACTGGGTCCTTCTGTGATTATGACTGTCCTGCTCTTCTGCTTGCGTTTCCCGTAGCCACCTTTGTGACACAGGAAAGACACTCTTGGATGCTTGTTAATTCCATTCATTGTATTGTTCCCTTCGTGTAGCAGACCGTGAAGTTGTTAAGTCAGTCTGGTTAGCACTGACTTCAGTGACATTTCATTTGACATCTCTACACCTCCCTCTTGATACTCTGCCATTTATCATTATCTTTTGTTTATAGCACTTCCACCTGTTTATCATCCATGTGGAGGAGCTCGTAACAGAGCCAACTGAATTAATTTGGCAAGTAAAATCATCTCTGGCATTGTAGGGAATGTGCTAGTATTCAATGTATCAGCTCATTTTTGTTTCTTGTAATTCAATTATTGTAGCAGAAAGGTAAGATATTGGATGTTTGTTTAATCTTCACAAGAATAAAAAAAAACATGCCCCCAAATATGGGTAGTAAGGGTGGGTTCTGCCTATGTGTACAGCCTTTTTGGTAGCCATCAAAAAAGAGATATTTTATATTAGCATAAGTAACCATTTTACAAATAAATTAAAATTGTCTATTGGAGAGGCCTAGAAACTATAAATTCAATGAGGAAACTGAAGCAGAATAAAAAAACATGAATACATGAGACCTTGAGGAATAATGAAGTATATGATATTGCTTTCCTGTTTCTTTCTTGACAGTGTTTTACAATCTTCATTTAGCAGCTACCCTTCTCCTGATTTGTCCTTTGTTCCTGCACGAGCTCCATAAAGTCCCCAACACTTTGTCTAGATGTTAGCCCCTTTTTTGTATTATGAAGACCACATAACTTCTGTTTCCATAAACATCTCACTGGACACTAGAAACTTGGAGCTAGTGCTCCCTGTTTCTATCATCAGCCATTTGTACTTTACTAGTGCCCCACCTTCTCCTTGTTTGCTATCAATCCTTAAAATCATGTTTCCATCACTCAGCTTGCTTTCTCAACTAGCTAGAAATAAAGATGATAACCAGTCTGAGAAGTTTACTCTGTTCTGTTAATATTTTTTACTGCTCTACCCAAGGTAAAGAAGAAAGTACTATGGGGAAGTCAAAACATTTAGTTCATAATCTCACATCAGCAGTCAACCATGGAAAAGGTTACCAACTTAAAATTTCTCATAGTCCACATAGTTCTTGGACTTTGGCAAGACTGATTTCACTGTGGAAGAGCCGGACTCTAGCAGATTACCTAGATTTTGTTATTAACTGAAGCAGTGATCTGTTCTGTATTCTTCTCCATTGTGCCTTCTGTGTCTACCTTCAACCTCCTACCCATTTTTCCTTCTTCAAAGACATCCTTGATGTAGACTTGTCTATGTCCATGTTGATGGCTGTCCTCTAACTTTCCTACATACTACTTTTTACACCATTTTCAAAAATCCTATTCCCTTTTATATCCAAGAAAGTGCAGACTCAACTAAGTTCTCATCTTTTTCCTTTATTTATTTTTTCTCTTTTATGTGTAACAATGTACTTGCTCAGACATAACAGCCCATCTCGTTTATATACCAGTTTGCATAATTCAACAAAATATTCAAGATAAAGTTAGGGAAATAAAAGGACTATTTATGCTTATTAAGGGTGCATATGAAAGCACCAGGCCCAAGAGAAAGCTTGAGGTTCCTAAAATAAAGAGATTTATATTCTCATCTCCATTCAAGACAGAAACCTCCAGAAAATTAATTATTTACAGCTTTAAAAGTTTCTTGGGTGCTTCTGGGAAACAAAATAAAAGTGGAAAAAAACAAAAGTTTCAGTATATAAACCACAAGTGTGGTTTCTACAGCAAATCAAATCACTGACCACATTTCTTGAGCCAGGTATGGATAGACCACAGCCCTAAAAAAAAAAAAAAAAAGAAAAGAAAAGAAAAAAAAATTCCATCCGAGATCCATGTCTCCCTGCTAACCAAACTTGTGGTCATACTTGAATCGAAACTTAAAAAAAAAAAAAAAAATGTTAGCTTCGAGACCAAAGGATATTTCAAACTATGTTGATAATTGCAAAGTAATCCAATGTTATAAAGGATGTAAAATACTAGAAAATCAATAGTAAAATTTAATTAAAGCTCTAAATATGTAGACATTAATTGGTATTTAAATTCTTGTTTTAATGAAAATTAAGTAGAATAGAACCCTTTGGCAATGAAATTACAGGATTCTGAATCCTGCCTGTGGTCAGTTTGCTAGACTTTGCTCAAGCTAGTTTTAAAAATTCCAGAAAGCCTTTCTGCACACCTTTGGAAAATATCCCTCCACTGAAAAACTTAATAAAGATAAGGATGCTCAACAGATTTATGTTGAATGCTTTCCACAACTTTGACTGTGGACATACTGCTGTTCCAACCACAAAATTTTATTTTTGTTTTGCGATTTACCTTTCATTCTCTGAATTCTAAATGTCACCAACAAAACTATGAGCCGTCCAACACAAATGATAAAATTAATATGTTCCATAACTTTATGGCCTCACTTACTTGGAGAGGGCAGACAAATAGAGAAGCCTTAGCACTCATGAGTTATCAGTTTGCTGACACTAGAAAGGTGAGATTTTTATATATTCCATGATTTTAAATTGGAAGTCTCTTTATTTCTTTCTTTTCTTTTTGTTTTTGGTACTGGGGATTGAACTCAAGGGCACTCAGCTACTGAGCCACATCCCTAGTATTTTTTTTACAGACAGGGTCTCACTGAGTTGCTTAGTGTCTCCCTGTTGCTAAGCCTGGCTTTGAACCCATAGTACTCCTGCCTCAACCTCCCGAGCTGCTGGGATTACAGCAATGCACCATAGGAACCAGTGGGAGTCTCTTTCAATGGGCAGAAGTTACTACAATAGTTAAATCAAATCTTAGCTTCTATCACTATCTTATTTTCCTAGTGACATATGTTTCAGTATTTTGAAGATCTTCTTTTCCTTTCCCTCACCTTCAAATCTTTGCATTTTTCCTAGTTTCCCTAGATTTTAAAAATAATAATAAAAGCATCAAAAATAACAACTATCATTTATTAAGGGTCTAATTTGTGTCAGACATTCTATGAAGTGTTTTAAATATTGCTAGGAGCCACAGCAAAAGTATTATGATACATGGCACCTTTGATTTAGGTGACTGCCAGCTAGCCATTGAGATGATATGATTATGTTAAGATTTACATTCATATGGAAATTGGACTCCTGCTGTTCACCTCGCCTGCTACGGGACTCATGTTACGGGACTCCCGGAGAGTTCCCATTGGTTGGGGAAGGATAGTAGGAGGGAATTTCCAGGGGAGGTCCGGGCCCCCGGTTCCGGTAGACACACACATGTGTGGACTAGCTTGCTAGCCGGGCGCACACGGGGCACTGGCGGCCTTTTTAAAATAAAACTTTGTTTCTGCTTGAGTGGCTTATGATTCTGTGCCCAGCCGGGTTGCAGCAAAATATAGTAGCACTAAATGGATATGGCTGTACACATATGTGTGTATATATGTATAGATACACATATATACACATTTGCATTTATATGTACATATGTATACGTGTGTGTGTGTGTGTGGTGTATGTGTTTTCTTTTTCTACCTAATGAAAAAACATTCACCAGACATTTTTTTGAGATCTAACAAGAAAATAAAAAAACAGAGCAGTACAAGCCAGTTTTAGTAAACCCAAGGCTAACCTATAGCTGTCCTTGTGAAAGAATGGCATCCCTACCCTACCACAAAAACCTAATATACTGTGGATCTCCAGACATATATACCAAGTTAGAAAAAGGTGGAAGTAACTCTGAAAATTCAGTAATACATTTAAGAAATGCCACATTGTCATGGAAGTAAAGTTCAAATACCCTAAAGTTACATTCCCACAAGTAAAAACCCCCACCCTCGTATAAAATAAATTTAAAACAAAATTTCATGGAAGAAGTAAACTTTGAGGATCTGATTTTATTTCAGTGAAAACTCATTCTGTATAATCAAAATTGCCTGCTGCTTAATTAGGTTTATAGGGTACAGAAAAATTTTTAGAGTTGGGGACATAAATCAGTGGGAGAGCAATTGCCTAGCACACTCAAGGCCATGGATTTGATACCTGGAGCTACAAAAGGAAGGAAGGAAAAAAGAAAGGAAGAAAGAATAATTTTTATAAATGGAACATATATAAGTCAAATAATATGTAAGTGTATATTCAGCACTGTTCCCTCCAGAGCCTGGGGCAATTTATTGAATGTGCATCTAGTAATCACTGCTTGATTTGTATTCTTCCACAATCACACTCATATATAGGACCTTCAGTTTCTGTTGCTTTCAAGTTTTACTAGGATTTAAAGGCAGTTCCAAACTTTCTAAATATAGAATCTTTTGACATAAAGACACATTCCTCAGTATTTTTAGTTGTCTCACCCACATTTAATTTGATAGTAATTAATTTTAGGAACTCATAATATATGAACTTTTCAAAGTACTCAATTTCATTTCACTTGAAATAAAATGTGTTTCATGCTCACATTTTGTTTGTTTGCATAATAATTACTCTAATGATGAAATACTAATAAGTCAAACTGGCATCTGTGGTTTGGCATCAAAGAACAAACGTTAGGTCAACAATCCACTCAATTAATGAAATAGAAGTGTGTGAACCTACTAAGGAGTAGTTAAGAATTGAAGTACTTTTCCCATATTAAGCAAGTATAAAATTTGTGGTTATTATTATTTTATATAATTTGTTTACTTGCAACCAAAACTACTTGACTACTTCATTTCTTTTTTCCAGCACCATCTATTTTATGGTCAGACAAGAATTCTAATAACTTTAGTGAGCAATTGTCTGGTTGACATTCCTAAATGCTCTTTAAAAGTTAAGATCCAATACAAAAGCCTAGATATCACATAACTCATTGGGAATGTCTATAGTTTAGCTATACAACATGGAGAACTGAGGATTATTCTTTGCTTTCTCCAAGATACTTACATTACCAAAAAGTAAACTAAAATAAAATTATCTGGATAATTTATTAGTAGAAGAGAGGCAGTGAACTGGACCTGGTAGCATATGCCTACAACCCCAGCAACTCAAGAGGCTGCGGCTGGAGGATCACAAGTTTGAAGCTAGCCTCAGCAACTTAGTGAGGCCCTAAGCAACTTAAATAAACCCTGTTACAAAATAAAAAATAAGAAGGGTTAGGGATGTGGCTCAGTGGATAAGAACCCCTCCATTCACTTCCCAGTACCAAAATAAAAAAGGAAGGATAGTATACATCAATTTCCTAGAGCTATGTATTTTGCAACCCACTCATAGTCAAATACCTTTAAATAGTAGTTAATTACATCGATATATAAAATAATTTCTTCCATGTCTCATGCTTTTTCATGTTCTTTCATGTTTTTACATGTTTTAAGTACATATGAATATGATTCAAAAAGAATTCAAACTAGAACACAGAATATTTCTCATTGTTTGTTCTTCTATAAAATACCCTAAGATGAGTAGAAAAAAAATGTTTCTTATTGGGAAATTATGTTCTGTTATAGGATGTTAATACTATTTTAGTATTTTATTTAGTATTTAAGAAAGGCTTAAAATTACTATTGCTAGTAGCTATCTATTTAGTCATTTAAAACACACAGGGTTGAGTTATATGAAACAAGTTACAAATAAATAAAGAGGAATTCTCTTAGGTTAATGGATCTCTCCAAAAAACACCATAAAGAATGGTAAAGCCCCTCACCCACCTACACTTATCTCCAACCTCTCAAATTAGATTCTGTATAATGGGATTTACCTTACCAATCTCTGTAGTCAATTATGGTTAATTTATGAAGTTACATGGCCTTATTAATCATTATAATCGCACGAAACTTACATCCATAGAATGTAATTTAATGTAAAAACGCAATTTGGTCAAGAAATTGAATTGAAAATGAATCTTGACTGAATGCTGAATTAACTTTAGTTGTAAACTGTACAGAACAAATTGATTAAAACAACAACAAAAAGCCTACCACTTTAATACTGAATTGATTTAACTGATTAAAACATGGAGCCTAGCTTTGCCAAGACTGAGAAACTCTCACAGTAAAAGTTAAAGTTACAGAACACTGCGTGTTTTTCTGTTTGGGGGCAGCATTTTAAACATTCTTGTGTCAAACAAGAACAAACACACATTTGAAGGTCTATGCCCTCCCTAGTAGTGTAAAAAATGTGGCCAGCATCAGTGATACTAACTTTTCCCCTTTGGTAATATTTTAAACAGATATAGCATCGTAACTACCACAATTCTATGAGTACTAATTATCTTTTTCACCCAACTATTACTTTCTATCTCTGAGTATGAAACAAACAAACAAAAAATTGCTTCTTAAGAGGTTAGGTCTTCTTTTTTGCTTTGTTTTTCATTTTTATTAAGTTTTCAGATTAAGTTTGAAAAACAATTGTTTCCTCTGCTTGATGGTCATACCCAGCAGATATATGCTGTTATGTCATTCTAAATAATGGTTTACTATTCAATATTGAATGAGATGTCAGTTTTCCTGTATAGTGGACAAAGTGAGGGTTAAAAAAAAAAGTCACCTTATGGTATGAAATGTTCTACTCTAACTGGAACTGGCCAAGTCTGAAAAACTTGTAATGACACAAAGCTCCTGGCTCCTTAATTTGCTTCAGGTTAGGTCTGCTCCTCACAGGGTGAGTGACAAACAAACAACTGTCTGTACTTCCCTACTCCAATATTTTTACAAATAAATCAAGTGAAAAGAACAGAAATTTGTTGAAATAAATTCTTGTTGCAGGGCAGAAAGAGCGTTCTAGGGATTCAACATAGGAAACTCTATTACTGAGTGAGCTACATCCCTTACCCTTTTTATTTTGAAACAGGGTCTTAATAATTTTTTCCAGGCTGGCCTCAAACTTGTCTCCTCATGAATCAGCTCCGCGTCCCCATAAATAGGATTACCAGGTATGTGCCACTGCTTTGGCATTGACATAATTTCTTAAAGGATCTGGAAAAGATGGTGAGTCCTGCTCTCTAATTATGAGTTCCAGAAGGGCAGGAATATTATCTGTCTTATTTATAAATACAAAACCATTACCTAGCACATCTGAAATTTTCATTGTGTGATTTAATGAATAAATGCATGAAAAAACAGGCCAATGAATAATAATAATAATGAGAATTTACAGATTTTTCTTCTTGGTCGCCTAAAATGTCTGATGGCATCTTTCATTGGCAGATAAACCCCACCTCCTGCTCTCCAGCCCACTTACTATAGCTGGACTTTCTATAGACATACATTTTAAACAGAGATTGGACCATAACTTCTGGAACAAAAACGTTAAGAGATCCCCAGTAAAAACATTTTCCTTGATGTTTTTGTATCAACTCTAAAGAAGCCCCGATGTGCATCAGATATATGCATGATTGCTTCTATTTCTGAATAGAAAATAGTATCCTGGTATCCTTTCAAAGAGATTATTAATCAATTATTATTATCAAAGAGATTATTATCAATCCTCTCTTGCTTTCTGGTCCTCTGTGAACTACCTGCTATGGGATGATGCAGCAAGAGGGCCCTCAACACATAGCAATCCCTTGATTTTTGAACTTCCCTGTTTACAGAACTATTATAAATAAGTTTCTGTTCAATATAAATGACGCAACCTCAGGTATTCTGTTTTAGCCGCAAAAACATATTAAGATACCTATTATATCAAGCATGACTTGAAGCACCAGTGACACAGAAGTAAACAAACTTGAAATATCCCTGCCCTTTGTTAATTTTCATATTAAGCATGAGGAATTTTATTATACTATCCCCACTTCTCACATAAATAAATTAAGAACCCACTTGTGGAATGAGTTGTTTATTTCTCAGAGCTGATATGGACAGAATTTGAACCTAGATCTGCTGGAGTCAGATTGCTACTATCTTATTATTATTCTATGCCAAATCCTCAAAATACTTTCATTATTTTAAGGTTCTACTTATTTGGGCCATCTGAAAAGATGCATGCACTAAGAATCGAGACACAAGAAACCATTGTGCAATGCTAATAAACATCCAAGAATTAGGATTTGGGGAAGACAGAAAAGATTACCTAAACATTTTCAAAAACTGGAAATTGTACCCAAATTAACCTTATAAAATTCCATGTTCACACTTACTAAAAGTCTTCATACAACTTTAATTTTGAATGTTTTAAATACCAATCCTTTGGTTTAAAAATAATTTACTTATCTCCTCCTAAATTTTCCTATAGCAAAAATTATATTTTCACACTTCTGTATTTTGCAATTTTCCTCAATATCCAATCGTTTAATTATTATAAACAATTCTATGAGTTTCCAGAGAAATCTGGTCCAGGCATATAATTATGTTATGGCCTTAGTTCATGGCCAGGATAAAATACAGACTCCCTAAATAATGCCCCCCAAAACCGTATTCTTCTAGCCACACTCTACCTACTAGAGTTACTACCCAGTTAAACCTCTTAAGTAGATTAATACCATTTAAGATTAGGTCACAGCTCTCATAATCTAATCATTTCAATGAATAGTCTTGCATTGTCCCACATAAGAACTTTTGGGATCATCTCATATCCAAATCATAGCATTCTACCCATAGCCCCCAAAAGTTCATGCCCATCTCACAATGTAAAATACATTTAGTCCATTTCTAAGAGTCTCATAATCTTAATAAGTCTAGCATTATCCAAAAGTCTAAATTCAAAGTCTTATCTGAGACTGAAGGCAAACTCTTAGCTGTGAGCCTCTGTAAAGATCAAAAACAAGTTCCAAGATATAATGGCACAGAGCAAACATTTGCACTCTACAGAGAGAGATACAGGCATAGATAGAAGGAATGGGACCAAAGAAAAGACTGAAATCCATCTGGGCAAACAAGTCCTATAGATTCACATCCAGCATCTGGGATACACAGCACCATGATATTCTCTCCAAAGGGCTTGTGCAGCTCTGCTTCTATCGCCTTGCTGGTTGTAGCCCACATGACCCCTCTCTTGGCTTGTCTTTGCTCAATGCCTTCAGCTTTCCTCTGCAGGCATCCCAGGTTACTGGCACCTCCATTGCAGCTTTGATTTCCTTCTCATATCTTCATGAATTGCCCTTTCAGGAACTGCCTCTAGGAATTCTAAACATGCTACAGTTTGCCTGGCTCTGAAACCTTCTTTCAAAATCTTGGTGGAAGCCTCCTTAACCACCTAATTCCAGCACCCTGCATTCCTGAAAAACCAACACCACGTGGCCACGGTGAGCAGTAACCAAGCCTCATAGGACCACAGCTGCAACAACACCTGAATGGCTAGGTGATTGTACACAGGGAAACAACTTCCTATGCTCTCCTGAGCAAGCAGGGTGCCCCGATGGTCTCTTCTCAAAGGAATTTTTATACCATTGATTCTATAATAGGTGTGGTCTTGCCAATTCCTGGAGTCTTTCAGAAATTGACAAGCCATCAAACTCTTTCCCAGTGCCTCTCTATACTTAGCATTTCTTTAGTGACTGTATGTCCTCAACAAGAAAGCCTCCTTGTCCCTACGTTTTGTTTTTTTTTTTAAAGAGAGAGAGAAGAGAGAGAGAGAATTTTTTAATATTTATTTTTCAGTTTCGGTGGACACAACATCTTTGTTTTATTTTTATGTGGTGCTGAGGATCGAACCCAGTGCCTCTCGCATGCCAGGCGAGCACGTTACTGCTTGAGCCACATCCCCAGCCCCTTTGTCCCTAGTTTTAAACATGCATTTCTGTCTAAATTGCAAGTTTTTCATATCTTTCCACTCTGCTCATGATCATCACAATAAACATGGCTAAAAACTGCCAAGAGTATACAAGCCACTCTCTGAATGCTGTGGTGCTGTAACATTTATTCCACTATATTAATTAATCCATCACCTTTAAATTCAGCCTCACAGAAAATCTCAGGACATGAGCAAAATAAAGACAACTTGCCAGAATATAAAATGAATGAACTCTAGTATATTCTAGTTCTGTATAAAAGTGTATAATAACATACATTTGAGGCTACATTTAAAATATTTCATTTGTATATCTGATATTTATACTTTTTTCACATTTAATTATCTGATTTTATTTCATTTCCAGTTAGCTAATGTCTAACTGCACAAAGTTGTTTAAATGTTAGTTAAAAACATATAGGTTTCATGGAGTTGTGAAATAAAGCAAATGCAAATTGTTCATTCTATAATCAAATCTATGACTACTGTATTATGAGCAATTAAACAAGTTAATAAACTTCAACAATAAATTATGCAGAATAAATTCTAACCTAGTCTTGGAAGGTATTTCTGGGTCAATATTTTAGGTTAGTAAATACAGTCAGCTGTTGTGTAGTGACGTTTTCATCCCCAATGGTGGAAATACACAATGGTGGTCTCTTAAGGTTGCAATGGAGCTGAGCAATTCCTATCACCTAGTGATATCATAGTCATCATAACATCATAGCGTAACTCATTACTCACGTGTTTGTAGTGATTTGTGTATAAACAACCTAGTGCACTATTAGTCACATAAAAGTATAGCATATACAACTACATACAGTAGATAATACTTAATAGTGGTAATAAATGATTGTGTTACTGGTTTATGTCCTTAGTATACTGCAAATTTTATTGTTATTTTAGCATGCACTCCTGTATTTGTAAGAATAATTTACTATAAATCAATATTCAATGTTACATTGGCAGAAGCCTCATATATTTTGTGTTTACCACGTTCTTGATCTTGTTTTCATCGAAAGACCACATAGAGCGATTGACCTATAACATTGAGGTTTGGGTAACTCCATGTTATAATGTTCACATAATGATAAAAATCACCTAATGATGCATTTCTCAGGATATAACCCTGTTGTTAAGTGACACGTAACTACTCAAAGTTTAGAAAAGATGAGAACAGAGAACCCAAAAATAGTACGAGAAACTTTACTTATCTCCCTTATCTTGTATCCCCCACTTTTCATTGCTTAAGAAAACACTTAAATTATTTGCATATTGTTTGTTTGGGGGCTCTATCTTTTCAAATAAAAAATATTTTGATAGATTCAACAGCTTTGGATCTGTCATAGTCCAATGATAAAATTTGACATAGACAAAAACATTAAAGTGTCCAGCAGATGGAATTGGATCATGACTCTATGTTAGTTTCAGTTACTTGTTTGATGGAGTTAGAAAGTATAAGTTGAACTCTCAGGTAATATTTCCACATATCACCAACAGTTACTGGGTAGCTTCCGATGAAAGACAGAGAGTTAAGAGCACCATATGACACCAAAATTGAATAGAAAATAAAAATTTAAAATGTATGTCAAAACATTATTGTCTAAACATTAATTTACATCTAAGCTTCTTGAAAACAAAAATAAACTAGAGAACTGAGTCGATAGATGATTCTAATTAGTCCTATTTTATCAAAAGGTAACTTTGACAATTTTTTTCTTTTGTTGAATGTAATGAAAGTTTATCTTGAAGATAGTTAAAAACTTAAATAGTATTAATAGTGGGATTATAGAGAAAATGCTGATGATACTCCTGTTTCTGATGTCATCCTAATTGAAAGCCCATAACTTAATATTATAGACCAAAAAAAAGACATTTCAAAAGAAATCAAACACATAAGCTTTGGATTTATAATACTTTGATGGTGAAATATGACATAGTAAAATACATTAAAATGTCCAGCAGATGGAATTGGATCATGTCTCTACATCAATTAGTTTCCATTAGTTGTTTGAAGGATTTGGAAAGTACAGGTTGAACTATTAGGTAAGATTTCAATGTGTGATAATGTGTATTTCTAATTGTGGATTAATATATATGCTACTGATACCATGAAAGCAGATGGAATAGTTAGTGTTCATATGGAAACAGGGTAAGTAGTTCATTGCCATTTTAATGAAAGCCCATCTTGTGTTGAAAGAGATACAGGCTTAAGAGACTTCTTGGGTGAAACCATAATTTTTCTCCAATATTGGATCCACTCAGGTAAATGTACCTGATCCGAAGGTACTGTCTATAATTTGGGCCAAATCCTGAATGGGGAAAAAGCTGAATGGTTAAATGGGAACATTGTTAGATGGATGTGAATTATTTTCTTTTGGTAAAGAGGGTTATCCTGCAAGAGTTTCTCTGACAATTCAGCCATAAAGGAGCCACTGCACTAGGAACTTAAGCCTCCTGTCAAGCTTAAGGGTTTGTAAAAAATAAATAAATAAAATAAAAATAATTAAAAAAAAAACTCTCAAGACCTTTTATAACCCATCTTTTCAAAAGAATAAAAATACTCTTTCTTAGGAATCTACAGAAAATACATGTTCTAGTATGTTTTCTTAAATCAAATTCAGCTGCAATGGTCTGGTCCCATGAAAATAATAAAATAAAAATCCTTATCCACTGTATCCCAGGTGACTAATACAGTCTGATGAAACAATTTGACAGCAAATTGCTTCGTTACCCAGTAAATGAAAGCTGTACTCACCGAAGGTCAATGTCCACTTCTTGATGCATATTAAGTGAGGAAATGTAGAAGTCATCATCCTTAGCTTTTTCCAGAGACAGCTACCTTGCCTGCTGATAATTGAGCCTATTTCATCCCTAAGGAAATTACAAATGAATGTTAACTCCCAGCTCTGTTTCTGCATGAATAGAAGAGTTTCACGCTTTGCCAAGATCTTAGGTTCTAAACCCCCAGTGCAAAGAGAAGACTTATTTTGCCACCTGCAAGCAAAAATGGTCCAAATAAGAATTTCCATTAGTTATTCAGTAATGACACAAGGGAATTTCCTTCAGGTGGGTTAAATCCCTATCCACAAACCTATCTCCTCTGGTTATATTGCTTGGCAAAGCATTATTATTTGCCCTAAGTTCTATGAATCAAACTATCCTCATAAAAAAGAAAGTTACTTACTCATTGAGACTCAGACCTTACTAAAGAGGTGTATATGCCAAGGTTTATGACCTTTCCAAAAGTTATAGTCTACCTTCTAATGGTCCCAAGCCTTTCCTCAACTAGAGTCATTCCAAATATCCATAATTAGAGCTGCATTTCTTGGAGTTAAACATCCCTCTCATTCAGTGTATGTGCCCATGTCCTGGAAAGAATGGATACTTTAAATTCATAGACACTGACAGTGAACTGATTTCTTTCACAATGAGAACCCAGAGCAGCAGGAAAGCAATTTTACACAGAGTCAACTCCTGCTGAATCTGATGTTTCTAATCACATACAAATATGCAACAAGGTGTTGGGTATTTAGTTATCAAGACAGTGAGAAAAAATGTTCTCCTGATATGAGAGAAAGAGCTGGGGGCAAGATAATTTATTGGTACATTAATTCATGTGTATTATTTTTCCACTCCCTCACCTGAAGAACACATAAAAATTCCAAATAGGTAGCTAGATGCATGGAGATTTCTTTCCTTAGAGATATGTGCAAGCAAGAAAATAAAGCTTCATTTATCTTCAGTAAAGTTTTAATTTTATTATTCCCATGATCCAGGAATTGGAATAGGAGTCAGAGAAAAGAGGGGGGGAAAAAACAGAGAAAGGATGTGCTTGAAAGAAAAAAAAATAGCTTTTCCTTCAGACTACGAGGATTACAAAAATGAGTAGATCCAAAAGTAGGAACAAAACTAATTATTGCTGTGAGTTCCCTTTTCTATATTTTGGATTTTAACACTCAATAAACTACAATTGACACATAATGTATGAATTTTCTCACTCATACTATGGAAGATATTACTTTTAATTATTTAATTAAGATTGAAAAACTCCTTCATATGTATTTCTTTTCTAGTTGTTCATTTAAAAATAAGTGTAGTGGCATTTTCTACAAATGGATAAAAGTCTGGTTCCAGTGCTGGGGCAGGTAAAATAGAAGTTCACCCTGGAACATTTCATTGCATCAGGAAGAAGAAAAGTGCTCAAAGAATTATGAAGACATATCAAAGGGATATAAGAGAATAGCAAGATTATTAAATAATGATGCTAATAAATTTATAGCTGACTCAATAAAGTAAGAATCCATGAGTCTATACAAATGTATGATAAACATTCTTGAATCCTTAAATTCCTTAGAATAGTAACAATATAGAAATTAAGTTAATAAATTTGCCATGTATGCTAAAACTAAAGGATGAAAATATTATCAAACTTTGCATTCTAATATTGGGATAAACCAACATCATGTGCCTCCAGATTTAACACAATGAGAAGGACCTGATACACTTGGTGGTGTTCCTGCCAAAAATACACAACCTAAATTTTAACATGAGGAAAACATTAGCCAAACCCATATTGATATGATTTGAATAACTCACTTTGTTATGGATTAGGTTATATGGGTAATGATGACACAGATTTCCTTTTATCTTGAGACTCCATGTCATGTGACAAAGGCTTCTCCCATGAGAGACTCCACCTTTGCCATCCTGATCCTGCTTAACAGAACCTGCTTAAAAACTTAGATGTTTCTATCCTTCTTATACAATGTAAAATTGTTCTCTTTTTGGTTCTCATTTTTCTTGGACAATGTACCCTGTCAGAAAATTATTTTCTAGATGTTAGTAACCGTTCTTTAACTTGTACTCAACTATGGTCATTTTGACCCACTTCACCTTCTGCATATAATTTTAGATCTCATGATATTTGTTTATGGTTTTTTACTCATAGCAACAGGCACTTATGATTATGTGGTTTTAGACTATAAAGGTGTATTCTAAACCTTGGAGGGGATTGAAGCTTGCCTCTTGACCCACCAGCTAGTGAATCCAGATCACCACCTGGTAAATAATATGGTTCTATCTCTTGTGTTAGGATTGACTTGGTGATTTATTGCAATCTCATCATAACAACTTATAGTTCTATAAAAGAAACAGAAAGAACAAAATTTAGACTCAAAAGAAAATCTGAGGATCTCTTCTAGATTAAAAAGATGAAAGAAACATGAAAAGTAAATGAAATGTATGATTCTAGATTAGACCCAGGAGAAGGAACAAAATAGTCATAAAAATATTATTAGGACTATTGATGAAATCAAGAACAGACAACATTATTAAGTAACAGTTGTATCAATATTCAATTTTCCACCTTTGATAATAATAATGATTATATAGATAATGATCCTATTCTTAGGAAATATAATTGAGCTGTGAATATGTAAAGAAGAGCCACATATCTAGCTTACTCTTAAAGTCATTTTTGTCAATAATGATAAGGCAAATTGGGCAAAGTGCAATTTAGGCAAGGAATATATGAGAGTGAGTAAATAATCCTTGTAAATGTTTCTCTATCTTGAAATTCTATCAAAACTAAAAGCTATAATAAAGCAATGGGATAGAATTGATGAACCTTAAACTTTGTTTCCTTAAGATTTGTGATTTTAGAAATCAGTTTCATTATAAATGTTTCTCTGAATTTTTTATTGAAAATAGTATTTCCTTTCTAAATTTATATCCCATTACTTCCTTATGATCAATCCATTCATGGTTGAAATAATTTATTCAAACACTTGAGTATATAATTTAAGTCAAATGCTGAAATGGTCAATGGGAATCCATTAAAAATGAAGACTATATGTTAAAAATCAAACAATGGAAATTCACTGATATTATTAAGAATTTACTATGTTCTAGAAATTCTGTTTAGTGATATACATTTGTTTAACTACTCTAGAGTTCCAGGAATAAATATTATTAACTCCTTATATATCAAGAAACTGAAGTTTAATATGTATATTGAAGAGGGCCACTTATATTTATTCATGTTTGTATGGAGATGTGTCTTGAATCCAGAACTATTGGACTCTAGATCATGCCACTATTTTCCATTCTGATGATTTCTTAGCCAGTTATAACCTTTTTACTTTGCATTCAAGAGAGACAAAAATAGCATGTGGAACGAAAGTCATAGGAAAGACTAAGTGTGCTAATGGCCTAAAATATATTTATATTGTTGCTTTCAAATGATTTTAGTTCATGTGACTTTTGCATTTATTTCCTGTGTAGAACAAAATTGTTGCATTGACATATGTCAGTCAAAATAGATCCAGTAATTGATTATCATGATCATTTAGGGCTGAGAGTATAGCTCAGTAATAGAGTGCTTACCTGTCATACTTAAGGTTCTTGTTATCCCAGCATCAAAAAATAAAAATGAAAAATATATAAATTACATAATATACCAATCTCTCTTTGGAATAAAGAAGTGATACCTAGAGGTGTCAAGAAAATTCACAAATACAGCAACTCTTACATTGGTTAACTTCCAAATGCAAATGATGTTCAAATGCAATTTTCTACAGGTTTAAAATAGTCACACACACACACACACACACACACACACACACTTTTCATATAAGTAAAAATCCTGCATTAATTAGATAAGTAAAATCTTAATGTTTTTTCTCTTAAAACTTCTGAGAGACTTTTAAAACAGTGAATGTTTTAACTACTTGATATGTGCAGAATTACGCATTGAAATTTAAAAACAGAAAATGAGTAAAAATTAATGATAGCTGAGAGTGGCAGATAGGAAAGAAAGGGTTCTGCTTTTTCTTGGAAAAGAAAACTCAGCAGATGGCAGGTTTCTCACTTTCCCAGTTAGACCAACCTTCCATAGCTACAGAAGGGAAAAGGGAATACGTGAGTAATTTAATGACAAAGGAATTTTCCCCACAGCTGGAATCATATGCTCTCCTGTCTTGGGTGTAATTAAAGGAGGTCTGAATGCAAATTGGATAGATATTTGTGGATTTCTACATTAAACAGAAAGTAGAATTAAGATGTGTTTTAATATCTTTATGACAGATACATTTGGAGAGAACATATTTGTGGACTTAAATTAGAATCATAAAAATATCTAGATCCCATGTTTACATATGGTATGAAGTGATATATAAAGGCAAAAATAGTAATGGTCAAGGGACAGAAAAATCTGAAATTTGGTTTTTGAGCAACCCAACTCACCTATACCATCTGAAAATGAGAAACAGAATAATCTGTATGATTCCTTAAATCTTTAAAATTATTCAACTTTACTCAAGCAAAAATGATTTATTGAGTTTCATAAGCTTAATAGCATGCTTATCCTTGAGAATAATGAAAAGATATGGATGGAAATTTTGTAAATCAGTTAGGAAAAAACCAACAGGGTCCAAGAGTGTAGTTTGTGTTTTGTATACTCAAGATCCAGGGTTCAATGCCCAATGCCAAAAAAAAAAAAAAAAAAAAAACCCTAAATACAATTTTAAAACTATCAAGCAAAAACATAATTCAGCTCTAAAGTTACGTTTTCAGGATTCATACTTCAATAATAACCACCAATTATTGAACTCTATATGTGTTTCAGACATTGATCCATGGACTTCGATACATTTGCCATATAATTATCATAAAGCCATATAAAATATATTTTAATCCTGATTTACCAATAAAGAAAGTGATGGTAAGGGAAATTAATAAATAGTTTGATCTTACTTGAGGATATGATTTCAATCTTATTTTTAACAATAATGTTAAAGTCCATTTTTTCTTTGGTAACCACTCTTTACGTGGATTCTAGTACATAGGGAAGGTGCAAATAGGGAGGAATGGATGAAGGGATTAGAGCTGTTTTTTATATTTCTTTAGCTAAATTCCAATCTATCATTAGAGGCTAAATAAACAAAAAGACACATAAAATATGTACATATATATCTAAATTATAGTGAAGATTATGTGTAAAGTCCAAAGCTTCTAATGAACACATTTTTACTAGAGATGTTTGATCAAATATGTTATGCTCAGCATCAGTAATATCAACATTTATCTTTTTTATGGATTGTCTTCCTTTATAACTTTTCACTATTTGAAACAAAATTCCTAGTAGTTGCATATGTGTGAAAGGAAAAAAAAATTATTAATTGGGACTCTCTCTCTGACAAGATGTAATATATTTACCAACAAATACCATACTGACCTTGTATTTCCTTTATGACCAAAGTGAACCCACTAATGTCTCTTCCGTTCTCACAAGTTTCTTAACTTGGGTGTTTTTGTTTCCGTTGTTTGTTGCTGTTTGCTTCATAGTGTTTGCTCAAGTAAGTTTTATTATGTTACTTGCTGAAATATGTTTTGAATTATTCTTTCAAATTTCAAATACAATTTCAAAATTGTATCATTGCAATATTACAACATGGTAGTTTGAGTAAATGCTAATTATATTTGTGGCCTTAAATAATGCTCAAATGAAGACAGAGTTAATTATCAGTTATATGAGGAACACTGAAAGTTTTTTGGTAAGAATCTAAAAACAAAAATTCTACCTAGTATTTTCTGGAAAATAGAACAATGAAATGTTTTGACCACATTCATATGAGCTCATGGTTATATATTCATCAACAATTATATTTGAAGATATATACTTACAAATCTACAGAGGCTACTGGAGCACTAGATCACTGCAAAGTGGATTTTAAGTGCAGCAATTTCAGACATTTTTAATGACATAAAATATGCCATTGGATACTTAGGGAAAAATGATGTGCTTTATTTGAGATATTTAGACTAGTGAGACGAGATTGTACACACATACACCCCCCCACACACACACATAATTGTAAGATTAGCTAAATCCTCAATTTAATTACCTAAAGATACAAAATGAAGAGGCCACATGGATTAGCACATTTTAGTGTACCTTCTTGGATTTCCCAGAATCCCTAATGAGTGGAAAGTGGCTGCCAATGACAGTAGGGGTCTTGACAGGTATAAGAAGGGAAATTGTTCTACAATCTAGAAATAATTAGTAAAAATAGGAAGAACTATTGATTCACTTGAAGCCTGCCTATTTCTTGAGCCAAACTCAGTCTCATCTTGGAAAAGGAATCAGTGTCTCTGCTAAGAAATCCTTAAAGAAAGGTTGTACTGGAACTCTCTAGCAAACAAGAAAGCCTCCAGCCTGTCATTTCAATTAATGACCTTTGACCAGGGTAGCTGTGATAATTAATCCAAGCCTTATGATTATAAATCTGTCTTGCTGAAAATGTCTACTCACTTGTTCCTTGCTACTTCTGTGGTGTTTTAATGGAAATCCTTTTCTCCTCCTCCTCCTCCTCCCCTTCCTCCTCCTCCTACTCCTCTTCCTCCTCCTCCTCCTCCTCCTTCTTCTTCATCATCATCATCACATCATCAAAGCCAAGATGTACTGAGTGCCTAGATATGGTTAAAAGTGCTATTTGGTTTTCATCAGTACAACTATTGCGTCTATTGTATCATTTATGAGGTACATTTTATGGTCAACATTCTGGGGATGAGAAAAACTGAATAGTAGCTGCCATGAGTCTTGCTCCCATCCCATGTGGTTGAGGGAAAGGGTTCCCCTCTGGAGGGATGGGCTGCCTGAGAAATAAAAGCTAAGAAAAATAGTACTATGAAATAACCACAGGACACAGAAATATAGTTTTGGAATGTGGGCAGCAAAGGACCAACCTGACCAGATAGTATGGCTTCTGACAAAGAACAGGCCTCCCATGGTTTATCGGAACAGATCACAGAGATTCAATAGAAATTTCTTCACCAAAACGGGATAGAGCTGGGGGAGGCAGGCTACTCAGTTCTTAGCAGGGCAGGCCCATCTCCAGTGCTGCATGAGACCTCTTGGCAGAGCTGAGGGGTAGTTCACATGTAACTGGGCAGTCTTAATAGTGAGATTACCAGTATAAGTTCTCAAATACCAGATCTACACCCTCACTGGCCCCAAGGCTGAAAATGTCCTCATACATTTCAGCATTTCACAGGTGGCTTCCCACACATGAGTAATAAATGCCAGAGCAGGAATTTGAAGAGATAAATTACCACAGAGTTTCCACTTGAACATTGTACTGTACTATCTCTCAGAAGCACCTCAAAGTTCCAATTTCATCCAATCCCCTGAATCCTGTTTTCTTGATTTCATCATTTTAAGTTTGTTGCTCTGGTCCTGCCTTATTCTCCACGTAGTTTTTATACTTTGTAAAACAACCTCATTCAAAAACATCAAAGCACTTGATCAGGAGATAAGAAACTTTAGCTGTTGCTATGACTCTCCTCTCCCTTCCTTGTAAGGGTGTGGTCCTACCTCCTAACAGAAATCCAAGTAGGATTCAAATGGACCAGTAAGAGACTTTGTTAAGTATTTCTAGAATGTGTGGAAATTGTATATCATCAAGCATTTCATACCCAAGAAAACAAAACAGTTTTGTGTAGCTGTGTAGAGATATCTACACTAGGATAAGTCAGAGTAGGAATTTGTTGTGTTAGATCAAGGTACATATATTTCTATTGTTGGTTGTGTTTAAAAATATCACTATAACAATTACTTAAAGACAATTAAAAATGATCAAAGGCAGGTAAAATTTTAAGAAATGGTTATTCAACTTTATTGTATCATAGAACAATGGAAGGTTTGTTGTCTTCTTAACTAGAGACATTTCAATTCATTTCAGCTTAAGCAACAAAATTTCCACCTTTACACAGCACAGGCAAGTGAACTTAATTCAGAGTAGGTGACAGAAACTCTAAAAATGTAAAGGGAAGATTTTAAGAGCAAGAAAGACCTAAAACATTGTGCAATAGAGATTCTCACATATCATTAACTAACTGGAAAGTCATGTGTAGCTGTGGGAAAAATTGGGGAGAGTTGATGACATATTGTGCTTTTTAATGAATATTTCAACCCACATACAGCCTCATCAGAAAAATATGAGGTGCAACTGTTTTGACATCTCTGAAAACAAAGTTTTAACTATTCCTAAGTCACCCAGGGAAAAAAAGATTCATAAAGTTCGAGGGTTATTCATGCACATACATGAATCTGACCAGAAATCAATAAATCAATCTCTCTCTCTCTCTCTCTCTCTCTCTCTCTCTCTCTCTCTCTCTCTCTCTCTCTCTCTCTCGTTGTAGATGAAAACAATACCTTTATTTTATTTATTTTTATATGGTACTTAGGATCAAACCCAGTGCCTCACCCATGCCAAATGATCACTCTACCATTCAGCCCCAGTCCCAGCCCCAGAAATGTAAGAGGAGACAATTTATAAAATTTAGCAGTCCAGACAAATTAATTATCTACTATAAATAAAAGTCCAATGATTCCCAGACAAATGAAAGAGAATACAAAATCCTACCAGATAATATCTATAATGGCTAATTTTAACCCAAAATTAATAGATAAACAAATAATTAGAAAACTACAACCCATACTTGGAAAATAAAGTGTAGCCAATAGAAATTTTAAGTTGTCACAGGTATTTAATTAAGTAGGCACAAGTATCAAAAGAAAAATTATAAGTCTATTCAAAGAATTAAAAGCAACTGTACAAGCAGTGGGGAACCAAACAGGGAACTTCAATAGAGAAATGGATACCAAGAACCAAAGGGACATTATAAAGCTAAAATTCACAACTAACTTAAATGAGAATTTTACAGATTGGTTCAGCATCAGATTCAAGATGGCAGAAAGGTGAGTCATGAAATTTAATACAGATCAATAGAGTTTATCAGTTCAGCAAAAATGGAGCCCAAATTCATTGTTTGTATGCTTGGAAATCCCTCATACCTAACTGGTCATTCACTGATCATTCTAAATTCCAAATTTATCATACAACTCTTCACAATTCGGCAATTTTTAATTCTATTGAAACTAAGCCCGATGTCCAAAAAAAAAAAAGAAACAATGAAGATAAAATCCCGGACAAAAAGTTTGCCTTAGCCATTCTTCCTAATTTACATAAGAGTTCATAGAAAGTAATTCATAATTATTAATTAGAACTAAAATTTCAGAGTAAGAGAAAACCAAAATTTAGAATGGGTTGTTAGATATGTAATTATGATAAGAGGAAATAATTAACTACAATTTTATAAATTATTGGATTTCTTAAAACCTAAATAACAATGATGTGAATTAATTGAAAATTTTTCACCTTTTGTGGCTTCAGGGTCACATTTAGGATATTGTCCAATAAAGTGTATCATGAATGTTTTCAGAGTATACATTCAATATATTTTAGTATCATGAATATGAAGTTAGTTGTGATAACTACTTGAGAAATAGTCTACCATAGAACACTGATCTTTGATCATTTTTTTTATTTTAATAATTTAACATATTTCCAAAATATAACTAGGCCAAGAAGAAACCCTAATCATTAGTGCTCAATAAGACACATAATGTTGTAAGCTCAAATATCACCATGCTAGAGTATATATTTCAAATTTTGATTTTCTCATATCATATAAATGCTGAAATCTAGTTTATCAGACCACATTTTGCTTGGGTAGGTAATCTGGGTAATCAACAAGTTTTTATTAAGAGCCTACTATGTGCACAATAGGTTACTTTGTTATAGAAATCAGGAATTTATGTGATAACATCAATAAAGGCTACCTGAGCTCATTGTCTACTCCAGAAACAATTTTATCTTGCAATATAAAAGCAACATCCCATTCAGAATTAGACAACATTAATGCAATTAGTTTTTCTTGTTGTCCATAGTTCAGAAGTTGTGGATGAGAAACAAAACAAACAAACAAAAAAAATTAGGCCAGGCATAGTAGTGCACATCTGTAATCACAGCAGCTTGGGAAGCTGAGGCAGGACGATCTTGAGTTCAAAGCCAGTTTCAGCAACTTAGTGAGGCCCTAAGCAACTCAGTGAGACCCTGTTTCTAACTAAAATACAAAAAAAAAAAGGCTGGGGATGTGGCTCAGCAGTGAAGCACACCTTAGTTCAACCCTAGTACCAAAAAAGAAAGATAAAAAAATCTAGGACAAGGATAGATACAGTTTGCCTTAATTTTTAAGGAAATATTTAAAACATGATATTTCATTTTCTGATAAAATTGCATGTGAAAATTAAAACGGAACATGTTTTAAGTACTTTCTGCATGTGGTAGGTACACTGCTTATTTTGCTTGATTCTTCACAACTATGTGAAATAGTGCTATGCATAATTTACAGGCAAATCAACTAAAATTCAGAGATTAAAAAAAATGAAATTTTAAGAACTGAAATATTTTGTGCAATCTCAAGATGTTTAGTAAACAGCAGAAGCAAGATTGGAACCAAAGTCTGTCCAAGGTACCTATGAGCAAAGAATTTAGGGTTTCTACAGCATAACACTGTTCACCAAAATGTGTATGGCATATACATTTCAATTAATTACTCATTAGAATCATTTTGATATAGAATTTTACCAGTAAAAACTACCAGACTTAGAAGTATTGGAAATCAGATCATTTATACTTCTTTCCTTTCTTCCTTCCTTCCTTCCTTCCTTCCTTCCTTCCTTCCTTCCTTCCTTCCTTCCTTCCTTCCTTCCTTCCTTCCTTCCTTCTTTCTTTCTTCTAGGAAATGAACTCAGGGGCACTCAACCACTGTGCCACATCTCCATCCCTATTTTGTATTTTGTTTAGAGACAGGGTCTCACTGAGTTGTTTAATGCCTCACCATTGCTGAGGCTTTGAACTCACAATCCACCTGCCTCAGCCAAGCCTCTGGGATTACAGGCATATGCCACTATTCCCAGCATATTTATAACATTTTTTCTTGTTATTTAACTATAATTATTTCTAACTATGACAAAAGCTAGAAATTGTTTTTCTCCATCACCAACATTAAAACAAATTTTGTTGTATTTCAAATGTGCAAACTAAAAAATAGTGCAATATCAATAACCTTACTCAAGGTCACCAAGCAAGTATACCCGGAAAGCCAAATCAGGACTTATTTTCATTTTCTGAAAAACATAACTGTGTACTATTTCCACGAAGATGCAAGATACATAGGAGGAATGTTTTTTTGTTGTGTCAGCCTTAATTTGACACGCCTTGACATTTGGTCACTTTCATTCTTTGTTTCCTTGAATGTGTTGAATTTCCCCTTCATGTTTTAGAAGAGAACAACTGAAGGGGAGGAGGAAAAAAACAGCTTAATAATCCATTCAAATAAATACATATTTATTTGAATTTGTGACATTCTATTTAAACAAATTTGCTGTTTTGTTTACCTAAATGTGATATTATTAAATACACAGCTGCCATAGCTTCAGTGTGAGATGCTTGAGATACACCGCCTGCTCAAGTGTATTTATATGCTTGTGTATTTGAAGCCTCACACCTCACTACACACATAACAGCTTATAGAAACAGCATCCTACTCATGTGGGGTGTCAGATTCTAGCTCCTCACAACAATGCCGTTTATGATTATTTATTTAATTCAACTTATTCATAGTCTACTTAGCTGTACCTCGTTAAGAGGTTTCAGTCCCATTGGACTTGAGTGTACCATTTGAAATAAAGCACAAAGCACGTAGGTGGTTTCAGAATCTCTCAAATGATGTAGGTATGGCTTGATTGCTTGCTCCTTTAAAAATATTTTCCATTCTGTCTGAACATTTTTTTTTGTAAATAGCATTTCCTTCAGCAAAGGGACAGCTCAAATGAATTATCTTTTCCTTCTATCCCTAGGGAATAGGAAAGAGGAGAGGAAAGGTTTAGGGTGAAAGTAGAATTGCAATGCCTACCAGTGGAGTCTGTTAATGGAAAAGACTTCTCATCCATAGCTACAGTCCCACTAGCATAACAACATAATTAGCTTTGGAGTTTTAGTAATTACCATCCAGATTCCCAAGGAAAACAGTCCTGAAATTACTGCTGTGTAATCACAAAGAAAATTGTAAAGTTTCCTGCTTAAATTTACTTCAGCTCATAAACAGAAATATTTGCCAAAGATCTTGTGATAAAAGACTAAGCTTGGAAAAAGTCTCCAATTTCAAAGATCTCTCAGTTTTTTTTTTTTTAAAGAGCTTCAAGTCAACAATTCTATATCCTGCAAGCCTCTCACCATTTACTGCCACCTCTGTGACATCAGGGCCATTAATTTCAACGACCTCAGTCTGTTCAATTTTGTCCACTTCCATGATTCATTTTGACATGTATGTGTCTCTGGTCTAAGATTTGATCTTCCGCCTCTTTTATACTTTACCCTTGCTTTTCATAATTACTATCTTACATTCAAACTTCATGATGTGGTATTTTATTCTGAATTAAGGAGTGTGGTGCAAAAGAAAAAAAAATTAGCATAATCTTCATATTAGCTATAACTTGCTCTTTGACTACTGTTAAAGAACCTAACCTGTCTTGATCTGTGTTTTATTTATCCAACTTCAAGGACACAGTCTCTGGTTTACCAAATGTATTTAATAAACTGTGCTATGTTATGCATATTATTGATTGGCTTGAGCTATCAGTCAATTCACCAAAGCTGTTTACTCTCATGACACAACTCTGCAAGCTTACCTTTATCCTAATGAGGAGAAACTTCACTCCCTTCTAAGTCATTTTTCTTCCTTGAACTAAAGTCTCAAATTTTGTGATAACACTAATCACCTCAAACTTCTCCCAGGATTTCACTCTTTCTTGCACACAGGTTCCATTTCTGCACTGTCCCTCCAATCAGCAGAATAAGGAGGAGAATTTAACATACTCTTGTTCTTTTCTGAATTTTCCAGAACTGAAAATTGTTAAACATATTTCTTTTTCATAAATATCTGAACTTTCCCCCATATCATTACTATTCTCTTCTTGCTATTATTACATTATCTTGGGCCACCTAGATTAATCTCTGGAACCTATGCACTCATTCTTCCCTCCGCTTACAATGTGAACTACCAGTGGCTCATCACTGAGATCCTCTCCAGGAGTGGTTGGAAGAACACTGGCTCATGAAGATCAGATTCCTCCCCAAAGGTGTTCTGCATATTAAAAAAATGGCAATTGGTAGAGATTCTGAGGGCTGGTCTCTTGCCTCAATTCAGAAAGATTCTAAAAGACTCTTTCAGACTCAGATCTCCCTATGGGATCAATTAGGACCTCTTTGCAACCACTTCTTTCATTTTTTTCGTTCTGGGGATTGAACCCAGGGGTGCTTAATGACTGAGCCACATTCCCAGTCCTTTTTTACACTTTATCTAGAGACAGGGTCTCACTAATTGCTTAGAGCTTTGCTAAATTGCTGAGGCTAGCTTTGAACTCGAGATCCTCTTGCCTTGGCCTTTGGAGCCCACTGGGATTATAGGTGCACCACCACGCCCAGCTGCAATCACTTCTCAATTCAACTTCTTGTTTTACTCAGTCCTGCATTTTGTGTACCTTATAGATGTGATTGCTGAGATAGCTCCCCACATAACTCCCCGCCAAACTATCCTCCCCCACTCACATCCCACACAAAAATTTTAGGTCTTTGAATCTGTTTTCCAGGGAATTAGACCCATGATCACTAGAAGGAGTCATAGGGAGTGTGTGGATCTCAGTCACTGGCTGGCTGCAGTAAGGATATCATCAGTAGTGTTAAATATAACCCAGACCCTTTGCATTTCTTGGAGAAAGACACTAAAAGGCTTGATATAAGAGGTGTATTCTTGTAAGGCAGGTGCCTCTTCTTTCTTCTTTTAGATCTACTCTCACTCGCCCCTTCTGACCTCCAGATTAATAACTATTGTCAAGTCAAGTAATCAATTCAAGGAGAAAGGCTACTATGTTATATGGCAAAGGATCTGTAGGACCTAGGTGACATGTATCAGCAGAAGCTGGCAAATACAACAAATAACAATAGATTCTCAGGATACTAGCTGAGATTGAGGAAATAAAAATTTCAATGAGAAAAATTATATTGATATAGGATCACTAACCTGAGATATAAAATCTAACAAAAAAAACTTAGGACGTGAAAATAATACCCTACTACATTGGTTCTTGCATGTGTTCATCAGCTTTGGGATGAGGGAAAAAAATAGCAGAAAAAAAATTTAGACAAGGGAAGATTTATGTATCTATAATTTATCTATCTATCTATCTATCTATCTATCTATCTATCTATCTATTTATCTATTTATTTAATTTTGGGGGGTTACCAGGGATTGAACTCAGGGTTACTCAACCACTGGACCATATCCCCAGCTCTATTTTGTATCTGATTTAGAGACAGAGTCTCACTAAGTAGCTTAGTATCTTGCTTTTGCTGAGGCTGGCTTTGAACTTTAGATCTTCCTGCCTCAGCCTCCTGTGATTTATTTATTTATGTATTTTAGGCTCTTGGTAGGCTCCATTGCTTTGGGCTTGAGATGAAACAGAGCATCATAGCCAAAGAGCATGGCAGAGGAAAGCTGCTTAGCTCATGGGAATGAAAGGAGGCAGGGACAAGATATACCCTTCTACAACACACCATCAGTGACCTACTTCCTCCAATTAGGTTCTCCCCTCTACAGTTTCCATTACCTCTCAATAATGCCATCAATTAACCCATCAATGGATTAATCCATTGATTATGTCAGAGCCCTCATGATCCAGTTATTTTCCCCAAAACCATACTTCTGAATATGTTGCATTTGGAGACCAAGCCTTTAATGCATGAGGCTCTGGGGATATTCCAAATCTAAATCATAACATTGCATATTCATAAAAATTAATGACTCACATTAAGTGATATAGAAATGCCAGGAAAGCTATTACAAACATTAGAGAAGGAACCAAAATTCTCAAATAATTGTGCATATTAGAATGAACATACTATATAATGGCCAAAATTTTCACTAAGTGATTGTTTTCAGGTTATGCTATTATGTAGGTACTGCAAACTTATTAGAGAAAGATTTTTAAAATGTTTATGGACATTCAATGGGTACCATCTTTTATAAGCAAGGATTGGAGTAGGTGATGTGTTTGCAGATCTAGCTGTTTCTTCATAAAAGTAGAAAATATATCATTTCTTTTTTCCAGTCTTGGTGATCAAACACAGAGCTTCACACAAGCTGGGCATGGACTCCACCACAAATCTACACTCCTAGGCCTTTTTATTTTGAGATAGGATCTCGCTAAGTTGCATTTCAACAAAAGAAAAGAGGACACTTGATAATACCTAACAATCCAAAGCAAGAAGTTGCCATTATGGTTTTGAGCAGTAGGTCAGAGTGTAAGTCAGAAGTGTCCACTAGTAGAGAGCTTTGGAGATATTTAGTGAAAGACTGCATTTATAGCAGTGAAATAGATGGGGAATGAAAAAGGTTATTGATCCATTTGTACAAATAAAATAAATCAATGATTGATAACCACGAGGTTGAAAGAAACAGTTCCAATAAAGTCAGATTTCTTGCCCAGTTACCAGACCTGAATTTTCAAACTTTGAATCCATTGATTAGATGAAGAGGCCAATGAACCACAAGGAAGGGCCCTGCATATAAATATGAAAGGTGAATATATAATAGTTTTTTTTCCTATTCCAACAAGTCATAGATTTTTACTTAGTACTCATGCACTAGAGAAAGGTAATAGACATTTTGAATACCATTTTGAATACCATGCATTTTGAATTTTATATGAGTTGATTTTAATGTTTTGGAATATAAAACATCATAAATACCTTGTTTGAATGCAAAAGCATAGAATCCAGGTAATAAGTGGAGCCTGGATTATAGTCCAGTTCACACTAGGTTTACTAGGACAAGTGGTGACTTAAAATACCTGAATGTATAATTGGAATGAAAACTTTTATAAATCATTTCATTGTCAAAACCAAAACACCTGACAGGAAAAATCTTAGAGTTCATTTTGGGCTTACAAGTACAACCTAAAGTTTCTTTTAGGCTTACAATTTCAAAGGTTCAGTCCATGGCTGGCCAATTCCATTGTTCTAGGCCTCTGTGAGACAGAACATCATGATAGAAAGGTGTGGCAGAGGAAAAGTTCTCAGCTCATAACAACTGGAAAGCAGAGAGAAAGAATGAAGATCTAGTGACATATATAACCCCCAAAGCACACCTCTAATGACTTACTTCTTCCAGCTATGCCATACCTCCCTCCAGTTATCATCCACTAATCTATTTAATTTATTAATCCATCAAATGAATTAATTCAATTTATGAGGTTATAGTTCTTATATTCTAATCATTTCACTTGTGGAAAATCTTGTGTTATCTTAAATGTAAACTTTTAGGGGTGCCTCCTTTCCAAATAACAAAAATATTTGAGGATTGATCAGACCTTCACCAAGTTTCCTAGGCTTTCAGAGAAAAGAATTACTATATTGGACAAAAGTAAGTAGAGGCCTTTAAAACTGCCCTCCACTCCTGAACAACACTATAAACCAAAAATCATATCATGTTCCAGAAGAAATGATGTAGAAGTAGTATTTACATAATATGTCCATTTAATTCACCAATTAGACTCCTATGGAAACAAGTTGGATCATGGAGAATAACATTTCTACTCAAACCCAATCAAATAATTGGCCCAATTGCAATCAAAATGCCAGAAATCTTTGCTAGAGCTTATACATACAATCTTAGGTGCATGCTATGTTGCTAATGATCTAGTAAATGTACTTTTCCCATTCCTATCAAAATACATACCCTGAGTACTCACAGTTACATGCAAAAGGTAAGAATATATATTTCTTGTCCCTAGACTCCTGCCCTCCTTCAAAATCTATTTCAAAATGATTGGAATTTTCTAAGTTGTTGTTGTTGTTTTAGAATGGCATATTGGCCCACTTTTTGAAAATATTGTTAACCAAACCAGACGAACAAAAAAATGGCATATGCACTAGAGGTTTTATAAGATACATGAGCTCCAGAATGTGGTTTGATGCATTGAGGAAAATTTCAGAAGTCAATAGTCCAGGGTCTTCTTGACCTCCACCCCACAGCAAAAGAAAAATTATTGCACTCATGATTTCCACCAGTCAGAAGAAAGTATATCATCTGTTAGGTATTTTCATGGAATATGTAGGCAGTATATTTCACACTTGAGAATATTGCTGCAGCCCATTTACTAGAAGCTAGAGAAATCTTATTTTGAGCAAGGTCCAAAGAAGGAAAGGCCTTGGCAGTAGGTTCAAACCAGGTTGTAAACAGGCCTGCCACCTGGGCATGCATTCTGAGAGTCGTATAATAGTTTTTCAGAAGCATCAAACTGTATAAAATTAATAGAAATGCCCAATAATGCAATCATGATACATAACCCTAAAATTATATGATCAATATATTTTATCTACCAGGGAAAGGGTAAAAACAGAGCACCTGGTCGTGAGGTATCAGACAACCACACAACCAAAGCCATCCATTCTAAGCCAAGTCATAAATACAAACTCAGGAGCAATCCTGGTAGAAGTGGAACATCAGCATGAGGCATGAACAAAGTCAAAAATAAGTCGCACAAGCAGATGGTCCAAATCTCCATGTCACCCATTGGTAGTGTTCTAGTGCCTCCCCATCAGCTTACACAAGCAGTCATAAGCTAATGGAGAAGAGAAATCACTAAGTTTAATTCATGAATGGATCAGTAAGATGTGTGTGTGTCTGTGTGTGTGTGTATGTGTGTGTGTATGTGTGTGTGTAACTCTAATAGGTATTCCCGCTACACTCTCATCCCTCTCAATGACTGGTGATGGGAAATCACCCCCACCCCCAAGTGAGCATAACTTAAGTGGTACCCTTAGTTTTCTAACTTGGATAGAAACATGGTCAGTGGAAAATGACATAGTAAACCTAGAAAGGAGATTGACAGATTGAGTACAAGGAGTTCTACTTCAGTGACTATCTTCAAAAAAGCCACAGTAAAGGAAGCTAAGGAAAAGGCACCCATAAAATCTATAGATAGAACACATCAAAAGAATCAATTTGGTAACTCCTTCTAAGTGATTAAAAAATTCAGTACATAAAAATGTGTAAACATCTGAGGGGAGGTTATTGTAGATACTTTGGTCATTACTAAGTGGTATTAGTAAGTAGAAAACAGAGTAACTAACACAATAAAGCAGTATGTTTGTGAATGAGTAGTTTCCAGACCCAAGAGGAAGGTACAAAAAGAGGAGATAACTACTGGGAGGAGCAAGGAAAATGCAAGATGCTAAAAATTCAAGTATATATCTGGATTATACTGATAGAACACCAACTGTTTTTGTCACAGGTGTGATCTTGTCAGAAAGCTGTGCATTGGCAATCTTGAATAAGTGATATTTCTAGCAATGGAATGTCCCATGTTATGTGGGTACTTTGGGACAGAATTTAATCAACAATATTAAGAAAACCAAAACCCAAGAACAAAGGATCTTAAACTTAAATGCTCCGTGTAACAGAAGTCAAACTGGAGCAATCTAGATATTGAGTAATTTTCAATCCCCAATTGAAAAGCTTGAAGGATATTTAGCAATAAAAGAGAAAATTGGGAAATAACTTTTTTTCCTGTGTGCTAAGATTAGTACCCTGATTCTTATTTCTAGTTATAAAACTTATAAAATTTGAACTTTATGGAAATGCTATACCCATTAGTTGTGTTCCCCACAAAATCACATGTTAACTACCTAACCCCATGTGACTGTATTTGGATACAGAGCTTTTAAAGAGATAATTAAGGGTTATGACATCATGTTCATGGGCTCTAATCCTTAAAATACTGTTGTTCTGGTAAGAAAAGGAAATGTGGACACTCAAGGACATCACGGATGAACATGAACAGAAAAAAAAAAACAATCCACAAAGACAGAGTAAGAGGGCAGCCATCTGCATGCCAAGATGATTGGCCTCAGAGAAGCCAAACAGACCACACACCCGTCTGGCACTCATTTAGTGATGCTGATTATGGAGCAATAGTCATTTTATTACCTAACCCAGGTACCTTAACATTTTCAACTTCTTGAAATTAAATCTTCTCAACTAATATGCCTAATATATCAGCAAATCAATTACTCTTTCCCTTCATGCCATGGACTGAAAGTTGGTATCCTTCTAAAATTCATATGTTGAAATCCTAATCCCAAATGATGGTATTTGGAGGTGAGGGTTTGGAGTTAATTAGGTCAGAATAGTGGAACTCCCATAAATGTAATGAGCACCCATATAAAAAGCTACAGTGCTAAACAACAATATGAAAGAAAAAATCTTTGCCAGAACTGGACCATGCTAGCTAATTTCACATTTCTGGTTGCCAGAACTGTAAGAAATACATTTGTTTTGTCTCTAAGCCTCCTACTCCATGAACTTTGTTTTATCAGCCTAGACGGACTAAGATCCTCCATGATTTGGCTAATTTGGAAATCAGCCACTTTCTAGATGAACTACCTCCTTTGCCATTATATCCCTCTGACAAATCAATTCTACTAATGAGAATTTATTTTCATGCAATAATTGAACATGAAGAGACAGATAGGCATGAAAGTGTTCATTTCAGAATTACTTTATACTAGTGAAAAAATTGATTTAAATGTTTGTCAATATAAAAGATATTAAGTAAATTGTGATCCACCCATATAATAGATAACAAAAAGTCATTAAAAAGATAGTTGTATCAGTCTATTAATGTATAAAAATATCCATGGCTTATTATTATTGAATGAAAAATGCATAATCCAGCAAAATTTTATGCATGAGCAAAATAATATTTTGTTTATAAATATTTCATAGATATCTTTTCTTTTGGTGGTATTGGGATTGAACCCAGGGCCTTGTGCATGTGAGGCAAGCACTCTACCAACTGAGCTATATCCCCAATATACTCATGGATATCTTTATCTAACCTATGTATGGCTGAATAACCATATAAAGGAAAATGATCATTAACATTTATTAAATATCTACTCTACATCAGGTACTATGCCTCATAGATATTTTGCATATATTATAGTAATGAAATTGTTTATCAAATAATCAATATTATTCTTATATTCTTTATTTGTGGTACTGGGGATCAAACCTGAGGACATGTGAGTGGTAGGCAAGTGCTATGCACAAGAGCTACATCCTCATTCTGCATTTTTAAGATGAGAAATGTAAGAATCAGGGGGTAAATAATGCTGCCACCTAGGCTTTAAAGATAAGATCAAGATTCTATTACATTTATAATCATATAATATTATAATGTATTTAGTATGTATATCATTTAATAACTGATTTATAATATACATCTGGAATAAGTATCTCCAAAATGATCATAATAATTATCTTTGGACAGTGGAATAATTTTTCTTAATTACATCCATCTTTGTCATTAAATTTTGTACAGTTAACATGCATTATCCTATAGAAGGAAAGGAAATGAGTACATAATAAATTATCTACCATAAGGCACCTGTACCTTTTTGTGCAGGGTGCCAGAATGATTATCTATACCCAAATCTACCACTTGATGCTATAACCTCAGTAATCATTGAATCTCTTCATTTACTTATATGTAAAGGAGTTATGATACTACATAGTTTTCTCTCTTCATGAAGATTTAATGAGGGGGTAGACATCTAAACTTTTAAAACATGCTCACACTCTATAAGAATATTTTATTCATATATGAAACATTTTAAATATGTGATATGGTTTTTAAAAGTTCAGTGTCTGGAAAATCAAAATATAGCTTATGTTTTTATTTTCTAATCTTTAAAAGTTAATAATATTCCCCTTTTGTATTATAGCGGAGTATGTTGACATCTCATACTATAAATTCTGACACAGAGTATGCCAGTGTGCGTGTGTGAATTTTAAAAGCCCCAGTGGAAAATAAGCTTCCCTTTGGAAACTCTCCTCTAATATAAACTCACACTGTAGCTTAAAGGAACAATAAATATGCAGTCTAGTTCCCTAAGGAAAAAGAAATCCACATTTAAGAGCTTTTACCACAGACTGTAATACACTCTTTAGTTTGTCAAAGGAGATATATTTATCAGCATAATGAAAGAGTGTCAGGAAATTACATAATAGTAACTAATTGTCTGCCCTTCCTTCCTTCTTAGAAATAAATGTGTCACTAAGGTTCAGGAACACACATGAGACCTTTTTGTTCTGTTGTTTCTAAATTTGTGTTTTTAACTGCTCCTACGTTGTCAGTCTTCAAAGAAACTGTTTTCTGAAGAGGAAAAGGCTCAGGGTGGTTGAGTGGTGTATTAGTCAGCTTTTTGTCACCATGACCAAAATACCTGACAAGAATAACTTTGAGGAGGAACAGTTTATTTGAGGCTCATGTTATCAGAGGATTGGACTGTGATTGGTCAACTCCATTGCTCTGGGCTCAAGGTGAGACACAACATCATGGTGGAAGGGTGGGGTGAAAGAAAGTTTCTAAACTCATGACAACAGGGAAGGAGGGGTGCAAAAGAGAGAAAGAGAGAGAGAGAGAGAATGCACAAGATGCCAGGGATAAAATATAAACCCCCAAAGGCATGTCCTCAGTGGCCTATTTCCTCCAGCCACTCCCTTTTACATTAATCTACTGATGAGGTTATAGCTCTCATAATCTCATAATTTTACTCTGAAAATTTTTGCATTGTCTCACACATAAATTATCAAGGGATACCTCATATCCAAAACATAACAAGGAGGTTGATTTTCAAATATTTACTGGATCCTGGACTGATCATGTAACCTATTAAGTGTCGTCTTTATCCCCGTTTATACCTTCATCTTGAATCAAAAGCTATCAGCTGATAAAACAGATTATAGAATCCCATGGAAAGAATCTAACTATTGTTTACTTTAGAAGCACTAAATTATTTTTCTTCCTTAATATAGCATCCACAGGAGAGAGTATTTATTGCGCATAAATGTACTTGGCTTACTTGGTAGAAAATAATCCATTATTCCTTTTTTTTTTTTCCTCCATTCCTCCTGGGCCTTTGATAACTGACCTACCCAAGGGCCTAGTTCTGGGAAAGGCTACGTATGGGATGGTCCCCAAGCAACATCTCATTCTCTGAATATTTCTGGTGGCCTTTCATACCATTCTCAGTTCCTCTTTCTGTGAACCTATGAATTAGATAATTAATGGGTCCCAATTAAGACATTTTTGTTAATTAAAGACCACTCAATGAGAACAATCTGTAGAAACATTCCAAACATTCCAGTTGACTCCTTGTTTCAGCATGATGGGAACAGGGAGGCCTGGGTAAAGGCTACAGACTCAAGAGCTAACCAATAGCCTTGACACTTTATCAATACTTGTTGTTTAGCATGAATTTTGATCAGTGCTCCAACCCAGAAGCCATTTAAGCCCCTAGAATTAATAGTACACGTAAGCGGTGACCTGATATCTAGTCCCCCTAGCCTTATGGGATTTCTATCTCTTTTCTTCTTAAATTAATCCCACTCCTTTCACTCTTGCCTTCCATTGTTGTCAGTACATTTCTTTCTTTGAATTTGTGAGATGAGATTCCAGAAAGAAATAGGTGGTGAGATGCTAGGGTCTGCCATTAAGAGCTACAACATGCTGTAAGGGTCCGGTGTCGGAGAAAGAGACCACACAAGAGACTGACTCCATGCAATTGGCAAAAGGGGATTTATTGGGGATCCATTCCAGTGCACTGGGACTCTGTGCTCATTCAAGAAGGGAGAGCAGCCCAGAGCCCCAAGCAGAGGTTCAAACAGAGCTTAAGTACACTTTTGGGGGAGGGCGGGAGGCTTTGCATACATCAGAACAAATCATCATGAGGCGCAGGAAAATTTAACAAAAACTCTGAGACGTGATTGGCACATTCATTGGCGGGAACAGGTCGGGCGGGGGTGATTGGTCATTCCTAAGCGGGTTACACATTCAAACTGATTGGTTCGGGCCCTGTGACAAACTGCATAGGGCCCTAGGCTAAATGGCCAGTAGGGTGTTCTTTTAACTATCTCAGGAATTCCAGGTTCTGGGTGTAACAGAGGAACTTAATAATACCTAATCTTTTACATTCAAGCTTTCCAGCTTAGAAACTTTACCCTTTCAATGCCACTCAATAGTAGTAGAGAAGAATCCAGCTTTGCCCACTGGGACCCCTGGAGCTGAGGCTGGCAGGCATCTCCTGTTGTAATTGTTATGCCCGAATTCGGGACCCTCAAAAGACCACCAGAGACCAAGATCGATGTAAGCAGCAAAGAGGTGTTTAGTGCGAGCTAGCTCAGTCCTCCGCGAGCACACAGCAACTGGTGACGCTGAGAGACCCCGAGCCCAGGGTTTGCAGCAGTTTTATACACTCTTTGGGGAAGGCAGGGACTTCACATACATCATAGCATTTCTTAGCAAATCATCACACACCGCAGGAAAATCTTAAAACAACTCTAAAACATGATTAGCACATTCACTGATGGGAACAAGTTGGGTAAGGGTGATTGGCTAGTACAAGAGGGAGATTCGTTTGAACTGATTGATTTAAACCAGGAGGGGAGTACGTGTTGAACTACAATGGTTTCCCAACATGTTATCAGCCACCATAAACTACTGGGAGGGTCATCTGGCATCCCAGGTATTTTCCCTGTCTTATGCTGATTGGTGGTTGCTAGGGGGTTGCTATGGGTCCCCACCTAGTCTGACTGAGTCAGGGACACCTGGCTTCTCAGATCTCTCCTGTTATTTGTAGATAAGCAACTCAGCAGGGTGGGTATTGCCTAGGAGTGCTCTGAGAGTCTTTCCAAGGACAAGGGTCATGTCCCCTTCCTTGGACAGGCTTTGCTCTAAGATAGAGGCTGGTTTCTCATTATTAGCTGCTAACAGGAAAACAGACTTTCTCTGATGCAGAGGCCTCCAGGTAACACAGACCCTACCTGCCAGCAAGAGCAGAGGATTGAGTTTCATCTCAAACTCCAGTTTTGCTGTTTTCCAAGGATTTGTTCTCTGTGACCTGGCAGTCAAATAATTGGATAAACTAAACTCTAACAGTGAACTGATGGTTATTAATGGTTAATTGTACTGGCTCATTTTAACTAGGACTTTTTTAAAAATTAAGGCTAAAAATGCTTTATCAATGAGAATGTCAAGAACTTCAGCAGACCTGTAATAGTATATAATTGGGAAATTTGAGTATAAAGTATTTGTATGTACATAGGCTTTTTTCACCCTTCTTTTGATTATAATATTCAGAAGGATACAGGCTAAGTTTTTCTCTTTAGGAATTTGTGATCTAATGTAGTTACAATGAATGTCTAGAGACCTGAAGATACACAGGCAACAGAGCAGAAAGTAAAACATTACAGGATGTCAAAATGCTTGGTGGCCAAATTGGAAATTGTTAGTACAAACACCAGGAATAGATAAGAGTGCCATTCCCAGCTCACTTTGAGTAGAAAAGAAAAGAATTCAGATGTAGTGATATAAAGGAAGCATTGATGATGTGAGCATTCCAGAGACCCAGAGAGGACACAGTAGAGACAACTTTAAGATGTGGGTACAGACTAAATGAGCAGGAAGAAAAGGGAAAGTTGAGAATGAACCTTTGGAGTAACTATATTAATGGAAACTGAATAAGAGATCGCATGAATTGAAATTTGGGTGGAGGCTTAGTATTCAGTGATGGGGCAGAAACAGTCCTCACTGCCCCATAACTTCTTAACTGAGCAACATTAGTTTTGGTGACCTTAGTCTTTACTATCTTTATATTGCCCCAATTTTCTTCTTTTCTTTTCTCAATTAAAAAAATGATATCTGGAAAAAGTGACACAAAGAATTCACCATAAGATTATATTTTCCTTTAAGAATAAATGGATTACCTTTTTTAAAAATTAATATATATGTTAGTAGGATATAAAACCTTGTTCTTAACTTCTATTAAAATCCAATCATACATGTTTGGATCTCTAAGAGCATACCCACATTTAAATTGTACTATATACCCTACCATGCAACTGACTGCCTTTGAGCACAAACATGAGCTTCCTAATAGATTAAGTTTTCTGATTCTAATAGCTTTCCTTACGCAGATGTGAGACTAGACTGCAATCCCCATGTCCTTTACTAGAAAAGAAATTTAATAATCATTTTTTAAAAATCAGTAATCTTCCATGGATTTTTTTTTCCTTCTTGGTCATAAACAGATATGTTCAAAAGACTGAGGGTCTATGTGTATAGATTGATACACTGATATTCTCTCACCATGGTCAAAAAGTTGAAAGGGGAGTTCTAAGAACAGTTCTGATACTTAGAGACCTACGTAGGTAAGTTTTTTTCAGAATTTGTATTCTTGATTCTAATTTTGATTCTTTGAAAACATAAAGAAAATTGATAAACCATTAGCTATGGTAACAAAGAGAAGGAAAGAGAAAACTCAAATTACTAATATCCGGGATGAAAAAGGCAATATTATGATGGACACTATAGAAATACAGAAGATAATTAGAAATTATTTTGAAAATTTGTACTTCAATAAAATAGAAAATATTAAAGGTATCAAAAAATTTCTAGATGCATATGATATGCCCAAACTAAATCAGGATGATATACACAATTTAAATAGTTCAGTTTCAAACAAAGAAATAGCGGTTGCCATTATAAGCCTACCAACCCAGGACAAGATAGATACACAGCTGATTTCTATAAGACCTTTTAAGAAGAACTAACACCAATACTTCTTGAACTATTTCATGAAAAAGAGGGAACACTTCCAAACATATTCTATGATGCCAATATCACCCTGATTCCAAAACCAAAGACACATCAAAGAAAGAAAGCTTCAGACCAATATCTCTAATGAATATAGATACAAAAATTCTCAATAAAATTCTGGCAAATCAAATACAAAAACATGTCAAAAAGATAGCACACCCAGATTGTGTGGGGTTCATCCCAGGGATGCAAGTTTGGTTCAACATGCGGAAATCAAAAAATGTAATTTATTACATCAATATACTCAAAGATAAAAATCATATGATCATCTCAATAGAATCAGAGAAAACATTTGACAAAATGCAGCATCCTTTCATGTTCAAAACGCTAGAAAAACTAGGGCTATCAGGAACATATCTCAACATTGTAAAGGCTATCTAACAACCATCACCAGCCTCCTGAGCTGAGTTCCAAGTACACTGAGTATCCTGAGAACACTACATCTGCATACATGCATGCGCATGCACACACACATTCACACACTTCTTTAGTATTTTGATCCCTTCTTTACAGTATACCTGCCTTCATTGAAATCCTTAATATAAGACAGTAATCCACTCATTATGCTAATATATCTTACCTGTTCTTGTAGGTCCTAATCCTAAACTCATTCATGAAGTATTTGCTCCATGAAAGAAAAAAAAAATGATTAGCAGTAAGAAGGAAAGAGCTGAAACAATACGCCAAACACAATGCAGTGAAAATGATTAAAGATTCCTTACTCTCTTCCCCATCTTCCCCAACTATTTATCATAGAGTAAAGTAAATAAAAATAACTTTGAATATTACCTAGATACACACATCTTATTTAAGTCAAAATATTTGAGCAAAAGTTGTCAAATGTTTTATTTAAAGAGCCATACAGTAAATATTTTCTAAGCAATAACGTCTCAATCTCAACTATTTAGCTCTGCTACTGGAATGTTAAAGGCATCCACAGAAAATAAGTGTTTTACTATGTTTAAATAAAACTTTATTCACAAAAAATAGGCAGTAGGCCATCTATGAGGCTTTGGCTATAGTTTTCTAAATCCTGTATTAGTGTTTTCTTAGTCAAGTGAATATATTATATTTGGATAAAGTTGAAGTAGAACAGAATTTAACTTACAATCAGATATTTTTACTTACAATTTATTTATTAAGGACAGTTTTCATAACACTACAATTAATAAGTTTATTGCTTGCAAACCACTCCCGTCTCCAGAAATTATGCAAAGCCTAAAGCAAATGTGTCAAATGACAAAACCAAATGAATGATGTCTGTGGGTATAAAAGAAAAAAAAAAGAAATCATATTATCAATACAGTCCAAAAGGACATAGAATTTACTGTTTAAGATTTACAGTTATTATAATGGAAATGGTAAGCAAAATTAATAACTTCATAAAAGTATACAACATTGCATTCAAGAATGTTCTCTACTATGATTTAAAGTCACTAGAGCTTCCATTTCTCCAAAGCACAGCATATAATGTTAAAAAGCAGGCATACAATTTGGTGTTCCATAAAGCAACATTACATTCTAGTAACTCAGATTCCAATGCACAGGGAATTCTTATGAGCTGTCAGTTTATAAGAATATAATAGTGAAGCCTTAAACAAATTTGGGCTGAATCCAAATTGGAAGAGTCACATCAGTGTGGTGGGAGAAGAGAGATAGGCTGACCTGAACAATAAGTTTACAAGAGGAAATGACATAGAGTTCCATTACAAGATAATTGCTATATTATGGGTTTATCATGTTTAGTCCCTTTTTATGTCTAAGAATATCAAAATTCTCCTGGCGACAAATTTCTGGCAGCTGAGAATCAGATGTTTTGAGATGTTCTCAGATCTCAATATTCCCTACTCCTAGTGACTTCCAGAGTTCTTGTTGTTCAAGTGAGGGTGAATATTTCCAATATCAATATTTCATATTCATAGGAATAATAACCTAACCTGCAGTATTTTGTACACAATATGGTTTTGATAGTTATCCTTTGTATTTAGGATTGAAATTTCTCAAATTGGATTTTTGTTTGTTGTTTTCTCTTGTTTTGCAACAACTTTCTTACCATATGACCTTTGTTAGTAGAGAATTGGGTCATTGGTGCTTGCTATATTCCAGGATAATTAATGTGCCACTCCAGTTTTTCATAAGGCCTTGCCTACCCTGTTCCATCATTTAAAGTTACATTTAGGAAAATGTTATCATAATTAACCCATGGGAAAATATATAATTGTTTGGTTACAGCTGCATTAAAAACAAATCCTATCTTAATCACCTAAAATTTTATTTGATTCTGTGGTCCCTATTGAAGGGAAATTTGAACAATCGCTTACCCCCTCCTTATGTTAATTTATTTTTCTGTACAATAAAGAAAACATTGATTACCTTATGACTTCAGAATAAAATATATGGCCTTTAATTTCTTTGAAAAGTAAAAGGCACATGCAAATATTATAAAATGATTTTTGATAATTTTGATCAGGAAAATATACCATGATAAATATGTGAAATAAAAAATATAAAAAAATACAATAAAAATGATAGTTACATTTTCTATTTGCCTTAGCTTGTATTCTCCAGAAAGCAGAGATTGAGACAAGAGTCTGACATTATTGAGCCAACGATTCCTGGGCACAGGAGGGAAAGTCAATATAAGAGGTCATTTTCAGATTGGCTACCACTAACAGTAATCACATCAGATCTTCTCAGAACTGTGTACATCTTGCCTCAGACTGGTTTATCTACAGGTTGAAAGAAGAGAACGTTTTTCATTTGGCTTCTGCCTCCCACATTCATCCAGTCCTAGCCAAGAAGCTAGGTTGTGCATGCATGAAGGATCAAGATACTCAGGCTCCATGTAGAGTATCAAAGTCCCAGAAAGGAAAAGCCTGCTACTCAGGTGACATGCTGCCCAATCCCAACTACACAAAGCCAGCTGCTATAGAGGGAGCTGGTACAAATTCTGTGCTGAGTGAATTAGAACAGAGTAGATGTAATACTATTTTTGTACATCTGAAATTTTGAGTAATTCATTAAATAAATGTAATCCCCCACTCTAGCCTTAACATAGTATCTTCTTCCACCTTAATAGGGCTGTTCATAAAATCGAATGAAGATTCATAAACTTTGTATATATGTCTAGAGGAGGACATATATAATTCATGCCATGAATTTTAAAGAAATGTAGAAAACAAAGCCAATATTCTAGGAAATTAGAATATTTTTACAAAATAGAGACATACAAAACATAAAATCATTATTAACGCAACACAAAAGTATGGCAAATGCATTTCTAGACTTTGAAAAAATGTAATCCTCTATGTAGGATCTATTCATCCATTATAGTTCACCAAAATTGAATTAAATAAAAACTAAGAAGATTTAAAGTTTTTATTATTATTGGAGCTTTATGGTTATACATAATAGTTGGGTTTGTCCCAACAAACTTATACATGTATAAAAATTGATTTCGGTTCATCATTCCCCACCTTTCCCTCCCCCTTTACCCTCCTATCCTCCCTCCCTCTCCTGTTTTTCTTCTTCTACTCTACTAGACTCCCTTTCACTCATCTACTAATTTGTATTTGATTGGTTCTTTGTGTTACCCTATCCTCTCCTGCCCTTTTCTTTATTTTACTCTAGTTTTCACATATGAGAGAAAACTTTGACCTTTGAGTTCCTGAGTTTGGCTAATCTCACTTAGCATGATGTTCTCCATTTCTACCCATTTATAGGCAAATGCCATAATTTTATTCTTTTTAATGGCTGTATAGAGCTCCATTATGTTTTATATACCACAATTTCTTAATCCATTCATCTATTGAGGGGCATCTGAGTTGATTCCATAATACAGCTATTTGAATTGTGCTGCTATAAACATTGAGGAGGCTGTATCCCTATGGTATGTTGACCTTTTGGGAAAATATTCAGAAATGGGATCACAGGGTCATATGGTGGTGTCATCTCTAGTTTTTTGAGGAATCTCCATACTGCTTTCCAGAGTTGTTGTACTAGTCTGCAGTCCCACCAACAGTGTACAAGTGTTTCTTTTTCTCTATAACCTCACCAGCATTTATTGTTCATGTTCTTTCTTGATCATTGCCATTCTGATGGGAGTGAGATGAAATCTTAGTGTAGCATTGATTTGCATTTCCCTGATTGCTAGATATTGAACATTCTTTGAATATGTTTGTTGGTCAGTTGTGTTTCTTCTTTTAAGAAGTTTTTGTTTAATTCTTTTGGCCATTTTATTGATTGTGTTGGTTGGTTGGTTGTTTTTGAAAATTGTTCTAATTACTTATACAAGATAGCAGAATGCATTTCTAATTCATTGTACACAAATGGAGCATAACATTTCATTTCTCTGGTTATACACGCTATAGAGTCCCTCCATTCTCCCCACACCCCTCACCAGGATTATGGGTCAGCATCCATTTATCAGAAAGAACATTTGGCCTTTGCTTTTTGGGGATTAGCTTACTTTGCTTAGCATGATATTCTCCAATTCCATCTGTAAATGCCATCATTTTATTCTCTTTTAATGCTGAGTAATATTCCATTGTGTATATGTACTACAGTTTCTTTATCCATTTATCTATTGAAGGGCATCTAGGTTGCTTCCACAGTATAGCAACACTGAATTGTGCTGCTATAAACATGGAAGTGGCTATGTTATTGTAGTATGCCATTCTTAAGTCTGTAGGGTATAGACCAAGGAGTAGGATAGCTGGGTCAAATGGTGGTTCCATTCCAAGTTTTCTAAGAATTCCCATACTGCTTTCCAGATTGGTTGCACCAATTTTCAGTTCCACCAGCAATATATAACTGTACCTTTTCCTCTACAAACTCGCCAACATCTATTCTTTGGATATTAATCCCTTAAAAGAGGTGTAGCTAGCCAAGGTTTTTCCCTCATTCTGTAAGCTCTCTCTTCATACTCTTAAAAATTTCCTTGGCCATGCAGAAGCTTTTAGTTTGATGGTATCCCACTTATTTCTTCTTGTTTTTATTTCTTACATTTTGGGGGTCCTGTTAAGGAAGTTGGTGCCAGCACCAATACGATAGAGTGTTAACCCTGTTTCTTCTAGCAGTTGTAAAGTTTCTGGTCTAATTCTGATCCATTTCAATTTGAGGTTTGTGCAAGGTGAGAGAAAGGAATATAATTTCATTTTTCGACATATAGCTATCCAGTTTTCCCAGCACAATTTGTATAAAAGCCTGTCTTTTTTCCCCCAAGATACATTTTTGGCATTTTTCTCAAATATCAGATGGCTATGAGTTTGTGGATTTGTCTGTGTCTGCTATTCTATTCCATTGGTCTTCTTGTTTATTTTGATGTCAATACCATGCTGTTTTTTGTTTTGTTTTTTTGTTTGTTTAACTTCAGCTCTATAGTGTAATCTGTGGATCAGGTATTGTGATACCTGCTGCTTCACTTTGCTTGCTCAGTATTGTTTTGGTCATTCTGGGCTTTTTGTTCTTCCAAATTAAGAATTTTTTTTTTCTAATTCTGGGAAGAATGTCATTGGTAGAAGACTTAAATTTTAAATAGCAGGAACAATTTATTGACTGTAAGAGTGAAAATGTAGCATTTATTAATAAGGCAAATTGAGCCTTATTAATGCATGGGCTCCATTTTTCTTACTAGATTCTGTCCAATATAGTACTCCTGCCTTGTAAGAACAAACTTAGAGTTCATGTCACATTCTCATTAATGATGACTCACTTAGTGAATTTCAGATAAGTTTTATTGAGGCTGCAGAAGACATGTGCTTCTTACTGTATATTAGGGATTAAAGTAGGGATGACTAATTGAATGCTTAAGTGATTCTGACACGCCCTGATTGGCATGTGATGATCTGTTTTGTGTGTGGGGGGGTGACATTCATTGAATAAGGTGATATTTTAGATCTCTTCAAGATATTTCATCCTACAGTCATAATGCCACCTGCTTGTATGCACATCCTTTAATCTTGACTATCATCTTTCTAATATTTCTATGAGAGGGAGAAAAAAGCATAGGCAAGACATCTGTATTACAGGAATGTGATGCATCTCTAGGACAGGAAGCTTTGAATTATCAAATACCATTCAGATGCTTGCCATTGAGGTGAGACAATCTATCTGCTGACCCAAATGAAGAATCAATAGTCTTTCTGACTTAGTCTGAAAGGAAGACAAACAGCATGGATCCTGGCAGTGAATTTTAATACTGAGAGAAATCCTAGAGTGCAGCTCAGGGGTAATGCAGTGGGTGAGATCCAACAACAGCTAGCACTTCATTTACAGTTCAATGAAGAAGATTTTCCCCATAGAGTCAAGCACAGTTTCCATGACCCTAAAATGTCCTGGGAGGTAAAAAAGGGTAAAAATCATCAGCATATTTGTTCTTGACATCAAAAAAAACAATATAAAAAAAAAGTGTTGTGGGGCAAATGATAAATTTTTTCTTACCAAATAAAAGTTAGAGTAGGTTCACAAAATAAGGCTCTGGAGTCTTACTGTTGATATTCGGTTCCAAATTCCATCATTTCAAAGTTGTATGACATTGCATAACTTCTATTACAGATGTGTGAGCAGAGGCTGAAGAACTGAAGTTGTCCAATGTCACACACTCACACGCGAACCTATTTTGCTTACCTTTCCAGCTCTCATTTCCCCTTCTTCAGACAATTGATTTCAACTTAGGAACAGGTGGGAATTCACTTATTCCTGGTCAGGGATCTGGATAGGGTTCCATTTTTAGTCTCAGTGACTTAAGCCAGCCCATCATATTTCCCAAACACAGTTGTAAAATTATTATAACTTTAGTTATCCATTCTGTTGATGGCGATGTAGGTGGTTTTCCTTTTTTTTTTTCATAATGGATTCTAACATTTCTTCACCCATAAACTAGTTGTGGGAAGTCAGGCAAGCCAAATCTTCAGGCTTAAATCCATTTTCTCAGCTATTGAGTGGGAAACTTGATTTAAATGGTCTCAAAGTTTCCTTTCTGTGGTAAAATCCTGTGTTCCATATTATCTGATTACTGACATATCTCATGAAGCTGCCAGCTCCCATCAGTGATAATCTGTTGGGATTTCTCTTCTGCTTGGCCTCTGTGAATAACCTGAGATGAAGATGCTCAGAGAAGGATTGCCTCATTCTCTGACTTCCCCAGACCCCATAAACTCATATTGTGGTCCATTTCTTCCACCCATGTGTCTTCTAGTTTTCCTGATTGGTTGCTATTGCAACATCTGTGCTGCCTGCTATAGACTTCACCTTCGGGAAATATTCACCACCAGTGGAAGACAGGCTTTACCTAGCAGAGCTCTTTTGACTGGAAAAACAAACATGTTCTTCCAGATGGGTTAGCAGAGCATTTCAGAAGGGATTCTACGTTGGCTACTCTCCATCAGTCTCTGTAAAGAAGCTGTAAGAGAACTGGCTCAGAAAAATCGGACCCACACAATCTACCTATACTACATACTAAGTCTGGGCATATGTTCTTCTTTCACAAATGATTAATTTTATCAAGGTCACCTGGCTTGATGACAAAAATCATTAGAGAAAGAGAACTCAAAAAAGAAACAAAATCTGCTCGTCAGATAAGATTCTACTATTATTGATGAAAAATGTTAGGCTATTTGCTACTACTAATAAGAACGTGATGCAGGGATTTATTTTTTAATAAAGCAGTTTAGTTTTTCCAACCATAAGTGCCGTGGAAGTTCATTTTAATAAGGTGGACAATCTTGACTGGAGGAGAAAGTTATCATAAATAAATACCACAAAGTCCCTAGCCAATTACTCTTAGTTATTAAAAGTACAGTTATTAGAATAGTTTTAAAAATGTAGTTATTAAAAATATCTATTAGGAAGCAAGAGCTACATCTTTCTGGATGCCAGGTTTCTGTTTTCTGTTGTACATGGTTATGGTGCATTTAAGTTTGGGCCTAGACACAATAAGGCAAGAGGGTTTCCTGCTCCTGGCAGAATGACACTGCTGCAAAATGGTTCCTAAGCTCTCTTCTGTTCTTTGGAATGGAAGATAACTATGTGAGGAAGGGGCTGTAATGAGTAAGCACAGATGCTTGTGGGATACTGATCATGGCAGCAGAGAAAAGGCCCTTAAACCTTCAGTTCCATTACTGATAATCATAAAAAAGCTATAAGGTCTTTCTTTTTAGTCAGCTTTTGCATCACTGTGACCTAAAATACCCAACAAGAGCAACTTAGAGAAGGAAAACTTTGTCATATCATTTCAGAGGTTCAGTCTGTGGTCAGCCCAATTCATAGCTGTCAAAGCCTGAGATGAGAAAGAGTAACGTGGTGCAAGGTTGTGGCAGAGGAAAGCTGCTCAGCTGATGGCTGTCAGAAAGCCAAGAGGGTTTGAGTGCAAGGAACCAGGCATAATATAACCCCTAAAGGCACACCCCCAGTGATCTACTTTTTCTACCCATGGCCTACCTGCCTATGGATACCACCCATGCATCCATGCAAATTACTAACTCATGAAATGGATTAATCCAGTGATTAGGCTATCAATTTTATAATGAAATTCTTTGACCTGTAAAGATACCTGCATTGTCTCACACATGAACTTTCAGGGCACCTCATATGTAAACCATAGCAGTCTCTAACTATCAAGTGAACTTAAAGCTATGGAACTGGGCTGGAATTATGGCTTAGTGGCAAGTGTGAGGCCCTGAGTTCAATTCTCAGCACCTCATATAAATAAATAAATAATCAATCCATTGACAACAAAAATAATATTTTTTATTTACATATGACAGCGGAATGCATTAGAATTCTTATTATACATATAGAGGACAATTTTTCATATCTCTGGTTGTATACATAGGATATTCACACCATTTGTGTCTTCATATCTGTACTTTGGATAATAATGATCATCACATTCCACCATCATTAATAACCCCATGCCCCCTGCCTTCCACTCCAACCCCTCTGCCCTATCTAGAGTTCATCTATTCCTCCCATGCTCCCACTCCCTGTCCCACCATGAATCAGCCTCCTTATATCAAATAAGACATTTGGCATTTGGTTTTTTAGAATTGGCTAACTTCACTTAGCATGATCTTCCCTAACTCCATCCATTTACCTGCAAATGCCATGATTTTATTCTCTTTTTTGCTGAGTAATATTCCATTATGTATTTATACCACTTTTTTTTTTAACTCATTCACCTAGGTTGGTTCCACAGTTTAGCTATTGTGAATTTTGCTGCTATAAAATTGATGTGCTATTTTTGATTTTTAAGTCCTTTGGGTATAGAGTGAGGAGAGGGATATCTGGGCCAAATGGTGGTTCCATTCCCAATTTTCCAAGAAATCTCCATAATCTTTCCACCAATTTGCAGTCCCACCTGCAGTGTATGAGTGTACCTTTTTTCCTTATTGTTGTTTGTATGCATAATAGCTGCCATTCCGACTGGAGTGAGATGAAATCTTAGAGCGATTTTGATTTGCATTTCTCTAATTGCTAATGATGATGAACATTTTTTTCATGTATTTGTTGATTGATTGTGAATAATCTTCTGAGAAGTGTCTGTTCAGGTCCTTGGCCCATTTATTGATTATTTGTTTTTGTTTTTGTTTTTTTGTTTTTTTGTTTAGCTTTTTGAGTTCTTTATATACCCTTGAGATTAGTGCTCTTTCTGATGTGTGAGGGATAAAGATTTGCTCCCAAGATGTAGGCTGTCTATTCACCTCACAGATTGTTTCTTTTGCTGAGAAGAAACTTTTTAGTTTGATTCCATCCCATTTATTGATTCTTGGTTTTAATTCTTGCACCATATTAAGTCATATTAAGGAATTTGGGACATAATCCCACATAATGGAGATTAGGGCCTACATTTTTCTTCTATTAGATGCAGGGTCTCTAGTTGTATTCCTAAGTCTTTGATCCATTTTTTTTTTAATTTTGATTCCTGATTTATTTATTTATTTATTTTTATAATTTTTATTGTTGGTTGTTCAAAACATTACATAGTTCTTGACATATCATATTTCACACTTTGATTCAAGTGGGTTATGAACTCCCATTTTTACCCCGTATACAGATTGCAGAATCACATCGGTTACACATCCACTGATTTACATATTGCCATACTAGTGTCTGTTGTATTCTGCTGCCTTTCCTATCCTCTACTATCCCACCTCCCCTCCCGTCCCCTCTCCTCTTCTCTCTCTACCCCATCTACTGTAATTCATTTCTCCCCCTTGTTTTTTTTCCCTTTCCCCTCACTTCCTCTTGTATGTAATTTTGTATAACCCTGAGGGTCTCCTTCCATTTCCATGCAATTCCCTCTCTCTCCCTTTCCCTCCCACCTCTCCTCCCTGTTTAATGTTAATCTTCTTCTCATGCTCTTCATCCCTACTCTGTTCTTAGTTACTCTCCTTACATCAAAGAAGATGTTTGGCATTTGTTTTTTAGGGATTGGCTAGCTTCACTTAGCATAATATGCTCTAATGCCATTCATTTCCCTGCAAATTCTATGATTTTGTCATTTTTTAATGCAGAGTAATACTCCATTGTGTATAAATGCCACATTTTTTTCTCCATTCGTCTATTGAAGGAACGAATATTGAACCATCTAGGTTGGTTCCACAGTCTTGCTCTTGTGAATTGTACTGCTATGAACATCGATGTAGCAGTGTCCCTGTAGCATGCTCTTTTTAGGTCTTTAGGGAATAGACCGAGAAGGGCAATAGCTGAGTCAAATGGTGGTTCTATTCCCAGCTTTCCAAGAAATCTCCATACTGCTTTCCAAATTGGCTGCACCAATTTGTAGTCCCACCAGCAATGTACAAGTGTACCCTTTTCCCCACATCCTCGCCAGCACTTGTTGTTGTTTGACTTCATAATGGCTGCCAATCTTACTGGAGTGAGATGGTATCTTAGGGTGGTTTTGATTTGCTTTTCTCTGACTGCTAGAGATGGTGAGCATTTTTTCATGTACTTGTTGATTGATTGTATGTCCTCCTCTGAGAAGTGTCTGTTCAGGTCCTTGGCCCATTTGTTGATTGGGTTATTTGTTTTCTCATTGTCTAATTTTTTGAGTTCTTTGTATACTCTGGATATTAGGGCTCTATCTGAAGTGTGAGGAATAAAGATTTGTTCCCAGGATGTAGGCTCCCTACTTACCTCTATTATTGTTTCTCTTGCTGAGAAAAAACTTTGTAGTTTGAGTAAGTCCCATTTGTTGATTCTAGTTATTAACTCTTGTGCTGTGGGTGTCCTATTGAGGAATTTGGAGCCCGACCCCACAGTATGTAGATCGTAGCCAACTTTTTCTTCTATCAGACGCCGTGTCTCTGATTTGATATCAAGCTCCTTAATCCATTTTGAGTTAACTTTTGTGCATGGTGAGAGAAAGGGATTCAGTTTCATTTTGTTGCATATGGATTTCCAGTTTTCCCAGCACCATTTGTTGAAGATGCTATCCTTCCTCCACTGCACGCTTTTAGCCCCTTTATCAAATATAAGATAGTTGTAATATTGTGGATTGGTTTCTGTGTCCTCTATTCTGTACCATTGGTCCACCCGCCTGTTTTGGTACCAGTGCCATGCTGTTTTTGTAACTATTGCTCTGTAATATAGTTTGAAGTCTGGTATCGATATACCGCCTGATTCACCCTTCCTGCTTAGAGTTGTTTTTGCTATTCTGGGTCTTTTATTTTTCCATATGAATTTCATGATTACTTTGTCTATTTCTACAAGAAATGCCTTTGGGATTTTGATTGGCATTGCATTAAACCTATAGAGAACTTTTGGTAATATCGCCATTTTGATGATTTTAGTTCTGCCTATCCATGAACAGGGTATATTTTTCCATCTTCTAAGATCTTCTTCTACTTCTCTCTTTACGGTTCTGTAGTTTTCATTGTATAAATCTTTCACCTCTTTTGTTAGGTTGATTTCCAAGTATTTTATTTTTTTTGAGGATATTGTGAATGGAGTGTTTTTCCTCATTTCCGTTTCAGAAGTTTTGTCGCTGATATACAGAAATGCCTTTGATTTATGCGTGTTGATTTTATATCCTGCCACTTTGCTGAATTCATTTATTAGCTCTAATAGTTTCTTTGTAGACCCTTTTGGGTCTGGTAGGTATAGAATCATGTCATATGCAAATAATGATAATTTAAGTTTTTCTTTTCCTATTTTTATGCCTTTAATTTCTTTCGTCTGTCTAATTGCTCTGGCCAGTGTTTCAAGAACTATGTTGAACAGAAGTGGTGAGAGAGGGCATCCCTGTCTTGTTCCAGATTTTAGAGGGAATGCTTTCAATTTTTCTGCGTTCAGAATGATGCTAGCCTGAGGCTTAGCATAGATAGCTTTTACAATATTGAGGTATGTTCCTGTTATCCCTAGTTTTTCTAGAGTTTTGAACATAAAGGGATGCTGTACTTTGTCGAATGCTTTTTCTGCATCTATTGAGATGATCATATGGTTCTTATCTTTAAGTCTATTGATGTGGTGAATAACATTTATTGAGTTGAGTTTTGTGCATGGTAAGAAATAGGGGTTCAATTGTATTTTGTTGCATATGGATTTCCAGTTTTCCCAGCATCATTTGTTAAAGAGGCTATATTTTCTCCAATGCAAGTTCTTGGCACCTTTGTCTAATATTAGATAACTGTAATTTTGTGGGTTAGTTTCTGTGTCCTCTATTCTGTACCCTTGGTCTCCCAATCTGTTTTGGTGCCAATACCATGCTGTTTTTGTTACTATTGCTCTGTAGTATAGTTTAAGGTCTAATATAGTGATGCCACTTGCTTCACTCTTCCTGCTAAGGATTGCTTTCGCTATTTTGGGTCTCTTATTTTTCCAGATGAATTTCACAATTGCTTTTTCTATTTCTATGAGGAATGTCATTGGAATTTTGATCAGAATTGCATTAAATTTGTATAGTGCTTTTGGAAGTATTGTCATTTTGATAATATTAATTCTTCCTATCCAAGAGCAAGGTAGATCTTTCCATCTTCTAAGGTCTTCTTTGATTTCTTTCTTTAGGGTTCTTTAATTTCCTTATATACATTTTCACCTCTTTTGTTAAATTGATTCCCAAGGGTTTTTTTTTGTTGTTGTTGTTGTTGTTTTTGTTTTTTTGTTTTTTGTTTTTTTTAGAATGGAGTAGTTTTCCTCATTTCCCTTTCTGAGGATTTGTCACTGACATATAGAAAAAAAAAGCTATGGAATTATGGAACTAAGAAACTTCTAGATGCATCATACCAAGAGTTAAAATAAAACATTGTAATTAAGTATGAAGACAAGATCACATTTATATTAGGTATTAATTATAAATAGCTAAAAATCAATGACAGTTTTCTCAAATCACATGTAAGAGGTTTTCTTTACAAATGCCTTTTTTAGAAGCATATTTAATATCTGAACATGATGTTAGAAAATAGTGTATAAAAATAGATCTTTTCTAAAAAGCCACATGTTAAAAATTTACAATGAAACTTGATTAACAGTTTCTATTTTGATTTTAAGTAAGCATGCTTTATACAGTGAAACCCAGTGATTTAAACCCCTTAACAAAAATATCTAACTAATAATATAGCGTGTTTAATTGTCTTCCTTCTTTTTCTTTCTTCCTGCCCTTCTTCCTTCCTTCTTTCTATGGGCATCAATCATCTACATAGTGAATTCACAATCCTAGACTCTTAAAGGCATAATCATGTTCTCATGTAGATGCAATTATCCATATAGCCAAATTAACCAACTAATGGTTGGAATCTGCTTGGAGATCTAATTTGCAGAGGTGACTTTATCATTAAGTAGCAAGAAATGTAAGAGATTAGTAAAATAAACAACTAGGCAATTCGATCATAATAAAAACAATAATATTTAAACTAAAGACGATGCTATCACATAGCATATCATTATTTTGTAATATATCACTTTACCTTACTTATACAAATTTTTTCAGGAAGGTATAATATTGACTTGAATGGCCAATAAGAAAAGTTTGGGGTGTACTTACTGTCTACTCCAGTGATAAAAACCATTATTAGATTAACCCCCAGAGTTCTTCACCTCTAACAAGCTCACCCTCAAAGTTTTATTATGTTGATAAGTGTGGGTGAAAGAATCAGGCGTGGTTGTTTAAGTTTCTTAGACCTCTCTTATTGGATATGGCTACCTGCAGACTGTGTGTATTCCCATCCCCACTCCTGTGGCCATGGAGTCAATTTGCTCAAGTGCACTGACTCCAAGGTTGTAGCCTTTCAGCTATTCTGTTTGCCTGTGCCCAGGCACATCTGTCTAGTTAGTCATGACAGGTGGTGGTTGGGGGCACAGAATCATAATACCATCTGTTTGCATCTATACTATGTCCTACAAAAGATCTTATTAGTAATAGAAGGGCCTTTTTGGTCTCCACCTGCATCGTGTGTGTGTGTGTGTGTGTGTGTGTATCTTATATTGAGATAGAAATTGAGAGTTCTGACTTATTGACATTCTAATCTCCCAAATTTTAGAAATTGGGGCTTACAAAAGTTTGTTTCAAGTCATATATAACAGTGACAGAAGAACTATTGTAGTAGAGGCCATATATGTTTTATAGAGATTTTTAGGAAAAGTGAGATTGACCTGGGTCAATCTATAGTGGTTATCAAATGACTTCCAGAAAATTCCAGTGTTTAGTGATGATGTCTCCATGTCTCTGGGGAGTAAGGAAAGGGTTTGAAGGAGAAGGAGTGGGGCCACGATCTGATCTAGATGTAGATCTATCTACCTACCTACCTAGAATGGAAAATTTGTTCATTACATATACTATATATTTCTTTCTTTATTTTAGATCTACATGATACTGCAGTATATTTTAACATATTATACATACACGGAGTATAAATTCCCACTCTTCTGGTTGTACATGATGTAGAGTTTCACTGGTGGTGTATTCATAGAACATAGAAAAGTTGTGTCCAGTTATTCTATTGCTGAAACAAGGGATTTGCCTTTTCAAAAAGTGTTCTGGACTAAAATGTTGGCATAACAAAAGATTTGATAGTCTTCAGTCTTCCTTTTTTTTCAGGATTTCATATTTTATATGTATTATTAACAGTTGATTAATTGCTTCCAGAGATGTTCTGGAAACAATAGGACCCATCTAGATAATATTTTCATCTTCAAAATTGTAACAATCCAGAAGTACAAGAATAAAAGCACCAATTCCATTACAATTGTAAGCATATTTTAAAATTTAGAGAGAAGGTTTTATAGATAGAAAATGAACAGAAACCTAATGTTGCTGCAACAAAGGAGTTCTGAACTTGATTTTTATCTTCTTTTATTTGATTATTATTATTATTATTATTATTATTATTATTATTATTATTATTGCTTCTGTTGCTACTATTTAGTTTTAAATACATGCTGGTAAATTTTGAATTAGCACATAACTGAAGGGTCTGTCACTGACATTTTCCATATTACTCTTGTGCCACCCTTACGTGGACACTTGTTAAACCATAGTGCCTGATACACATTTTGTCACAGAATCAAATCTCTTCTCTCTAGTATCTTCTCAGTACCAGCCCCTCAGCAGTGGCAGTGTATTCTGTTCCTCCTGAACACATCTATCCACATCTCCAGCCATCTACCCGGTGAATCTTCAAAGTCTGGAGCAGACTGGGACTGAAAGGGGTGAAACTTAAAAGCTTCCCAAGTAAGTGTGAAAAAGTTCCTTTTCTTCACACCTAATTTCTAGAGTTGAGATGGTACTTTGATCTCTTTGTGATCACTAGCACTCAATTTCCAAAAGTCAATGATCAAAAGCAGACTGCTTGTGATTAGAACAGATTTGGCATTTTGTGAGGATCAATTCCTTTAGCAACATAAAGCTACAGGATGTAACAGAAAAATGATTAAAGTATACAAAGAAAGGTTACTGTCACATCCACACTCATGAACAGAAAGTGATCAGTGGCAACCTATCCCAGTGTCACCAATTTATACTGCCTTTAGTTCATACTTCTCTCTGGTATCTGTTCCACCAAAAAGCAAGGAACAAAATCTCCATCCCTTATACATAAAACCTCAAATGCAGTATCTATACTGAGAATCGAAGAGACATTTACAGTATCCTTTCAACTCTGGCTATTTCTATTCTTCATCTAAGCATTTCTATCACTATCACTGCAGAGCTAAAAACATACAACTGCAAGACTGGACCAGGAAGGCTTTTCCCACCACTTGGACTATGAGTTGAAAGGAAAGCCAGAGGACAATAATATTGAGATAGGAGAGAATGTGCAGGACAGGCACAACTTGCATATCCTGTGCATTTTTTTTTTGCCTTTGTTTCATAGCTCTTGGTTAAGACAAATGTAGTCTTGCATGAGTTTCAGTCTTTCTGAAAAAAAAATTAAATAAAATAAAAGATTTTGCAAACCCAGGTCAGGAAAACAGGAATAATAGATTTGGAATATGCAAAAATTGGAGGTGGCAACCTCTAACACCCCTTGTTATACTTAGCATTTTGTTTTATGGCTTAAACTCTTTGAGAATTAGAATCACAACTAACATGTAATTTAAAATTAACGTGTTAATAATATAGTAAAGAAGAGGAATGAAAAAGACTGTCCCCTGCAAGGGTGAGGCAATATGATATGAAAGTGATGTTAAAAGAAATGAACTATGCTTAAGTATCTTTAGTTAATTCTGAAAATAAATTTAGAAAATGAAATTATTATTAGAGAAAAGGGAAAGCTATGAAGTCTGACAGAATCTTATGAAGATGAAGAAAGGGGTCCATGACCACAGATCCATGGGGTTTAAAATAAGAGAGTAGGATGAATAACCAAAAATAATGTTTGGCTCAACAAAATCATATATGCTCTAAGAAAACAAATCATTGAAAAGCAATAATAAAATTGAATAAATCTTTATGGAAAGAATGTGAAGATATTAAATAATTTTTTTTTTGCAGTAGAGGATATAGGTCTAGATTGTTTTATAGTCAAATTAAGTTATTTATTTATTCAATAAAAATTAACTGAACTCCAGGTATGACTCTTAAGGATTTTCAAGACAGGTGATTCTAACACTTTACAAATCATATAAATCCTTGTAGAGGAACCACCTCTTTTCTGTTATAAATATTTATCTTCTCCAATAAGAAGTAACCACGCTTTATGTGCTTCTCAGCATAGACATACCACAAATCATGTTTCACTTCCTAGATGAGATGCAGCAGGTTATTTGAAAAACCCTTTGCAAGGATCCCAGTACTTGCTCACCTTTACAGTATGACTAACCCACTCCTTAAATTTAGGCTGGTCTGATATGCTTTGGCAGACAGAATTTGACAGAAGCAATTTTAATGAGACTGCTTTGCCCAGATTGAGTAGTCTAGCAACTGCTGCTCTCCCTTCTTAATTTTGCCACCAAATAAGGAAGCACGCTAGCCTAATGGAGACATATGGCCAGTTAACAGCCTTGTCACCAAAACTTGGCAAAGACCATGTTCAGACCACTTCCCAGGAAATGAACCATAAAATAACTGCAGCAACAGGACTAAGCCCAGTTGCTAAGACTGGAGCTTAGACAAGATCTCATACTTGAGTTTGGACTGAATAGCTCCTCTATGGAATCACAAGCAGATGAATAGTTGTTTATAAATCACTAAATTTGGGGACGGCTTGTTACATAGTAAGAAATAATTGACAACCCTCCACAAAATTAAAACACTGCATGAACTAGGTCTTGGATATTTTAGTATCAAATGATCTTTGCCTTAATTGACAAGTAGCTCTACCATTAAATATAACCGGGTAGAGTGTGTCAATTCAGCTGCACAGACCCAAAGGTTATGTTGAGTTTTTTTCCAAATCCAGGGACAAATCCAGTTTCTAAATGGAAATTCTTTTTTCAAATTCCACAAATATAATTGAAAGTGATTTTACTATTTCTACTTTTTGTACCTACATTAAGAAATATCCTGTGTTATGCTTAAGAAACTAAAGTATGATAAAGTTTCACAAATTATTATTAGGAGAATATAATCTTTTTAATTCTGATTATCCAGAAATGTAACTGATTTTACTTAATTTTCTTGATTCCACTGAAGAAAGGGAAAGCTGGATAACACAAATTTGTAACAACAAAAGAACAAACTAGGAACCAACAAGATAGGCACACTAATTTGTTTTCAAAAAAATAATTATTCAAAAAGTATCACAATAAAATAATAATATATGTGGCTTTTTAAAAGAAAAATGTAATTAATGCCAGACATGGTGGTGTATACCTGTAATTCCAGCAACGTCGGAGACTGAGGCAAAAGGATTGCAAGTTTGAGATCAATCTTGGCAATTTAGCAAGACCCTGTCTAAAAAAAAAAAAAAAAAAAAAAAACAGAAGGAGAAAAATGGAATTAGTCATTTGTTCATTTGTGGCCTCAGGTTAGATATTTATGACCTCAGATTAGATTTTATTATTTACTTGGATCATGATTCAAGTTAGGCTCCATAAATATCCATAAAATGTCAGAATTAATAATAATTCAATTGTTGAGAATTTAGCTCACTCTAGAATTGTGCTAATTTCTTTAAAGGTATTTAGCTTACTAAAAATCACATAATGTACTTTCACATTCTTGCTCTCAATTGTCTCACAATGCTATATGGTAGACAGAGAAAATATCATTTACTCCAATTTACACTGAGAATCAAAGATTTACTATCATAAGATGATCTATGTTTCAGTTACAAGTATTGTTTTTGAGCACCTATAATATGCCAAATGTTTTCCTAATTGCTTTCTCATGTGCTATGGCACCCTGGGGGGTAGGTTCAAAGAGGTTTTACAACCTCTTCAGTGTGTCAAAACTCTGAAATCCATTTTTCAACTTAGTACTTTTGATTAAAGATCAACAAAAAGACTTCTGTGATCATGGATCTGTCAGTAACGAGCAGAGCTTGATATTGTAAGTGCAGAATACATTAGAAGCTCAGTTTCTCTGGGTGCACACCTCATTTAACTACTATGTAATGCTGGTGAACTTGTTACGAGAAACCCTAAGCTTGGAACTTTATGTATACCATAGTAAGTGTGTGAGCCATTGCGAATGTGTTTAGTAGTTCTGTCTCCAGGGAACATAGTCAATCCTGAGGAAACTTTCTTCTTGGGCATTACCAGCCTTTCCAAGCACCAACTGAGTCAACAGGCTTTCCAAAACAAGTAGCCTTACTTCTTGAACATTCCGTAACAACACAAATACTAATTTGCTAATTATTACCTTAGTGAGCTAAGCTATACTCTTTTTGGCTTGAAATAGTTAATGATTCTGCTAATCGCCTAATTTACTCCTGGGGAACACTCTTTACCAGAAGAAGCTAACTGAATACAAAGTACTCTGTGCCAGATGCTGTTTTCTCTTCCCTGAGAACACCTAGGAATCTGCGGAAGGGAGACCTCTCTCTTTCCTCACTTAGCCGGAAGGAGATGCAGGCCAACAGTATCCTGCCAAAGGCCAATGTCTTGGCTTGGCACCAGAATCACGAGCCACCACACACCTTCGTAGGTTCAAACAGCAATTCTTTATTCCCGCTCTCACACCGCCTCCACACAGGTCCAGGGGCAATCATGTTCTGCCGTCTGCCCGCACAATTCACCTACTCCACGAGGCTATCTCCAAATCCCATTTCAATCTCAGGAGAACTCAACGGGAACAAGCAGCAGGAACACCCTAATCCCAGCAATAATCTTCAACCTCCAACTTCCCTAAAACCCATTATCTTAAACTGGCAACGCCTTAAACTCAAGGAGCCGGTTACTTCCTCAAACCTGATCAGCTCTAAACCCGGATCCGCCTTGGTCCTTGAGCAAGGTCACCTTATTAAAGCATGCATGCAATGTCCCATCGAATGTCCTCTAAGCAGCATGGGGTACGCTTGGCAAGGAAATTTCGATGCGTCATTCCTACTTGGTAATGGCCCTCAGCAGTATCCCTCAGAGCAACTATACTGTTATTATTCCTTTAGGAACTTTTGAGGGGCCAGAAGAGCCACAGAATACTAAATACACTTAAAAAAGGAAAGATTAAGCAGAGCCTGTTTTACCTGAAATTAAAATCATGAAAATATTTTCAAAGTGATTTGTTCATATTGTTGACTTAAAGTAAATGGTCTAAGCAATGTGTAATCTTTACAAAACACCCCAGGCTCATTATTTTAGCACAAAACAGTAATTGATGGACAGAATTATCTCAAATCTAGCATGGAGGACTCCTTTGTCAAATGTCTACTAGTTTAAATGCAAAGGACTAGACAATTGTCTTGATTCTACACATTCCTAACTATCTAATACACTTTGGGTTAATTATATTATGTTGTGTGCTGTGGTCTTTTAAAGAAAATATTATTAGGCTGGGAAAAATCAAAATTAAGCATACAACATTATTTTTTAAAAATTATCTCGTGATGCAGAAAATGTGGAAAGAGTCATTTTTGAAATGTCAGGCTAGAAATCTGACACAAGAGGGTGGATTCTCTGGCTGCTAAAGTAGATGATGAAGCCCTGGAATTTATTACTTGAACTGTGGTCCCTATGAAATCAAATCAGCAACAATGACAAATTACAGTTAGCAGAGAGGAAACTGGGCAGAATGGTGAAGGAACAAGAAGACGGGTCATATGAAGAAAATTGAAAGACCCGATAGGCTCAAATGAGTAGGAAGGGAAAATAAAATAAACCAAAAAGTTTGAGAAATACCTTCCTATATAAGGTAGGAGAGAGAAACATCAAAGAATAAGAGGTAGTAAGTATAGACAATACATTATCACAGAAACATGGGGGAACAAAAAGAAGCAAAGAAGAGATACTGCACAATCCCAAGGGTAGCTTGATAAACCTGAACTCAGAGTGGGGCTTTCAGCAAAATAATAGATATAGAAGCCGAATAAATAGGAATCATGTAACAGTAAAGAAGAAATAAACTAGGGAATGAAAGCTTCTTTCAAGAATATGACTGAAAGTTGAAATATTCACCTATTTTTTTAAAAAAACATTATTAATTTTCCTAATAAGCAAAAGGAACATGTCACAGTGTTTTGATTGGAAAGGTAAAAATGATTTATTGCAACCTAAATGTAGTTTCTTCTCTTTATTATTCTTCCTTGAATGTGAAAACCTTTTTAGAACAATAAGTTCTTTGTATCTGAGATAAACCAAGTGGGTGTGCATACTGCACGATTTGGAAACAGCTGGTACCATGTGTGCACAGTGTGCACAGGTAATTATATTCAAGAGGCCACGTTGTTCAAGAGCAACAATAGGGCGATCACCTGATCTCGGTGAATGCACCAATGCATCCCCTATTATCACCACACAGGTATATGTTGTGCCTGGTGCCTGCTGCCCACTGCATATGCTGTGCCCCAATGGTGAAAGCAAACCAGCTTTTTACTGTCTGCTAGAACTCAGAGGATGAAGGATAATTTAATCATAAAACTAAAAGTGATCAAATGTCTGAAGCTATTTAATCCAATTTCTAAATTGTACAGGTGAAGAAACAGGTTTTTCAGTGTTGTTTGAGGGACCTGAGGTCATTTAGCAAGTTTGTAGCAAAACTAGAAGGATAATCTGTGGTTTATGGTTTAAATTTCTCAACCATCTTGAAATTGTTCATTTTAGCAGCGATTTCTTTCTTGGTTTCTACAATCAAATTAATGGGTAGAGGTCACAAGTTAATGCGTGATTTAGCATAAGCATAAGGTGAGAAGGGGCAGGACTGTGTTAGGGATGGAAGGGAATTGAAAGAAGTCAAAGCACGGGAGGAAATGTCACAAGTATAAACTGGGACACACAAATATAATTTACAAATCTCCAGGAAAAAAAGGGAACTTAAGGAATACTATAAAGATTAGAAGGGAAAGAGCCCACACCTAAGTTGAAAGTGTAGTTATGTGCTTCTGCTATAGACTGAACTGTCCGGGAGGCATCAGGATTCATGAGAAAAAAATCATACTCCTGCCCTCAAGGAGCATCATTGTCCACTGGAGTAGTTACAGACAGATCTTACCTAGCACGTAGACAGATCTTTGCTAGACACTGAATTAGAACCAAAAAAAAAAAAAAGATATGGTCTTTGTCCTTTATAGAGTTCATAGTCAAACGGGATAAATGGGCAAATCCAACTGAAATCACAACGGTAAAGAGGAGGCATTTTGCATTCTTAATGTCCAAGCTGCCAGCTGATTTGAATGGAAGAGAGTGTCTTCTGTCACTTCCCTAGGAAAGAGTAGTAGCCCAGTCCATTTTGTACCCCCATGAGGATGTGCCTAAAGGTGATTTTATCTTTTTTTCTGGAAGTGTGGGATTTTCAGAGAAAACACTGAGGATCTAACTAATCCAAAACAGTCTCTGAGTATCAGTCTTGTGGAAGCCATGGTACCTGTGTCTTAGTCTCTGTGGTGTTTCTGGTTCTGATTCTCAGGATCCCTTAATAAATATTTGTTAATAGAAAGGAGTAAAGAGGTCAAAAGACTGACAGTTCAGAAGGGCAGAAGAGCCAGGGAAAATACAAGCAAGTGTATCTATAACCAGGAATAGGACTCAGACTAGGTTAAGTACAGAGCCTGGCCATCTGACAGTTACTGGTGTGTGTGAGTGTGCATAATTGAATATTTTCATGATGAATTGGATCAGTCTGGTCCTTTGAAGGAACCAAATATAAAAATCAGGAAGAGATGGAATATTTAAAACCTAACACCTAAATATTACCAAATCATGAATAGCCTGTTTGGGTTGAAATTTATAAACATTTGTCACAGTTCCAAGGAATTAAAATAAAAATTATTCACGCCTGCTTTCTCAGCAAGTTTACCTTCTCTAAACAATTATACCAAAGAGGTGAGGACTTAGATGGATTTTAAGTTTGTGCAGATAAAATTTATAATTTCATATACTTATAATATGAACCGTACGGTGAATGATAATCTATTTCTTAAAACAAGTCCTATTGCTCAGATATATTATAATGAGTGCTGGGTCGCTTGATATGTATTAAAAAGATCTCTCCACTTGTTTTGGTCTCTTGATATATATTAGAAAGATCTCTCCACTTGTTGTTTTTTGTTCTCATACAAAAAGGTGTCAATAATCTAGAACTACAAAGATCATTCTTTCAAAATCAAAGCTAATTCCTATGTGTAACATGCATTAGAAGCAAAGCTCAAATAAAATAGTAAATGCTCCAAAGAGGTCTTCTGAAAAATTTTTTATTTTCATTATAAAAATACCTACTTTTCAACAGAGTGCCCCCAAATTTTCTTCTTCCTTTGCTCTCAATTATTTCTACGATTTCAGCAGTAAAACTACACCTACAGTCTATTGTAACTTCACTGTTCTCTTATTTCTCTTAAACTTAGCTTTTTTATTTATTACATGGCTACAATTATCTGTGCCTGCTCTCAAAAAGAGGTGACATGTATCTTCCAAATACGATGTGACTTAATTTGGCTAGTAAAATGAACAGAAAGATGTGCGCAGTCAAAACCCAAGCCCAAAGATTTCTGCCACATATCTACTCTCAGTCTTTGAAATCTACCATCATGCAACCAAACAAGATGTGTGAACCGGTCACCTTCCTTCCCTAGCTGATTGTTGACCACCTGTCAGTTAAGAAAGGCCATCACAGACCAACCAGGCCAAACAGAAACATGACAAAGCCAGCCAAGACCAGTCTAGTGGGACCCAGATCAGCTAAGCCAAGGACTCCTGAGTTCAGATATCTTTGGTTTTAGGCCATTGGGTTTCAGGTGGCTGGTTAAATAATAGGTAACTGATACACTTCCTCTCTTCTGCATTCACCCCTTCCTTCTTCTCCTCCTTGCTGTGGTCAACAATCCACACTGGGAAGTGAACACATCAACCCAAATATCCTGTCACGTTCTATTCTCTTCTTAGCTTTCTGTGCTAAGGTGCATGTGAGGACTCAATGTGAGCATTACCTTTGTAGCTATGTGATGGAATGGGCTACATTTTGTTTTATGTCAAAAAAAAAAAAACAAACAACGCTATTGTTCACTTAATGTGGTTGAACAAATGAATACCTGAAATATTGTAAGAATTAATAAATAAGTAATCAATAAATATTAGCTCTGCTTATATGGAAGGAGCAATTGCAGCAGTGATTATTAAAATTCCCAGTCTGTGTCATTCTTCGTTGTAAACTGACCAATTCTTAATCACAGACAAGTGACTTTAACACCCTAGATTTCAGTGTTTTTCTTCTTTCACAGATGAGAGAAATGAAATTCTATCGAGCTGTAAAAGGTTCCCATGCTGATGTGGTTCCTGCTCCTTCTTCATTTTCTGTCCTCTGCTGTCCAAGTATTTGTATTCATCCCTTTACTCTTGCCTAATGCAAGCTCACAGGGGGTCTGTTTACTTTGGGTATTTGTTCAGTTGTCTGTGTTACTCATGTCGATGTAATACAGACTCCACCAGAGATCTGGTATGTAATAGGCCCTTAATATATCATTACTGAATCGAATTATTCTCTATCAGAGACTATGAGTTGAATTTCATTTTAGCAGAGTGCCAAACCCTCATATATATTAAAAAGTAATGGTGATAATACATTTTTACTCCATTTTGCAGAAAGACTGCCTCTAAATCAAAACATAAGAAATTAATTTTTTGCTCCAGGAATATTTATAAAACCATATATCCAGAAGCAGTCATGTGGACCTGTGACCAAGGAGGGGTTTTCTATGATGAAGAGTGGACAGCAGCCAGCTCTGTTAGGTTCCTGTTCCAGACAGAGGGAGGCACAGTCCCCACCTGTCCCTACAGCCCTCAGCAGGGAGGGCTTTTTGTACTCCAATGGCCTCCCTGTCTGACCACAGAGCCAAGGCTGTGCCCTGTCATAGAATCTGGAGGTAAGATGTTCAGGGCTTAAAGTATCTCAGTGAAAGACACTGAAGTTCTGGTTTTCCTAAATGTTTAGTGAATAGTAAGTGGTCCTCATTAACTATGCTTAGAGGAAATCTAAAACAAGGAAAGTCTAAGAAAGCTGTTCTCATTCAGGAGAAGGTTCCATGCAGTTTCTTTCTTCCTGAATGTATACTTTGTAGCACTTCATCCAAAATGACAATGTGGCTTTAACCTAAAGGCTGTACTTTATTTTTAAGGGATTATTACTGATGTTCCTTCTGTAAAGGAAAGATAATATTTTAAGGAGTTATTAAATAACACTTACAACTTTGTGTTCTACTAAATGCTTTGCCTTTTACCAGTTGCATTGAAGAGGCAGAGACTTAAATGGGACAGCAATACATTTCAAGTTATAGAGACTGCCTTCACTTGATGTAGTTGATCCCTTTCTTGATACCGTCCTCTACTTCTCAGAAGTAAGGGGCAGAGAGCCACTGAAGTCTTGGCCTACAGAATATTCACATAGGATGGCCACCTTAACTGCAACCTGGCAATGTCCTCCTCTCACCCTCATATCACATTCTTTTCAAGGGATTTGGTTCACTGCCAACTTTATCTTCCTCCTCCTTTTTCAACAATGGTCCACTAGGAAAACAGGAATCTCCTTGATACCTTCCCCACACAAAATGGTATTGTAAAAGAAATTTGATTTTTAGAAGATTTGTCAACCAGTGTATGATTCTATGTGCCAAGAACTGCATTAGTTACTATAATATGTAAATAATGAATCAAAATAATTTGCCACTTAAAGACCATGTGACAAATATTTTATAAAGTAAAAGTGATGATCTTAAGGTAAATATTTTAATGTTCACAGATCTGCTTTGCAAAAAATAGAATCCACAAACATTGACTTTTAAACATTCATTCTCTTTGTGTCCTTAATATGACAATAACCTGGGCAAACATTATATTTTTTGAATTATAAAAAATGGATGCTTCCATGAGTGACTGTTCATCAGGAGATATTCCCTATGTTGAATTCACTGCTTCAGTGCCTCCCAGAGCAGCACTATCAAAACCAAGTGTGCAGAATCATTACTTATAATATGATAATAAATGCATATACATCAACCAGACCACATAGAAACTTCTCTAGTCAGGTGTACAGTATTGTAAATTTGGTTCAGAGAAAATGAGGAGTTTGTTATTCTCAGTTCATTTCTATGAGGCTGTGTTACTTGTATGATCAACACTAAAATTTACTCTGGGTCACATTTGGTGTGAAAAAAAAATAGAAAGTAATCAGGTACTAACAAGCAGTAAACAAACAAGCCCTGTAAATTAACATTGATACTATTTTTGTGTCATAAAGAATGGTTATAATCCAGGATGGGGCTGTAGCTCAGTGGCAGAATGCTTACCTGAAATGGGTGAGGCACTGGGTTCAATCCTCAGCACCACATATAAATAAGTAAACAAACAAACAAACAAACAAATAAATAAATAAATAAATAAATAAATAAATAAATAAATAAAATTATTTAAAGATATTTTAAAAAGAATAGTTATATCCCTTTAGGCAAAATGAACATTGGCTAAGAAAAAAATGCAACCACACGAATATATTCCAAGATTTTTTTCTTTAGTGACTAAGAAGACAATACAACAGCATCTAAAATATTTTACTAAGTAACTATTTTAATATGAGTATGTAGCTCAACTCAGTTAATAAAGTGAGTTTTACAGGGGTCTGTGCCTTGCAGAAAACATAGTAGTTTACATTTCTAGAGTTACTGATGAAAACAAAATGTACCTTGAACTGCCCCTATATCTAGGATGGCAATCATTTAATGATTTGGACTTGAAGTAGACATAAGTATTTTAAGGGATATAAATAAGAGTTATGCAGTCCTGACAAGATGATAAATTAATTCTTTAAGTTTATACACTTCTCCCAGGTATAGGTAATGTACTATATTGTATTCAAAAGTAGAAGAGTTCCATTTGGAAACTTAAAAGCAAATGTGAAATAAATTGTTAGACGAAATTGTATAGATTATCATTAAATGGGAGGGGGGACCCCAAATAATCCAAAATTCAGTAGAGGTAAGTGTGCTGTGAATATTTGTAGCCTGGGCCAGAACATTTTCACCCCACTTCCAGTACAGGGGCTCCCTTTGATTCTTATTGCAGCCAATAAGTTTCCCTTTGAACTGACTTTGTTGTGTTCCAGGAAGGGAGATTGACCTAAGAGAAGCCAATCCCACATCCCCCTGATCCCAGTGATTAGTTTACGAAAGTGCACATCATTCCCATCAGGCTGCTAAGAACAAGGAGGCTCAATTCTAAAGTTTGAACTTTATGTTCCACTGAACTGAGTGCTGAGATGGTACAAAACTCAAAAGACAAAACTCCGGAGGTTGCCACTCTGAACCTAAGAGCCAAGGACTCATGGTAGCAGTTGGGCTCTGACTCAGTCCTTTCCCAATATCAAATCTAAGCCTGAACAGTTTGACTATTCAGTCAAAAGTGCTGGCAAAGTCATTTTTTCCTTTCCCCTCTGATTCCATCAATACCAAAACAAAAACCTGTCTGATACAGCAATGGATATCTCCTAAGCTAATCCCTGGAGCTCCTCCAAGAAAGAGTATTAGGTACTTAAGAAAGTAAGCCATGAGGAGTGCTCACATCCACAAATAAAGCTGGAAAGGCAGAGTGTGCCACATGGCACAGGAGGTGAAGCACTCACTCTTCATGAGAAACAAATACACAGCCTGAAGGGAGAAGAGGAGATCCCGCAGAATTATTAAGCAAAATATGGAAGAAACTGTGTGCTCCGGTGAACTTGAGCCTGCCCTAAGGGGAAAGGGAGCATTCAATGTGGTGGTGAATTCTCATGGCATATTTCTTCTGAGCACCTTTTTGCGACTGTCTCGTAACAAATAAAATTTTCTGTAGATTCAGACAACAAAAGTTCTAGGTACTGGAGTTAGCAAAATAGAGTTAGTAAGTGGGAACACAGAGGCTGATCCTCCAAGTGACTGTAGGAAGTAAACTGGATTGTGGCATAGTGGAAGGCATGACCTTATGGAAAGGTGGAATGTAAATGAGGATTCCAAAAAAAATGTCTGTAATGTCAGTTAGAGGAAGGAATACAGAACACTACATAATTACATGGCAATAGAATACAGAAGGGACCTCTTCCTAACAGGGCTGCCGCTCATTGTGTAATCTCCTTCAGTTCTAGTTCTCTCTTACTCTTCATAGGCCTCAAACATGGCAAACTTCAAAGTAGAAAGCAAAAGTTTCATTTTGTTTTCCATCTTGGAATAAGAGTTCAGATCACCATATCTGAAGAAATTAAATCAATACAAGATTGACAAACTCACAACCTAAAGATGGCAGAAGTTGAATCAGTTAATCGTAAACAAAGCTCAGAAAATTCTCTCTGAATTCAGAAGTAAAAGAAGAAGCTCAATAGGATAAAAGACAGAGAGTACAGATTTACCAGATTCAATAAACATGGAATAGGTATTCAATCAGGGCAGCAAAGCAGATGTAAGAAAAGCAGAACCCACAGAAATAATGGAAGGAACCTTCTTGAGTTAAAGATAGATGCGTGTCAAAAGATTGAAGAAATATAAGGAAAAAAAAATCAATAGAGCCCCACAATCAGACACTTAAAGCATGAAAAAGATTATAATCAGTCATCAGGAAAAAAATAATATAAAAGGCTGTACATCAGACTTTTAATCCAGAGTGTTAAATGCAAGCAGATAGTAAATGAGTACAATATAGAATATTACCTGTGACTAGGGGAAATGTATAAACATAAAAATTAATGGAAAAGACTCTGAGGACCTAGAGTTTCAGGGGAAAAGTCTATCCTAAAATTCTATAAAGTTTAAAATCATTGATGTGAGAGAAAGATAGTCATTTTCTCATATGGAAACACTAACTTACTTTTAATGTGCTTTCTAGGCAAAATAGTTACTAAAGAAAAAGACACATCTATACAATTTTTTTAATTCGAAAAATAGAAAGCAATGTATAAAAGAAGTGATCATCATGAAACTGGTCAAATGGAGTAAATTTCCAAAGCTAGTACTAATATGCCTGGATATTCAATGAAAATTGATTTTTTAAAAAATATCTTTGTTTATTTATTTTTATTTGATGCTAAGGATCTAAACCAGTGCCTCACATGTGCAAGGAAAGCGCTCTGCCACTGAGCCACAACCCCAAAATTGATTTTTTTAAAAAAATATGCAACATCTTAAGAAATTATTAATGGTATTGATCTGAATCTGAAAAAAAAATTAAACAAAACAGAGATGTCAGAGGGAAGAAGAAAAATCTTGATTTTTGGTCTCAGGTTATTCAGTGGATATTTATATACCTTTTGGGTTGGCCAAAGAAACTATATTCAATTATCTATTTATCTATGCATACATAGGTCTATATTTTTCTAAACACACACACACACTCACACACACAAACACAGAGAGAGAGAGAGAGAGAGAGAGAGAGAGAGAGAGAGAGAGAGAGAGAGAGAGAGAGGAGAACCCATGCAACATAGCTAATAAACATAAAGTAGCTAGGATAAAAGTTTATAAACTTATATTAAGAAAATTATAAACCCTATTTAAGGACATAAAATACTTTACTTATATATCATATTGTTTAGTGGACACAGTGCCTATATCCCAGCTCTCTTTCCTCTCAAAGACATCTAAGAATTAGAAGACAGTAGGAGAAAAAATCCTGTCATCAGCCAGGGATTTGTTTTCTTTTGTTGTTGTTTGTTGTTTTTAGTTGTAGATGGACAAAACACCTTTGTTTTATTCATTTATTTTTATGTGGTCTGAGGACTGAACCCATTGCTTCGCACATGGTAGGCAAGTGCTGTCACTGAGCTACAAACCCCAGCCCTGAGGAATTTGCTGGAGAAAATGCCTGCCTGATCCCAGGGCTACAGAGAGTCAACACTGAGCTAGTAATTAGCTACTTACCAGCAAGGGAAGTGCCCAGGGTGAGAGTTCCAGAGGGAGGAGAAAAACATGAGCAAGGTTCATTCAGGAGGGAGCTTGGTGCAACCCAGTATTCCTGAGCACAAAGACAGAGTTCAGGAAGCTAGAAGTGAGGCTAATTGACTGATAAGTCTAGACAGGGATGGTGGCACCTATATTGGTATTCATTGAGCAGGGGTCCTGACAAAACTATCTAAAGATCCTGAGTGACAAAGAGAAGCAACAAGGGTCCTTAAGCATCTTCAGTGTCCAAGAATAGCCTAAACCAAACTATGCCCATCCGCTCAACAGGCCCAGCCTGAAGAAGCACCGAAGTAGAGGCAGGATGGGCCTTCCTGATGCCATTCTGTGCTGCCCCTTGTATTATTTTCTATCTGCTGTCCCCATGGAATGGAATCTGCCTCTAATATTTCAGCTAAGTTATATTTTTAAATATTCCCATGCATTTTTTTTCATGCTTTTCTTGTTTTCATTTCCAATCATGTTTACTTTGGCAAATAATCTCTAAAGAACATTATCCAAACTTCCAGTGGAGGCCAAGGTCAGGTCTCACTTTCTTTTCTCTTTATAATGTATAACTCCAGCAAATTTTAGCAGTTAGATGGGAATAGAGACTGTCAAAACATCTCTTCTAATGTTTCAGGGGCTTGGGGACTCATTTCTTTTGGAAGAAAAACATATCCTTTTGAAGGAAAAAAAAAACATTTAATCATTATAATCGGAAATGCATACCATGAATAGCTTCTCCTTATTCTGTTCAGACTGAATTCTTCTTCTAAAATTTTCTTTGTCCTGGAGTACCCTCATTTTATCATAGTTATATCTGAAACACAATTAAATGGGTAATTTGAGCAGTAAATAATACAAATTTAGAGCAGTGGTTGAAAGATGATCTCTAAAGTCCTTTGTAGATCTAAAAGTATATGTCTGTATCCAAATATAGCTCATCCTTTAAGGAAAAATGGCTGGCATAGACTGAGCAATTGCACCAAGCCAGGCACTGTGCAGGCACTTTAATTTTATCCTCAAAATAGAATTGCAAAGTAGTTCCTATGAATCTCCTTTTTACAGATCAGAAAATAAAAGCCATGAGAAGTTAAATAGCTACTAAGTGATGGATCTGTAATTCAAATCCAGAGTTGTCTGAGTACAAAATCCTTGTGGTTTCTATCCTGATACGCTGATTCAAATCCTAACTTCTTGATGCCTTCTTTGACTATGCTGGTCCATACCAATCTCTTTTATCTAAAATCCTACAAGCTTTTAGTTTATTCAGTTCAATTCGCTAGAGTATGTATTTTTCTCTCCTGGCCTAATTGCCTCATTTCATTCACATTCATGCACGTTGGCTGAATGCCTACAGACATAAGACTAGGTACCAGTGATTGCTTGTCATTCAAAAAGGCCAGTGTATCTTATTCTGATCTGCAGAGCACTTGCATGAGAATCACCCGACTTTCTACATTTTGAATAGGACGATTTTGTTGCATCTAATCTAAGAATCACTGGCCTAGTTAGTTAGGCCTATCTCCTCAACTCAGATGGAAACTCTTTATAAAGCAGAAATTGTGTCACCATTTCTTGTGTCTGTATTATGCCAAAGGCAATCCGAGGCATAAAGTATCTACTTAGTATTGATCATGAGCAAACTGCCAGACATTTTTCTCAAGGTCCCAGTTATAGGAAATGTAATCTCTTAACATATCTACTCTTAAACCTTATTCCTTCATGTCAATAGCAAGATGATTTGTACTCAGTTCACTTCAAAAAATATTTACCCATTATCTACCCTGGTCTTAGGAAGACTGCAGAAGGCCTCTTAAAAGAAAAGCCCAAGCGAACTCTGAAGAATGAATTGGGGAAAATAAAGCATAGAATGTAAGGATATTCCAGACAGGGAGATTAATATGGTAAAATAATAGAGATGTGAGATACTATACTGAAAGAAGAGCTATATGAAATTCATCAATAGTAGAATGTAAACTGTAAGACTCCTCTTATAGGAGATAGGATTTATGTATAATTCTGAGGAGGTTTAGAGGAACCATGACCTTGGGCATCAACATTCACAGACTCAAACTTACATAGGCAGTTTTGTATGTGAGAAGCATGAATGCATTTGTTTCTCAGCATGGATTTATTGTTCCAACAGATCTAAGTCTCTGCCTAACTGCTTGCATGACAGCAGCTTCTCTTTTCTGGGTTTTCTTTGCCCTCAGAAGAGATTGGTCTTCTCTGTCCTGCTTTAGTCTGGGTAGACTGCTATAACAAGTAATGTCAATGGTTTAGTGTTATAACAGGCAAAGAATTTACTTCTTGGTCATGTTGCCATTTTATGGGAGTTGGTGTGGAGGAACAAAAGAAGGTGGACTTTCTTTCACAGAGTCATTGAGGTGTTTCTTTCTTGTGGCTTTTTACCCTCTTAGGTTCTCATAGTCTTTTCCATTCATCTTGCAAATGAGGAAGGAACAAAAGAGGATTGGTGTACAAGATTGTTATAGGCCAGGCCATTTCTGCTTACATTCCTTTGGGCTTAATTCCATCATGTGCCAAACCTACTGCAAGTGAGAGTGAAAAATGCAATCTCTCCTTGTGCTAAGAAAAGAGAGAAACAGGTTTTGGTGAATTTGAGAGCCACTTTTCAAATACCAAATGCCTTCACAGTCCTTGCTCAGTAACTTTTAAATGATGCTTTAGGAAGAGCATAATCCAAGATAGATAGATAGATAGATAGATAGATAGATAGATAGATAGATAGATAGGATAAATGATACATTAAAAAAATGCCTTGCGCACTTCTGATTTCTGTTATTCTCAATCTCACCACAACATTTAAAATATTTTCTTTCACCACAAGAAAAAAGCTGAACAAATGAAAAGTAATAAGTCTTCTTAGGTTCACAAAAGAATTTAGATCAAAGGGCCAAACATCTCTCTAAAAATTGGATAGACAAGACAAATACAGAGAATCACAGTTTATTGGGAACAGAAAGCCATTGTTGGAATAATGCTACAACTGTTATTATTGAATTTCAGGAGGCTCAGTATGGAAGAGTTTGAGAGTTAGAACTCTGGGGTCCCATCTTAGGGAGGCCCCCCACTCTTGTGAATTTTTCCTTCAGGAGCCCTCAGGTGAATATTACAGAACAACCTCTTTGTACTTTCAAAAAGTGAGGGATATTAGATATTTTGAAATGCACCTAGAATGTCCAATTATCCTTAAAAAGCAACAACCATATGCTTTCAAAGGAAACTATTGTTAGAGCTTGATGAACTTGTGTTGTACCAAAGGCTGACTAACCAAGGAAAAGGAAAACATCCATCTCCCTCCTTCCACAGCTTATTATCATATCAATAGCTCCTGTATAATAACAGGGAATTACAGTTGACAGAAACACAAGACCCAGGCTCTATTTAAGAAGGAGCATCTAGGGAAATAAACAACAAGGATACTAGTAAGTGCTAAACATAGCCAACTCTTGGCCAAAAAACTCACACCCAAGTCCTGTTTACTTCAGTCCCTTTAAACTCATACATTATATTTGGCTATCAACCAAAAAATGTGGCAAAAGAAAAAAATCAACTAACACTCTGGAGAGACAAAACAAGCCCCAGACTCAAATGGCATCGTCCTATCAGGAATTTTCATTATGATACAGATGCTAAGGGTTTGCATGGAAAATGTGAAAAACACGCAGAAACAGGTAGATAACAATAACAGAGATGGAAAACCTAAGAAACCTGTGTTTTCAGGGTATTTAAAACATGAAAGTCTTTACACAAGGAAATAGGTCACTAATCAGAGCCGTGTATACACTGCAATTATTTATTAAGTCTTTTTTTCAAACCCAGAACCACCTACTTTGTTTGACTTCAAGGCAGTTCCACATGGAAGAGCTGCCAATATCTTTCAAAGAAGAGCATCACATATTTTCACCTGCTAACAGTGACGATGATGCATGTATTGTTACAAGATAACGCTCATTAAGGAAATGAAACATGGCATCATGGGAATTGAGACATGGCTAAGCTAATGTATCAGTTTGGAGTTTCATACCAGTTCTGTTTTGTTCACAATGGAAAAACCAAGGAAACTTTGGATACTAATTTTTTTTAATCTTCTGCTCTATACCCTTCCTGATCATCTCTTTGTGTTAATTCACAAGCCACTTAAAAGTTCTTTAGTTTCCATGTAATACAATCAAAATTTCTGGCTTAAAAAATAGGATTTAATTGACTCTCATTCCCTGAATCAATGAATATGTAATTGCATCTACTATGTGTCAAGCATTGTAGGGGAGTGCCCAAATAGAAGGATCTAAACCCTTCTCTTCAATAAGATTATAATCTAGAAGAATGTTGTGAATCGTGGCTGAGAAATTGTTCAGAGAATCCCATCATGAGCATTAATTTTGTGATGTTGAGAAACTAGTTCAAGTATAAGTGAACCAGTCACCCATGAGCCACTGTTACATCTGTAACAGGAAGAATTCTACATAGCAAGTCATTTCCAAGGAATTTAGAGGATGTAGAGAAAAGTAAGAAACTCAAAATCAGTCTTCTTTAGCAGTCGGTGTGCCCAGAAATTGCCCCAACTTAATATTTAACCCTCGGTAGTTAATCACAACATTTCTGAAAGGAATGAGAAAAATTCCTTTTGAATATAATTAGGAACTTCCAAGTGTTTTGCCATATGTGAATTTCCAGGGCCATGTGTCACATTCAGAAACAATAATATCACTATATCCACTCAAAATATTTTTTTTTGCACTATGCCAGCCATGTGTGATTAACCATATAAAACTAATTGCTGTCAGCTTTGCTCGATGCCATTTTGTATTTATTGCATTAAGCTATAATTTCTCATCTAATTGGTGGTGATAACATTCATTGAGAGAAAACCATAAGCCTGGCTTCTAAGCATTTTACATAAATTTATCTCATTTAATCTTTATGATGAATTTATAAAGTAGGATTTTATTTTAGATATGGGGAAAATGGAGTACAAAAAAGTTAAATAATTTGTACATATAATGTAGTAGGTAAGTGTGTTAGAAAAGCATAAGTTTGTGCTCTCCGTCTTCCTATGATTATTATATAGCATACATATTTTTGTTGAAGTCACACAATGTACAACTGACAGATTATGGATACTCTCAAAAAGAACTTTGTAGTCTGAGTTTCACCCTAATTGCAAGCTGACAAAGACTATCTAACACACATTCATAGATGCTATTAAAAGACACAGTCATAGAGATCAAAAAGAATAACCAGTATATTATTCAAAATCAATAGCATTAGACACAGTATCATTTTTACATTGGTTCCCAAAGCCCTCAAATCCAAAGAGTTGTGTAGAGAGGGCCAGATAATACCTGTGCATGCAATGTGTTCCATTATTGTAGATAAATCCTGTGCTTAGGCAACTTGACTTTCAAAATGGGCAGAGAGCACAGCATTTGTCCCTTGCTACTAAGCAGGGCATTATGCTCTTCAAGGCTGTCTTCTATGCAAACAATTTTGAAAAGAACTTCAGAACAAAAGGAAGTCAGTGCTTTACTTACAAAAGTGCAGAAATGCAAAATGTCCAAGAAGAATTTTTCTCCCAAGAACTCCTACTCCTAAATCTTGAATCTCTTTCTTCATAGTGATGAATCTGTCCTATCTGAAAAGAAATTGTGTATCCAAGACACTGTTATCTGTACTGTATTTGCCATTTTTTCATTTTCTGTCATAGTAACATCCCCCCCTAGTTTTCAGAAGTCAGGGAAATTTCCAAAATAAATGCTACATTTTTCTCTTCAAGTCTCTTGCAGGAACTTGTAATTCTCTTGGAAGTCTTTGGTCATGTGGCAAATGTCAGAGTTGCTATGTTCCAATCTGTATATAATTCTAACCATTTATGTGATTTAAAGTATTCTGGTAATCTCACTAGAAACAAGTAAAGGAAAAGAAGTGAGCATAATGTTAAGGATATATTTCTAACCCAATGCATCCAAATACTGGCTTTATGAAATGGAATCCATACAAAGTATTAGTGACTTTTTTTACATTCTTTTTTCAAACCACTTTTAAAAATACATTGCATTTCAAAATTAATTTACAAAACTACTTATTCTGGACTGGCTATATTTCATGTCATCAAAAGCCACATTTGAAAAGGGGCTATTGCACTAGACAACATACTTACAGCCAATAATATTTGAGAGGAAGGGACATGTGCAATTTCCAAGTTATATCCTTAGAGGGAAAGGAACTCTTTATACTTTATCTCATTTGTCCCGCTTCCTTGACATGGTGATGGTGGCAAAGTGGTGGGACAAGAAAGGAGATGTCTAGATTTCGGAAAAAATGAAGCACATAAGCCATAACCTGCTTATTTTTCAAGGAAGCTATATTGTTTAAGTCACTCATATTGTTTTCTCTTATGCAATTAAATGACATATATATCTTAAATGACATAAATTGTATTTTATTTATTCATATATTCTCACTAGCAAATGGAACATTACAAATATTTATTGAGGTAAATCTTGTGGTTATAATAATAACGCAAATCACAAAGAAGGATTTTTTTAAATGAGTGTATAATGGCAGAGATTCACACTCAGAAGTGGTGCTGACCAAAATCCATTTCTGATTAACACTACAGTGATGGTTAGTTCAGCAATTACAAGATAAGTAATTATAAAAGCAACAATGCAGATATGTAAATAACACAAGATAACATGTAGTCATGTGCTCATCTATATACATAAGTTGCTTGTATTAGTAAAAAGGTTATATTAACTGGGACTTGTACAGTCCAGAAAGAATTGCTAGAGGCAGTGGTGCTTCAGTTAGACCCTGGAGGAGAGAAATAGGATTTAGTTGAAAACATCATTTTCTCAGTTAGAATGTGCTTTTGTATCTCATTTCTGTATTTTGAACAGTACGTTGATATATATCGCATTTTCTGTCTCAAGAAAATGAGATAGAAAGTCTCAGGAGTAGGAGTTCTTGGGAGAAAATTCTTCTTTGGTCCCACCACTAGGGTTTTCATTTTTATTTTTTTTACTACTGATGAGAAAAAGGATGCATAGCTATAAAGGTAATATATATATATATATTTCATTAGGAAGCTCAGAAATCACAGAAAAATTATGAAGAAAAATGAGAAATGATCACTTGCAATCTCATTACTATAAAACAAAGTTTACCTTTTATACCATGAGGATATTTTAAAATTATTTTTCTCTCTGAATAATTTAATTGGGATCATATCATATAAAACATTTTTACACAATAATATGTACACTTAAATGTCATAAAATGGGAATTTTTATGCCATTGAATGCTTTTAATATATCAGTCTATTGATACTTACATAAATATAAACATATAATCAGATAATATAATACATATCACACATAATATAATACATAATCAGATGGATGAAATAATAATATTAATTATTGCTTTTATGTTGGACATTTATAATTTTTCTTTTTAGTTTTTACTTTTATAACAGATTTTTCAGCTTGTGCTAAAAATATTTGATCTATGTAAGACATTTATCTGAATCTCTGATTTGTTTTTTATTTCTAGGAAAATTTTAGACCAAATAGTTCCAAGAAATTTTGACAAAGATTGCTAAGTATATTACCAAAATATGCTAAATTAACACAGACTGTGAATTGTCAACTTCTATGCCTTTTCACCAATTGGGAATCATTATCTTTTCAAATTGTAAATTTAAAAATTTTACTTACAAGTATCATATGAATTGAGAAATGCAATTAAAACATACAGATAAAATACCCATCATTCCTACATCCATAAATAGCACCACAGGTTTAACAAAATGCACAATACGTTGATCCTGATTGGTTATTAAATGTAATGAGCACCTTTCCATGTAAAAGATATCAGTGGATTTTATTTTATGAGTACATAATAATTTATTTCGTTGATATCACAATTTATTTGATCTATGTAGCATATTACATTCCTGTTTTATGCTATAATATAGAAGTATAAAATATACATCCTAGCATATATGTTTGTATACACATTTAAACCAAATTGAGTAGCAAAATTACTATTATGAAATTCAACATCTCTTGACATATGCTACTAAAATGTTTTTCAAAAAAGGTTAGATCAGTCGGGCTGGGTGGTGCACACCTATAATCCCAGTGGCTCAAGGAGGCTGAGACAGGAGGATTGCAAGTTCAAAGCTACATCAGAAACAGAGAGGTGCTAAGCAACTCAGTGAGACTCTGTCTCTAAAAAAAGTACAAAATAGGGCTGGGGATGTGGTTCAGTGGTCGAGTATCCCTGAGTTCAATCCCTGATACAAAAAAAAAGGGGGGGAGGTTAGATCAATCTGTGCCCCATACAGCAATATATGAGATCTACTTTCCCACAAAATTTACAAATTTGAGAGACATAAGTAGTATTTCCATGAATAGTCCTAATAAATTTCTCTGCTTATTGATGCCATGTTTCATTATACATACAAGACAGGTCCCAAGAATATGAATTTTTAACAAGTTCTGCAGGTATTCCTACACTTGCTGAAGTTTAAAAATTCTTCTTCATGGAGTCTTCAGGGTTCAGCCTTAGTGCAGAATTGTACTTCGTCTTTTTAGATCAAATGCTTCTTCAACGCAACTTATTGGTGACTTTCCATGTATTCCCTTATATTAGCAATTATATCCAGCTCTTGATTTTGCATTTGAATTTGGAACATCCAATGCAAATGCTTCCTCAATAAGACTTACTTGTTTTTGCTCTTGTTATTCTTCATCAACCACAGTAGTGTTTTTCTGGTTTGATTCCTGGAAATATAAAACAGTTCTGCAGCCAAGAGTCAGGAAGGACTAGAAACAGCAAACCAAATGAAACTTGTTGATGGAGTCTTAAGTGGCATTTTGAAGTGTGCTCTATTTTATAGTATATTTATGTAATGGCCCGAATTATACCCAAAAAAGACAATGGGGACTGAGTATATCCTGGAGACATGACATATAAAATGAGTCTGGGGTTTTGCACAAGTTGTGGTAATTGCTTTTCTGGTAGTTTTTAGTTACTTGAAATTTAATTTTTAAAGTACAGTTTCTACCTAACTGTAAAGTCAGGATCAGAGGCCAACATATGAAAAGAAATGAAAATTAACAAAAGTGCAAGTTCATGCTGCAGAGTCAGGTGCAGGTGTATGTACACGGTCCCCTGTGGAGCCTGCAGGGAGCAGAGGGAAATTTAATTATACCCCACCCATGGTTTTTCTTTTGTACCTAATAGCTTTTGTTCTGTAACAGCTTTTGTTGCCAACAGTGTCACATGACAGCCAATTTAGCACTGTGGAATAAAAATATTCCAAGAACTGATGAAAGACAGGGTCTAAACTTTAGTTTTTAAGACAAAGCAAAGTGTTTGGACACTGTAACCTGTGAGAGCCATACACAGAGCTTTCATTTGGCCCAAGTCCACAGGGAGTGAAAAGTATTAGAATCAAAGAGCGCTTGTTGTCTTTGTGAAATGAGCTAGTCATTTCAAGCCAATTCCTCCTGGACAGAGGTCCGGACAACCGTTGCTGTGGTTACTGTTAACAAACAGGTTTTGGAAAGTAAATCAAATACTACATATAATACATAACTATTGTAGTAGAAGGTACATGTACAGAATCACGAGAATAAATAGTAATGCAACATAGCATTTTGAAACTGTAGAGGGTGATCCTTGATTTCAGAGTATCTGGTTCAATGGAAATACTACTGCAGAATTCAAAAATGATTAGGAAGCCAAAGAAAGCTTTAAATCTATTCTCATTTTCTGGCAGCAGTGCATTTTAGATCTCCAAGACAGAAAACCTTATTAAAGGAAAAAGAAACATTAAAATATATCTGGCAACTTGCCTTGGCAATATGTTCCAGAATTTTAAAAACTGGGTTAAGAAAATATTAAGTTTGTTGAGATTCTGTCTCCAAAGTGTAGGTACCCTTGCCCCCCCCACACACTTTTATTCTAGTAAGAGAGTAAACAGTCATAAATATCTGTGAGCTATTATTAAATGTCCTATATTTTTCCTCTAGAAATCCTACTTTAGATAATTTGCTGGTTCTAATTTATGCTTATTCAGACTTATAAACAAAGTCCAGTTTATTATAATGATATGTTAGGAAATAATCAACTTCTTGCTTCAGTGTTGCTTTTGCTTTAGGCTACTGTGCTATTTAGACAACTAATTTGCATTTGCAAATAAGAGAAATGTCTAGACATGACTTGTCTTAGAGAAATTAGTGATTAGATTTATGGGCTTTAAATATTGATGACAAAATTATTTAGACCATTTGTTTAATTGGTGGTGCTAGTTGAAGGGTCTATGGAAACTCACTGTATTATCTTTACAACATCTCTGTAAGCCTTAAGTTATTTGAAATAAAAAGTTTCATTCAAAGGCAATACACTACTAAAAATCAGATTTTTTAAAATGTTTAATCTGGAAAGGATTTTAAAAATGATAAGCATGACTTTAAGGAAGTATTGATAATTGATAATGATTATAAAGATAATGATGGTTAATACCTAGTAAGGATATGTGCCCAGCACTGAGCAACACATTTTTAAAGTGCATGATCTGCTTTATATATATTATCCTTCTTCTTTTTTTGGAACATCTGTCTTGCTGAAAGCTACCAAGACATTGATGGCAGACTTGAGCCCTTTGGTGATTAGCCAGCTTTCAGCACATCTAAATTTTTATGAAATTTTGAGAAATTGAATGTGTTCTTTTATTAAGGGAAACTATCACTGGATTAATGTGAATGCCTGATTGGGCTTAATTAATAAAGTACTAGTTAGGGAAATGTGCTTTTTCATGCATATTAAAATTGTGTGATAGAGAACAGGCATTTCAATGCTCAAATGAAAAAAAATTGACACACCAAGAGATGGAAGTTAAATGAGGCCACGAGCTGTAGAGTGAGTTCAATTACCAGCAAATAAGCACATTCCAAGCTAAGGTGAGAGATTTTAAATGTAAACATGGCTCTATAGTGTTGGTTAGAGTTCAGCTATTTAAAAAAGAGCAACATAAATAGCCTTTAGCACTGCTGCTGCCTACTTGGTTTCAGAAATAAAAATGCTCTAAACCAGTGGTTTTAAACTTGTCCTACTCTTAGAAATCTTCTTTTAAAAGGCTTGTGCAGAGAGAGTGCCTCTAGTTGAACCAGCATGATGCTCTAGAGCTCTGGATCTCTACCTATTCTTCTCCTGAATCAGAAGTACTTCATGAAGGCACAACCTGCATCATTTGATACACAGTTTGAAAACCTCTGCTTCACCTATTTAATGCTTGGAAAGAATGAGAAATCAGAGGATTCATGTGTTTTTCTCAAATGCCATCTTAGTGATTTTCTCTTGATATCAGTTAATAAGCTTTCAAATGCCCAACTCATAGTCTAACCAAAAATTGTTAAGCAAATAGAGAATTTATTGTATCAGCTAATGAAGTCTCAGGATTGGGCTGGTTCTTAATAAGCTAGAGGCAGAGATTTTTTTTTTTTAAAGAGAGAGAGAGAGAGAGAATTTCAATATTTATTTTTCAGTTTTTGGTGGACACAACATCTTCGTTTGTATGTGGTGCTGAGGATCGAACCCCGGGCCACACGCATGCCAGGCGAGCGCGCTACAGCTTGAGCCACATCCCCAGCCCTGGAGGCAGAGATTTTAATTGCATCACCAGGGCTTGGCTTTTTCCATTTTTCATCTTTACTTTTGGCTGCATGTCTCTATCATCAAGTCCTAAGGGATGAATCCCTAGTAGGGCCACAAGATGATAATGGCTTCTAAAGAGCCAGTGTTTTTCTTAGCTTTAGGTCCATGCATAAGGACAAGTGAATCTTCCGAAAGATTTCTGTAAAGAAGACTCTTTGGGTCTTATTGTATCTATGTGAGACAGGAACTCAATACATTGATTGACTGACTTGCATACAGGTCACAGCCTCCCAATCTGAACCAGAAAGGAGCTTTGTTTTAAGCATGGGAGTTGAGTGAGGACATCAGGTTGGTCCCAGAGCTAACCAGGAAAAAGAATGAGCACTGGGGGCTGGTGCTATAGCTCAGTGGCAGAGTGCTTGTCTAGCATGTGTGAGGCACTGGGTATAATCCTTAGCACTGCATTAAAAAATGAACAGATAAAATAAAGGCGTGATATCCCTCTGCAACTACAAAAAAAGTTTTAGAAAAAGAATCAGCACTAGACATGGGAAGCCAAAATATACCAAGCACTTGTTACTTTTCCTAAAATTGATAAAGGAAATTATTCATTAATACATTTCCTCATAAAACTCAGATTCTGAGTTTTACCTATGCTAATTCTGTTAGTTGGAAAATTCACTCTAGACTGTCCCTGTCCACATGCCGCCTTTATCAAAATAGGATTAACTATAGCATACAACACATCTGTTTCTATGTGCATAGTCAGTGTATTACTTTGTCTACTCTAATAGAATTGTGCATTTCCTGAAGATTTGAAGATGAAAAAGAATCTTCACCACCGCCTACCATTTCAATATTATTGGCAAGAAAGCAGAAAACAACTGGATTTTTCAAAACACTCCCTGTGCTGTGTTAATCAGGTTCCATAAGAAACAAAGGGGGAAAAGTTGTATATTTCATGTGTTGAGCATTAGATTAGGTGTAAATTCTAACCAAATAACTGAACCTGCTGCTGTTGAGCTGAAAGAAACCTCTGGGAAATTAACATGAACTTTTTCTTGTTTAGCATTCAAATATAGAAAGTGCATAATGATGAATAACTTTGGTATAAATAAAAACATATAAATCTTAAAACATAAAGGCACTGAAAAATTCTATTCTAAGGAAAATAAATTATGCCTACTTATAAATCAAGACATTATGAAACATAGATTATATGATGGATTGACAGAAAATTAAATGTGAATTTCAATGATATGCTGTATTAAAAAACCAGTGCTATTTTACAATCATAGGAGCACATAATGGTTCTCTTCAGGAGGCTATCTAACATCATTATGAGACTCAGTTTTGATGGTCAATAAACAATTAATTAATAAGAAAAGAATATATTAAAATGTATAATAATAAAAGCAATGAAGTAATTATCATAAGATTTGCACATTTTAGCATGCAAAAATTTAACATTTAGTGCACAATGTACTTAAGCAACTCTAGAGAATAAATACAAAACTACAGGATTTCATATACATACAACAAACAAACCCAAATGCAAATTCCTCCAAATATCTTCATTTGCAAATGTTTTATAGAATCTTCTTAGTGGGAGCAAAATGGTTAAACAGAAGCTTTTCAACTGGTCTATGAAGAATGAATTGGAATAGTTATCAGAAAAATCATAGGCAATAACAAAAAGGAACAAGGAAGTATATGCAAGTAGAAGATCCTGTTCTTTTGCTTAACAGGCTGAGGTGGGGCATAAAATGTGATGCACCCATCATGGCATGCTGCCTACTCACAGGGTGCCTAGGAGAAGGAGACATCATCGCACACATAGAGACATTCCAGGCTCAGGTGATGCATAAGTGATAGCAAATATTTAGCACAGAACGAGAGAGAGAGAGAGAGAGAGAGAGAGAGAGAGAGAGAGAGAGAGAGAGAGAGACAGAGAGAGACAGAGAGAGACAGAGAGAGACAGAGAGAGACAGAGAGAGACAGAGAGAGAGAGAGAGAGCAATCCTCTTCTATCGGGGCAATGAAGAATAGAGAAAATTATGGTAATAAAAATATACCTTTTTAAGGTATTAGAATTAGGCAACTTAATTTTACATGTTTACACTGTGATAGAGTTCTGGTCAGATGGTATAACATGTCCAACTCAGTAGAGTGTGGATATAGAGTCTTCCTTCTGAATATAATAGGAAGTTGCACGCTCATTCTTACCTTGCTCTCTGCATACTTGGTGGTTTCCTCTATTCTGTTTAATACTAGGATATAGGCCTTCTACACGCATGCACACACACACACACACACACACACACACATACAAATACAAACTTTGCTTCTCATATACAATCTAGGCTGTCATAGCTTCTGAACTCTCTTCTTCCAAATTCTTTTTCTTTCCCCCTTCTTTGATTCTATAGCTTCATAGATAAAACCATCAGAATTTTGTCCTTCCTATTCTCAGGAACCCCTGCCTTGACAAACCTCCCAGTGTGGATATGTTGAATCTCTGCTATTAGAATAGTGTCACTTCAATTTTCATGTGTTTGGTCCATAAGCACTATGGCACAGAGAGGACAAAGACTGGCTGTCAGAGCAACACAACAGAATTGGTTGCATGTTGGAGCAACACAGACACCAACTCTTCATCACTTTCTAAGAGATTCTCCAACTTCTCAGTAGAAGATATTAGAAGGAAATTAACTGAGGGTCTTGTTTCACTGACTAAGAATAAAAAAAGATGATGGGAAAAAAAAAAGACAGGGGTGAGGAGGAATCTCTTGTGAAATGGCAGGGCTTAGAATTGACACAGAAATTTCTCACATCTGATAGATAGGGCCATCGAAACCAAGATGGTAGTCAGGGCAAGGCATTTATCAGAAAGTAAAATGCAAAAAAAGCAAAGACGTAAGTCTAGATTGTCTGCCAGTAGCAGTAACTAGTATAACCTAAATATAACACAAGGTGCCTAGTGGCATCAATCCTGCATAGTTAATCTATTCATGGAAACACCATGCAGTAGGTAAAAGAAATCCACAAGACTTTCAGTTTTCACCTGTTATGGATGGTTAAAGGAGATCCAACTCATAATGATTAGCAACGCTTTTCAAAATTACCTTTACTTTAATGCTAAATTATCTTCCCCCTCTCTAGTAATGGTAAGAACTTTCATCAAACTGATTCATAAATTCTCCCCCCTGCCTCTTCAGCCAGCAAGGCACTCCTGTCACTTTTCCTCTTGCCTTTCTTTATGGGTTTCTAAAAATTATTATGTATCTTGATAGACTTTCCTAAATATTTTCCTTTAATTTCTGCTTATTGGACTGTATATTCTTGACAAACAAGTAGCTTTCCAGAAAATAATAACAATAATGAAGCATTATTGTTGTACTTAATCATTATTATTAATTTCTTCCCCTCTATCTTTTTCTTGGCCTCTATCAATTCTAGTCTGTGTCAATCTAGTCTGTGTCAAGAAAATCGTAGATTAACTCCATGTTGGTGATATTCTCTTAGGATATTGTGAAGCTGAGTATATACATGAAATTATTGGGGGTGGGGGGTGCTGGTGGCAAGGAGAGAAGAAGAGATGTTCTTCCACTTATCCTATCACTATAGTAGTGAAGAAAATTCATGGAGTCCCAAACTTAGGAAACAAGAACAAGCTAAACAAGAAGCAAGCACATAAGGAAGAGCTAAACGGAAGGAGTTGATATTTCAGTTTGTTTTATGAGCCAATTTGTGTTTGGGGAAAAAAGAGGTACAATAGTTGATACACTTCAAAAAGTCAGAGGTAGACTAGATTTACTACCATGAACAACATTACAAAGCAGCATAGACAGCAGTGAATTCCTCAAACCACCAGTAATGCGAAACGTTATGGGAGAAAGGGGTTTAGTGGTCAGTTTAAAACACATTAAATTCATCTTTTCGTTGCTCACAAGGCATAATTACATATTAAATAATCTTAGAATTTTGCTAAAATAAGAAAACCTGTTTAATTTCATTTGAGTGTTTCACAAGCTCAAGATCCTTTTGTTTGTTTGTTTGTTTGTTTTGGTAGGGTGTTTTTCTGTCAGACAAACTGAATTTGTTTGCTCTTCTAAAGGCAAATAAGTGCACATGTACAGGGATACTGGCTTATTCGAACAACGTATGCTGCTATCTGAGCTCGTTTATAAGCTGTGCTGCAACTTCCGAAAAACATCCATTCATTGCTCCAGTTCAGCCCCACTTGCTATGAAGTGATTTAATTACTGCAAACTAAATTGTAATTCTCTCCTTTTAATGTAGAGTTGTTTCTAGTCAGACCTTTAATGACTCTCCAAACAATAATGTTTGGCAAAGAGAAATGTTGTCAGTCAAGCAGAACCATAAACATCTGTGTTTGTTTAAAATAAACTTCCCTTTTAATTAAATATATAGATGTACCAGGAAATTTCCATGTCACTGGAAATTCCACTGGAAGAACATCAAGTCTTCCAGAAGCAGTGCATGAAACTCAGTGCTTTTCCCTCATCAGTAGGAGGTTGTGGGTTTTGTTTTTTTTAATTGATACTGTTTCCAACATGTTTGTGTGTTAACACCCCACCTTCAGATTTCAGAATAATTAAAGCTGTACCTTATCATCAAGGGCATAAGAAAATTCATTTTTAAATGTGTGGGAGGTAGAGATATGAAAGGAAGTCTTATTAATGAGTAGAGTGTCAAAGTTTCTATGTTATGCCAAACTCTGTCATCTTCAGTCTATTTTGAAAATTACTTTCACCTCATTTTATAACAAGACTGATAAAACAATGGCAATGTACTCTCAATTGTTCACTAGTCTAAAAATAGGTCATTAGCATGAACGTTAGACGTGATTAAACACTGCAGCATAATTATTTTGTCCTAGGCCACATAATATCCATGTGTTTTTTCTCTTGAAATCATTGCAAACCCTTTTGAAAGATCTCTAAAATTTTAAGAGCTCAAATATTGAAACTTTAAAAAGTATAGAAATGTATTCATGTAAATACTTCTTTTAAAAATTCTCTGACTTTTCCAACTGATCTAATTAATTTGCAAGACAGAAGAATATTAATAGTAATCTTTACAAGACAATTTATAATTAATTCAAAAGAAAGAAACTACTCTGGTTTAGACATATTTACTACAACCTGCATAACTCTTTTTTAATAATACAAATGGTTAAAATAACATAGGGTAGTAATAATTTAAATAGTTTTAATGAGCATCAAATGAGTAGATTCTCTTAGATTGATAAAAGAACCTATGGTCCATAATTGTTCATATCATGTGTTTGGCAATTCAACCCTATTTCACTGCAAGTAAGTATCACAACTATATGCATGGGCAACATCAATGTACTTTTTATTGAACATATGTGTTTATTGGTTTGTACAGTATGCATGACTAGTAGGAAAATCTTATTAAATATCAAATAGATTTCCAGTATATTTCCATCTTTCCTTTAATCATGACACTATATTTTAAAATAAACCAAATTGGAAAGAAAATTCTGGAGTATTAGAACGAATTGTAATAAGATTTTATTTCTGTTTCCATGGAGAAAAAAATAGACCGCAGCTCTTTATTATATAAATTAACATTCATTTGATTTTTTATTAGTTAATCCCTCTAAAATGGGATGGAAAATCGGGACTCTGAGGTGCAACCATCTGCAGTCAGATCTTCAAAATGACTAGTTTTAATGAGATTGTTTTTCTTTCATACCTGGGGCATGTCATTGTCATGGTTCGTTGACTGACTTTTCTGAATCCCCACCTGTGAAATCTAATGATTCAAAAATAATTAAGCTCAAGAGGAAGAATATAGTTTTTTTTTGTTTTGTTTTTTTTTTGTTTTTTTTTTTTTTTTAAATTGCTGCCCCTGTTCCTAGAGCTGATGTTCACCCTTTTGAAATATTCCAGAGAAGAGCTCAGGAAGGCCTCTATCCTTGAATCAGAGGCCACTTCTGTAAGCAATTAAGCATTTCTATATGCCAAAGACGGGCAATTGGCTAGAACAGAAGCTGAACAAATTAGTCCTGTAGTGTGCTTATCCTGCTGCTCTCAAATGACTACATATTTCTTGTGTCTGTCAGCCCCAGCTGAGTCTGGAGTCATAAACTTAGTTGCTCCTCTGGCTTAAAACGTTTCTCATCTTCACCTTATCTAGTACCATTGCCACTCTTCAAATGAGTGCACCTAAGGTCACCTCACTTCTCTAGGTGGTTTTGATTAGACCCTGCCAGTTTTCTAATCTTTTTCTCAGCTAGGCTTTCTTAACATTTCACCCATCATTTGGGCCAGTTCCAATTCCCAGGACTCATAAAAAAAAAAATCCAAGCAAAACAGTAAGCAATTTAAGGGACTCTGCCTAAATACCTTCTTTGTGCCCTGACAATCCCTCACTCAAAAATGCACTTCTACTTTACTTCCTGCTGACTGTCTAGCTGACCTTTGGAAGCTGCTCTTGAGACTCATTGCCTTTGCCAATCTTACTCTCGGTGCCTTTCCTAATCTTTGATCCTACTAAGAATAAATTTCTGTCTTGGTTTTCTCACTTCCTCCAAGCCCAGGTAATGAAGTATCACTTTTATCATTAAAGCCCTACTGTTTTCCTACAGACTGACCTCATCCTGCTTTGCTTGCCTGGATTTCACATTGTTAGGTTCTCAGATGGTCTTTGATCTTGGGTGTTACCTTTGTGTTAGAATAGACTCTCTCCCTTGAGAGACCTCCTCCAAGATGTAGCTGCTGCAATCATGAATCTGTGGGTGTGTCCTCAGGTTCTTCTCTGCCCATCTGTGCACAGAGTTCCCGAAGTTTGTTGTTGATGGTATTGAATGGCTGGAGTTAAATCACGCTATAACCCGATTCAAAGTGAAGTGTATAAAATTTAGGGGAACTAGATAGACGAAAATCACCAAACCAGAATGTTTTCCTTCACATTTTACTATGATTAGCACAATTGGTGACTGAAGTTTCATTACACAACCCCAAACACCAGCTGCTTTCCTGTCAGAAATCAACCAAACATGCCAAGACAAGATTGGAATTTGGGCTTTCCCATGACCATAGAATTATGTAACTGGAAAGGACCAAGTCCATCTGGTCTATTCACCTGCACACTTGGATATTGATGCTGAAATCACTACATCCAATCTGTTTTTAAAGTTTTTAAAAACAGGGGTTCTGTAGAGTTCATAGCCTACTTGAGACACGGTAATTACTCTTATGGAAGAAAAGTCTCCCTCACTTAGCCATGTGCCTTTATTTCTGAAATGTTCACTGACTTGGTGTTGTAGGAATCGGTAGGCATCAAACATGTCTCCCTCGCTGTGAGTCTTGAGGATTCCATCATTACTCTGATAATTTTGCTTGTAGAAGATCCAGAGTTGACCTTTTCTGTGGTGCTATTTCCCCCTGGTCTTTTATGTTAATTAGCATCATTTAATTATGCCATGTTGTTTCCTGACTTTTTATATCAACACCTCTTGTTTTTCTCTAAAAGTCAACATTGATGTGAAGGGAGTAAATACACTTGAGGGAATTAGGTACTCTGCTCCCCATCCCACTCTGCTTACTACTAAGTATAATGTTAAAGTAGAAAAGGTTTTGTTTTGCTCTAATTAATTTCTAGGGAAAATAAAGCAGTCAGACAGTAACTGCAAACATTTTTTAAATGGAGTCAATGCTATGATTTTTTTTTTTGTTGTTGTTGTTGTTTTGGTGCTGGGGATTGAATTCAGGGGCACTCCATCAATGAGCCACATCCCCAGCCCTATTTTGTATTTTTATTTAGAGACAGGCTCTCACTGAGTCAGTCACTTGTACTATTGCTTAGCACCTCCCTGTTGCTGAGGCTGGCCTTGAACTCACAATCCTCCTATCTCAGCTCCCGAGCCACTGGGATTACAGGCATGCACCACCATGCCTGCCCAATGTATGATTTTTAAACTTAAATTAAAAAATGATTTTTCATGAAAGTATAGAAAAATGAACCCAAAATAAACTCAGATTAAGAAGTGAATTGAAGGTGCAGCAGTGATTTTTCCCAAAGTCAGCCCATAAACAAAGGGCATTACCAGAAATTGCAACCTGCAAAACCGTCAAAGCATTTGAAAAATTATTTCAATGGGCAACAAGCTATTAAAGTATTTTATGTAATACTTAAAGTATTGTTGTAACCTATTAAAGTACTTATATGTAATACAGGATATACCATTTTGCTCTTGTAATTGTAGGAAGAAGATCCTGTAGACATTTTAGAAGGTCTTATTTTCTTGGACTGCCTCTTGGAGACAGCACATGGGAGCTAAAATAAAGCATTGCTACAGTAAACTAATTTTCTTGATTGTGCATCCACCCAGACTGTTGAGGCCAAAGTCAGTCACTTGTACTATTGCTGTTGCCATCTGTTTCACTAGGTTTCAAAGCAAGAATGATTGTTGATTAATGTGCACTATGTAAATTCATCCACATTACAAGTAGTGACCTACAATTACTCATGCAAAACTATCTGATGAAGCACTGAGACAGTCCATCAATGCCAATAAAGCACCATTAAGGATTTGGGCAGCATGATGTTATAGAGTAGGTAATACATTTTAGCTGCTGGGGCTCTATTAGTCAAGTAGAACTATCCGATTGTAAACACTTGAATTATGCTTCTTTAAAGGCACTTAAATAATTTTTTTTCTTGACTTTCCAAATAGGATTTCCGATACAAGAAGGGCACATAGTCCCTTTAGAAATTAACTAAGTGATTTGAAATCATTTAAGTTCTTTTATTGTTCCCTTAACTCTTTGCATTTTTCCTCAGAGAATTTATAATTTCCTGTATGTTTACTGGTTATGACCTGAACTTTGAAAGTAAATTTGGAATTTTGGTTCTCCAACTTAAGAGCGAGTTATTGACCATCATTAGTTATATATAAAAATATATAAAAATTGGAATAATTATACATAATGGGGGTATTGTGAAAAATTTTTAAATTTACATATGTAAAGTGTTTAGCACTGGAACATGGCACATCATAATTGATGTCATTATCTTTTTACATCTGTAGTCTTCATTAATAACCATTTCCCTAAATGAATATTAAGCTCTTTTAGAGTTAGGACTGTATTTGTGTTGTCATTTTAACTTCAGTACCAAGCACAGTTCCTGACACAATTGCTCAATCAATACTTTTTGAATGTGTCAGTAATGATTTTGACCCTACTAATTAAAAGCATTTATAGCGTATACATTTTTATCTCACATTTCTATGTCTGCAATATTTCTATAAGGGAAAAAAATGATGAGTGCTCAAAGATAAATGTGCAAGTATGTTATTATCACGTTGATTACAAAAGAAAAAATAAATACTGAAATATTTGCCCATGTCATCAAATAGCAACACAGCTATTAAACTAAATATTATATTTATTTATTTATTCTAATTAGTTTTATACATGACAGTAGAATGCTCTGATTACACAAATGGAGCAGAATTTTTCACTGGTTATACCCAAAGTAGGGTCACACCATTTATACAAGCATACATATACCTAGGATAATGATGACCATCACATTCCACCATCTTTCTTACCCCCATGTCACCTGCCTCTCTCCCCTTTGCCCCATCCAAAGTTCCTCCACTAATCTCATGCCCCAAGAGCATGGGAGACCTTTAAATTTTCTAAGGTCTTCTTCAATTTCTTTCTTTGGTGTTCTGTAGTTTTCATTGTAGAGGTCTTTCACCTCTTTAGTTAAATTGGTTCCCAAGTATTTTTTTAAGGCTATTGTGAATGGGGTAGTTTTCCTAATTTATCTTTCAGAGGACCCATCACTGATATAAAGAAATGCATTTGATTTATGGGTATTGATTTTGTATCCTGCTACTTTGCTGAATTTATTAATTAATTGTAGAAGTTTTCTAGTGGAATTTTTTGGATCCTCTAAGTATAGAATCATGTTATCAGCAAATAATAATAGTTTGAGTTCTCCCTTTCTTACTCATATCCTTTTAATTTCTTTGTCTGTCTAATTGCTCTGGTTAGAGTTTTAAGAACTATGTTGAATAGAAGTGGTGAAAGAGGGCATCCCTGTCTTGTTTCAGTTTTTAGAGGGAATGCTTCCAATTTTTTCTCCATTTAGAATGATGCTGGCTTTGGGTTTAGCATAGATGGCTTTTAAAATCATGTGGTATGTTCCTACTATCCCTAGTTTTTCTAGTGTTTTGAACATGAAAGGGTGCTGTATTTTGTCAAATGCTTTCTCTGCATCAATTGATATAATCAAATGATTCTTATTTTTAAGTCTATTGATGTGATGAATTACGTTTATTGATTTCCATATGTTGAACCAATCTTGCATCCCTGGAATGAATCTCACTTGATCATGATGCACAGTTTTTTAAATATGTTTTTGAGTGCAGTTTGCCAGATTTTATTGAGAATTTTTGAATATATGTTCATCAGGGATATTGGTTTGGAATTTTCGTTCCTTCATGTGTCTCTGTCTGATTTTTGTATCAGAATGATACTAGCCTCATAGAATGAGTTTAGAGGGCTTCCCTCCTTTACTATTGTGCATTTCTTTGGTTTGAAAAATCTGTGCCTTCCTCTATCTATGTATAAATCTTAGATTTTATCTTTTGGTGTTACCATAATTCTTGTTCATGGTTTCTTACAGTGTGTGGTCAACTCTATTTTACAGCTTGTATATTATGTCTTCATTGTCTGAGGGTCTGTATTCCAAGTAATCTAGTCTGTTGGTGATGTTTTCTATTGAGTATTTTATTTGGTTTATTGTCTCCTTCATTTCAAGGATTCCTGTTTTGTTTTTCAGAGTCTCTATCTCTTTCTTGAAATAATATTTTGTTACCTGTATTTGCTCTCTTATCTCTTTGTTGGAGTGATGAGTTTTTATCTATATTTGCTCTCTTAGATCATTCTTTAATTTGTAGATCATTTTAATTATGTCCATTTTGAACTCCTTCTCTGTCATTTCATCTACTGCACTGTCAATGGATTCTAGTATTATAGTATCTTGGTTGATTTGGGGCATTTTCTTCCTTTGTTTTTTCATGTTGTCTATGTGTCTTCCTCTCTTGCAGTGCAGATCTGAGGCATTGCCAGTCCTACCATATAATTTTGTAGTGTCCCTGCAGGTTATGAATACCTCACCTTCAAGGTGGAGATCAAAGTTTACTGCACCCAAAACAACTAATATTCAGCCATAAATCAATTAGTTTCCATTTAAACACTTACAGTTTTGCTGCTATAAACAGAAATGATGAATATGGTTACCATATAGCCAGTATGTTTGCATAGGCTTACAGTTTCTAGTGGTGAACAGAGAGAGAAGGAGGAAGATAGGATGTGATGTTTATGAGGTAGGATGTGAGGATATACAAGTGTTGGATTATGAGACAAGTAAAAGGGGAATCAAAAGAAGTTTACTGTTAGCAGGAGAAAAAAAGAAAGAAAGAGAGGTGACCCCATGCAACGCTCCCTGTTGCCTCTGCAACAGGATGGTGACTGTTAGCACATCTAGGAAGGATACTTCTGGTGCAACTGGGCCCATAGGGACCTTGGTGATGGTCTTCCAGGTCCTGGTTGTTGTCCCTAGGTGGAAGTGGCCATGTCCCTAGTTGGTGACTGCAGTAGCATCAAGCCTATAGGTACCTTGCTGTTGGCCTTCCAGGCCTCAGTCAGTGTCCCAAGATAAAATCTGCCCCAACTAAATGCGGTGGAGGTAGCAACAGAGGTTACCCAAGATGGTGGTGGAGGTGTCCCAAGATGAAGGTAACTACTTAGAGCTGGGGCTGGAATGATAGGCTGTGAATGGCATTGGTGGCTTGATCAGTGATGGCACACTGTGCCATGCAGTGCTGCAACGGGCAGCTTCCACCTGGCCCTATCTATTGTTCGTGGTGGAGATTACCACATGGGTAGGGCTATAGTGGTGGCTGCAGTGTCCCAAGATGGAGGTGGTTTGGGTGCAACCAAATATAGGTAGATAGGGAACCACAGTGCAGTGTTCCTCTCTGCTCAGGCACCGTGTTCCTGGCTCTGGGCAAGGTGGAGCACAGGGGTTTCCGGTCCAGGCTCTCTATTATATCTTTTTAAAATGTAGCTATATATTGAATATATTAGAAAGAATTTTGTAATTTACATGTAAGCATTATACATCAAGTTATAAAGGAGTATTTATAGTGTAATTCTATATCCATAAAGATGCTTGTGTGTATAGCTGCATATATATTTATATATGATATATGTACCTATATATAACTCTAAGTGAATATAGTGGTTAGGTCTCACTGGTTAGTTTATTCATCTACTTCTACTCATCTTCACTATATTTAATAATTTTTCTACATAGATCATGTTGAATGTACAATTCTTGTAAGATTAACAACATTTAGCTAACTATGTTTTCCAAAGCTGATCAGCCAAATATTATGCATATTACCTTGATTCTCTTAGTTGGCAATACAACTTCTTATCTAATGCAGAAATTATTTTGATAAATTCCAAGATTATTTACACAGAGATTGTCTGGTATTTCCTTAAATGTCTTTAAAGATGAACAGTATGTCTTTTTGCTAAAGAGCAATAAAAATTCTTTAAATTTGGACTTTGATCTGCTATAATTTTTAATGATTATTATTAGTTTCTTTATGTAAGTCAACTCAAATAAGTTATTTCTCCTTGATGGATCTTTAAATAATTGAAAAACAGCTATCATATTTTGATAACAATATATTTCTAGATTAAAGACATAATTGTAAAATACATACATATACACATTATATACATACATGGGTCCCTACACACATAACCATGAAAGCTAAGAAGAAATTTTAGGAAAAAAAAAGTGATGCCAAAGATGTCATGAAAGACTATTAAAACTATACACCAAAAAGAAAAAAACATAATGACAATACTTGAGAATTTTTGTTATGTGAATAAAAATATAATAATAATAAAATCAAATACTATCCTTAAAGAAAATGTTTGAAAATTTTAAATAGGTAAAATAATGATATAAGGAAACAAGAAATAAAAAATCTTTAGAAGTGGTCAAAAGATATGGATAGCTTATTCATAGATTTATAAATATTCTGAATAAATTAAGGTTGTTTTTTCTTAGTAAAATAAGATATGGTTTTCTACCAGGCTGGTATGAAATAAAATTTTGATCATATCAAGTACTGTCAAGAGTATGGATTAAATATGTTCTAATATAACTTCTAAAAGAATTTTTAAATAGACACAACTATTTGAGATGGCAATTTGACTGTGTGTATTCAATGAAAAATGTAGGTTCATGATAATTCAGCAATTTCACTTCTAAGAATCTACCCTAGAGACTCAATCACACATGTGCTCAAAAAAGACAGTTACAAATATATTCATTATGGTGTTGTTTAGAAACAGAGTGGAGAAGTCAAGCTTGTTAAACTTGAAATTTTATTAACATGTTATATTATAGAACACTGCAATAAAATCAGAAAGGACCAGTTTTGTTGAGTGAGGAAAAATTCATTTGTAGAAAAATTAATATAGGAGAAGTTATTCCATCTACTAGATTTGGATGAAAATAAATTAGCCAGTGCTTTCTTTGTGATGAGAAAGTTTATATACATAAACTTAATTTTAATATGATTACATTTACTTATAAACATAGGTCATGTGTTAATTCCTCTTCTACATGAAGATGGGGAACAGAACACTTGCATGATCTTAAAGTACCTCCCTAGAGACTGCTTACTAGTTCTAACAGGGACATACAGCTCTTTTATAGTGAATACATCCACACAGTTGTCCAAGTGATCAAAATCAATATCAGCAAAGAGAAATGGAAGAACAGTGTGTACTGTTATGACTGAATATTTTTTGTATCGAAATTCATATTTTGAAACTTTAGCTCCCAGTATGATGGTATTTGGAGGTAAGGATGTGGGAGATAATTAGATTTACTTGGAGGTCAAGAAGGTGGACTATTGATGAGGGGACTAGTGCTCTTAGAAAAAGAGGAAAGGAAGGATTAGAGCTCTCCCATTTCTACCCTATGAGGGTATAACAAGGAGTTGGCCATCTGCAAACCAGGAAGGAGGCCTTTGCCAGACACAGAATTTGCCAGTACTTTTGTCTTCAGCTTCTCAGCTTCTGATACTGTGAGAAATAAATTTTTGGTGTTTTAACTACTTAGCTTATGGTGTTTTGTTATAGTAGTTCCAATTAACTAAGACCTGTACTTCTGATACGTGTAATACTCTGAAAAGGACAAAAATCATCATGGATACAGTATTTCAGATAAGAATACATAAGTGGTATCTATCATCAAGGAAACAGAGTAATAGAAAATGGAAAGCATAAAATTGTGAATTATTGTATTGCTATGGGAAAGAAAGGGATCGACTTTCTTCTTCTAAAATGATCATGTCATAAAAGGCAAAGAGAAGGTCTAGAACTCTTTTAAGGTTAAAGGAACACAAGGAGACATGACAACCAAACATAATACCTGACCCTAACCTATATATGCCATAGTGGAGAGGCAAAATATTTTTGACTCTAAATATATTCTTATGTCAACTTTTTAAATACCAAGGTAGATCTGATAGAAGTATCCTATCCTAAATTAAATTCACTGACGTTAGTAACTGAACTGCATTGTATAAAAGAAATGTCCCAATGCTTGGATAACAGATACTGAAGCATTTAGAGATAAAGGCAATGGTGTATAACTTACCCATAAACAGCCTAGAAAAATATTGTGTGTGTGCATGCCTATTTATACAGAAAGAAAAGGAAGAGCGGAAGCAAATAATAAGTCACATGCAGTAAAATTTAACAGTAGTCAATCTTTGGAGATTATGAAGTTTCATTGCACTATTTTTGTTTTTGCAACTTGTCTATAAATTTGAAATATTTAATAAAATAAGAAAACATTTATAAAATTTCATTTCAGATTCCAGCTTTATGTACATAATGTTATTTTTAAATGTTGATATTCACTCATTTGATTTTACACATACATTATATTTTTAAAATAAAATCATCTTAGAAAAATATTTTTATATTTCTTCATTTGTTAATTTATACATTTTATTAAATATATTCATATCATACATGATTCAAATGCAATCACAATTAATTTTTATTTCTTTAGATCATACTTTCAAGGAATGAAAGTCCTATTACTATGATTTACTATGTAAATAGTAGTATTACTATATATTACATTATAACCAGTGATTTTGGTGAAATGAAGACAAGAAAAAATAATTTTGTGCAAAAATTTGTGAATTATTCACCTTTTTTATTCAAATATACCTAGCCATTCAGCAGCAACTGAGACATATGGAATAACACATTAGATATCTTCCAATTTTTAGTCATATCAAAATCATAGCTCACTTATATTTTTTGTATTTTTTCAAGGAAATAGTATAGAAAATATTTTTATATATTCATTTAGTCCTATGATTTGAGGGCATACTTTAGCATTTTTAGCCGGGCTACACAGCAGAGCAGAAACACAATAAGAAATGCAGGAGAAAAGCCTCAAACTTTGTCAGTAAAAATTTTTCTTTCATAAGCAAACTGAATCCATGTTTTCTGTTTATCTATATTTAATTTTTAAAACTATCACTATTTTACCTTCTTTTATTGAGCAAATAATCAAATATCTTTTCTTATGTATACAAATGGTATAAATGACATTTTAAACTCCAATGGAGAATATTGCATTTACCTTTTTTACATTATAAAAAATTATTTGAGAGCAAAGAAATTATCTGACTTATTTATCAAAGCCATTTTGAATTTTCTTTCTGTCATTTTATGCTCTCAGCTTCTGCCATTGAATATGATATGATTCATTTCTCATTCATTTATTATTTAGTACCACAAAAGGATTTGAGTAAAATAGATTTGCCAGGGAGATCTTCAGGGTTTTTTTGTATTTTTTGTTTTTTTCTTTTGGTACTAGGGATTGAACTCAGGGGCACTCCACTACTAAGCCACATCCCCTTCTCTATTTTGTATTTTATTTAGAGGCAGGGTCTTACTGAGTTGCTTAGCAGCTCACTGTGGCTGGCTTTGAATTTGCAATCCTCCTGTCTCAGCCACCCGGGTTGCTGGTCCATTTTTTTTTTTACTCAAGCCATTGATATAAAAATATGAATATCAGAATAAGATCTGCTATAAACTGGAGACACAGATTCATTAGCATCTTCTTGTTGATTCAAGAATGAGCTAGAAATTCCACTGGTCATAGCATTGATCTGATCTGCTAAATCAGTCTTGAGAAATGTGACTAAATACTTCGTAAATATTTGGTTAAAATCAACCCCCTTAATAATCGATTTGCCTAGTTAGGTATGAAATATATAGAGGCTAATAAATCTGAAAGTTTGTGCTCCATGGATATTGAACGGCTTTCAATCATGACAATTTCCTGTCATAAATGCTCAGAAAGCATGCATGTAACTCACAATAAGATTTTTCTCTTGAGGGATATCAAGCTCATGATATGATAATTTATGAAATACATGGTCTTTCCTTTGGGGAAAAAAGACAGTAAAATCATTTTTTTTCCTGTTATTCAATTTCCTAAATCCTTTTCTATTTTGAAGTGTGAGGATCTTAGCAGGAATTCTGTATCCATGACTATAAATTTTTCTAGTAGTTTAGAAAGCTCGTTGTCTAGTCCAATAACTTTAGTTCTCTATAATGCTGTTACAAACTTTTTTTCTGTTTAATATTTACTGTTTCCCATGCACCTGGCAACATGGTAGACATTTCTGTATTTATTTCTACACAATATTTTCTTTTAAGATGGATGTCATTTTTTCTATTTTATCTATGAGGAACTTGAAATTTAAAAACTTAAATATATATTCAAAGGTACATGTAAGTGGTGCAGTCATCATTTAAATTGACACTCAAATTGCAAAGTGAAATTTTAAAAAGCCCCAAATAATTTCTATTTTACATCAGATAATCACGATTTGGACCTGAATCTCATAACTTCAAGGACTATGCCCTTTCCTTCAAACCATCCTATACCCACAAAACTATATTAGTATTGGAATAGTTAAAAACAACCATTCTGTTTTAAGCATATCTTTAAAGAGAGAGGAAGGATGAATATAAATAAATGAGGAGAGAGAAATGAAAGGTTGTTTTTTGTATTATGTTTTCGGTTTTTCAAAATTCTTATGTCTATTTTTAAAAGGACACATAAAAATTAATCATTTGCTCATCATACTTTTGATAACTTGCTAAGATTTTGAGTAAACACTTCATTTATCTAAGTGAGTCTTTGCCTCTCTTGCTCTTGGATGACTTTGAAATAGAGAGAAAAAAAAACTATTTTGTATGAGCAATAGGTCTATTTTAATCTGTTTTTTTTCCCTCACATTTTCTGCATGAATGTCATTTATTTTACATAGTAATTAAAGAATGATTAGATATTTCTTATTAACTCTTCCCCATTACTCTCCGGTTTCTCAAGAGCATTGTCTTAGAGTGCAGTATCAGGCAGAAATCTGAGATTTCCACTTGAAAGCACCCATTAAACTGACGTTAATAGCAAACATGTGACTAATGTTTTGACAGAGGATTCTAAGTTAATTATTAATGATAGGCCACTTCAGAACATTTCTTGGTATGAGACAAGGCTTTTGTCTTTTCCCTTTTCAAACTACCTGTAGATATTTAGAATCAGTTCCTTGGGAAAAATGTAATCAACTTAGATTCCTTTAATTGTTGTTGGAGGTCTTTAAAAAGAAAACCTTTTATGTTAAACAAACATAAACAAAACCAAAAGATTCCTTTCGTGGAAATATATAACCTAATTTGAATTGTATTTTTTCTTCTCTTTTTTTTTCTGTTCAATACGTATTTTTCTAACATGTCGCTGTATTCCTTTCCCAAAATAATTGATTGAGCTGCAAAGCATCTATGAGATTCTAAGAAATTACAGCTCTATTAAAGATTATTTTGCTAGTCTCTCGTCAAATAAGTTGCATAAGATCACATCACATCACACTATTTTAAACATCTTGGACATTTATTCAATAAAGTTAAAATGTAAAATGAGAAAACCGAGATTTGAAAAGGCCACTTGCTACTTGTCTGAAGACCCCGAGGCTCTGATTCTTCAGCACCTTTGAGGTAAGTGACTTCCCAAGATCTCATAGCTGAGGACCTGATGAAAGGATGGCCAGTCTCAAATTAGACTCTCTCTCGTTGGAATATGTCTGTGTAAAATATCTATCTGTATCTCCTGTGATTCAATAAAACACATCTGTCTTTCCTTTCCCTTGGATCATTCTTCTACACATTTTGTAATGACTTCCATGGAATCATTTTCATTCCTGGTGACATCACTCAGAATTTGCTTGATGGAACTGAAGGTAAAGAAATGGCATTTTTCTCTCTGCCTTTTGAGGAAGGGAATGAAATCCTAAGTGAGTGATGACACTTTTCCAATCCACCATCAATCCTATTGCATTAGCTAATTCTCTCTCTCTCTCTCTCTCTCTCTCTGAGCTCTTATGTACCATGAAAATTGTGCATGAAATCGAGGGACAGGCTTGTGAGGTTTGCTTGGTTTTTGTTTTTGTCACACTTTTCACGACGTGGCTTTTCGGGGTACGGATCATCCTCATGGGCTATGTGACCTGTGGATACGTATATCCCACCTAGGAAGGTATTTTTAAACATTTTCTTGATCAAACTCAAAATATATTGACAGTTAATGGCCCACCACCAAAATTTACTAATCATCTTAACACAATCTGAAAAACAAGAGATTTATAGATATCAAGAGCTAAAGTTTATTAATTATCACAGGGAAATAATTGATATTAAAATTTCGTATAAATTTGCTCCAGTAATGTATAAAATTAAAAACTCCAGCCTTTTACAGTTTCTGCTTCCCTCTGTTGAAATTGCTCTCACTAATTACTTTTCGGTTAATCTCAAGGGAAAAGGTGTGAGATATAGGGAAGAAATCATTTCATCTCATGGATCTGTGTTCACAAATCAGTTTAATCCTTCATGGTTAGATAATTTTAGAAGTATACGAAAATAAGTCCTGACTCGTGGAGATTATAAGTCATAAGTTTTATTTGGTTTGTTGTTAACCACAGTCACCACCACACTTTAACCAACCACTTTTCAACGTGTGATGATCTTCAAGACCTCGGAATTGGCCAACCATCTATTTATTTACCAAGCAAATATTTGTTTTCCATCTAAAATGGGCCAGAGACTTCACTAGGCCTAGGGTCATTGTGGTAAATAAAACATAATGTCCCTGGCCTCATGGAGTCTAATTTATATTCTATTCGTGCGATAAATATTAAATGTGCCATTAATAATAATGCGTTAGGAAGATAACTAAAATAAGGCCAGGGGATTGAAAATGACAAAGGTATTATTTTGTGGTTAGGAAGGATTCTGGGTTGACATTTGAGCAGAGACTTGAAGGAAAAGAGTAGGTCAGGTGTTCAGAGAAGGGGGATAAAGTGATCAAGATGAGTGAGGAACACAAGCAAAGAGAAGTGGGAGCCGGCTCAGCCTGCATCAAGGCACAGCAACAGCCAGGGACAGAGAGTCAGACACCAAGATGACAGAGAGGATCCTGCATTTCTATCAATTAGGCTTCACAGATTAAGATTGTTTTCTAAGTGCAATGGGAAACCAATGGAGTGCTTTGAGCATTGAGGTAACATTATGTTTTTGTTTGTTTTAACACACTCAAACTACTTGTGGGAGGGAAACTGAACAGAGACACACACATGGAAGCAGGAAATACAGTGACTGACATCTGGTTGGTCCAGGATCTATCTAGTGGACAAGCCAGAAGCTGCTGGCTTAGTAGTGGCAGGGATGAGTGAGATGCGAGATTTTGCCTGCTACGTGCAGTGTTTTGAACGTTATGCCATCAGGATTTTGCCAATGGATTGACAGAATTTGAAATGTGAAAGAAAATCAAATGAGTCTATGGTCTGAATGTTGATGTGTTACCAATTTAAAAAATAAGGGATACGAAAGAGAAAGTTGTAGGATGCATAGAATCATGAGTTTTATTTCAGGCATTAAATCTGAGATACATTTTAGACATTCAAGTGTAGGTGCGAAATAGGCAGACAGACATGTAGATCTAAACTTGCTGGGAATGTTTGGCCCTGATGATTTATATTTGCCTTCATTATCTTATAGCTAATATTTAAAATCATTACCCTGAAAATCGTGTATTGTTTCAAGTTGCTAAAAACTACTAAATACAAGAGAGATAAGAACAATCCTTATTATAAAATGTCAAATACAGTATTCTATGGATCTATATATATTTTTCTCATCACTAAAATATGTCTAAATAATGTAGAAAGTGATTGTGTATGTGCCAGACTTTGTTCTAACACACTGGAACACACATGTATATGTGTATGTATTTACATATAAAGAGAGAGAATAATATGATAATCTGTACACACTTATAAATGTATATGTTTAACATTTTCACGTGACTCCTTTGAGATAACGATCATTGTTACTCAGTCATTTATAGATGGGGAGTGTAAGCCAAGGAGAAGTAAATTAATTTGAATTAACACAGCTATTTAGTGCCCAGATGGAATTTGAATTAAGGAGTTTAGAGGCACAGAGAACATTCTTATTCTCTAGGCTATGCTGACTTACTTAAACATAAGCAAAGAATTATGTTTAATATAATATTTTAAATCAAGTATGTATGTGTGCATCTATGTATGCATGTATTTTTGAAGTGCTGTGGATCAATCCAAGGACTTTGTGTATATTAGGCAAGTCCTCTACCACTGAGCTACATCCCAGCCCTAAAATTCTTTAAATATTAATTTAAATTTATTTGATTAACCTAAACTAATGTTGACTCACAGAGCAGTGACTCTATATAGATTTTGTGAGATTATTAATATACCTTTTCACAAAAATAGTAGATTTAGAACTTGCAAAAATAGAAAAACTCATTGAAATTATATATTTATGTGCTGAGTTTTCACTATTATGTGTGACCATATGTTTAAGAAAATAAAGCTCTCTTACCAATGTTTCCTGCTAGCTGACTACTAAAAATGTGTTTGTCCCACCCTTTTCCTCTCCCTTCTTGTATTCCTCTTACGATGAATTCTTCTGGACTCACAGTGCCACCTCTCAGAGGTTGTGGGTACAACTTCTGTTTTGCTTCTGGACTACTCTCTAGGACAGATACAGTCTTTCCATGGACCACCCCTCAGAGACAGAACTTGAAGAAGTAAGAGTTTTCTTTCATCTATTTTGAAAATAAGTTCTGAAAAAGTCTTTAAACATTCAACTAATGAAAAGTTGAAGTTTTCTAGGGAAATTTTAGGTGGGCCAAACAGTAGCATGGTATCGTTTCTTATTGCACAGAGTGACTCTTTTCTCCCCAGGCACTGAAGGAAGCTCCTCAAGGACAGAGTCTATTTTCCATGTCCCATGACTCTTTATATTTTAGACACGACCCTCAAAGGGAGGAATGGATACATAATTAACCTACCTTCTCAATTGAATCATACACAGATTTAAGTTCTATTTTCTTTCATCCACCCTTTCTCACTTTACCTCGATTAGTCATAATAGATTATAAGATCCCTCCTATTATCACTACCATAAGCACGATCATTGGCACATTTAAATTATTTAATCATTTCTATATTATTTCGTGAGCCCACCACTGCTGAGACGGAAGGTCATCTCAAGGACGACTTCAAGGGCATTCGTCAACAACCCTGGGATGCTTTAGTGCTGTCTTGGCAATGAGGTCCTCAAGGTCTTACAATAACCAGGATTAGAAGAGGCACGATTCCAAATATTCAATCTAAAATACATCCCGGTAGATATTTCAGAAGGTAGCTGATAAAGTCCTTTATATTTAGGCATTAAAGAGTTTATGAAAACGTTTTCTCACAATAGACACAGACATCCATTATTTCTCACATGGAACCATATCATATATAATTTGAAAATAATCAATCCAGCGTTCTTGCCAAAACAAAACAAACAAAACAAAAACAGTTAACTGTTTTAATCAAAATCAGTGACAGATCTATTTTCTTAATATTCATAAAGGGTCATAGATAATTAGAAAGACTGAGTAGAAGAATATATATTTGTGAAGAAAGGGAAAAAAGTAAAAGTAGAAGCATAAAAGTTAATAGAAGGTCCAGAATTCAATTCCGTTTTTCATAGGACTTGGGGCACCAGTTGTGTACAAATAAGAATGCTAAATATTGGAAACAGATGGTAAAATAAATACAAATAACCCCTGGCCTCAAAGTGTATAGGCTAGCAGCAACAAAGGCATTAATTTAACTAACTTAGATACAGGGCAGGTCACTAAATAGCCACAGTAGGACTGTCTTATAAATAATTCACAAAAGAATAACATTGATTCATCACATAGGTAACACATTTAAACAATAAATATATACTTGGAGAAAGATCCAAATACGTCTTACTTACTATCCTAACTCCCTATGTCTCTTAGATGTGGAGAGGAGCATTGGATTGATTCTGCCTGAGAGAGAGGAGGGATGCAAGATGCAGAATTTCTGCAACAATTCTAATGTAGTACTGGAATTCTAACATTCTAATTCTAATATTAGATGTCAATAAAGCATCCCAGGGTTGTTGATGAATGCCCTTGAAGTCATCATTGAGATGACCTTTAGTCTCAGCAGTGGTAGGCTCATGAAATAACTTACAAATGATTAAATAATTCAAATGTACTTCTAAATGCTATAATTCCAATAACATTTCTTTTTTATTATTTATTTCTTTCATACATGACAGTAGTGGAATGCATTATATCCATAATCATGCATTCACAGCACAAATTTTCATGATTCTGTATATAAAGTATGTGCATGCCAAATTATGCCATTATACATGAGCTCTCTTATTGATTTTTGTTTTGCATTACAATTCTTAATACACCTTTATGCCACAATTTATCATATTTCTGTTTGTATATAAGGTATATTGACACCAAATTCACATCTTCATACATGTAGTTTGTATAATGATGACCATCTCCTTCCACCATCCTTGCTATTCCTCTTCTGCCTCCCTTTCCCTCCCATCCCTATTCCCTATCTAGAGGTAATCTTCCTCCCATGCACTCCCTCCTACCACACTTTGAGTCACGCCCCTTATATCAGAGAAAACATTTGGCATTTGTTTTTTTGGGATTGGTTAACTTCACTTAGCCATCCATTTCCCTGCAAATTCCATGATCTTATTATTTTTTAGTGCTGAGTAATATTCCACTGTGTATAAATGCCAAATTTTTTTAAATCTATTCATCCACTGAAGGACATCTAGGTTGGTTCCACAGATTAGCTATTGTGAATTGTGCTGCTATAAACATTGATGTGGCTATGTCCCTGTAGTACGCTGTTTTATGTCCTTTGGGTATAGTCCGAGAAGAGAAATAGCTGGGTCAAATGGTGGTTCCACTCCCAGCTTTCTAAGGAATCTCCATACTGCTTTCCAAATTGGCTGCACTAATTTGCAGTCCAACCACAAGTGTATGAATGTACCTCTGAGTACCCCTCCCCGAATCCTTGCCAACACTTGTTGTTTATCTTCATAATAGCTGCAATTCTTACTGGAGTGAGATGATATCTTAGAATAGTTTTGATTTGCATTTCTCTGATTGCTAGAGATGATGAGCATTTTTCGTATATTTGTTGATTGATTGTATCTCCTCTTCTGAAAAGTGTCCATTCAGGGCCTTGGCCCATTATTGATTGGATTATTTGTTTTTTTGTGTGTGTGTGCTTATCTTGTTGAGCTCTTTATACACCCTAGAGATTAGAGCTCTATCTGATGTGTGAAGGGTAAAAATTTGTTCCCAGAATGGAGGCTCTCTGTTCACCTCACAGATTATTTCTTTTGCTGAGAAAAAACTTTTTAGTTTGAATCCATATCATTTGTTGATTCTTGGGTTTAATTCTTGTGCTGTAGACATCTTATTAAGGAAGCTGGGGCCTAGCCCCATGTGATGAAGATTAGGGCCTACTTTTTCTTCTATTAGAAGCAGAGTCTCTGGTTTAATTCCTGGATCCTTGATCCATTTTGAGTTAACTTTTGTGCATGGTGAGAGAAAGGGATTCAGTTCCATTTTGTTGCATATGGATTTACAGTTTTCCCAGTACCATTTGTTGAAGATGCTATTCTTTCTCCAGTGCATGCTTTTGACACCTTTGTCTAATATACGATAGTTGTAATTTTGTGGGTTAGTCTCTGTGTCCTCTATTCTGTACCATTGGTCTACCAGCCTGTTTTAGTGTCAGTACCATGCTGTTTTTATTACTATTGTTCTGTAATATAGTTTAAGGTCTTGCATAGCAATACCACCTCTTTCATTCTTTCTGCTTAGAATTGCTTTAGCTATTCTAGGTCTCTTATTTTTCCAGATGAATTTCATGATGGCTTTTTCTATTTCTATGATGAATGCCATTGGGATTTTGATTGGTATTGCATTGAACCTGTATAGTGCTTTTGGTAGTATGGTTATTTTAATAATATTAATTCTGCCTATCCATGAGCAAGATGGATCTTTTCATCTTCTAAGGTCTTCTTTTATTTCTCTCTTTAGGGTTCTGTAGTTTTTATTGTATAGATCTTTCACTGCTTTTGTTGATTCCCAAGTATTTTATTTTTTTTTGAAGATATTGTGAATGGGGTAGTTTTCCTCATTTCCATTTCAGAGGATTTGTCACTAATATACAGGAATGCCTTTGATTTATGTGTGTTGATTTTATATTCTACCACTTTGCTGAATTCATTTATTAGTTCTAGAAGTTTCTTGGTAGAACCTTTTGGGTCTGCTAGGTATAGGATCATATCATCAGCAAAAAAATGCTAGTTTAATTTCTTCTTTCCTATAGTTATACTATTAATTTCTTTCATCTGGCTAATTGCTCTGGCTAGTGTTTCCAGAACTATGTTGAATAGAAGTGGTGAGAAAGGGCATCCCTGTCTTGTTCCATATTTTAGAGGGAATGCCTTTAATTTTTCTCCTTTTAGGATGATGCTGGCCTGAGGCTTAGCGTAGATAGCTTTTACAATGTTGAGGTAAATTCCTGTTATCCCTAGTTTTTCTAGTGTTTTGAACATAAAGCGATGCTGTATTTTTTCAAAAGCTTTCTCTGCATCTATCAAGATGATTATATGGTTCTTATCTTTAAGTCTATTGATGTGGTGAATTACATTTATTGATTTCCGTATATTGAACCAGACTTGCACCCTGGGGATGAATCCCACTTGATCATGGTGCACAATCTTTTTGATATGTTTTTGTATCCGATTTGCCAGAATTTCATTGAGGAGTTTTGCATCTATATTCATTAGAGATATTGGTCCGAAGTTTTCTTTCTTTGAAGTGTCTTTGTCTGGTTTTGGAATCAGGGTGATGTTGGCCTCGTAGAATGAATTTGGAAGTACTCTCTCTTTTTCTATTTCCTGAAATACATTGAAGAGTATTCATATTAGTTCTTTTTTAAAGGTCTTGTAAAACTCTGCTGTATATCTGTCTGGTCCTTGCTTTTTTTGGTTGGTAAACTTTTGATGGCTTCTTCTATTTCCTCAATTGACATTGGTCTGTTTAAGTTGTGTGTGTCTTCCTGACTCAATTGGGGCAGGTCATATGACTTTAATAATTTATTAATGACTTCACTATCTTCTATTAGAGTAAAAGGTTTTAAAATAATTTCAAATTTTCTTCTGTATTTCTGTAGTGTCTGTTGTGATATTGCCTTGTTCATCCCATATGCTAGTAATTTGGGTTCTCTCTCTTCTTCTCTTTGTTAGCATGGCTAAAGGTCTGTCAATATTATTTATTGTTTTAAAGAACCAACTTTTAGTTTTGTCAATTTTTTCAATTGCTTCTTTTGTTTCGATTTCATTAATTTCAGCTCCAAATTTAATTATTTCTTGCCTTCTACTACTTTTGCTGCTAATTTGTTCTTCTTTTTCTAGGGCTTTGAGATGTAGTGTAAGGTCATTTATTTTAAGGAATGAACTCCATACAATGAATTTTCCTCTTAGTACTGCTTTCATAGTGTCCCAAGGATTTTGATATGTTGTGTCTGTGTTCTCATTTACTTCTAAAAATTTTTCAATTTCCTCCTTGATGTCTTCTGTAACCCATTGTTCATTCAGTAGCATATTGTTCATTCTCCATGTGATATAGGAATTTTTTCTTCCTTATTTTATTGTTGATTTCCAATTTAATTCCATTATTATTGGATAAAATGCATGGTAGTATCTCTACTCCTTTGTATTTGTTAAGAGTTGCCCTGTGGCATAATAGGTGGTCTATTTTTGAGAAGGATCCATGTGCTACTGAGAAGAAAGTGCATCCGCTGATGTTGGTTAATATATTCTATATATGTCAATTAAGTCTAAGTTATTAATTGTCTTATTGAGTTCTATAGTTTTTTTAATCAACTTTTGTTTGGAAGATCTGTCCAGTGATGATAGATGTGTGTTAAAATCACCCATGATTATTGTGTTGTGGTCTATTTGACTCTTGAACTTGAGAAGAGTTTGTTTGATAAACATAGCTGCACCATTGTTTGGGGCATATATATTAATGATTGTTATATCTTGTTGGTGTATAGTTGAGCAGTATGTAGTGTCCTTCTTTATCTCTTTTGATTAACTTTGGCTTGAAGTCTACTTTATTTGATATGAGTATGGACACCCCTGCTTGCTTCCAAGGTCCATGTGAGTGGTTTGATTTTTCCCAACCTTTTACCTTCAGTTGGTGTATGTCTTTTACTATCAAATGGGTCTCCTGTAGGCAGCATATTGTTGTATATTTTTTATTTTAATCCAGTCTACTAGCCTATGTCTTTTATCTGGTGAATTTAAGCCATTAACATTTAGGGTTACTACTGAGATATGGTTTGTATTTCCAGCCATATTTGTTTATTTTTGTCATTTAACTTGACTTAGTTTTTCTCTCTGATTAGTTTTTCCTTTACTGTACTACCTCCCACTGTTGGTTTTCATTGTTATTTTTCATTTCTTCTTCATGTTTTGCCAAGGATGTTTTGAAGCGCCGGTTTTCTAGCTGCAAATTCTTTTAACTTTTGTTTATTGTGGAAGGTTTTTATTTCATCTTCAAACCTGAAGCTTAATTTTGCTAGATACAAGATTCTTGGTTGGAACCCATTATCTTTCAGCTTTTGAAATATGTTGTTCCAGGATCTTCTAGCTTTCAATGTCTGTGTTGAAAGATCAGCTGTTAACCTAATTGGTTTACCTCTAAATGTAATCTGTTTCCTTTCTCTTGTGGCTTTTAAAATTTTCTCTTTGTTCTATATGTTGGGCATTTTCATTATAATGTGTCTTGGTGTGGATCTTTTCTGATTTTGCACATTCGGCATTCTGTAGGCTTCTAAGATTTGGATTTTCATTTCATTCTTTCTGACTGGAAAATGTTCTAATATTATTTCATTGAACAGACTGCTCATTCCTTTGGTTTGAACTTCTATGCCTTCCTCTATCCCAATAACTCTTAAATTTGGTCCTTTATGCTATCTCATATTTCTTGGATGTTCTGATCGTGATTTGTTATCAGTCTTGATGTGCTGTCAACATTCTTTTTGAGATGATATACTTTGTCTTTGTTGTCTGATGTCCTATCTTCTAAGTGGTTTACTCTGCTTGTGATACTCTCATTTGAGTTTTTAATTTGGTTTATCATTTCTTTCATTTCTATGATTTCTGTTGTTTTGGGGTTTTTTGTTTGTTTGTTTTGTTTTTGTTTTTGTATAACCTCTATCTCCCAGTAGAGTTGACATTATGCTTCTTAGATTTGTTTATGTAATTCATTGTCAAAATGATCTTTCATTGTCTGTATTTGTTGTCTAATGTCTTCCCTGAGACACCAGAACATCTGAACCATGTATAAAATCTTTGTCTGACATTCTTTCTGCTGTAGATGTCACCTCTTCTAAAGTTGTATTGTCTTGCATTGTTTGTGGTCCTTTCTTTCCTTGTCTTTTCACGTTGCTCACATTTCTTTCGAGCTCTGTGTGACTGTTGTGTTATTGTTTTTCCCCTAGAGTTTTATATTGCTCTTGTATAGTTCTGAGATCTCTCCTGTTCAAATGCAAATCTGCGCTGTCAGCCACACCCACCAAAAGTTGAGGAGATAGATTTTCCAAGATGGTGACCTCCTGTTTCTGATGCTGGGGTTTCTGGGGAGGTGGAGGGATCTGGGCTGTTCCTATGCTATGTCCAGAACTCAGTCCTCGGTTCAATGTCCTGAGCTGATGTGGGTCACAGTCTGGCACTTCAGCCCTGAAGTGGCAATAACCCTGCGTCTCTGTGCTGCCAGAAAGCTGCCTGCTCAAATTCCTGCCCTTGGGCTCCAGCGCCACGCTGCTGGTCCACTTCCATGGCAAAGAGAGACTCTGCTTTCCCTGTATTCTGTGGTGCACTTGCAATAATCTGCTGTTTAGAGTCCTGTCACACCTTCCAAGAAGCTTAAATTCATCAATGGGAGCCCCAGTGGGGGAAAACATCTGACCACTCCCTCGAGTCATGCACAGAGGAGCCAGCAATGGGTTCTCCTCTACTCCGCCATCTTGGAATCCCCTCAAATAACATTTCATGGTAAGATTATTCCAATGTTGTTTTCATTCTTCTAAGCTTTTTCTGCTTTTCAGATTTTATCAGTAAAAATTGTATGAACATTATTCATATATATTTTAGTGGACATATAATTACACATGTATTGGGTAAATGCCTATTTTTCTTCGGAAAAAAATGGAAATAATACTATCTATATCACAAATTATGTTTCAGGATTAAAATTTAATATACTTTATAAATTTTAACATAACAGCCATCACATTGCCTTCATCATGTTAATCTTTACCATATAATCAAGTGTTACTTAAAAGTATATATTAGCTACTACTTTAGCACAAATATGACTTACAGAATATATTGGTCTCTATTCTATTGAGGTTCTCAGGACATGGATTATATTGTATGTGTCTCTCAAATCTGCTATCTAGCACTGTGCCTGGTAAAGAATAAACAATTAAGAAAAAATTGGGAAAATTTGGTATATAAGCACAATGGAACATTACTCAGCATTAAAAGAGAATAAAATCATGGCATTTGCAGGTAAGTGGATGAAGTTGGAGAATATAATGCTAAGTGAAGTAGTTCCATTCCCAAGAAACAAAGGCAGAATGTTTTCTTTGATATGAGCATACAGTGGCATAATGGCGATGGGGGATGGGAGCTTGGGAGGAATGGAGGAACTTTAAATAGGGCAAAGGGGAGGGAGACAAAGGAGGGGCAAGGGGGTAGGAATGATATTGGAATGAGTTAGACATCATTACCCTAAGTACATGAATAAGAAACGAATGGTGTGAAAATACTTTGTGTACAATCATTGTTTTGAAAAATTGTGCTCTATATGTGTGATATGAAATGAATTGCATTCTGCCATCATGTATAACAAGTCAGAATAAATTTTTAAAAAAGAATTAAAAAAAATAAATGAGACAGCAAAGCCTTTTTTCAAACTTTTAACCAGCCTCTCAGGTTGTAGATTAACTCTATTGTAAGGCATATCCTTTTCTTGCCAGAATGTGTGTTCATTAAAAAATATTAAATGAGCACTAACTATGTGCTATAGACTATTTAGTGGCTTAAAGAAGATGGAATACTTACACTCATAAACCTTACAGTAAAGGAGCAAGAAAAAAATAAACATATCAACAATAAATATGAAAAATAGATTGTGAAAGTACTATAAGGAAAATGAAAATAAAATGAGAGAGGGCTGTTAGGGAGTGGTTCTATGGTTTTATGAAAGTGCAGTACAAACCCCAAGTCCTTTCTCTTTAAATATTAGTAAATGATTTGCTTTTAACTAAGTTAAGTAAAGAAGGTATTCTGCCTGAGACCCTACAAAGGCTGTAGCTGATGATTTAATAGACTGCCATAGTCTTCAAGAGCACAGTGTCTTTTGTCTTTTCTAGGGAATCAGAGTAGATCTGGCAGCTGTCATTTAGAAAATAGCTTAAAAGGGGAAATTGAGGAAAGGTACTCTGATGATGAAGTGGAAGATGGGTGTTTACTCCCTAAGCAAGAGTCCAATCTTTCTTTCTTTGTGCCTATTTCAGAATTTTTGCAGCAAGGGAAATATGTCATTCAAAAATTTTCCTGGCCACTTACTCCAAGTATAGGTTGCAATTGCCCTCTTAATCATCAAGTGTCAAAGTGTCAAAGCTCTTGGTTGAACATTAGGCCAGAGGGAAAATCTAGATGACCTGTCTCCTGTAAATGATGGTTATAAATTGGAGATACTAAGGAATTGCATTTATATAATGAGGGAGTAGCAAAGGAGCCTCAAGTGTACTTCAATCAGACATGCCAGAATTTGATTTCATGTGCTGAAACTCACTATTGCATGATTATGGAGTAGTTATTGTGTTACATAGATTTCTTAGAAAACAAATTCTCAGACAATTTTACATGCATGAGGTTTATGGAACTGTGTTCTCAGAACAACTTCTCTATGGCAAGAAGAGAATTGCAAAAGAGCAGGAGGAGAAGATAGCCTATGATGCAGTTGAAACAGCCTTTAGCCACTGATCCCATAGGGAACTCCAAGCCAGGAGAGCTCTTCAGCAAGTTGAAGTATCATGCAATTGTCTGGATGACTGGAAAGCTTAATCTGTACACCCTGGGTGTGAGCCATTGCTGAGAACTTGGCCCAATCAAAGCTGTATTGGGAAATAAGTATTTTATCATTGACATTGTTTAGAATTGCTGACATATGCTAATAATAAAGAGCAATATGACTTTTAGGCAGTTTGGTTACTGATTTTCTCTACCCACTGTGCACCCTGTTATTGCTTGCATCTGGACTATTTCCACCACTCTGCTCTGGGTACAATAGGGCATTTTTCTGAGGTTCATTACAGGTATCTTATCACAATGCAGTGATAATGAAATTGAGTCTAATAACATGATCAGATTTTGTCAGTGGTGGTAATGGGTTTTGGATACTGGTGACTTGTATGCCTGTAGTTCATGCTCTAATGTTTCATTAGGGTTAAAAGCAATTGGTACATACAAAATACCTGATAGTTTAGAATACCAGTTCTGATATATTTTGGTATTAGGAACTTCTTTGCATGCTTCAAAACTGACAATATCTTTGAGCTTTTACTTTTGGTATTCCCTGTACTTGAAATCAAAACTGAAAATATAAGAATATTTATCAATTTTTTATCCTTTGGATCTAGAATATCCCCACAAAGACTCATGTGGGGCTTTTAGGAAATAAATGGATGAGGGCTCTAACTATATCAGTAGATTATTACATTTGATGGATCAATAATTTGAACAGATAATTGGGAGGTGGTAGCAACTATAGAACCTGGGTCTAATTGGAGGAAGTAGGTCACGGGGAATGTGTCCTGGAAGGCTATATATTGTCCAGGTCCCTCCCTCTGCACTTTCTCCTTCTCTCTGATTCCTGAATGCCTTGAGCTGAGCAGCTTTCTTCCACCATGCCCTTTCCCCATAGTGTTCTGCCTCACCTCAGGCCAAAAGCAGTGGAACCAGCCAACTATGAACTTAAATCTCTGAAACCATGAGCCAAAGTAATCTTTCCTCCTCTGTGTTATGTCAGGTCTTTTGGTCACAGTGATGAAAAATTGACCAATACATGATTAATTTTAAATAACACTAATAAAGTAAACAAAAAAGTATATATATTTTTTAAAACTTAAATGATGTGAAAAGATTAATATTGTTTTACATTATTACAAACCTCTTAATACCTATATCAATTTTAAGCAGATTAATTTTAATTTTTGTCTTACGCTCAGTCTCGGACAATGTATAGTTTTGGTTGAAGAACATGAAGAAATATATGTCATATATATATTACATATGCATATGCAAACATATATGTATTTGATACATGTCATCTCACACATTTACACATAAAATAATGAACTTCCCAAAATATTACTTTTTCTATTTTATGATATATTATTGCTATTACCAAATGAGTTTGTGAAATTTTTGCTTGTCTTCTTGTTCATAAGGTCACCTAGTAAATTAAAATGATCTTTGAAGTAGGATTCAAAGACTAGAGCTGAAGCACAGCTTCACCATATACTTAATTATTTGTTCTTATATAAATAGTTTTATTTCTCTCCCTCTTTATTAATTCCTCTAAAAACATGGAGAAATTACTCTTTCCCCTATGATTTGACAAAAGTATTGTGAGAATTTAGTGGAAACATGAATATAAAAATGTTTATAATTATTATGTAAATGCAAGGTATTACAGAAACAACATTATTATCCTATGGTTATTATTAGAAATTGCATCTTCTAAAAATATTGGCATTGTTAATGACCTCATTCAATTTGGAATTCCTAAAACACACAAGCAAAGTAGAGTGAGCCTTTCTACCAAGCATTAATATACAGATATACTGCTGGCAGCTCAGAAACTGCATGGCTAAAACAGAACTAAGAATTTTCTTTTCTGCATTTTTGCAAACTGCTCTTGCATTCTTCACCTTTTTTTTTTTTTTTTTTGGTGGTAGTGGTGGGGCTGGGGATTGAACTCAGGGCCTTGTGCTGTGAAGTAAGCACTCTACCAACTGAGTTATATCCCCAGCCCTCTTCTCTTGCATTCTTTAAACTTAAGGTGTCTTAATTTTTCATCTTTCTGGCAACATAGGTTAAGTACCTTATGCCTTTCTTCAAATACACCCTTCCATTCTCACCACAATCATTTGCCAGCATAGTAGGATCTGAAGCCTTGTTGTTTGATATTTTCACATTTTGTTCATTATTTTAACAATAGAACCTTAAACCAACCCTGCAACAGCTTTTGTCTAGGCTGTTTCTGAGGTCTCCTAGATGATCAGTTCCGAAATAGCCTAATGCTCAAGATCATGTTTCAAATCCCAAGCAGGATAAAGCCACTCTTCTATTTGAAAAATGTTAATAATTCCCCATGCTTAGAGAACAACACCTGTGCTCCTTGCAGAAGAATCACAATCTTTTATGAAATAATTCCAATCAATCATTAAATTCTTGTCTCCTAGTATTTCTTGATCCCTAATCCCCATGGATTATTTAGCAGTCTTAGAATATACCATTCATTTTTTTAACACGTTTGTCACTTCACTCATGTCTATAATGCCCTTCAAAAATTTTCCAGGTTCCTAGCAAGAAGGTCTCTAATTGTCAATGTCATAGTCTTCCAAACAATTTAAATATTAGTAATCCTTGATTCACAAGGCAAAATGAATTGCTCCCTACTCTGCTTTCCTAAAACAGTTTCAAACTTTATTATGTTATATATAAATACTTAATGACAACCAATTGTTAAGTGAAAACCACACATTAGATATGTGAAAATTTTAAAACCTTACCAAATGACGTTTTTTAAAATATGTTTTTAGTTGTTAGTGGACCTTTATTTTATTTATTTGTATGTGGTGCTGAGAACTCAGTGTCTCACATATGCTAACTGAGCCACAATCCCAGCTCCCCAAATGACATTTTTGTTTTACTTATAATTTTAGAGTAGATTGTAAGTTATATGATTGCAATGATTGAGATTCAGCTATCCTTTATTCCTCTAGGAGCTAACATAAAGTCTTACATAGATATCAATGATTCCCAACAAATGTTGATTTTATTTTAATTTATAAAAAGGCAGGGGTTGAGAAGTTACACAAAGCTACTAGGCCTTTTGATGTTACTTTTTACCAAGAAGAAACTTGTCATATAGATTTATATACCTCCTGACAAGTCTTGCTAACATTAGATTACAATTTATTTTGCTTTCTTTGAATAAAAGATCTAGTATACCATATTATTTTCTGTGCTTTTCTTCCATTTCAAAGAAACATATTCCCTGAAATTTGATTATACAAACAAGATGCTTTTGCTTGAGACCTATAATTCCTACTTTCACTCCATTGACAAATAAATTTTCTAACCTGGGAAATATGCATATAGTTATACATTCAGCTAGTTATGAATGATGATAAGATATAAATTCTCCTCAGCTTATGATGAATATAAACTGAATATAAGTGAAAACTATAGTAAGTTGAATATGCAGTTGACACATCTTATCTATTGAAGATCAAAGCTAACTAACCCAGTACCCTGTAGAGCATCAGCTGTCTACCCTCATGGTCACATCCCTGACTGGGAGCTGAGGCTCACTTCCACTCACAACATCAGGAGAGGAGTCACCCTACACCTAGTTAGCCTGGAAAGAACAAAATTCAAAATTTATAGTTTCTACTAAATGCACACCACTTTCATATCATTGTAAAAATTAAAAAAAAATGATTTGTAAGTCAAACCCTTGTAACTCTGGGACTATATATACATGTGTGTATCCATGTGCCTGAACTTAATGAAGGCATGATTTTAACATCAGAAATACTATTTGAAGAATCAATTCCAAATGAGTCTGTCTGGAGAAAGTGATAAGTCAGTGAGGAATTATGTGACATTTGAGCTGTCTTATTTTTCTCACATAATTAACAATCCAGAGGTAGCAAGTAAGCTGTATTTTCATGATTTTTAAGGCATTTTCTGCCCAGTCATCTATAATGCTAATCACCTTCCAGTCACAATATGACTGTTCTACCTCCAGCTATCATGTCTGTGGCCAAATCAGAAAATTTAAGAAGGGAAAAATAAGGAAGGGCAAATGGTTAAAAGGAACATTTTAATGGAATTGGTCCCTCTTGCAGGACACCCAACAATATTAACTCATACAGCTCATTAGCCGTATCTGTGACCCTTGTTCTGCAGTCTAGCTGGGCACAAATCACAAGCCACTGAAGCAGGAACAAACTTTATTTCTGAACTCCACCAGCACACTCCACACACGCTCCTGGGAAAAATGCCGAACGCCACGCGGCTCCTCCAAGAACCACCCACTGGAAATCCCTCCTCCGGCACTTCCCCAACCAATGGGAACTCTTCAGGAATCCCCATGAGAGCTCAGCTGGAACTCAATGGGAACTCCAAGAGAACTCGCTGGCTTCACCTCTCAACCACTACTTCTGGCAAAAATGCCATGCATCATCCCGATTCGGCTGTGGCCCTCAACATCTCCCCCCTTCTGTTTAATTAAACAACAAGCATTGTGGCTTAGAGACCATGCCTGTTAGGCTGTCCAATACTACATATGGTCCTTACCCGTCATCGGATGAGCTGATCTCAAGGCATCAGCCTCCTGTCTTAGGTTGGTACCACTGCAATTGGATCATACCGGTCACTGACTACCGGTCCAGCACCCTTGGCCATCTTTGTCCAGAAAAGAGATATGGAAATATGATTTGGGAACAATTTTTAGGAGAAATATCTTTATGGTATGGAAGGCAAGCTATAAAGCTGTTCACATAAGTCTGTGAACCAAGCCAAAATATTGCCAAAAGTGGTCACAGTAACAATAAATATCTCAAAAAGCTGTACTTATCCTCCCACTCCAGTCGGAATGGCAATTATCCAGAATTCAAGCAACAATAAGTGCTGGTGAGGATGAGAGGGAAAAGATACACTAACTCATTGCTGATGGGATTGCTAAATGGTGCAACCACTATGGAAAACAGTATGGAATTGCTTAGAAAAATTGGAATGGAACCACCATTTGACTTGGTCACTCCACTCCTTTGTCTATACTCAAAGGACTTTAAATCGGCATGCTACAGAGATACAGCCACCTCAATGATTATAGCAGCTCAATTCGAAATAGCTAAACTGTACAAACAGCCTAGATGCCCTCCAATAGATGAATTGATAAAGAAGCTGTAGTATATATACACAGTGTAATATTACTCAGCCTTAATAAAGAATGAAATTATGGCATTTACAAGTAAATAGACAGAATTGGAGAATATCATGAAGTGAAGTAAGCCAATTCCAAAGAACCAAAGGCCAAATGTTTTCTCTTTTAAGTGGATACTGATTCATAATGGTGGGGGTAGTGAGGAACTTTCGACTGAGCAGAGGGGAAGGAGGTTGGGGGGAGATGGTGGAACGAGATGGACATTATTACCTATTTTTATGGGTATGATTGCATGAATGGTATGACTCTATATTATGTACAACCAGAGAAATGTAAAGTTGTGATCCATTTGTGTAAAAAATATAAAAACTGTACTGTATTTGGAAGATATGTAACATGAGAGAGTAGAATAGTTATTGCTAGGGGTTTGGGGACAGAAGAATAAGGAGGTGTTCCACAGGTTTAGTTTTAAATTTTGTGAGATGAAGAGTCCTGGAGATGGGTTGTATGACAATGTGTCTATACACAACACTACTGATCTGTACATCAAAAAATGGTTATGTTAGGAAAATTTATGTTTATGCTCATTTTACTACAATTTTTTAAAAATAGGACTTATTTTATTTCTCAATGAAAATGATATTACCCCAAATCAGTTAGTGAATAATGTTGGTTCTTATATTAGACATGAAATCTATTGGGTTGTTTGGAAAAACAATAAAGATGTATCCTTTTTTAAAAATGAGTAGCTAGAGCTGGAGTTGGGGCTCAGTGATAGAGCACTTGCCTAGCATGTGTGAGGCCCTAGGTTCAATACTCAGCATTGTATATAAATAAATAAAATAAAGGTCTATTGACAACTAAAAAAATATTAAAGAATTTTAAGAACTGAGTAGATAGGTATTTATATTATTTAATTAAGATAAATTGATTACATATCTTCAAATTATTGATATAGTTTCAAACATAGAAATTATGATTTGAATTTATAGAGATATTTACTTGTTTTTTTCTAAGTACTTTGGTTGAGAAAATTTTATAATTGATTTGAAAGATATGTAACATAAAGCTGCATGTTTTCTACAAAAGTGATTATGACCAGCTGCTTTGGTTTATATCCTGATTTTGATGCCATTAGCAATCTACTAAAAGCAGTTTAATATTATTAAAATATTAATCATTCAGCATTTTATGGAAGTAATCTTAATTGCAGATTTTTGTCATTAGAACCCTCAGAAAAATAGGTTGAAATTCATTCAGAGTCTCTTAGCACAGGAAATGGTGTTTTTTAAAGACACAAATGTGATTTTTTTCAGCAAACATTGAAAATTACAAGTGAAAGATAGTGTAGTGCAATATACAAAGAATATTCCTCCATGACAAATAAAGATCAATTGATTGATATGTTAGCAAGAATTTATTGACTTATTTGCTCTGTTTTTTTATTAGGTGAGAAAATATGGATAAAATGGTTTGATAAAATACAAAAAGCAATGGAGAATATGATCATATTTATATGAAAATGCTAAATTTGGATCATGTGTGTTTTTTTCCAGTTGAAAGACTTTTTAGTGGGGGGTGTACCAGGAACTGAACTCAGGAACAGTAGATCCCTGAGCCACATCCCCAGCCCTATTTTATATTTTATTTAGAGACAGGGTCTCACTGAGTTGCTCAGCACCTCACTTTTGCAGAAGCTGGCTTTGAATTCCCTATCCTCCTGCCTCAGTCTCCAGAGCAGCTGGGATTACAGGTATGCACCACTGTTCCTGGCTAGTTGAAAGACTTTTGAGATAAACTAACCTATCCTCATGTATTAGCCAGAGTGTTTAATGCTAGTAGAATTAAATGCAGTGCCTGATACAATACAGATTCATACTACTTATTTCAGCTATCAATGTAGTAGAAATTAGGTGTTGGGATCTGCTCTATGAGATTATACCAGGATCTAAATGTTAATCTATCCTGTAGGGCCACAGAATGTCTCACTGGAACTTTGTTAAAATAGTAAGTGTAAGGGGTGTACCTGGAGGTCCTATATTTACTGTACACTCATCTCATTACCCACACATATGTCAGGTCCCATCTAACTGTATTCTTTGGCTAAAAACTTATTGCACCCTTCTTGACCTGATTAAGTTCATCCCCTTTTCAAGATTTCAGGTCAAACTGTGCTTACTAAGTGATGTCTGACATCACTAAGACAAATAATTCTGTTTTAGACACTCCTAAGAATGAATACATCTTTAAAATAGTGGTCCAGATGTAATATAGAATTTACAATATGATCATCTAGTAAATATCTGTATCTCTTGCTTTAATTTAAGAAAATTTTGGATAGGGGTTATATAATTCCTTTTTTAAAAAATTTTTATTTTTTAGTTTGCGGCAGACACAACATCTTTGTTTGTATGTGGTGCTGAAGATCGAACCCAGGCCTCACGCATACTAGGCGAGCACGCTACCACTTGAGCCACATCCCCAGCCTCATAATTTCTTATTTAATATGTTATATCCAGAGTCTGAAATCACATCTAGCTCAGGAAAGATATTTGATAATTATCTGTTGAGTGAATGAATGAATGAAGGAAGGAAGGAAGTAAATTGTTTCGGGGCATATGTTTATCAAAGAATGAAACTTAAGCCCAAGAACACTTAGTTTCAGTTCAATTATCTTTGTATTAGCACCATATACTATAATTGGGTTCTATTTATAGACTGAAATCTATCTTTATGGCCCTATGAACTTTAAACATGATGTGTCATTGAACTCATTTAGATATGAAGTAAAACCATATGACCCCATTGGAGTTGGTGATTATGTCTTTCAAATACCACCATCATTACAGAAAATTTTGAAAGGGATATGAGTGCATATAAATGGATTTATACCTTAAGGATGATTTTGTCATTTGGGATCTATTTTTGATCAAAGCAGAGAGATAGATGTTAAGTTAGGAAATAACAGCAAATAATTGCAGACATGGACATAAAGAATTTGATGAGGGAAGGGGGAAAGAGATGGTAGCAAACATGGAAATCAGTAATTCTTAGAATTCATATTTTTATGGATATGCCTAGTGAATGAAGCTGAAGATATGGATGAGAAAAAAAAAGTATCTACAAGGGCCTTATGTGTACTCATCACACAAAAAGAATCTAATCCAAAATGATTCTCCATCAGCACAGGTGCAAAAGAATGACAGTACAGGTTATGACTTTTACATTTATTTTTAGCAACTTTATTGAGGTATAATTGACATACATTAAACTCTGCATATGTAAAGTACAAAAATTGTTTAATTGTGACATAATATACACCCAAGAAGACATTACCTCTTGGTGCATTTTTTGCCCTTCCCTTTCATCTCGTAAATTTAGCTACTTCTTGCAACAAGCAACCAGTAACTTGCTATCACTATATATATATCAGTTTTCTTTTCCTAGAATTATATATAAGGACAACCATACAGTATTCAGTCTTCTTTTTTTTTTCCTGGGAGTTGAGCAGTATCTGGCTTCTTCCACTCACAATAATTATTTTAAGATTCCCTCATGATTTTGCAGAATCAAAACTTTATTCTTTTCCATAATTGCTGAGTAGCATTTCGTCTTATGGATATCTCAAAATTTGTGTTTGTACATTCACTTGATGATGGACAGTGGATTGTTTGCAGTTTGGGGGCTATTAAAAATAAAACTGCTAAGAATAATAAGTCTGGATCATATGGTAGGTGAACATTTAATTTTGAAGAAAAGGTCAAACTCTTTTTCAATTTTTTTGTCCATAAGCAGTGGAAGAGAGTTCCAGGTCCTTTACATTCTTCTCAGCACTTACTATAGTCAGTCTTAAATTTTAGCCATTTGACTATTATGTAATAGCATTTCATTGTACATTTTTAAAATATTTTAATTGACATATAATAATTGTATATGATCATTGAGTAAAGGTGATCTTTTAATATACACATATTGTAATGATCAAATCAGTGTAATTAGTATAAATGTCTTGGTAAACATGTATCTTTTTTGTGATGAGAATATTCAATCTCATCTCTTCTAGTTATTTTTAAGTATAACATTAAAACATTATTAACTACAGTCCTATCATACCCTTTTTGATGACTAATGATACTCAGATATTTTGTATTACTGTTTCTATTATGTATATCTTATTCAAAGTTTTTATTTAAATATTTTGTCCATTTAAAAAATTTGTGCTTGTATTATCATTTTGAAAGGTTTTTATATATTCCAGATACATGAACTTTGATGAAATACATGATTTGAAAATATCTTCTTCCCATCTTTTTTTTATTCTCTTCAAGAGTAGAAGGGGTTTTTTTTCATTTTTATGACAAGTTGTAAGCATGCTTTTTTTGTGAACTGTGTGAAATATTTAGCTAATAAAGGTCATAAGGTTTATCCCCATCGTATTCTTCTGGAAGTTTTATATTTTTAGATTTTACATTTAGGTCTATGATCCATGATCCAGTTGGGGTTACTTTTTTATATGATGAAACTATGGCTCATAATTCTACAGTTTATATGAATACACTAAAGATCTAGATTATTTAAAATAACTTCAAGAAGTTTTAAAATCAATAGTGTTTTTCGTATACTTTTATCCTTCTTTTTACATAGTTTGATTTTTTCCATACCCATATGAATTTTAGTATCAGCCTACCAGTTTCTTTTTTTTAAAAAAAAAGCCTAAAAGGATTCTGATGGGGGTTTGCATCAGTTTCCTAGGACTGCCATAATAATTTCCCATAAACTGGATGTCTTAAAAGAACAGATAGTTATTTTTCCAGTTTTTGTGGCAAGACATTTGAAAATTCAACAGGGCCATGGTCCCATCAAAGTCTCTATGGGAAGTGTCCGTCTTTCTTTCTTCTTTGCCCAGGATGGTTACCAGCAATTCTTGGCATTCTTTATTTTTTAGAAATATGGATCTCTGCTTCCATCTTCACGTGACATTCACCCTGTATGTCTGCATGGCCCTCTATCTACATGTCCTTGTTCTCAAGTTGAGCTGGTCTTATTTCATCCTCAAAATATTGGGTACCATTTGCCTGTGAAGACCTCTCAGTTTGGAATTTCCTCTGTAGAGAATTTTGTAACCACAAATTCAATATCTCTAATAGACATCAGGATCTTCAGTTATCTACTGCCCTTTAAGTGAGCTTTAGTAGTAATTTATGTCTTTCAAGAAAACTGTCTGTTTCAATGGTTGAAGTTATTAACTTAAAATTTTCCATAACATTTCTAAATGTTCCCTCTTCTATTCATAGAATATGTAGTGATATCCCTTCTCTCATTACTGAAATTAACAATTTTTTATCCTCTTTATTTTTCTTATCAGTTTAGCCATATTTAATAGTTTCATTGTGTTAAACATTAAAAATATTAAAATTAACTCTATTAATTTTCTTTGTTCTCTGTTTTGTATTCATTGATTTCCATTCTGAGTTTTATTCTTTCTTTCTTTCTTCTACTTCACATGCAATTTGTTCCTCTTTTCCTCTTGTTAATGTACAAGCTGAGGTCATTAACTTGAGGTCTTTTTAAAAATTTATTTATATGTGACAGTGGAATGCATTACAATTCTTATTACACATACAGAGCACAATTTTTCAAATCTCTGGTTGTATATGAAGTATATTCACACCAATTTGTGTCTTCATACCTGTAATTTGGATAATAATGAGCATCACATTCCACCATCATTAATTAACCCATGTCCCCTCCCTTCCCCTCCATCCTCTCTGCCCTATCTAGAGTTTGTCTATTCCTCCCATTCTCCTTCTCCTATCCCACTACGAATCAGCCTCCATATATCAAAGAAAATATTTGGCATTTGGTTTTTGGGGATTGACTAACTTCACTTTGCATTATCTTCTCTAACTCCATCCGTTTACCTGCAAATGCCATGATTTTATTCTCTTTTATTGCTGAGTAATATTCCATTGTGTATATATACCACATTTTTTTAATCCATTCATCTATTGAAGGGCAACTAGGTTGGTTCCACAGTTTAGCTATTGTGAATTGTGCTGCTATAAACATTGATGTGGCTGTGTCCCTGTAGTATGCTGTTTTTCAGTCCTTTGAGTATAGACCAAGGAGAGGGATACCTGGGTCAAATAGTGGTTCCATTCTCAATTTTCCAAGAAATCTCCAAACTTCTTTCCATATTGGTTGCACCAATTTGCAGTCCCACTGCAGTGTATGAGTGTACCTTTTTCCCCACATCCTCACCAAACACTTATTGTTGTTTGTATTCTTAATAGCTGCCTTTCTGACCAGAGTGAGACAAAATCTTAGAGTGGTTTTGATTTGCATTTCTCTAATTGCTAGTGATGATGAACATTTTTTCATATATTTGTGCATTGATTATATATCGTCTTCTGAGAAATGTATGTTCAGGTGTTTGGCCCATTTATTGATTGGGTTATTTGGTGGGTTTGTTTGTTTTTGTTTTTCTTTGGTGCTTAGCTTTTTGAATTATTTATATACCCTAGAGATTAGTGCTCTATTTTATGTGTGAGGGGTAAAGATTTGCTCCTAAAATGTAGGCTCTCTATTCACCTCACAGATTGTTTCTTTTGCTCAGAAGAAACTTTTAAGTTTGATTTCATTCCATTTATTGATTCTTGATTTTAATTCTTGTGCTATAGGAGTCTAATTAAGGAAGTTGGGGCCTAATCCCACATGATGGAAATTAGGGCCTACATTTTCTTCTATTAGACACAGGATCTCTGGTTTTATTCCTAAGTCCTTGATCAATTTTGAGTTGAGTTTTATGCATGGTGAGAGATAGGGTTTTAATTTCATTTTGTTGCATATGGATTTCCAGTTTTCCCAGACCCATTTGTTGAAGAGCCTATCTTTTCTCCAATGCATTGTTCTTGGCACCTTTGTCTAATATAAGATAACTGTAATTTTGTGGGTTAGTCTCTGTGTCCTCTATTCTGTACCATTGGTCTCCCGGTCTGTTTTGGTGCCAATACCATGCTGTTTTTTGTTACTATTGCTCTGTAGTATAGTTGAAGGTCTGGTATAGTGATGCTACCTGCTTCACTCTTTCTGCTAAGGATTGCGTTAGCTATTCTAGGTCTCTTGTTTTTTCAGATGAATTTCATGATAGCCTTTTCTATTTCTATAAGTAATGTCATTAGAATTTTGTTTGGAATTGCATTAAATCTTTATAGTGCTTTTGGAAGTATGGTCATTTTGATAATATTAATTCTGCCTATCCAAGAGTAGGGTAGATCTTTTCATCTTCTAAGGTCTTATTTGATTTCTTTCCTTAGAATTCTCTAAATGTCATTATATAGATTTTCACCTCTTCATTTTATGGGGATGAGGTGGTTTTTAAATAATTGATGCCTACTGTAATTATTAATATGATTAGGTTTAAGTTTTGCATCTGTTTTTCTATTATTCCTGTGTATTTTTGTTCTTTTTTCATTCTTTTGCTTTTGTTTTTCAATTGAGTATTTTGATTTTTTAAATCTTCTTTATTGGTGTATTGCTGCATACCTATGTGTTTTGCTATTTTGTGGTTGCTCCAGGACTTACAATATAGATCATTAACTTACAACAACCTGCCTTTGTGTGTGTGTGTGTGTGTGTGTGTGTGTGTGTGTGTGTGTGTGTGAGTGGGTGTGCTATATCATATGTATTATACAAACCTTGCAGCAATACACTTTTGTTTGTATTCTCCAGGGCTTTGTGCTATTCCTGTTATGGTTTCACTTCTACATACATTACAAACTCCTCAGAACATAGTTAATCTTCTGCATAAAAATAAATTGTCTTTAAAATATGCTTAAATAATAAGAATGAAACTGCTTAATTACCATTTTCACTGTTCTTCATATCTTCATATAGGTTTTGTGTTCCCATATTGTATCATTCTCCTTCTGTCTAAAGAGCTTAATTTAACATTTCTTGTAGTATAAGTATAGTATACATTTTTTTCAACTTTATATGCCTGAAGATGTCTTAATATTACCTTCATTTTTGAAAGACATTTTACTGGGTATATATTCATTGCTTTTTCTTTTACTTCTCAAAAATTTTTTTTTGCATTTTAATTGCATCTTTTCCAACAATCTGTTATGGTTTAATTTGAGGTATCCCTCAAAACGTAATGTATGAGACAATGTAAAATTATTCAGAAGTGGTATGATTAGATTATGAGACTTGTAACCTAACCAGTGGATTGATCCTTTGGTATATTACCTGGGTAGTAACTATAGGCAGGTAAGGTGTTGTTGGAGGAAGTAGTTCACTGGGGACATGACTTTGAGTTTACATTTTGTCCCTAGTGAGTGAAGCTCTTTTTCTGCTTCCTGGTTGCCATGCCCTGAGCTACTTTCCTCTGCCACACTCTTGCGCCATTCTGTCTGTCTCACCTTGATAGTGTCACCAGAATTATGGAGTCAAACAAACATGGGCTGACCTCTGAAACTGTGAACCAAAATAAGCCTTTTCTCCTCTATGTTGTGCTTTTTGGGTCTTTTAGTCACAGCTTGCAAAGTTGAGTAAAATATTTTCCTTATATTTGGTCTTCTCTATATAACGGGACTTTTTTCTGGGCTGATCTTTAAGATCTTTCTCTTTATCACTGGCTTTGACATAGTTGATTATGACACATCTCGATGTCATTTCCTTCAAATATCTTAAGGTTCACTGAGCATCTTAGAGCTACAGGTTTGTTTTGTTCATCATATTTTGGAGGCATTGTGGCCGTCATTTATTCCAATATTTTCTCTCCACCCTCATCTTTTAGCACACCAATTACATGTATCTTGAGATTGTCTAAACATGAGGGACACTGGGGTTCTATATTCTTTTTGATAAAATAAAAAAGTAAGCTCTTCAATTCAGTGGCCAACAGTAAGTTTAAGTAATGGCCAAGAGATATGTGGTGGTGAGCATCTTAGTCATCACCAATGAGATGCCCTTGTGGGCTCCCAAAGATATTAAAGCCAAAAGGGAAGCTATGAAAGAGGCTGAGAGCCTGAGAACCCACAGTTTTCTCCTGGAAAGAGCTATTGAGCTACTGAGATTCATATCTTAATGTTAAAGAGAGATGATAGTAATCATAGAATGGTGAGGCATGACATCATACACTTTTACTACAGAGTGGAGAATTACCACTGTGACACTATCAAGTATCTTTTTCTAATCAGATATAATATTTAATCATATCAAATTCAACCAGTAGCCTATTCATCCATTAACTTTCCAATATTAATTATATTCTTTAATATGATATGATGGTACTGGCAGGTACCATCTCTTCAGTTTTTCTTTCAAGTGTGTGTGTGTGTGTGTGTGTGTGTGTGTGTGTGTGTGTTCCTGTAGAAATTTACACACAGTGAGTAGTTACCTAATTAGTGCTTTCATCTGCTTAACTAAACATAAATGTGCAAAACAATTTGTAAAAAGAGGTATATTATTAAAACATAACTCAGGAATAAAGCAGAATGGGAAATTGTATAAGCAGTTTGAACTCATTGTGAAAGGAAAATATCCAAAATACATGCATTAGAAAAAAATTAAAAGAGGTTTGTTTTATGGAAGAGTTTAAAGAGGAGGCATATCCCTTTACCAAAGTGTCTCAGCCCACTGGCTATTACTCCAATTAGCTTATACAATGCCTGGTTTTAAGTCATGTACATAATAAAAATTAGATCAGAAAACTTTTAAAATTTAAACTTTCAGAAAATTCAAACTATTGCATAGGCTGATAGTTCTGCAGAGAGGCGAATTTCAGCCTAAAAGCATGCAATTAGGGCAAATAATGTTTAATTTGAAACTGAAACTGTTGTTTTTTTTATCAAACTATAATTCTAAGAACACTATAATAGGCATACACTTTGGGGTAGGAACATCTGGGAAGGCTTTCTTCGAACATTGTTACTGATTTTTTTTTTTTTTTTGGTAGTTTGACACACATCACTTGCATCAGAAAAGAGAAATGCTTCCACAAATACACTATATAAGTATCATAAGACTAATGTTTCTTTGGACTACACAGTTTTGCTTTTGCCAGGAAAACATCTATAAGTCAAATGCTCTGATGGGTAGTATTTAGGTAGGAAAAAAGTGGGGAGGCGGAGAGAATTGTACCAAATCTCAGAGGGAAAGTTAGTTTGACAAAATTTATTTTAATAAGAAAATATCAGGAAAGAATAAAATTATGTATCAAATCCCTGATTTGTTTTCAACCTAATCTAGAAATTCAGGAAGTTGGACATTAAACAAAAATGTCCCATGGGCAAGAAGTTATGTCGAACTGCTTAGATTTCTTTTCATGATAGAATGAAGATTTCTCTACAAAGACAAAACCAAGCAATGCCATATATCCTGATTTATATTAGACTTCTGTCTTTTCCTCACATGACACAATTGTTTATGACCATCCTGGAATATGTCCACTACGAGTGAACAAAAACTGATGGATTAAATGCAAACATCAATCATCAAAGGTTGTGCAAAAGATAAATTCATCAAAGGTTAAACTGGGTTCTGTTGGACAAGAATTGATGTGGTATAACTCATGTCCTCAACCCTGCTCTTGCATTCATACAGCAACCAGTTCCATGCAGACCTGATGGCTTTGTGCAGCTGTGACCTGAGAGTGCTTCAGTGTGACTGCTTTTTTGCCCTCTCCACATGCTTCTCTTTTTCCTTCCCTGAAGCTTCTTTGATGCTGTACTGAGTTTTCCATGTCAATGAACATCTTGTTGGAATTTTCTAATGGGCAACCTGGAAGTACAGAGTAGTTAATGCCTGTGTAACCAACCCTGGCCAGTGAGAGTCAAAAGCCAATAGGTAAATCATGCTCCTTTTCTTTCCAGTTTGGACAATTTTTAGCTACATTTCTAAATTGATCCTAGTATGAGCATACCAGTCTTTACAGCCTGATGAAGCATTGTTTCAGCAGCTTCTCTGTCTTTTCCGTTCATGCTCCCAAACTTTTTCATACCTGCTCCTTTAGCTCATACCCACAAAAACCTAATTGCACGCAAGCTTTTTAAAAAAATCTTTGCTTTCAGGGAAACCTATGCTAAGATAATACATTATATTAAAAACAGAACAGCAGTCAAACATTCATAGAAATGCAGTTCAGAGGAATTTGCTTTTTAAAAATTTTATTATTCAACATATAATTTACTAGGAATCTTCTGTTCCCCTATATATCATACAATGAGCTAAGCAAGTCAGATATGATGTATGCCCTAATGGATTTCCAGGGTTGAAGGAAACTCATATTAATCTGATAGTCACTCAAACATAGGACAGTTACATACTATGAGTAGTCTGTGCAAGATAAAGTAAAGGATGCCCCAAAAATGTACCATAGAAAGACCTGGGCTGGAAATGCCAGCAGTCTTCCTTGAAAAGTGAAAATTTCAATGATCTATGAAGGGTGGAGCAGAGGTCGGAAAATATAATGGAATGCTGCAGAGATCTGGGGGCTACCAAACTTAGAGAGTAAAAATGTGTGAAGTCTCCGAGGAAGAACAAAATATGGCACATTTGAGGAATTTTATTTAAAACAGAAAGTAAAAAGAGGTAAAGTAGCAGTTCAAAGGTAAGAAAATAAACCTATAACTTCTATTAAAATAATAGCTACACCGTCTCAAATATAATGATGAATAGAACTACTGGGTGGGAAGAAAAAATTTAGTAGAAAAAGATCTAGGGAGCCAATAGGAAAGGAGTGAACATACTTAGGAAAAGTGAATAATAAACTCTTTTGTTCTACTTTCAGACAACCTGTCTTCAGGATCCATTTTTGAAACATTTATTATCATTATAATTATCATTTTTATTATTTATAATCCTCAGTTTATGGAATGCTTAATATAGGCCATAATTTTCATGGTCACTCTTATTATTCCAATTTTCATTATGTGGAAAGTGGGGCTTAGAGATAAAATACTTTAAGTAAGTAGCCTGTCTCCAGGTTGGCAGTTCAAACCGGTGAGCAATGGGCATTGGCTTTGTCCGTTCACTGGCATGAGCTTGTTTACTGCTTTCTGTGGCCAGGACGGGGGTAAAACAATGCCCAGTGGTTCTGTTCCCGTGAATTTTTGTTCACTGGCCAAGGTTTCCATTTTCTGAGCTGCTGGTCATACCCCACTGAACAATAACTTGGCATTGAGAAGGGAAGGGAGCAGCTGTGGGAGAGATTCTGGGACCATCTTCATTGTCAGCTTTCTATCCAAGCCCCACAGATCACAAGATTGCAGCTGTAAATGAATCAGGCCCCAGAGAGCCTTGTGTTCTTCATAATCCAGCTGCAAAAACTTTGTGTCTATTTCAATGCTGAGGCCAGTGAACTAAAACAGGGTCTCAGTCCTGAGCCCTTGGCCATGGCATCCTTGGCATCTTTATCATTTGGTATCCTTGTCACTGCTTTGCTTTCCACAAGGACTTTAACTCCTGCTTCAACAGTCTTCCTCTTTACTTTAAGCCCACCTTCACCCCAGTGGGATCAGACAGTCATTCAATGTGCTATGGATCAGGACTCAGCAGATCCAGGAAGTGCAGAATCTATTTTGATACGTTTATACAAACATGGAATATATCTTATTCTCATTAGGATCCCAGTCTTATGGATATACACAGTATGGAGATTCACGGTGATATATATATATATATATATATATATATATATACACATAGGAAAGTTATGTCAGATTCATTCCACTATCTTTCTTATTCCTATCCCCCTTCTCCCCTTCATTCCCCTTTGTCTAATCCACAGAGCCTCTTATTAGATGATCAGAGAGTTGCAGAATCCTCTCCTCCCTGAGACAAAGTCACTGCCCTAGGCTCTCAGATCCTAACTTTTCCCTTTCTTCAATGACACTCACCTCTGCTAGACTTCTGTGTCATCATCCAGTCTGCCTCATGCCTGAAATAGTCACCTGATTTCCATGAACACATTTATACAGCCATCATGCACCTTTCTTTTTCTTATGTGACTAATTCCACTAGAAGATACTATATAAAATATACATATAGAATAAATACCTAAATCCCACCATCACCTGGGTTAGAGGGGATCCAGAAGAGTTCCAGAAAAAAAGCACAGGTACTTTACAGTACTAGGGAACTACCAAAGAATGCCATTCTTCTTATTTCCTAACACATTATCAAATTCCAATAGCAAATTCATGTAAATCCTAAAGAGAAGAGCAGAGGAACCCAAAGGGTTTTCTCTAATAGTATGCAAACTAAAGGCACCTTACAAACATCCTTCTATCTCTTAGGTAAGTTATACCTAGGTAAATACATAGTCCAGAAGGAGTATTAGTTAAGAATCTGGACTTCCACCATGGGCTCCGGGGCGGGCGGGGAATTCTAATTATAAGACTTTGGGTAAATGGTTCATTCTCTCTGAATTTCAACTTTAATTCATCTGTAAAATGAAAAGTATAACATATAAATGTTCAACAGAGATCAGTTTAATAGACGCATTTGAAGTAACTTCAAAGATCATTTTTGACTCAAAACATTTCTGTTTAAAAATCAGTACTAATATCCTGACATGACCAAAACCTGGGACTCTTAACCCCTTGGATCATTCTGCTTAGCTGGAAATAGGTCAGGATGAACTTGATCTGTGTTTGGTTTCATAAAACCCTATTTCACTTAGAATGTCTTTAAAATTAATACTCTAGATCCCCTTGGATATTTTAAAACTGAAGTTAATTGGATAGAAAGGAATGGTGTTAGAAACTTCCTGAACTCCCTGCTAACCTTTAAGGCTTGATGAGCATTAGGAGAGAAACATCCAGAACTCTATTAACATATGATCGGCGCACTGCAGTTTTCAGATAATAGGCTAATTGTACATTCAGCTGAGCACTTCTACATGCAATTGCCTCTAAGGGCTCAGCCAGTTGAAGCTGAAGTTAGCTGATGCAAACAATCACAGGTGTGAAAATTAATAATAATAACAGTAAAACCAGCATGAGAGAAGCCTCTTATTAAATTGGGTGATGGTAAGACTTCTTCTTGGCTGTTAAAAATCAAATATGACTCCAAAAGGAATGATTAATCAATGCTTACAATTTCATTAATCTTAACTGTTTATTCTTTCCTAGTGCCAGTGCAGATGTGCTAATGGATAATTTGCTTTCTAGATTCCTTTGTGAAAGGGTCTATAAAATGCTGGATAATTCTGTACAATCCTCACAAATGAGTTCCTCCCACCCAATGAGGTGACAAAGACTTCCCTGCCACAAGATAGATAGATAATAACTATTCCAAATGACAGCTCTACTAAATTGATTCCTCCTGGGTCTCAGGAAAGAGCAGTCTCAAATATTTAGCAGACATTTTGCTGAGGAATTTGTATTTTAGTTATAGCACCTGGAACAACTGTACCAAGTATATAGTATATAGGTTGAAAATACACATTGGAAGTACATAAATTAAAAGCCAAAAAGACTAGCAGAACTTTTTTTTTAAAGTAAACACTACACAAACCTCCCAAATAGTGTAGGTTAGTATATTATAACCATCTTATAGAAATTCTGAAAAATAATATGATTTACTAAGTGTCAATTGTATAGTTTCTCAGCACAAAGACCCCATGTATTCTATTCATCTCATTAAAACAGAGTTGTCCTTTCAGTATATTATTGCCCAGATATAAGAGACACAAAAGTCATTTGGAATGTTTCTTCAAAATTTAAAGTCATAGGTCTAATTTCTAAAGCTCTGACTTGGGATCTCTGGATTGTGACTTAGGAACTTTAAAAAAAAATCACTAAGTAATTATAATGCAGGCAGCCTAGCAACACACACTTAGTAAAAGTTTCTTTAGGATTGCAATAATGGCAATTGCTACTATATATGAAGTCCATGTCCTAAGCACTGTTGAAGAACTTCATATATTAAAATTAATGCCCACATCCAACCTGCATAGATTTATTATTTCCATTTCATAAATAGAAAAACCAGTGATCAAAGAAATTAAGTAACTTCCAGAGTCACAAAGCTAGCAAATAACTAAGACTCCAGAATTTCATTGTTCATTTTTTATAACCTAATTAAAGGAAAATTGGCTTTCACTATGTCAAAATTGTAATATTCTAATATATTAGTAGTGTGCCAACTGATTGATCTTTATCATAGTTTCATGGAATCTCTTTCCACTGATAACAACTCCTTATTGTGTAACATTTCACAAGTTTTGTCCCCTATGACTGCCTAGCAGTAATTTGTATCTTTCTAGGTGGAAAAGCAACCCTTGAACCAACATTTAAGGAGCTATAGTAAAATCAGAAGGAAAAAGAAGGTCCTGAGCCACAGCTTAACATGCTTAAGGCCCTTGTTTGATTCTCATCACCACTCCCCCAAAATGGGAGTAGTGCTTATTTTTGTAAATTTATATTTTTATAATTATAATCATAACTAATCATTTTAAGTAATAATTTTTCATAAATTGTACAGAAATTCTAGTTGATTTTGCTATACTAAAACTTAATTTATGTTTTACTAACTTCTTCAACAAGAAGAAGCAGGGATTAGAAAACTTGAAAAAATTTTTAAAACATCAAGGTAAAAATGGGAAAAAATGGTTAAATGACAACTACAAAAACCTAAATTTCATAAATTGTAATCATACTCAGAAACAGAAATTTACTATTTTTTCTTCAAATAGTCATTCAACCACTAAATGTTGAGGAGACCTAGGAAGTAGAATCAGAACCTGCATCTCTGGAGCAACTGTCACTATTCAATGGATACATGAATCAAAATGTCACACTCACGAACACATACAAATACTCTTTCAATGAAAAAATAAATAATAAATTTTAAAAATAATATATTATTTGAAAAAATCAGACTTGAAGAAGAAGGGTAGAGTCAACTCCTCCTGCCCAAGTCTTGCACACCAATGAATTTTTTCATGTTTGCTCCACACCCTTTGTCCTGAGCTAAGCTGTGCTATGAGATAGTGAGGCTAAGTGAACATGAGAGTTGAAGTTGATGATTAGGTGAACTTGCATTAAAAATTATGTCCAGATCAAATGGCTGCTAATCTTCCAAACCCAAAATCTAGGATTATAAATATAATTTGTTGTGAACAATACATACCTAGACAATTAATTGAGAAGTATAGGATGGGCTACCATTTTTTCAGAAATGAATTGTTGATTTGGTGGAGAATAACATCTGTTATTCAGTATTAATTAGTTCAGTATTAATATAATCATGCTCAAAGAACTTATGACAGAGTACTTTTAAAAGATACCAATATTACAAATAGAGATAGAAAAAGAAATATCTGGTTTAGAAATAACTGAGTAGGAATTTTAAGGGTCAAGTTATTGTGAGCTATTTTGTTACAAGTATATTAGAACTATTTTTATAGTTTTATTAAGGAATGGGTAAATGCCTGATATCCTGGTTGATAGTTTTATCACTTGAGTATATCATTTCTTGTTCTATTTATCAATGAATTTTAGTGGGTGTTCATTGTATGCATAGAGGATTTACAAATATTTGTTCAATTACAGTACCGAAGGATGCACTGGGGTAAGCACAAAGTGTTAGAAGATTATACAGATGGTATCATCTAACCCAACCTGGTGAAATCAAATACAGTTTCCTGAAAAAGATTGTTGTTGAGTTTGTAAGGGAGAATATAACTTAAGCAAAAGAACATGAGAAGAGAAAGTGTATGATAATTCAGAAAAAAATATTTTGGAAGCCCTGAAAGTCAAAGAAACTTGAGGATATTTGAAATTCTGAAAGTAAGTGGCTATGGCATGAAGGCCAAGAATGAAACTGAAGAGGTAGAAAGAGACTGGAGGATTAAGAAACTCATAGACCTCTCAGAAGAAAAGCCATGTTCAACTACAAGTATCTCACAGGTCATAACTTACAAAATTTGAATTGATATGGTACTTAGTGGAATGCACTAAACATCTAGTTAAAGCTTTTAGGCGCTAAAACGTGTTTTCAATTAGCAACACTTAGCAATATTCACAAGGACTTTGAAGGAAGCAGGTCATCCTCATTTAAGAGGCAGGTTTTTTTTTTCTTTGCTTTCATTTCTTTCTGCCCCAACCAAACTTAAGCTTCCTTGATTCTTCCATTTCTTAAGTGACTGTAAAAATTCAGTTCATAAATAATTGAGGAGAATGGACTAGAACAATCCTACCAACTATAGTTTATCAGCATGTTCATTTTCTAAACTAAAAGAAGTGTTTAATAAAGAATATTACAGTACTAAATATAGACACTGAACCTAGAAATATGCAGTTAATAAACTGTTAGGAATATGGATAACAATAATAATTAGAGAAGCTCCTTAATTTAACATGCAGCTAGTCTCAAGGCTGAGCTAGTCAGTCATTTCCCACTGATAGAAACAGGCTGAGCCAAAATGAGGGAGATTTCCTGTACCTTGAAATGACATACATCGCTACACCTTCTAATGAAATGTCATCGCTATAATTTTTTAAATCTTCTTTTCTGCAAGTTATTGGTAAAATATTTTTAAAATGACTCCTGCTTTTATATGAAGCCATGTTTTTATAAGCAATGATGACTTTTTCTAGGCAATAAAATACAATAAGTGGGTTTAGGTTTATGATTTTGTCTTAAAAATTTTACATAATACTGCTGTTTAATGTTTATTTTTCTTTCTAGATATATCTATTCCCATTATATTACCACTGATGTCTATTCCCTCTGGTACATGACTGTAACCATTTTCCTCTGAAATTTAAAAAAATAAATCTATATACCTGTGAAGAGACTTGAGTATTCTAAGTACCATCTACTCAATTGCCCCCTTTTGCTCTCCCATCTTTAAAAATATAAAAAGAAAACTTTCTTTTGCTGGATTTTTAGATCTATCGATACCTTTAGGAATGTCTAGACACTGCTCAGATATTTGTATTTCCAAACGAAATTAAGGCAATATAATTCCCCATTTTCCTAAAGGGTAAAATCTATTACCCCAATGAAATTTTATGGACTATAGTATCATTCTTTTAGCTCTAATGACCATATATAAAGAAAAGAAATTTTTTCTGTACTATTTTTTTTACTTGCATTCTATTTTATTTATAATTATTCATAGGATCAAAGAGTCACTTAGTTTCTCCATATGTTTGGTAAAAATTACATTCAAATTAAAGTTGTGATACATATCTGAGAAAGTGTTTCGTATTTATCACCCTGGTCAGGAGAAGACAGGACTACAAGACTCTATGTGTTCTGACTTTGCTCATTGAGTCTGCAGATCAATGTCTCAGTCACCCTGGCCTTTGCTTAGGAACTCAACCATATTGTCCATTGTGACTACCAGGTCATTTGGTTTAATTTTACCCTCTCCCCACTTCTTTTCTAATTACCATAGACTCATTCTTCAAATTTAAATCTCAATGCATTTCCTTGTCCTGCTAATTTAGGTAAAAAATCTCCCTCTGTTTTATCTGATCTCTCCTGGATCAGATATTTCTTTAAAACATGGAACACAATTTATAATCCTGACTTTATATTTATTTCTTCATAATAAAAATAATTTTAATTACAAGGTATAGAAATATAATCAATGAGATTATACAGTGTGAATATGGATTGCACAATAGGCATTGTCCCCAGTCTAAGAGAGAATATAGAAAGCAGGTGTTTGGTATCTAGTAGCAAGGATAAAACCAGTAGGATTTATTTCTTCTCTCTACCATTTGTAATTAACTTATGTCTGCCTTCGATTGGCTTTCTTTCTTTTTGCTTTCTTCAAATGAACTTTCTTTATCTGGGGAGCATCATGATAGACAGAAATTTGTAGGTCTCTTTCCCACTCCATATAGAAAAACCCAGAGGAAAAAATCTCTCTGGGCCAGTTTGAATAAAATAGCCAACTCTGGATGAATCACTGTAGCTAAGGAAAAGGAGTACAACAGTTGACCCAGAGAGGCTTGGCCACTTCTCTAGTGGATAGAACTTGTTACCAGACAAAGGTAAATGTGTGTGTCAAGGATTCAACCTAGGAGTGTACTGAAACACTAGACAAAACAGACATAATAATGATTATAATTCTGAATGTTTTTGTTAAACATAAGTGTTGCAGGCAAGTGTCTATTTCCTTACTACTTTATTTCTATTAATCAATCATAGTACCTGAAGCATAAAAGATACTTGATAATTATTCACTGAATGAATGAATGAATGAATAAATGAATGAATACAAAGAAGATTTTTTTGATGGATCCTGTGAGATAGAATTTTCTGGTATAGTAAAAGGTAAGGACATGAGTCAAGCATTCAGTGTGTGTGTGTGTGTGTGTGTGTGTGTGTGTGTGTTAAATTTTCAATGATCTTATCTTGTTAAGATCAATCAAGCCTTACAGTCCTGCTTTCATTTGTGTCAGCCTAGTTGAGCTGGTAGATAATTCTAACCTTAAATGCTCTTAATTTCTTTCTGGATGGAAACTGAGTGTTTCCCATTTAGAACAGCCATAGGCTATGCCCCTACATGGAAAATGGCCTCTCTCTGTGTTTACACCACAATGTGGGTAAAATTGACCCAGCTAGCATGAGCATGAGACATATGATCCTCCTTAGGATTCTTTGACTACCTGCCAGCAAGTCATTTTCTGCTAGATTGGTTTTAATGCATTCTTGAAAGTCTAATGTTTGTGAAAGTTTTTATTCCTATATTCCCATGTGAGATTATCTTGAATCTTAATCACTTACTCAAATTCAACCCCCAGGTCATGGCTGAGTTGAACAATAGTTTTCAAGATGTCACTGGGTGAAAAAGGCAAAGGGACAGCCTCAAAAAGATGGAATGAAGAAATAAAGTCTACCAAATTTGAGAGGGAAAACTTGACAGTTTGCAGAGAAAAGAAGGAAAGGAGGAGAGGTGAAGGACAGAGGAGAGTTGAGATTGAAAATTAACTTTACTGAGCATCTATGGTACGCCAGACTCAGACATTTTTCTTGTAATGACTTTGCTAGTCATCCTTTCAAACCAGTGAGGCAAGTCTTATTTCAATAGTGTGGATAAGAAAATGGAATCTCAGAGATGCCCAAACAATTTTCTTTAGTTAATACTAAGTTCCATGTTCCTGTTTTGGTTGCTTCTTAGGGCATAAGATAAAGAGAAAACAGAGATAAAGAGATAATCTGAAGAAGAATTAGTTACAAAGGCACCCAAGATATATTCAGATAGAGATTTTTTCCACACTCATTAAACTTATTTAATCCGGATTTTCTAACTGCATCATGAAGTATCCAAAAGCTCATAATATAATGGAAATAAATTGACTCAAAAAAGGATGTATTAGTCAACTTTTTATCACTATAACCAAAATACCCCACAAGAACAACTTTTTAGAGGAGGAAATGTTTATTTTGGCTCATGGTTTCAGAGGGTCAGTCCATGATCAGCTGAATCCATTGCTTACATCTCCAGAAGAGGGAGAACATCATGGTGGAAGTGTTGGTAGAGGAGCACTTCTCTGTTCATAGTGGCAAAGAGGTTGAGAGAGAGAGAAAAGGACCGCAGGGAAGATGAACCTTTCCACAGCATGGCCCCAGTGACCCGACTTCTCCAACCACATCACACATGCCTACAGTTACCACCCAGTTAGTCCATTCCAACTCAGATGGACTCATTAGGTAACATTTATAATCTAATCATTTCACCTCTGAATATTGACACAGGAGTTTGAGGGAGACACCTCATATCCAAACCATAAAGGAAGTATTTCCTTAGAAAAGTTCTGGTTTATTGAAATCATCATTACATATAAAAGAACTTCACTTTCCATTCATGCTGGATACTTTTTCTCCCTGAAAAAAAAATCTGAATTATTAAGTCATTCAAATAAAATAAAAGACTAAATTCACTCCCTTTGGATGACTCAGTTGCTCTTAGGTCTCTTATGAAAGAGAAAGTGCATGTATCTCTTAAGGGGATTGCTACTCGAGAATGGCACAAAGAACTTTTCATGGAAGAAGCCCATTCTGTAAAGTACAGAGATATCCCTGTTGATATAATTAGATGTTGTTATTCAGTGAATCCAGTCTCTGCAGGTTCTGTTGTACTAAAGTAGTCTAATATTATACATAATTATTACTGAGCCAACATCTAAATGCATGCTCCTTTTTATCCACCCACACCTAGATAGTTCTTCTACTATTTTCAAAATTAAATGTTATTCTTTTATTCTAGCCATTGAGTCTTCAAGACTTTTTTATTTTATGATCCTGTTCAAAATCTTATTCAAACAGAGAATCTTCCTTTTGTTCTTTTCCTTTCTACCTCTGTCCATTTCTAAAAAATGGACAAAGTTGCATGATGGTTAAATAACAGACCTATGCTCACATTTAGCTAGGTTAGGAAATATATCCAAAGAATAGTTAGTTCGCACAAAGTTTCAAACCTGTCTCCTTCCAGAAAGCAGGAGCTACAGTCCTAGAGTAAGACAAACCAGACACTACTCTTTGCCTACCTGACATCTATGAACCCACTTTTTTCTCTGCTAAGATTTCTGATTTTGTTCAAGATGAGAAGGTGCTCAGCTAAAATAATAAATGGTTGTTGTTGTTGTTGTTATTATTATTATTCAAACAAAAGATATCTAAAAGTCCACTGGGACAGGCAGCAGCAAATATGTGAAAGTGGTGTCCCATCAACTGTGCAAAGCACAACTCCACCCACTGTCTCCACGGTCCTATCACCAGGACCACTGTTCCACAATCCTTAGAATAACTTGGCCTTCTCAGGCATTCTTTCTTTTATTCTTTTCTGGTACTTCCCATGAGTGATAGCCATTACTCAATAATTTGGATTGATATCTTCCAGTCATATTCCTATTTCACAATGGCATATTATGAAGAAAAAGAGGAGAATCCATGGTGGTCTACGTACAATGGAAATTGAGGTAGTAAATGCATTTTTTTTTCTTCAACCTGGAAAATGGTCCTCTTCTGTGACATTTCCTCTTACTGAGCCCTCTTGCAGTGACTCAGTCTGGTTTGGTAGCACATTGTTCTCTTTCCTCTCATTCTCTTATCTGATTCACTCAGGAGAAGATCTGTTATCAGATATTTGCAGCTTATCAAGACATAACTCAGTCAAGCAAACATTAAATAAGAGTTTGGTAAGAGCCCAGCATGAAGACATAGCTTTTGCCTCTGTGGAACTTCCATGTTATTGAGGAAGAAAGACATTAAGGAAATGTTTTCAAATTGATATTTAAATAATTATAATAACTGATTCTTTGTGATCATAGAAGTAGGGAACTTAACTGTAGTCAGGGTATATAAAGGACTTTCTTAAGAAAAGGATTGGCAGACTGTGACACTAAGTGTTAATGTTATCTGCAAGAGAATAATAGTTTGCTTTCAAGTAGACTGAAATGCACCTGAAAGACCTAGGAGTAGTAGAGAACAAGGCAAGTCTTAGGAACTCAGACCTTCAAGCTTCAATCAACAGCCACAGAGAAGAAAAAGCTCCATCTGATATTGGAAATTTAAGTAGGAGCTGAACCATGCCATACTATCTGCCAAGATCATATGCATTTTATATTTTCTTTGAATTGTCAAATAAAGGGGTTTTACTTGCATAGAGGTATTCCAAATATTAAAAGGTTAATTTAAAAAGAGAGGCAAGAGGATCGAGGGTTCAAAGCCAGCCTCAGCAATGGCAAGGCAGTAAGCAACTCAGTGAGACCCTGTCTCTAAATAAAATACAAAAAAGGGCTAGGGATGTGGCCCAGTGGTAGAGTGCCCCTGAGTTCAATCCCCAGTACTAAAAAAAAAAAAAAAAAAAAAAAAAAAAAAAAAAAGAGTGTTTTTGAAAATTAAGAGCTTTGCCATGCCAGGCTAACACTCAAGAAAAAGCTCACAATTTTCAGTCATTTAGAAATAATTAAAGTTGAGCTCCCTTGACCCAAAAGTCCAACATTTTGAGAGCTATTCTTCCCCCAAAGCCATTAGGTGTGATTTACATAACTGGTCCTCTGAGGTACTTGCTTTTCATGATCAGAACACCTGGTTCCACCCCTAAAGAATTGAATGGACTAATGAAAATCACCTAAATTTGTAAAGGTTCAAAACTTCTCATCTGTATATTGGGGCTAATACTACCTGCTCCCCTAGAATTGTATAGTGGTTATATATGAACCTTTTAGCAGAAAATTTTGCAACTATAAACTCTCCAGAAATTGCAAAGCATCATTATTATATAAATTCCACATTTATGTATAACCTTTATGTGAGAGTTGCTAACATCCCATAGGACCTAGAGAGTTACAATCACTTAAATTTGTCAGGGTCTTACTCTGTATCCAGCCCTGTTACACCATTACAGTGCCACGTTACAGGTGCAGAAATTAAGGCACAGAAAATTGAATACACTGCTTAAGATTTTATAGCTCAGAAACATGGCACTAGGGGATAAATTTAGTAGTTTATTCAAAACCTGCATCTGATGCAAGCCCCTGCTTAGAGGCATTGTTTGAACCACATATCTTTTTAAGTGTCTAAGAACACTAAGTATTCTTATACTCTTTCCACATTTCATTCATCAAGATCTTATATCCACAAAGGCTGTGAAATACATTCACATTGAAAGGTAACTTGTGGTAGTGTTTCCCTTGTGGAGTCTAAGCAATTCTTATAGGAATAAAATCGGCACTGGAATTACAGGTATTGCCAAGGGATGGGAGAGGTCTGAAGAGGCCATAGTGACCTTCTGTGACCTTCTGCAGGCCCCAAAGTGATCTCACATTGCAAATGCTAGTTACTTAGAAAGGGGGGGTCTCATGCCTAGACTATTGGGTGTTTCAAGTTTTTCCTCTTACTGAGTCTGGGAAAATATGTTTCTTCTAACATAACATTTATTCTAGGAAACAAAAGGATTGATTGGAAAATTAACTATGGCTTAATTTCCTTTATCTGAAAAAAGAGGACTTATAGGTTATTATAAGATCCTACTTCTTTCTTTCTTAAATCCATAAAGTTTATTGATCTGCCTAAGTAAAGTATTAGAAAATGTTAATTTTTAGTTGAAATGGTAAAAATGGTGGTAAAGATACACTAACTTCCAACCAGAAGTTAGAATATATTCTAGATCAGGGGTTGGCAGATTGGAGTCTTTGGGACAAATTCTATCTCCTGCCTGACTTTGTAAGAATAGTTTTATTGGGTCACTACCACACACATTTGCTTTTCTGTTGTCTAGAGTTGCTCTCCTATGACAACTTCAGAAATGAGGTGTTACCACAGAGACATCATGACCCTTGCAAACCAAATATTTACTATTTTCCCGTCACTGCTCTAGATAAAGTGGGAATTGTACAGGCATCAAATGTGCTACCAAAGAGAACATGAAAAATCAGTATAAGCCAGGTGCAGTGGTGCATGCCTATACTCCCAGCAGCTCAGGCTGGGCAGAAGGTTAGTGAGTTCAAAGCCAGAAGCAGCAATGGCGAGGCAACAAGCAATTAATTGAGACCCTGGCTCTAAATAAAACACAAAATAGGGCTGGGGTTATGACTCAGTGATTGAGTGCCCCTGAGTTCAGTCCCTGGTATCCTCCAAAAAAAAATTAGTTTGAGATTCAGTTGAGGGTAAAGTCAATCATGATGTCTAAACCAGGTGCGCTGTCTCATGCCTGTAATCTCAGCGACTCAGGAGGTTGAAGTAGGAAAATCACAAGTTCAAAGCCAGCCTCAGCAATTTAGTGAGGCCTTATGTAACTCAAGGAGACCCTGTTTCAAAATAAAAAAATAAAAAGGGCTGGAAATGTGGTATAGTGGTTAAGCAACTCTGGGTTCAATCCCCAGTACCAAAAAAAAAAAAAAAAAAAAAAGATCCAACAATATAAGCAAGGTGGGTAAAACCAGGAAGGTAGTGGATGTGTTGTTGGCAGAATGCAAGGAGTGCTAAGGAAAGAGAGTACAATCACTGAGCAAGTGCAGCGGTGAGAAACTGTGTTCACAGAGCAGCAGCTAAATAGATGTGGGTGTTCAGGGAGCCGGGTGTGGTCAGGCAACAAAGGGCTGTACTCAGGAGGAAGGGAATAGTCAGAGATTAGTGTCAACAATGGAGAGATTTCAGTCATGGAGCTGAGGGTAGCTGTGGAAAAGACTGTAGTCAGGAAGCTGGGTACAGTCACAAGAAGGGGTAACTGGGAGCAGAATGTAGTCAGGGAGCAGAGTGTACTCAGGATAACTACCATAGTCATAGAAGATAGTGCAGTAAGGAAGCAAAGTCTGATAAGGGAGTAGGGTGTAGTAGGAAGATAGTGTGGGTGGGGAGATGGGTGTAGACAGGGAGATGGGTGTAGGCAGGGAGATGGGTGCAGTCAGGAAGCTAAATGTAGTCATGCAGCAGAGTGTAGTCAAAAATAGAATGTGCTCAGGGAATGGAGTGTAGTGGGGGTGCTGAAGGAAGTCAGAGTGTGGTCACTGAGCTGAGAAGCCAGGAATCAGCTTGCATTCAAGGAGCAGAATGTTATCAGAGAGCAGGGATGTAGTTCTACAGGAGAGTCTACCAGCAAGCAGAGTGTGTGCAGGAAGCTGAGTGACATCAGGGAGGAGATTTTTCAGGGATCAGAGTATAGTCCCAGAGCTAGTTGGTTGTCAAGAGGACTGGAAGCCAACCATGGAGCCTGAGAGTGCACAAGGTTGACCCTGGTGAACCTGAGACACCAACTGTGAGTTTCATTCTAGGTCAGAATCTGCTTACCCTCTAGGTTGCTCACCTTAGTTCTGTATAGCCAAACATTGAATGTCTGTTTTGAGCCAAGAAATCTGCTAAGTGTTCTTCCCCCTGCTGGTTGTGCAATTGCCTAGACCAAAGACATGTGCTATTATGGTCTAAAGGAAATCAGAGCCACAAAGGTGGAAACTGGTTTCTGAGTGATGCCAAGGTACTGGGATCACGGGAAGGCCTGACTCTGTGGCTGTGCAATGTGTTTATGCAAATAACAAGGAGAATAATTATAAAATTCAATGCACATGTGCCTGCTAGCCTTCATTATTGTGTGCAGTGTTAGTTGAAATGCACTGTGTATTGAGAAAAGAATAGAGTTTTATGTAATGAAATATAATGCCTTATTCAAAATGATTTGTCAGCTTCAGAGAATAGCAGTAATGTTGTACAGTAAATTAAACCTTGAGTAGTTGGAGAATTTTTCCCCCATACTGCCAGCTGTTAATACAGTTTGACAATATACCTAATCAAAATCACGTAGCTTAATTGCCTTTGATGCATTCATAATTATATTTACCAGGACTTTAATACGCAACCCACAACACACACATGCACCTTGATGCACAACACAGATTCCTCCCACATATGAGGAATTGAAAAATAGTTTTAAGAGGTGGTTATTAGAAGGGAAATACTGCAGTGAGTTTTTTAAAAAATCATTTTCATTTTATATCTTGAGATAAATTTGTGTTTTTTTCTACCACATATTATATACTTAGTAATAAATAGTTCATCTAAATGTGTTGAGTAAATCCAGCTAGTAGGAAACATTTATTGCCTCATAAAATCAAAACAGAGTGAATCTGTCAAATGGAAGAACAATTAAGCCATTTGACTAGGTTGTTAGAAACAGTAACATTTTCTGGGAAACCATGGATCTGCAGGAGACTACAATTTCAAGGGAGCATTTGTAAATTCATGAACATCATATATGCTGTCAGTCTTCCCAGTTTTTGAGAAGAGAACAAAAAGATTCAGTTGGTTCTGGTCAATGAAAAGGTTCTGATCTGCCTTTTGGAGGAGGTTTATTTGTGTTAGTTATCCAGAATCTATAACACCAAAGCCAATCAGTAAGTAAAGGTAGTCATAGAGTCAAAACCATAATTAGACCAAACTTTTAAAAACTTAGAGGTCAACAGGGAAAAAATCCTTCAAAAATCACTGTATCCATTTCTTACTCAACAGTATGATAAACATGGTGATTCTCTTTAGGAGAGGTCACCTCCCTACAAGTTTGTTCACCAAATTGCATTTTGGTCCTCTACACTTTCTTCAATTTTCAAGTGATATTTGAATGCCTTGTTCCTTTTTACAAACCAACTTATTCTACCCAAGTCAATGTAAACACCAACTCAACCATATTCTTATGATCTGATCTCTACATAGTTGTTCTTTGCTAGAATTTCCACCTTCACTCTCAGAATATTAGATCTAGATTTGTGTGTCACTCCTGAGGATATAGCTAAAAATTGACTTGTTCCACAGTATCACAGCCTAAAGTTATCCAGCCTAAGATTATTTGTTTTATGTCTTATTTGTGCCTTTGATAGATGTGGTATCTCTAAGTTTGCCATATTAAAGAGTAGCCTATTTTTTTTAAGATTTGCATACAAATTTAGTGTCAAATTATCATTACATGGCGAGTACTCTTGATGGTATTTTTTTAAAGATTTTTAAATATATATTTTTATTTGTAGTTGGACATAATACCTTTATTTTATTTATTTATTTTTATGTGGTGCTGAGGATCCAACCCAGTGCCTCACATGTGCTAGGTGAGTGCTCTACCACTAAGCCACAACCCCATCCCCAGTAGTAGCCTATTTCAATTCTCCACCACTCAGGCATGTTAATTAATAGATCTGGTCCTTTATCCTATACATTTAAAAGCTGTGATACTTGTGAACACAGAATGGTACTAAGTACATACAGTCTCTAGGTATATTTCAACATGGTATATATTTGGTTGGTTCCATACTTGCCACAGGAGAGAAAAGGTTGAGCAGGATGTTGGTCAGAATATTAGATCTAGATTTGTGTGTCATTCTGAGAAAATGAGAGAAAGTCAATTGTGGCAGCCACCCTGTGGAGCAGATTAGCTCCTACACAAGTTTCAATTCACGTAAGTTGGCCTCCTTCTCCCTCACTCATGTCTATAGGTTTGTTTCAGCAAAGCAGGGATTTTGTTTGTTTGTTTGTTTATTTTATTGTCTTATTCTTTCATTAGATTCAGTCTGAATAAGATGAATTCTTACTGGCTCAATTTCTTTATCCTGTTCAGGGAAATTTAATTTAATCACACTTGAAAATCAAATCATTCTTCTATCCAGGTCTTAGCTTCCCAGAACAAAATCATCTCTGATTTTCCTATATTTTAAATAAACACCTGTAATCAAGCTCTGATATAGTCTGTATGGCTTTTCTTTTTAAGTGGCTAATGGAAACTAATATGTAAGAAACATTAACATATTGCTTTCCTTTTTTTTTCCAAAATAGAACTTTAACAAATATCACATGAATCATATTGGCAGTTGGCACCTTCAGAGACCTTGTTTTTCTTAGACACAGGGGTCTTAACATTACCTTTGCCTTTGTCTTTGACCTCACCCACCAGCCTCCAGCATCAAGCATGCTACTTCATTCATGCCCTCTCTCAAGTAGTCAACAATGATCAAGAGCTCACTGCATATCTGGAACTGTCCATGGTGCTAGGGACACAAGGATGAATAGAATCAGGATCCGCTACAAAGGAACTCTGTTTCAAGTTAAGGAGACAAGAGGTATATAAATGGTTACAATTCGGTGTGAGAAAGGCTAGAATAGAAGTCTGTCTCAGGTGCTGTGTGAATACAAAGAAAAGAGTGACTAACTTTCCTATTCAAAGAAGATGAGTCATTCATATGACAGAAACCAGATGAAACTAAATGAGAGCAAAAGCAAATCATAAGGAATTCTACATAATAAGAAGTTTATCTTTTTTTAATAGGTGATGGGTAACTAGGAAGTGAAATTTTAGATTGTCCTCAAAACCTAAATATTTGTACTCATCCAGAGACTCAATAGATATTTTTGATAAGGTTAATTAAAATAAGTGAGGTCAACACAAAGGAGAAACACAGGAGAAACTTTAGGGTGAAAGAACTGCTGTGCCCAGTACTGAAGTCATATATACCTGACTCTAGCTTATAGAACTCTGCATTTTAAAGGGTAAAATTAAATGTACACAACATATAAAACAAACAAAATGGGAGTGGCACACATGACTTCAGAAAAAGTTGTTTTTTACTGGAAAATATAAGTCAATAGACTAAAAGAATTATACAAAACATTGAAGTCTACATGATAAAGTTGTTTTCCACAGGGGTCTAACAATTTCCACAGTCTAAGAATTCTGGAACCCCTGGCCATGTGTATGGAGAATGAAGAAATAAGTCAATGAATGGCGGGTGGTGGGAGCCATGTTTCTCACTGTAAGTTACAGATAAACAGGAAAGTATGACTAGAATAAGCTCTGTGGTACGGAACTAGAATCAGAGCTATGAGCATGATCTTACATTTAGCTTAATACACAGAGGAATGGGAACAGAAGCAAGTATAGGTATAGTAGGCATGTGAACTAGTATACAGAAATATTCTGTCTGCTCAGAGTATTTAGAAGGGATTAATTCCTTGAGGCACTGGTTATAATGTTTTGTCCTGTCAAACATGTGGCTAGAGTCATCCCAACTACTGCAGCAGGGAAGTACCTAGGAGAAAATTGTCCCACACCATCTCAATGTGTGTCTAACTGAAGACCAAAGAAAGAAGCACTAAATGTCAGAGTGAGCAGTCCAAAGCATGCATTACAGAAATGGCATACAGATGGCTGCAGCATCCTTGAGATGGGGAGCAGGAAAGATAGTCTGTGCAGTTACATTTGCCATGACATGGTCTGGTTATGGAGTTTAGATGTTAGTGTAACCAAGGAATTTACCTTAGAGCTGGGACTAGTCTCTACATGTTCAGCAACACGTTTGACATTTCATTGTTTCCAGTAATAATAATAATATTGGTGATATTTTGCTGCCTTGAAATATTGGTGGCTTCCAGGTCCTGATTTAGGTTCACATCTGCAGAGAAAATGAACAGCTGGCCATTCACACAGTGCTCAAGGCACTCTGTGTTTCTCAGCCAGGACAAACAAAGAAAATGGTGGGTGAGGTGAACAGGCAACCCTGCACATAACAGCATCAGTAGTATGGTTTCTGAATACCACTCTCCAATGTGTTCAACCAGAATCTTGAAGAAATGGCCGAATCTAAGACTATGATAGTGAAAGTTTGAGATTAACAAGTACTGTCACTTCTTACAGTATTATATTAAGGAAATATTCAGAAGAAAGGATATGTTATGTCAAAGAGGCACAGAAACCAACTTAAAAAAAATCCTGCCAATGGTCAAAGCCAGAAGGATTTGAAAAACAAAATGAATAATATGTTCTTGGATTACATCCCAACATATAAAAAAAAATGTCATGAGTCCATACTGACATGAGCAAATCATTGAATAAATTTAAAAAGTGCATCTTTCTTATAGATTATCAAACAAAAAAGGACTTAATAATGTTCATTGCTTAAAGGGACTAAGTTTGTATCTGTCTTATCTATACCCAAAAAATGTTGTTAGAGTATTTAATACAATTTTTTAAAAAAACGGAGAAAGAGCGATTATCTCAACAGTAACCAACAAATCACTTTCTCATAACTCAGTCCTTCCTTGTTCATATTGGATCTTCTACCTATAATGTTTGTTGCTAGTGCCTGACTTGTTAATCCATGAACCAATCTTTGTGGCTGGGAAAAGTCATCTTTGTCCTCAAACTTAATGGATGTCAGGTCAACGAGGTAAAAAAAAAAAAAAAGAAAGTACTTCATAAATAGTTGCTGATTTGAGTTGTTAGAGCTCAGACTAATTTTTTACTATGACTAATAGAGCTATAAAATTTAGTATATTTTAATTATGTTAATCTTATCTCCCCAGCTAAACTGTGATGTTTTTGAGAGTATTTACTCAATTTATTTGGTACATCCAGTAACACCAGAACAGTACATAGAATTGGTATTCAAAATTATCTTCACCATTGAATTAAGATAATTTCTAGGAAAGGAAACAAAAAAATGCTTTCTGTTATGGCTTGGCTATTAAATGTCCCCCAAAATCTCACGTGTTGAAGTCTTGATCTCCAGTGTAGCTGTGTCCAGAAATGAGGCCTTTAGGAGGTAGGCAAATCATAAGGTCGCATAACTCATGAATGGATTAATCAATTTGTGGATTCCTAGTAAAATGGGTTTGGGGGAGCAGTTTTGTTATAAGAGCAAACTTTCCCACTGTTTTATTCCTATCCACAACAAGCTGAGCAGCTTTGCCCCCACCATACCCTCTATCATGATGCTTTGTCTTAGCACATGCCTAAGCACTCTGGAGCCAAGTGACAATCGAATGAAACCTCCAAAAACACAAGCCAAAATGAAACTTATCCCCCTTTAAGTTGATTTTCTCAGGTATTTTGTCATAACAAGAGATAATTGACTAACAGTTCTTCTGCCACACTTTAGCCCTTTACCTTTCAAAATCTACTAATATGGAAACTGCAGTAAGGGAAGAAAGAGGAAGATAACACTATACATTTTTTTTCCATTTAATTGCAGAAATGGAACCTCTGTATTTATGTTTTCCATATCAGAAATTATACAAGCAAGTGTTTTGTGGGTTCTATGGTTACATGCTAGAAATCAGAAGATGAATTATAATTAAGCAATTCCTACATCCTATAAACCTTCCTATGGATATTTCTCTCCTATATACTGATGGATGACAGCACAGTCTTGGCCCTCTTAGTCACTGCTTTTGAAAGGTAAAGAAGTTGCTCTACTGCCTTTTACCTTTTAGTTGGCAGGCATGTAAGATAGCATCCTTTTCTTTTCAGTAGATGACAATTCTAGAATACTGCAACATAAAGCAGGTCCTCTGGGGGACATTTATTTGCAGAAGTAATTGCCTTAAAAACTTACATTTCTTGTGGGTCTTTTTTTTTTTTTTTGCCACCAAAAACATACTGGTGGCAAACAAATAGGAATCACTCCATTGACAGGGGAACACAGATGTTGTGCAAATCTTTTATAATGTATCATAAAAAGAGAGGTTCTGTTAGGTTACTCATTTGCTTTTAGATCCATCTCCCAACCCAGCTCCTCCTTGATTCTGCACCTCAGGGGCAGTTACTCTCATAAACTTGGTATCTTTTTCTTCTGAGAACATATGGTGGTTGGTTGGTGACACAGTAAATGTAAGCAGTAGGGGGAAGGAGGTTATTTGACTATAAAAAATGTGTGTAAACACATTACCTGTTTCAGAATGGAGTTTTATTGCTGATGCTACACAGATAAGTAAATGAAGTAGATAGAAAAGCATATCAGAAATAATACTAGTGCTACATCTACACGACAAAAACGGAGTGTGTTGATTAAGTGCTATGTATCTGTCTTATGTCTTGCATCAGTCTGAGTCCAATAAGAAAATAAAATCAACATAAGTGTTTTAATGGAGAGGAGATACATTCAGGCAATGAATTACATAGGTGATAGAAGAGATGAAAAGCCAAGAAGATGATGATGAAGAAATTCAGAAACAAACAGGAGAGGTGACTTCTTGACATTGTTGAAACACAGAGAGGGAAAGATGTTAAACCGATTTCACACACCAGGATTTCTGGAGAAAAGTACAGTGACAACAAGGACCACTCCCGGCATATGTTAACTTAAACCTCTAGGCTTTTTCTTCTTCCCACTCTCCAGTCTACTGCTTGTATATCTTAGAAGCAAGACTATCCAACATCCAGTGGACAAAGGAGAAGCCCTGAAAATGTAGTTGCACATTCAGCCCCTGAGACGCAGAATAGATCAGGAAATGGGTAGGAATGGATCTAAAGACAAAAGAGAAACCTCACAGAACCTCTCTTTTTATGATACATTATAAAAGATTTGGGCTGAAATCCACGTTTCCCTGTCAATGAAGAAGTTCCTGCTGAGAATAGATGATCCATTTTCAGGGATATTCGAGAAGGATTTTATACTTGCAGCAATGAGGCTGAAAAATGTAAGGTTAATACATCTTCTAACACTGAAAACTATGAAACAATGAGGAAGAGGTTCATATGTTATTTTTTTTAATCAAATAATAGGTCATTTCTTGAGAACTTGTTATACTGTTTGGGAGCATGTCAAAGAAATACTAGATGGCACTCGCCCTCAAGGAGCCTGAGGACTTTGTGGGGGTTAAAGCTAAAACAAAAGACACAATAAATGAACTGCACAAAATCATAGAAAATTAGATGATAAATTTCTTGATGTGGACATAAAATACATCACATTTTCCTACCCACTTTCTCCAAAGTATTTTCATGTTTCAGGCATGTTTCCAGCCAGGGTGCAAAATTAAATAGTGATTAAAAAAGAAGACTTAAAACACACTGCCTAGATTCAAATCCTAGCTCCATTACACTTGTCCTGGAAGCTTGAAGAAATGATGTGAACTTCCTCTGCCTCATTTTTCCCACTTATAAAATGGGAATACAATAATGGTATCTGCCTTATAATCATGGTCATAAAGAGGAAATTAGTTAATGCATTAAAATACTTATGTCAGCTTCTGTCAGAAAGCAAGCTCACAATGATATTAGTTATTATTTCTTATGAGCTATTTTTAGCATTTCAATACAGAAGCCATGATATTTGAGTTTGTTTGGTAAGGGGCAGTAGTAAGACAAAATTAATTATTTTGCTTTTTGGCGTTGTTGTTGAACTTTATTCTTAATTTTCCTTAAATTTCAATGAATATGGATATACACATTTCCATGCACATGTAAACACAAGTAAATGTGTGTCTATACATACACACTTAAATCCACACAAGTGATCTCTAAGCCTGTAGACAAAGAATAATATTCAGGACTGACTGGTATTACTGCTATCCAAAGCCCTTATTGCACTTGATCCCTTTCTTATCGAAAGAGAAGGAAAAAAATGTCAATAAATTATTCATTACAGTAATCTGATGATACCTCAGCAAATAAGAAGGGCAATGGGACACTCCATAAGAAAAAAATTTTAAAACAATAAAATTTGTTACACTTAACCTTCTTCACACTTGATTCTCCCAAGTAATTAATTTTTTCACAAAAATGTATCTCTTACCTAATTTGGTATTTATGCTATTAATCTATCAAAAGAGTGTACTTTCTGCACAATTTTTGCCTTAGCATCATATTGATTTTCATAGCGGAAGTAAAATATTCCCAGATATTAGCTGCTCCAATTGTTGACATTTCAGACCCGAAAGTATTCATGTACAGAACATCAAAATATGATTCTTTTTGCAAGAACTAAGGGGATACTGGCTAAATTTCTTGCTCTAAAAGGAGTTTTTGAAAACGTCTTGGATACAGTAAGTGGAATTATTTTCAACAGAAAATATCGCCCATTTTCTGTATGATATAAATTGTCAAGGTAGAAAGACATATAAAGAATTAAACATTTGTGGTGTTATGAACACTATTTTCATGCATTACTATTTAATTATAATTCTTCCTGGCCATGATACTGAAAGGGGACCATAACTTTCATCTAAACATCCCAAAGCCATGATAAACACAACACTTTAATAGCATTGCAACATGCCATGGAATTACAAATAGAGACTGCCTTCTAAAAGCATCTTATTAAAGAAAGTGCTGTGTAGCACTGCAATGAGAATCACTAACTACAGGCCTTAAATGAAGTCTTTTGACTATTTGCCTTCTGAGGAATTTCACTAATATCCTACTGTTTTTCAAGCTATTAAAATGCAAATAAACATTTAAGGGTACTAGACTGGGAGCCCAGATTTGAAAAGGATATCACTCTATATTCACTGAAGCTGTTTCGTTTCTTTTAATTGAATGCTTTTTTGTAGATGCACCTTCTGATTAATACTATTCACTTCAGACAGTCTTTTTATTGGCAGATAGAACTTTTGTTTCTTTGCTTTTCATGCTAAAATCCAATTCTTCTCCCTAAGATGGTTGGCAAGAGTGTTCATCAAAAATAAAAAAAAAACAAGTAAAATTATGCTATGCCTAAGCATCTTTTCAGAGTTGGAAATTTAAAACCTTAAAATTATGTTTAAGAATCTCTCCAGGATGCATTGAAGAAAGAAACATTGATGTTTGCTTGCAGATAAAGGAATAACAGCAAGTTACTGCTGCATTGTTTTCATCAACTAACTCTTTACCCATGAATAAATGTATGATGAAGTACATTAATCTGTGAAAAGGACTTCTTAACAAAGAGATATCCAGATGGTGCTATGGTAATCTAAAAGCTCCTAATGGAATTACACGATGCTTTTGCAACTGATGTCAAGGTATTTCATCTCATCTTGTCTGCCAATAGGTTAGTATTGTCTCCAACTGTAATTATAAAAGCTAGCATAATTGTTCAAGAAATTGATAAAGATAAAACTCCTTTCATAACTTTCAGAATTGGTAATAGAGAAACTTGGATTTTATATTTATTAGAAAGTAGCATTGCAGGTCAAGTACAATTCTCAAATAAAGTTTCATTTTATCTTTATTTCCCTGCACAGTGCTACAGAAGACACAGAAAGACATACTGTCACACAGGATATTTTATATTAAAATACCTAATGGGTTTTTTTTCTCATTCTCTTCTCATTACAAATCTCTCTCTACTATCTTTAATATCCACTAATTAGAAGAAGCAGATATGAGATTGTTAGGTTTACCAATAGGTTGGGAAGTCAGAAGTAGTAAGTTCAGACTAAGTTTTTCATGGAACTTCTCAGGAGATTTGAGATGAGACATTGGATCTGAGATTAGTTTCTCCATGTTTGTATGAGCAAAGAAGAGTTCCACAGAATTTGGTTAGGATTATAAATATGTTGGAAGAATGGAAAGAACAGAAAATAATTAGCCTCCTGTTCAAATCACTTAAAGGCTTAGTATGCACAGCAATTTAGGCCCAAGATCTGTAATTAGGCATTCGAGGTCATTGAGGGATCAGAACATGACACCTTAATATATGCCATTTTGACATAAGGATAAAGTAGATATGAACACCATCGAGTATCAACAGATATAAGAAGAGTTCTCTGCCCTTAACTTCCTAAAAGCAAAACATCAATTTGTTTCTCATTTTACCTGCACAAGAAGAGGAAAGCATCCTTACTATTGAAGATGGAGTCCATACTGAGACAAGTTTTCATAAACAGACCTTATTAAAGCAACTCTTAACTTTTATTAGCTCTTTCATGTAATTCCTATTCACATTCCATGATTTATCATTCCTCAAAGCTCAAATCTCTTTTCTTTGTTCAAGTGGTGTATTCATATACACCAAAAGTCCAACCATTTATTTGGGTTTAACTTCTTTTCTGTGAACTTGTATGCATATAAATATAAATAAATACTTTATGCTTTTTGTTCTTACTGATCTGTTTTATGTTAGTTTAATTCATAGGCCCCCAATTATTCAAGCAAGAAGTCAGAGGAAATCCTTATCCTCACCAACAGTCACTAATCTAATCACCTGTGGAAACTTTGAACTCACCACTCATAATTCACTGCAACCCCCTGCTCCAATCAACACAGTCTATTTAACACTGACATCCTGACATTGCTGCTCAGACTGCATGTGAATCCTAACTCCTCTATTTCACCCTTGCTTATTCCTTTGTCTGGAATGCCCTCAAATTGAATTATTCAAATTTTAATTTAAGTTGAACTCCTTTATGAGCTTTCTCTGCCTCCACCATACAGAATGACTCAGTTTTCTGAATACTGAGACAGTCTTTGGTCACTTCCAGTTATTTACATACGAAATGTGTTACCCTATCTTGTTTTCTCACAGAAGCTTAATCATTGTAAATTCTTAGAAATCAGTAACTACGCTTGCCAGTTCTGCATACCCCGTGTTTACACAGAATCCAGGACTCAGATGATATTTAATAAACATTCAGGAAATGTAAACCCTAGCTGATTTACCATACAGCTCCATTAGGTTAAAAACTGAATGACCTTGAAAACCAAAAGATTCCTCAGAGGCTGAAAAGACAGCAATTTAGCATTATGAGGAGGATAGAACATCACACTAATAAAGCAGAATATTTCATATTACCTAAACTGATGGATGCTTTTGAATGGGTGTATGGGATAAAATGTGCAACCTGATTTCTTTAATGTTCAATTGATAGATTTAAAATATATATGCTGTTTATAATGTAGGAATATGCACCATGATGTGCTTTCACACATTTATTAATTTGTCCAAACATTTCAGGGATCTATACTGTGGTTGGAAATGTAAGAATGTAATGGGTCCTCCCTTTGAGGATCTCAGAGTTTGAGTCAGTATGAATGCTAAACTTTTTATTTTTCTGCATCAGTGCACATACATTTGGGAATGATGTTAAAGCGGAACTACAGGGAGATTGTATCTTCAAAAAAGATAAGGAAAATTCACTTGATCAGCACAAAGAGGATTATCTGGACACTATCAGAAAATCCAAGAGAAATGCTTCTCCAAGACATAGGAGTTATAAAGAGAGTAGACTCCTTCTTTCATTCAGACTTTGAATACCTGTAGAGAACAAGGCACTGGATCGACTATGAGGTGAGAGTGTGATAAATTTCTATCTGGGTGAAATGAACATCCTAGTTGAAAAAATACAAACAAATACACTATTATTTAATAAGCATTATGAAAATTACTATGAAGAAGATTCATTTGTTGCTATGAATTCATCTAAAATGGAGGTGTTGGTTAGCTCTGGAGTTATCATTGATATCTGGAAGATTCAGAGCAGAGGTTGTATATGTGAAGTTTGGAGCCTAGTAAAAGCATTCCAATTGGGAGGAAGAGATTCTGCCCGAGGGAGGAGTGGAATTGGCCTATTCTGTATGAACTGGATTTCTGTCACTTGTGCCAGTTCCATTTCCATTCTAGAAATTACCATATGGGTAAGAAGTTTGTTGAAGCAAATCGCTATGAGGTGTCTGTCTCATGAGGCCATTCCAGGGAATAACGTTTTCAAATGAATAAAAATAAAACTTAAATATAGGCATTTTCTTTATTGCCTTAATTCACAACCTGGCTGAGTCACACTTGCTCTGGGAACCATAATTTTGAATTTCTGGACTTGAATGCATCTTTAAAATTCTCTTTGCAAATGAAAGGTGGGAAAAAGAAAAGTGTTAGATGTAAAAGCCAGACATACAAATAGCTGCTCTAAAGGGAATATGAATTAGTGTCACTGAGAAAACTCAACACAGAGTCATGTTTAAAATATCTGCTGTGACACATGCTAAGCTAACCCAGAAGAAAAATTCCTGGGTTCTTTCCCTGATCGGGGTAAACAGTGTCCCAGAGTGTCTCTTCTTGCCACCGTTCTTTTTAAGATGTCATTCTTAGAAGCTGGGGGAAAATTAACTAAGAATAGAAAACTAGAACCTTTTTCTTAAAATTCCTAAGGCAATCATACTCTATAAATAAAAACTTTAAATTTAGACTAGCCTATATGACAAGTATATTCAGGGAAAGAAACTTTTAATAATGTCATTTAATTTCATATGAAATTCATTGAAGTAATTAATCAACTTGGATAAATTTGAACAAAAGTTTAGTTTATAATATTAATAGCCTGTAACAAATTGTCAGAAGAATTTTTTTAGTATCATACCTAAGGAACATAATCAGTGCTAATACTATTGAAAGTGGTTTTTTTTTACTTTTTATTAAAACATTTTATATTACAATTCTAAAAATGATAAAATATTTCATCATATCATTAAGGCTTCCATTTCTCTGTAGTAATATAAAATTGTATTTCTTTAATTCTTTCAAATTCCAATTAAACTAATGTAACTACTTTAATCCTGTGTTGCTCAAATCCTGTATATAGTTTTTAGTGTTTTCATATTTGTTACTTATCCACATAGTTAAAAATGTGTAGACACCCTTTAATCATAATATTGGCCTGGACACAGAAAACCTTTTGACCAGTAATGATCCACAGAATATTTATTTAAGAATTTTAAATATTATTTAAAATGTATTATTTTATAAACTGAAGTACCAAAATGCCTCATCCACTTAAAAAAATAGTTGTAGATGGACACAATACCTTATTTTAATTATTTATTTTTATGTGATGCTGAGGATGGAATCCAGTGCCTCATATGGGCCAAGAAAGTGCTCTACCACTGAACTATAGCCCCAACCTTCTCATCCACTATTTTAGACAGATGTTTACAAAGTGTCTGCTCTGGGCATTGAGAATATAGACACGTAGTAATTCATTTTACATCACCAAGGTGCCTTGATTTTAGTAAGGAGAAAGGCAGGTCCACTTGAAAGCATTAAGATAATCACTATGGTGACCAAATACAAAATATATCAACAAAGAAAAATGCTCTCTGCCTTTCTCCAGTAGTCCCTCATGTGGGAGTTAGTAGTTCAACTTTAAGGATGAGGATTAAAAAGAATTTCTCAGATGGACTAAAAAAGGCCATTCCACATGAAAGAACTGGACTCTGCAAAATCATGCATGAAGGATAGAGAAAGTGCAAAAACTGCTGGTATGTGTAACAGCTTCAAAACGAGAAGCAGGAGACTTGGCATAGGAAAAAGGACAGAAATCCAGGTGCTAAAGTTTATACCAGGTGCTTTGAGTTCCTCTAGAAATTGCACTTAAGCAAAAGATGGAAGTGTGATTAATTTATTCTGTAGATAACCCAGAAGATACTTGTAAGAGAGTTAAGTAAGTTAGATAGGAAGGAAGGCAGAAAATTAAGGGTTTATTATTAAGCATAACATTTAATCGCCTTAATACCATGGGGAACTCTGAAGCCAGTGTACAATACAATTCCACTTGAACAAGCAAATGGGGATTCAATATTTACAAACCAGCTCCCTTTGGTCACTGATTGAGAGGGTTAATCTGCAAATAAAGCCTTTAGGGAAAGAGATGCAAATACTAGGAGTTGAAAGTTCATCTATGTGAACTAAAACACTAAGTACAAAGTAATCTGCATAGGACACCAACAGCTTCATGAAATTAAATGTTATTCTTTAGTTGTGGTTCACAGGATGCCTATAGAAAGCATCATATGAAAGATGTTGTCAAGTTCTTGCTAAATTCAAACCGCCAGAGTTTGAATCCTGATGCTGTCATTTATTATCTGTGAGAACTTGAAAAAGGTGCTTAACTTTTTTTGTGTGCCTCAGTTTTTCATCTGGAAAATAGAAATAACAACGTCATAGGATTGGGATGAGCATAAATGGAATGAATTCACATAAAGTAATAAGAATAGTATGGCATATAGTAAATAATAAAAAATAATTTTTATTTGCTGGGCATTTACTATATGCCATACTATTCTATTATACTATGAATAAGTAATTTTGAGCATGGGAAAACATGATCAGATTTTGTGTTCATGGGGTCACATAAAGATTAGTTGTGGATGACACAATGCTAGAGGGTTGAGGCAATGCCATTGTGAGAGCATTGATTTGTTAATAATTTAGGACATACAATATTACCCAAAGCAGTTTGTGAACAAAGCTATTCAACGGGAAAAATAGATGTATACTTCAATTTCTCAATCAAGAGTCAGAAGAAAAAGGAATATTTCCAATTACAGCATAAAAGTCTCATTATTTTGAAAAAAAATTAAGTGGTAAAAAAGTATGGAACTGTGACAATCTTTAATATTTGAAAGTACTGTGTGCTTTTTATACATGTATTTTAAGGATTTCTTTTTTATGTAGAATTCTGAAATATTCTCTAAAACTGGATAGTCAATCATTCCCAGTCTATGTTATATTCCAAACTCCCAAAATTCTTTATTTTCTATATCTGTTTATGATTTTGCTGCCTTAACTCAATATTAATCTTCCTTTAATTTTTGCGTGTCTAAATTCAGTTAACAAACTCAAGAGAATATTAGAATTTATAAAGTTGAAAAGCTATATGCATTTCTGGAAACAACTTTGGATTTGTTGTGAAACAGTGATAGCCTCAGTTCTTTTCCTTAATTTAGTGGTTATATTCTGTTTCATATGGTATTTTGGTCAAGGAGATACTGTAGTATAGAAAAAGCATGGTAGCAGGAAGTGAGTGTAACACTTGTTTATGAGAGTGTTCTCCTATCTTAAACAAGGAAGCTCTACTTAATATTCCCTCTCATTTGCAAAAGTGTTGAGAAATCTAAAGGATTTAATGAAGAAGAACAGGCTGGAATTTAAACTTTGGTTCTACTATTTGATTTACTGACTTTGTTACATTCTAAATAATTTTTCAACTTGAAGGTTCAATGATGGCAATTGAAAGTTAAACAGGATTTTAAGAAAAGCAACTTGCTGAAGTAATGAGTCAAAGTCATGACTTATATTGAATGTCTTGTAATGCGTCACAAGACATAATCAAGTTTTATATCATATTCAAAATCCTTATTCTTATTCAATGAGCTTTAAAAGCCATTTTTCCTGTGTCACTAAATTATTAGTTGAAAATAAAAGTGGTGCCTGCCCTGTAAATAATACTGATATGGGGAAGAAGAAATATCCCACTTTCTTTTTAAAAAAACGTTGTCTTCCATCCAGTCCTATAAGTTGGGTTTGAAATTGGAAAGACTGAAAATTTTAAGGTTTTTTTTAAAAACCATAAGATTTGAAAGTATGCAAATGAGTTTTAGTTTCATGAAGTTCCACTATATGGTTTGAACTTTTGATGTGTTGAGAAATATGTAGAAAGGACTGATTTAGAAAACAAAATAGATGATTTGCTTCCATGTTCAATGCATTACATCTTCTTTATACATTTACTTTTTCCAACATCCTAAAAGCAACAGGTAAATACAATATTTATTTATTTTTTAAATTTACTTTGTAGTTCTCCAGATACAATCCATGTCAATACATTATCCAGAAAATAAATCAACATATTGCAAGTCCTGGTATGTTGTTACAGGGCCATAATCTATATTCCAAAGCAGTAGTTTTCAAACAACTTTCCAACTTAACATGAAACACTATCAAACATAAAAATAGGTATTTTATCTTTAGAAGCGTCATAAACTCTGTTATTCTAAAATCAGTCATAAATACTGAAGATGCTTAAAGAACAAAAATGTTTGTTGTTCTTTAAATGTTTGTGTTCTACAGTCTTGCATCTTAATATTTTTTCCTTTCTTTGTCATATACAATGAAATACTTAGGTACTGAAGTTGTTACAAATACAAACTTTTCAAATTCTGCCATTACAATATCAGAATGTTCTTCTGATGACAGGTGACAGAAGAAAAAGTATTAATCTAATAATTCAAATAAATGTGTTAGTGGCTCCAATGTGTAGACCTTTGTTAAATAACCCATGGAATGGGTATATTGTATAAAAGTATGTAGAGTAGACTCCTTTATTTATGTTATCATTATCCACCACTGACTTACCCATGGTTGTTATGGTATGAAAATATTAAATTAAAATTTCCAGAAATAAATAAGTCATAAGTTTTAAATTGTGCGCTGTTTTGAGTAGCATGATGAAATTTAGTGATGTCCCTCTCCATCCTACCTAGGAGGTAAATCACCTCTTTTTGCAGCATAACCATGTTGTATATACTACTTGCCCCTTCATCACTTAGAAGCCATCTTGGTTATCAAACCATCTGTCCCGGGACTCAGTTGCTTGTGTTCAAGTAATCATTATTTTGTTTAATAATGACCTCAAAAGTACAGAGTAGTAGTGCAAAGAAACTGACAGTGCATAAAACCCAGCAGCACAATTTACCTCTGGAAGTACGAATCAATGCTACAGATCATATCAGAGGGAAAAAAATATTATATCTAGGGCTTAGCACTACCTGTGATATCAGGCATCCACTGTGGGTTTTGGAGCACATATCCTGTGGATAAGGGAAGTCTACTGTATGATTTTGCAAAGTTTTTGTTTTTTAGTGAACATTTAAGTATTTAAAGAGTAAAATGTCTGGGAAATCCCTGGAAGTTTGCTAAAGCACTTAAACTTCTCTAAATATCCTACAGTACAGTTTGGCAATGAGTAGTCTGCATGTAATAACTTTAACAAAAATCAATAACTCTTTTAAGAAAACTCTCAGCCTTCTCACTCCACCCCCAAATCTACAGATATAACACCATGCACATGTTTCTTTTTACCTCCAAGATTTATCTGAGAAAAAGAGATACTTCTCATTCTCAGGCTAATCCCTTCACTTTTGCTCTAATCCCATCTCATTTCCTTCTCACTAAAACCATGCTCAGTAACTTTTCTGTATTCCCTCAACTCATCAGCTCTCCATAGTTACCTGTTGTGTTCTCCATTAATAAATAAGCTCAAGATTTCTACCCTAAAATAACACCAGGTACCCTCCTGTAACTCTTTATCCTTGTCTCATTACTGCTATTGTTCCACTTCCTGTTCCATCTGTATGCTTGTGTAGTTCTATACTCTGATGTGTTCTTGTACTCCCTGCTTAAACCATCACAGTAGGGCTTCTGTATATATTGGTACAAAAGAAAAGCTTCTTTCTATAAGGTTGTGAAAAACTTTATGAATTAACTAAGTTTATAAACTAACTTTGCAAACTAATTCTTCAATTTGGTTCATTTCTTGGAAAACACCCAAGTTCTGATTGCTCTCTTCATTATATTCTTTCCAATTTGGGTATCTGAGGAGCCATCAGTTTCTCTGTCTCTTGTGATCTTCCTGCCTGCTGCCTGACAGGCTCAAATGCTGTTCTGTCTCTGTTCTCAGAAATAAGTCCTTCAGACTTTTATTCCCTGACTTCTCTGCTTATTCTTGTATTTTCCCTGGGAAATGCCATTTATATCCACATTTTTCAATGCTTCTCTATAAGTGAGTGACACTCAAAATTTTATTGCAATTCTTGATCTCTTTTGAGCAAAAACAAGTGTTATAGAACAAATTCTCTGACATTTTACACCAGAACTTTAAAATTAAGATGTCTAATATTTGTTTTAGTATTTTCCCTCACCAACTTTCTCCTTGTTTTTTATGCCCCATTTGGTTAATTGTACTTATAGCCTTCCAGTTACTCAAACCAGAGACCTGAGCACTCCCGCCTCAACTCATCATTTCCCAACCAGTCTCCAAACCCCATTGATTCTACACCATAAAGTCTCTAATTCATCCTCTTCCTACTCCCAAACTTTTAGATCTTGCCTTGATGGTTTCCCTATCTCTATTTTTTCTACACTGTATTTAATTCTTCACACTGGTACTAGAGTTTATAAATTTCCTGCTTAAAAAAAAAATTTGTTCCTGCTAGTCCATTGAATAAATACAATTTTTTTTTGTACTTCAGATTAAACTTAGGGGCACTCAATCACTGAGCCCTATACCCAGCCCTATTTTGTATTTTATTTAGAGATAGAGTCTCACCGAGTTGCTTAGCACATCACCGTTGCTGAGTCTGGCTTTGAACTCGTGACTGGATATCTCAGCCTCCTGAGCCTCTGGGATTACAGGCATGCACCACCGCGCCCATCTGAATAAATACAAACTTTTTAGGACAACGTCATGATGTTGTGGTTCTAGGTTACTTATCCTACTTAGTGCTTATTCACTGCCTATGTACCCTACTGAACAGCCAGATAAAATCACCATGTTCCATGAAATATAAGGATGCCATGGAAAGTTTCATTTAGACAAGATGAATACATTCTGGAGATCCATTGTATGGAATGGTGAATACAGTTTTCTTAAAAAATGTACTGTATATTTGACATTTGCTAAGAAAATAGGTCTTAAGTGTTCTCACCACAACACAACAAAATAATAGGTAACTGTGAACAATGGAGATGTTAAAGAGCTTGGTTGTAATTATCATTTCAAAACAGCACACTGTATACTACAAATACACTTAACTTTTATTTATAAATTATACATCAATATAGCCAGAGGAAAATATATGCCACTTTGGGAGACATTAAAATGTGAATACTAAAGCTAATTAAATAGGTTAGAGTTCTTTTTCAATTGAGTCAACTAATTTTCCAGTCCCACCAGCACCTTTGCCCTTTGCTTATAAATACCTATTCATTCTTACCTACTTGGAGAATATCATTTAATTCCCAAGACCCCATTTAAATGGCATTTCCATTATAAAGATTTCTGTGACTCTCCTTTTCAACATTTATCCTCTTTTGAAATATTTTCTGGAAAGCACTGAATGCAATAACTCTTCTTTTGTCTATCAATCATGCCTCTGGCTATTATATGGACATTCTCTAATTATATTATTGTTATCTAATTACATTATTATATATCATATTATTTTGTGATTGCTTAGATTATGGGATATCATACATTTTATTAAATACTAATTCAATCAAATTTTTATTAAATGAGTTCTTATTGAGTAGCACAGTAAGTTAGCCATTGTACTAACAAGTAGTAGGAAACCTAAAATTACTTGGTTGCCTTTATACTAACTAGCAAAAATAGGGCAACCATAGTACTGGTCATATAAACCAGTATTAAATACTTCTGAGTGTGAAAGGAGACCCTATTTTTAATTAAACTGGCTACATGCACAATAGGTAAACTGGGATGTATAGTCACTTTCTTAAAAGTTTTCCCCAAAATATAGAGCTTCAGGCAAATGCTTATATATTTGTAGTTTATAACATTGTGCATACTATGGAGTAAGAATTAGAAAAAGTGGGCCTAAGGAAGGAAGGGAAGGTCAATAAAAACTTATAGAATATGCTAGTTACTCAAAAGACACTATGACAGATTTCTCAGTCCTGTGTAATTGCCTTCTGGAAGATGATAAGCCCTTACTTCTCTAAACTTTTTATCCTGCTAAGGAAGGGAGAAGTGTTTATCTTGTATTTCCAGGTCGTGCATATGTGGACTCAGAGTGGATTCCTGGAAGCTCACATCTCCAAATCAATAAAGAAGCCTCTGGACAGAACTGGGTAAAAAATAGAGCAAACATGATGCAAGACTGTGTCAGGGTACCTTGGGTAGAGTTGCTCAATCACCTCAGCATTGGTTACCAAATAATTGGAGCTGGAACAAGTTTCCTAAATCCCCAGGGTCATGTGAGGCTAGGAGGATGTGAACTATGTTAAGAGGCATCTGCTGCAGTCAACAAAAGAGTAAAAAGGGGGAAAAATACTTTGAGTCTTAGATTTGATTAACTGTCTGCAAGATGATATTGCTCAAAATTGTGCAGAAATATCAGTGCATTCCAAAAATTCATGTAATATATTTATGTGATTGATATTATTGGCTTTCATAACTACCATTTCTTCATGTCAAAACAGTCCACGTGCTTGCATTAAAATATATTTCAGTGCAAAAATAATTGTCTTATACTCTCTACTATTCACAATACCAAGAACCTATGAAAGATAAAAAAAGAAAACTCCTGAAATCAAATGGTATAAAAACACAATAGCAAATACTTAGTGGCAATTTTACAATGGACATAAAAAATTAAATGGATGTAACTACCATACAGAATGAACTATGTGGAATCTTGTGGGAAATGTTAAAATCTGTTGACCTACTTTCTACTCATAACTATACCAATCAATGTGGGACTAAGCCCCATCATAATTTGTGAGCCACAATCCAATATTAAAGCTGTGGATATTTTAGCTTAAATTGGGGATCTAGGTTGTTAGGAGTTGCAAAAGCCCCTTAAACCTCTTAAAAAGCTGTATTCATATTGCTGAATCCAATTTGACAACACTGATTAGAAATCAGAACGTGCCCACACCAAGTAAGGGGATTAGATGAAGCAGTAAAATTCGACTTCTGTTGTTGTTATTGTTGTTGTTAAAAGAATGCATACCTTTGTTAGTGACTCAATTTATTTTGCCAGAGGGAAACTCTTCAATTCTTTTCATTTTATTGAAAAGAATAAACTTCTGAAGTAATAAGCAACAGACATTCACAAATATATTAATAAGGCAAAATCGGTCAATATCTGTTTTGATTCAGCTATCATCTTGCTGGCCTCCTTAAATAAGTCTTTTATCCTCTCTGGGCTTCAGGTTCCTTGTTTGTCAAATGGGGGAAAAATGGTTTGTGAATATTTTCATAAACTCTCACATATTTTGATCTTCCCAATTAATTCTAGTACTATAGATATACATAAGATATCCCCATGTGAAAAGCAGCCTTGTTGTGTTTACTAGAAATAAAATAGCTCAATTAGATGATGCTCAAGTGTTTGTCTTGTTCCCTTCTAGGCATCCGATCAAGCTACTTTGTGGTGGAGTGAAGTGAATTCAGTTGACATGCATGCAGAGGTACTCCAACAGAAAGAGCCCTAAAGCTTCACTATGTTCAATTTTTTCCCCATCTGTTAAACTTGAGGTAGTATGAGCTTTATTACATTTGATAGGTCTGTATAACTTAATTCTGGGTTATTTGACTTTAGTTTTAATAAAGTCATTGTTATGACAACACCAACAGCACTGATATTTCAATTCCATTCCAGTTAACTGATTTCTAGTCCCTACATTTTGTCAACTCTGAAATCAAGATCTGGCTTATAATGGAAAATATCTGACAATTATCAGTAATTTTTTTCTATATGGGAATATCTCTGATTTATCTCATAGTTAATAGTTCTTAAATTCATTGAAATGCAGATAAATATAGTTTGAAATAGACCTTTTACCATTTATAACTTCTTTTATTGACAAAAAAATTTCTGCCCATTCTATGTGTTTTAAAAGATTTTTGTCCACAAAAATTATTTTTCTCAATAAATATTAAATTTATGAAGTAATAGTTAACTTAATTTCCCTTTATGGTTAACCAAAAAGGTATAACAGCCAATAATATCTTTGAATTATTATAAGATAGCCTGTTACCATACCGAGTTGTACAATTTCTGCCATTTTGGCATTTTGCTTTGTTGTAGATAAATATATGATTTATATTCAGCCTTTTGAAATACTGAAAATAGCTCAAAGCCTATCATTACTATTTCATGGACCCCTAGGAATCCAGAGACATCATATTGGGAATCACTGTACTAGAAAAATATACATTTCTAAATTATAATAAGTTCTCATGTGGCTTCACAGGTTAATAAATTATGTGCTGGCCCATGTCATAAGACTTCTTTATTTTCATTTAGGTTTGATTGTTATACTAATAAGGAAATGTGAATACTTGGTAAATCATTTATATTTAGAAGGCATTATATACTGTTTAGAATGTGTAGGAGTCTAAAATTCTAAGGACTCAGAACTTCAATAGAAGCACTTAAATTATATTGTGAAGAATTGATTAGAGGTACGTAATATTCTATCACATACTTATTTTAAAAGATTATTTTTGAAGTTTATATTGCTCATGAAATAATAGTAGGAGAAACATTAACTAGAAACTATACAGATAATACTTACCAATTTTATTTATCAATAGGGATATATATTCATGTATCTGTATACATCTGTTTGTATATATGTGTATCTATGCATGTTTACATACATCAATGCAAATGTTTAATCATTGAAAGAAAAATACAGTAAAATAACAGTAAGTGGTGGATTTATATACAAATCCTTATTATCATATTTATCTTTTTTATGTGATTATATAAAAGTATACATACTTTTATGTTTAGTATATGATAAACATTATTAAAAGGTTAAACTACAGGAAAAAATAATTTCACTCTTACTCCCTGTCAAGAATTGAATTGCTCACTGCCTCCTCTTTTGTCAAGTTATTCGACAAATCTCCTTAAGGCAGAACTTACTAGTCCTTTCCCAGAGGCAGAGAGGTTTATACTTTAGCTTGAAAGATTTATTTTCTAGTTAGAGTTAGTGAACCCAAACTAATTCAGACATGTAGCATAGCTGATGATATAAAATAAGATTTTGCAAAATCTTAAGTTCCTTGTGGTAAGGTTTACGTATTATGTATGTTCAATAACAATTTTTTTAGAAGTACTTGAAATCAACTTCCTTTGCCATTAGGCGCTCCCATTTGCACATGATCATCATATGCTGCTTTAGATTTATAAAATCTAACTTATTTTTTAAAATTTCTTAATCTTATGAAATATTTCATACTTTTTAATGAGGATTCATAAATATTTTCACAACCTCTAAAATTCAAAGAATCTACACATCTTGGTTAAATTTGTATAATTTAATTCTTGATAGAATAAAGGTAACTACTCATCAATTACCTTATAAATCTACTATACATAAACTATTTCTAAAAAAACTTAAAATAACTTTTAACATGAATTATCATAAAAGTTAGAATTTAGACCACCTGATATTTGCTAGGGACTAGTGGTTTATTATAGATCTTGGATCTGGATTGACTGATTTTGAATCTTGGCTTTGCTACTTATTGGCTGAGTGACATTGACTTACTTAACTTCTATATATGCCAGTATACTCATTTATACTATGTGTGTAATAGAAATTACTTTTTACATTTCTATATGGATTAAATATTTATTGGCAAAGTATCTAAAATAATGACTAGTTCATCGTACTTATTAAGTAAATATTCACTTGATTTATAACACCACTACCACTGAAATTCAACAGGGAGAAGGTGGTCTTTTCTATAAATGGTGCTGGAGCAAGTAGATAAGTATATGGAAAAATAAATCTTGATTTCATGCCTCCTAATGTAACCAAAAGTTAATTTGAGATAGGTTATGTATGTAAATAGGACACATAAAGTTCCATAAACTCCAGAAGAATATACAGGAGAAAATCTTCATGATCTTGATATGGAAAAATTGTTTAAACAGACATAGTAAATATAAGGCACTAAAGAAAAACATTAAGAAACAAGGCTTAATCACCATTTAGAACTCTTAGTCATCAAGAATATGCCAATAAGAAAATAAAAATGTACATGATAGTTGGAACAAAATATAATGTATAAAACCAACAGAGAATTCATATTCATAATGCATGAATCAATAAGAAAGTAGTACATAATATATCCCAAAATTGGATAAAATGTGACCAGTACCTCTGCAAGAAAGGGCAGCAAATTGTCAATAAGCTTCTGAAAAAATAATCAGCTCTAATTAATTAGAAAACACAAATTAAAACCACAAGATTCTACCATCCACCCTAATATGACAAAAAATAAGAAGATTGTGGATAGCAAATTTTGAAGAGGCTATGGAACACCTGAATTTTCATACATTACTCGACTGTGTGTGTCACAGCCATCAGAATATGCCTATAAGCCTCCTTAATAAGGGCTTCAGTGAGCTGAGCTCTGATATCTACTGCTTTATTTGCACAGAGGGTGAGCTTCCCCATGGGCTGCTTCCAGACAATAGTTGAGTGTGGCAGAGAGATTTAAGGCAGGCCCATTCTAAGGAGATGAAAAACTCCTCCAGTGATCAACTTTGGCTGGTGGTTTCCACATAATCTTTCAAAATTCCATAGATTCATGGCAGTCTGAGATTCAGCCACTCTATCTCCCTTGTCCTCATCCTTCACTAGGCATTCAGATTCACATGCTCCCTGGACACGTCTCAGTCTTCTCTGACATCCTTAATTTTAAAACAATCCACAGATTATTTTCCTTACTAAAGTCTTTGTACATTTAGTTCAATTGCTGTGTCTGTTAGTTTTGGAGGAGCGATACTAACATAAAGTATAAAAATATATACCTATTTGGAAAAAAAAGAAAAGAAGAAGTTTGAAACTAAACCCAATAGCCATTATTCCAAAGTATATAACCCAAAGAAATGAATGTGTGTTCCCCACAAAGCAAGAAACTCATCACAATTCTATTGATAATTGTCACAAAGAAGAAGAAACCCAGATGTTCTTTAGTAGGTAAGTGAATAAGTTGTAATAAATTCATAAAATGGAATTAACAATAAAAAATGAATTTCTGAACTACTCAACAACATAATTGACTCTCAAAGATAATTTGCTGAGTATAAGAAATTAGGCACAAAAATATATTATGTGTGATTCAATTTACATGAAGTTCAAGACCTAATATGATAAAAGTCATAAAGTATCATAAAAATGCATTTTATCTGGTTGGTGATTACATGGTAATATACATGTAAAAATTAAGTTAAAATAATGTAAAAAACTTTGTTGAGCCAAACACTTAAGACTAGGTCAGGTTTATTATCTCACTTAAAAAATTAAAATAGTAATACATTTGCTGCTCACATACTTGCATATAACTAGAACCTGCTTTTCCTGTTAAATCTCTTTCTATAGATTTTTTGCCACCAAAATAATTTTGTTTACTGAATTATTATTTATCTTTTAAAATTCTGCTTTTGGATGTTACTCATAATGAAGGAAAGGACAAGTTGATGAGCTATAGGTAATAAACGGCCCTGGGAAAAAGATCATGTGTCAGGAGTTTCTCTGGAACCACTGTGCAGGGCAGGAAAGCCCTGATTTGTTCTAGTAGGCAGATCCAGGAGTTATTTTTGGCACGGCACTCATCTCTAGCTACAGAGAATTGCACCCCGTTCAAATCAGAAGCTGCTGCATGACGTAGAATGACAATTGTTGAAGAAGTAGTGGAAATGCCATTCTGTCTTTCAGCTGCTATAATTGGGTAGCTATATTTTTGGGAAAAAAATATGTTTAACTTCCTTCCTTATGGCTACTGTCATTTTTTTCATAAGAGCTAGACATGGTTTTGTGCATGAGTCTAGGATTTTTTTTTTTTTTTTTTGACTAGACATAGGCTTGAGGTTTATTCCCTCTACTTTCTTTTTTTTCTTTAGGATCACTGCTCTGAAGAGATGTTCTCAGTTTTAAATAAGAATTTTGTACAAAATTTACACATTTCTTAATAGTGTGAGCAATTTTCCCATTTAATGCAGATAAAATGTGTGGAAATGACAGGAAAAGATCATGTCTGTGCGTGCATGTTCAGAGAAAAGATCATTGTGGTTATTCAATAAACTTGCCATAAAAAGCACTTTTTAATTTGATACTTAATTTAAAATCTTATAGGGCAATGAGTTCTTATGAATTGTGTATAATTTATTAATTTTCTTTAAAAGATGTGGGGCTTAAAATGACTGTGCAAAGATTCTCGATTTTCATCTCTACCATCAAATTCTAGAGAGTGAAACTTAATAGTTTCTATAAATGGAGCAATAACCTCCAGGAGAATTTGACCTACCTGTTCATGCCAGATGTGTACCTCTCACAATCATAGGGAAAATGAGATATCTGGAGTTGGATAAAGCCTTAAGACTATGATTCTCACAATGTGGTCTGGAATTTCTTTTTAATTACCTGGGTATACTACTTTAACATAGGTCCCTGACCCGACTCCCCACCCCACACACATACACACAAGTGGAATTTATGGGCACAGAGCCTGGAAATTCACATTTTGAAATTGCTACTCAAGTGACTCTTAAATATGTTTTCTGTGGTTTGTTTTGCCTGAATTAACCAAGAATGAGTGTGACGGTTGTTTTCACAAAACGACCCTCTCTCAAACTATCTCCATAATATAAACTAGCATTGAAAGGGCAATGAAAACACAGGTCTGAGATGCAAGGTCTGAGATAATATTTTTTATTCAAAATGAGTCTTCAGTAAGCTCCATTTGTTGGTATTATACCACTCCAGTAAGCAGCTATATTTCTTTGCACTCAGACAAGAGCTCTGGCTTGCTTTTATCATTTAATAATATCTACAAAGAAGATCTCAGGAATATTATAGAAATTAGAAGTTAATCCTGGTGTATGTGTTTGATGTATATTATAATGAAAAGTGATGATTTTTTTAAAATTACAAAATGAACAAAAGAGTCACCATATTTTTTGTTTCTATTAATCCAAACTTATATTCATGAATCAGAGGAATAAAAAAAGAATGGCTTCCTTGATTTTTTTTTTTTAAAGGACCGGGTGAAAGACAAAAAGTTTGAGATTTTTAGCTTTTTGCCTTCAGACATGACTCAGCTTCATGACTTGAAATTCTTAACAAACTTATGATACATTTTAAAATTGAACATGAATGTGAGAAATTTAAAAAAATGCATCTCATTGTAGAATGATATTTCCCTTGGAATTTGAAGTGGGTACAAGTAGAACTGTTAAATTTTACCAGTTAAAGATGTGAGAGACTTTATTATTAACAATGCCAGTTCACCTTTCACAGGCTACTGGGGAGACAGCCAGTTTCCTCCTACTTACTCAATGAAGAGATTCAAAGGTGGAGAAGGGAACCCTTTAGTGTTCAAGATTCAGTATCTTTACCATATTGGGGTAATTACTGACTTAATTATCCAATCTGGGTCGTATTGGGTTTTGTACTTGGACTAATTCAATGATAAAATAGTAGTAGTATAATCAACTCATCTTCTAACATTAAGATGCCATACAGCTCTGATATGAACAAAAATTCAACAGCTAAACTTCTAAGTTTTTATTAGCACAATATGGGCAATGTAGTGAATTCTTAGTATTTTGTTATTTATTATGAGTAACAGTATACAAACACACAATGAGGGGAAATGCTGCTTTCCTCTCTTCCTACTCTCCATACAGAGGCAATAATATCTTCACTTCATTGACAGAAAATATTAGCTGTCTTCCCCAAGATTATTTTGAAGTCTGATATTATAAGGAATGTTAATGAAATAGGAAAAAGAACCTTGGTAATTTTTTGAAAGGGTTTGGCATAATAGAATGCAATAAACAATATCCTTTTGGGAATGACATCATGGGTATGAAAATGTCTAACATGTAAGTATTGGTACTAAAAATGTGAACATAAAATATTACATATTTTGTTTATAAACTCTCATATATATGCTTCTTTTGTACTAAAATATATTCATTAATTAAATATTACATTATATAAAATTACAAAACAACCTCTCTGTTTTCACTATCAGTATTTTAAGCCAGAGAGTCTATTCTTTATGAAAGAGTTCCCTTGCAGCATCTGATAAAGCTCTAAAACCACCCCTAAAGCTAAACTTTTATCAGAAAAATCCAGATTGCTTCAGATCTAGGGTACTTGGCAATGTTTCCAAATAATGCACAGTCACAATTGTCCTACAATTGTACTTCAAGTTTCATAAAAGAAACAGGCAATCAAGCATTTCTACAGGAAAACAAACACATGAAGAAATCTTGAGGTTGACCATGGACCACCCCTGCATTCTTCCCTTTCCCACATTCCAGTTTCTCAGAAATATAAGAATCTCTTCTAGCTCTCTGGTTTTAGGAGGACGGACTTCTCCTCTATCTGGGGATCCAATGGACATTCTTAACCATTTCTCAATTTAGATATTCACTTGGCAATGCTTTCTTAATTTACTTTCTCTTCAGAGTTAAGAGTTGAAGACAACACAGGGACAACTTCATAAAATATGCACAGTGCAGCCTAAATAGAATGTTTGTGGCTAAGATATTTGACACTATTTGCAAGACTGGCAATTTTAGAATCAATGCAGGAGATCAACATGCTCCTTAAAGGAAGGGACAAATTGTTCTTGTATCATTGATCATAGAGATCTGTTCAGATGAAAAACAAGGAATTTCTGTCTTACTCATCTGACATGAAAAAAATCTTAGGCTTTAGAGCTTAGCATGTAAGTTTGGCATCAGATTGATATTTGCCTTAGTTCTGGTTCTAACATTGGTGGTTGAATGGGTCTTGGGTAAGTAAATTGGTCCTTCTAAGTTTCAGCATCCTCATCTGCAAAGAGGGATAATACATTAAAAATTCATACAAATGACTTGTATCCTGCTGAAGACTTGAAGGTTATGATCTTCTTTATAACATTGCAGGAACTCAAGGAGATGACCAAAGATATGAGTTTACGTTAGGTTCTGGCACATAAAAGGGTACTTGATACATTTTTCACTAAAATGTTTTCTTGGCTATTTTCTCCCTTTAGATTAAGTGGGGGTTTTTGTTTGGTTTTGGTTTTGGTTTTTTGTTTTGCTTGAACAATGTTCACCAAATAAAGTTTCATACAGTCAATTCCCTAGTATTTAAATGGATGGACTAATTGGAGTGAATAAAAATGATATATATGGCATTTGTGAAGGTAATGGGTTGTTCTGTTTGATTGGGTTGAAGGTGATATTATCTTATTATAAGGGTGTCTTTAAGCCTCACCAAATATAAAGCCCATGTTAAGTTAAAATGAACTCAAGCAAACTGAAAATATTTTGATGCTTTCTTTTTGTTGTTATTTGGATACTTTCATTTTGTATTAAGAACTGTATTGTCGTTTCCACTCCCTCTTTTGGAAATGAGCCATGTTTTCCATATTCATAGATCCTTAAATTTTCTGCTAAAAGTTTACTTTTTAATACAATGATATTGCTAAAATGTGATAAGAATACATTTAACATGCATAACATTATGAAAATTTAGCCTATATCCTAATGTAAATCACTATGGGGAAAAAGAAACAAAACTAAAATCCTAGTGTGCAACCTCAAATTCATTCAAAAGCAGCTCAAACACAGCAAGCAATATTAAGATTATCTTTTTCTTCCCACATTGAAGAAGAGTCATAATTAAGAAATGTGGTCTAAATGCAGCTATATTTTTAAATGTTAGCAGAATGAGATTTGGGAGTTCAAGAAGATTCTAGTTTTCTGAGAACATTTCAGAATATAAAGGAATCATTGGCAATTTAAAGTAGCGAAAGACAAGAAATATCCAAATCCATTTGCATATGTTAAGTTATTTCCCTCTAGAATTTCATGAATCCAGTTAGACTTTGATTTTCAAAATGGCATTATACTTACATATAAAGATTAAGAGCCACCTCTAAATATTTACAGCCAAAGACACAGAAACAGAAGTATACAAACATGTACAAACTGTGTCTTTCTCACTTAGATTATAAGGCTTTCTGTATATTCTCTCAATTATGACCCTCTACAACTTTAAGGGTGATGTTCAATAAATAAAGAAGAAAAAATAGGAATGACTAAAGAAGCAGAGTAAGTTTATTCTTATTTATATACTAAAAATGTACAGGCATGAAATTATCCACATATTTTCAGGAGCAAATGAGAATCATTTGGAAACTGTTGGATCCATGAATAAGTAGATGTTTTTAAGTAATTTATTGCAATAAAATTAATGTAACCAAAAATTAGCCATTTTAAAATGAGTGATTCAATGGTGTTTAATATATTTACAATGTTGTTAAACCTATCTAGTTTCAAAACATTTACATCACTCCATAGTAAAGCCCCTTACTCATTAAGCAAATATTTCTTCTTCATCCCTACCCCCACACCCTGGCAAATACAAATTTGCAATCTATCTCTATGATTTTATCTCTTCTAGATATTTCATATAATGGAGTTATACAACATGTGACATATTGTGTCTGGCTTTTTGCACTTGGTATAATTGTTTGAAAGTTTATTAATGTTGTAGCATATATCAGTAGTTTATAGATTATTATTATTGTTTGAAAAATATTTTATTCTATGTATCACAACTTTCTTATTCATTCCACATTTTGACTATTCTATTGTGAAAGTGTTACAATGAATGTGTGTATATATGTGCTTATTTGAGTAACTGTTTTCATTTCTATTTGATATCTGAGGTCTTATGATAATGATATAAAGAATTATCTTATAGAGGCTATTTTAGGAACCTCCAAACTTTCCCACAGTGCCTCTACATGTTTGCAATCCTGTGACAATATATGAAGATTTCAGCTTCTCCACAGGCTTTTCTCCTTTAAAAATAAAGTGATTGGTACAGCCACTCTATTGAGTGTGAAGTGTTATTTCACTATGATCTTGATTTGCATTTCCCTAGCAATTAATCATCTTGAGCAACTTTTCATGAATTTGTTGGCCATTTGTATATCTTCTTTAGAGAAATGACTATTCAAGTCCTTGCCCCCTTTTAAATTGTTGCTTATCTTTTTGTTTTTGCATTGTAAGAGTTCTTTCTTATATTCTGTATCCTAGAGTTTTATCGTGTGTATGATTTGAAAAAATGTTTTTTTTCCATTCTCTTGATTATCTTTTCATGTTCATGATAATGTTCTTTGATGAACAAAACTTTTTTAAATTTGATGATATCTGATTCAACTATTTTTTTTCCCTGTGGTTGCTCATGCTTCTGGAATCAGAAGCTCATGCAAATTTACCTCTGTTTTCTTATAAGAATTTTAGGATTAGAAAGTTAGGTCTTATGTTTAGATCACTGACTAATTTTTAGTTAATTTTTGTATAAGATATGAGGAAGGGTTCTAACTTTGTTCTTTCATGTATGACTATCCAATTGTGTCCTTAATATTATTGAAGAGACTGTTCTTTCCTCCTTTGGATTTTATTAACAAATTTGTCAAAATTTGGCCACCAGGCATGGGGGCACACACTTGTAATCCCAGGGGCTTGAGAGGCTGAAGCTGGAGGATAGAGTTCAAAGCCAGACTCAGCAAAAGTGGCATATTAAGTAACTCAGTGACACCCTGTCTCTAAATAAAAATAAATAAATAAATAAATAGATAAATAAATAAATAATAGGGTTGGAAAGGTGACTCAGTGGTCAAGTGTCCCTGAGTTCAATCCCCGGTACAAAAAAAATAAAAATTAACTGGCCATAAATACATGGATTTATATTTGGACTCTAAATTTTTTTCTATAGGTCAAAATATCAGTCTTTATGCCAGTATTTAATTTTGATTAAAGTAGATTTCTAGTAATACATATGTATATATGTATTTATTTATTTATTTTTGGTGTTGAGAATCAAAGTTAAGGCTTTGTGTATAATAGGCAAGTGTTCTGACACTTATTCACAACCCCATTCAAATAATAAGTTTTGAAATAGAAAAGTATGATTAATTTAAACTTGTTCTTTTTCCAAGATTGTTTTGGTTATTCAGGCCCCCTTTCAATTCTATATGAATTTAATAACCAGTTTTTGCATTAGTGCCAAAAAACAATACTTTCAATTTTGTTAGTGATTATGTTGAATTTGTAAATCACTTCGAGTTCTATTGACATCTTAACAATATTGTCTTCCAAACCATATGTATGTAATGTCTTTACATTTATTTGGATCTTTTTAAATTGCTTTCAGAAATGTTTTATAGGTTTCTTGTACAAAATTTTCATTTTTTTGGTTAAATTTATTTTTCGGTGTTTTGTTCATTGGATGCTAATCTTTTTAACTGGAGGTTTTTATAAATGGAATTGTTTATTAATTTCTTTTTTAAATTGTTCACTGCTGGTATGTATAGAAACACATCTGATCTTGTGTTCTACGTCTCCCTTAAATTTGTTTATTAAGACTTATAGCTCTTTTGTATTTGGATTTGGAGAGATTTCTGAACTATAACCTACACATAGGGATTTTTTATTTTTCCCTCTCTGGTTTGGATTCAATTTATCTATTATCCATCTATTCACATGCTTAATTTCTCTAACTACTACTTCCTGTACAATGCTATTAGCAGTAGCAAAAGTAGGCATCCCTGCTTGTCCATGATCTTGGAAGGAAAGCTTTCATTCACTGAATGTGATGTTAATTGTGTCCTTGATCATGTTGTGGACATTTATTTCTATTTCTAATTTTTCTACTACTTTTAATCATAAAAGATAATTTAATCAAATTCATTCTGCATTAATCAAGATCGTGTGTCTTTCCTTTTTTGATACACTGATGTGTATTACATTTTTTTCTTACGTTGAGCCAGCCACCTTTGAATTCTTGGATAAGGCTCACCTGGTCATAATATATACTCTTTGTATTATACTGTTGACTTCAGTTTGCTAGTAATTTGTTGAAGATTTTTGTGTCCATATATATAAGTAAGGGATAATGGTTTATAATAATCTTTTTTCATTGGGCTAATGCTTTCCTTATACAATGAATTATGAAGTGTTCTCTCCTTTGGTATACTTTATTTTATTTTGGTAGAATTCATCAGTAAAGTGTTCTTATCTTTTCTTTATTTCTCCCTAAGTGATTGTTTTGCAATTCATGTGTTTCTGGGAATGTTCACATTTCATTAAAATTGTTTAAATTTTTGGAATATTTCCTTATACTCCTTTTTATTTCTCTAAGATCATATTCAGTGTCCTCACTTTTGTTTCTGATTTTAGTTAGAAACAAACCTACTCTTTTTCGTTCTGTCCGTCTATCTAAAGGTTTGTAAATATGTTGGTATTATCAAAGAAGCAACTTTTGGTTTCTCTCATTCCATTATTTCTCTATTACCTATTTTATTTATGGCCATTGAATCTTTATCATTTCCATCACTTTGCTTGCTTTGAGATAAGTTTGCTCTTCTTTTTCTAGTTCATTAAGATGTAATGTTAGTTTAATAGATTTTTTTAGATTTTTCTTTTTTTGTAATATAGGTTTATCTGCTGTAAATTTGCCATGTTTGTAATTTTATACCCTTATTTTTATTTATGTATTTTGTAATTTAACTTGTATTTTGTCTTTTGGCTCATTGATCATTTTAGAGTCTATTATTTAACTTTTATATGTTCGTGTCTTTTCCAATTTTCCTTTCTAGTGATTTTTAACTGAATTCCATTGTTATCTGAGAAAATGCTTAATATAGTTTTAGTCTCTTTAAATGTATTGAGACTTATTTTGTGGCTTGGCATATGGTGTATTGCTGCAGTCCTGCTGCAGCAAAATAACCCGGGGGGGTGGGGTGATGAACAACTTGTGTACATTGATACAGCAGGAGTGGGAGCCGTTTATTGTAGGACAACAGAGGTATTTATACATTCCACATATCTTAATTAGCATAAACTAGATACAGTAGTCAACCAATAAGGAATCTCCACATTTAATGGCTCGCTGGCGTTACTTCACAAACCACTCCCTCTGGCATTTTGCCAGGCGCCATCCAGACTTGTTTACAGACTCTAACATTTCTCTGGCAAAATGCCAGGCGCCATCCTGACTCGTTTACAGACTCTAACAGTGTATCCTAAAAAATATTTCACATGCACTTGAGAAGAACACGCACTGCATGCTTGTTGAGTGATATATTTATATCTTGTGGTGTTGTTCAAGTCCTGTGTTTCTTTATTGATCTTCTGTATAGATGTTCTTTCCATTATTGAAAGTAAGTAGGCTATGGTAGTCTCCAACCATGATTATTTGCCTCTTCTTCCTTGAAATATGTCAATATTTGCTTTGCATACTTTAGGGACTCTATTGTTGGCTATTGTTGGTTGCATGTGTGTGTATGTGTGTGTGTGTGTGTGTGTGTGTGTGTGTGTGTGTGTATGATTGTTTTATCTTCTGTTGAACTAATCCTTATATCAATTTATGTCCTTCCTTGTCTTTGTAAGTCTATCTTCCCTGATATCAGCTTAGATGTTCCAACATTCTATATACATAGTTGTGGATGAAGCTTTATTTTTATTTATTTATATGTGGTGCTGAGGATCAAACTCAGTGCCTCACACATGCTAGGCAAGCCCTCTGCCACTGAGCTACAGGCCCATCCCTCCAGTAAAGACTTTTATACCTCCTAGTGCATGTCAAATGTTATTGAACTGTTCATTCATTCATTACCTGATTACAGTCTGCCTATAAGTTGTAGATCCTGCCCTCAAATGGCTTTCATTTTATTATGAGATTTCAATAGCACAAAAATGGTGTTGTAAGTATTTTTTATCTCTTAAATAAGAAAAATGTTTTATTAAAGTGTTTTTAATCACCTTTATTGAAATATAACTTCTACACAATAAACTGACCAATTTTATGTGTATTGTTCAAGAAGTATTGAAATATATACACTCGTGTATAAACCCAGTCATAGTCACTTCCACCATGTTAAAATGCCTTCAACATCTCTTTAGCCCCATCCCAGGCATAGCAATGCTCTGCTTTTTCTCACTATAGTTTAAATTGTCTTTTCTAAAATTTCAGGAAAATAAAGTACTTATTCTTTCATTGCAATTTTTTGTTAGCATAATGTATTAGAATACAAACATTTTATTTGTGTGTCTGCAGTTCATTCCTTTCAGTTCGTAAATATTTCATTGAATTACTATGCCTTTTCCACTCTGCTGATTATGGACCCTTCGATCATTCTAGTTCAAGGTTATCATAAATAATGTTGTTAGTTATATTTGCATTTATTATTTTCTTTTTTTTTGGGGGGGGGTACACATCTTTTTTTTTCTTTTTTTTTTATTGTTGGTCATTCAAAACATTACACAGTTCTTAATACATCATCTTTCGCAGTTTGATTCAAGTGGGTTATGAACTCCCAACTTTACCCCGTATACAGATTGCTGTTTCACATCAGTTACCCTTCCATTGATTGACATATTGCCTTTCTAGTGTCTGATGTATTCTGCTGTCTGTCCTATTCTCTACTATCCCCCTCCCCTCCCCTCCCCTCCCCTCCCCTTTTCTCATCCCTGTTTAATGTAAATCTTCTTCTCAAGCTCTTCGTCCTTACCCTGTCCTTGTTTACTCCCCTTATATCAAAGGGGTCATTTGGTATTTGTTTTTTAACGATTGACTAGCTTCACTTAGCATAATCTGCTCTAATGCCATCCATTTCCCTCCAAATTCTATGATTTTGTCGTTCCTTAATGCAGAGTAATACTCCATTGTGTATAAATGCCACATTTTTTTTATCCATTCATCTATTGAAGGGCATCTAGGCTGATTCCATAATCTTGCTATAGTGAATTGTGCTGCTATGAACATCGTTGTAGCAGTGTCTCTGTAACATGCTCTTATTAGGTCTTTAGGGAATAGACCGAGAAGGGGAATAGCTGGGTCAAATGGTGGTTCCATTCCCAGCTTTCCAAGAAATCTCCATACTGCTTTCCAAATTGGCTGCACCAATTTGCAGTCCCACCAGCAATGAACAAGAGTGCCCTTTTCCCCGCATCCTCTCCAGCACTTATTGTTGTTTGACTTCCTAATGGCTGCCAATCTTACTGGTGTGAGGTGGTATCTTAGGGTAGTTTTGATTTGCATTTCTCTAACTGCTAGCGATGGTGAGCATTTTTTCATGTACTTATTGATTGATTGTATGTCCTCCTCTGAGAACTGTCTGTTCAGGTCCTTGGCCCATTTATTGATTGGGTTATTTGTTATCTTATTGTCTAATTTTTTGAGTTCTTTGTATATTCTGGTTATTAGGGCTCTATCTGAAGTGTGTGGATTAAAGATTTGTTCCCAGGATGTAGGCTCCCTGTTTATCTCTCTTATTGTTTCTTTTGCTGAGAAAAAACTTTTTAGTTTGAGTAAGTCCCATTTGTTGATTCTAGTTGTTAACTCTTGCGCTATGGGTGTCCTATTGAGGAATTTGGGGCCCGATCCCACAGTATGTAGATCATAACCAACTTTTTCTTCTATCAGATGCCATGTCTCTGATTTAATATCAAGCTCCTTAATCCATTTTGAGTTAACTTTTGTGCATGGCGAGAGATAGGGGTTCAGATTCATTTTGATGCAAATGGATTTCCAGTTTTCCCAGCACCATTTGTTGAAGATGCTATCCTTCCTCCATTGCATGCTTTTAGCCCCTTTATCAAATATAAGATAGTTGTAGTTTTGTGGATTGGTTTCTGTGTCCTCTATTCTGTACCATTGGTCCACCCGCCTGTTTTGGTACCAGTACCATGCTGTTTTTGTTACTATTGCTCTGTAGTATAGTTTGAAGTCTGGTATCGCTATACCGCCTGATTCACTCTTCCTGCTTAGCATTGTTTTTGCTATTCTGGGTCTTTTATTATTCCATATGAATTTCATGATTCTTTTATCTATTTCTACAAGAAATTCCATTGGGATTTTGATTGGCATTGCATTGAACTTATAGAGAACTTTTGGTAATATCGCCATTTTGATGATGTTAGTTCTACCTATCCATGAGCAGAGTATATTTTTCCATCTTCTAAGGTCTTCTTCTATATCTTTCTTTAGGGTTCTATAATTTTCATTATATAAATCTTTCACCTCTTTTGTTAGGTTGATTCCCAAGTATTTTATTTTTTGGGGGGATATTGTGAATGGAGTAGTTGTCCTCATTTCCGTTTCAGAGGATTTGTCACTGATATACAGGAATGCCTTTGATTTATGCGTGTTGATCTTATATCCTGCCACTTTGCTGAATTCATTTATTAGCTCTAATAGCTTCTTTGTAGACCCTTTTGGGTCTGCTAGGTATAGGATCATATCATCTGCAAATAGTGATAATTTAAGTTCTTCTTTTCCTATTTTTATGCCTTTAATTTCTTTTGTCTGTCTAATTGCTCTGGCCAGTGTTTCGAGGACTATGTTGAACAGAAGTGGTGAGAGAGGGCATCCCTGTCTTGTACCAGATCTTAGAGGGAATGCCTTCAATTTTTCTCCATTCAGAATGATGCTGGCCTGTGGCTTATCGTAGATTGCTTTTACAATGTTGAGGTATGTTCCAGTTATCCCTAATTTTTCTAGAGTTTTGAACATAAAGGGATGCTGTACTTTGTCGAATGCTTTTTCTGCATCTATCGAGATGATCATATGGTTCTTATTTTTAAGTCTATTGATGTGGTGAATAACATTTATTGATTTCGGTATATTGAACCAGCCTTGCATCCCAGGGATGAATCCTACTTGATCATGATGTATAATTTTTTTGATATGTATTTGAATCCGATTCGCCAGAATTTTATTGAGGATTTTTGCGTCAAGGTTCATTAGAGATATTGGTCTGTAGTTTTCTTTCTTTGAAGTGTCTTTGTCTGGTTTCGGAATCAGGGTGATGTTGGCCTCGTAGAATGAATTTGGAAGTTCTCCCTCTTTTTCTATTTCCTGAAATAGCTTGAAAAGTATTGGTGTTAGTTCCTCTTTAAAGGTTTTGTAAAACTCTGCTGTATACCCATCCGGTCCTGGGCTTTTCTTAGTTGGTAATCTTTTGATGGTTTCTTCTATTTCCTCTATTGTTATTGGTCTGTTTAGGTTGTCTATATCCTCCTGACTCAATCTGGGCAGGTCATAAGACTTAAGGAATTTATCTATGCCTTCACTATCTTCTATTTTATTGGAGTATAAGGATTCAAAATAATTTCTGATTATCTTCTGTATTTCTGAAGTGTCTGTTGTGATATTACCTTTTTCATCCCGTATGTTAGTAATTTGAGTTCTCTCTCTTCTTCTCTTCGTTAGCATGGCTAAGGGTCTGTCAATTTTATTTATTTTTTCAAAGAACCAACTTTTAGTCCTGTCAATTTTTTCAATTGTTTCTTTTGTTTCAATTTCATTTATTTCAGCTCTGATTTTAATTATTTCTTGCCTTCTACTTCTTTTGCTGTTGTTTTGCTCTTCTTTTTCTAGGATTTTGAGATGAAGTATGAGATCATTTATTTGTTGGTTTTTTCTTTTTTTGAGGAATGAACTCCAAGCAATGAATTTTCCTCTTAGAACTGCTTTCAATGTGTCCCATAGATTCCGATATGTTGTGTCTGTGTTTTCATTTAACTCTAGGAATTTTTTAATTTCCTCCTTGATGTCTTCTAAAACCCATTGATCATTCAGCAACCTATTGTTCATTCTCCAAGTGATGCTTGATTTTTCCTTCATTCTTTTATCATTGATTTTCAGTTTTATTCCATTATGATCAGATAAGATGCATGGTATTATCTCTACCCCTTTATATTGTCTAAGAGTTGCCCTGTGACATAATATATGGTCTATTTTTGAGAAGGTTCCATGTGCTGCTGAGAAAAAAGTGTAACTACTTGATTTGGGGTGGTATAGTCTATATATGTCAATTAAGTCTAGGTTGTTAATTGTGTTATTGAGTTCTATAGTTTCTTTATTTAACTTTTGTTTGTAAGATCTGTCCAGTGGTGAGAGAGGTGTGTTGAAGTCTCCCATGATTATTGTATGGTGGTCTATTAGACTCTTGAACTTGAGGAGAGTTTGCTTGATAAACACAGCCGCACCATTATTTGGGGCATATATATTTATGATTGTTATGTCTTGTTGGTGTATGGTTCCCTTGAGCAGTATGAAGTGTCCTTCTTTATCCCTTTTGATTAACTTTGGTTTGAAATCTATTTTATTAGATATGAGTATGGACACTCCTGCTTGTTTCCGCATTCCATATGAGTGGTATGATTTTTCCCAACCTTTCACCTTCAGTCTATGAATATCTTTTTCTATCAGATGCGTCTCCTGTAGGCAGCATATTGTTGGGTCTTCTTTTGTGATCCATTCTACTAGCCTGTGTCTCTTAATTGGTGAATTTAAGCCATTAACATTTAGGGTTATTATTGAGACATGATTTGTTCTTCTAGCCATATTTGTTTATTGATGTTTCTAAACCTGATTTGTTATCCTCTTTGACTATTTTTCCCCCTTTACTGTCCTATCTCCCATTGTTGGTTTTCAGTGTTATTTTCCATTTCCTCTTCCTGTAATGTTTTGCCAAGGATTTTTTGAAGAGATGGTTTTCTAGCTGCGAATTCTTTTAACTTTTGTTTATCATGGAAGGTTTTAATTTCATCTTCTATCCTGAAGCTTAATTTCGCCGGATACACGATTCTTGGTTGGAACCCATTTTCTTTCAGTGTTTGAAATATGTTATTCCAGGATCTTCTAGCTTTCAGGGTCTGTGTTGAGAGATCAGCTGTTATCCTGATTGGTTTGCCCCTAAATGTAATCTTCTTTCTTTCTCTTGCAGCTTTTAAAATTCTCTCCTTATTCTGTATGTTGGACATCTTCATTATAATGTGTATAGGTGTGGATCTCTTATGATTTTGCACATTCGGCGTCCTGTAGGCTTCTAGGATTTGTGATTCTGTCTCATTCTTCAAGTCTGGGAAGTTTTCTTGTATAATCTCACTGAATAGTCTGTTTATTCCTTTAGTTTGGAGCTCTGTGCCTTGCTGTATCCCAATGACTCTTAAATTTGGTCTTTTGATATTGTCCCATAATTCTTGGATGTTCTGCTCATGGTTTCTTAGCAGTCTTGCTGAGCTGTCTATGTTCTTTTCCAGTTGAAATACTTTGTCTTCATTGTCTGATGTTCTCTCTTCTAAGTGATCTAATCTGCTGGTAGTATTCTCAATTGAGTTTTTAAGTTGGTTTAATGATTCCTGCATTTCTAGGATTTCAATTTGTTTGTTTTTTATTACCTCTATCTCCCTGTGAAATTGATCTTTTACTTCCTGGATTTGTTTGTCAATGTGATCTTTCATTGTCTGATTTTGCTGTCTCATGTCTTCCTTGAGACTCCAGATCATCTGAAGCATATATATCCTGTACTCTTTATCTGACATTCCGTCTGTTGCAGCTATTACCTCTTCTAAAGTTGAGTTGACCTGCATTGCTTGTGGTCCTTTCTTTCCTTGTCTTTTCATACTGCTCGCGTTTCTTTCTGCTTGGTGCAACTGTTGTGTTTTTGAAATTTACCTCCTATTTATTTATATTGCTCTTGTATAGTTGGGAAGTCTCCCTTGCAGGGCGGGTAGTGGCTGTGCTCCTCCCCTAATTAGGGTGGTCTGTCTACCACGCTAATTGGTCGCAGGTCTGCCCCCACTGCAGGCACTGGTGGCTGTTCTGCTCTGACCCCACTCCAATTGTGGTAAAGTAACTACCACGCCCTGGGGTCGTTGGTCCTGATCTGGATGTGGGTGGCGGCTCTGCTGTGCCCCCACTCCAATTGGTGTGACGTGTCTACCACGCTGGCAGACCTCTAGGCCGGTGGGTCGCAGTTCTGCACAGCCCCCACTCCCAATGGGGGTACCTGACTACCTCTCCAATGGGTCGCTGAGCCCCCTCCGGACCCGGGCGGCGACCCTGCTCCACCCCCACTCCAACCAGTGTGACACGACTGCCTCAGTGTTACGTGTCCACCACGTTGGCAAGCTACCTGGCCTGTCTTGCCAGTGGGTCGCTGGTCCTATTCTAGGCGTGGGCGGCTTCTCTCTTCAGCACCAGCTGCATTTGGGGTTTCATGGTACCACGCCGGCGGGTCACTTGGCCTGCTCTGGGCGCAGGTGGAAGCTCCACTCTGCCCCCACAGCACCCAGCAGGACCCTGGCCGAGAAGCAGTCACCGCCGGTTCCCTAGCCTTGGGCCAAAGCAGCTTAGGTAGCAAGAACCCCGCCTTTCCGATCCGGATACACTCTCTCCGCTGGGAGCTGGCTCCAGCGAGCGACCCCCCGAGGTTCCCCAGCCCCAGGCCAAAACTGTCTCGGGAGTCAGAACCCAGTCGCCCCAAGCTCAGCGCACGCTCCACTTGGAGCTCGCCTTCACAGGCAGTCTCCGCAGATTCCTCAGACCTGGGCCCGGTTAGCCCCGGGAACCCAAGTCCCGGGAACCCAAGTCCCGCTGCTCAGTGCCCGGCGCACGCCTTGCCAGGCACGAGCCTTCAAGAGTATTCTCCACAGGATCCCTAGTCCCGATCCTGAGCAAGAAATCTGTCTGCTAGACGAAGGCAAATACTAGCCTGAATTCACCTGTTCCGTAGCTGAATGAGCTGAGATCAGCAGAACAATGGGATGATTACATCATCTCTCCAAGATGGAGGCCGCCGTCCTCCGTGGTCAGACCGGTGACTGGAACCGCCGCTTCTCTCCTCTGTCTCAAGCCGGAACTCCGCACCAAGCGCTGCCGATGTATCAGTGGCAGGGGCCCCCCGAATCCGTATCGCTGTTCTCCCTCTCCTCGCTGTTCTCCCGCTCCAGCACCCTGCCGATCCCCAGCGCGCGCCACAGACAACCCGCCGCGGAGCGATCAGGCTATGCGACCCTCTGTGCGGAGAAATGGAGCTCCCACTGCCGAACCTCGCACGATGGAAATCTGTCTATTAGATTCTGTAGCACCTCAATTTCACTGGAAATTCCCAACAAGATATCCTTCAGCCGTTTTATATCTTCTTTCACTGGCTCAGTGATGCGGCGCACTGGGGTGATGCACTCCCTTCGCCGCCATCTTCTCTCTCTATGCATTTATTATTTTCATAAACAAAAATTTTTGATTTGTCTTGGGCAAATGTCTAAAAGTACAATTTTGAGTCAGATGATAAGTGTATGTTTGATCACATAAGACGCCATGCAGTAATCCAATGATTGTGCCATTTTAAATGCCCACCAGCAGTATGAGAATTCTGGCTGTTCCATATCCTCTCTAACACTTGATGTTGTAGCCATTATAACAAAGCAGGTTTGGTTTAATTGGTATCTTCTTGATAATTAATGATGTTGACCCTGTTTCCCTTTGTTATTGGCAATGTGTGTCTTCCTATGTGAAATATCTATTGAAACTTTTCTGCTCATGTTTCAATGGACTTTTTGTACTTATCATTGAGTTGTAAACATGTTTTTTGTTTGTTTATTTTGGATACTGTGGGTTAAACCCAGGATGCCCTGTCACTGAGCTGTGTCCCCATTTCTTTTTCTTATATTGAGATAGAATCTTCTTAATTTGCTAAGTCTATTCTTGAACTTGCAATCCTCCTGACTTAGTCTCCCAAGTCACTAGGTTTACAGGCATGTTCCAACACAACTAGCTGTTAACATGTTTTACATATTCCAGATATAAGTCCTGTGAAGATAAATGTTGTAGTTTCTCATGACAAATGCAATAAATGACTTAAAATTTCATGTTTTAATATTGTCTTCCAAAGAACAAATTTCAATTTTAATGAAGTTCAACTTATCAATTTTTCCTTGATGATAAGTGTATTGTTTCCTTAGAAATCTTTGCTAGACCCAGGATGCATATTTTCTTTCCTTTGGTTTCCTCTAAATTTTATGTTTTAGCTTGGGCATTTAAATATATGAACTTTTTCAGCTTGCATTAGATCATTGTTTTCTTTTTTTGCTTTATTTATTTTTAAATTAAATTAATTTTAACTTGTACAAAAAAGCATAAAAATATATATATTTGTTGGGTGCCATATGATGTTCCAATACATATATACATTAAGTATTGTTTAAGCTAGGTCAAATATGTCCATCTTCTACTAAGTTGTGATTAGATGGGAGTAGATGTTCTGCTGAACTATTGCACAGTAGGGTGACTATAAATAAGGATAACTTACTTTCATTTTATAGAGCTATAATAAAGGACTTCAAAGGTTTTCACCATGAAGACATGATAAACACATGAACTATTTTTGAGAATAAAATCTTTTCTATAATTCAAGAAGCTTGAGAATGTTATTGACTCTTTGCTAGAAAACCACTAACAAAAATACATTTTTTTTAGGCAAGCTCAATGTAAGAAATTTCTCATGGCTCTATGAATTGAACAGGATACTATGTGTATCATAAAACGTGCAGGATTCTCAATTTTTAAGATTTAAATGCTGATGATGTTAAACAGATGCTGCTTACTGCTGCATTCATTTTCACAAAATTTTCTTTTATTCAAATGTGTAACTCTCAGCTCTGAACTACTCCTATGACTTAGCAGTGGTTAATCAGAGGGGGATACAAAACCAGCACAACTTTTACAGAGGAAATTCATCAATATTTAGCAAAAATATCCATTCATTTACCCTTGAACCTGCAAAACGACTTTTAGGATTCCATCCTAAAAATGAAATGGCAAAAATGCAAAAGGTCTTTGCACAAGTCTGTTTATTATAGCACTATTGTAATAAAAAGATTGGAAATAACCCAATTGTCACCCATGGAGAATTTGTTAAATAAATTATGCTTCATCTGCATATTAGAGTATTATGAGCTTTATGTGGTTGTTAAAGAAATGGAGAATATGTTTATATACTGCTATATAAATGTTCCACAATGTTTTCTTTCTTTCTTTCTTTCTTTCTTTCTTTCTTTCTTTCTTTCTTTCTTTCTTTCTTTCCTTCTTTATTTCTCTCTTTCTCTCTTTCTTTCTACCAGGGATTGAACTCAGGAGCACTCAACCACTGAGCCACATCCTCAGCCCTATTTTGCATTTTCCTTAGAGACAGAGTCTCACTGAGTTGCTTAGCACCTCCCCTTTGCTGAGGCTGGCTTTGAACTCTGGATCCTCCTGCCTCAGCCTCCAGAGCCACTGGGATTACAGGTGTGTGCCACCATGCCTGGCTTCACATTATATTCTTTTCCTTTTATTGATTTTTTTAAAAATGACAGCAGAATGCATTAGAATTCTTATTACACATATATACCACAATTTTTTATATCTGTTTGTGTATAAAGTATGTTGACACCCAATTCGTGTCTTCATACATGTACTTTGGATGATGATGTCCATCACATTCCACTGTCCTTGCTTATCCCCTGCCCCCTCTCTTTCCTCCTTTCCCTCTTCCCTATGTAGAATCCATCTATTCCTCCTATGCTCCCCCTGCCTACCCCATTATGAGTCAGCCTCCTTATATCAAAGAAAACATTTGGCATTTGTTTTTTAGGGATTGGCTAGCTTCACTTAGCATTATCTTCTCCAATGCTATCCATTTATCTGCAAATGCTATGATTTTATTCTCTTTTATTGCTGAGTAAGATTCCATTGTGTATATATGCCACATTTTTTTATCCATTCATCCACTGAAGGGCATCTACATTATATTCTTAAGTAAAAAACAACTTAACATGAAGAAAAAATGTGTATGTGTCTCTTTACTTAATGAAGAAAATAAATAAAACATTAATAAAATTATATGTAATACAGCTATGTAAGTATACAGTTTTGGAAATGAAGAATAAAATAAAAGGTAAAATAAAAATAATAAAATAAAAGTTTGCTTTAGAGGGGGAAATGGATTAGAGGAGTGAGAAATAGAAGCCACACTTTGAAGAAAATATTTTATTTTATACATTTGACTTAGAACCATGGAAATGTTTTACAGGATTATAAGACACATTAAAATGCTAAAAGTAGCTTCTAAGAACGAAAGACAAAATGGAAAGAAAAAATGAACTTAGCAATGTATCAAATTTGTGCCTTAATCACACAGTGAAAAATGATTTTAACAGAAGACTATTAAAAAATAAACACACACACACACACATACACACACACTCACACACACCACAAAAGATACATATCCACCTTTGTGATATATATGTGTATATATACATATATGTATATTCTTTTGTGATATATGTGTGTGTATATGTGTATCACAAAGACCAAACATATTTTTAAGAAAATCAAAAACAAATAAATCTCAATGCATTTTCAGTAATCATATTTTAGTAATAATGTACATGATGCTTTGAAATCATGTTTCATATGTGTAAGAAAAGAAATGCATTTATAAATTAAAGACATAATTAAAACCTTATAATCTAAAATTAGTGCATTTGAATTAAAAATAGTAATATAAACTCACGATGGCATGTTTTCTCTTTTAAAAAAAAATGTTGGCCTGTTCAATGCATCGACTTCAAAACCAATCAACATAGTAGCAACAGCATCCCACAATTGTAGTCCTAAGTGACGTTTCCCAGTGGAAGGAAACAAGTCTTCCTAGAGAAATGACTGACTCCAAGCCTGAAGCAGGGAATGTACAAATGAGCCTGAAGATGGTGGAATGTGATGATCATTATTATCCAAAGTACAGGTATGAAGACACGAGTTGGTGTGTATATACTGTGTATACAACCAGAGACAACCAGAGACATAAAAAATTGTGCTCTATGTGTGTAATAAGAATTGTAATGCATTCTACTGTCCTATATAACAAACCAGAATAAAAAATTAAAAATTAAATAAAAGATCTGGTTACAGCAGAAACCAATAAAGTTATCAAAGACTATGAAAGTTAGAACAAGTGGAATTAGAAAGTAATTTGAAGAGATTCCTACTAGATAAAGTTACACATTAGAGAATATTCTAATAATAAAACCAAGGAATTAAAACAGCAAAATTCATCAGCTTATAGTAACACAAAATTCTCTCTGATCACCATATAGGTCACCATTACAGAACTACTGTTTATTCTCTTGAAATAAACCATTACAAAACTACTCAAGCAAAATTCATGGATTTTTTGCTCAAGGGTCAGAATTTCCCTCAGGTAAGGAGATCTGACATGAGTTTGCCTGTAAGCAGTGATGAAGTTCAGACCACATTTCTGTCATTCTCCTTGGACAAGCAGCTGAATGATGAGACAGATTTTTTTAGAGTAGTTATGGAAGCAGAAGAAATAGAGCCCACCCCACAAGCACTTTCCAAGTCTCTTATTGCTTCAAGCCTTTAACAGGGTGTTAGCCAAAGCAAGTCTCATGACTGAGTCCAAAGTCAGGAAAAGGAAGAACACTCTGTGCTACTAAAATGAACTGAAAGGTAACATGACAAAGGGGGTGCACACAGGTAGAATAAAGAGTTAATCATGCAAAGTGCCACAGTTACCCATGCACCTTTTCTAGAAAACCAAACAATATTCTGAAAAATCAACAATTAAAATATATTTATCATGTCTCTCCAGTTAAAAACTCTACGTGAAAATAATGAAATGGTGGAAAGTGTATTTTTTTCAATTAATAAATGAGGAAAGAATTATAGAATAAAAATATCACCATTAAAGAATACTCTAGAATTAGAATATCACCATGTGCCACCTATTATGATACAATGTATTAGCCCATTATGTTATAGTTTAATAAAACTATCAATGAAAAGCTTATAGAGCAAGGAAACTAACAAATATACCAAAGTTGTCAGGAACCAATTGTAAACCAACTTGAATAGACTCCCACTAAATAAAGATGAAAAAAATTTGAGCAGCAGTTTGCAAACTAACACCAATGGATCAAGATCCATTAAATATTTAAATATATGATTCGTAGAGATATTAAACAAAAAATTCAAACAAGAAAAAATAACACATGAATGACACATGATGAAAAGAAACTAACTCATTATTTTGGACAAAGAAAAATAAAGAGAAACATGCAGGAATTTGTTCAGCTTTCCCTATATTCACTATAACTAAAAGTAACCGAATAGTTGAGCAGAGAAATTCTCTTTTCATAGGAATATTTCAGTTAAAAAATTATGAAGGATTGAAAGAAGGAGGGTATCCCTATTTCTCAACCCCTCATCTTTATATATAAAATAATGTTTTTTAAACCTTCTAACTGCAGTCTTATCAAGCCTGTAGATCTCATATCCATTTTATATGTGAAGCAAGAGAGAAAGAAACATATGACATTATATCATGTGATGCAATCTGCAAAGCCCAGCATGCTGGATACTACAACACAGACGCTGGCCAGAGTAAATGATTGTGCATGAATTGGTCAGGGTTGAAACTGGCTTAGAAGATGTGGAGGTGTTTTATTCTTTTTTTTTTCTTAAATTACATAAGTTAGCTTCATTGTTTTTTGAAAGCAAAGTTTGACATATACAAAGACAAGAGGCTTGTTTCAGGGATAGTGTGCCCAAGTTATTCTTTAAGCTGCCTGATAGAGATTCAGAATGACAGTGGCTAGTGGACATTTTCTGAGTCACTATCTCCCGTTTGAGTACTATTCAGAATGCATTTGAGTACTATTCAGAATGCCCTCTAATATCAGTTACAATCAGAAATTAGTGACAAAACTAGAATATGTGGTAGTTACCAAGATTCAGGATTAATGTCTTATCTAGAGTGGTAAAACTAAAATTCCTAGAACAATGAACCATTATTTCAAAAACATCACCCACATGGCCACATTCATGAATTACGGTGAATTTGTCCTCTGTCTGATGCTCAAATATCCTGATTATTTTTGTAAATGACTTATGACAGTATATGCTCATGAACAATTATATTTTTTAAAATAAACAATTCTCACTGATGTGAGACAATCAAGATAATACTATCAGTATTTTATGGTAGTGAGATGGGGACACAGTGATGGACTTCCGCTGTCATTGGTATTCCTTCACCATGCATGAAGGATAAAGCAAAAACATTTATCTGGTATCACTAGACTCTTGTATGGTAGAGCTCTCCTCTTATTGCTTTTATGCTATTATACCTCTTCGAGGAAGTAAACTGATAAAAATTTTAATGGTGCAAAAAAAAATTCAAAAGAGCTGTAATTAAATGTCTTATTAGAGCTCTTGGTGCTTTAACTGCAGAGGCTATGATTTGTAAATGGGAGCTGTGGGTGGACGCAACATGTTGTTAATTTGTCTAAATTTGAATAACACAGGAAAAGACATTACTTCTTGGACACTTGACTTTGAAATGAGGTTCTTTATTGACTTTTGATTGTCCTTTAACTGAGGGTCATATGAGGCTTTGGCATTGAAAGCATGTTAAATGTGCTGAATTGGGAGAGAAATCTTCAATTTGAAAGAGATTGAGAACACAGACAAAGGTTGTAAAATCATTAGATGTAGAGAGAAAGAGATGGAGACAGACACAGAAATAGAGACACAATGAGGAAAAGAGAGAAGATAAGAAGCATTAAATGCATGGATGGACAAAAGTTTACTTATGGAATTTTGGTATCATATGGTAAAAATTGGCCAAAATGTATTAGTTTCAGGAAGTAAATGATGTGACTGGTGTTAGTACCATAAACATTAGGAACATGTCCTTTCTGTAACTCCTGTTAGGTTCATTTCTAGGGCAAGAGTGCTGTCATATGAAGCCAGATGGATTATTGGTCTGGCTCTGTATGACAGCTGCTCTTGTGCGGATGAGGTACACTTCTGGCTATAAAGGTATAACATAAGCCATAAGCTCTCAAGAGAAATCATCAGAGAAAATGCCAAATTACAATTTTTGTTCAACCATAACTCCTATTATTGATCATGGTTGTGCTATTATTTTGTTATTTATGAAATTGAGATGAGCAGTTATATGTTCCTCCACATTCAGAGACCAATTGGGAATTGGGCAGATCTCCTTGGAAGACAGGATCATCCCCCAAATTTCTAGACTAAAAACATACCCTCCAAATACACACACACCACACACACACACCAGGCACAAACAGAAGGTTTAATCCCCACTTGCAGTTACAATTCAGGACACAGCAGGGTTATATGGGGATGATGGTTGAAAATACGGATTCTTCTTGGTCTCTGGTTTACAAAATTCCTGTTCATTAAGTATTGAAATAGGCCTATAATTTGTATTTTAGTAAACACCACAAGCAATTTTTATTTATTTATTGCTATTGGGAATAGAACTTAGGGACCGTTTACCCCAAGCTAATTCCCCACCAACTTTTTTTTTTTTTTGAGATAGTCTCACTAAATCACCCAGGCAAGCCTTAACTTGAAATCCTCCTGTTTCAGCCTCCCAAGTTGCTGAGATCCCAGGCATGCATTCCCACACCCCATACCTCAGATGTTTTCAATTTATATAGATCCTGAAACATTATTATCATAAATACTAAGGTGAAACTATATGAAAAGAGGTAGAATTTAGAAAATATTCACTCCCTTTTCATAATTTTTAAGAAAATATAATAATATATGAATTTTAAGGATTTTTTCAGTATATTTTTAAGTATATACAGCTCTGTTATTCATTTGAATGTAATATATTCTTTTTATTTATTTATTTATTTTTTTTATTTGGTACCAGGGATTGAACTCAGGGGCGTTTTAAAAACTGAGCCAAATTCCCCAGCCCCCCCCCCCTTTTTTTTTTTTTTTGTATTTTATTTAGAGACAGAGTCTAGCTGAGTTACTTAGGGCCTTGCTAAATTGCTGAGGCTGGTTTTGAACTAGAAATCCTCCTGCTTCAGCCTCTAAGACACTGGGATTACAGGCTTGGGCTCATGACATGCTGAAAGTAATATATTCTTAATTAATGTATTATTTTTTTCAAATGACAAAATAGCCAAAATGGTAAATTTCTCACAGGGTAAATAGATTTAAAATATAGATCAACTGTTCATAGTATTCAACAATCACTGTCATTTTTAGTACACCAAATATATTCCAATTTAAATTCCCCAACTGCACAATTCAAAGTTACATGTCTGTGAAAGTTCCATGAAAACTTCAACAGTCATAAAAATGCCAAAACTTTTTTATTGCTTTTACTTGGTTTTTTTGTGTGTGTGTTTTATTTTTTGACAGTATATTAGCAACACTGTCCTCTGCCAGAAGAAATACAAACAATAGAGAACAGCTTTTAGAGTTTAGCCAAGTGTTTTTTCAAGCATGATCTTGGCCCAACCTGCAGCAGAATTAATTAGCATTTATTCTAAAGTACAGATTCCTATATCCTTCCTTGTGCATATTAAATAAAGATCAGGGGTAGGTGGGGAAGGAAGGAGTGAATATCAATAAGTCATAATTTCCAGTTTTAGAGGTTGAGATCTACCACAGGGATGTCAAATCCTCTTCTTAAATGCAACAGAAAAGGAAAAAGAGTCTATGATTTGAATTTGCATGGTATTTCCTGAAACCTTTACTTTCTTTTATAATGACAAAGGAAACCCTTCAATTCAGGGTTCGGACTAGGGTAGAGAGTGAGGCAACTGCTTGGGGCACAAAAAGTAGGAAAAAATTTTAAATAAAATTTAGAAAAAAAAAAAAGGTGAACTACAGTGCTTGGTATAGCTGTAATAGGGCCTGAAATAATTTTTGCCTTCATTGAAAATGTTTTTTTGTTGTTGTTCATCATGAATATTTTTGCAATAACTTACTTTTTACTAGCACAATAAAATAGTGTTTATTATTATTTTTTTAATGGTGCTGGGAATTGAATCCAGGGTCTTGTGCATGTGAGTCAAAACTGAGCCAAATCCCCAATCCTAATGTTTTTCATTACCCTGACTTTTTCATTACCCTTTAGTTTTGAACCAGAAGCAAATGGTTCACCAACTTCACATAAATTCTGGCTCTACTCTTATGCATCCTGCTGGATGGGACCGCCAGGGTCATTTAAAAGCATGGTTAGCACCCAATCATAATAGATTGTTGCCTTCCAATTGTGTTTCTTGGACAAATTTGTTTCTGCCTGGTAGTAGGACTAATCATGCTCTCAAAATTTAATCAAACCAATTATTTAATAATGCAGCCAACTAAACTTCCATCTTCCTAGTCTGAGAAGTTCCAACTCCCCAAAGTATATGCTTTGGTTAATCACTTTTCAAATGAACTAATATATTAAAAAGTAAATATGGGGGGGGGATGATGTGGAGAAAGAGAGAAAAAAAAAACCTCATTCTGTCCTAGATTCATCTTTTTATATAAAGTAAAAATACTGAATTCACCAAAGAATAGTTCTCCTTCATAACAAACAGTATCTTTTCTGTTCCATTGGATTTTGTATGGGAGAGTTTTTGTAAAAGAAAAAAAAAATGCTTTTGAAGTCCCATGACCAAGAAGAAGAAACTCAAGCCAAGTATTTGATTGTCTACTAAGTACTTGTTGTGACATGTACTTAGAGAAGCAGATTTTTGTCAGTTGAGCTCTTTCATTATTGCAGTCTCACTATTGTCTTTATTAGACTAAAACAGCTTGTTTAAAACCTACACATGGCAGGAATCTTTTGAAAATTGTTTGTTCAAATATGGCATAGATTTACAGACCAAAAAGTAGCGAGAAAGCTGAAACATAAACTTGAAATTAGCCTTTTGAGAACAGTTAAAGGAGCCAGGGCTCTGTTAGTGATGAATGTAGGAAAAAAGGACCAAGAAAAGAGCCACATGTTGATGACATTTTCTATTCTTTCTTTCTTTCTTCCTTTTTTTTTAACTAGCTAGAATACAGAGGATCTAAACAACATAATGAATAATATAATTCTGCAGGTATGTTGAGTGTCAAACACTGATAATGGAGAATGCATTATTTTTTATTGGTTCTTTTTAGTTATACATGACAGTAGAGCTTCCCAAGGAAATAGAGAAGGAATAGGTAAGTACAGTTAGCATTGGCATGTTCAGCGTTATCTAATCTTGACACTTCTAACGTTCTGTAAAAAAATAAGTGAATTTTCTATGATGACATTGTCTATTCTGTAAAACCATACATGTGCTATAAAAGTTGTTCCCTTTAAAAATATTTCCAAATCCTCATGTTACTGGGGAGATTTTTATTTAGGGTCTAAAGGAAAGTTTTTTTTTTTACATTATGAGGATTATGAGGCCCCTAATTGCATCAATTTTATATGTTAATGGATCTTCCTTTCTCAGAAACATTAAAAATTGAACTGATACTTAAATATTAAGTGTTTATATGGTATAGTCCTACACAGCACTGAAGAAATAAGGAGGAAGTCTACTTTGAGTATTTTCAAGCTTCATAATTTTATTATTTCAAAAGTTTTCTTAAAAGTTCTCAAGAGTTTTGCTGGCTCCATTAAGTAAGTATAGAAAATATTTCTATAAAAAATTTTGTGAAATATAAAATAGTACATATACTAAATAAAATATAACCTCATTAAAGAAAGTTAATATTTTTACCAGTTCATTTCAGCAAAAGGGATAAAAAAAGTTCTAAAAATTTCATAGTATTTAAGGATAGAGACTTTTCTTTTGTCTCATCTTTTTGGCAATGTATCAAAGAAATATTTACATACCATTCTTACTCATATTTTCCTAAAATGTAACTATTAATCTTTAAGAATTTTAAAAAGTCTACTATTTTTACTAATGTTTTTCTGAAAACTTAAAATTTAATTTTAAGAATTCTCAAGAAAGTCTTCTTTTTGTATATTTAAAATATGAATATGGAGTGTGTACCTTTCCCCTTGCAGACATTATGTGAGATTCTGATGAGACAAAGGCAGTTAGAGACAATAACTGTCCTCATGAATGGATAACATGAAAAAAAAATTCCCCAATTTTTGAAAGTAAAGTCATGTAATTTCTTTCAAAACAGCATGACATTTTTGTCACAACTAGCAATTATCTGAATCATAATACAAATATTACATATAGGAACTGATAGGGGTATAGCTAGGATGGGAATGTATAATCTTTGATGAAGGTATTAAAAAGAAAAAAGAGTGACAATTAATGATTTTAACATACATCTCAAGAATGTAGCAAGAAGTTAGAATTAGTGTACTAAACCAAAAAAAAAGGAGCACAGTAGCAGAATTAAATTGTATAGAAAGTGAATATATAATAAAAGTGCAGAAAAGCAAATGTTGATATTTTTAGGAAAAATTTAAGAACTCCTTAGCATGATTTATGAAAATAAAAAGACTGAAGGAAAAATTACTAATGCCATGGAAAATGGAGCATATGCAGAGATTCTACACAATTGAAAGTAATAGGTTTTAGCTTGAACTACATTGCTGATGAATAGTCTACCAAGCATTTAATGAAAAAAATAATACCAGTGTTACATAATCCATTGCAGAGAATAGAAATATGTGAAACTACTCCCACCTTGTTTTATAAGGATAGTATCAGTTTGTTCCCAAATTATAAGCTACTCTTTCATGAATTTAGTTGTAGAACTCCTACTTTAAATACACTGAATACAATTAACAAAATAGTAACATTATGAACAAGTATGGTGTATGCCAGGAATTTAAGGGGAGTTAGCATCACAAAATTAACTACTGTAGTTCATCATATTAGCAGAAGAAAGAAAAATTATATGATCATCTCAATAGGTGTTGAAATAACATTTGATGAAATTTAACAATATGAGCAGATTGGAATCTGTAGGAAATTTACCTAACCTGAAAAAAAAGTATCTAAATGTAAAACTATTATAGCTATATTGCATAATGCTGAATTATTAAAAGCTACAATGTATGATTTTCTGATTCATTATAGAATTTCATTAATTGAGACAACAAAGATTAAAAACCAGTGAAACAAAATAGGTAGTGCGTAGACATATCTCACATATATTAATGCTTGATTTTTCACAAAGATAAAAATACAGATTACTGGGGAAATAATAACCTTTTATTATATAATTCTAGGTTAACTGAATATCTTTTGGGGGGAATTACTCTCTAATAAAATGTTGATCTAAATATAAAGAATTTTTTTTCTCTCTCTCTCTCTCTCTCTCTCTCTCTCTCTCTTTCTCTCTCTCTCTCTGGTCTACAATGTAACATAGGAAATATGTCTCAAGGGAGCCAATATTTCTCATACAGGACATATAAAACAATCAACAAATATATTAATGAATTAGATTACACTAACCTTCAAATTTTCTCTTGGCAAGCTTGTACAGTGTGTGCATGTGCTGGGGCAGGTTATTTCAATATTTTTAAGTGTAAATGAGATTATGTCTAGAATGTACAGAGAACTTTTACAATTAATTTTCAAATAGAAAATGGACCAAAGATAAATAGTCTACTTTTCCACAATGGATGTTCTAATGGCCAATAAACATATAAATAAGGGCTTAGCATCATCAAATCATGATTATAATAAAAAATAAACCCATAATGACATACCAGCATGATCAACCAAAATATCTAAAATCAAGGTTATGATAATTATTTGTTGGCTAGAAAGTGAGAAAGTCTCACACGTTTGTTTTCAGAGTATGAAGTTTTAAAACTTTGGAAATTTGTTAGGCAACACCTACCAAAGATAACCCATGATCTGGCAACTCTGTCCTTAAGCATGGACTAGTGGAATTGTGGACATATTTCACAAAATGACATACAAAATTGTTTATGATATTATTTGTAAGATATGATTTCTAATATTTATTGAAAACTGCAATATTTATTGACAATTGAATAGCTAAATAAATATTAATATGTTTATAAAACTGATCATATTATTGAGAATGAACAAACTACTCTTGTATGCACCAAAATGGATAGATCATATAAATATAACGTTGAACAAAAGAAACCAGACAAGAGAGAGAACATTGAGTTATACCATTTGTATCAATTGGAAAAACAGGGAAAACTAGTTTTTGGGGGTTGAAAATCAAGATATAGTTTAAGTCTATGGAGAAGGGGATAAATGAAAGGAGTGTGAGTTTAATATTCTAATATTTTATGTTGGTGACAATGATACAGATGTGTTCACTTTTTGAAATTTATCAAGATCTAAAAATTAGAGGTCTTTTATGGTTACTGTAAATACATTTTATTTTTAAAATATTGTTGATAATAAATCACTGGAAGACTAGAATATTCCTTTTTCTTATCTTCATATCCTCTGTTAAACACAGGTTCAATTTATTTAAACTTTTTTTTGTCTGTTGAGACAGAACGTACTCACCCACAATGAGTTCCATGAAGCAGATTTATTACTTCCAGACAATTAGCCAGGGACATTGGAAGGAAGAAGCCTAGGACTCATTGTGAACCATTGCTTATAGAAAGCTACCCATGGTGGATGAAGTCTCAGCTGGAAGTACCTCACTTGTCCTTTAGTTGAAATACCCAAAGGGTTGCACACTTCAAGGACCACAGGACTCACCAGGACACACTGAAGGACATCATACTTCCAAGGTTTTCCCAACCAGTTCTTCCATATTGCAAGATGTCACATTTCTTAGGGAGGGCAGAAACAAGACTGTTTCAGGCAGTTCCTCCCTGTTTTAAAATATTGCAACTCCAGAACATTTCATAGTTATTCTTGAGAACTACAAGAAAGAAGTGAGGAGAATTTGGTCAGTCCAAGGCCACCAGAGAGCTGTTCTGCCCTATGTAAGGTCTACATATGACTAAAATGAGATGTGTCCATTTTTGTGGAAGGTATTGTTGCTCTTTCTATTGTGGTATTCTTTTCTCCTTATATTCAATTTTTAACAATTAATGTAGACCATAGAATAATAATTAATATTACATTTTATAGCATTTTTCTTTGGAAAAGTAATAGAATGGTACAGTGAAGAACAATGTAGGCTTTTTGTCTTAGATATGGCTCTTGGAGAAGAGCAATGCAAGAGTTTGAGGACATGTTAAATTGAATTTCTAAGTCATACTTGGTTTGGGGGGATTACTTTTCAAGACTGTTATATAGATTAAAAAAATAATCATCTCACAAGTTACCCCATATTAGTATTCTTCATACCTACTTTTCCCCATCCTCTCTATGTGTTTACTGTATTCATTTTCTAGGGTTATCATAAAAGGTTGTAACAAACTGGATCTTTTAAAGTAATAGAAATTTATTCTCTTACAATTCTGGGAGCTGAAAGTCTGAAATTAAAGAGGCAGCAAGATAGGCTCCTTTTTTGAGCCTCTATATTAGAGTTAGTTCCACGCCTCCTTCTGAGTTCCGATGGTGGCAGGCACTTCCTGGCATTCCTTGGCTTCTAGCTGCATCACTCCAATTTGCCTTTGTCTTTATGACCATCTTTCTTGTTTCTCCTTCATGTCTTAAAGATCTCTTTTCTCCTTAATAATGCCAGTAATTGGATTTAGAGCTCTGCATTAATCCAGTCTGATGTAATCCTAATTTGATTACATCTGTGAAGACCATATTTCTGAATAAAGTCATATCTATAGATTGGTTTAGCACTTCAACATATCTTTAGAAGGGAAACAGTTGAACCCACAACATATTGCAAGCAGACATCAATGTAGGAGAAGCTGGGAGATTTGCCTGAGTGCCATACAAAGATAATTGCAAAGCTGCATCTAGGAACAATTTGTGACTCAGAATTCACTGATTCTAAAATACTATGCTATTTTTTTCTAAAAAAAAAATTATCTTCTAAAAAAAGATAAACCTCCAATTGTGGCTGTACCTATTTATCTACTCTATATGCTTTACTGGATTTAGAACACAAAAAGATAACTTGAAATAATAAACGGAGAGAAAACTAATACATGATTGTGAGTGTGTATGTATACACACCATGAGCTGACACACTAGAAGCTATGGGCCATCTCCATCTAGCACAGGTGTACTTTATCCTGTATAGAATTGTGTTTTTGTTGATGGTGATTACTTTTTTAAGAAGCTAAGGTGTTTTTTTTTTTAATCCGAACATTTGACATAAAAACATCAGATTTCTAACTTTTCCTGAAAAATCATCTGATCTGGCAATATTAGATCCACATGACCACATGCTGCTGGAGCTTGAGTAAATGCCCTTTTTTAGAGAAGTGTGCAGCTTTCTGGTGGACACAGTCCCATTTGTATCCTCTGTTTGGTCTGTCTCACTTGTGTCAATTTCCTACGCATTTCAGTCTGCTTCCCTTGGTCTAGAGAAATGTAACCTGCCTGCTATTGTACTCCAGGCTCACCCAACTCCAGGCTCTAACTCCACTGCACAAATATAGGTTAGGGTTTGGTTTATCTCAACTTTGTTTCCCTTTTTCTTTAGCAGGAGCCAAACTCTTATTAAAATAAAACTCTTCTCTATTCTGCTTCTCAAGTAACTTCAAAAGTCTGGCTTTTTTATATACATAAAGGGAGGATACCATTGCTCTAATTTATGAAATTCCAATGGGAATATCTACCATTTTCTTTATTATCAGGATATTCATAGGGAGCAGGAGCATGGGAGGAATAGATGAACTCTAGATAGCGTAGAGGGGTTGGAGGGGAAGGGAGAGGTATGGGTAATTAATGATGGTGGAATGTGATGATCATCACTATCCAAAATAAAGGTATGAAGACACGAATTGGTGTGAATATACTATGTATACAACCAGAGATATGAAAAATTGTGCTTGATATGTGTGATAAGAATTGTAATGCATTCTGCTGTAATAATTAAAAATTACATTAAAAAGATACTCAGTTATGTGTATTTGTGTGTGTATGTTTGTGAAAAAGTATATTATATAGGAAAAAGTGGATTGGAAAGGCAAACATAAAAATAAGAGGAAAAGAAGAGAGCCTAGAAAGAACAAGACTTAAAACTATGTAAAAGGAGAGAGTTAGTAGCTAGAGAAGTGATAGAAATGAAAACAAACAAACAGAGCCAAACTTATGGATTCGATATAATATCACACAGGCTGTGTTTATAAAGCTAACCACAAGATATTTCAAGATGCTGGCACAGAGAATTGATTCCACAGATTCTAGTAGCAGAAACAGGCTGAAATAAAGATACAATAGAGCATCTATAAGATACACTGGCATCTATAAGTTTAGCATAAATCCCTTGCTCTTAACATTCACGTAAGGTAAATCAAATAGAACTGGTTAAGCTAAACAAGTTAACTGATTTTCTGGATCCAATGAAAATAAGTACAAAGCCAAAGTCTAAAACATGAAAAATTTTGTTTCTGGAATTTGGCAGTCACAAATAACAAGGCTTGAGTGTGAAGTGAGGTTGGGGGTAGGGGTAGTTAAGAAAATTGTATCAATAGAAGGATAAATAAATCATTAAAGAAGTAACAATGATGGGCTCAATTGTGCAATTAATTGAGTGAGAAAGATAACCCCCTGGCAGGGACTTCTTATAAATTTAGTTTAGCATCTGCTATTCCTATCAGAAAGGTTTCTGACACTGTGGGGAGAAGAGGGATGGGAACAGGCATGGCAGAATATGCATAGGTATCAACACTGCCCTAGATTTAAAACATTGCCCATTAAACACCCTGCAGGGTTCCCACATCAAAGTCTCTCCAGCAGGTGCATCAAGAACTGAATCTCTATTCTCAAGTACTTATCCATGTGCTTTCTCTACTGTAGATTGATAACTTATTAAAGCAGTGATTTGTAGCCTTTTAAAAATCACATTCTACCTTCTAATTACTGAAAAATTAAACACTCATGTGAAAGTAGTCTAATTTTACTGAATATTTTTTTTCAAGTAGTACAAAAGTACTTAGCATACTGAGTTTGCTTAGTTTTCCTGAAAGAAACTTAGTTCACGGGAAAGTATGTGGGGTTTCCTATATGTAAATCCTCCTATTCCAGCTTATAGCTAGTTTATAGTCTAAAGTCCCAGATTTAATTTCAGATATTTGCATTTTAAAATTCCTCTAGTTGTTGTGTTTAAAAATGAGGTTTATACCGCAGCACGCTCAACAGCTATTCATCAACTTTTGTAACTAGAAAACTAATGTTGATTTATATAAAGGAAACCAGTGATAGACATTTAACCACATATAAAACATCAGGGATTATGTTCATTGTTAAAGTAAAGGAAGTTGTAAACTAAGCAATAGTATTTTAATAATGCAGCAATAACTAGGTAATTAGTTAGCTAATTCACTATCAATTGTAATTTATTTGAAATGTCATGTAATTTTTTCCTAATACTGTGATTATTTCAGTTTTTTAAAAAAAGGCTTCATTTTGACTATCTATATCACAGCAAATATAAACTCACAGGGGAGTGATAAATCTCGCTATTCTTTTAAGTGGTTTTTCATTTTTAGTGAAAAGGCATTTAATTTATATCAACTGCTATTTTCCCTGATAATCACCCACCTTTTCTTTTTTATATCAATTATATTATTAGAGGTAAATCCTCCTTCCAAATTGATATCAATCTTGGAATTTATCAAAAAACTTCTACTTTGCCTCAAGGTTAATTGAGAAAGTGGATGTTTACACTTATTTCCTAATGTTAAAGCAAGGCTATGATTGCAGCAATAAACACAGCATCTCACAGTGCATTCATTTCTCATGAATTTATTTTTAGTGTAGATAGAGTTTCCAAGTTAGTATGATCATTAATAAAAACTTATGAAATGAGGTATGTTTTTTGGTGATCATTTTTTACTGTTGAAAAATGTTTTCCAATTTATGGCACGGAATATTATTTATGTTTTCATATTTGGGTTGCCAGGAATTCTCCCAATCAGACATAATCATAAACAGTCACCTTGATTTCACAATTATCTCATTTGTTCTGAGCAGGGAAAGAGGCAGGAGTTAAAAATCCTTCACACATTACTGTAGCCTAAAATTGGTAGATTCCCTAAGGTGATTTGGAAGGAATTAATCTTAGTTCCCACCTTCTGGAAAAGTATTAGATTGTTCTGACAAATGTTAATTTGTCTAAAATTCAGATACTAAGGATTTTATCTTATATATTTCTCCAAATAAAAAATGATATTTGCATTAAACACACCTCACACACAATGCATAATAAAATTTCTTATATTTGTAGAATCTTTTATTTATGTTACTCATATTTTATACATATTTACAATACTTTACCTTATATTTCATATAATTTTAGTCATTAAGGAATGCCATAACAACATTCCAAAATTTTGTTCATTACCTGAATTCTTCTTGATGATATTCTTAGGAAATAAAAGGAATTAACATTTACTAGCATTTGCCTTCTGCTGATCCTGGTATGTGTATTTGATCATTTGCTGAGACGTAATATGTCTCAAGGTGATCAGGATCACAGACTTGAGTTTGTATATTCCTCACAATTGTACTTAATAGGTATATGACTCTAATTATCTTGGTTGGTTTATGTATTATTTTTCTCCCTGGTGAAATGAGTGAAATCCTAGAAACTGTCTCTTAGAGCTGTGAAAATTAAATAAGTTAGTGTAAATGAAGCACTCAAAACACTGGTTGGCATGGGGTAGACGCACATTTAATATTCAACATTGGAATTATCCTCAGTATATCTTATAACTGGATGCCTTTGTCCTCATTTTATCATTGAGAAAATTTATGCTTAGAGATTTGAGGCAATTTACATAGAAAAAACAGAGGAACTCATACTTGAAAATAAATTTAGAACTTTTGGCATTGAGCCATGTAATATCTTTTTTCATTTTGAGTACAGATTGATAGTTTTCCCTGTATATATTTATCGGGAAAAGAAAAACATTTGTGACCATTCGAATACCTTAGACTAGACACAATAGGTAATTTAAATCTGATAATTAGTTGCAGAAGGAATATACTGCAACACTTAATCTAGTCCCTCAGTTCCTATAGTTCGTGTGCATGTATCTGGAGAGAAGGTAAGTATGGAGAACTCTTTGTTTTAAAATTTATGCATGAAGCATAAAAATGTTGATTTTTTTAAATAAGAGAAGCACAGAGAAAAGCTTAAAGCCATGACATTAGAAACATCCTGTAGCCATGCTGAGGATCAAAGTTTGTAAAGGAAAAATGAAATACACTACACAATTGTTCAGATCAGATATACTAGTGGGCCAATAGCAGGTTTTTAACAATCTAGGTGAAAAGCATGGCTTTGACTGTTAAGAGTGCCTTTAAACTCTGCTGCCTCTACTATAATATTCACTCTTGAATGTACACATGAAATCATTTTAGATTTGATTCCTGAAAATACACTGTCCATTCCACGTATTTTTGCAATAAACTTAGGTTCTACAATTGACACATCTGGCTGTAGCTTCTATGCTATTTGCTCTAGACCCTACTGATAAATAACAGGAAAAGTTGAAAGAAAACAAAAATCAAAAACCCTGAGTTAGGTAGACGTTGTGTGTTTGTTTCATGTTCACTTAATGACTGCATAACTTTAGATGAATTATTGCTCTAAGATAGCTATACTTTATTTAAAATTTTATTTGTACTTTTAAAAATGTAGCTAACAGTTATTGTTTCATATCCAAGATAATTCTCTGGAACAAGCTGGCATACCAGTGCCCCTATTTGATCATCAAGGAACCTGGGTTTCCAAAAAATGCTTGGTCAAACAGAATAGAGAATGGGCTTGGAATAACTAATAAATATAGCTAGTCGTTACTGAACACATAGTTCCAAATATTTTATGTATTCATTAGTTTATCTTTACATGAAGTCAGGTCTATTATATCCATTTTACAGATGAGGTGATTGAGGCATCATAAAGTTAAGGATGTTGTCAAGGTCATAGATAATAAATGTTGGAGATGGGAATTGAAGCGTAGACAATCTAATTCTATTTCCCACACAGGTAACCACTTGACCAAACTGTCTTCCTAAAGGCAATAAAAATATTAAAAACCTGTGGTTCCTGCCTTCAGGCTATTTAGTTTCTTACAAAAGTAGTGCAAGTTTAAATAGGCTTATCAGAGTAATGAATTCTGATTTCTCTGGAAGGAAATGAATATTGTATTTGGGATGTATATTATTTCAGTGCTCCTGAATTTGTCCAGTTTTTTCGTTCTTGCTTTTTAGGGCCTGGAGGCAGAAAATTGTCTTAGCTTATAGCATTTGAGACTGAGGCCATTAGGTTTGTGATGTGGAAATAAAAACATCTGCTGTTTCTGCTCCAAAACTAACCGGGCGGTAGAAATATAACAGGGATAGGAATTTAAATGTCCATAGGACCAACACCATATTTTAAAGCCATAGACTCCAGACTTCTCTCTACCTTCTAATCTGCAAACTCCCTTGGAGTTAACTCCTTTCTCTCCAGATCCAGCAATGCCTACTGGGCATGCCCAGTTTTACAGTGAAAGCCTCGCACTGAGTTTCACTTTCTCCAGGTTTTACCGACCGCAAAAGGAAGGAGACAGAGGGAAGAGTTAAACAGGTAGAGAACTTGGTTCAGCTCAGGATGTCCACGACCAAGGAAGAGCACGGAAAGCTGGAGGATCACCGGAGGTTGCAGCGAAAAGCACCTTGTCAGACACCGGAGTCTGGTCTCCAAGTTGGCGCGTAAGCCTGGTGGGTCTCTCTTACATATTTTCTGGCACCGCTTAGGCAGATGATGAAGATGATCTAGTGTGATCACGAAGGCCAAGGCCACAGTAAGGGGTGGGGCAGGAACACTGGATCTTGGAGAACGCTAGTGCCTTTGAGAGTCCCGTCTGTCCCTGAATTCCTCGAAGAGCTGCTAGGTTTTCAAGGGTTCCAAGCACGAGATCAAGGTGCACAATTAAAGCCAGGGTTCATCCACTCCTTGGCACCTTCTCTTTGGCTGCCAAGCCCTGTCCTGGCACCCTCTCAGGTACCCCCGCCCCAATCACGACGGAACCCCGGAGAAGTGGAATCTCCACAAGCTTTCCGTGGGTCTAACAGGGGCCTGGGCATGCTCAGTAAGCTACGTGGTTCTCTTGGTCGGTCTCTCTCTCTCTCTCTCTCTCTCTCTCTCTCTCTCTCTCTCTCTCTCTCTCTCTCTCTCTCTCTGTATGTGTGTGTCTCTGTCTCGGGTGGGGGAGGGAGGGTGGTGACAAGTTAGAAGCGCTTGCGGCAGGTCCCCGCCCCCAGGACCGGGCTCCCCCTGCAAAGGAAGATGCCAAGGTAGAAGCACCTCGCTCCGCAGCATCCAGACCTGGAGGGGCTGCTTCCGCCTGCCTAGCCCACCTAGTCCCCAGCCAGAAGACGGGCTCGCCGCTCTCCATGGTACTGCGGAGATCTCAGCTCCGCCCTTCTCTTTCAGAAGGACAGCACCCGGCGTCACGTAACCCAGCCTTCTCGGGCTCCACCACCGCCTCTTCCTTCCCAGCTTTTTCCCTCTCCTCCTCCTCCTCCTTTTCCTCCTCCTCCTCCTCCTCCTCCTCCTCCTCCTCCTCCTCCTCCTCCTCCTCCTCCTCCTCCTCCTCCTGCTCCCCTCCGTTGCATGTTCTCCCCTCCCGCACTCCTGGAGATAGACGCTCAAGCCTGACGCCTCTGAAAAGGCAGCAGCAGTCGCCTTATCCGTAGACCTCAGGAAATTCTCTTTGACCGATGCATGCTTCAGGCTGTGGCTGGAGCTAAGGGGAATAACCGGGCAGGTAAAGAAGCTCATTTGGGTTGGGGGGAGGGGATGGGGCGAGGCAAGCTGGAGAAGGATATCTTTCTCTGTTGTAACTGAGCCAGGATTTGCCACAAATACACAGGGAAGGATGGGTGGTGGGAGGGTGGAGGAGTGTAGATCTTGGTTGTTTGCATGAAGCCTTTTAAATGGTAAGAAGAAGATGAGATGGTGGGACTTGGGTAGTAACTTAAAGGCTAAATGCAGAGATTTATTACCAAAAGAAAGAAAAGAACAGGTCGGCTAGAAATCAAAGCACTAAAATAAATCTACATCTACAGCTATCCTTTCCTTCCTCACCCATCCACACTATGCCTCTTCTTAATTTGTGCAGTAGACTTCAGGCTCCAAGAAACTGCACTGGTGTTACAGATGGGGCTTAGAGACTGGGCGGGAAAGCCAGGGAGAATTTTGGGCATACGTTGGTTATTGAGGTACTTTCCAAAAGCCAGAGGCAAAAAGACAGGTACTTCTCAAAGATTTCAGGTTCTTTATGAGGATATATATTGAAGGGTGCATGGAAAGGGGTGTGTGTGTGTGTGTGTGTGTGTGTGTGTGTGTGTGTGTGTGAGAGAGAGAGAGAGAGAGAGAGAGAGAGAGAGAGAGAGAGAGAGAGAATTATAAACATATTAAAATAAATGCAACTGCAGCTGATGAGCATACTGTATTGATTCTTCCAGTGAGTTGGAAATGAATTTGATTCTAGAAACGAAAAGAAAAGATTAATGAGGCTGTTAGTCAGCTTTTGAATTAGAGCGCTTCTTGTTTTGGCTGCAGTAAGATTGTTTTTCAGTTCCTTTTATTTCAATCCTCTAATTTGTGAACTCATCAGGTCTTTCAGGCACCTAGAGAGAATCCTCTTTCTCCATATAAATACAGATGCTCTCTCACACACAATGAGCTTCCTCTAAGAACCGGGAGAGCCAGTTGACCTCCCTTGTGGTAGGAATATACATCTATTCCTCTAGCACAACCCCCCTTCTCCTCCATTCCTTAAAAAAAATTGTCAAGGTTTGTATTAGTGGAGGAGAGCAGGGAAAGGAAAAAGGTTATGTGTTTTACACCAAATCAATTAATAAAATAATCAGCTCCAACAGATTCTCTTTCTCTCTTACACACACACACACACACACACACACACACACTACAGACACACAAACACACATACACACACAAATGGCTTTCTAATACAAGTTTGAGGATGTATTCAAAGTACTACTTTTGACTGTGACGTTCTAGGTTTATTTTGCAAATTACTGAAAATTTAGCAAATTCTTGACTCCGTTTTTTAAAAAAATGAAAGTATGTTGAATAATATGCTATTATTCATGATTTTTTAAGAGCACCTTTCTTTGGGCTTGGCTCAGGAGTAGAAAAGATGTGACTGGTAATTGCTGATGATGTGGAATGTATCAGCCATAATAAATCAACTACTGAGATTTTTACTTCTTTTTTGCTCATGAGCAGTGTGTGTGTGTGCGTGTGTGTCTGTTGAAAGAGAGAGAACCAGTCATCTATTTCATCTGGGGAGGAACTTGAAGTGGGATCCCCTAGCTTGGTGGCTCTCAGCTGACACCTGTAGGGACTGTTCTGAACTGAAGAGAAATGTTCTTAGCTCCCTCCATGGAGGAGCAGCAGCACAATGCGGTGCCATAAATTACTGCTAGTTTCAGCTTGTAGGGAAAAAAAAGTGTTAATTGGATAGTGAGCTTCTGTGTCCAAGCAATAAATTTGGTGTGTGTGTGTGTGTGTGTGTGTGTGTGTGTGTGTCTGTGTGTGTATGTGTATGTGTGTATATGTGTTCCAGTGGGGATGGGGGAAAGTGGAGAAATAGTGAGAAGTGGTGAAGAAAAAAATATGTTTTTTGTATGACCAGATGATATATTTGTGTTATTTTCAAAATATAGGAATAATTTATTTTGCACCAAAAAAAAGACAGAAAAAAATTAGTATGTGTGCTTTATGTACCATTTCAAGAAGCTGTTAGATTAGAGTTGAATAAAGAGAAGAGATTTAATAGCATATTGAGTGATTCAAAGCTATGGTCTTAAATTCTAACATCCTGGAGCCATAGTAACTGAGGTGACATACATGCCAACTGCTGTTCTGACCACACCAATCCTAGGGCTGACAGCCAGATAATGACTTGAGGAGGAGTTAGATCACTACACTGTTAGGCAAAATATTAAATAACCATCTTTAGAGTAAAAATAATATAACATTTGACTCATAAATATTGCTAACAGTATATATCTGGCTCCAATTAGATATTTTCTCCTAAAACAGATAATTTCTTTAATAAAAAGAAAGAATATGTTTGTTTGAAATCTTAAAAGAGACTCCCAAGAAATCATCAATATTCCTACTCTGAGAGAAATAAAATGGTAAGAATGCTATACAAATCTAAGTTGGCAGCTTCCTGCCAACAATTTGATCTACCTTGTCTATAGTAAAATTTGCTATTTAATGCAATCTGAATAGGTTGTTGTAATTGTCCAGGTAACTAGCACAGAGTAAAAGAAGAAATCCTTTAAAAGGCCTTTTTTCACTTCTAATACATTGTAAGAATTACATTTTCTTTAAAAATAAAAAGATAACCATAATCACCTCTTTTTAAAACATGAGTTAGCTAATAAAACTTATAATAAACCACAAAGATATAATTGTTGTAAGACTGTGATATTAGCTATTGGGAAACACCAGGCCTTACTTGTAGGTCAGGACAAAAAAAAAAAAAAAAAAAAAAAAAACCTCTATCCAATAAGGTTAATTATTTGGCTTATATACTTGCTTTCTGAGTTGAATGCTTATTTGCATGATACTGTAATTGACCTTAGATCTTAATTTTAATTTTCTACAGATTTCTGGGTCCTTATAAAAGGACCATATAAGACCAAAATGCATCGCCATCACACAACCAATTGATATGCTGGCATCTTAGCTTGGCCTTGCTGAGGCGGAGGAAAAAGAAGAGGAGCTGTTGTAATTTCCACATCTAACAGCTTCTGGCTGTTTCACAACTTGTGGGTTTGAGGCCTGTTCTTGGGGAGGTTTAAAAGAGAATTGCAATCCAGCCTGGCAGGCCATGCACAAGGAATTTGGCTTAGGCTGCAGTGGTGCTGGAAGTCCTGATATGACAGAAGAAGCAGGTCTTTGAAGCTACTTTGGGGTTAATAAGTGGTGCCCTCAAGAGGTAAAGAATCCCCCTCTCCGTTCTGGTTTGGGACACTACATCTGGAAGGGAAACACTGAGGCAGACACAAGCATCCAAGGATATTGGTTCATTGCCTGCTTCTTGCGATTCCTTGAGAAAGGTGGGTGCTTCTCATTGACTGTAACTGCTTCCCTTTTGTCTGGGTACCACACTGGAGGTACCTGACATTTGGAGGAGTGAAGTATCTGTCAACACCATAGATGCCCTTAAACTAGATCACCTGCTGCAAATGGATCAGTGATTTTCCTTGATCTTCTGTTGACGCTTTTTTCAGAACGTTGCCTCCAAAGTGTATCCTCCCTTTGGTCTGGAAGTTCTGTTGCTGCCCTGTACCTCTGGGGTCTACGTTTTCCAGTCGGAAGGGGACTATAAGGAGAAAGGTAAGGGTTGTTGGAAGAGGAGAAGAAGAAAAAAAAGAGCTAGTGGAGGGCGCAACGCTCCCACTCGGGCCTATACCCTTGCCCTACTTGCCCTTGGGACCCTTATTTCTTCATCACGGTGTCCAGGACCATTTTGACCCTGTCGGCCCCGGCACCCCCCCGCCGCACCCCAGCCCCGAGCATGGGGACGGCGCTTCTCCAGCGCGGGGGTTGCTTTCTGCTGTGCCTCTCGCTGCTGCTCCTGGGCTGCTGGGCAGAGCTGGGCAGCGGGCTGGAGTTCCCGGGCGCTGAGGGCCAGTGGACGCGCTTCCCCAAGTGGAATGCCTGCTGCGAGAGCGAGATGAGCTTCCAGCTCAAGACGCGCAGCGCCCGCGGCCTGGTCCTCTACTTCGACGACGAGGGCTTCTGCGACTTTCTGGAGCTGATCCTCACCCGTGGTGGCCGCCTGCAGCTCAGCTTCTCCATTTTCTGTGCCGAGCCCGCCACGCTACTGGCCGACACTCCGGTCAACGACGGCGCCTGGCACCACGTGCGCATCCGTCGCCAATTCCGAAACACCACGCTCTTCATCGACCAGGTGGAGGCCAAGTGGGTGGAAGTGAAGTCCAAGCGCAGGGACATGACGGTGTTCAGTGGCCTCTTCGTGGGTGGACTGCCCCCGGAACTGCGGGCCGCGGCACTCAAGCTCACATTGGCCTCGGTGAGGGAGCGAGAGCCCTTCAAAGGGTGGATTCGCGACGTGAGGGTCAATTCCTCCCAGGCCCTGCCAGTGGACAGCGGGGAGGTGAAGCTGGACGATGAACCGCCCAACAGCGGCGGTGGGAGCCCGTGCGAGGCTGGCGAGGAGGGCGAGGGCGGGGTGTGCCTCAATGGAGGCGTGTGCTCTGTGGTGGACGACCAGGCGGTGTGCGACTGCTCGAGGACCGGCTTCCGTGGCAAGGACTGCAGCCAAGGTAAGGCCCAATGGCGACCCCCAGAAGCTGTGCTCATGTCAGGGCGCGGGGAGGTAGGGTGAGGCAGGTGGGACCGGGCTGGTGCATGGGGCCTTCCTTCTGTAAACCACAAGTGACAGTTCGCTTTGAGGTGAAGGCCTGATTCTGGAGGCCACTCTGCCTTATCAAGTCCACAGCACTTTTCCTTCACACCCTGTTAGTGGTTGAGCAGTCTCCCTCTGCCAGGTTCATTTGCCCTCTGGGAGTCCTCTGGATCAACCCTACTTCCATCCAAGAGGCAGGTAGAATGAGCTCTGTTTTCATTCCTGGGTTGCTTTGGCTAGCTGGTCTCTTTACTCGTAGGACCATTGCCTACCTGAATGACCAACCAGTGTTTGTCCCCTCTACAGCCACTAAATCTATAATACACAAACTTTGCCCGTAAGATGCAGACATGCATCCAAAAGACTGAGAAATGGTGAAAACAAAGTGCAGGAGAGGTTCCCCAGGGCCATGGTTGAGAATGCCCATGTGGATATTGTGGTAAAGCACAAGAGAGACAGAGAGTTCACAGGGCAGTGCCCCCCTGCCTTTTCAGATAGAGCGTAAAGATCAGCTCTTGGTTGTGGAAAAAGAGGAGGGGATGTGAAGATCTGCTTCACTAGCAGGAGGAGGGTTTTTGGCAATAATATTGGTTTCCATGGTTATCTCCAAGTCCAACATTTGTCATATTTAAGTCAAATTTTGTGATTTTCGTGGTTTCCTGAAGTGTGAGACAGGTCAGCTAATGTTTAGAAATGTTAGAGATTAAATAACATATTTCTTGATTAACAAATGCCTTAGGAAGAGAATAGAGAAATTTAGATGTAGCTGGATTGGGAAGCTTCTGCAGGCTAATAAACAGAGGATGCATGTGAGCAATTGCAAGAGATTTTCTAAGGATATTCAGCTAATGACATTTATCTGAGTATCCGAAGCCAAGTTGTAATTTCTGTGGTTCTTGGGGCTTGAAACAGTATGGAATTAAACAACAAAATCATACCTAAGTTTTTTTTTTTCTTTTTCCACCCCTTTTCAAATAAAATTTAGTTTTCTGGCTGTTTCTTCCATGTTGTTACATGACAATGACCAAGGAAAATATTCAAGATACAGACAGTGAAACCTATGAACAGAGTGAGTGAGTGATGTGAAAGGATAAAACATGGATGTATCGGTGGCTAAGCCAGAGAGAGGATGTCGGGATTTAAAGTAGATGGCTAGCTTATGGGTCAAATCAAGGCAATCAACACATGGATGAATGGCATTTGTGGCTGAAATGGGGGGAAAGGTGAATTATTAAATCTGATTTTGAAAGCTATAGGGACAAAAGCTTTATGTGTGCTTGTTTTATTGTGTAATGTCTTTGTTTTTCTTTCTTTTTTTCTTTTTTTGCTGACTTTGCTAAGGGGAACTAGCCTTTGTAAATCTTATTGAACTTGGCAGTTTTCTCACTTGACTTTAAGGGAAATGAAGACTTGATAAAATTTGCAATTGTTTAAACAGCAAAGGGAGTTAGTTAGAAATAAAAACAGCTTGTCTTTAGGAGTGTTCTGTAGTCCGGAGGAGATGGGTGAGGGTCAGTAAAGGGTTATTTTATTGTGCTCTGTCTTCATGTAGGTTTTTGTTTTAGGTATATTTTGGCGTAAGTAATTATAGATGACTGTGTATTCAATGGTCCATATTGCACTTTAGCTTTGCCAGTAAATTTCCATGGATTTAAGATCAGACTTTGGAGTTATGTTTTACAAAAATAAAACAGAACATTTTTTCTTCCGCCAAATCTAACTTAATTATAAATCATGAATAAGATAGCTTTGTTATGATGATTTTAGTAGTATTATTTGAAGTTTGCACACCTTTGCACTGATTAATAAAAACAAAAATGAATATTATTTTATGGAAAAATATTGCTCTAAGTATCCTAATGCCACTTTAAATGATAAAGAAGGCCATTTAATGAAATATAACTTTCTTTCTTAAGTTAGGAAACAAATATGACACAATGACAGCTTGTATTGTGTGGGAGGGTGTTTTAAATGAAATTTTTTTATTTTTCTATGCATTTTAATGTAGGGATCCAGGGATCATGCATAATCAGGAACAGTTAAGAGTAGGAAAAGCATGGAAAAAAAAAAGTAATGTTAAAGAGAAGCAGAATTAGATGTATTTGAAATGCATTTTATTTTGGAAAATGATAGTTCTTTCTATAAGATGAATAATTTGGAATTACCCACATGCACACTGGAACAATATAGTACCTGATACATAAGCAACCCAGGAGAGCAAATCCATTAGGATTGTTCTGGAGCATTGATTCGTTTGAAAATTTGATCTGAAAATAGAGTACAAAGATCACCACTAGTCTTAGAAGGAAAACAAAAGACTGGATTTGTTTGATTTTCACAGAAATGCAAGATGGAGTGATAAAGGCATAGTCTGTCTTCCCAGAAGGATTGACTCCATTTTGCTCATTTTCCCTGTTTCATGTGTGTCAAGTGACTATTGAATAATTAATTGACAGTGGATGCCTCTCCTAACACCGATCATGTATTGATGGCTAGGGATAGATTATTTCTATTCAATTGAAGTATAAACAACGCCCTGCCTCTAGCCAGTGTTTACACTGATTTTGCCACATTTTTTAAAAACTAACTTATAAAAACAAATATGCATTCATTAAAGAGAATTTAGAAAAAAACAGACCATCAAATATTAAAAACAAAATTTGCATTACCTCTGTCTCAAGTACAATTCCTTTTTAAACTTAGTAACAATGTGTATTATTATTTTAGCTGCTTTCCAATTTCAAATACAATAAGAACTGCTAAAAAGACAATAAGAATAGGATAAGGATGCTCTGTGTTTCTTCTCACCTTGACTTACAGAGCCTTGAAACAACTTGTGCACCCATGGGTTTCCCGATTGTTTTTATTGAATGAGTTCAGTTTCATTCTTGCTCTGTTTATTTGGGTCTAGCAAATTTTACTTATTTATCTATATATGCACTGATGGAGAGAAAACATGGGCATATGTGTCATAACCAGGTCTGTGTCAGAGTCTGGATGAGAGCATAAGCATTCTTATTCTCAAGCCGACATCATCATATCTGCTGAATAAGATTTTCAGTTCCTTTGACATCTTTTTCAGGCTCAGGTGTTATTCAAGAGAAAAACAATACATATAAAAATGGTTGTAGGAACAGAACCAATTTATATATCACTTATGTTCTTTGACCCTCAGAATCAGCCTCAGAACTCAACTGTCCAAAAATGTCATCTTTCCTGAGTGATGGATGCTTATGGGATACAGAGCTTTTTCAGTGAATCATACTCATCTAAGTGCTCCTACACCATTATTATTTAATAAGTTTCTACTTAAGAGTACTAGTAGTTTCCTAGTAGTTTGAAAGAATTAGTGAATTCCATGGCCATTCCTCTTAAAAATAAGAAAAAAAAGGATGACCAATAAGAAATTAAGCTATGTTTCTTATGATCTCTAGCTACAAGTCCCATGTGCTTTAGGGTCACAGATATTTAAATTTCATACTAGATTGTGAGTATCACTTTCTCTATTTAAATGGTCATAAGCACACATGATTGCTTAATATTACATGGCAGTGTGCTAAATGTCATTTAATAAAGTCCTTTTTATATGATTGTGACCAGATCCATCAACCATAGTCACTCATGCATTCATTTATTCATTTCTTTATTCAACACATATTGATTGAGTGTTTTGTATGAGCCAGAGTACTAGGTTCGGGTAATAGTGAGTAAATTAAGAAATAGTTCCTAACTTTATAGACTTAAGATTCCATTGAGAAAGAACTTTTTTTTTTAAAGAGAGAGAGAGAGAGAGAGAGAGAGAGAGAGAGAAGAGAGAGAGAGAGAGAGGGAGAGAGAGAGAGAGAGAGGGAGGGAGAGAGAGATTTTTATATTTATTTTTTAGTTTTCGGTGGACACAACATCTTTATTTTATTTTTATGTGGTGCTGAGGATTGAACCCAGCGCCCCATGCATGCCAGGCGAGCGCGCTCCCGCTTGAGCCACATCCCCAGCCCCAGGAGGAGCATTAAGTTAAAAAAAAAAAATACAAACTTAAAATGATGGTATGCATTTTGAAGAATTGCTGCACAGTAGTAAGAGAATTTAAAATAGTGTGCAGTGACCTAATACAAAAAGGTTTTTTTTGAGGTGTGATCATTCAGATTAAATCTGAAGTATGAGAAGTATTTGACCAGGTAAAGGTGAAGGAATATTAACTAGGTCAAGTCAGAGATATAGGAGATAGTACATCATGTTCATGCCACTGGGAGAAGGCCCCTGAGTATGAAGAGCTGATTCCATGCTCAAGAGAGGAGTGGGAGCAGGCCACGCAGGGGCTTTTGGACTATGTCAAGGATTTTGTCTTTACCATACAAATGATGGAAAAGGAATGCAGAGAGTAGTGTGAAATCTGGGGATGAGGGTGGCATTATCAAATTCATGTTTTAGTAATGGCACTCTGGCTACAGTGTAGAAAACAGATTGAAAGGGGGCCAGAGAAAAAGAGAAAACATTATTTTCTATTTGTCAGTCAACAACATTTGTTAAGCTCCCACCCACTGTCAACTGTAGATGGAATTAGAGGGGAAAGTAGAGGGAAAACAGAATAGTTTTTTTAAAAAAGAATCTTAAAAGGGAATACTTGTAATCAGGATTCTTGTTTTAAGGAATTTAGAATCTTCATTAGCTAGACTAGGTAAAGATATCTAAGGTCATTCATTGTTTGGGACATTTGTTTGTACCTGTTAAAAGCATTAGCTGAACTCTTTATGTGGAATGCCACGTGGCTTCTCTAGTGTGTACCTTTAGAGTCTGGAGGCTTCTAGAATCCAGTGGCAATACCATATTTTATTCTACTCCTTCATACAGTAAATTATACTTAATCTATCATTCTTTTAATAACATGTTGTCTGTGTGATGTAGCATTTTAAACTACTACAATAATAAAAAAAATAAATAGGTTTGCACAATCTTTGTAATTTTTGTGCTTATAATATTTTATTTTTTGTTTTAATTTAAGTAGTTATTGTATGAGTAGGTACTGGGCAAAAATGTTTCCAAAATTTTCCCAGAGTTTTATTTGAAGTCTGCCATTTTAGGAAGAGATGGATTACCTCTCTTGAAAAAGCTTTCAGTGGAACAAAGAACCCATCTATAGTTTGATCTTGAAACATCCCAAGAAGAAAAACTGAGTTACTATTCTAGACTTTCACGAATTATATGGGATATATTATTATAAGTTTTTTTTTTCCTCTGGGGCTGGGGTTGTGGCTCAGCAGTAGAGTACTTGCCTAGCATGTGTATGGGTTTGATTCTCAGCACCCCATAAAAATTAATAAATAAAATAAAGGTTTTATGTCCATCTACAAAATATATATATATATGTATATATTTATATATATGTACATGATTTTGTTTAAAAAAAAACAAAATATATTTAAAGATTTTGTTTATATAAGATTTCTATATACATAAAGATTTTGTTTTCCTATTTTGAGCAGCCATAGTAAAAGGTTAAATTATCTTTTGGCCAGATTTCCCGAAGATTATGAGTGCAAATATTCAAACTTTGTATTGTTAAGGCACTAATCCAAAATTCCAAATTATACTCACGGTCTTTTAGAGGAAAAGACAAAGAATTTATTCTGGCCAGGGCCAAGGGAGCAGAAAGCAGACAATTCTGTAGTCCAAGACACTGAATGCAGGTGGAGGGGCCATTTAAAGAAAAAAAAAAAAACACAAAGAAGAGACAAGTAGAGTCATAAGTACATTTTCAGAAATTTGCACCTCTTGTATCTACTCAGAAAGTAAGCTAGCACAAACTCTGTAGTTTAAAAGATACTGTGGTCAGGGTGCAAGTGGGTGGGGTGTCAACTTATCTCCAAGCAGGCTCTTACAAGAAGGGGAGCCAACTCCTCACGCAGAGTGAGATGTCTGAGCAGAATGGGGTCAGCCTGACTTAACTTTCAAATCAGCCAATCACAGTATTATTCAACTTTATCTGGAAGTTGGTGTATTAAGCAGGTGACTTTCTATAAAGCTCTTAGAGCAGCACTGAGCACACAGTCAGTTTTCTATATGTATCCTCTTTTTGTTTTTCATAATATTATAACCACCACTACTATCATGAATGATACCATTTTCTTTAAGAGTGCTTTCATACAAAATTCAAATTTGGCCCGTTTTCTTTCTCCTCTAAATTCTAACTTATGAACTGCCCGAAAGTTTCAACTTATAAAGAAATGAAGGAGCAAAGACAATTCTAGTATTGCTCAGATCAAGCCATGATTTGGGATATTTAAAAAATCATATTCTGAGAATTTTATGATTTACCACAAAGGCATTTACAAAAACTGCCTTTCACTTCTCATGTAATACCTGTATTTTATTCCAGTCCTGTATTTAAATAGTGAATTTTTTTTCTCATAGTAACTTATCTAAAGCAGCACTGGGGGGATGTAGCTCATTGGGGAACACTTAGGTTGCATGTGCAAGGCCCTGAGTTAAATCCCCAACACTAGAAAAAAAAAGTCTATCCTAAATTATTAGCTATCTGACATAGAAGTCTTTTAATAGCTATTATAATAATGCCTATATTCAATTTATCATTTTTCTTTGAGGCTCTCCTATAATTTGTTTACATGTATGCTGCAGACAGGTTAGCAGTATATTTGAGTTTTAAAAATTCAAGCAAGATATTCCTATGCTTGTTATATCCAGGTTAAGTTTTTTCAGCATCAAGTTATATATGTGACAGTGAAATCATGTTCCAATTTAGGATATCATTAAATGGAATGTAATAATTAAACTGATTATTAAAAAATAATTGTCCCAATTAACTATGGAAAAGACTGGAACTATATAATATTTCTGTTATTTTTAGCTGCATTGTGAGATAAGGAGTCTGGGAATCCCTAGTTCCTGAAAACAGTCATTGACTACTTTATACTTATTTCTCAGTATATGTTGGCTGCACTGATTGCAGTGTTAACTTCTATACATATTTATTGAAAATTAGGTCTTATCATAGAGAGTCAGGCTTTGTTTTATTATGTAGATAATACAATTACTAATAGAAGTTACTTCAGTGAAACTGTGATTTCAAAAAATGAACAAGCATATTTGATGCAATGCAGAATAAATTTTTAAATTAATTTTTTTCTTATCAAAAATATTATATAAAACCCATATATATATATGTGTGTGTGTGTGTGTGTGTGTGTGTGTGTGTGTGTGTATATATATATATATATATATTCTTTGTGTACTTCTTTATAATTTTATTGTTTAGCCCCTTTTATTCAGAAGTACAGGAATAAATATATTTACATAGTAAATGCTCCAATTAAGTTTTTAAAAAAATCTTTTTGGTCATTTGCTTTAGAATTCTCCATAAATTTCATGGCTTTCAGTGTTTCTATCTTAAGTGTGAATTCCCTGTATTATTTTTTACCTTTTGCGTTTAAACAGAACATGATTTGAGGTCTGAAGAACTAAATTCCAGATGTGAATCTGCCTCAAAAAAAAAATGTGAAAAGTAGGATAATATTACCAGTATTCTGACTGAATTGCCAGTATTTCATGTTGGAAAACCACCTAATCAGACTTCTAATTTATTAAATTCTGTTAACCCATCTCACATAGTGTTTGTGATTAAATAATTGTTTTACTCCGTCTTTTCACTGCTGTGACCAAAAGACTAGACAAAAACAATTTTAGAGGAGGATTAGTTTATTTGGGGATCATGGTTTCAGAGGTCTCAATCTTAGATGGCCTACTACATTGCTTTGTACCCCAGCTGAGGCACAGCATCATGGTGGAAGGGAAAAGGAAAAGCAGGTGGGGACATGGTACCAGGAAGGAAAGAGAGAGAGAGAGAGAGAGAGAGAGAGAGAGAGAGAGAGAGAGAGAGAGAGAGAAAGCGCCAGCAAATCAGGAACAAAATTTATACCCTAAAGGCATGATCCAGTGACCCAACTCCTCCAGCTCTAACCTTCCTGCCTACAGTTACCACCCAGTTAATCCCTATCTGATTTAGTGCACTGATTAGTTTGAGGTTCTCATAAGCCAGTCATTTTACCCCTAAACTTTCTTACATTGTCTCACACATAAGCTTTTGGAGGGCACTTAATATCCAGCCCACAACATTCTTCCACGAGCCCTCAAAAGCTAATGCCTATCTCACAATGTAAAATGCTTTTACTCCATTTAAAAGAATCTCCATAGTCTCAGCGGTTCTAGGATTGCTCATAAGTAGGAGTCCAAAGTCTCCTCCGAGACTCAAGGCAAACTCTCAGCCTGAGTCCCTATAAAAATCGAAAGTAAGCTAGATATATCCAATATGTAAAGGCACACAGTAAACATTTTCATCCCATAAGAAAGAAGGGATGGGACCAAAGACCAAAATCCAACTGGGCAAATAAGTCTTGTAGCTCTAATTGCAGCATCTGGGACACATAGCATCATGATGTTGTCTTTAAAGGGTTTATGTGGCTCCATCCTGTGGCGTTGCTGGTTGTTACCCATGTAGCCTCTTTCTTGGTTTGTTTCTGCTTGATTCCTGTAGCTTACTTGGCAGATGTACACATTACTGGCATTTCTTAATCTTGAAGGCTTCCTCTGTAGTTCAGGCTTCCTTCTCACATCTCCATGCATCATGGCTCTCAGGGGCTGCCTGAAGTGGCTCCGATCCTGTTGCACTTTGCCTAGCCTTCCAGGCTTCCTTTGAAATCTTGGTGTAAGTTTTAATGACCCCCTAACTCTTGCATCATGCAGTCCTGCAAAATTAGCTCCATGTGTTTTATGCCAAGGTCTGCCACCATCTTGAGCAGTAGTCAAACCTCCAGGGACTGTGGCTACAACAGCTGGTTTGGCTGAGCCTGGTGAAACTTCCTAGGACCCCTTAGCAGGCAGGGTGACCCACTGGTCTCTTCTCAAGGGAATTTGTTCCTTGATTCTTGAGCCTGAGATGAATGTGGTCTTGTCAATTCCTGAGATGACCTGAAACTATCTTTCCTATTGTCTCTGCTTAATTAGCATCTCTTTAGTGACTGTATCAGAACTTCCTTAGCAACAGTTTTACTTGCACTTTTCTGAATTTTTCAATTCCTTTTGCTCTGCTTTTTGCTCCTGATTATCACAGTAAACTTGGCTAAAACCCGTCAGCAATATCCCATTGCCTGAATTCTGTGTTGCTTAGAAATTTCTTTCACCGATTAAGAAGTCCAACATCTTTAAATTCAGCCTCTCAGTCTCAGGACATGGGCAAAATGTAGATGACCTCCTCCTCCTCCTCCTCCTCCTCCTCCTCCTCCTCTTCTTCTTGTTCTTTTTCTTCTTTTTAATATTTTTAGTTGTATCTTTAATTAGTTAGTTAGTTAATGTATGTATTTATTTTTTATGTGGTGCTGAGAATCAAACCCAGTGCCTCATATGTGCAAGCCCTCTACTACTGAGCCACAACCCCAGCCCCTGTAGACAACTTCTTAACCAGAACATAACATGAATGGCTTCCAATACAATTTCCAGTAGAGTTCTCCATTTCCTCTGAAACCTTGTGAGCCTAGTCTTTGGTTTTCACAGTCCTAACAGCGTTCTGGTCTTTTGAGCTCTCACGAGAATTGCCCATCAAGCTCCACTTAGAACCATCTGAACCTTTTCCAGCTTGCATCTCTAAACTTTTCAAAATTCCTCCCACAAATTCCAGAAGCTTCACAAGCTTCTGAACCACATGTCAAATTAATCACAACAATAATCCACTTCTTGGTACCAATTTCTGTGTTAGTCAGCTTTTTCACAGCTGTGACCAAAAGACCTGACAAGAACAATTGTAGTGGAGGAAAAGTTTATTTGGAACTTTTGGTTTCAGAGGCCTCAGCCTATACACAGTCTGTACACTGGTTCTATTGCTCTGAGCCTGAGGTGAAGCAGAACATCTTGGTAAAAGAGTGTGGAGGAAAGCAGCTTAGGGCATGATGATTAGGAAGGACAGAGGTGGAGGGAGGGAGGGAGGAAGAGAGAGAGACAGACAGACAGACAAACTGACTCTGACTCTCTTCACTTACCAGGGGCAAAATTTAAACCCCAGAGACATGCCCCACCCACCCACCTCCTCCAGCTACAATCTATCTTCCTACAGTTACCATCCAGTTAATCCTCATCAGGGGATTAATGCACTGATTAGCTCAGTGCTCTCATAACCCAATCATTTCACCTCTAAACTTTCTTGGATTGTCTCACATATTGACTTGAGGAGGACATCTAATATCTAACCCATGACAATAATAGATATAAAATCTTAGAATAGTTGAAAAATTGTAAAAAAAAATGTAATGGTAGCAGTGTAACTAACGGGCTGTGGGTGTGAAAATGTTGAATGTGTTTCAGTCTAATTTAGGATTATTTTAGATAATTTATGCCAATAATATGCATCAGGCTTGTTGGCATTTTTTTATTACACAGTGATAAAAGAGTATATAATAAGCTGAGTTTAGAGGACATTATTTCCCATATACTTCCTGGGTAAAATTTTTAAAAAAATTTTAGATATAGATGGACACAATGCCTTTATTTTTAGTTATTTATTTTTATGGGGTGCTGAGGATCGAACTCAGTGCCTCACACATGCTAGGCAAGCACTCTACCACTGAGCTACAATCCCAGCCCCCCGGTAAAATTTAAACAAAGAAGTAATTTATATGAGTAACATTTATATGATTTTATTTATGTGGAGTTTAAAAGAGGCAAAACTAACCTATAGTGATAGAGGTCACTTATCTTTTGATGCTTTTGACCAGAAAAGGACATAGAATGGGAACTTGGGCATGATTTAGGCAGTAATTACAGATGGATATATATTTGTAAAGATTTCCTGAACTATACACTTAAAATTTGTGTATTTTGTTGAGTATAAACTCTACTGTCACTTAAAAAAAAATCCTGAAATTTAAAATAATTGTTGCTCAATGAATACCAAAGAATTTAAAAAGTATATAAATGCTTACTTACAAAATAATCCTTAATGAAAATCTATTGTGAAAAATTGGGGGCAAAAATAATTAAATATTTGTAATACAAATACAAAGACCATCCTAGAGAGTGAGCGTATTTATATATAAATCAATTGAGGAGTAAAGAGAGTACTTTCTTTAAATCACGTGATACAACTTTTGAACTTAGATCCCATTTCCCAATTTCTCATGTGTTTATAATGTTTAGAAATAAAACATAGATTATTATTTTAGGTTTGCATCTCTTGAGCAAATACCTTACCAACACAATTAGGCAATGCAAGTTTTCCAGTTAGGACAACACACAGCTGCTGAAATTGTTAAGTAATTGAGTGATGAGTATGTTGAAAGGGTTCAATAAATGCTTGAATGAGTAATTGGATATCGGAAAAAACATTACTTGTTAGTCCAATCATAATTCTCATAACTCTCTAAATCTATAAATACACATGATTTCCCCCTAGAATATTACAAGTCAAATTATTTTAAAAAGTACACTGGGTGACTCTAATGGTGCCATAAATGCCTCTTAAGTTTCAGTACAATTTAAAAATCATTCTATTTAGAATCACAGTAGTTATTATAACTGCTATTTAGTTCTTAATGAGTGAAAGGAGTTTTAACACTGTGTCCATTCTGCCTTATTTATTCTACAACAGTCTTACTAGATAGGCTTTACGAAATTCCCATTTTCTGGATGAAAAAATTGTGGGTTAGTAAAGCTCACTTGTGATAAGTCCTGGAGCTAGTAAATGGCCAAGCTGAAATTTGAACCCAGATATGCCCAATATCTCAACAGGCAACTCTGTTCGTTGTATGACATCCCCTTGTGTGTTTCCCTTATCAAGCAGCTAAAGTATGCTGGGAATTTGTTCACTACTTGTCAATTCAGTGCTAATTTAAATGGCTGACTTTTTAAATAAAGTCTTTGGATTTGAGGCTTTTGACAAGACTCTTAAAAGTAGTGTCACTTCCTAATGTCATGATACTAAAGAAAAACAGCGTAGCTTGTCAGAATTCATCACAGTTTATTTCTGTAACACATTTATTTGCTTTCTTGGTTGACCTTCTATTTATATTATGCTTAATGGGTTGATTTTACTGGAACTAGAAGAAATAAAGCCCCACAAGAACAATGCAGTTACTTTTTGTCCTTTTGAGTGAAAAGATTTAATTTTCACAAAATAAGCAACATATAAAATTTACATTGATTTGAGATATCGGCAGATAAAATTATTGAAAATTGAAATCTGTGGGGGATTCAACACAAATGTCAAGACCTAATTCTGTCACATAAATAGACATTTACTCAGAGTTTGCTGAGTTATAACATGGTTCCTCTGAAGATACAGATGACAGTATACAGTGGGCACTTAATTGAAATTACATAATGAGAAAATAGTGCTTCTTTTGTATAAGTTTGCCTTCCCAACTCATTGCCTAAAATTGAATTTAGACGTTAGTTCTTGGAATTAAAAAGATGTATTCCCTGTGCTGTTTCTGGTATATATGAGAAACTATTATTAGAAAGAAGTGGGAGGAGAACAAGTTTGACCTGGCAAGTCAAATTGCTGACCTGGACTCTTATCTAGTTACCTGTACTCAAAACTATCTGGACTGTAATTAGAGCTATAGCAAACACCACATTACGGGAACAAATGCTACTTCATGTAGCACTTTCTTACTCTGGTTCCTAGCTGGTGGTGCAAAAGTTAGAAGAGGAGATGCCAAAAAGAATAGTTGCTTCTATAGCATCCTGACATCAGGATGTCTATGTTTAACTGTAGACGTAATGAATTCACAACGGAAGCAGCACTGATCAGAACTCACAAGGTGCTGTTGTTCATGACCTAACAATACCTGACCCTGTTTGTGGAAACAGCTAAGCTTAAGTGTTACTCAGATATTGCTCAATTCAGCAGAATGAACCGCCCCAGTCCAGCAGAGGCAAGGAAATTAAAGACTCATGTTTTTCTTCTAAGTAATGATGTCTCTCTATAATTAAGCATACCTGGTCTCTCCTCAGGGATATAGCTGGCATGGCAGCATATAACTATAGCTGCTGTATGGAAGATACCACTTTTTAGCTTAAGCTGTTTTATTTCAGCACAAAATGGTTTTTTCCCCCTTGAAAATAGTGTAATTATTTGCTTATCTGAAATTTATTTAAAATTATATGGGCTATTTTACATATGAACTATTTAATTTATTGAATTGAAAACATAATAACAGAAAGTTCTATACAATATATTTAAAAAAAATTTTTAGTTGTTGATGGACCTTTATTTTATTCATTTTTATTTATATGTGGTGCTGAGGATTGAACCCAATGCCTCACACATGCTAGGTAAACACTCTGCCATTAAGCCACAACCCCAGCCCTTCTGTATTATATTTTATTCCCCAAATGCAGTAAATTGTGTAATAGGAAACACTTTAAATGTGTATTTAAAAACATGGGCCAACTTTTTGTGAAATAAAGTATTCAGATATTTAAAAACAATGAGACATTTATGTTGCTACATATGTTGACATATGTAAACACACAGAAATATACCCAAACAGATGACAGGTAAAAGAAAATGTTATAATTCAAGCAAAGAGGGATTTAAAATCTTAGATCATGTTAAAGTCCTCAAAACTGTATATTAGTTAAAATGTCATTATAATATCTTGATAACTTAAAATAGTCTACACAATATTTCTTTTTCTACACATGACCCTAGAATACCAAAAGGTCTGTCTTTAAATACATTCTTTCTTATGATCAGATTATAGTGTTTTCACATTACTATTTTTGATACCAGGATTGAATGAAGGACCTTTTGCATTCTGTGTAAGCACTCTACCACTGCTCTGCACCCTAATTATTATTTTTTTAATTATTATTATTATTTTGAGACAGGGTCTTACTAAGTTGCCCAGGCTATCCTTGAACTTGCAATCCTCCTGCCCCAGCCTACCTATTACAGGACTGGGGCCACCATACCAGCCTTCAGTATTTTCAGATAATTGATTAACTCATTCCAATGGTTCCTAAGAGCTGTGTGAAAAAGAAACAATGAAAAACAGATGAAAAGAGTTTAAATAATATTAATGTTTGAAATCTTAAAAAATTTTGTTCATAAGAAAACTAAGGAGTTAAATTTACTTACCTCTTTATGAGTTCAAAATCAGCTAAGACCACTGTAAGAGCATTTTTAAACAGCCTTCTTGTAAAATACTAATTTCACAGAAACCTGCATTACCAGAATAGTTAGGGTATCTGTAAGAGTTTTGTTGTTTACATCTAATTGAGTTGATTTCTGTCACGGAAGTACATGCAATAGTTGTAGTTTCAGAAATGAGAATCCTTCTTCATCTGGAATGGTGTCCCTCTGCAACCCTTAGCCAAGAGCTGTGTACTTCCTAGAGGGCACTGGAAGTAAAAGAGAATGGTAGCCACCTCTCCATTCCCTGACCAAGGCATTATTCATCCTGGTCACAATCCTTAGTTTTCTGACACAAACTTTTGCACTTTGTTCTAAACAGAGACAACAGAGATTTGCATTGGGGCCAAATATACAGTCCACAGAGTGTCTCTGGCCTACAGGGAATGGAGAATGGAAGGACGCTCAGGCCTCAGGGAAGCTGGGAAGCTTGAGAAGTCTGATAATTCAGAAAATGAGACAGACAACTGGGAGAGAGGAACAAGAGTCAGGAGAAAAGAAGATATGAGGGGGGGGGAGGGTAAAACAAAAATGTATTAGAGAAAAGGAATATGGGGGAGGGGAAGGAGAGCTAGGAATAATAATCGAAACAGCTGGAATATTGAGAACTGGTTATTTAAAGTAAGGAAACAGCCGGTTGGTGCAGGAGAGGACTAGAACATGCATTTCTTAATTTCTAGCTCTGGTCTTGAACTGAAGTGGGGAGAGGGGCAAGGAAAAGGCAAGAAGAAACACATGATGGTTTATAATTCAGCCACATTAAAAGTAATCATCCTCTGTCTACTTTCTGGCATTCTGTCTTTGAAATTTTTCCTACTAACAACATGAACAATAAGAGCAAAATCTTAAATGCCATCACTTTGTGTTTGCCACTCTTTTAAGCATTTATCCATAGTAGTTTATTTAGTGCACCCCCACAGTCCAGCTAGGTAAGTGGTATATTTTGCCAGTGTTATAAATGAGGAAGTTAATGCCCAGAGTTAATTTTAAAATTTCCTGTGTTTACACCCTAGAAATTTGCAGGGCTGGCATTTGAAACCAAGGCCGTATGACTCCTGAGGCCATGCCCATAATTTATAATCCCTTCCTTTGAAAAAATAAATAAAGTAAAAAAAAAACTGTATATCTTCACACAGTTTCACAGATCAGAATTCTGTTGTGTTCCATGATGTCTGTATTAGCTAAGGCCATTTCATAATGTTTTTCTCAGAATTTCATTTAACTGTTTAATAACGTTTCCTAGGCAGAATTTCTTTAATTTAATGAAAATAATTTCTCTGCTGATATAAATTAATTTCTTGGTATACGTCCACCATGGAAATGAAATCCTTGGAGTTGATATCCCCTTGAATTATCTCTATCTGCCTATGAGTGCTGTCTTCACTGAGGGAAAAATGTTTCAGATTCCCCTTCTATGTGTTCCATCTTCTTCCTCTCAGACCTCCCTTCTCTCTTTATTTCCCCTGCTCTTACCTCCATTGGCAATTGTCCTCCCAAAGGCTACTTCCTGAGATGTACAACGATCGTCCAGAACTGTTCCTCTCCACAGACAGCAGCATTGTTACACCTCTGGTGATTGCCCCATCTTTCCTCTTGCCTTGCTTTGACTTGCTAATTTTCTATCATGTCCTGGAAAAATTGCATGGATGATGACTCCATAAAATTCTTAGTAGGTTGTTGTTACCCGGTGGCTTAAAAATTTCCTGTCACTACTGTCTGTCTTAGGCCGTCCAAATTGTGTGAGGGGAGGCATCTTGATGGTATTGCACTGGTGAACAGGAAAAGCAGGCCAGCCAAATATGAACTGACAGATGTATAAAAGAACTGGGACTAAGGAACACTGGCAGTGGTCGTCTGGTCCACAGAGGACCAAACAGTATAAACATATTTGAACAAGAGTGTTTTTGTTTAGGGTTAAGAAAAGCGAAAGATGCCCCTCCCTTGTAATTCAAGTGTAACTGTGACAAAAGTCAGCAGACATGGTGGGTGAGTCTCTATCCTTAAAGATACTTCACAGTAGCTGAGATAGACAACTGCCAGTCTTAAACGGCTGAAAGCTTTACTTTTTCTGATCCTAAGCCTTAAGCCTTCACTAAATAACAACTGAAACATATTTTCAGTTTTTTAGTTATGTAAATAATTGTCCTTTTTTGAAAACCTTTAACATGCAAGTCTCCTAAGTCTTGAGTTGGGAATAGCCTAAAAAATAAAAAAAAAAAACCACCCCATGTGCACACTCCCCCAAACTACCCCCTGACCAAAAAGAAAAAATAAATCCTATTTGAAGTGTCTGGAGTTATAATTCACAGATGCATTGCATCAAATGTGGCACCAACTGTTTCAGAGGACATGCCCATGAATTACATCTGCAACTGCCTTAACTTGCTGGCGTTGCACATTGGTGTCCCTGGAAAGCACTCTGGGCAGGCTTTCTGCCCACAAACTTCTGCTTGTCCTGAGCCAGCTGCCCCTGTCCTCTTTACACAAGGGGTTGCCCCAGTTTCATCTTTCCTTGTACCGGGTGGAGCTCGAGTTACAGCTTCTGCCTGTACCTCAGTCTCACCTTTGCCCTTCCTCCTGTTCACTCTGCTAGCTGTGTGGCTCCTCTCAGTACTGAGTCCACCTCCAGGAGGTGCCAGTTCCTCCCCTGGGGCTTATTGCAGCACATTTGAGTGACGTTTCTTACACACCCCCAATCCCTTTGTCCTTTTTCTTCTAGTAATTATTGCTTTGGGTGAAAGGGACTTTGACACTGGTATAAATTCTTTCTGGAGAAGGATGAAATAAGAAGACTAAAAAATCGTTTTGAGTTAAAAACAAAACAAAAAACAAAGCAATCACCAAAGTTCTCACAAAACTAAAACAAACAAACAAACAAACAACAAAAAAAAAACATACCACTTATTTCTGGTACACTCTGTCTTATTCTTGGTTTCCCAGTAAAATCGAATACACAAATACAGCTCATCTTTGATCCCTGTGTTGTTTACTCATGTATAATTCTAAAACTCCTTATAAAGAAGCCAGGACACACGAAATGATGAGGTGCTGGTTCTTGGGCAGTGTCTACCTCTCTGTCCCCAGTACTGAAAGACTGCAAGTTTGGCAACACAAATAAAGGGCTGAAACCCAAATACAAGTCTAAAAAAAGTCAGGCGTCAAAAATGGGAACAAAATTCCCTGTTAATCAGCATGTAAGGAGATCTATAATAGGATGCACACGTGTGCCCTCAGTGATATTCTTAATATATGTCCCCAGTCAAGCAAAAATGAGCTTTAGTTTTTTGAAAAATGCAAGTGCAGCAGTATGCCTATGAGGAGCGAGAAACATATGGATCCTTTTAAAAATTACAGTTAATGGATTGTTTTACACTCTTAATTAAGTCACCCTCATTACAAATTACTCTAATCACTGGATTCTTCCATATCAAAAGAAAACAGTTTGTAGTAAGCCATTAGAAGGTTATAGAGGCTGGGTAGAAAAAAGCATTGGATTAACAAATATTGAGTTTGTTTTTTGCATAAAATGTGAACACAAGGATAGTAAGGGAGCTTGACAGTGTGTTTATTAATTTATATACTTTGGTGAAGCACTACATTTTGGTCCATTATTGGCTTAAGAATTGAAAGGGGAAGGGCTGGCAAATAAAGGCATGAAATTAATAATGTAGTGGAATACATATTGTCACAGAGATAGGTATCTAACGCTACTAGGAGCCAGAAGATAAAAGGACTGATCATATGCTTCCAGTGTTCAAGTTACTGGATTCTATTGATATCATGCTCTTTTAGGTTTTTATAGTCACACATCAGGGTTATTATTAGAGTCTCCTTACTATTTCCTAATCCTAGGCATTGTTCTTCATCCCCCCATCCCCACCAAACCATTCCTCTATACTATTGGAGTGATCCTTTAAAAATAATATTTCTCCTTTGGCTAAAGGATAAAGCACATTTCTTTATAATGGTGGGTAGACACTTTAATAAATCAGCTTCTTCATCTGCCCATCCTCATTTGTTACCATTTTCTCCCAAGAGAAATCTTGTGACTTAAGCAAATTGTTATTGATATTGTGAATAATTTGCATTTACATGTCTTGGGGCCCTTTCTAATGTTATTCTTGCTGGAACTAATGCTTTCTGACCAATCTCTATTGAGTGAAATTCCACCATCACTCAAGACTCATCTATAAAGTGCTCTCTCTGGAGTGCTCCCTGATCCCCTCTTCCTGATCACCCCTGGCTCTCCCACAGGGTAGTGCTGGCTTTCGGTAGACCCTTGTTTTTGTACTCATTACATTTTATTATAGTTATTTATTATCCCCCACCTATTTCTTTACTTGGTTCTAAGTCCCCAGGGGAGCCCTTATGCCTATTATATATGTAAGAGCTAACAGAGTCTGGCCTACTGGTGGGAGCTCAATAAATGTTAATAAACCCAATTAACTTCAAGATATGAAGAAGTGGGAATATTAATGGTAAAGGTCAAACAAACAAAATAAGCCATTCTTTAAGGAGAAATTAAAGTAGCCCATAGGTATAGGAAAAGAAGTTTGATCTCAATAAGTTAAAAAGAAAAAGGTAAGTTAAAATGAGCTATTATATCTTGCCTAGCTGGTTGAGAAGACCGAGTCAGAACCATTATTGGCAGAAAGGTGGCAACAACATAGGCACTCCTGTGCCTTCGCACCCCTTGTGTGGAAATTACCTCAACTCTTTTGAAGGGTGATTGAATAATAGTTATGAAAATGTTAAGTGGATATAGTCTTTAACACAATAATTCCATTTTTAGAAATTTTATTTTTCAGAAATACTTGAGCAGGTCTCCAAATATATTAGAAACAACACTCATTGTATATTATACTTGGTTAAATTAGACCCTAGTAAGCCACATACAGTATCTTGTAACATGTTATGAATGAACTATACATGTATTAACCAATACAAAAATGTTTAAAATATATTTAGTGAATACAGAAAGCTAAATATATATATATATATATATATATATATATATATATATATATATATGCAACACACATATGCAAAAATGGGATTGTTTATGTACTTATGTAAAAATAGGTCAATAACATAAAGATCAGGCATTTCACTGTGTTCAAGGAAGAGAGTAAAGAAAAAGTCTCTGTATATTGTTGCAATAAGATATATTTGCTAATGTAAGATCATATTTAAAAAGGAAGTTGGTGACTTTCCATCTTGTGAGATTTGCTAGGAGAGTTTTGAAATGTCAAACCAATAGTCCTTTTCAGAAGATGAGACTCATTATATGATTTTCTAAGGATTTGTATTATCATGCTAGATTGAACATTGTGTTTTAGAAATAACAGAATGTTCATGTTGTCTGAACAGAATATGACACAAACCTTGCAGGCTATATTCTGAAAGAATATTAGAAAAAGGAGAATTATGAATTTAAATCCTGTATAATTCTAAGGAGTATCTTTTTAAACTTGGATACATTTGTCAGGTTTAATGATTTTTCTCTTGGTAATTAATGAAGAGATACTAACAAGATGCAGGGTCTGGAACCAGATCTAATCTTTCTTCTCAGTAGAGTGATTTGTAGTAATATTTCATTTATAGCATCTCTCCCTGTTGTCACCCAACTCTGTCCCCACTCAGTGAGATGCCTGAATAGGCTTTCACTGTGCCTCAAATTGGTTTCATAGTAGGGTATATTATTCTCGTAAAGTCTCCTTTCCCTAATGGAAATTCTAGAAACATTTGAGAAGCTCCAAATGACTGACAAAATTTTCCTGCTTTACTTTATATACATATATGTTATCAATAATTATGTAGTTGACTCTTTAATTCATCTAAATTTGTGCAGGCATAATGGAAACTGACAATGCAATTTTCCATTGAGTGTTGCAAAAGGATGACTAAGTGGAACAATTCACCTCCTTCTTATTCCTTTTGTACCGGTATCTTTTGCTATACCAGGATATCTATACTTTGAAAATAGCTCATCTATATTCATTCACCAATGCATACAAATTGATTTGCATGCTCATTTTGCAGTTTCCCAATATGCAATTGTTGCATAAAATTTTTCATAAGTAATCCCAAATGGCTCTTTTACCTCTTCCTTGAAAATTTAGCCGATGTGAGGCAAGTGCACATGAAATCCAGGTGCAGATAACATTAGATATCTATAGACAAAATGCACAGACATGAAGATGAAACTTAAATCTTGCCATTGGTCATAACTCCTAATTCATATCATGCTCTTCAGGGTCAGTTCCTTGAAATTACTAGGACAATATTGGAGTTAAGTGAAAAGAGTTTATTCATACTATCTAAGTTATTTACCAACTTATAATTTATATGGAAACAAATGAATTCACTAGCACAGTTAATTGATAGGTTCTAGTTTTTAAATTTCCACTATTTGCCTATGCTTTATTGTACCTTGGTTTCACCGTGTATCTGTTTTTTTTCTATTTTAAAAAACATCAATGTGATCTATCATAGCAGACAACTCTAATATTATTAATGATTAAAGATGATGTCTTAAAAAGTAGAAATATTTGAGTACAAGTTTTATACAAATAGCTAACAAAATTTTTGTGGCTATAAGTGTTTGTAAGGAGTCAAAATGCTTTAATTTGGGAACCTATTGTTTTGATGGCTTTTTACATCTCTTGAATATATCTTATACACAATCAAAATTACATATCATGAGAAGGAAAATTAATAATATATTTTTTAAATGCCCTGTGTAATAACGGGCAGGAAGAGAGATTGGTTTTTACTGATTGTCCACTGGCTGCTGTCATTATCATTCTTTCTGTGTATTTTTTTATTTAATTCAACAACCAAAAACTAGATTTGTTTAAATGTTTTCATTTTGCATTTAGGGAACCTAAGATCCAGAGAATCTAGAAAGCAAGGGGAAAAGTTGAACACAGGATTTATTTACCTCCATATCCTCTCTGTCTCCACTGTCACCACTTAGAGCTTTTGGATAGCTCTTGGCTCTGTGGAGTCACGTATACAAGGATCAAGAATGAACTCCTTATTTTTAGAGAGCATAATACCATTTGAGCCTCTCTCAAATTCCCCTATTTCTTTGATTTGGAGTCAAATTTGCTTTTAATTAATTCAAATTTTGTATTTTTTGATGTCTGATCTCTTACATGTATGTATGGATGTATTTTCCAACTGAATGATATATTTCCAGTAATGATGAAGAATCATTCTCTAAATACGCTTTACAACTATTTTATAGGAAGACTGTAGGTAAATCTTAGCATAATAGAAGGTCCCTTAGTTCTCCTTTTATTTTCTTTATCTGATTATTCACTTCTGGTTTATACATTTTCCTTTTACTCTGTGCAGGGATAATTTTTCTTTCTACTGTTTCTTCTTAAGAGTATATCTCCTTGTGACTTTTTCATCATGTGATGACTTTTTATCATAAAACATTCAAACAATATACTTCTTAAAATGACAGTTATTGAAAAGAAAAAAAATCACAGAGAATTCCTCCTATGCTTCGCAGACTATAATTCTATGACTTTGTCCATATTTTTTTTAGAAAGAGAGAGGAGAGAGAGAGAGAGAGAGAGAGGAGAGAGAGAGAGAATTTTTTAATATTTATTTTTCAGTTTTCTATGGACACACATCTTTGTTTAATTTTATGTGGTGCTGAGGATCGAACCCAGTGTCCTGCGCATGCCAGGCGAGTGCGTTACCACTTGAGCCACATTCCCAGCCTACTTTGTTCATATTTCAGCTATATATCTTCTATAATAATATTTTATCTCAGAATTTATATGAAATATTCATTTAAAATGCATTCCATGAAAATGTTTATTAAACAATATTATTATTTCTCCTTTCCAATAAATAATCAAAGTCAATAATTTCACAAACATATTTCATTTAAAGATTAGAGAAATGATACGTAAATCACAAATCAAAGAATATGAGTAAAGTATATTCTTATGTGTATAATGGTTTTGTACTAAATGTGCATGCAGACTCTTAAGTAGTTTCATGTAACTTTGGCATTAGAAATTGTTTTTTATAAATGACTCACTTTCATAAAAAAGGAAAGTGTATACCTAATTTCCATATTACATTATAAAACTTATAAAAAAACTCAAAAAATTATAGTAAAATTCACATGTTTTTAACCTGCACATTTCAAAATCCCTAAATAAGGTATTGCATATTTTTTTTCAGGCAATATTTTGTTTTTTACTGTGATCTCTACATTCTACAAATAATTCAGAAAATTATAATTTCTGATGATGATCTGCAAAATGTCTAATTGCATATCAAAATCAAGTAATCGGTTAAAAATGGAATTCTAAAGTAAAAGGGGACCACTAGATGTAGCTCCTTTTAGTATCTAAAGTATTAATTGGTTCACTAAGGAAAAAACTTTAAACATTAATTCAACTTTAAGTGATATCTCAGGGCATGGAACTTAAGCACCTGGATGTATTTATGATAAGAGATGGTCAAGAGTTTGTACTCAGTAGGTGGATAGAGACATTTAGAGGGTGCACTACAATACAGAGATTAGCTATCGTGACAAAGTATGGGCAAATCATATTCAGGATGCAGAGGAGGCTTCCTAGAGGATAAGAGAATGGAGTGAAGTTTGAATATGAAGAGAAGTTAGCTAAGGGAACTGACTGAGAAGAGGGAAGAGCATGCAAAAAGACAGTGTCTCTTTTGAAGAACTGAAGAAAGTTTAGGAATTAGTGAAACACATGAAGAAAGACAGTGCATGTGGTGAAAAGTACACTGGAAACTAAGCTTTGTAAAACTTGTAAACTGGGTTCAGGGGCATGGAACGTATTGTCTGAGGATGTAGTGGAATTGAGGAACAGGAATTAATATAAGATGATGTAGAAGACTACCCAGGTTACAATGATAGATGTTGTCTAGGAAGCAAACTGGAAAAAAAAAATAGCTGTGGATCCAAATGAAATAAAGATGGAAGTTCTTATAAGAATCTCCTGGGACCAATAATAGATTTATACATGTTTTGAGGATTGTTAGGGCCCACCAAGCCTAGAAATTTGATTTAAAAAAAGTGTTGGTTTGATTTTGGGAAGTAACAGGAGAGGTGGAACAGAAATAATTGGGATAAGGGTAAACTCTCAAGTTGGAGTGGAGACTATGAAGAATAAACAAGGGAGGAATAGGAGAGGGAAATGTGAAAATGATGTAGGTTAGATCCAGTTAAAGTAACCAAAAGAAAACCAGAGTGACCGACATAAAAATATCACAGTAAAAATTTGGTGAATTTTTGCAAATAGATATAAGTAGACATGCAGATACTGGTGTATGGCATCCCTTAGAGGGCAAGATTTATTCATTAAGTCCCACCAATGACATCCCCCTTTGTTTGATCTATTTTCAAGCTTCCCAAGCACACTTTTCATTATAATCCAAACTCCCAGTTATCTTAGCAAGAGAAAAATGTCCTTTTAGATATGTGGAAAAGTGATTCTCCTAGTCACTGGCATACACATCTTCAAAATAATACATTTGTATCAAAACTTACAGGTTTTAAGATCTTTGTGTATAAACCGAGCAGTGGAATATCTGGGTCAAATGGTGGTTGTATTCCAAGTTTTCTGAGGAAACTCCATACTGCTTTCCATAGTGGTTGCACCAATTTACAGTCCCATCAGCAATGTATGAGTGTACCTTCTTCCCCACATCCTCGCTAACGTTTTTTGTTGCCTGTATTCTTTTTTTTTTAAGTATTTATTTTTTAGTAGTAGTTGGACACAATACCTTTGTTTTATTTATTTATTTTTATGTGGTGCTGAGCATCGAACCCAGGGCCTCTTATATGCTAGGTGAGCTCTCTACCGCTGAGCTACAACCCCAGACCTGTTGCCTGAATTCTTGATGATTACCATTCTGACAAGGGTGAGATGAAATCTTAGTGTAGTTTTAATTTGCATTTCTCTAATTGCTTGAGATGTTGAACACTTTTTCATATATATACTTTGATCGATTGTATTTCTTCTTCTGTGAAGTGTCTGTTCAGTTCCTTATTCATTTATTGATTGGGTTATTATTATTATTATTTTTTTGCTGTTAACTTTTTTGAGTGCTTTATATATCCTAGATATTAATGCTTTATCAGAGGTGCATGTGGTAAACATTTTCTCCCAATCTGTAGACTCTCTTCTCACATTATTGATTATATCCTTTGCTGAGAAGAAGCTTTTTAATTTGAATCCATCCCATTTATTGATCCTTGATTTTACTTCCTGCACTTTAGGAGTCTTGTTAAGGAAGTCAGATCCTAGGCCAACATGGTGAAGATTTGGTGGAGGGAAAGTAATAACAGCAAAGTGTCGAATCTTGAAATTCAACTAATGTTTATAAAACCATATACTTTGTTACCTCCATGAAACTTAATTTTCTAACATGCCCATGGGTTTAAAAATTGCCTGGTTTGCTATGTAATAGAATATCAGCTGGGTTGATGAATTGTCCAGACAAAATACTGCTGAAAAGGAGAGAGAGGGAAGTGAGGAAGCAAATGTTTATTTAGTTTCTACTATGTCTCTTTTAGGCTGAGTATATGTCTTTCATTTTCTCATTCAAATCTATTTTTTTTTCTTTGCTGATTCATTTTTAATTTTTTTAATTTGTTATATATGACAACAGAATGCATTACAATTCATTCGTTACACAGGTAGAGCACAATTTTTCATATCTCTGGCTGTATCAAATCTATTTGTTTATATATATTTGGTCACCTGTCTAAGGCTTTGTTCATGGTAGGTGTGTAAGCAGCTTTTTACCCAGTTGCACACCCTCCCTGGGAGCACTGACCAGGTCCTGAGATAGGGCATCTTTGCTGCTCCAACTCTCCAAACCTGGGTAGATGGCTGTTTCTTTAAAGCCTTATTTAAAAAAAAAAAAAAAGAAGAGAGGGTCCTTCCAAGGATAAAGGGAGAAGGCATTGCAGGAGGAAAGGGATTACGAAAATTGGTTTTCAGCAGTTCTCTGAAAAGGGAGCTCTAATGTGCTAAAAAGATGACAGTGGAAATGGCAAGCAGAGAAAAATGAATAGCAGCCATATCTTTATTCACAAGCTGAAACTTTAGAGTAATGGTGTTTCATTTCTGAGGCTCACTCCTTGTTTGATAACAGTTAAAAAGACAATTACTCAAACAGCCTTCCTTTCTTCTTTCCTTTTTTCTTCCTTTCCTCTGATAGACACACCATATGTTACTGTTGTGTATATATATATGGGCCAAGTAGCCCCATGTAGGGGGAGCTCAGAGGCAAATAAGCAACTAAATTGCAGTACATCTGGTTTCTCTGATTGTCTTTTGCACAGTTTTTCTTTTTAATTAGAATTTCTTCCATGTCTTACATAGCCCATCCATCCTAGGTAGAGGATATCCCTAAATAAATCAGTCTTTAAGATATTTTGATGATTAAATGTCATATTAATTTTTGAAAAGTAGGGTTTGAAAAGGTTTAATAGCCACAATAATTAATCTCTAATATTTTTCTTCTCGTTCTGGAATATTTGATAATTAGATTAAAAATGGCCTAAAACAATGCTCTCAATTTGCATATTCTGTACTTTAGTTTTTAATATGCTAAAGGCTGGATAATAAATGTAATTCAATTTTACATAGATCTCATATTACTTCAGTGGTGCTCCTAACTGCCTCATTAACTGATGCCAGTAATTTACTTGGTACATCACAATTATTCAGGAATTCTTTCCTTCCAGACCTTCTGTCTATCCTTGTTTGCTTTGGCGGTCTATGTGTGATGGCGAATGGTCCAGGGAAGGAGCTTGGAGATACTCCAGGATGGTAATAAGTTTGTCCTCTCCTCCTTCTCCTCCTCATCAGTTCTTCCAGTTGGATGAGTCTCTGTATTAATGCCTGAAGAGAGTATGAATTTGTTATAAAATCAGAAAGAAATTCTTAAGAAACAAAAATATGTTTAAAAATATCCAAGCTACAGAAGCTGTAGAACTTCAAAGCCAGAAAGAATCATGAAGAGTACCTACCACAGCAGCTTCTTTATGGAGAAGAATAAACTAAGACAAAGAGAACTTCAAGAATTCTCCAAGTCATAAAACTTGTTTCACAGTCAGAATAAGAACTCAGGCTCAGGACAGTCCTCATCCTTCTGTTTTTAAGTAGCGAAAGAAAGTAACAGTTCAAAAGTGGTGCATCTTCCCCTTGGGCACATAACTTAATGCTTCTGAGGAGGTGCCTGCTTTGGTTCTCTTTGAGTTGTATTTGGAGAATTTCTCTCTCTGCCTGGCTCGATTGGGTGACTTTCTTCCCAGGTACATAGAAGAGATGTTCAGACTTAAAACTCTTTATATTCAGTGGAAAACAAATGTGTTTTTCTCATGGAAAGTCGCTTTAACAAATTCATCATTATATGAGTCTCTTACTTTGTGTTTTGGAGCACAAAAGCAATGGTGTATTGCAGCAAATAAATCAAAACTCTCCCAATATGGAGCAAGATTCTATTTTCTAGGAAAGCATGTCAACTGATGAAAAGTACTTTCCTAGAAATACAACATTTTAATAGTGTTTCTTATTGTATCATAAAAGACACAATTCTACTTTTTAGTGTTTGTGTCAGACAAAATTAGGAGATGTCTTTGTAGGAGAAATCTCTTTCTCTTAGAAACCCCCGATTATCAAGACAAAAGCATACGAATTTATTTAAGTTTTGCATGACAGGAGAGCCTTTAAAGAAAATGAAGAAATGGTTGAACTTATGTTTTTTTTTTTTTTTTTTTTTGGTTTGGTATAGGGGATTGAACACAATGGCACTTAACCACTGAAGCACATCCCCAAGCCCCCCTTTTTGTGTGTGTGTGTTTGTGTGTGTGTTTTAATATAGAGATAGAATCTCATTGAATTGCTTAGGGCCTCTATAAGTTGCTGAAGCTGACTTTGAATTCCAGTCCTCTTGCCTCAGCCTCCCAAGCCCCTGGGATAATAGACCATCCACCATATTTGTGTATTTTTTGTGCTATGTTTGATGATGAGTAGACAGTCATGGAGAAATATGACAGGACACTAAAGAAATCACTTAATAATTATAAACTGGGGGAAATGGTTCAGATTTTCCTTTGTGACCCTTCAGGGATAGTAAGCTAAAGGAAGCCCCTTTCTTCCAGGCATAGAGAGGGTACCCCGCACATTGGGGTCTTATGATCTGCTTCAGGGAAGAGGCCAGGGAAGGTGAAAGTGACCTTCCTACCTCCGCAGTTTTTCATTATGCCAAAGTGGCATATTTTGGGATAGCTCATCCCGAACCCCATAATCATTAAGTGTAAAATTTAATCTTTCATATCAAGAATGAAATAAGACTATGACCCACATTTTATAAAACAGCACAAAGAGTGGAGAGTTTATGTTTTTATGATTTTTTTGTGCCTATTTTTGATAAAACGAAATTCACATGGTTTGTCTCAGAGTTTTATTTGGGAAAAAAAAATATGTATGCTTAATTGATCTCCTTTTAGGGGAGCTCACTAAAACTGCTGTAAGAGATCAAAGCCTAAGTGATTCATTCATTACAATTTTAATAAATGTGTGGATCTGGTTTTTATTTTAAGTACAGTATAGTGCAGTAATGAAATTAAGTTTGCAGATAAAAGACTTTGCAGATGCTCTTTTATCAAATTGCTGTTTTGGAGAGGCACCAAAGAGATGATGTTCTAAGTCTGATTTTTTTTTTTTTTTTTTTTGCTCTGGCTTGCATTTGAACTCTTGCTCATTAAAGTTCTACCGAGACAATTGCCTTTTCTAGGAAAACGATTTATCCTTTTTTCCCCGAATGAATCTACCATTGTGCATATGTGGTTGGAGCCATATGGAGGCAGTAAACGTGATTTGAGCTTTACTCTGTTTACTACACAAAGAATTCATTCAGCCCTGAAGATACACTAAAACAAAATACAAAACCTATTCATCCATCAAATGGGAAAGGCATTATAATTTTCTTTTCCCTTGTAAGACTTCCCAGTGTTCTGCTGTGAGCTCTTGCTTCCTTGCAAGTTTTCAACTGTAGTTCTCCACTCCTTCCTTTCAAATTATATATGCGTTTGGTCTAACAAGGATCAGAAGCTCAGCCTGTATATGACATGGGAACAGAAAAATGCAGCAATAATTAAGCAGAGGCCTCTCCAGTGCTTTCCCTCGTTTCTGTCTTTTGTAAATAATCACCATTGCTTATAGCTCTAATTTTGGGATGGGAAATTAATAAATCAAGTTTACAGAACCAAGGTATCTTATTTTCCCAAAGTGCATCATTGACAGCACTGAAATTCAGAAGTTAAAAAAAACAAAAAAAAAAAAAATAGAAATGGTGTTATTTCAACTTCCTTCCTTATTTTTTTTTTCTTTTCATTCCTAAATCAAGCATCCAGTCCTCCACTGTGAGCCCCATTTCCTGGATCCTTTCATCTCTTTCCAGAAATGATTGCATCATCTGTTTTTACCTTAATGTCTTTGTCTATGAATAGTAATCATGTTAGCAACTTCTGGGAATGTAAGGATTTTATAAAATGATTCATTCTTTCAAAAAAACCATTTTCTTAGCCCTTGCTATATGTGGAGTACTATTGTAGGTGCTGAGGATAGAGCCATGTGAAGATGAAGCCTTGCTTTTATGGATATATTCAGGCAGGAAGGAAGGTGATAATGAAATAAATCAACAGGAATATTATATAACGTAATTGATGTCAGAAAATGGCAAATGCTACAAAGAAAATTAAACCAGGTTAAAGGCATAGAGAATGGATAAGAGGCATTACTATTTTAGGTTGGGGGATCACATTAAGCCTTCTGGGAAGGTGAAGTTTGAACACAATAAAGAAACCTGCACTTCTGGGACAAATGGTTCTGTAACTGGAGACCTACGCCAGAGGCTTGATTCTGGGGGGTCCCAACAGATTGAATGTAACCACTCTCTGCAATTTCAACAGAGGCCTGAGATGGGTGGTGATGAAAAACGAAAAGAATACTTTCAGTGTGGCCACACAGGGAAGACAGCAGGTCTGCTGACCTTCAAAGGAAATTGTCTTCAATACTAGTAATAGCTTCAAAATTACACAGAGGAAGAATTAGGGCAAGGGCAAGACATATGTGTAGTCTAGTGGTGTTGGTCAAACTGGTCTGTTTGATCCTTATCTAGGGTCTGGTTTTGTGGGATTCTTCTGGCACCAAGGGGTTGTTACTGCTTGGAGGGCAGTTTGGTTCCTAGCATGAAATAATTGTCTATAAGACTTGCTATTACTGAATTGAGATAATCTGGGAAGGGGAAATGACTCAAAGAAGAAACAGTTCAGAGGAACAAAATGAGTTAGTTGGGGCAATAACTGGGTTCTTCTTCAGGTTTAGGGCTCTATCTAGAGACTTCTAGTAGGTTCTATACCAGTGGTCTGGAATAGTGTTGAGCAAGCTAGTGGTTGAAAATCTATTGATTATGATGTACCTGCAAATCTTAAAAATATATATATATATCTTACTGTTGGAATTTTCCTTCTTAAAGGGGAAAAGGAAAGTTTAGGTGAGTTTAAGACAAATCAACCTTGTATCATGAGTGTTAGAAAGATACTTCTTAAATGATTAACATGCCCACAGGCAGAGCTGAGCAGAGATCTGACCCAAAGTTATAGTAGCAAAAGAGACAGGTTCAATATGAAGACAGAAATGGCAAGATTTGACTCCTGTTTTAAGTTACCCATTAGATATCTATAGGCTTAAGTGAAGAGGTTTCAGCAAAAGCAGATTTTCAGCCCTGTTTCAGCACCATGGGAGTTCAACAGGCCTGAAGTGGACCTGTGGTAAAGGCTCTAGTAAGATCCTGGAGGCCAGGGTTGTTGAACACAGTGAGCAAGGTGAGCAATGAGAGAAAAACTGCCATTGTCTTAGAGGGTCATGTTTTGTAGAGGTTGGCAGGCTACAACGTACACTTCATTAATGAATTTAATTCTAAATTCAACAGGAAACCATTGAACAAAGGAACGATGGGATTTCTGTTTCTATACCTGTAAAGAGAATAGATGGGAGAAGCTTAAGAGAGGGAGGAAAAAGCCATCATGTTTGCCAGATGCAATGATGAACCATGATTGGAAGTAGAGAGGGTGGAAAACCTGGATTAATGATTGTGTTGAAGTCTGTATTTCGAAGGTGGAGCTGACAGAATTTGCAGCTAGATTGTAGTGTAGGGCGGGAGTGAGGAAAATGAAGGATGACTGTAAGTTGTTTGACTTTAGTGTCCAAATTGCTACTGAGGCTGTTTTATATGAGGAAGAACTCTGAGCAGGGATTGCCTAGAATTGCTTCTCACATAGGAAATGTACAAAAAGTATGGCCTGTTTTCTCTCTGATTCCATCCTAATCCTTCAACCTCCACAGAAATACCCTCACTCCAAATAATCTTCCTTTCCAAACTAACCTGGGAGAAGGTAGGGACTGCATCTGGGTGGGAATCATGTACACTACAAGATAGGAACTCAGTAAATACCTATTGAATAAACGAATGCATAAATGACAGTGATTACGGTGGACCAGGAGAGACAGATAACATGGATTACTCAATTATCTAGCTAATCTGGTTATGCCTTCTTTCTTCGACTCTTGGATGCCATTCAGCAGATTCCCCAAAGGGGTAATGCCATTGATGGACACCTACATAATGTGGCAGGCATGCTGGAGAAATGTTTTAGTTTCCTTCAAGTTAAAGCATTCGGAGGTATGCTTTATTATAGCAATTAGGGTGTCACAACAAGCCTTCTTTATGCATTATGTTTTCAACAACACACTGAGTGTCAATTGTAGTTTAAAATTTCCAGAAAGACTTTGTTATCATTATGAGTCCAAACATATTTGCATTCATCAGATTTTTCACTGTGGTGACAAAATACCAGAGAGCAACCGCTGAAAAGGAGGAAAGATTTCTTTTGGTTTATAGGTTCAGAGGTCGCTTGCCCTTCTTGCTCTTGGGTCTGTGGCAAGGCAGTACTTCATGTCAATGGCAGAGGAAGCTGCTAGCCTCAGGGCAGCAGGGAGGCCAAGAGAGAGGAAGAGGCCAGGACTGCTGATAACCTAACTTCCTCCCCCTGCGTCTGCCTCCTAGAAGTTTGCAGCAGCTTCCGGTACTGCCATCAACTGGGGCACAGGCCTTTAACACGTGAGCCTTTGGGGGACACTTAAGACAAACCATAATAATAGTTTATTATTATCCACTTACTGAGTATCTAATATATTCCAAGAACTGTATCTGCCAGCCGTCTAACTGCACTTTATTTGCTCATTTCTGTGTTAATTTTACAAATATTTATCAAGTTGATACAAGTCCATTTTTTGAAGGGAGTCACATTATAGTGGTGGGTGAACAGATTGTATAAAACCTTGTAAGCTACTTTGAAATATGACTAGTTTACTTATAGGATATTAAAATACGTTTCTGTCACCAGTGCCACTGTACCATAGATTATTTTTCTGATCATGACATTTATAGTCCTTTTAATTGGAGCATTTAAATGGGTGCCAAACTTTATTCTATACACTCTACATGCATATCCTCATGCAATCATATCCTTAACAGCATTTCTCTCTCTTGTCCAGCCAAACTTCCTTTTTGAAAGCCTATTAGAGTCAAAAATGATAAAGAGTGAATGTGATCCATTATCTCTAAAGTATTAAGACAATGATTGTGAATAAACAAATGTGAATCATTCTAGCACTTCCATTAATATGAAAGATAGTTTGAATGTGAAAGGTTTTTCTTGAATGCTGTACAAGAAATGGCTCAAGTATTTCAACATCCTATTTGTAGTGACATTCTTGTTAGTACAGGGGATCTTATTTTTGAAAAATTTTGTATGTATATGTGTGGATTTCAGTGACTTTTTATATATATCAATATATATTGTTTCTGTCTAGTAGACTTTTTGAAATTTTTGGACTATGGAGCTGATTAAAATGTTGGTATTATAGTTAATGAGCAGTATTAAGTAAGGAAGAGATGAATTAGCATGTAAACATCCCCCCCCAAAAAAAACCTGGATTCTTTAATGTAAACAACCTTTGGATTATCTTCTGACTGCTTTGGACATTGACCCTTTTTAATTTTTCTGACTAAATTTGGCTTTTGGGGAGAATATATTTCCTCGTATCTTCCCTTTTTATTTCTTCTCATCTACAAACTTTCAGAAATCTTTGTGGTATTTCAAAATATAAATACAATTGCGTAAGCAATTCCCATCTTCCATTATATTTTGGCCATTAGATGTTGGCCTTTAGAAATTTTGCTTCAATTGTTCTACATTTAATTATCTAAATGTTTTTCATATTAATATTAAAAATTTGGAGATATTCCCTTGGTCATAAAGTTAAATAAAAAAACAATTAAAAGTGACCACATATTTCGAAGTGATGGTTTTCTATGCACAATATATAATCAATTATATAAAATCATAGAATTCAAATGTCTCATTGTAATTTTTTTAAACTCCAGGAACCATAGTAGAGAAAGACAAAATTCATCATTGACTCATTTCCCTCTTTAAATGCAATCTATAGAATCAAATTATACAGAGAGAAGTCCCATCACTGTTTGTACCCACAATCAGATTCTGCCACAGAGTGACTCATGGTTATCACTTCCCACTCTCATGAGTGTGGTAGAATTTAGATCATCTGAAGCATCCTAATATCAAGGAATCTATGCAGCTTGGTTTTTATCTTCTAGTTTCTCTCCTAGAAGGTGATTAGAAGGGTTGAAGACTGAGTCCCAAATCAGCCAGTGACCCAGCTCTCCACATTTGAATGAGTCTTAACCACAGATTCCCCATCTGTGGAATGAGGAGGTTGCCTTGAGTAATTTCTAATATTTTTGTTCTCTAGCTCTATTATCTTGATGCCATTGATTTGGGCAAAGCCAGAGCTAGGTAAATGCAGATTTGAGATGTGAACTCAAGTTTTCTGGCTTTTATTCGAGGGCTTCTTTCTAAAATTCTCACTGCTGCCTCTGACACTAATTAAATGTGATAAATGCATAGTAATATGAAATAAAGAATCATACATATATTCAAGTGTTATGCTGGTTTAAACTGGCCTTGTGGTTACTCTACACGATAGAGTTCATTTGGCAAGGGAAGCTCAGCCCACTCTATTTTACCTCATCTCAGCACAGATTACTTCCAGGCTTTTTTCGGGGAAGATGTGAGATAGATGATATTTCCCTTTCACTGAATTTCACTTAAAAAGAGGACATACCCATTGGTATCATTGTACACTAGAAATATGGATTTTTTAAAAATGGCAGACTCCCTGTTATCATCTTACTAGAGAACTGACTGATTCATGTTTTTTTCTCTTCATTTTAGTCATGGGCGTTCAGTATTTCTAAGATACCACCTTGTAGAATCTGCTGAATCTGCTCACTATTCATTATCAAAGTCATATATTCTACATAACCAAGACTTTCCCCCTCTATAAAAGCCTTATTCACCAACATTGGACTTTGAAGACCCTCACCTGTTTAAATACTTACCTATGGATACCCTCAAAATTTTTTACAAAGCTGAGGCTATTGCCTTGACAATCCCTTCTACCCTGTGAGAGGGCACCGATGACAACATGGAGATTAAAGCAAGCAGCCATAAAGCAGCTGAGGCCTTTACTTAGTCACACAAGAATTATTGCTGTGAATCTCTCAGATGTTCTCCTACGTGGAAAGCCAGGACTTGTCTGCAGTTTCATTTATCTTTATCCTTGACTGAAAGATAAAGTACCAGATGGGATGTAGCCGTTATTTAAAGTCCACAATGCCTTTTAAGAATCTCCCATCTTCAAATGCAGTTCCCTCCTGTTGGGGCCTCTTGAACTCTAGTCTTGTTTTTGCCACTAATTCTTTTTTAAATTTTTTTTCAGTTGTTGATAGACCTTTAATTATTTATACGTGGTGCTGAGAATCAAACCCAGTGCCCCACACATGCCAGGCAAGTGCGATACCGCTGAGCCTCAGTCCCAGCTTTTGCCACTAATTCTTGATATGACCTTGGGGTAGTCAGTTTTACTCTGCTTCCCAGTGTCCTCATTTAGAAAATTAGAAGGTGAGACTAATGACCTGTGAGGTCACTTTCAGCTTGGCAATTTATTATTTCTCTGTTGAGGTCTTTTTTGTCAACTTTAAAGCCATGCAGCTCTCTCCCAGATTAATAAGTGACATATTGATTGATAGTTTAGTCCTCAGTATAAATGCTCCCATCGATGTATTTCTTTTTCTAAAATGATCTTTTATATTCAAGATTATTGTCCTATATTTCTCTTGAACTGAGTATAAACACTTTTCTTTAAGCTTGAGTGACTTCAATATTTAAAACTGAAAATCATGTTGGGAATGAATTTTGAAGAAAGAAAGAAAAAAAAAAAGCCCAATACAACCACATCACTGTTCATATTTGATTACCAAGTAGGGTTCAGGTTATTTTGTATCCCGTGCTTGCTGTACCTCTCATGCAGATAATTTTGCACTTGTTGTTCTTGTATATAATTCAACCCTATTTGAATTTATGCTTTTTAAAAACTCACATATGTGTATTACATGTGTAATTTATATTATCCATAACTTTGGTAATTATCTGTTCATATTTATGGAGCATTTCCTGGACACATGGCACAGAACTAATGCATTCTCCTGTAGTGAACTGCATTTAAATTAGAAATTCTCCTTACGGGAGAGACACTTTAAAAATCATTTCTCTGACTATGAAGAGGTTTGTTGTAGAATAGATAAAAGCTTAGATCTTTGCCTTGTGCATTCTGCTGTGCCTTTCTGACTATGTTCTTCTCCCCTAGAGAGGAAAATTTTGTTAATATAGGGACCTGCAAACTTGAGTGCTTTTGACTAGGTGATTAAGTACAGCTGGAAAACTTGAGCGTAGGTTATCTCTATAGTTAAGCCTTTTTTCTTTCTCCTTATAATGAATGTATTCCTTGAAGAACAAAAGGTGAAATATACATGAATGCTAGCCTCATTGCAGTTTATTGTGTGTTTCTATGTATGTGTGTGTGTGTGTGTGTGTGTGTGTGTGTGTGTGTGTGTGTGTATTAGTGAAACCTATAGAGTCAAGAGCTGCATAAGGACGTTTTGGTCAACTGCAGACTACATATACCATGTTGGTCCCATAAGATTGTGTTGCTTAGTGATGTTGTATCCTTTTTAGATTACGCACACTATGATGTTTGCATAATGACATTGCCTAATGATGCATTTCTCAAAACATATCTTTGTAAGCAACACATCATTATATTTAAGAGTGTAGCCTCTAAAATCACACTGCCTTAGTTCAACTTTATCTCAGAGTGATTCGATCATCTAACCTCCCTAAGGCTCAATTGTCTCATTGAATGGAGAAAATGACAATTCCTATCTTAAAAGACTATGGTGAATGATAAACATGGAATGTTTAGACCTGTGTCTGGTGCGCACACACACATACACACACACACACACATTAAAAAAAAAAACCCTTATATTTTTTAGGGTTTGCTATTGTGTGTTTCAGGAATAGAAGTGGATGTTCTAGAGGGATGAGTAACAAGAGTAAGGGTAGGAAAATAGAAAGGAGTTGAAGGTTAAAATATATATGAGTTCAGGAACAAAAATGTACAAAGTGCTTGGAATTACTCATTTCAACATGATTGTAAACCTTTTGTCCTGCCAAAAGGTTTGGATCAAGAGCAAAGAAAGGCCATCCTATATATAATGATTGTTGTGAAGAAGCTTTTGTTAATGGTGTGTTGGGGAGCTTACTGTGGATGGTAAGATGGCCTTTGTTTTGTAGAACCTAAAATCGCACTCAGATTCCAAATACATGCCATTATTCTAGGCATGAAAAATATTTTATCATGAGTTATGGTTATGATCATAACTTTTAAAGTGGGTCTATACAAAATTGGATAATAGGATAATAGTCTGAGAATAAAATATAGCACATTTGAGATTCGGACCCTGATTGATAAAATACAGTTAGATTGAAACAAGTTTCAGCCACTAATGAACAAAGGTATAAAAGGTTGAATTAATTAAAATGTATTTTTCAAATCTAAGTATGTAGGGGAACTTCAGACAGAAGAAACAAATTAATACTATAATTTGTAGTTCATGAAAAATCTAGGGGGGAATTGATATGTGAGAAGAGCTCCATTCTGCCTATATAGATCTGGTAGCATACATTGGGCCTCCATTCTTATTCAGTCGTTTTAGGACTTGGGCTGTCTACTCTGTGTGGTGTCTCCAGTCTAATTATTCAGTGGTTACATTCCCCTGTAGACAATTAATATGTAACTATTTTCTAACATCATCATCATTTACCTTCCACCTGAAAGCTCTTCCCCTAAAATATACTTCAGATATCTTATGAGTTGATGCCTTTTTTTAAAAAAAAGTTTGCTCTTTTTATGTCCATAATTTTCTTGTGTTACTTTAGTTGTCACTAGAGGAGGCTTATAGGCCATGTAGCTCTTGATGACAAAAGAAAAATTTCAGTCATGCTTTAAAATCACGCACTTGGTAAATTCTGCTTCAGATTGCCTGTAGGCTTCACGATAACTTCTCAAGAAACCTAGTTGCACTGAGCACCATACGTTATATTGACTCATCTGCTTTTACTAATGATCCATTCGTTTTATAATTATCCCCACAAACTGTTCTCGTCTCTTGCATCACTAAAGGAGCATGCATAGTTTCTGGGCTGTGTGTGGTGGGGGAAAGCTACAATAAAAACAAACGTTGTTCCTGGATGAATCTGCCAAACACTCAAGGAACTGAAGAAGAGGCAAGGTGTGTTGAATTTCTTTCTCATCAAAGCAGTTTCCTGATTTCATTATATGTTCTTAATCCTCACGGGGCCCTCCCTCATTTCTTTCAGATCTTGCCAATAGCTTATTTTCACAATAGGTAGTTTTCTGGCTATAGTGAGCTGTGCTTTGTATAAATACTAAGCTTACCTTGCAACCCTCAGATTCACTGATGTACAGTGGATATTTTCTTTTTTAAAAAATTTATATATCACAACAGAATACAATATAATTCTTATTACACATATAGAGCACAATTTTTCATATATCTGGTTGTATACAAAGTATATTCACACCAATTTGTGTCTTCATACAAGTACTTTGGATAATAATGATCGTCACATTCCATCATCATTTCTAACCGCATGCCCCTTCCCTTTCCCTCCAATCCTTCTGCCCTATCTAGAGTTCATTTATTCCTTGTATGCTCCCTCTCCATAACCCACTATGAATCAGCCTCTTTATATCAAAGAAAACATTTGGAATTTGGGTTTTTGGGATTGGCTAACTTCACTTAGCATTATCTTCTCTAACTCCATCCATTTACCTGCAAATGCCATGATTTTATTCTCTTTTATTGCTGAGTAATATTGTAATATTCCATTGTATATATATGCCACTTTTTTTATCCTTTTATTGAAGAGCATCTAAGTTGATTCTGGTCTGGATAGATACAACAGCCAAGTTCTACAAGACCTTTAAAGAATAATTAATACCAATACTCTTCAATTTATTTAAAGAAATAGAAAAAGAGGGAGCACTTCCAAACTCATTCTATGAGGCCAATATCACCCTGATTCCAAAACCAGGCAAAGACACATCAAAAAAAGAAAACTTCAGACCAATATATCTAATGAACATAGATGCAAAAATTCTCAAGAAAATTCTGGCAAATCAAGTACAAAACATATCAAAAAGATTGTAAAGCACTATCAAGTGGGATTCAACCCAGGGATGCAAGGTTGGTTCAACATACGGAAATCAATAAATATAATTCATCACATCAATAGATTTAAAGAATCATATGATCATCTCAATAGACACAGAAAAAGCATTTGACAAAATACAGCACCCCTTCATGTTAAAAACACTAGAAAAATTGGGAATAACAGGAACATATCTCAACATCATAAAGACTATATATTCTAAGCCCCAGGCCAACATCATTCTAAATGGAGAAAAATTGAAGGCATTCCCTCTAAAAACTAGAACAAGTCAGGGATGCCCTCTTTCACTACTTTTATTTAACATAGTTCTTGAAACATTGGCCAGAGCAATTAGACAGATGGAAAAAATTAGAGCAACAGTGGATATTTTCTTTTACATATCTACTGTATGCTAGGTGACCAGGGAGTGAGCCTTTTAAGTTCTATCACACATAGCTAAGGAAAAGCTTTTGTGGCAGAATAGTTAAATTTAAATGTTTTCTACTGCTTACTATCTGTGTAACCTTGGAAAAGGTTAAATTCTGTGAGCCTCAGTTTGTCTTCTATAAAATGCATATAATTGCATGTACAATGCTCAGGGTTCAATCCCTAGCACACCCCCCTCACGCCAAAAAAAATGCATATAATGCTCATGTCTACTTCAATAGTTTTAAGGAATTTACATTCAGTAAATTTCTGTTAATGCCAGTTATATCAGCTATTTGGGGAAACATATGGGTGTTTGTGTATATATATGTTTTTATAATATAAAATAATCATACTTGTGAATCTGCCACAGGTCCTGATCACATTGGCACTCAATGGTCACTATTTGGTGGAAGGATTACATTCAGAAGTTGAACAATTTATGAGAAATAGATTCAGATGCTAAAAATTTTGTCATTATAAGGAATGCCTGTATTGTTGAGAACAACTTTGTGAACAGAAATAGCTGCCAGGCTTCCTTCCTTCCTTCCTCCCCCACTCCCTGAGTTTTCTATTTCCCTCCCTCTCTTTCTCTCTCTCTCTCTGAATTTATTTGGTGACAAATTCTCATGAAGATGTAGGGAAATTTCTAAAGTTTCATATGTCCTTCTTTTGGATTAAATGTCAGGTTCTTAGATTGAAAGGTTTATATATGTACTCTCTTAATCCAGACTTTTCCTTTGGGGCCCTGTGATATAAATTAAGATAGCTACAATGCCTGGAAAATAATGGTCAATATTCCAGAGCAGTGGGGATGCAGCATTTCCAATGGGATGATTTATTGACTTTGAAGTTATGAGAACTGAATTAACAATAAGAAGCTTGTATTGCATATTTGCCTTTTAATAGCTTGTATTGTGAAAGATTTTTATAAAATCTCAGAAGAATGTGTCTCTTAAATTAAATTCCCAAGATATTAGATAATTTATTTATTTTTGAAAAATTAGTACATGGTTAATGCCAATTTGTTTTCTGGTACTGTTTCCCAAGTCTTTCTCCTTCTAGTCTAAAAGTCTTATTGATATGTGCAAAGTAGGCTTATAAAAGGGATTTATGGATGGATGAGAACTACACAAAACAGGCAAAGCACAGTGCAAGAGTGAAGATATTTTGTAAGGCATTCTGCTCTGTGAGGGCTTTTCAGCAGCTATGGCAATAGTATCATACTGTTGAATGTATTATGGAGAATACACCAGAAAGCTGTTTACCATGGGCTTCATCTTATAATCAGTCCCCCAGCCTCCCCGATACTCATTTCAGTGATATGCTGAAGCTGAACTTTTCTTTTAACCTTTATAAAAAACTATTTAGAAGGTAACCTTTGCAGAAAACTGGGGAGGAGAGGTCATCTCATTCATCTCATTGTTTAAAAATACAGATGTACTTGGTGTTTCTTATTTAATTATCACATTTGAAGTGTGTGAACTAAGCATATTTTCCATTTCAGAATAGAAAAATTAAAAGCACAGAAAAACTTTAATAGTACAACAAATAGCCTGTCACTTCTTTGAGGGCAAAAGCTAAGCCCATCTCAAAGACTACTCTATTCCCAGCTCCTAGCATGGGGAACAGGGCAGATGGTCGAGAAGTAATTTGCTCAGTGAAAGAAGGAAAAGAACAAATAAACAAATAAATGATGACCTATCCAGAACACAAGTCCAGTTCGATTCATTCAGATTCTCCCAAAGTAAGATGTAATCTCTGCTTTTTTGCAACTGATCTGAGAAAGTGAGGGATTTGAGCAATATCGAGGTCTGATCCTGGGATAACTTGTTCTTTATGGAAATTTTTGCACCCTGGATGGCAAGTGAGCAGTAGATCTGGGAAAGAGCTGGTGGGAGAAAGATAAATGCAGCAAGATAGGATCCAAGGATGAATGTAGGGCTAGATCCTACATTAAGAATGTATTAAGATATTACATTAAGAAGGTATTAAGAATGCAGAAAAGAAATGAAAGAAGTTGAAGTCTATGCCCCTACTTGATGAAAGAATCAAAACTCATAAGCCACTAAGGTTTCCCTCTATTCTGCTGAAGAAAATCATTGTTATTTTTTGTTGTTGTTGTTGTTTTGTATTTTTCTTTGAAAAATGAGCTGCATGGCAAGGAATTCCAAAGAGCATTTGCACTATATATCATGCATATATTTTTGGAAATTGATCAAAACCGTATTTGTAAGAAAAGCTCAAAGCTTTATAAACATCATGGTCGTGAATTTTCATCAACATTTATGTGGGGAAAAAGAATGGTGACGTATTTCACAATTATTAAATTTTTAGCCATGGACTCCAAAGACATAGAGAAGAAAATTTTTAAAAAATCAAAAGATAAAAGAATGTATTTGCAAACTTATATATAAAAATGGACTTGTATTTTAAATAGATGAAGAAATATTACAACCCAATTACAATGAGAGAAAGAAAACAGTACAAAAATGATAAAATATTTGATCAGAAAATTTCCCAAAGAAGATATGTGGATGACAAATAAGTATATTAGAAATGCTCAATATCATTAGTCATTAGGACACACATTAAAATTATAATGAGCTTAATTTAATGGCTAATTTTTTTTAAAAAAAATTGGACAATATCAAGTGCTGACAATGTGTAACAAGAGAGACTCCAATGCCTTGCTTCTAAGAGTGAAAACTGATAAAGGCTCTTTGAAAAATGTTTTGGCAGTTTCTGGTAAAGTTAAACTACCATCAAGCATTTGTCCTCCTAGATTTTATTAGCAAAGACAAATGAAAACATAAACCACTTTCCCTGCCTTCACCATCCAAAATAAATGCATGTACCTCATTGTTTTTTATTGCTATAACAAAATATCTGAGGTTGGGTACTTTATAAATAAAAGAGAATTATATAGCTCATTACCTGGACATCCAAAGACATGGTACTGGCATACTAGAAAAGTGCCTTCCTGGCTGTATCACAACAGTGGTGGAGAAGTTGAAAGGGAACCAACCATGTGCCTCACTTTCTATCAACCCACTCTCAGGAGAGCTCACTTACTGTATGGGACCAGCATTAATCTCATCAAGGTATTGTTCCCATGCCCTAACTACCTCCTGCTAGGGTCCATCTCCATACAGCTATCCTGGGGAACAAGTTTTCAGAACATGAACCTGTAGGGGACATACTCAAAATGTATTTCAAACCATTCTACAAATTTGGAGAGGTTAAATTTATAATTGCTAAAAATCTAGAAACAATCTGAATTCCCATGATTTGCTGAATCAAACCGAGGTGTATCCATAATATGCATTTATTCAACAGAAAAAAGTAGTATTTATACCTGAAACAATTTGGGTAAATCTCATGTGCTTTGTGATAAATGAAAGACTTTGACACAGAAGTCTATAACAGTACTGTACTATTCCATTGATAAGATGCTGGAAAGACAAACTATGGGGAAAACAATTGCTAGTTGCCAGGAGCTTAGGCTGGGGATGGTGGGTGCTGGGATGGAAATCATTCATACCGTTATTGTGTTGGTGGTTACATTTGCCACAGGAATCTTCATCAGTGTTGCAGGTAAAACTGGAAGGAACATGGTACCCTGACTGAAGAATCTATATCCAAAAATCACCACTGTGCCGTAACTCAGTTTCTTTCATAGTCCTGAGTAGTACATGACTTTTTTTTTTTTTATAGTAGGTTTCTGGATTTATACTTACAAATTGTTGTGAGGTGAGTAGAATAGTGAACTTACCCTCAAAATTAATCCATTTGATTCCTCGTAAAGGAAGAATAATCAAAATAAAGTCACAAGGAGTGAGTATATATCGTAATTCTTCTTGACTGCTGCAGCCACAGACTGGACAGGGAACAATTGGGGTTAATGTCTTTGGTGTGAATAGCTCTACTTAGCTATCCATTAAACCCCAAAGAAATATTCAGATGCTAAATTTTTTTTGATTCTTTGAAAAACTCATCCAGCCTAACAAATAGCACATGCTCCCAAATAACTTAGAATGTGTGCCTCCCCTCTCAAAAACACCTGAAGTGTGCTCATGCAGATTGAATGTAGAATGGGAAGTACTTCAGTGACTGTGAAGACCTGGCTTTTGGCTTTGTCCTTGGGACAATTCTTATTTCTTAAAGGCAAGATACGCAGACATGTGGCAATCCATTTATTTGTTGTTTTGGTCTCAGTTTGTAACAGGATCTTTTGGGGCATTAATTGTTCAAAATATGTCACCCCAAGTTCCAATTCCAGAATGTGGGAAACAGCATCATTTTCCAATTTCTACAGTAACCTGAACTGACCCCCTAGGAGAGAGAATATTTGGAAGAAGAAAATGAGGACCAGTATCTTCAAAATCATCCAGATTTGGAGGATGCAACCTTATTTTTATGTTTAATTCTTTTTAAAATTATATGCTGTATGACTGAGTAGAAATTTTAAGATTTGATAAGTTGCTTGATAATGAACTGTCAATGGAAGGAATTATTAAAACTTCAAATCATGACAAATAAATGAATGTTAATGCTGACAGAGACAAAATGACAATTTTGAATTTTTAACATAGTTCTCTCTTCTATTGTAATTGAGTCTACTCAACCTGACGTTGTTTTTTATTGCACAGGTCACATAAATACATTTTCATTGTGCAAAATTAATAACAGAAAAATATACCATGAAAGGGAAACCTTTTCATCCTCTCCCTCAATGACAAACATTTTTAAGACATGGGGGTGCCATTTTCTAGTCTTTCTTAGTGTACATTTGCCCATATATACACATATCTTTTTTTTTTCTTTTTTTCTTTCTGCTGGTGCTGGGGAATCAAACCCAGGATGTCACACATGCAAGGGTAGTACTCTACCAATGAGCTATACCCCCAGTCCTATATATACATGTCAACTGTTTGCTATGCTCCCACCGTGTGTGTGTGTGTGTGTGTGTGTGTGTGTGTGTATGGTTTTTGTTTTAAACAAACAGGATTTCATTACAAGAGTTTTTTTTTCTGTGAGTTGCTTTTTTTCTATTTTCTGTGTTTTGAAAATTCAATGGGTTTTATATTAATTTTAAAAATTCTGCATAATGTTTCTTAGTATAGAACATGATTTATATTACTAATTCATTTTTATAAATATTATATTGTTACAATCTTTTGCTATGAATAATAATATTACAATAGACATCATGTACTTACTTGTCCATAGTTAACTTACACAACACCTTTTGCTATGCATAAACAAAATTCAATTTATAAGAAAGTAATTCCTACCAATTAATTATTCACAGATTACAAGATACTCTTCTGATTTATCCTTGGTGTAACAGTATAAAAAGTCTAAATTTTAAGGCATCTTACCCAAATTTACTATTATCATGTTTTGTATATCCCAAATCTAATAGGGAGGCAAGTGTGTTCTGTTCTCTTCTCTTCCGCTGATTACTGGTAAAGTAATTTCTATTTCACATGCTTATTGGTCACTTTTATGTCTTTTTTCTTCTTTTTTTCTCTGTAACTTGTCTGTTTATATCTCTGCTCATTTTTCTTTTCTAGTTGTAAAACTTTTTTCTATACTGTGGGTGTTGATATTTTCTTACATATATTCAGCAAAGATGAATTTGCCAGGCATGACACTTGCTTTAAAAACATTGTTTAGTTTGTCTCTCCTCCACTTGAAGCTATCATTTTTATATTTAATTTTTTATATAAAAAAAGTGTGCCACTCTTTCTCTCCATTTCTTTGGATTCTGCTTCTTACTTGACACAGCCAATTCTGTATTTTATGCTAACATACTTTTTGAATATCTAAGTCCTGTCTTTTCTTGGACTCATAGATTTCTTGTTCAACTTTATCTTCCTCTTCCTCAAACTCTTTTTTTTTCTTTCCTTTATTACTGCAACATGCCTTGGTGAATTCATTCAGAGTGATTTTATTGGTGTAAAGGCTCACGAATTCTCACAGACCTTCAGGAAGTTGTATTTTGCATCCTGCTTGATGTTGGATGTTTTAGTTACAAAATTCTAGATTCAAAATGGGATGTTTGAGGTATTCTCTCCAACATCTTCTAATAGCCAACGTTGAAGATGAGAAGTCTGATTCTGGTATGATTTGTTTTCTACCTTAGATAATTTTTACTCCCCTCCCTTGGGAAGCTTTTAGGATTTTTCAGAAGAAATCTTTAAAACTATTTCACTTTTTAAAACATTCTCTTAATCCTTCTAAGTGTTATACATTTTTATCAATATATATCATTATTAACATTTTTCTATGAATATTTATCAGCATTGAACAAGTCATAAACCAAATGTGTATTTGGTTTGGGGAGTTTGATTTTGTCATATCCTTTTTGTGTGTTCTACCTGGTAATTTAATTGATTAGATTTGAGAATTTCCTGAACTGAGCTCCAAACACTTACTAAACATTTCTTCATTCATTCTTCCATGTTCTTAGTCATTTGCATTGTTTTTCTGGGAGTAATTCTCAGCTCAAACAGTTTGCCGATTTTACCTCTATTTTTGTCCAGTCTATTACTATACGTTCTTATTTGGAAAGTCTTATATGTATTTTTCAGTGTTTCTAGTTGTTTTGAGTGAGAGAAGCCTTCTTTGGTTTCCTCACATTTATTCTTATGTTTATTCTCTTTTCTTTGTATCTTGTGCTTACCCTGGTGTGAATTCTTTCAGTTGAAATTGGCACCTCTCTGTTTAGAGTTCTGATATTCAAATGTGTAGTAATTATTAGTTTTCTGCTTAGCCTTAATGTGAGAATACCTATCAGATATTGGGAATGTTGACTGTTAGTCTATACAATGAATATTTAGTAAAACAGTGTGTTCTTAAATGGTTAAGTAATTGAGTGCTGGCACCAGACTAACCTTAGTTTAAACTCTCTTCTACATTTTAATAATGCAATCCTGGAAAGATTGCTTAACCTCTTCATGTCTTCGTATTTTAAATTTATTACATAGAATTAATACTATCTACCTCATAGAATTTAGGATTTATAAGAGAATATACATAAAATTGTTTAAAATTTATTGTCTGAATTGTGATAAGCTTAATAAATATTCTGGACAATAATAATGGTGATGGTTGTGGTTCTGATGGATGAGGGGGGTGGAGCTACAGGATGGGATATAGCAGTAACTGACCTTCAGGTCATGTGACCAGTGGTCCTACATTCATGACCCAACAACCGCATTTCCTGGGGGTAAGTGCTGCACAGCACTTCCTCTCTTAGCACAAGTCAGAACAAGAAGAACAATGGGGCTGGCTGGCCAGGTGCTGGATGGCGCTGCCAGTGTGGATCTTTCTTCACACCCACTTCCATAGCATTTTGTTCTCATGTTTATTTTAGTCTGTGCTAATCTCTAGACTTACATTACACATTTTTTCCTCTTTATTTTATATATTAAAGGTAGCCTTCAAAATGTGTCTTCTGTTGCTGTTGTTTTCTTGTACTTTTTTTGATTTTTAAAATATGGTTTCTATCTTCTCATGGTATTTAGAGCAAAAAGGAAAACTGATAAATGTTGATGCTATGATTTGGAGCCAATCTCTCAGTATCTTTATGGGAAAATTTAACTCACAATATTATATAACTGAAATACGTCTAAATATATCTAAAAAGTATTTACAGAGAAAGTGGATTTTATTATGATATAAATAAAATTTAAGATAGAATATAAGCAAATTACTCTTCAATATTAAGAAGTTTCCCTCTAAATAACTATATTTTGGCTAAAATAAAAAATAATACATCCCTGGTGCCTCTATCCATATTAAAAATACAGTCTGTTACAGTTTTTCACTTCTAATAGAGACTGTTTGGTTCATATTTGAAGTGCTGGAAATTGAACCCAGGGCCACATGCATGCTAGTCATGCATTGTACCACTGAATTACACCCTCAACCTCCCAAAACATGCTTTGAAATAGTTTAGAAATACTTATACCTTCCTATACCAGATAGAACCTTCAGCCTGTGACTCAGCAGGAAAAGTCAACATTTTTTCTCTATGCATCTCTCTTCTGGGAATCTGTATATAGTAGGCAAGTATAATAGGTAGTGTATGTGTTAGAGAATTAGAACTGGCAAACATTTACTGTAAAGAGCCAAATAGTAAATACTTAGACTCTCTTACATATTCTACTTTGTTTTATTTTAAAATAAATCCTTAAAACTCATTCTTAGCTGGAAGGTCCTATGAAGCATGTCTAGGGAGAACACTCTAGTGTTCTCATCTCAGATTCTTATATCTTAGTAGGATAATCTTTAAAGGCTCTTTGGATGTGATTCTATAAAACTCTACTTAAATATGAACAGAAGCCATGCTTATTTCTTTGTTATCTATGATTGGAATAAAAACCATATAATATTAAATTGAACTCACATTGCATGATTTTTAAATATACTAAAAAATGTACTATGTCATCCTAAAACTTTCAGATGCTTTCACCTGTCAATAGTCTGTAAATACTGATCACCTTTGTCCATTATGTAACTTAAACACTTTATGTAATTCCAGTTTTAAAAATGAAAATTCTGATTTTCTTTATAGTTTTGTGTTTCCATCTTGACATTCAGATTTTTCATTTTCAAAATAGTTCCTTTAAAGAACTAGAGACTTTCAATTTTTGCTGAAACTCTCTCAGTCAATGGATATTTATAGGTAGCTAGATAGTATCTATCCACTGTACTATGTAGGCAGTTTTATCTAGAAGAGAGAGAGAGCCTCGCTTTCAGGATAACTTTCTGTTAAATAAAAGGGAAAGTAGAGGTTCTTATAAAATTTGATTTCATGGACAACATGCATCTTAATAAATTTAGGGAAGGAAATGTATTACATTAAAATGAATAGATTCTTATTTTTCTTCATTTACATTTACCAATTTGAAGACATTTGTTTTCACTTCATTCGTATATGAGAAGAGCTGTAATGCATGTGCATTGGCAAGTAAGTGCAGAGCCTTTCCTGGAAGTATGTGCCTCTGTCAGCAGTTATTAAGAATTTGTCAGTTGTCCCATGTGATGAGGTTCCTAGGGCAGGGAAAGGAAGGAATACCAGTGTTTTTTTTTTTTTTTTTTTTTTTACTGAATGAAAATATTGAGACAAATATCAGTGGGTGTGGACTTAGCCTAACAACTATTTATCAAGCATCCACAGAAAACGTTGATTCAGGTGTCCCTTCAAACAGGGAGGAAACATTTTCTGAGCTAAAGCTGGAGAAGCATCTCTGCTGTAGAAAATGAAATGAATTGATTTTCACATTGAGGAGAAAATGATTGGATTTCCTAAGCCCCTGAATGCAAAGGGTAGCTTTCATCCTGTCTGACTGGGGAAGTATAATTAGAGATATATATTTAAGAACTTTTAATTGGATTTAATTAAATGGCAAAAAGCAGATGCCAAGCTATCTATACTCGACCTAGATTAATAATTATGAAATGTTCTATGCACACCTAATATGACAAATGGAGAGTGAATTTTGACTGGCAAAGACAGTGTTAGTAATTTGGTGTGTGAATAGAGTTATGTGAATAAAACCCCTCGATCAACATATCCTTATTTTTGCAAATTTAGTCATTTACTTTTTACGGTGCTGGAAACAAATTCAGGGTCTCACACATGATAGGCAAACGCTCTACCACTGAGTTACATCCTAGCCCTTTTATTTTTTAAAGTAGAAAGAATAAATGAGAAATCAGTTGAATAAATTGAGACAAGACATTGTTTCCTCAGTCTAAGGCAGTATCAAGAAGTTATAAATGATGTTTGCCAACAATAAAATACCAAATTTATTAGGCAGAATGGAAAGTCAAGAAGAACAGTTTGAGTTTGAATAATTTATTAAGTGTGTATCTTAAAATAAGATAATATGCTGATGTTAAAATAATGTAGTAGATATGAAAAGTACTAAGATGGGGCTGAGGAAGTGGCTCAGTGGTAGAATGCTTGCCTGGAAAGCATGAAGCCCTGGGTTCAAGTCTCAACACCACAAAAACAAAAAAGAAAAAGAAAAGTACTGAGACATTTCTTACTTGTCAACATTTTTCTGTTTTCAGTATCATTCTAGTCAAAAGCAAGATTTATAAGCTCAGCATGAAAGGAAAAAATTAGAAGCACTGCCAGATATTTCCTTATCTGCATCTTCTGGTTAAGAATGCTCCCTCTATATGTATAATTATCGTGTGCCAATTATAAAAAAAGAAAAAAACAAGAATGCACCTAAAAGGTGAATTTCAGGTAGACTTTAAGTTCTACTCATTACCCACTGTCCTTGAAGCACCCGCTAAATGTAATGCACTTAAGAATCAAAAGCCCTTTTTGTGGTAGTTTAGAGTCATCCCTTAGAGTAGGTGAACAGCTGTTGAGTAAACTTTCTGCTACAAAGTCCAAATTAACTATGGCTGAAGTGCAAAAACATAATGGTTCAGTTCATGACTTGCTACAAGTTAGGCTTTTCGTTAGTCAGCCGGGTTGCCTAAAATAATTTATTCCTGGAAATAAATGAAAAGACTTGTTCTTCAGAACTTCGTTTCTAGTTTAATCAGTATAAACTAATATTTTTAAGCAAATCATTGTTAGGAAGCATAGCTGAACTGTTAAGTTGGAATTCACAGGCTCAATTAAAGTTAAATCTGTCATATTTTCTCCATAGATTTTTTTTTTACCTATTTGATATCTGTTATTTCCAGTCCTAATATAATTTACTCCTCCATCCAGGATGAAATTAGAATTGACTTTCTAAACTACTAAAATGAATGATGAAAGTACAAATGTTCTTTGAGTTTCCAGCATTAAAAGAGTCTACATCAGTTCTTTTTCAGAACCCCTCTTTTTTTTTCTTTTTAAAAGAAAAGATATCTGGATTTATTCCTATTAATACCACTGAGCCATTATTAAAAACCTTTAATTTTCTCAGTGTGTAGATTTTGCACACGTGCGCACACACACACACGTGTTCTTTATTCAAATAATTATTAGGTTCTGGACTTACAAAAATGCCTGTCACTAGGAGAAAAACTCATACTCAACTGTGGAATCCTTTTGTTGGTGATTATCATTTCCTTTTCTACTTCTGAGCCAAAAGCTGTCAAAGACATTGTAACGCAAAGGATATTTTTTTCCTAGCAGACTGTTCTTTTAGTAAAGAACTTTTGAATCAGCTCATTATCAGTGGATAAAAACGACAAAAATGGAAACCATAATTAAAAAAAAACCACAATTAACAGACACTACAAATGGTTGAAGAGACTGACTATCTTCCACAATGAATAAACCAGATAGGTTTCCCATAATATTATGGAATAAGTATTTTATTTCACAATCTCATTTTACTTTTGTGATGTTTTATACCTTAAAAACTGGTTTGAAATTGATGTTATAAGGGATCAGATATTCGAGAAACCTGTAATCACTCTTTGAAATTTACCTTGTGTTTCATATGTGCATTTTAATGCTACATAGGGTCTCTATGCCTAGATTAATTAACAGGTGTTGAGGGCAATTTGTTAAACAGAACTATAGGATACATTGAGATTTATATAGAAATTGTTCTACCAGAGATAATCTTTCTAGTTTCAAATCTGCAGAACAAATGTGCAGAAAATGTGGTTTCAGCTGAAATAAATATATTTATGCCAAAATGGAAGATCTGGGACAACAGATTTAATCAACACCACTTTATCATATCATAACTGTAGTGTGTAGTAGCAGTGTGATATACAGCATACTACATCAGCATCTAATTCTCCAGTTCTGATTAAATGAAGAAAAGCTACTCTTTTAAAAAAAATATTTATTTATTTATTTATTTTGCTTCTAAGGATTGAACTCAGGGGTGCTCTGCCATTGAACTACATCCAGCATTTAAAATTATCTGTCTGTCTATCTATCTATCATCTATCTATCTATCTATCTATCTATCTATCTATCTATCTATCTATCTATCTATCTATTTCAGACAGGGTCACAATAAGTTGCCCAGGCTGACCTGTCTCAGGCTCTCATGTCTTTGGGATTACAAGTGTGCACCACCAAGCCTGGCAGAAAATATATTCTTGAATGCATTTATTTATTCCCATCTTTTAAATTTGCTTCAAAATAAAAGTTCATTGTATTAAATGATTAACATCCTACAGTGATGCTCATTATCATCATAATTTCCCCTACTATTTCTAACAGCATTTGTTATCCATTTGAAAGACAAGAGGTAAAGAAGAAAGCTTTTCTACAGATCATATAAAGCAGCATTTCAGAATTTTAACCAGATGTTTCCAAACTTAAGGAATTTTAACTCTAGTAAAACCAGACCAATAGTGGACAAATGAGAGTCTGCAAAATGAGCTTAAATGAGGTTAAGGCTTGTTTATGTTTTTTTGGCTGCCTCTCATTTTTCCCATTAGATTTGGCAAAGTCACTGCATTATTTACAAATAATATAGTATTACCTAAACTGTTAGCTCTTGCTTATGGGAAACCTTGGGTTAACATCCATACAAACAGATGCTTGAACCCAGTTTGTATGCTTCACCAGCTTTCAGGAAAATGGATCTTTGAGGTTGATAAGAAAATAATGTAGGAAAATGTCATCGAATACATTGAATGGTATTGACTGTTTACTGTGTCACCTTGCGTAGCTTAAACAGAATCTCCTTCTTGTGACAGACTATATAACAATGTGCTTATTGAGAATCTCTTCCCTTTATAGGTTGAAAAAGATTCATTGCTAGATGTAACTGAAACCTAGAGTAAGGTCTCTGTGATTTGGTGTGGGATTTTTTTGCAGAATATGCACATTCTTTTTTTTTTTAAATCTATTTAACCTTTGTAAATTCTATCAGTCTATGATATAATTTATAGCAGAAAATATGAAATATATACTCAACTTTCATGATAAGGGAAATAATTCTTTTTCTTACATGTTGCACATCTGGCCTCTTGCTCTGATTTTATTTTGAGTAACTGGCCAGTATCCCAAAATGAGAATACCTGAGAACTGGCAAGTTTCCAAGGTGTTTGTTCAACAAGGAAGATACTGTGCTGAGACCAGGGATGGAATTGCTGTCACATGGGTGAGGCAGTTCTGTGCTCCTTCCAGCTGGTGTAAATACTGCATCCATTTATCTCAGCTGGAGAAGACACCACATAGGTTTTCTCATAATGGTGTGGAAATCTTCTGTCATTTTTTGTTATCAAATAACATACTGATGACCATGAAGTTTGTATGTTTTTAGTGATAGCAAGCTTTTTAATACTCTTAATGCATAAGTGCTCAAGAGATACTTACTAAATCAAATTTAGAACACATAAATTATGATGAAAGATTTTTTTCCTAACTCTATATACTCCATGAAAGAAAAGATTCAAAATCAAAACATGATGTCAAACTTCGTGGTTAAGAATAGTAACTTATTTTTTCTACTCTTTCAGAAAATTGGTTGGATACATTATTTCACATTGAGCATTACTGGTAGAAAGGACACATATATTATGAAACATGGCTGGGGGCACAACAGTGTATGAAGTGATTTGACTCAAAATCTGATTGTCAAATAGATATGTCTCTTTAATTTAAAAAATTTCAAACCCACATTTATGACTTTATTCTCCCAGTCATTCATTCAATAAGTATTTATGGACACCCTGAATCATCAGCCAGGCACTATACTCAAAACAAAAAATATGCAAATCATGATAAGATATTCCAGATATTCATTCTTCCTCCTCCTCCTCCTCCTCCTCCTCCTCCTCCTCCTTCTCCTCCTCCTCCTCCTCCTCCTCCTCTTCCTCCTCCTTCTCCTCCTCTTTCTTCTTCTTCTTCCTCTTCTTCTTTTGATATTGGGAATTAAAACCCTGGGAGCTTAACCACCGAACCACATCCCCAGCCCTTTTGAGACAGGGTCTCACTAAAGTTACCTAGGGCCTCCCTAAGTTGCTAATGCTGGCTTCAAATTTTGGATCCTCTTGCCTCAGCCTCCTGAGTTGCTGGGATTACAGGTGTGGAGCACTGTGCTTGACTCCACTCTAGAAGTTTTAAAACCAATAGTAGAAGTTAGAATGAAAGAGACTTATTTTCTATAGGAGGTTTTTCATTATGTATGGGCTGGTCATTAATAACATATTGGGCAGAAACATAAAACATTGCTACAGATCATATAAATGTATATTGTTGCCATGGAAATATATTTGCTACTATTGCTAGGAGAGTAAAGTGTGCTATATAATAATACTTAAAAGTGTCATTCCATCATTCCACTTAAAAACACATCTATGTATAAAGTGCCACTATTCTTCAACTTTGTGGTACAGACTTCAGAAGGATTTGTATCAAAATGTTCATGGTGTTTTCTTCTGAGCATTAAAATATGTCTTTTTCATATCTATCTTTGTTCTAGCTTTCTTAAAATGAATGTATATTTTTTTGAACTGTTAAAGGCACTTTAAATTTGCAGGTTATCATAGTACCAATAAGAAATTATATTGCCTTCTGATGGCAAACTTTAAGTTGAGGAAATGATTTGGTCAAGTTAATAAAGTCATCAACTTGTTATGATCCCGAGAAGAGAGAGTGAACAGCCTTCCTTTCTTAGGTGTTTTGTTTTTTTCAGATCTGCTATTACAGTAATACTTTGAAAATAAGAAATGTGTAATTTTTTTAATAAGGTCATGTGTACTTTGCATGCTCATTTATAATACAGTGTATTTTAAGAAAATAGATTTGTGAAGTGAGATGCATTTGGAAGGCATCATAAATGCACACTGCTTTTGGGTTTCAGATAGATAAGAGGGTTGAAATAACTTAGATTCCATAGTCTGCTTTAGATCCTGAAAAATAGGTCAGAAGAGGGTAGGGGTGTTTAACACTATAGATAGGCTTATGTTACTTTCAAGCTGTGTGATATTTCTGCTGAATAAAGAATTTTTTTTTGCAGTAACATTAACTATGTGTTTTATTTCACTTAAACTTGTGCTATTTCTTCAATGAGAGTTTAAATTATATCATACTCCTTACTAAAGCATGAATAGATTGTCACACATATAATTGGTTTATGTGAATATACTTAAAATAATAAGATTCACTAAAATATACAGAAATACAGAAAGTTATATACATATTATCATTAATATTATGTGTATATTACTGTTATAGTGCATAAAATATGTGCATATTAAAATGTGACTTCACATGCTTTGCATGATTATATAAAAAGGAATCTTCTTTTCATTGTGGAAAATTGAACAAAATTATCCCCTTCAACCCCAAAATATGACTTTAACATTTGTAAAGCCAACCAAGGATGACATAATGAATGGGCTATAAATGTTCTTTGTTTCTTTTTATATGTGGTAGTTTAAATGGTAATGAAGTATCATATCATGATTGATGGACCAAAGGATATTGAACCTCATAAATCACTACTTATGTCATTTTAAATCATTTTTGAACCTCTGTAATTCTATTATTCTGTTTGGTTAATTAAAAAGTGTTAATGCTAAGAATATTAGTTATGCTTTGAAATTTTCAAATCACCTGTTAAATAATCAAATTCAATATGTGAAGACATATTTGGACCTTAGCATTTGGCATATAATTATCCTTTTTAATTTCTGAAAGAGGTAATTGGATTGCTGAATTCTTCTAGGCTATGTCATAAATGTGAATCCTAGACAACTATTGGTAAGACTGCTCACTTAGGACATTCAGTGTATGATTTAATTGATTATTTCTTGTGGTGGGCTGATTCTTCATCTTATAGAAATGAATATGTGGCTACAATTCCTGATTGTTGCAATCATCAGACATGATAGCGCTGGAGCACTTAGGATTTTTTTTCTAGTAGTATGATCATGAAATAATTGCTTCTCTAATATTTTTTAATTCAGAAGATTCCAACTATTCATTTAAATAGCACGGGACTCCCTTTCATGTGAGTACGTGTGTGCCTTTTCAAATCATAAAGGGAGAGTATTTCGCAGCAAGTAGGGAGAGGTCTGAAAGATAACACTTTCTCTCTGAAACATAAATGAAGGAAAACTGTGCATGACATAGCAATCCAGAACGATGTAAGGAAACTGTTAAGATAACCCAGCATTCAATTTGTCAGTCATCCTCAAAGGAAAAAATAATTCAAGTAAACATGTGCCAAAAATATACTAAAAATTAGAATACTCCAAGAGTTTTAGGAAGGACAAAAAAAAAAAAAAAAGGATTTCCACTTAGGCACAGAGGCAGAATCAGTTCCTCTGTGTACTTATTGATTCTGTAAGACAAAAAAAAAAAAAAAAAAAAGGAAAGAAAAGAGAGATACAAAAGAATTCATCACAAAGTAAAATAATAGAAATAAAAGGCAATGGAGAGGCATTTGAGAAGAGTGTAGGTCTTCCTCAGAATATAGAAGCTCCACAGAGCACTGTGAGAAGACAGGCATTACTGGGAGCAGTGTCAGCAAAGGACAGGTGATGCTCAGATGTCTAGTTAAGAGGGGAATTAGTTAAATCTCTTTTCTGTTTTAAAAATCATATAAATTGGTTGCTTCCACAGTGACCCTATGCTGTGCTTATTCAGGCTGGACTTCATTTCCTTTATGATAGTAAGCCATCTCTGAGAAATGGGGATGATTTCTTCTTCCCCTGGCATTGATATATCTCCCTGGACAGTTCCTGGGTGAAATCTTCCTACGTGATCCGCACACTGCTGTCATTCTTGTGCCCAAAGTAAGGGGTACTCTTGATTGAGGAGCATGGATCCTTAAACCTTTGAGATATTGGAGCCAGATAATTTGCATTCCCACATGAATTCAAGGAGCCCTGAAGGTCAGTTGCAAAAACCAAAAGGCACAGAGTAGAGAAAAAAGTTGCAGGTGTCCACATAGATAGATGGTATTTACAGTGGCAGAAAATAGAATTAAGGATCATTCAGGACTAGGATATGAAGACTCAAAGCCAGATGTGAACATGGTACTTTTAGGGAAGTTAGAATAGAGGTTGAGAGCTGAGAGCTGGTTCTTAAGAGATAGAATCATAATAACCTTGTTGAAAACATTGGTGCTTTTCTTTACAAACAACAGAAAGCTATAAAAAAGAAGTGGTGTGTGTGTGTGTGTGTGTGTGTGTGTGTGTGTGTGTGTGTGTGATTCATTTAAATCTGAGTTTAAAATGCTTTAGATTAGCAATTCTCAAACTTTTTGGTCTTGTGGAACATTTAAGTTCTTAAAATTTGAGAAGCCCAAAGAGCTTTACTGTGTATGTGGTTATGTTTATTGATATTTGCTGAATTATAAAGCTGAGAAAAGATTTTAAACAAAGGAATATACAATTATACTATCCTTTGGCTACTAGAGTGACGACATCATCATCTTAGGTAGCTTCTGGAAAACTCTACCATACACTGAGGAGAGAATGAGAGTGAATAATGACTTATTATTATTAAGGAAGGAATGCTGACTTCATGGATTCACGAGGGTCAAGAGTCTTAGGGACACCTAGGGAACTTGAGTGTCCCATTTTTGGAACCATTATTTTAGAGCATCATGAAAATGAGTGACTCATGATTATCCTTTGTATAGTGGAAATAAATGAATGAAGCAGAATGAAATGGAGTAGAAAATATGAGTGCAATAAGGATAATTTTTTCCTGAAATTAAATTGTGAGTTGGGTATGTGTGTATTTGTGTATGTGGACACATATATATTTTGTCATAGAGCAAAATTTTTTTAATTAAGAGCTATAATTTTAAAAAGTTTGAAAATCATCTCTTAAAATTGCACTTAAAATACATTTATTCCATCGTTAGATGAAAGTTAGATTTCGGGTGGAAAAATAAAGAGATAAAGGCAACAGTTACCCAGAGATGACACTGAGGGACTCATTAAGATAATGATGTATACATGAAGAGCCAATAAAAGGAACTGTTGTATATTTATAATAAGAATAGAAATCTGAGTGCTTAGAGTGATGCAAATGCTCCAGTACCATACTATAAAATTGTCAGCAATTTTAGGACAACCTCTCCTTAAATATAACTGTATCTCATATTCTGATAAATATGTTATTCTTTGCAGTTACTTTAGTACCAGTGCTGACCTCTTTTCTTCATATCCTGCTGTGTAAGCTTGAAAAAGTACAATCCCCAGGTACTGGTCTCTTTTTGCTTTCAAGCCCAGAGATCTGTCAGGCACATGTTCTATAGATGTGAGTGAGTCATAGTCAAAATGAGGATAATATGGAATAGAAGCCCATTTCCTGTTCCTGGCCTGGCATTTTGTATAAAAAGTCCTTATTAATCATAACTTTTATTGAAATTCTCAAACTGTATTCACATCATGAATAAAAATGGCAATTTGAATAACTTAATTATAGGTAGGGAGCCTTTTGTGACTCTTACTGGTCTCTGCTTGGGAAACTTGGATCACTCGGAGTGGAAGCCACTTTTTAGTCTGCTCTATTATGTGCTGGTGATCTGATGAGTGATAGTGTCTCTCTCCCAGGTGGGTTATGTCATGAGTTCAAATACCATGTATTTTCTGCTTTCTATATTTTCACATTATATGCCATAATTTTGAGTCTGTAGGGCTCAGTTAATAATATTGATTCTTTCAATATTAAAACCTAGAGAGTCCAAGAACCATGTTTCCTCTTGACTTATTATTATTAAGGAAGGAATGCTGACTTCATGGATTCACGAGGGTCAAGAGTCTTAGGGACACCTAGGGAACTTGAGTGTCCCATTTTTGGAACCATTATTTTAGAGCATCATGAAAATGAGTGACTCATGATGTATACATGAAGAGCCAATAAAAGGAACTGTTGTATATTTATAATAAGAATAGAAATCTGAGTGCTTAGAGTGATGCAAATGCTCCAGTACCATACTATAAAATTGTCAGCAATTTTAGGACAATGATAAATTGCAAAAAAGTTATGATAATAAAATTATAAAATTTAACATCTATGAATGGTCAAGATTTAGTTAATCACAAACTTTTTACCTATTTAGAGATGATTTAAGAAAACTGTTTTTTTCATTACCCCTAGAATATTTTGAAAACTTCAGGAACTTTACAGATCACCCAAAATCGCATCATTGGTTATCAGTATATGGTGCTTGTCATTCTATACTTAAATTATTTATGCTATATAAGTAGAACCTAAAGAGACACTGAAGAAAATGATAGTTTTGTTCCTCTCTGAGTTAGCTTCATTTTACAGAGAATATTAAATTCTGTCTATTTGAAGCACTTTCCTTCAAACAAACTCTGGGAAGAATTTAGAGTAAAACAGAGAAAATTATAAAGAGACTGAAGTCTGGACATATGATTAGGGATTGAGGAAATGAGATGTTGAACCTAATGGAGGCCTAACTCCCAAATGAGATGATAGCTGCCTGCAGGAATGAGGACTCTGTTCTTAGTGGCATTGTTTTTTAAACTGGCTGATAAAATAAGGGATTAAACTTAGATGTCTTTCAGACAAATGGGAATTATTGTTTAGGGCCTGCAATTAGAAAAGCATTAGGTCTGGAAAATTGGCTTTCCCAGGAAGAAATGCACAGAGATAGTTCAAGTGTACTTCTGCACCTCTCTGGACATTTAGTCTACTCAGTATTTACCACTATTTTGGGTAACAATTATTAAAGGTATTTTGAATCTTCAGAATACCTTCCCTGTGCTCTTACTGAAATCCCAAATAAAGGAGGAAATACCAAAATAGTCTTTGAGGAAATATAAAGCTCATAGATTGAATCAAAGCATCCATTACAACAAACTGGTATGATGAACTGTGGAAATGGACATTGTCATTTAAAAGTAAAGGAGAAAAGTAATATTCCTATAAACTAGTAAGCCTGTATTTATGTTAAGTTGAGGAGGAATTTTTTAAAAATTTATATATGACAGCAGAATACATTACAATTTTATTACACATATACAGCACAATTTTTCATATCTCTGGTTGTATACATAGTATATTCATAGTATATTGGTGCCTTCATGCCTGTACTTTGGAGAATAAGGATCATCATATTCCACTATCATTAATTACCCCTTTCCCCCTTCCTTCCCCTCCAACCCTCTGCCGTCTCTAGAGTTCATCTATTCCTCCCATGCTTCCACTCCCTATCCACTATAAATCAGCCTCCTTATATCAAAGAAAACATCTGGTATTTGTTTTTTGGGGATTGGTTAACTTCACTTGGCATTATCTTCTCTAACTCCATCCACTTACTTGCAAATGCCATGATTTTATTCTCTTTTAATTTTTAAGAAAAAACAAAGTCTTCAAGCATCAACTCTGTAACATGTGTTGACCATGGGACAATCTCAAAAATATATGTGTATTGAGATGACAGTGGCATTGGAAAGATGTAAATGTCTGAAAGATAGAATATGAAAATGAGTAAAAATATAAGGGGGGAAGAATGGAGTGTTTTTCAAGGAAAATTTAGTTTTCTTATGAAATTCATATACTTTAAATTCAAATATTTAAATCATTGAATTTCTGTCACCTGATAATAATAGGTATTAGGATGATACTATTTACTTATTCATCCCACAATATTTATTCTGCTTTCTATGCATCATTAGAGAAGCTTTTTTTCAAGCAATAAGGAATTATATCTTAAAACATGTTAGGCCAATAAAAAATGGAGATTTGTAGGTGTACCCTGAAAGTTTCCTCAAATCTTGATTAGTGAAGCAGTTTGTTTTTCTTGGTGAATTAAAAAAAATTACTAAAACCTGATAATGACTATGATATTCAAATAGTTTAGCTTGAATTAGGGAGAAACTATAATACTGATAAAAGCCAAGTTCAGAACAAATAATTCCTGGAAACAAAGATAACTTAGTTAAACCATTCTTTTTAGACTTAAGGAATTATTTAAATCACTGAATGATATCTATTGCATTTTGTATTATAAATTGCAAAGATTAAAAGAATACATTCAATGACAGTACCACGAATGACTTAAATATGACAATTCTTGAGTTCAACTTTTTAATCTGTGACAACGTAGTGAAATTTAAGTATTTCATTATTTGCTTTCTTTTAACCTGCTCTCAGTGATTTTTAAAATGTAAAATATAATTAACATTCAAAATTGGAGTCAAGAATATTTCTTTTTGTTGGGTTCATTAAGTGTTTGGAGTTCACTAAGTTCATTAAGGATCATCTGATCACTTTCCACTTTCAGATAAATTGATTCTTATTGTTATTGGTGTGATATGCTTTGTTGTACTGTGAAACTCCAAAACCTATGGAAATATAGTCAAGATAGAAGCTGCCAGATGTCTTTATTTTAATGAATATTGTCCTGATAATATTAAATGAAGGGTTATGGGCTTCTAATATTTTGCCCAGAACCCTAAATTTTATCTAGATTTAGTCATAGAAAAAAATAGATTATAGAGTTGCCACGATAGCTCTAAAGTTATAGTTGTGTGCAGATTAAGAAACTATTTTAGTTTATCACCATTTTCTAACACCCATGACACAACTCCTTAAAATGTAAATAATTTGGTGAGATCCATAATTCCCTATTTTTGACTACACTGTACTGCCAGTATGTTCATTTCCTGTAATATACTAATATTTTCTAAGAGCCATCATAAAATTGTGGTGTGGATAAATTTATCAAGAGTTTACAATTATTTAAAACCAATCAACTCTTATATATATAGCAAATGATCAATGACATTTGAGATTTTTTAAAAAATGAGAAAATTAACAAAGCAGTATTTTGAGTGCCTTCTTTGTGCCATGCACTAATCTAGTCTGGAAATACAGAAACAAACAAATGAAACAAAAAAAACCATTATTTGCAGAAGTTATTCAATAATTGAATATATTATTAATCCACATCTGACTGAAAGTTGGGTTGTGTGAGGACAGGAGAACTGAAAGGCAGGAAGGAGCCAGCTGAGTGTGATGGAGGGAGCACTCTTCAGTAGGGGGTTTATGAAGTACAAGGGCACCAAGCTGGGAAAAGGGCCTGAGTGTTCCTGGGACTTAACTGGAGCAGAAGTGGGGGAGGAAAGGAAGAAAATAAAGATAGTATAGAAATGGGCATGTAGGCCAGGGCAAGGCGTTTAGGTTATTTTTTTCAACCAGATGTGAATCTGTTGGCACGTTCTAATAATGACGTGACACAGAGCAAAACAGTGACCAATGTGTTGGGGAAAAATGAGATTATTAGTGACTTCAAAAAGAAGGATGAGTGAAGAAATGGGGACAGAACCCAACTGGAGCAAGCTGAGAGGAGAATAGAAAAGATGAAATTGAGACAACTTATGTAGAAGATTTTCTATGAAGAAGAGCAAAGAAATGGGGGCAGCACTATGGAATTTGGGTTCAAAGTAGTATTTTCTTAAAAACAGATACTACATGTTTCTGAATATTGATGTGAATGATCTAATTTTTTTTAAAAAAAAAGAATTTGTGGCTGGTGGTGTAGCTCAGTGGTAGAGGGCTTGCCTAGCATGTGTGAGCCTCTGGATTGAGGGTGGGGGGTGGAACAGAGAGAGGAAGAAAAGGAAAAAGTCTGTGATTCAAATGAATGATCTCATCTTCTCAAGGTACAAAATCCTTGAGTCAGAGAAAGGAGGTGGAATCCAGATGACAAGCAAAAGAACTGACAACCTCTGATGAGGAGCTCAAATTTTCAGTAACAAATGGTTGATATTGAGTGGATGGGTTTGGAAAAGAGTGAAAAAGATGAAGCCAAAGATTTTGTTATCACTGAGCATATCAATTAATAATGAATTGTTGAAAGGATTATAGAAAACTTTGAAATGTGGGTCGTAGTCTCTTGATTGGATCATATACAGAAATGAAAAGAAGATGCACAGAGATTTTGAGCAAGATAGCAAAAGACAATGTTTCGCCCAAACTTTTTGAGATGTTTAATCATTATTCTTTCCAGCACCACTTATCCACCTATCAGAAGGATGTATTATTATTTTATAAAATTAGTATTCTTTTATTTTTATTTTAAATCTCTAACCCAATTTCTCTTTTTTTAGAATGAGTTTCCTAAAGTAAAATGTCATCCCCCAGGGAGTTTCTTAATTATTTTATTAAGAGGTGTAATCATTACTCATGAGCTCCATGCATTGCTATTATCACCACGCTAAGTTTAGCCTTTGATATTTTCATTTCATAATTTTATCCTACTGTGAGATAAGCGAGCAGGAAAACCAACCACAGTACGATGGGTTCATCAAATTTCTAAAGGGGTAAAGACCTTGGAATTTATGCAAAAGATTAGAAAATACATATATTTACCAAAAGGAAAAAATGACTTACCTACCTAACATTAACCCTGTTAATTGCAAAACCAGCAGAATTCTCCAGTCTAGCCCTTTGCACTCTCTTACCATTTAACACTCATTTTGTGTAAATAATTTCTTTTTTGTGTAAATATAAATACAGATTTCCAATTCTTTGTTTGAGGCTCTTGATAATTAGTGGACCCTTCCTAGTTTTCCAGGAAATTCCTTAAAAAAAAAAAAAAACTTTAGCTGTTAAAAAAATGACTTGAATATAGAATAGTAATTACTAGATATTGGGAAGGGTGGAATCTTGGGGTTGATAAAGGCAGTTTGGGTAACAGATGGATGAAATCAGTACTGGTGTTGAGCAGCACACACAGAGAGATGACTGTAGTTCAGAGTGACATATTATGTATTTTATAATGATCTGGAGGAGAGGAGCTCAAAGGCTTCAAACAAAGAAATGGTAAGGAAAGGGATATGCTAATTACCCTGATTTGATCTGCACATGCTATATGCATGTATTGAAATATTACACTGAAAAACGAATACATGTTAATCGAAAAGAAACTAATGAAAATCTAAAAATAAAACTTAGCTGAAACTAATGTTTTAAATAATAAAAATTATATTGGGAATTTACCTGGACTGAATGGGTGGATTTATTTAAGTGGTTAAAAGGATTGCAGAATTTAAATGAGATGATGGATTTAACTAAACTGTCTAGAAAAGAAGGTGTCAGAAGAAACACGTACAGAGGGGGAATCATTTGAATGTGTCAGAGTTCTAAATAAATACCAAAAGAGTCCATATAAACTCAGATTGCCTTTTAAGTTTGTGCTTAATTTTATGTCCTCATTTGATTATCACAGATTTAAATTATGTTTCTAAAGTGTTAGTAAAAAAAAAAAACCTCAGAATTATCACAGATTTAAATTACGTATCTAAAGTGTTAGTAAAAAAAACCCAGAACCTAATGTGGGATTAAAATAGTTGATAATATAGGGGAGAAATTTACAAAGTAGACATTAAAAAGAAATGAATTTATTTTCTTAAAAAATATTATTATTTAAAATCATAAATTGTAGAATGAAATTTTAATGACTTTTTTCTAAGTTGTTAACTGAATTGATGGAGTTAAGTATTATAAAAGATGGTTTAACAAAGCCTAATATATAGTTTGAACATATCCAACCGTAATATCTGATGCAGAGTGATATGATCTAAGAAGAGATGTTATTTTGTGAAATAAAAGTATTTTGTTACTTTTAAAACAACAAAATAGGCTTCATTTATTAGTGCACATAGCAGTTACAGTATATTTTAAAAGGAAATCAAGTGGATTTTCCTCATGCATTAATTTCCATCACTGCTCGTTCATTTCTACCCACTGGCAGCCATTCTAATCATGCAGCATTAACCTCATATTTTCTATTAACTGATGTTTTGCAAATCTCACTCTCAATCTTATCAAATGGCAGGCATTAAAATTTTGGCAATCACATTGAAATAGAGTTTCTAATTGGGAAGATGTAGCATAATGAGTAACACAGATTGGCTTTCCAGTGTAATGCCCTTAAATCGTCTACTTTTTGGGAGAGAGTTGAAGATAGTGTTCTTTTCCAGAGAAGGTGGAATCTTTCCCTCATCATACCTAATAAATACCCAGGGGGAAACAAACTAAAAAGATCTTCCAATTATTGTCATGGGAATATCAAAGGCTAGACCTACAGGCTACAGGAATGCTATTAATTGAGGATGTTATTAGATTTTTTTTTTTAATGTCTATTGGGATTGGGGGGAAAGCTGAAGTGGCGCCATACAGAGGATTTAATTGGCTTATGGCAGCTCTGTTAAGAATTTCCAGCCCCTGGGGCTGGAGTTGTGGCTCAGTGGTAGAGTGCCTGCCTAACATTCACAAGGCACAGGGTTTGATCCTCAGCACCACATAAATGTAAAATAAAGATATTGTGTCCACCTAAAATTTAAAAAAAATAAATATTTAGGAAAAAAAAGAATTTCCAGTCCCTGATATTTCACGACAGCTAAAGACCATATGTTTATATCTTTATCTTCAATGTGAACAAGATGCATTAATACTTTATCAATTGATTTGTGGTTGTTTTAATGTTCCAAAATATGCAACAGAGGGTATTCAAACAACTGGGTTAAAGAAAATTTCAAAAAATTATGCTTGCTTTTCATTGCTATTAAGGAATAAGGAATATATATATATTCCTTATATATATGTGTGTGTGTGTGTATATATATATATATATATATATACACACACACACACACTCACACACACATATATGTAAAAGGACAGTGGTGTATCATGTTTGTTATATTTTAAACATCTCTTTTGGGGGGGAGAAGATTTAACTTAAGTGATTTAAAACTAAATTTAATAGGGAGAGAAGGTAACATGCTATGGAAAAGTAGTGGAATATTCTTCACTGGATTCATGAATACATATGAATGTGGTATTTCTTTAAAGTACATATATATAAAACTTCAGGATTAAGTAAAAAAAATGAAAATTACTATGAATGTTGGGGTCAATTTTAACCAGAAAATCACTCCTAAATAAACTTCTAAGGTTTTCCTCTTAAAAAGTATAATATTTTTTATTTCCTTTGACAATATTAGAGCAGTCATTCAAACACAAAATTTATTAGTATCTACTAGTTTCCTGTCATATTTAAAACCATTGGTTTTATTTATTAAAATATCTGATATGGTATAAAAATAGAAGTTTTTACTACTTATATACAATAATGGAGAAAGCAAAAGCATTTAAGTAAATGTAATCTGGGCCATTAGATATTAATTCTTAGTCACTTTATATATATGTATATATATATGTATATATGTATATATGTATATATGTATATATTTATTTATACACACACATATAGCTAGATGATATTTAGTTGTAGGTGGAAACAACACCTTCATTTTATTTTTATAGGGTGCTAAGGATGGAACCCTGTGCCTGGCACATGCCAGGCGAGTGCTCTACCACTGAGCCCCAGCCCCAGCCCCAGCCCCAATTCTTAGTTGTTTTTTGAATAAGCAAATTTGAGTAAAAATCAATTTTAAGATCAATTTGAAATTTATCAGTTTAAAAATATAAACGAATGGGTATTGTGCAGAAGGTTTTCAAAGAATTTATTTGTCCATGTTTTAAAGCAGAGACTTATACAGATTTTCATTTGTGATAATCTCTGTTCTATGACAGTGCATTCTTTTTCTTAAGTGCTAATATGGATAATATTATACACTCATAGAACCCAAGAACTGGGTGTGCTGTCTCAATATAATATAAAAATTTGTATTCAAGAGCTTGAAATCTCCTTAATATGAAAATGGCTTCTATCAGATATTTACAGAATATATTTGTAAATATATATCATATATACATGTATGCCATATGTATATCGTGTGTGTGTGTGTGTGTGTGTGTGTGTATGTGTTATGGTTTAGATGTGATGTCCCTCAAAAGCTCACTTGTGAGACAATGCAGGAAGTTTTGGAGGATGATTGGGTCATAGTTTTAGCCTAATCAGTGAATTAATCCATGATGGGATTAACTGAGTGGTAACCAGAGGCAGGTGTGGTGTGGCTAAAGGAAATGGTTCATTGGGGGCCTGGCTATGGGGTATATATTTTCTATCTGGAGAGTGGAGTCTCTCTCTCTGGTTCCTGATAGTCATGTGAGCTGCTTTCCTCTGCTGAACTCTTCTGCTATGATGTTCTGCCTCACTTCGAACCCGGAGGAATGGAGCTGGCCTTCTGTGGACTAAGAATGAGCCCTGTAATAAACTTTTCCTCTCCTACAAATGTTCTGGTTAGGTCCTTGTAGTCAGAATAGAGAAAAAAGCTGACTAAAACAGTTTATGTATATGTAATCAATTGTGATATTAAATTAAGGAGTTTTATAATGAATTGGTGGGAATAGAATGACTGTGAGTCTCATATTTTTTTCTTCTTTAATTGATATCATAATAGATCTCACTTGTTTGATGAAAAATACACCGATATGTATTTAGCTCTTAAAATTTACACTTAAATTATGTTTATTATTTCTTATCTTTAAATGCAGTAACATAGGCTGCGTGAAAACTCCAGGATATGTTGCATATTTCATTGCTCATTTCCTTAAGTTAAAAAGAATATTGAGCTCTCATACAAATATCAATGGGAATTGTTCTCTTAAGTGACTTTAATGAAAGTTGAAATCAGACCAGACTTAATACCTGATTACGTAACAATGTTTTTATATGGGAAGGTACCTCACAGTAAAAGTCTGCTTGACATAAAGTATTTATAAATATCTTACACATGATAATCTCTAAAGAAAATTTGATCCAAATGAAAATTTGTCAGTAAAATTCATGTAAAATGAATGATATGGAAATTTCAAAATGGCACCTGGCTTCTTTTTGGGGAGTGGGTGGTTCAAACTCATGGTATGTTAGGCCAGTGTTCTGATGAGTAACATCCCCAGCCCTGTGCTACCTTCTTTACAAAATGCAAAGTACTTATGGAGACAAAGTGACTGATCACAATTATGTATTTGGACATTTGTAAATTGAGTTTTCTTAAAATAGGACATAAAGAAAGAAAAATGTTGTGTCTTAATTGAAAACTCAAGACAGATTTTGTGTTCACCATCTTCAAGGAGAGAATAGACAGAAGGCAGATTTTGGATGGTCAGAATAAAACATCACTTCAGTCTTATTCTAAACATGTGGCAAAAAACCTGAAATGATTAGCATGGAAGTTTTTCCTTTGCATGGACTGCACATATTATGGCTGGATTACTTAGAATACATCAGCGGTTCAAATGACAAGGAATTTGTGATGAATCCTGGCTAAATACCATAGCTGGATCTTAATACCTTCATTCTCCATTCTTCTGCATAGTTGGCAAAAAGCAAAATGCTTATTAGCATATTGCTGTCGTATTCATCAAGAGAAGCAAAATGACATATAATTCTCTAGCATTAGTTGAGCTTAAATTAAACTGGAATGATGCCTGGTCAAGGAATGTCATAATTCATTAAACAAATATTTATTTAGTCAGCTATTTGCAAAGCATTGTCTTTTGAATAGAAAGAAGCCCTTGCTTTCTAGTCTACTCAGTAAGTAGGGGAAAGCCATTTGTTCAAAGTCAACTTTCTTGGGAAGATATGAACCCTTTATTAGTTAAAAAATAGAAGTTCTATTTAAAGGTGGTCTCAGTCAGTCCCTCTGCTACTTTATATATTCAGGAGAAAAAAAATCACCATATCTTCTTTTCTTCAACATGCAGGTGAATGCCTTTGTTTTCCTCAGACAGACTGCAGTGTAATAATGATTGTGGAAGAATTTCCTGTGTCACTTGCATACACACATAGTTCAAATCTATGTGTTTATATAATGAATTCATTAATTAGGGAAAATTATAAATAAAGCTGTTGAAGAAAAAATTAATATGGAGGGGAGAGTATTTTCCCATAAATGAAGATAGTATTTAGAAAAATAATAATATGTATTTTCCTATGTGACCAGTATAGAATGTTTCCAAGAGGTGTGTGGGATTAGAGGGAGGGAGATGAAGGAGAGAAGGAGAGGAAGGAGGGGTATGAAGGGAAGTTGGGAGGTGGCTGTTCCACTTCTTAGGCAGCATTTCCTTTTACATCAGACATTCTTCATGGACAATAGCACTCCAGCACATATTGTGGTGGAGCAGAAACTGATAGATTAACAAGATAATTCCTAGCCCAACAGATTAAAGTAAAGGAAGGAAGGAAGGAAGGAATGAAGGAAGAAATTCTGTACTCGTAACATATGCTATTCTCAATTTAGTGTACATTAAAGACTGAAATTTTCATATACTCCATGTGAAGAGAATAGAATTTCTTTTCATTGGGGAAAAAAATCTGTGGTAGGATAACAATTCATATAACCCATTTTAGAGAATCATTTTGTAATTCCCTGATAATGGGAGTAAGCCATTTGCTTACATTATGGTAATCTGGCTGTTTTCCTTTTGTCTCACTCCTTTTGTGTGGCTAAGTGTATGGAACACATTCAGTACTTTCTGGCTGACTGCTAATGAATAGAGTCTTGGAAAGACTTCCCTATGATTTGAGAAATTTAAGTCATTTAGGGATAAAAGTCCAGAGAGGTAACTAGTGAACTTGATTTCCTGATGGGGCACAATTTGTTTTTTATAAATAACATTCATGGAAACTCAAAAAAAAAAAAAAAAAACTGAAGGCAGTGTATCAGCGGCAGAAATAGAATTCTGAGGCATAACTAATGGTTGAGTCACTATTAACATAAGAAAGCCCACATGAGGCAGTGAGATCTGGTAAAGGTTGTAAAAGTGAGTCTCAGAGCCTTGAACGCAGTTGCAGCCAAAAGTAAAAGAAAGTAAACACTGAACTCTTTTGGCTCTGTGGATATAGAGAAAAGACTATTAATTTAGAAGCCATGATATGTGGAGGCCAGGTTTAAATTTCCATGGTGCATTCTGGGAGAAGATACTCTATAACTGAATTGCTCTGCTGTTTTAAAGCACTGGTGTAGAGCTCACCTAGCAACTATTAAAAAAGAAACAGGGACCTCAGGGGAAACTCTGGAAGATAATCAGAATTTTAATTAGGAAGTAGATATGAAAAACAGGGAAAGAGGGAATTGCAAACTAAAGGGAGATAGGCCTTTTGTTAATATTAACTACAGATAGATCTCAATTGTGGAACAGAGCAAGGTTAGGATACATCTATGTGCCATTTGTTAGTTCATACAAGTGTGAGAAACCCTTATGTAAATGAAGATGAAACTGTTCTGTTAACTTGGGAAATAGTCAACAGAAGCTCCAGGATCACTTCGTGTGTGGAAAAGGTATTTCAAGGGCAAATGCCAGCGTGTTCTGAAAATGCTCTGGATTTCTTGCTTTGCCTTTAAAAGAAGAATTAGTTTCTTCTTTTCTTTTTTAAACCAGCAGGCCTATTCCAGAAATTGTCTTCAGCTGTTAATAGCTAGTAGAACAACCTTCATACTCTCAAATATAACAGATGGTATATAAAGAATAAGCCCTGTTTACTGGAGGATTTGTATATATATACACACAATGAGTTTTCTTATAAGAATTAACAAAATCTCTCCTTTGTTGATGCTGCTTTAACATCACAAATGTCCTTTAAGTGCATTGCCATTATAGGTGATTTATTTGTAAATAGAATGAAACCTTTGAGGAACTGAATTGTTGTCTACAATGTGTGATCTGATCAACTATATTGCATAGATTTTCTCCAAAAGGTATAGCTGGATTCAAATGGATCATACTTTATCATTTGTTTTTAATTTTATCTTTCAAGATTTAAGTATTCTCTGAAGCTCTGTATATATATACAGAGCTATATATAAATAAAGTTTATTTTGTCCTAGCATCTGTTTTCTTTCAAACCAATAACCATTTTGATTAGATAAACAGCTATACCCTTAGTCAATATTGAGCAGTTATTAAAAACAGATGATGGCTCCATCTTATTTATAATTACTGTTTTTCTTGTGGTGGTCAAAGTGTTTATTTCTTAAAGTGTAATTTAAGAACTAGAAGCCTGAACATCATCTAAGAACTTGTTAGATATGCAGAATCTTAGGAACTGAAAAATAATCTACACATTAGGAAGATATCCCAGTAATTTATATATGTAATACTATACACTAACTTGTAAAAGGGCCAGTATAATACGTACTTAAGCCACTTCACAGAACTATTGAAAGAAATATCATGAATATGATATGAATATGAATATGAAGCAATGAGTATAGTTCTGTCAGTGGACATGTGATTCTGAAGAGCTTATCTCCATAACAGCGTATCTGTATATAATAAGTCAAAAGAGGATTATTTATTGGTCCCAAATATGTAGCACTTACAAAAACTTTTAATATACCACTCAAGTGAAAATGATAACAATTGGACCAATTGAAACAATTTAAGGATGAAAAGAAACATTGTTTCTATTATTTTCATATCATATTTTAACTCCTTAGTTATAATTTTATTTGTGAGAATTAAGTAAATTTTCATGGAAATATGATTGTGGACTTGGTTTGTTTGATTTTTGTTTTTATTATGTTGATTCAACATTTATATGTTCTCTGCTAATATATTGGGAATTATATTTACAAGAAACAGATTTTCTTGAATATGTTTAAGCATAAATTTTTGACGTTTTGCAAGGTAGTCTTTATAAAGTTATTTGTAAATGTACTTTTTGATTATTTCCAAAATACTTGACTACCTATTTAAAATGCAGAATGTCAGAAATGTGGAAATTGTGCACAGTAAGAGCTAATCCATTCTCAAAGGTTTTGAATTTACAAAACTTACTGGATTTATAGAGACAGAAAACAAATGAGAAGGAGCTCTGTGATACCACATGAAGTGATTTAAAAATAAATTTCTACAATTTCTTTTTGCACAAATGCATGTATATGTGTGTGTGTTGGGGTGATATACTGGGAATTAAACCCAGGGCTTTGTATATGCTGGGTAAATGCTCTTCCACTGAGCTACCTCCCTAGCCTTATAATTCTCAATGATTATAGACAGGTATTCTTTAAAATGACTTTGATATCTATTGCTTTTGTGTTTATCTTTCAGATTTAAAAATTAATGTATACTTTTCTTGTTAAATAAACTGTGGCAAATAATATTCACTCTGAATTCCCAGACTATCAAGTGAGACCACAGCAATATAGCTGTCATGACCATATAGTCAGTTCAGTCAGTTTATTCCTTTGAGCTATTGTAGGAGGTGTGCATACTTGTGATGCAGCTGATTTTAGGGCCTACTTGTCTTCAGGCCAAGCCAGTGTGCATCACATTAGGGCAGGACTTCAATTCCTTAATGTACCTGCAACTTTAGCATTTTCAAAATAAAAATAAAATATTGCATTTATTCCAATGAAGACAGAAGTAAAGGTGTAACAAAATTAATTGGATATTACTGAGACTAACTTATGTGGGGAATATCCCCAATATAATCATCAAAACAACCATTTGGCAGTTGAAGAGACTCGAGAAGTTTAGCTTCGATATTTTAAGAACTGTGCTGAATTATAAATGCATCTCTGTTGGAGAATGAATAGCATAGTACACTTTCCAAGGATGGTCTTGAATGTGCACTGGGTAGAGGAGCCCTAGTAATCTCTTGAAACAGGCCCAGATGCAAAATGTAGCTGTCCTGAAGACTACTTCTGGCACAGGCTTATGTTCATAAGTCCAGGCCTGTGAAGTCAAGGTGACCATTGAGAGTAAGCACAGTGTACAAAGTCATGGACTTGTCTGGTCCTTCCATGTATGCCAAATCTGCCTTTTCCATTCTAGATGATGCTCTTCCTCTCCTGCTGTGTGCTCATTTCACTAGCCCGAGATTCTTCCCAGCATGTGTTTTCTGAATTTTTATTTTTAAAAGCTCAAAACAGGTCTGTATTATAGAATCATTTAAATGTCAGTGCATTTCCATTATATTTATCCTTAGAAGTGAGGACCATTTAAGAAAATCAGATAGCTAGTTAGGAAAGAAAGAAGGAAAAGGAAGAAGGAAAAAAGAGAGGAAAGAATAGAAGGAGGGAAGGGGGCAGAGAGAGACAGACAGTAGAAGGAAAGAGAACTAACATAGGAAGAAATGGAAAAAGAATCACTAACACAGATGAGCTTCTGTCTCCGTGTGATACAGAGAATCAGTGCCTTATGGAGGCAGACCTGATGTTCTCAGCCTAATTTTTTTATGTAAAAAAATGTCTGATGCTTATTTCCTCATCTGTTAAAAATAATAGGAATCAAAGGACAATTTTACAACTAAATGAAAAGCAAAATGACATGTAAAACAAATTCTTTTGGGAACAGGGAAAGAACTGAGAAGTGCTTATTTATTTAGTTTTTCTTTTCAATGTTCCCTTTCGATTTTTTTATGTGTAAGGAAATGGTTGTGGATCAGTCCAGGACTGTAAGTAATAGTTTTTTAAAAAAAAAAAATTTCCAAGTAAACTGAATGATTTTGGATAAATCATGTAACTTCTTGGAGTTTTACCATGAGCTGTAAGGAAAAGTTACTTCCAGTAAGATCAGTGATGGAAATGTGTATGTGTAACTTGAGATTATTCATATGCTCTAAAGTTCACTAACCGCACAGTTCTATGGATTTTAGCAGTTCACAAGGTTGTGCAGTGATCACTACTCTTTAATTCTAACATTTTCATTACCCCCCAAGAAACCCCATGATTATTACCAGTCACTTCCCCTTCTCACTTCTGCCTAACCTCTAGCAACTATTTTCTGATTCTGTGTAGTTCTTTGATAGAACATTTTAAATAAATGAAATCATGCCATCTGTAATTTTTTGTGTCTGGATTGTTTCACTTAGTATATGTTTTGTATTTGTATCAGTACTTCATTCTGTTTTGTGCATGAATGATTTTTTTTTTTTTTTTTTTTTTTTTTTTTACTGTATGGAGATAGCACACTTCACTTGTTGATACATTGGTTGATGAACATTTGGGTTGTACCTGTTTGGGCTAATTACAAATAATGATTTTTATGAACATGCATGAAAAATTTCTTGTGTAAACATGTTTTTAATTTTCTTGGGTCAGCTATTTCACTGCTGTGGCCAACAGACCTGGCAAGAACAATTAGAGGAGGAAAAGTTTATTTACAGCTCATGGTTTCAGAGGTCTCGGTCCATAGATGACCAGCTCCATAGTTCTTGACCCAAGGTGAGGCAGGACATCATGGTGGAGGAAAGCAACTCAGAACATGGCAACAAGGAAGTAGAGTGTGTTGGTTCACCAGGGACAAAACATAAACCCCGAAGGCACACCCCTAGAGATCTACCTCCAGCTACAGGCTACCTGTCTACAGTTCTGACCTAGTTAATGTCTATCAGTGGATTAATGCACTAATAATGTTAGGCTTCTCAAAACCCAAACATTTTGTTTTGGATCTTTCTTACATTGCTCACACATGAGGTTTTGAGGGATACCTCATATCTAAACCATAACAGGTATATATCTAAGAGTGTAATTTCTGGGTCATATGATAACCAAGGTTTTGGGAACCTTGTGTTTTCAAAGCAGATGCAGCTTTTTTTTCATTTTAACCATCTGTGAATCAAGGCTGCAGTTTCCACATCTTCCTCAACACTTGTTATTTTCTGACTTTTATTATACTACTATCAAAGATCGACAAAATTTTTAAGAGAAAGACAATTACCGATCAATGTCTTTCATGAATATAGATGCAAAAATTCTGAATGAAAATTTATCCAGTACATTCCAACAATATATAAATATTCCCCTCATGACTAAGTAGGATTTAGAATGCAATGTTGGTTTAATGCTTGGAAATAAATCACTGTGGTGACAAATGAGGAATAGAAGGGAACTCTCTCAACCTGATAAAGAGCATTTATGGAAAATGAACAGCTGATATCACTTAGACTGAATGCTGACCGGCTGCTCTTTCATAAAGATCAGGAATAAGATGAAGATACACACTCTTGCTGCTTTTATTAAACATTGTACTGTAGGCTCTAGCCAGGGAAATTAAGGGAAAGACATAAAAGTCATCCAGATTTGGAAAGAAGGAAATACAACAATGTCTAACTGTAGATGGCATTATCTTCTATCTAGAAAATCCTAAAGAACCATCCCACACAAACACGAACAAATACTATAGCTAGTGAGTTTAGCAAGGTTGCAGGATAAAAGATCAACATACAAAAATGAATTTACTTCTATAAAATAGCAGCAGATACTCCGAAAATGAATGTAAAAATCAAGGCCATTTACAATAACATGCACCAATTAAAAGAAATTGTAAAGATATGTTTCAAGAAGAAGAGGAACTTTGGCTCAGAAACACAGACCACTGGAGTAATTGAGCAAGAAAATAGAGAATTCTGATCTCTCGTGTTTTCTTAAAGAAATGCCACAAGTTGCTTTCTAAGTGTGTGTGTGTGGGGGGGGGGGTTCACCAAAAATATAAGCCCTTGGATGAGCTTTTGTCTTTTTCATTACTAAATGTTCTCTACTATACCCTGCAGATATATATATATATATATATATATATATATATATATCAGCTATAAACCACCAAGACTCCAGAGCTGAAATGATAGCTTAACTTACCTATTGTTTTAAGTGTCATTTAAAATTTAGTTTCATTTAATGTGGGGAGGAATCACAAAGAAAACTTCACAAAAGAAACTGAAACACTTATATAATTGGAAATGACTTTTTCTTTTCTAGATCAAAAAAGGAATAAGAATGCTTGTAATTTTGGCATTTAAAACTTCAGCCTAAATTTCATAAATTTTGTGCGTTAAGATAAACAATGCTGAAAGGCTACCACTTATTGATTGCTAATATTATGCCAGGCATATTGCAAATATAAATTTTTCAGTTTCTCAGCTTATTGGGCTTTCATGTATTTTGGGCCAAGTAATTGTTCTGTTCTGGAGGCTGCTGTGTACATTGCAGAATATTTAGCAGCATCATTGGCCTCTACCTGGTTGATGCCAGTAGCATCTCTTCTCAGGTGTGATAACCAACAATGCCTTATGGGGCCTAATTGCCCCTGGTTGAGAACTCCACAACCTCACCCTAACTTTAAAGAAGGTAAAATTATAATATCTTGCCAAATTCCTAAAACATGAAATTGAGAGAGATGAAATAACTTATTCAGAGACGCATAGCTATTAAGTGTCAGAATCAAAACCTGAAACCTGGCTTACCTTGATGCCTGTGTGCATCATCATGACCAACAGATTCTCCTACTGAGTTCTTATTTTTGATGATGCAGTAGGAATTTACACAAGGGCAGAGATAAAAGAGAGGGGTGTTTCACAAAGAAGCCATTGTAAAACTAGCCTGGAATTCCAGGTGTAGATGTTTTAGTTGGTTTCTACTACCCTACATACTTCTGGTTGTGTCTTTCTTGGCATCCATCTCAGTTCAGATTAAGGCACAGTGTGGTACTGGGGTAAAACCATGGATACAGGAGACAGCCTGCCTCTGCTGATAGGATTTGGGAAAGGGGCTTTATCTTTCTCTGACCTTTTATCCTGAATGTGGACTGATGGTTCTACCTATGCAGAGAGTTAATGTTGAGATGAGATGAGTCACCATGTATAAAGCATATGGGTTGGTAAATGGGTAGCACTGTAAATGTCAAATCTCAGTTTTTAAATCTTACTTGTTTTAAGCCTGTCACATTAATAAACAAGTTACTTGTAATCTATGTAAGTTTTGATTCCCTGTAAAACTAACTGGGCATTTTCTTTTGTAATAAGAGAGCCCAAGTTTCAAGGGCAGAGACATATATTGTAACACTCTTTTCTCAAAAATATGTTTCATGTATTTTACTAATCCAGGTCTTGCCCAGTAGGTCTCTGGGAAAATTTTGGCCCTACTTCTCAGTCTGCTGCTACAGAACTGGTTGGAGAGGCTACAGAACTTATTCATCAATTTATTCAGTCATTCACCCACACAATAATTATCAGACAATTTTTATTTGCTGGATTCTATACTAAGCACTGAATGAAGATGAAGTGCGAAATTTTCTATGAAAATGTTCTGGAGAGATGTAAAGGAGTAAGTAGCCTGTTATATCCTTTTAGTGCTCTCAAATTCCACCTTGGCTAATAACATCTAGCTGTTTGGCTATAAACCAATTGCTTAACCTCTCAGCTATTTCCTCATGTGTAGAAGTGACACTGTTGTACTTCTGACAATTATAGTTATGATTCTCTGACATAGCTTGAAGGAACACTTGAGAAGCTTTCATACATAGTTTAAAATTCCTTTTAAACAGGGATATTTGCAACATCACTTTTTAAAAAGCCTACTTAAATTTTTTTTTCTGTTAAAGGAAAGAACCTGATAGCTAAATAGATTATCTCATTAAATGCTGTGTAACCACCACTTATGGAGCTTAACACACTTCTCTATAATTACTCTTTGAACTCCACTGAAGAGCTGTGACTGCACACTGCTTGTGGCAGGCAGGTCCAAGCCTTGCCTCTCCTGGTTTGTATTTACTAACAGTTTTGTGAACTATGCTTTTCATCCTGTTCACAACATCTCTGGTGTATAATTATGTGCAGCCTTCACTTGATATATGTGTATTTTTATCATATGCATAGTGACCCAAGCCAGCTCTGGATTAAAATACTACTTTCCTTACTTCGTCAGCATTTGTGTGTGGGGTTGGGAGGCAGTATCAATGAGAATGAAATCATTGCATCCATGTTGCTGGGTTTTTCCCTACCTGTGCACCCCATATAAGTGCCAGCTCAGTCTTCCTGGGTAAGTCTATTTGTCTCTGAAACTATTGTCCATCAGACCCTCCAGGTCCTGAAGCTATGCTGCATCCTGACCCAGTCAAGTGGCACCATCAGGTTCTTTATTTTGATGTACCTATTGTGAAAGTGAATCCTGGTTTTAGTCACTAAGGGCCTCCCTTTATGAACAAGCTCCTACTTAGTGCTCAATGTATAGAAACTTCATCTCTGCCTCGATTCCCAGTTTACGAAGAACTGAAATTAAGTTTCGGATCTAGACCTTGTGTCCAAATCAACTTAGCCCACATTTATTGCTGATGATTTTCTGCCTGTTTTACGGAAGTTCAGCCCATTATTTACCATTGCTCTCCCTCGATCTCCTACTTACCACTGCAAGTTTCTTTACCAGTGCTGCTGGAACTTTTTCAACCACTCACTCTACTCAGTTGACTCTCTGTGCCCTAATTCCTGCATGTTCCTGTTCTGCTCCATAAGCTGCTGAACCAGCCCTGGGTCAGACTCTGTGTGGACAGCATTCACATCGGTGCAAGCTCTGCAGCAAACTCAGTGTCAACAGCAATATGTAGGAAACTTGGGGATTTATGTCTCCACAAGGTGGAGGACCATGGGATGGCTAGAGAATTGACTAGATCAAAAGAACTAATGGAGTAACTTCAAAATATTCCCATTCAAGTTGGAATCAAGCAATAATTTTACTATGAATTTTAACTTTCATTTGTATACAAACAAAACATGCCAGTTTACACTAGGATGATATAATGAGAATAAGGAATAGGATTTGGCGGTACGTGATTTTTACAGATGGTATGTGTTTCTTCCCTGGAAAAGGAAGAAATTACTAATTTAATTACAATGAATACGTTAGGGCTCTGAGTATCATTTGAAAAGGCATTTACTGCATATATGTAAGGTAATATTGACTAAGAAGTTCTTACCCTGAATACTTAGAGAACACCGACCTGACAATTAATTGTTTTCATAATGGATTAATCTGTACATTTTTGTTCCCAGAGGGCTTCCTTTTGACCAAAACACACCATATCATGTAATGATGACAGGTATGACTCAGATTTTTTGGTTGAGTACAGGTCCATTATGAGACTCAATGTTCTTATTGTAGCATGTTTTTTTTTTGTGTGTTGTTCTTTTTTCAATTTTTAGATAGTCCATATGACATATGAGATAGCAGATATGGCTCAAGCACATTTTAAAAAACTTCTGGAACATTATGTTGTAAGAACCTCATTAGGTTTTCATCACTATCTGTTGGAAAACCAAGACTCAGAAACATGAGGATTTGCCTGAGGTTACAATAATAAATGGCTGAGTCAGCATTTGAACTCTGTTCAATGGATCTGATGTGTATTATAAGCTTGTGTGTACCCTGTTCTACATTTCATCAGGAAATGGAAATGAATTATTCAGGAAAAGTCAGAGTTTCTTAAATGTCCCATTTGCTTGCCCTTTTCCTGCCAAGGTGACAGTTCTATCTCCCTTAGTGTTTTCTCCTCCATCAATACATAATTAAGGATCATCTCCTGGGTTACATGCTCTGCCAGACACATGATGGAGTGTAAAGAAACTGGCAGCTTGGTGTCTCACTGGAGAGTCAACTTTCCCTGTAAAAATAGTTAAGATGGTAGAGTATGTTAAATGGGAGATGAAGCTGAAGCTCACTGTGCTCAGGTCTAGATGAGAAAAGGTGAAACGCAATTCAAAGTAGAAAAACCAGGATCAACACTGAAGAAGAGACTTGGGACCAAATTGGATGCCGCTCTATTATCTCACAATAGACACTTTGAAATGTGCTTCTGCACCTGTCTCAGATGCAATTTATTTTATAGTTTATCTTAAATTTGTTCTCCAACTCACTTTTAAAATAAGAAATTCATGAAAACACATCATGTCTGACTTGTTTACTTCTCCATCACCAATACGTATAATGTGTCTAGCATATAACAGATACTTAATAAAAACTTGGAGAAAGGGGTGGGCATGACAGACAAAAGCATTCTTCCTTCTGGTTTCTAATAACTAAAACAGCTCATATTAAGGAGTTTTACATAGTTTGATGTTTGACCTGGCCCAATGCTATATACCCTGGATATCTATTAAGTTTGTCATTTGTTATAGTGAGAAAAAGATACAACTTTTCCCATCATCTCAGATTAAATATACTAAAATATATTTATAAAGGCCCCATATTACTATCCTAAAAATTCCATCTGTAGTTAAAATAATGTACTTAGATAAGGAAGATAGTATAGCTTATATAAAGTAACTATAAAAATCAGCATCATTCCATAGGGTAATGTAAAAGAAATATAAGGAAAGCTATTTTTACAAAATTCTTTGCATCACAATATGTGACTGTTCAGGCATATGGGAAAGAGGTAATCATCTGCTTGTGCCTAAATATAGAAGCATTGTGAATATGAAGTCACACTATTATATTGGTGACTTATATTGTGAGAGATGGTAACTTTTTTTTTTTGTATTGGTGAAAAACTCCTGGTAGATTTCCAGACAGAAGAAACATGAGACAAGTTTTGAACTTCTCTATGTTTACATAGTGGTTGTGTTCTGAAAAAACATTCATGAATCATAAAAATGTGCAAAAAGTACTTGGTGTTCATTTACTTCACATTAGATTCCAGGCTCATATAAATGTAAACAAATTATTCATCTAGCTGGGTATGTGTTGGGACATTTGAAAGCTACATGGAGCATACTGGATTCTCCTTGGCATTGTATCATATCTGCAAACCCTGACTCCCACCCACCTTATGTCAGTATAGCCCCCCATCTTTGTGGAGCCAATAAGGATGCATACTGAGCAAAAATTGACAAGATCTGTGCATCTGAGGTGGTACTGTCCCTGCCCCTTTGAGAACTGTTGTTATAAGTTAGGTGCTAAATAAAATTTTTTACTCTCTGTCTTTATTTGAGGTATAGATTATGTCTCTAATATTTCAACTCAGTGCCTATGACACTGGTTGCCTTTAATCAATCAATCTCCTTTCATCCCATCTCTCCTCAGCCTTCATGTTGTCTTCAAAACACATCTAGCAGGAAATATCATGAGCTTTGAACCTATCATTCCCTAAGCTTTGTCTCAAACTGCTGTCATTAAGCAATTTAATAAAATGTAATAAATTTTAGTTATCACTGACATGTATTGAGACCTCATAATTTTTGACTGAGGTTCGAGCTAAGACCCTGATTAAATGTCAGACCTCTATCATGTATTTGTAAAGGAAGTGTTTTGTTATATTAGTTGTGTTTCCAAGTAGCTTTTATATAATTTCACTCACCACCTATTACAAACAAGAACTCTTGGATTATTTAAAATCTCTGTCTTCTGTGAAATGGAAATGATAATTAGAATTAAAGTTTTTGTGTCTGCAGTTATTAAATGACATAACTTCTATCTGAAGCTGTTCACCGATTCTAACAGGTGCACATCTGATGGCAGTGCTTGTTACAAAAAGTCATTGCCTCTCAGTTTAGAATTGGAGAGTACTTTGGGGATGGAATATTACAAGATTTTAGTGGCTGCATGCCAGGGTATGCTAAAATGCATACAATAGTCTGTATACAAGTATCTGTCCAAAATGTCAGTATTTACACATGTACGCACATGCTTGTGCTTCTCTCTCTCTCTCTCTCTCTCTCTCTCTCTCTCTCTCTCTCTCTCTCAGACACACACACACACACACACACACACACTCACACACACGAAGTCTTCAAGTAATTGTTAGTATTTGCTTTTCAGACTCTGCTTTCTTTTCTTCTTTAAGAGAAAAAATTCAGGAGGTTAACTCAAATTCACTGATTTAGTGTATTCCTTCAGTGCAAGCCAGCCTGTACTGTCAAGTGAATATTCTGGGAAACTGATGAGAACAAGGTACATAATTTGACATGTTTATAAATTCTATCTTTTAATTTTGTGTGGCAATCTAAAAACCCATACATTTCCATGTTCCCTTCTATATAGATTTTCTGTTTGAAACATCTATGAAGCTAATTCCCTGATTCAGGTTTAGATTTGTAGATCCCAGAAAAGAAAAATGTTTTTTAGCTACTTTCTTTTACCAGGTTGAGGAAAAGAAATGAGAAGTAGAAAAAAAATGTTGGAGGCATTTATATATGGCTCTAAACTTTAGGCTAGGAGATGGTGTTCCAGTATTGTTATTCTGTTTAGTCTTTAAATAACTTGCATTTGTGTACACATCTTCATTTTAAGTAATCTCATCTGCCTTCATATTTGTATAAGTCAACAAGATACCCAGAGGATTGTGCAAACTCCAGCTGAATTGTAGTTTTCTGAAAAATAAAGAAAATCTCCCTGTACATATGTATTCTTCTGAAAAGAAACTGGGTGAAACATATGTAAACAATATCAGGAAAAGCCATTTGTGGAACTGGAGCCATTAGTCTCTAGAAATATCTAACTTGTAAAATGCAAGGTTAGCAAATGTTAGTGCATAGCAAGTGCTGGCTATGCGGTTAAAAGCTCTTGAGGGAAGTTGTTATTTTGAGCTCCCAGTTTTTCCAAGATGTCAGTAGATCCTTTCCTTGCAGAAACAGCGAGAAGCTCTTAAGACAATGAAGGCCCATGTAGGAAGGGACCCATACCATGCATCCTTCTCAGAAATCTGTTTCCAGAAGGAAACATTGCAGGATGTCCAGTTGTACCAGGAGGAAAGGAGAGTGAGGATGATTTAATCTCTCTGGAAAGAAAGTGGGATGATCAAGTCAACTCTGGCCTCCTCTGTGCTTTATATTCCTCAGTATGATTTTGTTAATTATGTTAATAATGATGTTTTGAAGGGTATGTTTCAGTATGAGTATGTATAAACTATGCAGCCCAATCTGTTTCTTGATGTCATTTTCTGCTTCTTGGAAACATCAGAATTGATATGAAAGGTAAGTGACTAAATTAGACACATTTGAAACCAAACACACTTTTATCCTGTTTGTTTAACTAAATCTTTACTTCAGTGCAGTACTCTGTGCCTGAATATAGTGATTTTTTCCCCTGTTTTTATTTAAACCCCAGGTGTTATTTTGGAAGTAGGAACATGCACTAAAATTTATTTATTTGTAACTTGAATGAACTGGAGAATACAGTGATAATAGTTACATGTTTTCAGGTTACTCTTACTCAACTCCTTACAGCACAGTCCTGAATGTAAATCTGCTTGTTATCAGTTCTAGACTTAAGTATGTTTATTCCTTTGGATATATAGAACACATCTAGCATTTTCATCCTGCTCTGTTTGCTTGTTTCAGCCTCTGTAATAAGACTTGGTGCTTTTCAATAGCAGTTCTAAAATGGGTTGGACATGCCATGCTGAATTCATGGAAGGGCCTTCTCAAGAGACTTGACAGTGTTCTGGAAAATCTCTGGGAGTGGGAGCGGGGTGGGTGTGTGCCTTTTTTAATAATATCTAATTGTACATTATCTACTGATTCTTAGAAAAATAGAGCCAAAATCCTCAACAATGCAGTCTGGCATCCTGACAGAGAAGGATAGACTAAAAGTAACTGAACTCAACTAGCAACTGCCTGAAAGAGAGATTGTTTAATGTGTGGCTGCTCTGAGGTTCAAAAAGACTTACTAATTCTTATGTATTATTACCTTAAAAACCTACTCTAAATTAAATAGGCATTGTGTACCAGGTTCTCCCTCAATCCTCAGATTTCTAAAGCAGCAAGATGGATTTCAGTAAATCCAGTCATCACTGAACCACAAAGGAGCAAACACATCCTGCCACATATTAATCTGTCTATTAATATTTGTAGTTTTGATTCACATTGTTTAATTTCCATGATGTTTTATTAAAAACAATTGTCTGGCATTCGTATGCATCTGTTAGGTTTTATTCCAACCATTGAAAAAAGTATTATATTTTTAAATAGTTTAAATTGAAATTGTTTTCCCTGTACAACTTGATCAAAGTTTTTTTAATTCTTTGTTATCTTGCTATTTTGCTTACAAAGGATAGTTAAAAGTTAGCAATAATTAGTACATATAAATACTTAGAAATGATATCTGATTTATTTTTATGAAGTTTCAGAACTCTTTAAATTGCCATGGAAGATTTGTTAATTCTTTCATAATAGATAATAGCCACATAATGAACAAAACAGTTGTCAGTACTAAAGGGTTAAGAAGCAAATGCATTGATTAAAACTGAAACATAAGGAAATCTCTTAAAGTATGCTTTGAAACAAGTGGCTTTTATATTTTCACTGAAGGAGAACGTGGTATCTGCACCATGTGTGTTATAAGCATGTTTTGGAAAGAATTTTATGAAATATTAACACATTTTGAAATAAATGAATAATTTACAAGAGTTACATGGAAAGAATTTTAAACACTTTGAGATAAGTGCATGTTTCATAAATCACAAAGGTATATGGTAGGAACCATGTTGTCTGTCTGAATAAATGAAATCAGTACATTGTAGATTGCACAGACTTGTCAAAATGATATTCAGAGGGTGAAAATATAAGTTTTTCAAATTTTTACTTTTTTAAACTAATGTGAGAAACATATTTTAGAAGTAGATATTATACATGTATATTTTACTAGAACTAGGGGGCAGGTCTTCATAGATTGTTATCAGTGGTTCTATTTGGATTTATATTTTTTCCTCAGTATTTGATGGAGTATTGTTCTGTTTCTCTCCAAGAATATTTGACAATGTTGGATTTGTATTGATGACTTTTAATGCTTCAGAGTACTAAAATAGATTCTATGATATAATCTAAACACTGTAATTAAAAGTTTATTCTGCCTAGTATTTGTCAATTAAAAAAGATTTATAGTATCTTGCCTAGCTTAAAGTGTTTTTAGTCCTCTATTACTAGACATAAGTGAAGAGTGTTATGATGTTGAAATGAGTAGTTATAATAAGAGATTATCATTTTGTCCTAGTTATTTTGAAATATTGGATATTCATGTTAAGATTATATTTTAAATTAGTTTATACAAGTTATTTGAAAATAATAGTATTTGTGTATTCCAACTAGAAGAGTTGACAAGCTTTTGATTGATTGATTTATTCACCAAAAATTTATTGACTTCCCAGTATATGGCAGGGACTATGTTAGACTACCAGACATTAGGAAAGGATGTCTTGTTTCTTTTTTTCTGGGTAAAATTGATTTGGCTAATCAATGTGTTTAGTTCTAGAAGTCAGTATTTGGATATTCAACTTCTGGTATTCAGACTCAGCATTAAACAAAAATATTTGTTTTTGTTATAGAATAAATTTCTAGTTGTAAATGAAAGCACTGAATTGGGAAGTTAAAGACATATTGTAACTCGATAATCACTGCCTGGTAAAGGTTGGCCAGGAGACCAGGGCTGCCTGTTTTGATTAAAACGTATGTGAAAACGCCAACAGTAGGAAGCCGTATGTATAGGAAAGTGATGAACTGTGCAGTTTTCTCTGTATTTTTTTCTTGCTGGACAGTTTAAGCAATATTCAGCAAAAGTAAGAAGTATTTGAATTTTAATGGATTTCTGGGCCTTCAGCACAAAGTTATTTAAGTCTCCACCACCTGATACTATCTGTAGTGGATATGCTTCCTGTCATTTTTCAAAGTTCTAATCATAGTATTCAATGTTTGCCATATATTTTACACCTCCCTTCTGAAATTATATTGATTGAAGTCAGTATAGTTTTCAAACTGCTTAAACCATTTTACAGATTTGGTTGGTTTCCATATAATTATATGTAAGTAAAAATTCCAACATATTGGGACACAGGTGGACTCTAAGTTAACAGCCAAATAAGTGTCTCGGTTCATAACAAACACTGTTAAATATGACTTTAGTGAGGTTGCTTCCCCACATCCAGACTGAAGAAGTGTGATAGTTCATAATAATCTATATGACAGCTTTTTCTGATGTGTGCTTTGGGAAACTAGGCTAATAGGCCTTATGCACACAATACTGAATCTCTCTAGAAGTAAATTTGAGAATTACTGGGATGAACAGAAATATACGGTTTATATATTTCAAGTTGTCCTGACATCTTCAGTTTGTACCAGTGCATTGTGCATTAGTAAATGAGAGGTATAAGTGTTTAAAACTTATCAAGAACTCCTTGACAAAAATAACTCTTCTTAGTACTCATGCTCACATTGTGAACTTATGTTTCTAGTGTCCTGTGCAGTGTCCAAACTTGTGGTCAAGGATTCCTTGACAACTCTCATGATTAATGTGCCTTGGCGGTAACTTTAGGAAGTGCTGCCTGAAGATGGCAGCCCCATAGGTTCCCAAGTTTAAGTGATTTTTCCAAACTCTAGAATTACTACATCAGATCAGAGTAATTTTCATGCATTTTTAGCCTCTGAGGTTATTATATCCAAGTAGATGTGACTTGTAGAAATTTAAAAACATGCAGATGAAGAGAACAGCCATTTAATAATTGTATTATTATTATAACCGAAACAATCATACTTTATAAGTACATATGTGCCTTTTTTCCTCCTAAATGCTTTATAACTTTTTGAGCCACTTGATTCTTAAACAAATTCATGTGGAAAAATCCACTTCTCATGATGCTTCTAATTAATGTGTGAGGAAGCAGGATAATTTGGGGAGGTTCATACACATTTTGAGTGTTCACATCAAGTTTGCATTCCATTGCCCATATCTGATCTATTAATATTGGTTTTCTAGGATAGTACTGTACATTGCACACCTAAGAATTAGGATCTAGGTCAGGGATCAGCAAACAATGACTGAGGATTAGGCAAACTTTAACCTGTAAGCCGAATCTGGGCCACTGCTTATAACTTTTGAAATAAAGTTTTATTGGAACAAAACCATAAACATTTGTTCATGTATTGTTTGTGATTGCTTTCATACTACAATAACATAGTTAAATAGTTACAAGCAGAGATGATATGGCCTGTAAACATTAAAATCTTTACTAACTGATATGGCTTGTAAACATTAAAATTTGTACTGTCTGGTTCTTTCTAGAAAAGTTTCCAAACCCTCATTAGATCATGGCCTGCACTAAAGATAGGTATTAGAATGCTGTTTACATCACACTGTTTATATAATATGTGAAGAGCAACAGAAAACATGATGTAATTCCCTTAAAATGAATCCTTCATTTGTTCTGTGAGTGTAAGTGGCACTCATCTGTTAATTTATACGCATCCCTATGCATTAATTTAGGGCTTTAGCACCACAGTACTTGCTGAGTCTCCATCCTTCAGGCAAGGGTTATCTAATCATTGCTGCTAGAGGCTTTAATCAAGTCCTTCTTATAGAAAACAAACAAATGATTAGCCTTTACAGTATAGGCATAAACAGGAATTTGACTCATGAATTTCCTAATTATACTGAACCATTTTGGAAATCAGTTGGCATTCAAATTCTTGCTGTTACTCAGTATACAATTTACTTTTGCCAGATAGAAGTACTATGTAGGATAAGAAAATTTTTAAATATGTCAAGATTAAAATTCATTTTCACTTAAGTATTTCCCCCCATTTGCTCATAGAAAATGAGTTCATGGAAGTAAGGAAATAATTGGATGTCTGTTATCTATAATTTATACGATTTGCACTAATTTACACTAATGCTAGGAAGTAGGTTTCATTTTCTTTACTTTAGAGATAGGCACTCTTAAGTCTCACAGTGTGAAATGACCTGCCCATTGTCACATTAGAATGTAGCTTATGCAGGAATCCAATTGGGACTCTGAATCTCTAGGCATACCTTTGACTTCCTTGCACAAGAGAATTATAACTCATTCTCCATAATTTCTGTAACCAGTGCCTAAAATGGATTGGCTCTTCTTGGGTTTCTTTGTTCCCCTAAATGTGCTTTTAGTTGTGCATAACAAATGGCAGGCTAAATACACATTCTTGGTTGTATCACCAGATTATTCTGTTTACTGTTTTAGCCAAGTGGAAAATCAGTCCTGAAGTAAGATCCACAAGTTCCTTTTTAATTCTGTCTGAACAAAAAACAACCAAACCCTGCACATTTTGAATGCTGAAGCCAATTTTGATTTTATCGGAGGTGCAGAGGTGGCTCTTCATTTTGACTCCTCTCCACTCCATTCCAGCATTTGTCAGAAATCAAATGCCAAAGCCTTCCACAAAGGAACTGTCCTAAGGAGTTGTGTCGAAGAATTAGAAAAACGTACCCCCAGGAAATTCTTTCCTTTTTGCTAACATATTCTATGTGCCTCTGCAGCATATATTGTATTCTGAGTTTTTTTTTTTTTTTCACATTACATTTGCCATTTGTGTGGAAGACTGATCTGGGCCACGTCATGAACCTTCTTTTTTTTTTTTTTACCAAAGCTGTTTCACAAACAGAAATTCTTACAGGGATGGATTGCTTCTAATCCAGATCTTTATGAGGCTTGTAGAATATTTCCGAGGATAAAGTTCTAGATGCAAACAGTTACAGTGAGAAGGTTAGGCTTGGTTTAGGGTCACAATCAGTTCCTTGATTTGAGGGAACATTTCTATCATGAGAGAAGTTTCTATTGGATAGCCCTGACCTTGAAAGAAACATATTATTGTTATTACCAGAATATGTCTGCTTGCTAGAAGCACTCATGTATTAGCTTAATCACTCTGGGCCATTGTTTTTTCATTTGTAAAATGAGATTATACATAAACTGTCTCTATTTGAGATATGCAAAATTTTAATTTGTTAGTTTTTTTGAACTTGGAAATTCCATTATATGTAGTTTCAGAGGTTCTTTGGAGTGAGTGGATTGTTTCTGATTACTTTTCCCCTTATCTTTCAGTCTGCTAATAAGAAAGAGTTCCTGTTTTTCATCTAAAATATATGTGAAGAGAAAAAAAATTAACCAAGTTTGGATTGCTAGCCTTAGTTAATGAATATGTAACTTTAATCTGGTTTATTGTTTGGCCTGCTTTCTAAGTAATTTGCTTTTCTTTTTAATATTTATATGTTTTAGTTGTTGATAGACATTTTTAATTAATTTATTTATTTGTTCATATGTAGTGCTGAGAATCAAACCCAGTGCCTCACACATGCTAGGCAAGCACTCTACCACTGAGCCACAACACCAGCCTGCAATTTGGTGGTTTTTAATTACTATTCCTTTTGGAGTTATTTTCACAGTTGTGACCCAGAAGTCACTTAACCAAAGTTATATTGTGTTACATGCATTTGGGCCTTTTATTTTGTTATCAATTAAACATGATGATTTTCACTTCAGTTTTAAAATTCTAAAACTCTTTCTAAATATCATTGCACTTTAAGTTTATTGATTGTAAAAAGATAAATGCTGTCAGAATTTTGGGAGCCAAAAAGTAGTATTAAACAATAAATAGGAAATAACCCCATTGCATCTATATGTATTCAAAGCCAGTGTGCATTTAGTAATGCCTTAATTGGGGAGTCACTTAAAAATGTAACTGATAGTTATATAATCCTATGCAATAAATGATTCAATTGTTTCTGTGTGTCCAAAATAACTATGAAATGAGTAATTCTAATTAATGTACATACCTACTAGAACCAGAAGGTATTTGTCATATTTACCAGATTTACATTCCTGAAAGGATTATTTTAAAGTGATTAAAGAAAACTTTAAATTGTGTATTTTTCTTGTACATAATAGATATGCTTATTTTGAATCATTTTAATTGGGTGGGACATTTAAGTTTACTGTCTACATATCAAATCCCATGGTGAACAATAAAAATAAAACTGATTAAATATGAAGACCAAAATGCAAAGAATGCCATTTTAAATAACTTTTGGTTTTTTTGAAGCTTACAAAAGAAAATTGATAGGAGAGATAAAACTGTTGAGATCATCATAAAATGTTGCTAACCTAATTGTGATAAAGATTTGCATTCCATCCAGCACATATCTCATTATAATTATTTAAATAAAAGATTAAAATTATGCAAAATCATTTTGAATCTAACTTCATTAAAATAATTTAATTTGCTAAAAGTAATTGTTTTTATTGATCTTTTACTAAATATATCATAAAATGAAAGAATTACTTTCAAGAAATATTGCTGGTATTTCACAGAAAATTATTTTTAAAAGAAGCTTCATGATAGGTCATATAAATTTAATGGAGTTACCTTAATTTAAATTCTTTTCTTTCATAATAATTTTCTTCCTGCAAATATACTATTAAGACTTTAGGGTACATGTGCCTAATTAGAAATTTGCTAAACTTAGAAAATAAAGAGGAAAGATTATTAGAATTTGGATCCAGAGACCTGATTTTACCAGTTAGTCAATCATTCTTCATTTAGTCCCTCATATTTACTACTTACCATGTGGTAAATTTGTGTTTTCCCCAAATTATGTGTCCAGTAGTGAGTGTTCCATATTTCTGACCCAACAATATGACTTAACAAGATTCATTGTGGCAAGGAAATTCCACCTATGAAATATTCTAGTTCCCATCCCACTGCCAAACAAAAGATTAAGATAGGAAATTAATAATAACTCATAAAACACACTTGTTGGGCAGCTCCTACATATATACAGTGTATTGGAATCTAAACCAAAGAGGGATAGCCAATGTACGTGCTCATATACAGCTTGCAATTTGTATAAGCAAGCAATGATTACAAAAATATCCTGGCTAACACCGTTAAACAGCTATTTTCTGTATATAAAATGCCTTGTAAGTAGCCATTATTGAGCAAGTGGCTCTACATTCTTTGTAGTAAGTGAAAGTGACTCTATGGAGCAACTTAAATGTTTATCAAACAGGAAAAATTTTTATGTTTATAAAATGTACCCAGATTCTTTAAACTGATAGTGGACACTGGAAGTTTTCTAAGTTCAGGCTCCTTACCCCCTTCTAGATCGTTTTCAAAGATAATGTGATAAAGTATTAAAATACTGTTTAATAGGATCTTGCGTAGGATCTGCAAGAATTTTTCCTTTCTGAGATTGGATGTTTTTTTGACCCTCATAATTCATTCAAATTTTTTTTCTCATACTTATATTTCATGTACATTTATAAACTTCAATTTATTTTGTTTTACTAGGCCCACTTAAAATGATAACATTTACTATCTCAGTCAAACTAAAATAGTCTTCACACTGCTCTAAGAGAAGAATGTTATTTAAAAAAAGTGTTTTTTTCAGTATTTCAAAAAACAATGACTTTTAGAAACTTTTTTTCTACATGTCTTCTCAATGTTTTTCCATGGATATTTTGAACATAATTTGCTTCATATAAGTATGAGATACCCATTGCCTAACTAGGTAGTGCTGTGAGCTGTTTATTAGCACTATCAGCCAATCCATATACTATAATAAACATCAGAAATGTATGAAGTTGTATATCATATTATTTTATATGCAGATGAATTTTCCCTAGTAATTTTAGATCTTAAATAGTGCTGACTTAATATGTTGACTTTGGTTTTCCCACATGTATTTCCTTCTGTGGAACAAAGAAAAATATCTTGTTATTTTGTATGAATCTCTTTCCAGCTATTTTAACACCAGAGGTTGGGCTATATGTCAAGTGACCTCAGTATCCTTTGGAGATCATCTGTACTTCTTAATACTTAGTTTATTCATTGAAAAAGAGCCTTGTGCTTGGGACATCTGGATTAATACTATTCTGTAGGTAATTGAGATTATTCATATATTTTCATACACATTCTGATATTGTCTCATTTCTGTTAGTATTTAACAATGGAGATTAAATGTCACTAACTTATGAAAAGGGGCATTTTTCTGTAACTAGGGAAGAACATTTAATTTTAGGAACAGGCCTATATTCTTTAAATCCTGAACATAGACTTGACGGGTCTACTTAAAAAATTTACTGTATAGCTTGTTCATTCTTCATGTGAAACTTTTAAATTCATCATTCCATCTCCTAATGGCTTTGTCACTTTTTATTCCTTTACCATCCCACAATTAATATTTTCATATCCAAGGTTATTTCTCTATTCTTCCTATTCACACTTTTTATTTGATGCATTTGTTTCCATAGATTAGCCCCATTGCAAGCTTTCAGACTTTATCGAGTGAATTAAAGGTTTGAGCTGCTCCTTATGTCCTTTTATTCTTCTGAGTCTCTGCTGTGTTTCACTTCTACAGAAACATTGATTCCTTCTTGTGCTACTTGGTTTATCATCGGATGGTGTAATGCTCAAGATGAGCCTCATCTGATAAAAAGGGATGCCCTTGGCTTATTCTGCAAGAGAATTATCTCTCCAGAATTATCTCTTATCTCTGCAAGAGAATTGTTGTAAAAGATAGTGGGAGGGAGAGTACTCTTTACTAACTTTAAAACCATTGATGTTATTAAACTATTATTTTAAAAATATTGTCATAGACTGAAGGTGAAAACAATAATATTGAATGACCTAATGAGGAACCCTGAGAGAAGGTGGGAGGGGATTATGAATAAGAAGGTTTTCTATTTCTAAATTGAATTTACTTAAAAATCAAAATATATTCAACAATTTGTCATTATTTGTGATATTTAAGGAAAAAGTTTTATGTTGAAAGCAGTAATAATTGTCCAGAGTTTGAATTAATCAAAGGCATGTTAAAATGAATCTAAATTTTTATTAAGGTTCTTTGCGAATTATTGTTATTTACAAATTAAAATGCAACTGTTAAACAGTTCCCCACATAGCACAAATGCAATAACCACATATAATCTAAATTATGTTCCATTTAATAAATGATAGACAAGTTTATATAATTTATTTAATGCCTATCATCATTAGACTAACAGTTTTAGTGGGGTAAAGTAGTAGTTATATTATTGATAATAATATCAAAATGTAATTATAAATAGCTTTCTTATTCTACTCATGCTAACTTTTTTAGAAGAAAAAATATTTTTATTGAGGAAAAAAGCAAACCTACATACAGGTTTGTGTCAGCTGGCACAAATGGCCACAGGAGTTTTTGTTTTGGTGGTTGTTACTTTTTTGGGGGAGTGGTGGTGGTGATGGTGGTGGTGCTGGTGGTGATTGGAGATTAGAAAGGAGTTTGTGAATTGAAGTAGTTATGGTATCATTGTATTGCTAAACATTTTAAAGAAACATGTAATGAGTCATAACTTGATGAGATTATTTTGGAAATTTTTAGTTTTGAACTTGTTTGTGTCCAAAGAATGCAGATTTTCAATAATCATAGGAAGCAGTGTACAAAATGTCAAGAAATAATTAGATATATCATCTTCCTATTATGCCATTTAAAGAAAATAAAATGAACTGCTAGAATGATGGAATTAATACTTCAAGATACTTTATAAGATCACAAAAACAAAATTCTCTTTATATTTATGCATGTTTTATTAAGCACTGCCTGACCATTTCAGGAAAACGTTAGATAAGGAATTATAAGGCTACCTTGAAACCTTGTATTTGTGGTGATTTGATTTCATCAGTCAGTAAATCAACAGATAAAGGATAGATTATTAGATTATTCAAGCTTATGTCTTCTTCCTCTGTGTGGACTGGTATTCACATGGGTTAGTCCTAGTCATTAGCTGATATTAGCTCAAACAACTATATATACAAATGACATCTTCAAAGATAAAGAAATGGTTGCACCTATGAACAGATTATTTTCCTCTTAGTTCATAATATGAAACAGTTGATTTTAAAAAGAAAACTGGACAATGACAATGTATTTAGTTGTTTTTTTTTTTTTTTTCCTACTTGGGTATTGATTCAACTTTTAAAAGATCTGAGTTAACCGCTCTGATCCCAGGAGATTTACTGTTCGGCAAGTATGTAAAGAGAATAAAAGTAGTATTTTTTGCAGGATTTGCATTTCACAACAAAAATGAAAGAATGAATACCCTTTATGTGGCAAATTTATAATATATTGCCTTACTTATGAAAATATTTGGCTAAAAATGAGAGCCTCTTTTCTTTCAGATATTTTAAAAGAGAAAAATTTTATGGGCTGTGAATGAAATGAATAATTTCTTTAAAATTTTAAAGACACTAGGAATTTATGGAGTATTTCTCTTTTAGTTTTAGCTCTTAGAAATAAGTAGACACATTTATAGATATTGGCCTCATGTTTGCTGTAAAAGTCCAACAAAACTTTTCTAGATCTGATTTTTTTGTGGAAATATTTCTTTCTAATAATATAAATCAGAAGACTGTTAACTTTTTTCCAGTAAAGGATTTTTTTAACTTTATGGAATTAACAAGTATATGCAAATTCAAAAATACTTTCCTCAAACATTTTCTGTCTTCTTGAAACTGTATCAATGAAATATTTCATATTTCTTACAGTCTTCTTACTCATTTAGTCTGTTGTCTTGAAATTATTGATGATAACAGATATTTTGGTAATAGGTCCAGGAACATAATCCAACTAACACTCCAGCATTACCTTTTGGAATTCAAATTCATCACATTCATTTTTTTTTTCTTTGTTGAAGTCCTTGAAATCCAAAGAAACCCAGGCCAGGAGCCTTGAAACATTTTATAAACCCACAGGGAATCTTTTACAATCTATTGGGCAACTCGACTTTGCTAAGCTAACTAACGAAATAATGCAAAGATTAAATGTGTTAATATTTATGAGGCCACATTGAGAATGTCAAGACTACCTAAGTATTGTTACATTATGTTTTATTCTCATCTGTCTGGAATATGTGGAAGAAGTTACTTCAGGTCTTCATGCACTTAATCACATGTTATTAAAAAAATTATATTCACTTTGATTGTTTTCTTCTTTCCATGGACTGATTCTAAAGAATACAACAATGGTAGAGCTTATCTTGATGTTGCTAGGTTATTTTTAGGAAGTAGAGAACAGCAATTTCTAGAAAAACTACCAACTTACAAACAACAGATTTCACTGTGTAATATAGTTCATATTTTTACCTGAAAACAGTAATTTCATTTGGGTCAACCTCAAGTGGTATTGCACTAAGTGATTTCAGTCTTGGAACCAGAAGAATTCTTTAGGACACTCTTCCTCCTATATAAATACTTATGATGAAAAAATATACTAAATATTTTAAATAAGTAGTACTTTAATCAAACCTGAGAATTCTTGGAAATTTTTAACTTTGTCTAATTTATTTTACAATGACAACAAAAAGGCCTGTTTCATTTAAAATGCTTTTCACTGACTTCTACAAAATTTAAAACTTATTAATCATAAACTATGAAACATGCAAGTATCTTGAGTTAGTTTTACATACTAAATATAAGAAACTAAAAGCTCTGAAGAACTGAAAAATCCTGTAAGATTCAGTGCATTTTTTCTTTCAAGCTATTTGTTACATATGCAAAAGTCTTACTAAATTGAAGATGATATATGAAATATTTTTATTTTGAAATAAAATTTCATTTTTCCTTGGATATAAGAATGTATGGTTGACAGGTTAATCATATTATATAAACAGTTTTATTTTCTGTACAGGACATGTAAATTTAATTTAGCATTAAACTTAGGACTTCTTTTTATAATATAGTTTAGTCATATTTTTATACAAGTTTCTCTGAATTTTTTCACAATATACTTTTGCTTTTTTCTAGAAAAATTAATATGTTTTGCATTGGTCTAAGACCCTAAGCATAAATAAATTCAAAACTTTTTGAGTTTTTTTTTTAAACCTCTGTAGTAAAGTGATTTGTGAAACAAAAATATGGAAAAGTAGTAAATGTTTGGCACTTCTTCCAAATGAAGGATCACTGATCTCCTTTGGTGGGAATTTAGTTACTCTCCATTTGAATGATGGAGAAACTAGGACACCCTGCAAAATGTTCTCTGCTGCTAACAGCAGAGGATGTCTACCATTCATCTGATCACAAAGAAATTCATATCTGAGTGTTGACCTTCCCAGATAACCGTTAGAAGTTTGATAGATCGGGCAGGTTGGCAGGGATGTATTTAAGTTTACCTCCCTCCTCCCGCCAATGCCAACCCCAGAACTTCACTGTTCTACTTTTTAAAATATACTTACTACAAGCTCTTGCAAAGTCAAGTACTATTCACCTGACCCAGGTTTCTTTGGAGAGTTGTGTAGCGGTGATTGAACTCATTTGGGAGAATATATGGCACTTGGCTCATTGTTATCTGTCAATTCCATATCAGAAAGCATTCATTTTACAGCAGGCAATAAAAACAAACTGGAGTGATATGAGTACACACACCATAGACTGAGCTTGTCACCATTTTACATGCACTGTTAAATGCAGATGCTCTTTCCCTAGGTCCAACTATTTAAATGAATACAGAAGTGTTAACTCTCAAGGTTTAGCTGGAACTGAAGCTTTAAAAGTGAAACAAATTCTTAAAATCCTTGTAGAAGCCCCTCATGAAAATATGAATTATAGTTTATGTGAATCATTCCTTGTATATTGTAATATGTTGACTAATTAATAATTATTAAATTTCATCAGATTCATTAACTGTAAAATTGAATATTAAGCCATGAACATCACCCCACCACCACCACAACCCCCAGCCTTTTTGTTTTCTTTTTTCTCTCTTTTCCTCCCTTTCTCTCTGTTTCCCTTCTTTTGGGAAATCATTAGTAATAAGTTGTAACACAAGTATTCCTGTAAAAAAAAAAAAAAATGTTTCCAGGGAAGAATGTTTCTGGAGTTCCAGTTGTGAAGCCAGGATCATCTCTGCTGCTGCAGTTGGTTTAGAATTACCCACTCCTTCTTCTGAGCAGTGAGGAGGGAAAGAAGTAAGCTGGCTGCTCCAATTGGCTCCCCAGGCCCTACTACTGGTGGGGAGTGCCTCAGAATCTCATTTAGGTGGATTTGGAACAAGGAACTGAGGCCGTCTGTTAAAAATCATTTTTAAAACTAGCCAAATTCCTGCTCAGGGCTGTTTCTTTCCTCCCTTAAGTCTCCATAATGGACCTTTATGCTTCATTTTCTGTTTGAACCTCCTCTTGCTTCTGGCCAGTGTTTCTCTTCCTCTGGCTGACTGGAGCATAAATCCACAGTCTCAATGATTTCCTCCATTTCCCAGTCCTTGAAGCATCCCCAGACTATTGAGTTTTTTTTTTTTTTTTCTTCTTAAGGCTTTCACTGCTAACACTAAAAGAAAAAATAAAGTAAAACAAAGCTTCATCCTGTACCACCATGGGAACCAGACTCTGCTACACTGGCATTTAATCCCCCAAATGAGGGATAAGAAGTCATGGGAGGGCCTTAAAAAGACTATAGAAGCTAGCAAGTTTGAAATGTGGAAAAGGCCATAAAACCTTATTTATTTCCACCACCAGGTTTGTTGCTATATATTCCATCTTGGAGAGATGGGATCCTGGTGACAAGTCACCTGCAGTGGTAGCAGTTTTGATGCAGGAGAGAGGGATTCAAAATGAAGGGAGCCTATCACAGTCAATAGGCCAAACAGGAGGGTAAAGAAAGGGGGGGGGGAGAATGCCCAACTGGTGAGGGACAGCTTGGGAATGTTGGCCATAGCATACAAGATGACCATTTCTGTTCGTTTTGGATGAAGGGTTTCCTATTGCTAAACATAAACACTGAATATATTGAAAAGAGTTATTTATGACATTTTATTTCAGACTTTAATTTGATCGCTGGTCATTACTTTTTAAAAAATTTTCTTTATATTGAAACAAGTGAATTTGTTTTCTTATTCATTTTTCTTTTCCTAGAAGCGTATAATTAAGATTATGTGCCAAGAACACTGTCATGATAAACTTAAATTACTGTCTTGTGTTTTTATAAGCTGAGGGGCGGGTGAAAAGAAAAAAAAATGTTATGTAGATACAGTTTTGCAGTAATTTAAAGATAACAATTTAACCATGTGCCTGTGTGCTACTCTCTTTGATGTCAGCACAAAGCCATTCTATAGAACGTGACTGATAATCTAGTGTCTATTTCCCATCTTTGTGATGGAAGCATATTTTATATAAAAGAAAAATAAAACTTAAAGTAGATTTTTTTTCCCCATGAGCTTTGGAGTCATTAATTTTATAATAAAAAGAAAACAAGGGTATGCTCTCTATAGGTTGTCATAGTTTAGTTGATTACTAAGGGACCCACCAATCATGTGCTCACTGAGGACTAGGTGAGCAGAATTAAGAAGCCAGGGTTTTCTGCAAATAAAGAGATTTTTTTTTTCCTAACTTGACATTGTTCACAGGTAAGGCCAGACGGATCGCTTTCTACCTTACATTAAACCAAAATATATTGCTTTCCCCTTATCCCCCAGCATGCCAGAATTCAGCGCCTCTCTCTTGCTGTTCAAAACCAAAATAGCATTTGGTTGCATAACAATGTACAAACACAAGCAGAAGTGGATGTGATGAGAAGAACTATTCTCTACTAACTTGTTATTCATTGTTTAGTCTAAAAACAAACTAGAAGGAAGGAGAGAAAGAATTATTCTTGGGGAGTGGCTATAAATGTTACTAGGGCCAGTTATGATGGTGTCCAAATTCTGAAATAGTGCTAGGGTTATCGAGTTTTAAATCTAAAGCCAAAAAATGGAGACCAAAATGGGTAGAATAGAATTAAATGAGGAAAGAATTGTTTTTAATCCTGCAACTGAGTAGGAAAATATATGGGAACTCAAGAAAAGTCAGTTCTAAGCCAGGTTTCTTTTCTTCTTCTTCTTCTCCTCCTCCTCCTCCTTCCTTAAACTCTAATATTTTGATTAAAAAAAAAATCTAAATCTTCCCAGATAGACCATTTTCCTGAACGTGGTCAAGTCAGGATCTTCGCACATTTGGCATGACTTGGATTTACATGCAGGAAGTCCTACTAATTAAGTCTCTTTTTCTGAATTATAAGTCAAGGGAAGCTGGTGGGCAGGGCAGGATCAATAGCACCACCTGTGGGCCTGTGCCTTAGTTATCTCTCTTCAGGGACTATCAATGACCTTGACTTGATGAGTATAGTTTCTCTTCTAATATCCTATTTAGCACATCTCTAAAATGGGTGCTGTCTGAACCTGTTTTGTTTTTCAATCTTTATTTTTCTTCTATTAGAGTTTTATGCAGTTCTTTGCCAAACCCCTACTGTGACTTTGCTACCCACAATGGTATTTGCCAACCTTTTGCTTACAGAAACTAAATGATGTAATAGAATTGGACAGACTCTCTTATCCCTACATTCTCCTCAGAATTTCCAGATTTTATTCCCAAATTTTATTATTTTACTATACATTTTAAATAATCTTTTTAAAAGCATCTTAAAGAAGAAATGTAATTTTAAAGGGCAGTTAATGGGAAACTAAACTGTATCTTAAACATTGAAATTGTATTATTTCCAATATAAATTGATAAAATGAATTGTTAATATTTATGCTTATCTTACGTTAAAGTGCCATTGAAAAGTAACAACTTCAGTCTATTCCTTATTTGAGAGACTGGAAGCCAAAAACAAATTAGAAGTGAATATTACCATTCAAATCACTTTTTTTGCTATTTCTTTCAAGTAAATTCTGGAAAACCAATTACTGTGTAAAGACATTATGTCCACATTAGTTACCAAGTCTCTATCATAAACTAACACTACATCAATAAATGTGTCTGTGTTGATACTTTGGTTTCCTGATAATATAGTTTAGACAAAATTGATGATTTTTAATTCATTCATAACAGTGCCCTTTAACAAAGTTCTTCATTGAATGTAATGAAATGATGTATTTATACTTTTTACTCTCAAATTTCTATACTTTTTGTTGTTTTATTATTAGAAACACTGTTGCTCAAATACCACTTTAGAAAATACAGTCAATTAAGCGAAATATCATGAGACTAGAATGTCCATGTGTGTATAATTAACTATTGAAACTTTTTTGATAAGTACTGAAACCTTGCTCTTGTCCTATACCCCTAAGACAGCTGCCCCTTCCATGTCTAGTACAATTGCCAGTCTGAGTTTTAAAAAGACTTGAATTGTCTAGTAGGTACTGGTAACAGTTGAAACCCCATGTACATATATATGGATTATGTGTAGGAAACATACACATAATCTGCTTTTATATGTGTTTGTAAATATACCCACATATATACACATAGAAATATGAATACATATACTATATATCTATTATATAGATAAATGGAAATACAAGGGAAGAGTTTGCCTGATTTTGTTTTAGCTTAACTACATTGATAATCTCATCCTAAATAGAATTACAGAGCAATTAAACCTTGATCAGCTTTGCCTGATGGATAGCTTCCTCATGAGCTTCCCTTGAAATGGTCATTGTTTTACTCAGCAACTTAGAAAGTTAACATTTTAATAAATTATAGTAAACTGCCATCCTTTCCAATAAAATGACTATGCTCTAATAATAAACTGTGCATTTTAGTTGCATACATTTGCATTGTATTGTTTTAAGAAAATCAGTTGAGTTACTAGAAATACTAGAAGGCAGCAGTGCCTAAAGGATAATATATCTAGTAGAACTGGAGTAACTTCGGGTGAAATTTCCAGTGGACTTTTTCTTTTATCCAGGTCCCAATCAATAGATAGAAATAGGACCTTTTAGAATTGCTAAAATATAAAAATGCTTTTAAAAATAATTGTTTAGAATGTCCCTGCCAGCGACATGTAATAATCGTAATGCGTGCTTTACACTGGGCAGTGAAATGCTTTTAATAAAACCCTTTGTTCAGGACATGGCAGTAATCTTGAAATCTTGTCTCACAACCTGTAAATGCTGCCAGTGGGAGGGAACCCGCTCCCCTGTGACTTTGTTTCCCCCTGGAATGGTAGTGATGGAGCACTTGCATGATGTGTTTGGTGCCTTGCATGAGGAAGACATGCAAAGGCAAGGTCCAGTCTGCATGCTGCTTAATCAATGTTTTTCCTTTTCTCTCCTCCTTGTCATGTGCTTTCAGAAGACAACAATGTGGAAGGTGGGTGCTTTCTACCTTATTTTCCAACTCTCATTTGCCTTTTATTTCTTAGTATTAATAGAGTATGCCTCGAATGTCCACGGTAAGTTGAACTTCCTTCTGAACGTTGGTTGGTGTCTGGGTTATGTATCACTTTTCATATAGAACACACACACACACACTCCCATGCCCATCAGCCCTGAGAATACGGAACACCCTCAGTCTTGAGTCCAACCTTTGATGGATTTCAGCATCCCACATGAACCTGAGGATGCTTACTGCAGTGTTCTATATGGAAAAATGATACAGTGCTACTTCCTTTTATTTTAGAAGAGAAAGCATTTCTTTGCAGTTTCAAAACACAGTGCATGACCCTTTCTTCATTTTTTAATCTTGATCAAAATGATTTCTTTTCTGTTGGAAATGTTTAGCATTGTATCATTTCAAGTCCATTGTTTTGTTTCAAATGTTTTGACTTATAAACAGAACACAGAATAAAATACTGACTATAAGTAAGAGGCATAAGTGTAGATTAAAAATAAGTCATTGGCCAATGGAAATGAAAGCCCACAGCACTCTGATGTCAATGTTGGTAAGTATATTTGTCATATTCTGTGTCTGTGGAAACTATTTTATTCAAGTTTTCTTAAATTTTCTATATCAAGGATTTTTCAGAAACTTATGCATTTTCCTGTAGAGTCCTGGAGAGATAGTTCAATATTTTTTATTTTAAAAGAACATCAATTATCAGTGTACTTCTGACCAAAGCTTCAAAAGATAAGCATACAAAAAGGAACTAGGTATAGCAAAAGAATTGTGAAAGGGAAGGTTTTATCTTACATACATTACATCATTTTATATAGTCACAGAATTAACAGTCCTTGCATAAGCAGTTAATTAATATCTACATATTAGAAGACAGTATTTAGCTTATTTTGCTATTATATTTTGAAATATAGTCATTCTGTAAAAATATGAACATCTCTACAGAAGAAAGGATTTCTTACAAAAAGACTCCCCATCCAAATTTACTGACAAATAGCCATTAACTTACCAACTTTTTGTTTCCAAAAAATAACTCTTCATGGTAACACAAAATTGATCAGTAGCAGGGTTCAACATCATATTTGTGTTTCTTTCATGGACAGAATTATAGTTGATACTGAATATTTGTTTTGTTTTTTAAACTTCAAAGAGATTGTACATACATCACACTTTTCTAAGTGTCGAATCAGCATTTGGCTTCTTTTTTTTGTCATTGCATGTGAGAATACACTTGATAAAGATGACATTACCCTGAAGGCCTGATATCTTTTAAAATTGGTCTCATTTATATTGTGCACATGAATCGAGTTTGAAAGTCATTTCTAAATGATATCTTTTTAACCCTTTTTGCATCTTTTTAACCATTTTGTAAAATGTTCCATGGTTTTGTTTTTTTTTCCTCTTTAAATCTAATTGCATTCCAAGGGGCTTTAAAATCAACCTACTTAGCATGGAAGCCTCTCCTCAGATACACATGTTCCCTACAAAGACTTGATAAGATTCTCATGGTAGGCCATAAAGAGGTGTAATAAAGTTTATTCAATCCTAATTTTAATATCCCTGTTTATAATGTGACTTTGAGAATGTGGCTGAGCTCCTCTTAGAGGCAATCTTAGGGGAAATTTTTTCCTCTTAGAGGAAATCTCACAAGGGAATGTGAGTACTTTGGGGATTTGTTAAATACCACTCTGAGAAATCTCTAAATTTATTTTCTAAAGGTTAGAGCCTTTAAAATTATCATAGATAATTCCAGGATTTAATCTGTAAAAAACATTATTATGAAACATGATTAGTAGTTTTAAAAGTAAAGTTAAGTAAAAACTTATAGAACCTGGACAAATCAGTCACTCTTCTTCATCAGCAGATCATAAATTGTAATCTTCTGTGTGAAGATTTTTTGTTAAAATCACTCAAGAAACACAGCAACTATACAGTGCAGCATATGCCAGTGTTTAAATTGCAGTTCTAGAACTCTTTGCCCCCAATGCATTCCAACCAGAGGTTGAAAGAATACCAAACTAATGTATTAAATGATTTCCATATTATATTTTGACTATAAGATAATTTATAATTATATTTTCCCTACAAGGATGTTTGAATATAAATAAAATTTTATGAAACTACAGATTACATTTAGTATTGGTGCAATTAATTCATAATGTTATATAGTTCAAAATAGTTTCAAGTATTTTTGAGATAGCACTAGGAATTGAAAATAAAAATGTTAAATTTATTGTATGAATCTTATATTGCTCCAACGTTTTCCAAAATTCTTGAAATATACATTGATTATAAATAGCTTTATTTTTGAATTTAGAGTAAAGAACTAAGATTTATGTCTTTCATTAAAAAGTAGTGTCTTAATGAAAGAAATATTTCAAAGAGCATTTGCAATATTCTTGAAAAGGAAAAGGAGTTATCTTCAATCTTAATTTAACTGCCAAGCAGGAAATAAATAATTTAAATAAAGGGAGTTCAGTATTCTTTTAGGAATGTTTCTTGATGTAATTATATCCATAATATATGTCTTAAATACTTGCACTAATTTATAGTTCAGCATTTAATAACCTTTCAGAAAATGCAAAATAATTTTGTTCTCCATGGAAAATTACTGGATTCTATTTAAAGGTGATCTATTCTTCCTTAAAAACATTATTCTATAGTAAATTCTAAAATGGCATGTCTAATTTTTTTTCTTTTTTTTTTTCCTTTTTTTTTTTTGGTATTTGAACAAGCCTAGTCAATTGCTAAATGTGTCAGACAAGGAGACATTTCTGCATTATCATTTCAATGTGACTAAGGATCTTTTTTTGTTTTTTCATTTAATTATTAAACTGCTCATTTTTTTGATGAGGGGAAAAAGATCAGACCCAGCCCATGTTTCAGGTAGTCCTTTGGGTTTTTAAAAATGTGATTTTATCATTGAAGAATGACAAGCCCTTTGAGGGCGGTATTCAAAACAATCTCAACAAAAGGGCATGAAGGGCAGATGTAATATTTAAGGGATTGGTTGGATTTTGAGTCGTACTCTCATACTTTGGATTGTTCCAACTGATACATAGAAAATATACACAGTGCAGCATATGCCAGTGTTTAAATTGCAGTTCTAGAACTCTTTGCCCCCAAAGCATTCCAACCAGGGGTTGAAAGAATGCTTTTTGATTTGCCTCTGTGATACAGACATGTCTCATAGGAAACAAGATGTCTGTCACTGAACATTTTTGTCACTGTGACAACCCTGCCTTCCCATGCTCCCTTGTTTATTGCTGACTTTGCTCTTGTTTCCCTTCAAGGTCTGGCGCACCTGATGATGGGCGACCAAGGTATGGGCTCTGTTCCTTTTCCACTCTGCTTTCAGTGTTTTATTGTTCTGTAGCTGCTTTCAAACCATCACTGCAAAGTTTGGGCAAATGCTTGCAAATTATCTGGCTGCAAATTAAAAACATAACTTTTGTTCACCTTTTTTTTCCCCCTATGTGTATTCCTCCCCTTTATTTGTTGGTTTGATTTTGTTTTGGTTTGCTCCTATGACTTTTATTTTCCTTCATTTCTTGCACTATCATACCTGCAAATAAATGAGACATTAAGAAATTGTGGTTGAAGATTTCTGTACATTCATCAGCATATGCAGTTAAGGGTGGTTATAGTAAAACAAACAAAACAAAACAAAAAACAAGAACCATCATAAATTAATATCTGAAAGAAGATTCTCAGTTTAACCAACAACGTCAAAAAGAGTCCATTTTTCATCCATGCATGGCAGTTGGGGACATATAGACATCTCTGGCTTCTGGCTTCTAGAATGCTGAGTGTATTGTGACATGGAGTCAATAATTTTCCTACTACCTTTCTTTTGTGCAATCTTTTAAAATTAGCATGGGCCATCTGATTCCTTGCATGTACTTGCTTTTAAAAAGGGACACATGTCTCAGAATGTATTGATTGCATAGCCATTTATCTTCAAAACCTTATTTATACTTTCTTGTCTTGTATTGTTTAGTTTTCAGAGATCGGTGCATTTACATATATTCATAATTCTTATTGTTGTTTTTCTCCTCTTTATTCTATTTGTCTGGAAAACCTTTCTTCATGGACCCATTTCATCAAATGCATAGGTAAAAGTAAAGGTATTACATTATTTTATTTCTTCCTAATATTATTTTATGAATTACAGTGTCTAAATTATGCAAATGTATGTAGACCTTATGGCATTGGTAATGGGCACTAGGAGGTAGGTATGTGTGTTAATGTATATTTGTGAATTTAAGGTAAGATAAATTCATCATATGTTTTCTGTTTCACTCTCCTTCATCCTCTTCCCTTTTGCTTTTTAGAGTGATTTTTTTTTTGTTCCATGTCAGCTGCTTAGATAATTAGTATATTTAGAAATTAGCTCCAGGTTTGGATGTCGGTTTCGACAGTGCCATTTAATGGTAGTTAAGTGATGAGTACAGTAACCATAAATAAATCATCCTCAAACATTGGTGGAACACACCTTCCCTAGCCATTCTGTACTGAGATGTAAGTCTAAGCATGTACAGCACCAAAATGGTATGCAGTAGGCTCATCACCCTGTTGTTTGCTAAATGTCATATGTACACATTAATCACATGGTGATCTAAAAATGAAATATTGTGAAAGAGACAAACAGAGACTTGAAACAAGCACATTATATCTTCATGAATACTAGCTTTAAGGACATTATCAACCAGCAATATATTCCTACATCATTTGGTAAGTGTACATTTTGGCATTGGTACAAAACTCAGAAGCATGTTTAATTTGCCATTTGGAACCATCTGCATTGTGTTTAGTATTGTCATGAAAATGAAGTAGGTGACATGCAGCTGTAGCCAATGCATAGCATAGCCTTTTTACTGTTCTTAACCTGTGTTAGTGAACATGTCCTTAGACTCTAGTTTAAAAACATTATTATCATTATTTTAATACAGGAATGTATCTTTTCCTTGAATTCCATGAATCTTTTTTTATGCTCCAAATTGTTAATACGGTGAATTGGGACCCAAGCTCACAGTTCTACAGTTTCACATTTGTGTCGTCTAGCAGGGAAACTTTTCTGCTTGAAAAAGCATCTGAACATGAGCCAAGCAATAAGTAAGAAATGCGATCAAAGTTTTAAATGTGTAAAACAGAGATTTAGAAACAAATGCTGTTAGGAGGTTTTGAGTCACTAACGTATTCTGTTGCAGTTTCTGTTTTGGTCAACCATTTCCAATGATACAGCTTAATCTCATTTCAAGTCTAGCAACTATGCAAATGGCAGCATGTGTCATTCCTTTTTAAAGATTGTGTGTACTATTTGGGGTACTTCCTAAATACTGTTATTTGAGGTTGAATTCTCCTTTGCTTACTCTTAAGTGGTAGTTCTAATCATGTTATTACATGGGCTCAGGATGGCATATATTTTGTTTTGCTGGCTTAGGAAAATATATTTGTATACGTGCAAGTATATGTTTGTATGAATGTGTGTATACATACAAAATTTCTAGGTATACACACTAATACATTCATTATTCTGTGAAAAAGTAACTCAAAATAATTTTCCAATTATAAGCGTTTAATTCTACATATGGAATAGTTCATGTTTATGCTTAGCTGATATTTGTTTGGTGTAATTAACGTTGAGTGTCACTTCATTCAGTTTTACTGTTGGTCTTAAATGTTTTCTGTTGGCAGGTGTGGAAAACATTATATTTTTATTTTACCTGTTTTCCTCAAATTTTGTCCCTCAATCAGCACAAAGCTACAGAGGACAAGAATTTGATTTTTTTCATTGCATTCTTCTATTATTAATGGTACCAAGATGCTTTTTGATGTCAAATGGGAAAAGAAGATTTTAAGATGGACTGAGTGGTTACCATTTCATGTTGATTAATTAGATATATCTGTGTGTATATATATTAAAAATGAGGATCATTATTAGTCAGTTTTAATTGCAAATTAACAAATTTATATTCTACAGCAAAATACAATCAGGACTATGACATGGCAGCACATTCAAGGAGTATCGATATGACAGGGAAATGAAAACGTGGGCAAGTTGGACTAAATAACAGAATGGAAGTGTTCTGAGAGTATTGCAAAGTATGGTAGGATTTCAGAGAAGGTACACATGAATTAGAGTCTCTTGTGGCTAAATAACTCACCTGTTGGTAGGGCAGAAAATGCCTAACTATGTCACATTTTAGCTTTCTATGTCAGGTTATGCATAAAATAGATGTTAAACCTGGCCAATGTAGGAATAACTGATTTGTGTTATAAACTTTTTTCCCAAATCTTTACAACACAATGTAATCAAGGATCATTTTTTTTCTCCACACCATTCTTCTCTTTGGAGCAGTGAATACAGTGAGGTTTGGAAATAACCTTTGTGGATTAATGTCTTAATTTGTGAATCCAGAAGTGAAATGTGTTCACATTTTGAATTCTGCATGAATTCTTAATATTTTCTAAATTTTTAAATGCTCAGAGATCTATGAATACAATTCATTTAGTAAAATGATGTAACACATGAGAAAGAACAATCCTGTGGATAGCCTTCATCATCCTATCTATTCCTTTCTCCTGAGGTTAGCACTGGTATCATTCTGTGAGGTACACTTACAGAGTTGGTGTGGACATTATGTAGACATATTTCTTATGTCTCAGGGTTTGAAAACTGCAAAATATATTATCATCTGTACATAACACAAACATGTGAGACAGTTGGATACACTGGAGATCATTGCTATGTGGTAGCAGAATCACACTGAAGAACACACAGGCTTTCTCCCTTGGGCCATGTTGCCCATTATTTTCAATTGGTTATTTTGTTTCAAACTTCAGAGTCCATAATTTGGATTGTTTTTCATGATTTCTAAATAAGGCAATGTCACCTTTACCTGCATTTGATTAAGCATAAATTTCATTTCAATGCATTATAACTTTCTTTGGAAGAGCTGAAGACACATTATCCAAAGTCAACTTTACTATTGTTGATTTTGGGTAAATGGATTCCAAATAGTCTTGATGAAATTTTGTTTAAAAGTCTTTATTGAAATTTGTCAGTATTATATTATTAGGATCACTGATAATGTTATCTTTTTCCTGCTTTCTACTTAGAATTTATGTTTGTCTCTTTGCTTTGAAATTTCTTGTGTTTTTTCTTTTTGTATATTTAGTGGCTTATTTCAATATTTATTCATTTATTTATATTTTACTTTAACATTTGTCTGAGGAAAATAAATGACTAAATCAAGAATTTATTTATATATGTAGATTCAGCCATAATAGGTGTTTAATAATTCAAGAGTATATTAAACACTTAATTAAGTATTGGTGCTTTGATTAGAGGCCTATACTATTCCTGCACAGCAATCATAATAGTAATTACATATTTGCCTTTGCAATTATATTTAATGTCAACTTTTCCTAATAGAATGTAAGCTCCCTGAGGGCAGGAAGTTTGTGTTTTTTGTTGACCACTGTATTTCCAGGACACCTTCTTACTGTATCTTGAATTTGCCGTGTTCATGACCTAAGTATAATGGGACAGGGGTTGGGAGTGTTGGGGAAGGTAAATATAGAAGTGGAAAGGATTGAAATGAACAAAGTAAGTGCTGAAAAGGCAAAAGGAAGTTTACTCAAATAACCAAAAGGGACTGTTACAAAAGGTTTTATGAAATTGCTCTGTCTCTAAACGTTCTTTTGTCTCCTATCATTCTTATTCTTTCTCAAAGCTACTATATTTCTTTCTAATAAAGCATCATTCTGATATAACTTTCATATGCCTTAGCACATGCACAGAATTGGGTCTGTAAAGAAATAAAGTCACTGTTTTTCATGTTTAAGGGTTTTCAGTTTTTTTGTGTGTCCCTTATTGTCTCAGGAATAAATAAATAGATTTTACTTTCAAATTTTCACTATTCATGAGACAACAGGTACAATGACTTTTCCCTGAAATTTAGATCTAAGATCATGCTATCTTAGGTGATCTCTTTTTCTTCCATTTTTAATTAACCCTATTGTTTCAACTTCTATGTGCAAAAAGAACTATATTTAAATTGAATATGAATGGTAAGCTCTTAGAAATGTCTAAATATAAGTCTTGATCTAAGAAATAAATATATTTATTTTGCATGTATAAATCCTATACCATATTTGCAAAATAAGTGTCCATTTCACTGACTCAAATGAACACTTATTGTTTGATTATTCAGGACCCTTGTGATATTAGAAGGCTACAGTCTTACAAGTAGAACTGGCAAGCAAATAGTTACAGAGTTTTGAGGTGCATTAGCCTTCCAGTATTAGGGAAATGTAGACAGAGACCTCAAATTAAAATCATTTATAGGGAAAATAAAAATAGATTTTTCTCCAAATGAATTATACCTACATAAATTGGTTCTTCTACAACTTATTCATAAGCAATACTCAATATTATCATGTGCTTCAGAACTTTTATGTCACATCACAATTCATATTATATTGAATTTGTTCTTAAAAGAGATTTGATATTAATATTTGGAGAAGAAACTATTTGCTGCCTTTAAAAAATTTTTTATTTTATATGACAGAGGAATGCATTACAATTCTTATCACACATACAGAGCACAATTTTTTCATATCTCTGGTTGTATACAGAGTATATTCACACCAATTCATGTCTTCATACCTGTACTTTGGATAATAATGATCATCACATTCCACATCATTAATAATCCCATACCCCCTCCCTTCCCCTCCACCCCCTCTGCCCTATCTAGAGTTCCTCTATTCCTCCCAGGATCCTGATCCTTACCCCACTATGAATCAGCCTCCTTATATCAAAGAAAACATTTGGCATTTTGGGGGGGGGGAGGAGGGATATTTGCTGCCTTTACCTTGTCTTTTGTTTCTATCTTAGTCCATTCAAGTAGTATTCATCCTGCATCTTCACACAATGAAAGGAGGCACCAGAGCTCTCTGGAGGCTTTTGTAAGGGCACTAATCCCATTCATGAGGGTTCTGCCCTGCTGACCTCATCTCCTTGAGATATTAGAAGGCTACAGTCTTGCAAGTAGAACTGGCCTCACTTCCTGATTCTTCATCTGGGGTAGGATTTCAACAAGTGAATATTGAAGAGACACAAACATCTAGACCATAGTGGTTTCCATGATCTTCGTTATCTTTCAACTCCTGTGTTGCCATATAGCCAATCTCTCTGTGAAGTACCCAACTTCCATTTACCAGAATCCTGATGTATATTTGTTTTATAACTTAAAAAAAATTACTCTTTCTGGCATAGAACTAACTCAAGGAAATGTCATATTTTTGATATGGATTCCTAAATCATATTTCTTCATTTAGATTATTTAAATAATAAGTAATCAGCATTCTTCAGAAAAAAATGGTGAATGTTGACAAAACCATACTGGACTGAAATGTCTAGTACATATGCAAACTAAAAACAATCATTTCAACTGTCTGTTAATTGACTTCTACTGTTGCAGTACTAGAAGCTCCTAATTCATAGCCACAGAACTTGGAAAGACCAGAATTTTACCTTATATGATTAGACATCAGATGTCTACTTTGTTTACATTATATACATAGAAGGCTGTGTGACTATTCAATATTTATTTTGTACGTATCTTTAGCTTCTTGTCCACCAGTTTGGGTATAACCGAGAAAAGTTATTTGAAGAGTATTTGTGTGCTATTTCTGAGATTAAATCAATCTTGTTATTATATTTATTACTTATAAAAGTTCCAGCTCAATTGTACCTCTGTAATATTGATTCTGTGAAGAGAAGTTGCCTGTGTCTTTATATGTTCTGGAAATAATGATGACATTGAAAAACTAATCAACTAAACCAAAATTTTCTTAGGCTTACAGTTGTAGATAAACATCCTGAGCGAAGAACGTAGAAAGGACTCTCCATGACCAATAATTTAAAGGATGAAGTGGTATAAATAGAACATCAGATGCTTTACTGAAATATATTGCAAATAATAAAACCTTTTAAATGATGATATAATGGGTTTTAAAAGGATGATCCTTTCCCCAACATGTCTTTATTTTCTTTAACCACTTGATAACTGATCTTTTTAATCCAGATATTTTAAATCAACATCAACACTTTGACTCATAGGAGGTTATTTCTTAAATTGTGTTGGCCAGGTGATTTTAAGAACAGTATAATTTTCCATAGTAATAAACTCATAGGCTAAAGATATATAAATCTTTAATTAGAATTAAAGAACTTTAGAGCAGGGGAGAACTTTACAAATCATCTCAAAAAAATAATATTGCCACTCTTAATTATAAAGCATGATAGAAGATATTGCTTATTATGAAAGGTGAAACCTTGTGAAGACTTTGAACTGAAATAACTTGTAAGAATAACCAGCTTAAGGAGACTTCAAAGATTTCCTTCCAGTTATGCTAATTGTTATGAAACAGGGCTTCATCTTATTCTTAAAAAAATAAACTTGGAAGTACTGGGAAGGAAACTAATCACAGTATTATAAAGCATGCACTGCATCTTATTTTCAGAATTTCCACTTAAGGCAGCTCTTACCTTATAATTGGGAATCAGTGCAGTTGAGGTAAGAGTTATAAAGTAATGAAACATGAGTTCTGATTTCATATTTTCTCTTTATTGAGCAAATAATTTTGCTAACAAATAATTTAACCTTTCATATCTGAATATTTCTGTAAATGGGCAAGTGAAATTAGTCTACTACTGAGGGAAAAGTGACATGGCAGATTGCAAAAGTACTTTGAAGAATTTTAATTCATGGTAATAATACCAATAATAAAAAATAAATGAAAATATGTTCAGCACATTTGAATTAAATTATTTTAAAAATGAGTGATTCGTAATCTGCCAAAAGCTTAACAAAACATTAGTGATATCTTAATAACTTCTGCCTTCATACCCTATCATTTATGATTCTGAGATTATTTTGGGGTACACCTAACTTTATATCAGTGTCTTAATGTCCACAGTACAGAGAATATACAATAAAGTGTTAGTTAAATGGAGGTATGTTTGAAATTCTTAATACTCAGGCTTGTCTTGCACACAGTGGTGTACCTGAGATAAACTTGACTTCACTTGGAGAAAACTTAGGAGTTTATTGACAAGTTGTTGCTTTTTATATTCAAATTTATGGGTTGAAAGGGGCCCAGAGGTAAATATTTTCTCATGGACCATAAGTATAATGAGAGAAAGCTTTTTTAAAAAATTATGTTTTTGTCTCCCTTTTGTGACTTCATAAAGTAGTAAAAGTTGAGATTGCTACTAATTATCTAGTGACTATATTTTTAAGAAAAAGCTCATCAAGAACTTTTCTTTAGGTGCCCATAATGGAAAAATAATGTAATTCTTAATATTTAAATTATTGTGCAGTATCCTCACATTCTTCAAGCTTTTGCCAAATAGTGCCTTAGTGAGACTTATGCTGACTACCCTATTAAATACTGCCATTGGGTCCCCTTCTGTCTCCATAGTAGTTTTTAGTTTTTAACACAATTTTCTGTTTTTTCACTTATTCTGTTTTCTTCCTACCAGAATAGAAACCCCATGAGGGCTGACTCCTCCCTTCTTGTATCTCAAGGACCTTTGGCTGACATTAAGTAGGCGCCCAATATGTGTTTAGTGACAGGCTGAATGAGTGCCTAAACAAAGGTGTCAACTATTCTCTTTGAATTTACTTTGATGTTATTTTTCTTTTCTTATAGATTGCTACTTTTTAAATTTCTTTTCTCCATTTTGCTCCAAGGTAAATCCTTCATGAAGGACAAATAAAAATCAATAAAAACAGGTGTCTTGTCATTGAAATGGGGAGTGAAGAGAATGCAGATTTGACCTTGTTGATTTTTCTTGTTCCTTATTCAATCCAGGAGGCCTCTGAGAATTTTGGAAGGAATTTGAAAGCCTTTTTTTTTTCTTTTTTTTTGTACCAGGAATTGAACTCAGGGACACTCAACCACTGAGCCACATCCCCAGCCCTATTTTGTATTTTGTTTAGAGACAGGGTCTCACTGAGTTGCTTAGTGTCTCCCTTTTGCTGAGGCTGGCTTTGTATTCGAAATCTTCCTGCCTCAGCCTCTGGAGCCCCTGGGATTACAGGCATGCACCACTATGCCCATTGAAAGCCATTCTTAAAACCACTGATGATCAAGGTTTTCCTATAAAATTTCCCTCATAAGCAGTCTTAAAGGAATGTTCGTTAAGAGGACAGTCATTGATCTTGTATGTCTCTATGTCTATCTAGGTAAGAAGAAGAGGCTTCTGGAAGTTTGGCTCCTAAATAGCATGATTCACTGTGACCTTTTCAGAAAGTATCTTTTGGAAATTTGTGACAGTGGGTGGGCTTAAAGAATGAAGTTCTCATACTTTCTGATCATGTTGCTTATCTTATGCTTCTCATGAAGAGAAACAGACTCCCTCTTCTCTAATCCTCATATAGCTTTATACACCTAAGGGGCTTTTGACTTTTTCCTACCTTATAGAGAAAAATCATATGTTCATCCAGATGATTGATCAAGGAGTCCAGCTGTCTTAAGCTGTGGAAACTGCACTGAAGAACTATAGTGGAAGGGAATTTCTGAATTAAAAGACATCAACAAAATTACAGTGCCTAAGATAGTTTGCTTAAAATCAGTGTCTTATTCTTCTCCTTTAGAGGGAGGGAAGGAGGAGAGAGGGTTTAATTTATCTTACTCCTAATCATTATTACTGAAATCTTGAAGAAGATTTTACTTTACATGGTATTGTTACACATGGTGTAAAGCCACAGCTTTTTTCAATAAATGTTTTGAAGGTTTTTGATATTAAGAAACATAATCACATGGATGATAGCAGCTACTAATTTTTCTCCACATACTTTTTACACATTCAGATTATACCTACTTATACAAAAGTTTTATTACACCACCTAGAGCCCTTCCTTTTCTGTTGGATTATTTGCCCATGAATTGCCAAGTTCACATGGCAACCTTATAGCCCATTCAGAACTGCAGCAGTTAAAGTAATCTCCAGTAATTATGAGTATTTACTTGTATCCAAGTAAAGGGCAGAAATGTTATTGGAGCTGTGAATTAAGACTCTTTTCTTTCATCTTAAAATTCTCTTATTATTACATATTCAAGATATAGACTATGAAATTATGCTACAGAGACCCAATTCAGATAATTCAGAAAAATCAAAACAACTTACATGTTACATGGAATTTTAAAGCACAATTTTTTTTTCTTTTCTTTGGCCTACATTACCTGGTCAGCTGACCTAGTTTTTCATTTGATTTTCTGAAGTTGGCATTATTAAATCTGTAGACATTTGGAGAAAATTAAATCACTCCATTTAAGGAATCAATCAAATTTAGATTGGGCTAAAGTGTTGCCAGAGGGATGGAAATCCCTCAATTGGCCAATTGTGATTCCAGTTTGCAGGGGAACCCTAGTTTTAAGAACGATAGATTTTTGTAGACTGCCATTAGCAAAATTTGCCAGAAGTCAAAAATCTTCTGCTGAACTTAGTGAACAGCTCTTTTTCATGCTATGTTGCCCTAAAGAATTATGTGATAGCTTGTTGTGACTGTCTTTCAAAGGATTATTTGTTTCAATAAAGGAATATATTATCTCACTGACAATCAACAGGGAATGCATTTCCAATTGCTTTCCCAGCAGTGTGGCTGGATTTGCACTGACCCATTTGTACTTTCTGTGACCAGTGACATGGTTTTCAAAAGCACCAATAAAAGTTAGGAGTCATTGGGGAGGGAGGAGCAGAGGGCAAGGAAAACTACTGGGGAATGGAATGGAGCCAATTAAGTTAACATGCACACATTAGTGTGTCCCAGTGAACTCCACTGTTATCTGTAATTATAATGCACTAATAACAAAAAGAAAATACATTAGGAGTCATTCAATGCAATAGAAGATGAAAGGAGACACTTGATCCAAAAGAAAACCCACAATTGAACTGATGACTGGGAAGACAATAAATTTTGCCTTTTGTTCTCTTGTTGTTTTTAGGAATAATGTCTGTGAGCTATTAGGCTAAGTCCTCCGTTTCTTTTTTCTTGAACTACTTCAAGCAGGACATGCCCTCTAAAGATGATGGCTCTTTAAACCAGGCTGCTTGAGAGTTCTTCTCCTTATTAGGATATCTTAGCTGCTCAAGTACCTTGCAAGCCTTGATCTCATTACCTTTGTTCTGACCCAATAATTCCCAGGGTGCTGCCCTTGCACCCAGCACCCCACAGTTAGCTGGGGCATATATTTAAATATACAGATTTTCAAGGAACTTAACAGAATTTTATTCAGTAGTTCCTTGGCAGGTTGGAATCCTGTACATAAAACAACAATAACAAAAACTCCACTCCTTTCCCAGATACTACAAAGCACTAGCCAGCTTAGCTAATGGAATCTTGCCTTCCAAAAGCTGGTGACTTGATCTTCATGGTGATGTGGTTGTTTTTGTAACAAATACACTGTGGTAACTCATTCCACATTGTTTCTGCACTGGAAGACTGTTCTTGCTAATAAAAAGAATAATTATGATCTTGCTTTGAGAGAAGCCAGCCCACTGAGAAAGAAGGAGAAAGGATGTGGATATTCAGTTAGGCTTACCCTTTACCTATGCAAATAAACAGTTGTTTTCCACATTATCAAATATGTCACTGAGCTTTTTCAAACCTTGCTGCAAAGGTCATTAACTTTCATTGTGTAGAGTTCAGATTATGTGCTTAAAAAAAGTGAAAGAAAAAAGGAAAAAAATATGAACATTTTATGTGATGCTCACCCATGGATACTTTGTAATATATTTTAACATCATTTTCAATAATAGAGCATGGTAAACAGATGAAAATAAAGAAATAGCCAAACACTTATTGTTGATCTCATATAAAAATATGCAAAAAAATTGTATTTGTTGGGAAAAGTTGATTATATGGACTTTTTTTTCCTGGAGATTTTAATGAAAGGGGCATTAAATAACACAGGAATATCTAGTTTGTACAAAAATCATGCTTTAGGAAGATATTTGGTCCTTTTAGTCTATTTAAAATCAAGGGACTATATTTTTATGAGACATTATAGAGTGACAGACTCAAGCATGGACATTATATAGAGATATATTTTTTGATTTCTAATAATCCTCAGAAAGAAGTGGTTTTAAAAAAGTGTATACCCAAGAAAAAAACAGGGAGAAGAGTGCTAGAGATGATGAAGCCAAGCTCCTATGGGCACAAGAAAAGGGGTTGATTTTGTAGCTACTGTGACAGTAAGACATTATTTCCCCAGATAGAAAAGATGTGGAAGAGTTTTATGATAGCAGCCTGAGAGGGTAACTTGAGGGTCTAGGAAATTTCTTATGTGGACAGTTACATATTTCATGTAAGTTGAGTGTGCAAAAAAAGCCCCTTGCCAAAGATAAATCTCTCAGTGGCCCTGCCCCGTTGTAAAAAAATAACATTAAATATTTAAAAGAGTCACATAATTTCAACTAATCTGTTCTTAGGCAGGAATCTGATGATGCAGGACACTAGACAAGTATATTTCAATGTGGGGGAAATATCAGGTGGCATTGTTTAGACCTGGAGTTAGCCTTAAGTGAGATCTAAGCAGAGTTGAAAGCCATTACCACATTGGCATGGCTGATGCCTGAGTCAGGGAGGAAAAGAATCTGATGATGGGAACAGTCTTCATTTTTTTGGCGGGGGGCAGGGGGGAAGATCAAGGATTTTCTGTGTTAGTGGTGCACATTCAATTATTGAATACTCTGGTCCTTCTACCTCAAAATAGTACAAAGTGGATTCTTCTTTCTTTAGGAACTATGTAAGATATAATATTTATTTCTACTATAAAATTCTTCAGCTGTGTTACGTTTATTAACTAGTCACTGCTTTTAGAATTCAGGATCCTTGAAGGCAGGGGTTTTGTTATTTTTAGTTCTGTATTGAGGACAGAGGTTGGTACACAGGATATAATAAATCTTGATACAAAGCCCATAGCCAATGGTCATGGTGATTGGAGTTAAATAGACCCACATTAAAACCTTAGACTCACTATATATTAGTGTGGCATTAAGAAAGTTATTTTTCCTCTCTAAGCCTCATTTTCATCACTTACAAAACACAGACAACAAAATCGACCTAATTTTAGTATGAATATCAAATATGCAAATATCAATCAAGTATATAATGTACTTTAAAATAGGGGATAGAGTATTAGGTGTCTATTGGTGTTTTGTAAACAGAATTAAACAATTTTCAAGGAAAACAAAAAGTAGGTTTTTCAACTGCCCAGAGAAAAGATAAAGTAAAAAAAATATTTGTCCCTTGTATACCTATTTTCAAAGCTCATTTAGTCACAGAAGCAACAAAAATAAAATGAAACAAACAAACAAACAAACAAAACCTAAGGTGAGGTGAGAATGCTGACAAAGAAGTCATTCTGTCTTCTTTTTCTCCTCTTAATAACAAAGCAAGATGTTTCCTTTAATTTATTTTTTAAAATTTCCTTGATTAGGGTATTAAAATCTTGTTTACAATGAACTAGTTTTAGCATAAATCAGATAAGCCTTTTCTTCTAGATTACTCACTGAGAAAAAGCCCAGCTTGCTTTTGACTTGTTTTTGCTTAATTGCTTTTCTTCATTAAAAGAGAACATAAAAATGAAAAAAAAAATTATAATCCCTTCTGTCCTTGAGTTTCTTCCTTGGGTGTGTTGTGAAGAGTTAGAAATTATATGAAAGTTTTGAGAGAGTGAGCTAATTATGAGAGCAAACAAGACTTGGAAGGGAGCCAGGAGCAAGAAAGTATGTGATAATGTGTTTTACACCATGACAATAGGGAAATCTATTACAATTTAAAAATCATAGAGCCTGGTGGAGTAGCACACACCTATAATCCCAGTGACTCAGGAAGCTGAAATAGGAGGAGCTCAAGTTCAATGATAGTCTCAGCAATTTAGCAGGACCTTATCTCAAAATAAAAAATTAGCTGGGCATCATGGCACATGTTTGTGATCCAACAGCTTGGGAGGCTGAGGTAGGAGGATCAAGAGTTCAAAGCCAGCTTTAGCAAAATCGAGGCACTAAGCAACTCACTGAAATCCTGTCTCTAAATAAAATACAAAATAGGGCTGGGGATGTGGTTCAGGGGAGTTCAATCTCCAGTACTGCCCACCCCATTAAAAGAGTTGGGGATATAACTTAGTGGTAAAGATCCCCTGCATTCAATTCCCCATACTGGGGTGGGAAGGGAATCATAAAAAAATCTTAAGCATGGAAAAGAATAATTAACAAAAAAGTAGAATCATAACTTTGACCAAAACTTTACAAGTTTCCTAATTCAAATTCCTATTCAATAAAAATCGTGTGCTAGTTCTGCTGTGGTGATATCAAAACTCACTTTGAAGGAGGATGTAATTATTACCTCTGAAAGTAACCATTTTTAAGGGGTGTTGCAATTATTAAAAAGTCTCTTTATTTTAGTCAAAATCTACCTTTTGAGCATATTACCAACATGCCGTCTGCATGTTGTTATTGCTATATCCTAATGTGTTTATTATTTCTTCAATGTGCTGGGCTCTCTGTTTTCAACTTAACTGGAGTTAGGCACAGTGCGTCTAATTCTTCATCCACTTAAGAAAAAAGAAAGAAAGAAAGAAAAATTTCTATAGGTACATCCTTCCACCCACCACACATAGACCCAGATTTTTCTCTTCCAAATTTTACATCTTCAGTCACTAAAACCATTCTTTGTAGTGTTCGAAACCCTTACCAGTTCTTTTCTGGCCATTGCCTTCTCCTGATATGAATGTACTATAATATCAGGATATGTCTTGAAGTCAAGTCCACAATTAATCATGTTATCCAGACGCCTGAGCCAAGACACAATAAAATGGCAGCATTTTCTGATTCTGGAAATAATACCTGTGTTCATGCTGCCTAAAGTGGGTATGTGTGTTAATCTGTTTTCATTTTGTTGATTCACACTGTGCTTCTAGGAAGTTGGAACCTAAGTGTCTTCCATATGGACTGTTTCTAAGTCAGCCTTCCCCATTTCTCCTCAACAGTGGACCATGTGAATTTGCTTCAAAGCATGAAACATTTCTGTTTAATTCCATTTCCAGCCATTAAAAAAATACTAGATGTCCTATCCAAGACACTATGAGTTCAAAAATCAGTAAGGCATGGTATCTGTCCTAGAGAGACTTTAGCCCAGGAGGTGAAGGCATTTTTACATGTAAGTCTCATAACAGTTAAAAACCAAAATAGAAGTTATTCACCAGGACCAACATTCCTGCCTTAGCTGAGTCTTGTTGAATCATGGCTGCTCACCAGAATCACAGGGTTGTCTGTTGTATTAATTTTCTGTTGATATCATAATAAATAAACACAAACTTAGCAGCTAAAGCAATGAATTTATTATTTCATTGTTTGTAGGTCAGATGACTGATGTGGGAAGCTCTAGGAAAGAATCTACTTTCTTTCTTTTCTAGCTTTTGAAAGCTACCTACTTTCTTTGGCTGCAGACTTCCTTCCTCCATCTTCCTGGCGACCACCTTGCATCTCTCTGGCCATGCTTTCCTAGTCACATTTTTCCAAGTCCATTCTTCTGTCTCCCTCTTGTACTTATAAGGAGCCTGTGGTTCCATCAGGCCCATCTGGATCATCCATACTTCTTTTCCCGTCCTTAGGTCAGCTGATTAGCAAACTTAGTTTACACCTGTAATTTTAATTGCCTTTCCCTTATGATCTAACCTATTCACAGGTTCTGGGGGGTAGGATGTAGACATTTTTGGGGTGCCATTATTTTAGCCTCCTGTAGGTAGAAACATTTAAAGCAGAAGAACAATGTAGATATGGACATCAAGCTATGGTAGAGAACTTCCCATTCTAAGAGTTAGAAGCAATTGAAGATGAATGCAGAAAAGAAGCCTAAAAGATACAACTGGCAAAATAGATGACGGTCAAGATGATAAAAGCCTCAAGGGACAAGATAGGATTTGCTTTTTAGAATGAATAGCCTGGCCAGAGAGCAGGTTGGAGGAAAGTAAAGCTCGAGGTAAGGAAGCAGCACAGCAACTCTGATTTAGTCAAGAAACACAGCAGGAATTTATACTGTTATTTTAGCATCAAAGATGTAGAAGAGGGAATGGCACGCCAGGGAGGCAGGTTCTGTGGGACTTATTGATTGTTTTGGTGTAGGAATGAGAGCAAGACTGAAGTCAAAATTGATTCCTGTCCTAAGACTCTAAGTAAAGGTGATATCATTTATAGTATGGATTACTGAAGAGAAAGTGAAGGCAGGGAGGAGATGCAGAAAAGGAAATATTTTGATTTTTTTCCAGCCTGGGGATAAAATCAAACTATTTTAGATCTTGGGAGGTAGTTATATCTTTGTGTCAGCTACAAATATAATTTTCTTCCACTTGATATATCTTCTTTAAAAATAGATAAAAATATGGTTAAGAATTGTCATCAGCCTTGAAGATCACATGTCAACACCCCAGTGTGTCAGTCAAAATACATCCTATAATACTTTTCAATAAATTTGTGCTTTACTCTTAGACAGATCATGTTTTTCCACATGTTCCAAAACATGTCTTAAATTTAGTCAAGAGCCTTGGTTAAGAGACTCTAAATTATGAAGCCATATTGAGAAAGTTATTTGTATCAGAAGTGTTAACTATTTAATTATTAAATTCGTTCATATTTCCCTTCAGTAAAAGTATCATTCTGTGCACTATAGATGTAAAGTGATGTTCTAAGCTCTTTGTGGAACGTAGGTATGTATATCGTGTTTATAAATATGTAAAAAAATAAAATAAAGTGGCCACCCAGGAGAGCAAGGGATTCTTGCTGGTAGAAGGAAAGAAAGTTCCTGGAGGAAGTAGTAGTTGAAGAGGGAAAGAGGAGAAGTGAGGATAGATTCACTGGAAAGGGGAGCATCTGGAAGAAAGAAGAACATGCTAAAAAATATGGAAACAGTCATGCAGAGCGTGATCATGACAAAGGTTTTGGTATGGCTGCAACATGGGTGGGTTGGAAGGGAGGTTTGGAATCAAGGACCTGGTACCATTCTGATCCATAAATGTAGATATTTTAAATTCATAGAAAGTTTTTAGGCAGTACATGGACACTCCTGATCTCCACAGACTCTGTAACTCCTTCTTGAGTGCCTTAGCCAGAGTTACACATTTGTATTTCTTACCAGAGACCTTAAAAACCTGAGTTTTGGACCCTGAGTTTGAAACTTCTTTTGGAACCTATACACACCAGGTGTTGTGATGACTGTGTGTGTGTGTGTGTGTGTGTGTGTGTGTGTGTGTGTGTGTGTGCAGTGCCATGATCAGAGTCCCACTTTGGAAAGACATCTTAATGACAGAGTTGTAAATTATGGTGGAAGAAGGATTATTATGGAAAGAAGAATGAGATTGTGAAAACTGTCGTGGTAAAGGTGATGGGGCCTGGACCAAAATTTTTCTTTGGGAAAAGCAAGAGGGATCCAAAAAACTAGGTAAAATTCCTTCAGGGCATTTTCTGGGTTTCTTCTTTCTTTGTGCTTAATGTATGGCAAGTTGATACCTCAACAAATAAATCAATGAAGACATTGGAGAAGTTGAATTGGATGTGAGAGGTGACAGGAAAGAACCAAATGGGATTTTACGAGCCTGGGTGTAAGTACTAGAAAGGTTACATTTCTGAAAGAGTATGTAGGAAAGTAACATTCATCTTAGATCAAGTTTTGAGAGATATCTAGGCAGATAGGTTCAACAGACAGATGAAAATAAGAATATGATCTTAAAGAAAGGGAGGCAGAATGAGTTGTAAATTATGGTATCAATAGGGAATGTGAGAATTTTTAACTTGGTTTATGTCAGCCCAGTTAAAAAATGCATCACAAATAAAATATGGACTAGTAAGTAATGTTTTTAAAAGAAAGGTCAGATCATTCTGTTCAGGCCCTTTGTTTTATGGATGAAAAAACTGAAAGACAAAGAAATGTTTTGCCCAAGGTTAATCAATCAGTAAACGGAAGAGTTAATCCTAGAACATAAAATAACAACAACCTGACAATACATCACACACTGCTTAGTGCCTCCTACCTCCTACCTGAAGGTTCCATATTGACCCATTGTCTATGTGGAAGAAAACTGAGTTAACCTCTTTTATGTTCCCAAATCTGGGTTTGTTCTTTCTTTGTGCTTAATGTGTGGCATTGGATCCATTTGGGAAATTCAGATTTGGACTATTTAAAAAACTAGCAGAAAGACACTGGGCTTGCATAAAAGCCCAAGGCAGAAGCCATCAGATTCATTTTATTAATTCTGGGTACATTGGCCCAGTCACCCTGACTTGTCTTCTTTTTTTTTTTTTTTGAGTCAAATTGCTATTATGAAACAAATTGTATTCAGTTCTAAATTACACACATGCTATGAGGCTAATGGATTTTAAGTGGTGCTTTATGGAGCCCAGGCTTCTGGAGAGAAGCCTCCTGACCACTGCTCAGGGCAAGAGCAGGGAGGGCAGGATTTCACAGCTCCTGCTGATTCAAACAGACTGCCATATACTTTTATCTGTTTTAATACCGGGTTCTCTCCCAAGATTTTATAAAGGAAGGGCCTCTTCTTTCAAAATATTTGAAAACGACCGCTAGAGCTTATTAATCTAAGTACCACACAGCCAGTATTTCAGACCTTACCCTTTTGAATTTTTGGATTACATTAAAATACTCCAAATCCCTTTGTTTCAAAGGAATAAATCATACAAGTTCAATTTTACCATAAAAGTACTTCAGAGCCCTTCAGGCCTGTGGTGAGCAGCCTTTGCCAGCGCAGCTCTCTTGGCTTAAGGGCAAATTGAGAGGAAAGGATTTCATGTTTTCACAACTAAATGCAAGGCTTTCCACTGAGAAGGAGATATAGGCAGGCCTGAGACATTCATTTCAGAGGCAATAAAAAGGCCTCCATGTATCTTTCTCCATTTCTAACTTGTTTCCATCGCTATTTTGTAATCCAAGTTTTATCCTGTTATAATTTCAGAGTGGTTAATCCAAAGGTCCATAGGAAATATTTGGAGGTGCTATGATATGGTAGTAGATTAAGCACGAAGGTCACCATACACACCCATACACAAACATAAATCTTCCCCTAAATACTCATAAAACAATTCTACTATTAAAGACTGATAATTAAAAAAACAAAAAATAAAACAAACAAACTTACATTTGTCTCCAAGACCATCCATCCAAAGGGAAACTGCAATCATTCAAAACTTTGAACCAGATTAAAATTGAACTAAATTTTAATGTTTAGGTTGAAGAGCTATCTGGTTAGCAACACGGAAGACACAAAGAGTTAAAATTTGGGTAGGGGTGTACTGGGAGGAAGTACACAAAAGGCAAAGGCCATAAAGACATTTAGAAGAGCCTCAAAACTAATTCTAGGATCTTGTTTATCATTTTTAGCCCTATGTAAATGAAAAAAAGCTTCGTTCTATTTATATTGTCCCTATAATATATTTGTGCTGGTTGAGATTAAGTGCCCAACATTTTCTTTAATAAGGTGATATCATTGTAATATCTCAGCAGATGATATCTCAGCAGCCCCATCTTTTATTCATAAATACCTGCTTTTGATTTGTGACTCTAAGTCTACTTATTTTTCTTTTCCTTATCTTTTAAAAATTGTACCAATATTAGTAGTGGTTATTGAGGCTATAAATTAATGCACTAAATCAGCATATTAATTTCTCAAATTTTAAAAGAACTTATTATCATATAATAACTCTGAGATACAGAGACAGTGACATTTGACTCTGGTTTGGCAGCTGAGAAAAGATGAACAAGACTAACTGTTTCCCAGTCACATGGTAAGGTAAAGGGCCAGTTCAGACCCAGATACTAATCCTCATGTCCCAGCTGAGACTAAGCTACTTCACAGACTGGTTTTTAGAAGGGCACTAGAATATATTCTTAGCACTCCTAAAGTTACACTGTGCCTTAGAAGAGCAGGAGGTAAACCACTTCTCAGCAAATCCAATGCTCTTCCTCAAAATTAACTGATATTAAATTGTTTGACTATTTGATACGGTTTTCCAAGAAAAGCTAAAATGATTTCTAGTTTGGAGTTTGAAAATTCTTCTTTTAGAGTTTGTGTGTATAGATCTGGTTCATTAGTATTTATAGCATCTTTTTTGTTGTTTTTGTTTTTTCATTTCCTGAGAAAGGCTTATTTTCATTCTTCCTGTATTCTAAACTCTGTGATTCAGCATTCATTTTAAAAATTTGTTTCTGCTTTATAAGCAAAATGGATAAATGTTTTGGTATAATGAATATAGCTGAGAATAAATTAATTTCATTTGCATTGCCTATCTTGTTAAAACAATATTTCTAGGTACTTAGTAGTGAGTTAATGGTGTTTAAGAATCCATCAGAATCCAGTAAAAACATTCATCTAAAAAGTAAATTGAGGATAGGCTTTCTAAAAGAAAGAGAGTAGATTCTTATGTTTGTTTCTGAAATCTACTATCTCTAATGTCCTTTTAGAGAACCGTGTGGTTCTCCAGTCAAATTCTGATTTAGTTTTAAAGCAAGCAATTGTTTTCTTCATGGGTCTGGGAGGGACAACACATGGGAGTTTTATTAAATCCTTAGTGTTTTCATTTGCTATCTGCCATTCACGTTGCAACCATAGATGTAACCATTCTGTATACATTTTGAAAGGTTGAAGGAAAGCTATTTTAATGAATACAACTAGCAATAATATTGATGTAATTCACATTTCCTAAAGGGTATGTGAACAATGAGCAGTTTATCTTTTGGGTCACCTGATAGTCCAAATTGTATTTTCTTTTTAGCATCTCATGACATTAAATTGCTGCTGAAATTTCCTTTTAAGAATGTAAAATTTATGTGAGGTCACTTAATGAGATTTTTTTCTTGCATATTAATTTTGTACCAGAACACTAGGGAAGGAAAATTGAAAACATAATTAGTGTTGCCTCATCCTTGTTTTCTTTATTGGGCATTAATTCATTTACTCCTCTCAGTGCAAAACTTATTGAATCCTGTCCTGTGGGCTCAAGGGGAAATGAGAATTAGACCAAAATCACTGTACTTACATTCTAATCATGTAAAACAGGCATTAATCAAAGAAATAAGCAAATATATATAATGTGTTATAAAGTGGCACATATTACAGAGAAAAAACTAGTGAGTAAGAGAGCACAGAAGAGGAGAGAGGTGCGATTTTTACTTGAAGTTGTTGGGGGAAGCCCGTTGGTTCTAGAACATTTGAAAGGAGACTTGACATGACTCTGTATGAGTACAATCCTTTCAGTGTTTCAGGGAAATGTCTATTCTCAATTCCAGTGATTTCAGCCTAACCCAGAGGGGTTCAACTGATTCTTACTACATTATATTGCTCTTCCAGCCACCTTGGACAGCTTCTTTTCTCTTCTTCTTTAGGTCTCAGCCTTTGTGCCATATAGAACATCATGGAATATTCTTGCTCAAAAATGAGTGATTGGGGGCTGGGGTTACACCTCAGTGGCAGAGCGCTTGCCTAGCATGTGTGAGGCACTTGGTTTGAGTCTCAGCATCACATATAAATAAATAAAATGAAGGTCCATCAACAACTAAAAAAAAAATTTAAAAAATGTGTGATAGCCTATCACATGAGTCCTTGACTCGTTTTCATTTTTATAATCTTTAAGAATCTTATTTAACTAGCAATTTCATTGTGACCTCTACTCCAATAAATAGGTCTATTCATGCTATACTGTGTAAGCTCTGCCCATTTCCAGTTCTGTGCCTACTTGCACCCTTCTTCCACCTGAAATGCAATCCCTTTTCTAAATATTTTTCCCTCTGCACAAGAATTTAGTTGATAGTGACATGCATCTTTATTATAGTGAAAATAATAATAACAATAAAATTATCATTTCTGATAACCTCAACTGGACGCTGATCCCAAGTATGTACTCAGGGTTGTAGGGAAACTGACCTTAAAGGATGAGCTCCCTGCTATTATTCTTCCATTAGAGGTTTGGGATGTGATGTAGTATGGGATATAGTGAGCATTAAGGAATAAAATGATTAGAATCAGTCATGCATTTACAGATCTATTTTCCAGCTTGCTGTTGTTGTGCTGGTCCCTGTCACCCAAGGGGAAACTCAGCTTCAGAGTTTTAATTCCTTATTTGTGGCCATGGAAACCTGCTCTTTCTTTTACTCATGCTTTCCAATATTCTATTCATAATATGCATGTGATTCTGGATCCACTCATTCTCTGATGATTTTATGATTAGGTACTTAATTTATACAACCATGCTCACTTTTCGTATCTTTCATGTCTTATTCCTTCAGTCAATACATGATTTTAAAAGCTATGTATGCCTGCTATGATAGCACATCTTCTCTATCTCCCATGACACTCGATGCAGTGTTCAAAACCCTTGCTGATTGCTGTGATATGGAAGGCTTTGCTAAAGTGACATTTACACTCCTTAAACTGCGGTTCCTATATTTGATTTAATTCTGCCAGATATCAAAGGTTCTACAATATCACCTACATGAAGTTATGTCAGGCAAAACATTGTAAACAAGAACACAGAAGTGGTTTGTAGGGTTTCATGTCACCTTTTCCTCCCTGCCTTTCCGTGGATTTTCTTTTAACACATCCTGCAATATATTAGAAAATTCAAGCTGAGCCTCTCTTCAAAGAAGACTTTGAAATAATCTACTTTTTTTCCCTGTTCTTTTAAGTTTGTCTTTATTTATTTTATTTGTGTTTTAAATTTCGTTCTCCAGTAATATTGTTATTTCATGGGCTCGTTCTTCTATAGCAATATGAACTCCAGGGAAGTAGAACTCATTTCTACTAATCCAGGTCAGAAAACAAGTAAACAACAAGGTCTTGAAATAGAGCAGAGGGGTGTTTAGGAGTTCAATCAGTACACTGGAGTGGGAAGACCCTCTTTTTAATATGGGTCCCACTTTATCTTCTTCAGCATTGTCAAAGCATTTTATGTAGCTGGCTGCCTGAGAACAGTTTTATCTGAGACATTTTCACTGAGTACCATGTTGGACCTTGGAGCAATATACACTTCAGAAATTACAACAGAACCCTGATAATTTTAGAGGTGCAGATAAGCTGTCCATGCTTGAATTTGGTGGGCTTACAAGTATGTGAAAAATCAGTAGTAAAAGTCAACCAATGTAGAATATGGTTCATTTATTTGGGTGACTGTAGTTTAATTATTTATGGAATCGTGCTTTGGCAAATACTCCATAAAAGATGTATCATCTTCTTTTGAAAGCTGTGTCTCTCTTCCAAAGTCATAACTCTCTATTTGACAGGTATGTTTTTTTCATCATCTGTATTAGGAATTAATTTTCAATCTGTCTATAGAAATTTGTAATTTGCTTTTCAAAATAGGTACTATATTAAAAAATCCAGTGACTCCTTAAGCATTTAATATGCTGAGCAGAAAGTTTTCATGGAAATCTTGCTATTTTTCTCATTAAAGAAAAAAAAACTAAAAAATTTACTCTTTAAAATATATTTGGTGGGGTGCAGTGGTGCATGCCTGTAATCCCAGGGTCTCAGGAGGCTGAGGCAGGAGGATCACAGGTTCAAAGTCAGCTTCAGAAACTTAGCTTGGCCCTAAACAACTTATCAAAGCCTTATATCAAAAAATAAAATGGGCTAGGGATGTGGTTCAGTGGTTAAGCACCCTAAGGTTCAATTCCTATTACCAAATAAACAGTTAAATAGATAGATAGATAGAGAGATAGATAGATAGATAGATAGATAAATTGCACTGTTAATATCCTCCATCAGCCCTTATTTAAATATACTTTCAAAGCATTAGCTTCTGGAGAACTTAAACAAGTTTTTTTTTTTAATGTTAAGCAATTATTTTCAAAGAAAAAAATTAAAAAAATTTTAATTAAAAAAATTGTAATTTTTTTATTTATTGTAATTAGTTATGCATCACAGCAGAATGCATTTCAATTCATTGCACACAAATGAAGCACAACTTTTCATTTCTCTGTACATGATGCAGTCATACATGCACCTAGGGTAATGCTGTAAATTTTAAAATTTTAAATGTGGGAATTTGGGTCTTAGAACAATTCAGTGATAATCTTCTAGAATATTATACCAAAATTGCATCATAGAAAGCACACACTATCCTCCAGTTATTTTCTCTCTCCTTAGGAACATACGCATCTGTTTTATTTGCCATTTCATAAAACTGTGTTGTAATTTTTGGAAACCAAATATATGATAGCCTTTTAAAGTCTTTGAAAAGTGTGTCCTTTTTAAGATTAGAAAAATAAGACTCTCTCTCTTTTATATAATATATCATTTGTAAAGGATTCCAGATAGAAACCCTAATTATGTACATTTAAAAAAATAAAACTGTAATTAAAACCTGCGAGTTACACTGAAAGCAGTAAGAAGGTGTTTCAAATCTGTATGCAACAGTTCTAAGAGGGAACAACCTGGTGGAGAAAAATAAGAGAGAACAAGTGTGAGATGAAACAAGTGTTTCCAAGGGGAAACAGAAGGACAGTGCCATAAATTTGCTAAGCCATTGGCTGAATACCGCCAAAAGTAAATAGCTTCATAGCAGAACTTGCTCATAGCAGAACAAGCTCAATACAATTTCTAGACCTAATGCAAATCAAGTAAGAGCTAGAAATTATTGTGTGACCTGCCAATTCTAAAGTAAACTTATCCAGGTATTTTCTAGTCAAAACTATCATAAAAAGATGGACTGTGGCCTGATGATTCAATTCATTGTGGTCCATTGATATTACAGTTTTGTTGTTGTTGTTGTTTTGTTCTGATTAGCATCATTGTTATGAAGGAACAACATACCTTCAACAGATAGCAACCATTTAAATTATACCGTTTATGAATTTTGATTGTTGCATATGCTTTATAAATGACAATACAGTCAAGATAAAGAACATTTTCATTACTTGCAAAAGATTATTTGTGCTCCTTTGTATCCATCCTGTATCCTCCCTTGGACCTGGGCAACCACTGCTCTGCCTGTCTTCACCATCAGTGTAATTGTATTTAATTGGAATCACATGGTGTGTGCTGTGGTGTATGTCTTCTTTTATTCTTCATGTTAAATTTAGATTCTTCCATGTATTTGTGCATATCAATAGCTTATTCCTTTTTATTGATAAGCTGTATGCAATCATGGTTTTTATGTGCATGTTTTATTTCATGTCCTAAACCATGTTCTTGTTAATACCAAGGACTGCATTTTAATTTTTTTTTGATTTATTGAGTACCTAAAATAATTTCTGGTACATAGTACAGGTTGGTTGTTGAATTGACTTATTTATGTGAGTATAGATGTTGGGAAGACATCTCAGAATTATTTTTGTATTTGCAGTACTCATATGTTTCAAAGCATTTTGTGTTATAAGTAGCAAGTAAGAGATAATTTATTGTGCTGTTAATATATGCCACTTACATATATTAACATCAGAAGTATGATATCATTTATCCTCATAACCAATCTTTTGTGGCATTCACATTGAAATCATGCTTATCTGAGAGATGAGGCACAGAGAATAAGGAATGTGACCCTGATTACATAAACTGATAAGCAGGAGAGCAACTTGACTCCAAAGCCATTGCTTTCAAACATGGTTGCCTGTTTCAAGAGAGAGGGAGAGTGGGAGAGAGGGAGACTGGGGCAGGGGCGAGGGTTTGGAATATGTTCTTCTGCTCAAAACACGCAATTTATCTCCATTTCTTCCAAATGAAAGTCCTTATTGTAGCTATTCGGCACAAGGTTATTTGCTTCCAGAGACCTCTCAGGCCTCCTACTGATCATCTCTCTCATGCTAACTTTGCTGATCCACATACCTGTGACCTATCCTGCCATCTCAGGGCTTTGTCTGGAACACTCCTTCACTTGGCTTCTTTAATTCTTTCACACTTGCCAACTCTATGCTCAGATTTAACCCCACTGAGGTTCTGCCTGGAACCTTTCTCTTGGTAACTTCAACCTTCTACTCCTGTCTCCTGCTCTTCCAGTCCCTTTCATATGTGTAAATTTTCATATTTACTTTAAATATGAAATAAATATGAAATTCAGTATTTTCATATTTAATCCAGAGCACATTGTTTTTGAAGGTACACATGGATTACTTATTTAATAGGTTGATTGTTAATTGTTCCTTGTCTGTCTTTACAGAGTATAAGCCCACTCAAGGGCAGGAATTTTTCCCCAATTTACCCCAAATGTCAATATCAGAGCTTTGCACAGAGTAGGTTCCCAGTAATGTGTGTTAGCACATGAGCTGGGATGTTGTTGGTCTTCTTTCTTTAACATCCATATTTTCTTCTTGGAAGACGTGGCATTAAATATTTGGATGACTTAGAGACAAGATAAAGAGAATAGAATAGAAACATTAGTATCCTACTCTATCACAGGAGTCAGTTCCTGACAAGAGTCAGAAGTCATTTCCTATTTAAATCATCCCTCAAACCTTTTGTTTTTCTCATATTAATTTTACTGGTTCATATTAACACTTTCCTAGCTTGTTTCTTTGAGATGGAAGGCCTTAAAAAAAAAAAAAGAGATCACTTCATCCCGAAAATTCAACTTCAGGAGCTTTGGAGGTAGACCAAATGCATTTCACATGGATTTTTAATTTTTTTTTATTTGAATGTTTTTAGGTGACATTCCTTGTCAGAGCAGGTTTGGTTTTGTTTTGTTTTAGTCCACCTTGGCTCACTCAATTGATTCCTTCCTGGTCCCTGAAAATAGTTAACTTGAGCATCTCTACTACAACCTCTTTACTTGAGGGAAGAGAAAACAGGTTCCAGTGGTAAAGCAACTTGCCTACAGTGAAATGACTAGTTAGCACCATTTTTTTCCTCACAGGAGAAAAAAAAATTGCAATATTGTGGAAGCATTGTAATTGATTAGAGAAAAGAATAATTAGAAAACATTATCAATTCTGCCCTTTCGGGTCACCTTTATATTGAATTCCTGACTTACCCATAAAATGGCTCATTATTCATGGTCATTTAGGTCCAGATATGGTGTACATTCTTTCAGCATTATAAATTATTCTTAAATGACCCAGGATGTCCAGAAGATCCTATTAAACTTGGAGGAGGGAAAAGTGAATAAATTATCTGTTACTCACTTTGTGGCAATTCATTTGTGCTGACGGAATCTCCATACAAAGTCAAAATATTTGATTTACTCCTTTTTCATGTTAGTTTCTTGAAAAGCAGTAGTAATTGCATTTGACCTAAGTGTAGGGTGAAGAGTAACATGAGGGAGTCATAGTAATATCATTTTGTATTTCTAGGAAGAGATAATCTTGGGGGAAGGTCTGAACATTTTTGTTTCCTAGTAAGAAAAGTCAAAGATTATTTTGAAACATATTGATGTAATTTATCCTTTAAAACAAAACTTACGTGTTATTGAATGTATAATAAAAATATCCTTGTTGGTGAGTTTACTTTTAGAATTTCCGTATAAGTTATATAACATGGGGAACCCACCATTATATTAGCAGTAATTTTGACATTTATCTTCATGGACTGAGGGGGTAAATATGTTTCATATTCAACAGGCCTTAGACACTATAAATTAAATTTATACAATAAATCACTGCCCATAATATTCCAACTATTTCTAGGGTTACAGGTTTTTAAATTAAATGTTTCTGCTTCTGTAAAAAGCACACAGAAAATAGAAAGTCTAAGTAAATAATCACAGTGAATTTTTAAAAATTTCTTTTAGACCCTCAAAAGCAGGGTGAATTCTTGAACTGTTCTTCCATTCCATTTAGAAGTTATTTTTGCTGAAAGTGAAGAACAATTAAAAATATAGTCTTAAAACTCAGATTAAAGAATCAGAATTTATTTAATAGTGTTGGAAAATGCTTAAGGACCACATTTAGCCCCTTGGGAATCCTCATTAATAAATTACTTTTGTTTACCCATACTCACTTTATACTTGTAAATTTACATCTTACTCTAACATTGATGTTATTGTAATCATAATACTTCCTTACATAATAAAAAATGAAGCTACCAGTTCAACAAAAAAAAGGTGTCACACAAATCACAATAAAAATGTCATAATAAGAAGTCATTTATTTATTTTACATCAGAGTATCTCAGATGTCAGAATAGCTTCTGAGGAGCATCTTTTGGTCTCTTAAAAATTAAACAATTTAAATGAGACAACCAATCAAATCTTGTGTTAAACTGTGTAGGAAAGTGTAATGATGAGGTTGTCCTCTGTATTAAAATTCTCATTAAAAATTTACACAAGGGCTGGGGATGTAACTCAGTGATGGAGCACTGCCTGGCATGTATAAGGCTCTGAGCTTGATCCCCAGAACAACTAAAAAAAAAAACTACATAAATGTCAAATGTTTTATTAAGGGAAAGCCTCTTTACTATTAGATAGAACACATTTAACTATGAATATTTGTCTCTTTTTTTGCATTAGCCAAACTATCAGTAACTGAAAAGGCTCTCAGTAATGTATCTATCCACTCCAGTTTATTGGTTTTTATATGTAAATCTAGAATGTGTGTGTCCATTGGGTCCTCCGGGGGAACAGATGCTGAGATGTACCTGGTGGGCACTGAAAGCTCTTGAAGGATGACAGTTGGGAATTATAAAGGAGGAAAGAAGCAAGATGATTTGGGGGAGCAAGCTTCTAGCTCTAGTACAGACCCGATCATCTCTAACTCTTTGGAGAGCTCCAGAGGAAGGATTACCCATTAGAAGCCTTCCTGGTTGGGTAGAAGGTGACCAGACCTCAATGCATACCTTCCCTTCTTCCATGTTTGCCATGTTTAGTCATTCTTTACATGGCAGCCAGGAAAATAAGACCAGAGAGAAGATCCTCAGAGTACTCATTATTGGGAGTTGTCACCTAACTACACTCTCTAGAGCTGAGTAGGAAGTCATTGAAAGGGGCACTGAGTGACACACAGCAACTGGCTCATATTCATGGCCACTACAATCTGTAATGTGTTTACCTGCATGTCTTATGAATAAACATGTATGTATACCCAATGCCTTATATGTTTGGATATAGAATGTTTCTGTGATTTGCAATACTCTCTCGGATTCTGGAGAACCTTAAAGTCCAAAGGCTTTTTTCCATAATTTATGAATTCCATGTCTAGATAGTTTTGAATGATTGAACAATTGCAATTTTCACATTAGTCCCCTATGTGAAGTTCAGACTGATGAGGTGGCTCTATTGCTGGTTAATTATAAGTATTATTGCCTTTGTAAGATTACGAAATAAATCCTTTACCAATGTATATTATCTTATGTTGGGAGTGATTAATGAATCATGATACTTAATGTAAAGAATCTGATATTATCCAGCTTTAGGAGGTTTTGATGGCTCTGTTCCCAGGAATTGAGTAATCACAGTTTGATGGAAGGAACGTCACCACTTTCATCTAGAATTATCCTTGATATTATATTTCCATTTTTATGACTGCTTTCCCTGATGAAGCCTGCCTAATCAATGTCATGTTCTGTGTCAGGTCTTTTTCACCTGCTGTTCTTTCTGCATGTTCCTTCTCCAAATATTGGCAGTACAGGTTTCCTTGCTTCACTGTAATCCCTGTTCAGATGTCACCTTCTCAAAAGTCATCTCTCTCCATATGTCCCAAAGCAACAGTCATCCTCACTATATTCTTCCCTGTTTTGTAAAGTAATAATTATCTTTGTTTGGCATTATATTATATAGTTACAATATTGCCTGGTATATAGGGAAAGGGATGTTTTGTCTATATTGTATGCTAGCGTGCCCTTAGCACTTATTAACAGTGAGTGATGTATGGAGTATGCACCCAAACATAATGTGTCTCTATATAAGTAGGAATTTACCCAGATTTAGGCTCAATGTACATTCTCAGTTCAGGTATCACTATACCATCATGCAGGAAAAATGATTTTTTTTTCCAGTCATATAGTTTGGTAAAATACATTAGAAAGGATGTTTTTCTAACATTGCTATGTGATTTCATTAATGACATAATCTGTTTTAAACAACCATTTCTTCAAATAATGACTAACTTTTGTAGAAACCCTTTACCTTTTGAGCATTTGGAATCTTTCCAACCCCATAATTCACAGGAAGGTCAAGGAGAAATTCACAGTCTTATGTCAGATTGCATAATCAAATATTTGCATATGTTTAGGTATAAACATAAACAGTTCCATTCATGTCTATTACAAAGTAGAGAAAGGAAAGACAGATGGGGCCATTGCAGCTGACCTGGTATCCTGTGCTTTATGGTCAGTCTGGTAATTATGAAGCATCCCATCAATAAAACTAAAATGATTATTGATTCCAACTTGCCACTTTTCTATTTCTTCTGCATCTGCAGCAGCAATATTGTAGACTCTCCTTTTTCCATGTCATCATATCATGGTTCACTTGGTCTACTTCTTGACTTAACTGTTGAAAGATAGAGGTTTATATCATTCAATAAATCATTAACATTTTCCCTAAATGATCAATAGTTACTGACAACATTATTTCCTTGGCTGAAAGTTTTGACCTTGACCAGGTCATAGGATTTCCTTGACCAGAATTAGAAACCTAACCTCCTAAGGAGTGAAATATATATCAAATAGAAATACATGCTATATTGTCACCAAATGGGGATGAAAATATTTAAGTTTTGCAATATTTGTTTAAGACTTCAGTGAGTCACTTTCATATTCATTATTTAAGTAAAATTTAAGAAGAATAATTATGTTGAGAAAAATCTATTAGATTTTGTATATTTTGTATATACTACAATAATAGAAAAATCAAATACTGTTCTGTCTCAATGAAATAGCCATCTCTTTTTTGAATGGAGACTTTGTGACCTGGCAAGGTGATAATTAAATGAATTTTTTAGTATCAGAATCCAGAGTCTGTTCATTGCTTCTTGTTCTAATTGCTCAAATTAAATGGAAATTTTTCCTTGAATATACTGCATTTGAAAAAATCAAAAGTTCTTATACAAAGATGGCATTCACATTCATGTGGAAAGAAAAAGCTGGATATATTTGATCTGAACTTTGAGATATGAGGAACTTTAAACACCACTGAAGAGTAGGTAAAGACAGGACTACTCTGAGAAAACACACTATCAATCTGTGTCTTAAACATAATTTAAGTTAAACTTTTAATGAATAATATATTCTTCAAATGATCATCATTAATAAAATGGTGATTTCAATCTCCTTATTTCCTCTTATTCTTTCTGTATGATATAGAAAGTAGTCTTATAGGCTTAATTTATTTAGTACCTGGTTCCTAAAAGGCAAAAATAATGTAATTCCCAAATTCTGTATAGCACAGTAGTATAAATTTTTTTTAACAGATTCACTTATTTTCCCACCATTTACAAAGTGTTCTAATTAATGATACTGCAGGGCTATGCATCTTTATGAATAAACAAAACAGATAGCAAGAACACCTTTTAAAATTAAATGATGTATGTTGAACATAAGGAAAAATTATTAAGGTTCAGAACCCTGTGTAGTGCACACATTTATGTTTGAGTTAATATTAGGTAGCCTCCATATTAAAGTAGAACTGAACAAATCATTTTATGAACAAATAAGTTGTAAGAAATTGCTAACATGCAGTATTATTTTAAAAATTTAGATACTTAATTTGTTACATCTTTAGAAAAAATGCTTTTTATTAGTTTTTGAAAAAGAAATGAGAGGAAAACTTACATGTTTAAAAAGGAATAATCTAGTATGGCATCATCAGTGCTATATTTTACTGTTATATATTGTGTGCAGTTGTGCTTATGAATGTTTTTTAAAATGTTTTATACTTTGAAATAATATTTTATTTTCTAAAGCTTTTTGAAAACATACTTTTAGAGCATAAATTAATAATGAAGCAAAGTCTTATCCTATAATTAAGTGGGAAGCAATCAATTGTAGGAAGGCTTTAACTGTATTATAAATTACTGCGAACTTACATACACACAATTTACACAGATATGTTTGAATATAAAATCCCACTTCCTTATTTCTGAAAAGAATGTACAAGTTACATCACAGTCTTATTTTGAATTTGAGGTTAAATAAATAAAATTAGAAAGGAAGCTACTGCCAGAAATTGTTTTTCCTTTGTTTTAATGGAAGAGAGTTTACTTTTAATTTGCATGAACGTAGGGAATGTTTATTGAGCATTAGCTGTGGTGAAGTCAGTGAAATGTGGAAGGGAGATACCCTAGGAAGCAGAACATAGTTACTTTAAGTAACTAAACAAATCAATATGCAAGGACTGGTGCTGTGGCTCAGTGGTAGAGTGCTTGCCTAGCACATGTGAAGCACTGGATTCAATCCTCAGTACCACATAAAAATAAATTAAAAAATAAAGGTATTGTGCCCATTTATAACTAAAAAATATTTAAAAATCAATATACAAGAGGACATTAAAAACAACAACAACAACAACAACACAGGAACAAAGTGCTTTGGATGTTCTGAAGAACTCAGAGAATACTTCCAGTCTGATGGATAGTTGAAACACTACAAAAGTGGCCACATCAGATATGAGCCTATTTCTAAAGAGTGGTTAGGGAGAATTATAGTTTACACAGTTAAAGTTCTCAATCAATCCCCACATTTCCAGAGTGAACTCTTTTTACAAAAAAATTAAAAAGTGATCAAGTGATGTCTAAATATAAAGAAAATCTTAGATGCTATGCTAAGATGAAATTTTGTTTGGGGCTCTAGTCGTCTGATTTGTTAATGTAGAATACCAACTAAATGCATTATAATCAGATATTTCCAAACCAGTGCTTTTTCATGTGGCAATAATCATAAAAAGACAATAAAATAAGAAAGCAGATTCTTACAATAGGTAGTTTTCAAATTCATCAGGTCAAGATAAGCCATTTTTAAAAAAAAAATCAAGACAGAATCTAAGCAGTGATTTGTGCTAATTATCATATGAAAATTAAACAAGAGTTGTGCCACAGAATTCAAATTGAGTACCTGTATTATTGTTCTGATTGGGTATGATTATTGAGAATACAATGTCAGGGCAATTAGAAAACTGCTATTGTCAAAACAATTTGATATAAAATGCAAGCAACATTATGCTTTTCTTTGACACTAACAATGCATTATAATTATTACACTTGGAAATTTTCTGCCGAAAGGGAAAGGAAGAGGGAGGAATACAGAGAGGGAAGGAGGAAGGAAGGAAAAGAAGAAGGTAAGAAGAAAAGAAGAAAGAAAAATTACATGGGTCTCTCTGTTTTTTTTAAATTAGTAATTGATGGACTTTTATTTTATTCATTTATTTAGATGCAGTGCTGAGATTCAAACCCACTACCTCACACATGCTAAGCAAGTGCTCTACCACTGAACCACAAGCCCAGCTCCACATAGGTCTATTTTAACTCTTCTAGTTACTTAACTAATTTTACAGTTTCCCCTTTTATTTCCACTTTCTTTCTTTCAAATCCATTTTGGCCCCAGGCTGGGGTTCTTCACATCTAGTACTGACAGTGGCATGAGATGTCTCTGAGATTGGGCATAATGCACAGTTAAAAGCTCTTAATTCCAGCAGCTTGGGAGGCTGAGGCAGGAGGATTGCAAGTCCAAGGCCATCCTCAGCAACATAGTGAGGTCCTAAGCAACTTAGTGAGATCCTGTCTCAAAATAAAAAGTAAAAAAGGCTGGGGGTATAGCTCAGTGGTAAAGCATCCCTTGGTTTAATTCCTTGTACAAAATAAATAAATAAATAAATTCTGTGTCATCATTTTAACTCATCGACAGTCAAAGATTAACTAAAGTTGAGTCATTAGAAAGACTCCAACTATTTTTTTTTCTTGCCATTCAGATTTTCTACCCTTCTCTGAGAATTGTACTGCAGTTGAACTCATTGTTTAGAAGAAGGGGATATTTATGAAGCTTTTTGCTATTCTCAGTATTTACAAATTCTGCTAGCTTTCACAATAAGATAGTATTCAATGGACTACCATACATCTGAAACTGATGTTCATGTTAAGAGAGTTAAGAGCTTAGTTTTTATAGTTTGACAATCTAAGCAGATTAAAGAAGACTACATTTCTCTAGGGGACCAAGTAGAGGAGAGATGCAAGAATTTTCTTTTCCAACAACAGAACTCTATTTGGGAATGGAAAACAATCTGACATAATTGGAGTTGTTCAAATCTATTTGGGATGCTAAAAATATAAATATGAATAAAATAAGACTGGTAGCATTTATTTTCATATAATTTCATTAATTTTACAAGAAAAACATGTTCTCAAATATTGTTATATCATTTTAAAAATATATTTTTAGTTGTAGTTGGACACAATACTTTCATTTTATTCATCTATTTTTATATGGTGCTGAGGATGGAACCCAGTGTCTCACACATGCTAGGCAATGCTCTACCGCTGAGCCATAACCCCAGCCCCTTATCACATTAATTTTAACAACTATTTATTAAATACTCTAATTTTTCATCATAGCCCTCATCCCAATTTTAAAAAAATTGTGAAAGTTCTTTGGAGTTCAACTTACTCTTTTTCTTAAGGAAAGACACACAAATTTACAAGATCACATGTTTGTATTTGAGAAACACTTTTGTGAATTAATAATTAAGATAATAATACTCATTGGAGGGGCATATTTTAGAACTTAGGTTCTTCAAAGTATAATATGGCTGTTTTTAGAGACCAAAAGAATGAAATAAAAACTGTGTCCTTAAAGGACATTTCAAACTTGCCAGGCAGAGTGTGAGCAAATGCCTCCTGATTGCTCAGTGGGCTCACTGTTTCTTCCATGGACATATTGTCTATTTCACACAAACACTCCCACCCAACCACCCAAGTGACTATTGATAGAACACAGACTTTAATAATGTTTCCAAGCAGCAAGCAACTTCCTTTGGGCTTTCAAATTCATATTTTATTGCTTCGGTTGTTTTTAATTCTCTATATCTCAAATCTTATGAGCTGTTTTTTTTTCACTTATTCCCCATCTAGTATTTCTGTTTGCTATGATGCAATATTTTTAAAAATTAGAAATGTTGAAATAAAACTGCAATATTACGGATGAAATTAAAGTGTTTGCTCTACAGACTCTGAGACAATGGTTTCAACACCTCCCCAAAATAACCCATGCATATTTGAGCATATTTGACAAAATATGCTCAGTAATATTAAGTAAAATTCTACCTTTATTTTTCTACCAACTCTCTCATTTTTATTGTTTTCATGTTACTTTTAGTGCAAACCATCTAGCCATTCATAAAAATGCTTGGGTTAAAAACCTGTCTATGTGATTTCACATTAAGTCAGTCACCAGTACATGCTTGTTGTATACCCAGTACACCACTGAAAAGGAGACACAGAAATGGATTTACTCGTCCATAAAATGGTCAGATTAAAATGTCTGTTAAAACCAAAAGCCCAAAAGCTTATTCCAAGCCAAATTGCAAAGTTCTTTATGCTTAGTCCATGGATTGAATTCCATTAGATATTTTACTTTATGTTTCAGTTCCCCCCTCAAAGAGTACTTTCAGTGACGACAGTTATCTATAATGCTTTTAACTCTGATCTCTTTCAGAGTTCAACTAAATGGTATAGATGAAGAGCGTGTATACAGAAATAGTGACCAAGTATGACTTAGACATACACACTTAGAGTGTGTATACAGAAATAGTGACCAAGTATGACTTAGACATTCTGGACAAAAGATATCTCAAGAGTTCTTCATGTGGATTAGTATCGAGTCTTGTCATCAAATGTATTTGAATGAACTGAATTCTATTTTCTCCCACATTGAGTCTATTGGGGGGACCTGTTAATGATGCTGGCTATTGGTTTCTTCTTCCTGGGATAACATCATCTGCACATTTTTGTTCAGTTGTGTCAGTTGCTCTTTGATCAAGGGAATCTCATTCTGGAGAATTTCATTATGGGTTCATCATAGCACTTTAATCAGATTTCCTTATTCAGGCACAAAATAGTTATTGAAAACCAACACACAAATAAGTGTCAGTGCTTTTAATGTGGTTTAAAAACAGACTGTTGAGGACATCACTTGTATTTTTATTTTTGGTAACTGTGGTTAGCAAGCTTAACTGTTGAAAACACTTCAGTTTAGTTTTCAACACGTGTTTAAGACATAACTTCTTTGATAAATAATGAGCCATTGGTTATAGTTAATAATATCTATATATTAGGATGTCACAGCAGACCAGAAAAGATAGTACATACTGTCACATCCCAGATGATACATTTTATAAAACTATGCTGCATAATGATGAGCCCTTTTGTGCTACCTTACAAGGTTGCTATAGTTACAGAGTGTTGCTTTATGGGAATTTTACTTTTCTTGCTAATACTAGATACCAAACCTAAAGTCTCATTTTATATTGTTCTTAAATCTTTTCTTTGAAAATAACCTCCTTTGTAAAAGATTCTGAATTATTTTCTCATCTTCAACAAATTAATTATTTTGAGTATAGCAGAGAACAAAAACATGAAGCATATGTTTCCTTTCCAGACACTGAACACAGGACAGAAGTTTTGTACCCTATTCCTATTTTTTCTATGTAGTTAAAAAAAATCCCTAACATTTTATGTTTTCAAAGACACTATGTTCTCAGCTTGTAAACTACATTTAACAATATTATTAAAACCCTTCATTTCTTCCTGTTATTACAGCTAGTTAAATGTGGGATTGTATGTATCTGTGAACAATGAGTATATAGTGCCATAGAGTTTCAAGTTTCCACTGGATTACTACAAATTAATTAAAAGATAATGTGGACTTTGGTTTAGGGAAACATAGATCCGATTCATCTGTGACAGAGTCTCTGTGTCAAGTAATGAATACCTATTCTTCAGTGATACGCTTAATCTAGTTTCCACTTGTGTATTCCCATATATATGTATTTTTCCCACATTTGAGGTATTTGTGGTTCTTTAAAAAAAATCAACTTCTGTCTTTTTGGAATAACTAAATAAATAGTGCTGGTTACCTGATCAAAATATTCACATTTCAGAATATAATAGAACCTCATTTGGTTGTAGATAGCATGGTAAATTCTTCTGTGGTAAGAGGTTTTCATCTTTGTGTATCTCTCTTTCAAGTCTGGCTAGGCCTCTTACTTGTGGAATGTGCTCAGAAGAGTTTCAACAAATAAAACACAAAACAATAACCTAAGAGCATGAATGTTCATACCTGAAAAAAATGTTATGATTGGTAGGGGCTCACACATATTGAGTGAATACATGTGTCTGTTACTCATTAACTTAATCTCACTTACTTTATGGAGTCAAATCTGTGTTCTAAATATATGTATTTCATAGATAAGATACCTGAAGCTAAGAAAGGTTAAATTTGCTTAGAATCACAATTAGTAAATATAGAGATGAAAATAGTAATAGAACCATAATGGCTAAAAAGGAGGTTTGACCTATTAAACTATGAATAATAAAGGATAGAATAAGCTAAACTAGCTGCATAGAAATTTTTGATAATTGTGATAATCCATGTTTTTAAGTGTGATAAATAAAAAGTGAAATAAAGAATTGATGTCAGACAAATAGAATTCCAAATTTTATCCCCTCTTTCTCAAAACCCATCAGAACCCCACTTAAATCCACTGACCCATTTTTTTCTGACATAAAGGAATGGTCAGAATCAAATTTATCAGCTCTTTGTAAAACTCAAATTTAGATAGTAAGTAAGTAAACTCTGAGGAAGGTGGGGATGATAAACCTAAGCAACCATGAAACACAGAATTAATAAAAAAGAAAATGACCATCTCAATGGATACAGAATGATACATATGATAAAATTCAATATATTTTAATGTTAAAAATACTGAGAGTATTAAGAAAGTAAGGGAATTTTAGCATGGAAAGGACCATTTTTTTTAAGTTGACATACTTTATGGTGAAAAACTGAAAACTTTCCCCCTAATATAAGGAACAAAATGGAATCCTTTCTTTGATAAGTGCTACTTATTGCTATGCAAGAATTTCTATCCACACAGATTATACAAGATAAATAAATAAAAGGCATACATTTTTTTAAAAAAGTCAACTTATCTCTGTTCACTGACAATACAATCATATAATTAGAAAGTCCCCAAATTACACTAGAAAGTCACTAATGCCAATAAATGAATCTGCCAAGGTCACAAAGTATAACATCAACACACAACAATTGATTGTGTTTCTTTACAACTTCAATGAATAATCCATAAAGGAAGTAGAGTGATTCCATTTAAAATAACATCTCAAGTAATAAAATACTTAGGAAAGAATTTAACCAAGAACCAAGACTTATATACTAGAAAACAGTAATAAAAGAAATTAAAGATCTAAATAAATGGAAGGACATTCTGTGTTCTGGCTGGCAGAATTAGTAATGTTGAGATGCTATACTAAGTGATGTACAGATTCAGGGATCCCAACATTCTCACAGCATTTTTTTGCACAGATGGGAAAGCCTGCCCTCAAATTCTTCTGAGACTGCAAGAGTCCCAATAGACCAAGCAATCTTTAAGGAAAAAAAGAGTTAGAGGACTAATGCTTTCCAGTTTCAAAATTTAATACAAAACTGTAATAATAAAAATAGCATTCAACAGGTATAATGATAGACATCTAGAATCCCATGATGTAATTAATTGAAAGTCTGGAAATAAACCCATACATCTACATGCGATTGATTTTTTACAAAGGCAGAAAGAAAGGGTACTGAGATAATTGGTTATCCATGCACAAAATATTGGAATTGGATCCCTACCTCATGCTACATAGAAATTTATCTTAAAATGATTGATGATCAAACTACTAGAACTAGAATTATGACTATAGAAGAAAACAAGTGGTAAATGTTCATGAACTTGGACTTGGTGATGGATTCTGAAATATGTTATAAATATGATATGAAAATCATGATCAGCAAAAGAAAAACAGGCAATTGAACTTTCATCATTACAACTTTTGTATCTCAAAGGACATCATCAAGAAAGTGAAAAGACTTACAAAAAGGGAGAAAATATTTGCAAATGATGTTACTATGTAGATTATATAAAGAAATTCCAAATGTCAAATACAATAGTACAACCCATTTTTTTTGTATGCTCCAAGAAGGCATACAAATGGCTAAAAAGTTTGTGAAAATATATCCATATCCAATGTCATTAGTTATTAGGGGAAATATAAATCAAAACCACAATGAAATATCATTTCGTATCTGGTAGGAAGACTGTAATCAAAGCGATGTAAAATAAGCATTGCTAAGGATGTGGAAAATTGGCATCTTTACGCATTGTTAGTAGACTGCTGTTACAATGGGTGGAGTTTATCAATGAGAAAACAGTTTTGTGAAAACAATATGACTATAGTTATATGATATATCTAGACTAGAGAATTTATCTGATGGTCCAATGTGCTGCTAGTGCATTGAAACTTCAGTGGTGCACTGCATGCATGTCATTTTCTTTTCTACACACAACACACTTCATATGGACCACACAATTTTTCTACACAGAGTTTCTGTACAATTCACTTTATAAAATAAGAATATTTTCTGAATCTGCCCTCATATGTTTTATTATTGAATTCACCATTTCAATATGAAAAAGTAATTTGAACATCTTTTTGATGGACAGAATGCCTTTATTTTATTTATTTATTTTTACGTGGTGCTGAGGATCAAACCCAGTGCCTCACAGGTGCTAGGCAAGCACTCTGCCACTGAGATACAACCTCAGCCTGAACATCTCAAGTTCTAGATAATTATATAAGTCTAGGTGTACTGGCCATTTGAATTTTTATTACCTGTGAGTCGTTCTGATGAAACAATTCTGTAAGATAATTTAATTATATAAGATAATATTTTCATGTTATAAATTATAGTAATAAAAAAGCAATTCTATAAAACATGGAATAAGTTTTAATTCAAATAAATTTTGTAGCATGTTGTGAATAAATACCTGTGTCCTGGAAAAAAAAATAGACTAGAGAATTTAATAAAGGCAGGAAATAGAATAGAAGTTGCCAGGAGCTTAGAATATGGAAAGACAAAGGTAATGAGAAGTTGTAGTTGGATATTTGCAGAATTTTTGTTTGAGGAGAATGAAAAAGTTTGGGAAGAGATAGTGGGGATGGTGTACAACATTGTGAATACAGTTAATGCCATTGAACTATAGTTTTAAAATGGTTAAAATGGTGAATTTATCATGTATTTTAACACAATATGCATTTTAAAGTAAAATAGACACATAGAAGCCAAAAAAAAAAAAAAGAAAGAAAACTTCAGAAAACAGGAGTGCTTCTGAAGCTGAATTGCTTTGATACTTACACAAATTATATATTTTAAAGTCAGTGTAAAAATTGTCTCATTTCAAATTTTCAAGCTATTTGAAATTTATATAAAGAAAAGTGAAAATATAGCCTTTGAACTCTCTTATATACTTTGTTTCAAAATTCCAAATTGTTACTTCAGGATTACTTACTGAGGCTATAATAGACACCACATACACATACACACGTGCGCGCGCGCACACAAACACACACATTTTTTTAACTAAATTCAACCATGTAGTATGTATTGTTCAGAAACTTTATTTCTTCATTTGATCATAATTGAGAGAGATTGCTGAATGTCAGCTTATTGAGACTTGTCTTACTCATTTTTAATTACTACGGGAGAGACTTTCCAATTTAGAATAACCTAGGAGGCTCAGAATTTTAGTATACCTGTTTGTACTGTGTAAAAGAATGATGTATATTTATTTGTTGAAAGTAATAGCATAAACTTCTAGTGTATTTTCAAAACTTTCAGTTCAGTTCCTAATTCATTTTTCCCCAACACATCCCCCTTTTAAAATAGATCTACAAAAGCATACACCCTTGGGCACAAGCTCCCCCTCCCCCCCGGGGCCCCAGTCACCAAAGAGTGATGGTCTTTGCCACTTTATGCTTGCTTTAGATGATTTTCAAGCTGAAGACTTCTCTTAGAGCTAAGCCAGGGATTCAGCAGTCTTCTAAATGTATGATGAACACAAGTTAGGCTAACAGAAGTTGCAACATTTGGTATTTGATTGCAGCTACCTACCTGTGCTACTAAGACACACTGAAATGATCCTTAGATACTTTACATGGATTTATGAGATTTCAAAATTGCAGGTTGTAAAATACACAAATTTGGTGTTTTAAAAAAATCTAAAATGCCTTGTAGCCTTTTACTCATCCAGATGAGAACTTATTAAATGTTTCATACATTGATGGAGCTTTTTAGCTTTTTGTAACCCACTGTCAAATCTCCTTTATGATGATTCATTTTAGATGGAATGCTGTCTAGAATTAGGTGATCTATGAAACAGGATTTATTGAATATTCACTCTCTGCTGGTATTAGTTTAATATCTGCATTTAAGAAATTAAATAATGTTAAACATATCATGAAAAGAGTATATATGCCATGAGAAAAGAGTTACTTAACACTTCTAGCATTTGTAAAAAAAAATGAAATGAAATAAACACATATCAGATATGTTGTGGAAGAAAAGGGTAGATTCTTTTTTTTTTTTTAATAGTTTTTTTAGCTGTCAATGGACTTATTTATTTATTTATATGTGGTGCTGAGGATCAAATCCAGTTCCTCACACATTCCAGACAAGTGCGCTACTGCTGAGCCACAGCCTCAGCCCCAAGGGTAGATTCTTGATAAGCTAACATTTGTGAAAAAAATCAGACTGCTTAATTTTGTAAATATTTTTTTTCGTTTAATTTCTATTTCTCTGATAACACAGAGAAGAGAAATATTGTCACTGTAAAGAATGGATCATGGTTGGTAAACTAAACAAAATAGTTTTTCATACTTGTAGTAATACTTTTATACTTATAGATTTGCTTTCTTAGATATTGTGTTCAGATCACTATTAATTTGTTTATTTGTTTGTTTGTTTTGGTCATAGTGAGGATTTAATGCAGGAGTACTTTACCACTGACCTACATCTCCTGTTCTTTTTATTTTACTTTTTGAGACAGGGTCTTGCCAAGTTGCAATTGCCTTCAACTTGAGATCTTCCTGCCTCAGCCTCTAGAGTTGGGATTATTGGTGTGCCCAACCATGCTCAATTTTATTGTTTGATTTTTTTAAAAAATTAACAACTTAAGAGATTGTCTGCAGTTTTATATGTTTCACAGGTTTCTTATAAGAGAGAGAAAGAGAAATCAATTATTTAGTAAATAGGTGATTGAGATTATTTTCTCACTAAATGAACATTTTGAATAACAAATGGATTTATTTGAAGGGTAATTTCTCAAAATCATTATAATACCTCCTTTATGTACTATTAGATGTGTGTTGTGTTGACATGTGAAAATCTGGATTTCCAAAAATCATTAATCATTTAAGATAAATAGAATATAACTCATACACAACTTTGATTGAACATTGTTGAGATGATGATATTTACCATTCAATATGCCCACTTATACCTGTTGCATCAAATAGGAGTTGGAGTTATTTTTTCCTAGTGGTTTTTTTTCATCTTTTGACCTTCTTGACTTTTACGTGTTCAAAATGTGAATTTGTTTCTTCAGGCTTTTTAAAATAACGACTTTTGTGCTTTGTGTTCACTCTTTTAACTTTGTATTGCATTATAATAAGTACAGAGTTTAGTGAACTTATCACATCTGTGTATTTAGTAAGAACTGGAACATTTTTGGTACACAGAAGCAACCATTACTAGTGTTCCATTCCTGGCTAAACACACAGCACCCCTAAAAGTAACAAATATCCTGATTTTAATATCCTAATTTTGCCTCATTCTGTGTTTGGTCAAAGTGAACTCATTGCAGTATGTAAATTTTTGTATCTGGCTACTTTCATTCAGCATTGTGTTTGTATATTATACTTGACATTGCCATTGTGCTGGAGGATTGTGTTGTTTACCAACCATAATTTATTTGTCCCCTTCATTATTAATGAGCATGGAGATAGTGTTCAGTTTCAAGTTATAATGACGAGTGCTGCTAAGAACATTCTAGTTAATGTCTTTTTGTCCTCATTTTCTTTTTTGTGCTTATGGAACTTGGGGTCATAGGATATGAGATGTTTGGTTTTAGTATATACTTCCAGTTTTCCAACCGGTTCTAGATCACATTCCCAATAGAGGGCACGAAAATCTGGTTGCTGCACATCATATCAACACTTAAAAATTAGTCTTTTTCAGATGAAAACAGTATGATCTCACTTACCTGCAGAAGTAAAGAATAGCCTGCTGGTTACTAAGAATGGAAAGAGATATGGAGAGGCTGATCAGTGGACACAAAATAACAATTAGAAGGAGAAATAAATTCTTATGTTTTGTAACACCATAGGGTGACCACACTTAAATACATAATGGATATTTCAAAATGCTGAGGTCTCAGGACAAAAAAAAACCCTGATGTTTCAAATGATGACTAATTACATGATTTCATCAATGTAGACAATGTACATGTATTAGCATAGTACATTTTACTGGGAATTGAACTCAGGCACACTCCACCAATGAGTTAATTCCCCACTCCTTTTAAAAATTTTTATTTTGAGACATTGTCTCACTGGAGGCTGGTCTGGAGCTTGTGATCTTTCTGCCTCAAATTCCCCAACTGCAAAAATTATACTATCTTTATTCGACCATGCATGTGGATGTGTGATCACATTTAATGTTGGTTTTGATTCACATTTCCTTAAAGAATAATTAATGTATTTGAACACTGAACACCATCTTATTTGTTCATTGGCCAAGTGATTGCCTAGTAAAATACATTTTTGTTAATATTTCTATTTTATTAAATTTATTTTAATTGGTTTGCAGAGTAGTTTATATGTTCTGCATAGACTCACAATGTTTGTAAAAATCTTTCCTATTGTTTCTTCTTTTTACTCTCAGGAGATTATCTTTTAATGGTCAAAAGTTCTTAATACTAAGGAAACCAATATATTATTATTTCTTCCCTTTATACTTAATGCTTTTGTTTTTTTCCTGTTAATTAAATCTTTGCCTGCTTCTAGCCATAGAACTGTTCTTTTTCCTTTGTCTCTTCCTCCCCCCTCCCTTTTCCCCTCCCCTTCCTTTTTCTTCTCCCTCTACTCTGATGGTTCTAGATATTGAACCCAGGGTCTTACACATGCTACGTAAGCAATGAATTACTTTTTGTTTAAATTTTATTTTATTTTTAGAAATATGTACCACCATGCTCAATAAAAAATATTCTGTTTCTGACAGGTATAGGTAGGAACTTTCACATACAAATATTTTCATATGGATATTCAATTGATTTAGTGCATTACAGTTCATAATTATTATAGCTGTATAAGTTATCCAGCTTTGTTTTTCTCCCCTTACAGTTTTTTTGATTATTCTAGGCCATTTATAGTTCTATTTGAGAATCATCTTACCAATATCTACTGAGTGTTTTGCTGGAATATTGATTGGGATTGCATTCACCCAATACGTGAGTTTGAGGAGAATTTACATCTTTACCCTGTTAAGTCTTCAAATACATAAACCTGGTATATTATTTATATTTTTAAAAATTGTAAATTTTAGTTTTGTTTTTCTGTGTAAATGCATTGCAAAACTTACAAGGATATAGTCATGATAATTTAGTGTTTTTAATGCCATTGTAAATGGAATTTTAAAACTTAGTTTTCAATTTCTTGCCAGTTTGTTGTGCCAAAGGAAAATTTTGCATCTCAAGGTTAAACAGATGAGGAAAGCTACTCAAAGTTATTGCAATGGGGAAGAGAAGGCAGAACTTGGTCTAAGTTCATCTGCTGAAACAAAGAATGGAAGAGTTCCTAAGAGCTGATGTTGGAAGGATTGGCCTTACCCATATAAAAAATAAACTTGCTCAGAGCTTTGTGGCAGGAGGTGGTTTTATAGCATGGAGCGATGTATCCATCCAACAGCATTAGTCTCCTACCATTCTGTAGGACTGGGAGATGATTCCATTTCAAAAGTTAGATTTATGGTCTTTAAGAAAAACAGTCCTGGGTTGTAAAATAGTCAAGAGTCTTTTAAAATGATTTATATAACAGAGGCCAAGAAAGAAATTATAATTTTAAAAAATTACTAAAGTAAATTCTCTAAGACAGTGGAGAACCTCCCATGTGGTGAAACCATCTGGATTCCCTAAGGGAAGGGGTAAGATGGAAGCCAGGGGCTTAGAAGCAGGAAGAAGCCTATGCAAAATTTAGTCAAGCTGAGAGATATCTGAAGCCCATCTCCATCAACAGGGATCTGTTAATTTTGCTGTATTGAATTATTGGTTTTGCTGTACTGATCACGCACTTGTCTACTTAGTTTTAATTTCATTTCTGCTTTAGGTGAGGTCACAGTAATAGAATTTTTTCCTAAACAAAAATACAAATTGAAGTCAAGTTATTTATTAGAGAACATACCAAATTAAATACTATGCTTTATTCTTTTCTAAAATATGGTATTTATGAAGGTTTCTCTTGAAACTTCTTCTTTTGAAAGAGTGTGATTTCTCTTTCAAAATAGGTAATAGGTAATAGACTAAAAGTTACAACTTTGTTTTACAGATCCATTTAAGTAACATCTTGTAATTTTTCTCATCTCAATAAGATATGAAGTAGAGGGTGGTATATTCATATTTTTATGAAGGAATTACTTCCTGACTTTCTCAGAGTATGTAGGTGAGTGTGTTTGTGTGGCCAAATTTCATCATAAAATCAACTAAGAAGTTAGAACAAGAAAAAGTATTACCATTATCCTTTGAGACCAACAGATTTACAATCAATATTGAGATATTACTGGTTCAAAAGAATTCACTGATGTCAAGTGGAAAGCAAAATTAGGAAATGCTGATAAATGGATAGGTTAAGATCAACATTCTGAGGTATTGGTCAAGATCACTACCAGAAGTGGTCACTTCACATAAGTGATCAGTCCATCCTGCTTGCAGATATTGCCATATTTTAAATGTATGTCCATAGTTCTGTCTGCTACATAGCTATGCTTCCAAATTAAATAAATATCAGTATGTTTGTACACACAGAATACTTTATATACATTTTGTTTTAGACAGCTTTTTTTACTTCTGTGTGACCAAAAGACCTGAAAAGAACAATTTTAAGAGGAGGAAAAGCTTATTTGGAGGCTTATGGTTTCAGAGGTCTTAATCCATAGATGGCCAACTCCATTCCTTGGAGCTTGAGGTGTGGCAGAATAACATGGCAGAAGAATATGGTGGAGGAAAGCAGCTGAAGACATCACACCAGGAAGCAGAGCAAGAGATACTAAGCTCAACTCACAAAATATATACCTCAAAGGCATGCTTCCAGTGACCCACCTCCCCTAGCTACACCCTATCTGCCTTCAGTTACCACTCAGTTAATCCCCATCGGAGGATTAAATTCACTGATTGAGTTAAGGTTCTTATAATGCAATCTTTTCCCCTCTAGTCTTTGCATTGTCTCACATAAGAACTTTTGGAGAACACCTAATAGCACAACATATTCTATGAATTATGTTCCAAGAAACAAGTTTTGGAGGCAAAATATATTCTTGATTTGGCAATCTCTATACTGTAGTATTGTTATCTTTGTTGGGAAATCTGTTACATTATTTGAATAAAACCCAGTAATATTCACAAGTATTTTCCAATGTTTATCTATTTGTTGTAGGCCATAGTTGTTTATAAATCAACAAACAATGTAAAAAGAAGAGGATGCAAATTGATAATCTGAAAATGATTAAATCCACCATCAACAAAAGCCATATCAAGTTCACTGGCAAAGGAAAACCCAGAGAAAGCCTATAAAATCTTGTGTTCAAAGAGAAAATGGACTTATATAAAGTAACATATCCTCATGCCCCATAGGAAGACTATGTTGGATTCACTCTTAATAATTTGACTAATAATGTAAAAAGGGAAAAACTCTTTCTGGAATATTTTTTACAAAATAAAAGTCAAAACTATCAGAGGAGTTAATTTGTGTATTTAAAATTTTATTTTAAGAATGATTACTTTTAAATATAAGTAGCTAAGTTATTAATTTATAATTTAAAATATAACTATGGACATTTGTGTTTATGTTCCCTCTTAAAGTTTTCTATTCATATGTACATAAGAATTATTTCATGTTACTAAAATATATAATCTTTACACACTATATTTCTTCATAATAATATATAAAACTGCATTTATTTATCTTTCTTTTACAGAAAAACCTCTGATACTTTTTATAAGCCTTTCTCAAAAAAGGGTCACCATTTATTATTATGGTTACTCATTATTATTTAGAAACACAAAGTTCTATTTTTAAAAACAGAGTAACTTTTGGTGGGAACTTCTGTGAATTTCTTGTTCCCAAATCCTGAAGATGAGTATTTGTCAAGAATTTGGAACACCACCACTCAAGATGACAATAAAAATAATGTGGGTTCTTCTTTAACTTCAAATGCTTACTCTGGACTCAGTCTGTATGTGTGAGACCCAGTGCCCAAGAAGGCTTTTACGGTTTGTTGTTTCTCTGTGGGTGGCATGGGGAGTAAATCACTCTGGAGATTGATAAACATAGCTTAAACTTGAGCCTTGCCATTTACCAGCTATATCACCTTGGCTGTTACATAAATTCTCTGAACCTTATTTTCTTCAACTAAAGTAGTCAAAGCAAGAGATAATGCATGTGAAATGCCTGACAAATAGTAGGAACATCAAAAATTATAAGTTATTGCAGACTTTTACAATTTTACCCGAAAACAGTTGCAAAAACAAACATAATGATGGTTTTGAATCTGCTATATCTGAGCCTGCTGTTAGTGATAAAATACCATCAGATATCTTACTTAAAGAAAGAAAATGTATAAGTGAATACTTAAGTGCAGGGGAATTGATTTTTATATGCTCTCAATACAACCTAATTCACAGTTTAGAAATTCATAAATTCTGCTTTAACTTTTAAAGCCATTTTTCATGGAAATGGTATTTTGTTTTGAATAATGTATGCTTTTGATGGATTTTTTTTTTAAAGTAGGTACATTATTCAAAAATTTGCTACAGAATTTGAATCGTAAATTTATATTGAAAAGCATTGCCCTCTAATGCGAATTTCAAGTATTTTTAATTATGTAAAATTTCATAGTCACAATTATTTGGCTTAATAGTACATAGATTTGAAGTACTTCCTACTCAAATCAGTGTCCAGCATCTAATTCCACTTTCCTGCTTCTGTTTGATCTGGTCATACCTCCTTTTCCATAATTTAAGGTCTTCCTTTGTAGGAAAGAAAAACTTGTATGTACAGAATTAGTAATATTTCACTAACTTTGTCCTGTCCCACTTTTATCAACATCATGAGAACAAAGACTTGTTATATAATTACTTATATAGTATAGGGAAATAGAAATAACCAACCCAAATGAAGTACTATATTTTAGAAAATTTATAGCTGAATAGTATTTAGCTTTCCAAGAACATAATTCACTGCTCATTTCCATGTACTTAGGAAAGCTAGAACAAGGGGGAGAGATGTGTATATCTTGCAGCAGAATGCATTAGAGTCAAGTGCTCTGCTGGTTAAAGGCAAAGGGGGAATAGATTGCTGAAGAAAGCAGGGAAATGAAAGTTCCAGAAAATATTTTAGATTACATTTCTGTCAGTCTGAGATTTAAATCACTTTTAAGCAGAGTAAACTCTTAAATTGCAATCTTTGTTTTAGAAATATATCTTTTTTGTTTATCCTCAGAACCTTAGGGACATTCATCGGTATCAAGTTTTGAACTTGAGTTAATGAATCCATTTAATTCCATTAACATGCTGTGAATTAATTATCTACTTAACACTTAACTCCGGTCTATACCCCTTGACTACCTGTTACCTGGTGCTGTTAGACACACAGACTTGACTTCTGTCTTCTTTTGCCATAATTGTCCCCCAGGGCTTCTTAGAAGCATTGTTTGAAGCTTGTTAACTGTGGCAGCTGCTTTTGGTTGGTTCAAGTTAGTTCAATCCCAATGTGGTGTTTGGTGTGATTTATCTTCTTTGATTTATCTGCAGCATTGCTTTCAGTATGATCTGAGAGACTTAAATCCAAAATTGCTGATCACTGTCAAACATCATTTCTTTATATCAGGAAAGGGTACTATTACTCTGAAAAGAACACAGAATACCTGACCCTACTGTTGACTTCAAGCAAATGTCTGATCACTTGGAGCCAAAGTTTCTTATTTTTGAATAAAGAAAACCTTAGAAACTACAATAGCAATTCAATGACTGCTGTTCTTTAAAAAGCTTTCACCCCTGTAGCAAATGTGAGTATCCTGGGCACTGCTCTGTCTGTGAGAGGTTCAAAGGCCAGATAGATTGTGGAAATTTGATGTTAAATGCTATAAGCACAGTGGCCTGTCTGCAAAATGCTTTTATTCATCTTATATTTAGTTAACTTTACTTGGTCAAGAAAATGCATGATATCACATTGGACATTCAGAATACAAATTCTCCTGATTTCATTTAGTCAGAAGAGAACCAACTCCTCTGAGTTGGCCTGAGACTGGGTGAGTGCAGCTGAATTTCCCAGGAGCCCACATAAAATTTATTCTTCAAATGTTTTTATAAACATTCTGATTCCTATCCTGTTGATTACTTTAAAGAAATACACCAAAAGCGACAGCTCCTTCATTGTTGAATGTGTCCTGAGTAACTTCAAAAGCCCATGTTCCTGCTATTCCCATACCCAACTGCAAAAATGCACCAAAGAGCCTTTTGTCTGTGCCATTCTTCACTGTACTGGGTTTCATTTCTCTTGTAATTACAGAGCACTGGGACAGGAGGTACCTTTAAACCAGTGTTGAAAAATATATTTGTATTTCTCCCATAGCCCAATTTGTGTGGACTGTTAGATAGCAGGACTTCGAGCATGCTAGAGATCAGTCACAAGGAAGAGGTTGCCTCAGTACATCTTTTCAATGCGATTCTCTGTAGCATTAAGAGCATAAAACAAACCGACAGGATTCTTTTCCTGTGGCAGTTAGTTGGACCCATAGAAGCCTATTGGCCCTACTAAGTACTTTAGAATAGCAAGGAAAGCAAAGGTGGACATAGAGTTTGGACTGTATATCCATTCCTTCACAGAATAGAACACAGGTAAAACCAGGAAGGAGTCTCTTGGCCAGTAAGTCCCATCTGCCCCCTGCCACTTCCACCTTAGTCTCTTCATTTATACTTTAGAGCACTCCCAAGTTACATTGTTATGTCTCCGATTATTAAATCAAAGGATTTGTCTTTTTAAAGAAAGGATTTTTAAAGTATTATGGGGTTGGGGGCAGAATAAGAAATTTTCTTTAGGGGAAAAGTTTGTTCATACATTAGTATCCAGCCTTACCCCTTAACTTGAGAGAAAAGAAAATTAGTAATAACTGCAAATAAAGTAGTAAACTGTTCTGGCTTTTTTATAATTCGACACTTTCAAGCATTAGGTTCAGGACTAAAAGTAGTCAGGGTTTTCCAGAGAAATCTAAAGCACGTTTGTAGGTGTTTATGTGTGTATGAGTGAGCATGCAAGCAACTGGGTAGGTAGGTAGATGGAGAGTTAATGTGTAGATAATATATAGGGAAAGAGAGAGGGAGAGATATTGATTGATTTTTAAGGAATCTACTCAAGTAATCATGAGGCCTTTTATGCCAAAAATCCAAGGGGTTAATCAACAATAGCCTAGTGGTTCAGGTAAGAGTGGGTTTTGCTTCAGTCTGAAGGTTGGAAACTCAAGCCAAATTTCTGTGCTGCAGTGTGCAAGCAGAATTTTCTCTACTTGGAGAAACCTGAGACTGTGACCTCAAAGCCTTCTGCAGATTCGATGAAGCCCACTCACATTATAAAAAGTCATTTGCTTTACTTAAAGCTAATTGATTATAAATGTTAATCACATCTACAGTGTACTTTATAGCACGTCTAGATTTGACCAATCATGATCACCGTAGTATAACCAATTTGATACATAAAATTAGCAATAACAGTGTTCTAAAAAAATAAAAACAAACAAAATTCTTACCTACGTTTGTAAAAATAATATATTCTAAGTACTGTTAAAATATTTCTTTATACATAAGAATATTTTGATGAAGCAAAATTCTATCTACTTGATGGGGATGTTTTTAGAAAGGGGATTTTAAAGAGAGTTTTATTTTTAAAGTATGAAGTTTTCCTCCAAATACATCTGATGAAACATTCTCAGGAACCATCTAGTCAGCCATACTATTTATTGGATTCTTTGGTTGGGAAAAGGCAAACATGTACAAATGAATGTGCAGTTTCTTCTTCATCATCCTTAATTAAATTTTCATAGCTCCCTCGCTTTAAAGAGCTTGTAGTTCCTCTGATCTCCAGGGTCTGGAATCACAGTGTTTGTGAGAAGCCAGTATACTGAGCCCACATGGATTTCTTTTGAGGGGAAAAACAAAAAAAAAAAAAAAAAAAGATAGAAGCTGGAGGCTACTTCAGATACCATAGAGCTGTAGGGTGGAGGGGGAGGAGGAGGGGTTTGAGCATGGCAGGCTCAGCCACTGATCAAAGAAACTGTCTGACAAAATACCAACCCACTAAACCTTCTGAGGCTTCTAAAGCTACTTCATAAGGCCCTGTACTCACAGGAGAAATTCAAAATGGTACTCAGCCCCAGGTGGGTTCCTGGGGGTGCCAAGAACTGATGAAAACAGTAGGCTCTGATAATGTGGAATTTAACAAAGCCAGAATTAGTTTTTGTTTCTTCATATTTAAAATTTTTATTTTCAGTAACTTTGCAATAACCCTTATTTTGGGGCATTTACTGAGCTATTTTGCTCAGATTTATTTAAAAGCAATCTTTGTTCCTTTTTTGCAATAGCTTGCATCCTACCTTAAACACACAAACAACAACAACAATAAACAGAATCCAGTCTGGTGCAGTGATACATGCCTGTAATCCCAGCAATGTTGGCAGGCTGAGGCAGGAGGATGGCAAGATCCAGGTCAGTCTAGGCGATTTAGCCCTAAGCAACTTAGTGAGACCCTGTCTCAAAATAAACAAATAGGGCCGGGGATGTAACTCACTGGTAAAGCAACCAGTATGAAAACAAACAACAGCAACAAGAACAATAACAAAAACAGAATCCAGAGGAGCAGATTAGGCAAACTTTGCAAACAGAATTTACATTCTTTTGGGAATTTAACATTAGAGGAGAAGGAGGAGCTGGTTGGATGTGAATTCTTAGAAGTAATATATGTTTATCAGAATCAATTAACATTTATAGAATTGTCTATATGCCTTCTTCTCAGTAGAGTTGATGCTGAATATATATCATACATTATATATATATTATGTATAATATATTCAGTGTTTTTGCCTTTTGAACTCTTACCACAGAGCATTGTTTGACTAAGTTCCTCTGGTTTGTTACTATCCCTGCAACAAGGTTCACTCAGGGTTTTAATGAGTGTAGCATGATAGTGAAGTGGTTCACCAGTTTGTATTGACTAAAACTGTATACTTGTCACCCTTCAAATGCTATCAATATAGCAGAGTCATATTTTTATTTTTGTAAAAGTTACAGACTAAGCAGGAGGCAAAATATGAATTCAGAAAACAATAAAAGACCAATAGAAATCTATAATTGGCTGCTAAGTTGTCAAAGACTGACAGCATCGAATTCAAACAAAGAAGGAAACCATTGAGGGCCCTAGTCCAGAAAAGGTGTGTGGGGATGGTGGAACTTGACTTGGGTATGGAAAGTAGTTCAGTATTTGGACAGAGAAAAAGGTTCAGCTGTTGCAGTAGAATTCTCTACTCCCTGCAACCACTGGTCTCCTCAAACTTTCTACCCCTCAAGTGACTGCCTGCTGTGCACTGGGCACAGAACATGAAAGTATTTGGAGATGCCCACATTCCAATGTTGGTCTAATTTTTTTAAATAATCATTAGAGTAAAATAAACTGCAAACTGTGTTGTGGGTTGGGGAGGTATTAAAATCAAGCAAACTATTTAACCTTCAGCAAGGACACCATCCTCCAGTTGCTGAAGTTCTAATGGGAACAAAGGGAGACACTAAAACTAAAGTGAAACCTGAATACCACAGTGAAAATTAAATGCACCAATTACTAATATGACTGTGTGGAGGCAGAATAGGGAAGTAACTTACTCTGTCAAAGGTTTTAGATTTTAATTATAAACAAATGTATTTCCTTAGCCAACAAGAAAAAAAAATCACATTTCTTTGTTTTGAATTAGTGTCATATATCTATGCTTTATAACCCATGCTTTATGACCTATTTCTGATATCTCAGGATAAGTGGGAGTAAGTTTACTGTTATTTATTTATGTAGTGCCAGGGATGGAACCCAGGACCTTGTGGATGCCAGGCAGGTGGTCTAGCAATTAAACTCTGTCTGCCTCTAGCCCTGTCTTTCATAAGAGCATAAAACAATGCTTATCTCCTCTATCATGTTATGGCTTGCAAATAAGTGCAAAATAGAAGGAAAATGTGGAGTTTACTGGATACTTTTGGACATCTATCAGTTGCTTATTTTATCATATTAGAATTCTACATGCTTAGTATAATAACTGAAAAGAAGAACTCATGAACAAAACTTTATTTTTTAAAAAAATATTTTTAGTTGTAGATGGACACAATACCTTTATTTATTTATTTTTATGTGGTGCTTAGTATAATAACTGAAAAGAAGAACTCATGAACAAATCTTTATTTTTTTAAAAAATATTTTTAGTTGTAAATGGACGCAATACCTTTATTATTCATTTATTTATTTATTTTTACATGGTGCTGAGGATCAAACCCAGTGCCTTACACATGTCAAGCAAGTGCTCTACCGCTGAGCCCCAGCCACAGCCCCGTCATGAACAAATCTTGATATAATATTATTTATTATGATGTATATGTAATCCAAAGGAAACCAGAAAGATCAGTATTCTTTTTTTTACACCAGACACTGGGAAAGTTTTGTTTTCTTAATGTTTAATTCAGTGTTTGATATATAGAATATGTTTTAAAAGTGTTGAGTTTAATCACATTTTAGTTGTAAAAGTTCAATTTTCCACAGTAATTTTTTTATGAATTTCTAAATGGAATTTTTAATTAGGATAATAGTTTCACTGTCTTTTAGAAATACTCTAAGAAATAAAACAAAATAAAGACCCTTGGCTAGTTAGAAAAATCTTGCTTTCCATTTCTTCTCTTCTAGGCTGGGAGTCATAGCACTCATGGAGCAATGTAATTCCATGTTTCAATTTGGGATCTTTATTTGGGATCAGGCCTGCCCATGTAACTATCACAACCCAGGAGGTCTAGAAATGGTATTGATTCTCACTCCTGGAAATACACAACCTGACAGAGTGATTTTTTGGATCTAGGCTTAATGTCATACAGACTAATAAACAACAGAAAATTATAGAATTCTTCCACTTTGAAGGCCTCTTACTTTGAATACCTTGGTGTGCTTGATTGGGCTTAGTCTACTAGATTTGGTAGGGTGTGGGAGGACCTATTGCCCTTGAACTTTGAGATGTCAGTGAAATATGCTACAAACCTGAGATGAAATCAGAATTGATTCATGTGAAAAAAAGCAACTGGAGTGTTATTTACTCCTGCTACTCATTAACTTAGTTTGACCATCTGCCAATGCAGAGTCATAATTCCTAGGGTTTTTGTGCCTGGATATCAAGCCATTGGTTCTGTTACTCTCTGTTTACCTCTGCCAGTGTCCCATGGGGAGAATGTGATTGGGAAAAGAAATAAAATTACAATTAAGGAGCTTAGATTTTAAGGCCTAATGTAATTGGTAGGCATGAAGTAGGAATCTTGTTTCCCAAGAGCAAACATGCAAATCATAAGAAGAAAAAAACAGGAAAAAAGATTATGAGTTTTTAGCATAAGGGATTTGATTGTTCAGTAAGAAAAAATAATTTTATTGAGGAATGCTCATGTGTTAAACATGTCATATTTTTGTAGGGATTATTTCATTGTTAGAGTCTATTAATAATCTTAATGCCTCCACACAGGGTTCAAGGACAAGTTAGGTTTTGTTGTTATTGCTTGTTTATGTTTAATATATGCAGTGTGATGTTATGTGTGTGTATAGTTACATTATTATAGTTGGCAATAAGGTTTTTTAAATTCAAATTTTAATATTTTGATGCCAAGAAAAATCTACTCCTTAGTAGGAAATTAAAGTGTAAATATATTCTGCTCTTCTAATGACAACAACAACAGCAAAATTTATGAAAGTTTGTTTTGGGAGAATACAAGATATTACTATAGGTTTTGGTAGTTAAAAAAGCCAAACAACCAACCAAAAAATTCTGGCACCTGAATGCTCTATATAAAAGATTTAATGAACACTAAGCCATAACACCACTTTACTTTTTCTTTTTCTTTTTGTATGGACAACTGATATGGCCTTTTAATATATTGTGTATTTGTGGTCCTGCCAATTTTGATCTCTTAAGTTCATTCATCATGAAGTGTCTTATAGATATGTGTTTTCCTACGATGCATTTGATGGGCCATCTCTTTGGTGCACAAGTTCCCATTTCCCAAAATAGTATCTGTGTATATAAAGGATTTTCAGGTGCTTAGTGGACTCAAGAAAATAAAAATGGTAGCAATGTTTTAATGGTAGGTCTGACAGAACCTCACAGAAAACTAAATAAAATTAAAATTCTTTTCCTTAATGTTTTAGGACTTTTTTCCCCCTGAAGGCTAAGAATCTTTTTGTGGAAATAAGAGGAAGATCATCTATTGCTAGAAAAAATGAAAGGCAATAGAATGTTTCATATTTCCCTATTTCATTTTAAGATAGGGATGCAGCATTTCTTTCATAGTAAAAGTATAGCTTGTATCAAAAATCATTATTAAAATGAGTAAATAATAAAGAGATGATTTCAAAGTTAATGTGGAGGAAAAAACCCTAAAGTCATTTCTCTCTGTGTGACCAGTGATCTACTTGGTGCCTCAGTACCCTCACCTATAAAACAGAGATAGAAAATACCTATTTTACAATGTGTTTGTAAGGATTAAATATAAAATATATATAATACCTGACGTTGAATTGATATGATGGAAATCAGATGGCATCTGAACTAGGACAAGATCTCATGACCCTCTGCAAAATAGGTTTTGTTGTTGACATTGTATTTATTTTTACTAAATTAACAAATACTTCCACCCCCCAGTATTTTTAATGTGCTAAAATACTATGTTTGGTACTAGAAAATCATATGGAAGTGAAATCATTGTCCTTGAAAAACTTTATAGTTAATTGAGTTAAGGGATTAAAAAAATAGGCCATGGACCAATGGGATGGAGGAGAGTCAAGTCTGGATACCATAATTAAAAGCAATTTGTTTCATTCAGTGGATTCTGACACCACTCCCTCCTGGAGGAACTTGCCAGGTCAGCATTGTTTTTCTTGGTGCATCATAAATCTCCAGTGACCAACCCTTGGCTATAAATACAGAAAAATACATGTGAGGTTTTTTCCCATGTACCATACAGAATTTCTGAAGTAATTAATAATGATCTAACAGCTGCAGTCTGGGTGTTTGAAAAATTACTCAATCTTTTGCTGTTTTAATCAATTTGTATGTAATGCCAAAAAATCTCCTAGAATATGAATACTGCTAAACATTTCTTCAATGTGCTTTAGAGTGTGTGACAATTCATAGCATAAAACACCTCAGCCCAATTCAGAAACAACCCAGAACCTAGGTACTCTGCTGCCCTCATAACTGCCCAAATGACCAGACCTGACATGAGTTCAATTATAATCAACTTGGATACTTTACCTTTTAAATTAGTCCATAGAAGCACTAGTATTAGATTCATACATCCTAAAATTTGAAGCTATTTTGATATAAGTATATAATGAATCACCAATTTTCTTAAGACTTATTTGTTTTCCTACTATAGATGTATTTTTTATTTAAGAAACATTTACATAGTGTCATTATGTTCCAGGCACCATTTCTAGCTATCATTAAAATCTTATCTCATTTGATACTCAACAATAATTTTAAGAGTTGGATACTGCTATTATCCTCATTGTTCAGATCAAGGAACTAAGGCACAGATGGGTTAATTTGCTCAAGACCCCACAGCTCATGAATGGTGGAATGGCATCCTAATCTGAATGATCCCATTGTAAAGTCTGTGACCCTCACTTTTGGACATTAGTACAGGGGGAATGGGAGATTTTCAGAGTATCAACAGTGAGAATGCTCTTCTCTCTTACTTATTATTATTGAGCTATGGCTGAGATGAACAACCCAATAACTTAGCATGACTTGATGACTTTCTTCTTTGTCCTTTATGTCCCTATAGTATTCTACCATCCTATCAGTAGATTTAGAGCACCTCCAACCTATGCTTTAGACTCAAAGTACCCCACGCCAATGCTTGGTTTTCCACCCTTCACTTCCATCAATTGCTTCCTAGCAACAGCCCCTCTTTTTTCTATGCTCAGCTCCAGCATTTACATTCTCACTCCACTAAGATAATGCATGGGCCAGTTCATGTGCATCCTCCTGTGCACAGCCTCTGTTAGCAAACATTATATTTTTGTTCATCTTTTGTTTTCACACCCGTCTCTCCTGCTACATAATATGTACCTTGAAGATGGTGAGTGTGAAAAAACAACATTATAAAGAAATGTCAAAAATATCATGTAAAATGGTAACTTCTTCATGTCATTCACACCTAGGAAGAAGAGAACAGAGAGAAAAATGAAATTATTAAGGGTTTTTGTCTCTGAGTTGTGAGAAATGTTTTTCTTATGCCTTCTATAAATTTTTTAAATCCTATATAATGAAAATGTATCATTTTTATAAAGCTAAAAAATGTAAGCATCTACTGGGTCTGTTAGAAATAAAAATGGAGGTCTTCACTGAATAAGAACATTATATATGAAGGACTTTAAATATACTAGAATTCCTTAGCATATGGAATGTGCTGAGTGTTTAATAGACCAATGGATGAATAAAGGAATTAAGAATGACATCTTAGGGGCCTGGGGATGTGGCTCAAGCGGTAGCGCGCTCGCCTGGCATGCGTGCGGCCCGGGTTCGATCCTCACCACCACATACCAACAAAGATGTTGTGTCCGCCGAGAATTAAAAATAAATATTAAAAATTCTCTCTCTCTCTCTCTCTCCTCTATCACTCTCTCTTTAAAAAAAAAAAAAGAATGACATCTTCACTTAAACTAGGGAAATCCTTCTAAACTTAGAAATCCTGCCATATCATCAATCCTGAAAATTTTGAAGTTCTTCAGCATCTTTTAAAAATCTCTTTACAAGTTTCTCATTTCTCTGATCCTTCTTAGCCATAAATAACTAAATTTAAATAAATGTGGAATTAGAAACAGTATTATAACAGATGTCTTTAGTGATATTTAGATCAACAATGTGACATATCTTCACATTTCTCTTAAACTGATTTAATGGTTATCTCATTTACTCAGCATAATTTATTGTTTCTATTTCTAAAGTTCTTTTTGAAGGGAGACCACAGTATTTTGGAACTTTGTAAGTTCAGTTCTTCTCCTTTTAGCCTACTTGAAATACTATTTAATAAATTGAAAAAAAAAGTTGTATTTAAAATAATAAATCATAGTTAATTAGATGATTATTTAGGGGTTTAAAAACTTTTTTGCTTTATAAAATATCAAACATACAAGAGTAGGGTAGTTTAAATTATAAATTGATAAATATATAAAGAAAATAGAAAACAGGAGGGATCATTCCTGTTTAGAAATAAACAGATATCCCTAAGACAAACTCAATAAATTTCTCTTTTATATTTTTTTTAATAAAAACTAGATTTCATTATTTTTTTCTGATAGTTGGGATTTATTCTACTGATAGTTTAATTTCAAGATAATTATAATTTTTAATAAAATATGATTGACACTTTGTTTACCATAATATTATATGTTCAGAATCCTACAATGTCTCAATATTATAATTTATGTATCATTCAACAAGAGGGATTTATTTTTATTCTAAGGATATTGTACAGAGTCCACAGAGAGGTCTTAAGCAAAGAGGACTTAGGATGTGGATGATGACTGAAATAAGCCCAATCGAGATCACAAGTGACCCTGTGCAGGATGTGATGAGTGAAAAAGGAAAGAGTGGTGAAGAACTTTTCCTTGGAGATCAGAAAAAGGGAAGAACGTATCCAAGCATCAAGTACAATTTAGATCAATGGAGGGCAAGATGAAAGGAGATGATGGTGCAAAAGATGGCTTGCATCAAACAAGAAAAGCCTACACCAGAAGATATATGCAATAGAACAGTTGGAAATGCAGAGCTGTAATTAGGACTACATAAGAAGCCCATGCAAATGGCTGGTTACAAAATAAGACCCAATGACTGACTGAATCGTACTCAGTGTGGAAGCCTTGTCAAATTGGTTGTTAAAGCCAACTTTGCAATTTTAAGGTTGGGTAAGTGAAGTTTAGAAGAATAAGCCTGTTTTTGCTTGGATTCAGCATAAATGGAGATTGACTCTACTAGGGTATTTGGTAATTTAGAGATTTGGAAGTTAATAACTACATTTATTATTAATACATTATTTATGTCCAAATTCCACACAGATTTCATATGATAGCACATATTTCCCTGAGTAGAAAATGTTGTTAACCTATTTGTAAATTTTTTTATAATTATTAAGAATTTAAGCACACTATCATTATTAGGTGTCCAGAATTATATAGAATAATAAACAACTTCTAATAAATCATTTTCAAAGTCAGAGGATATCTTATTCACTTTTGCATCCCAATTTTTTCATAGCCTGTTTATTAATGAATGATGTGTTTAGCTAATTCAGTCCTTCAACTTTAATGACTTGTCAATGCACTAGAAATTTACAATTAACTTTTCTTTATAGAGTTCCTAAAAGGGCGGAGAATGTGTTGGATTTTTTGTGGACATAAGGGTGCATAACACATTTATGAAATTTAGAATCTAGTGATATAACTACCTTTTAATTAGATAAATTAAATAACTAAAGTTAATTTCCATTGTGATTCATTAATATAGAACCTCTGGGCTATAAGTCATCCGTAGCTATATGTGTAATTACATTGCTAATTAAACCTTTGGAACTGATCAGAGCTTCATAACAAAGACTTTTAAAATACAAGGCCTTAACTTGTATCTTTAACTTGGGCGTTAATTCTTGGATGTGGTATTTTCTTTCCTGTCTCCTCCAAGTAATTAGAGCATTAATACTTATCTGATTTTCGTTTTCATTCTGACTTACTTTTAACTACAGTATTTTTTCCCAAAACTATTTTAAGAAAAAAATTTAAAGTTACAATAGTAGTAGCAATAATTCTTTCATGTGAAGATACTATTTATTAATTTCTTATTTTATTACATAAAGAAAAAATTTAACAGGATTTATTGCTATTATCTATTATTTCAACAGGGATTTGAAGTTGAAGAAGATAATTATAATGAATTAGTTTGTTTTTTGAGAAAATGGACTGATATCTTCTAAATTAATTGCTTCATTTTTGAACTCTAAGAATTCTTTGCTTATAAGGATCACATGTCAGCCAGAAAACATAATATCACATCAATTTCAAAAAGAAAGACAATAGAGTTATGTTTATGGAGCATTGGGTTGTAAACATGAAGGCATTATTGACTTATAGGATGTTACCTTCAATTTTATTTCTTTGCATTACATCATTTCAGCTTAGAAGTTTGGGAACTGTTTTTTTCAAGATGATAAGCCTTTTATGCTTCTTAATCCTGTTCTTTTCTGACTGTACTTTGAATTTTAAGGTACTCTTTAAGCAAAAGTGTATACAAAAAGATAGGGCAGGAGATATACCAATATTTCCTCACCTGACCATCAAGATAAGAAAGCTGTTGCCAATATGGAAGTGAGATCCTGTCAAGGATTCTCCCCTAAATTTGGATTTGCATTAATAATATCCAGTAACAAAAAGGAGTCCATGTATTACCCTTAGTCTACAGCAATTGTAATTCTTCATCAATAAATTCTGATAATATTTCTATAAATATAATATTTTCTTTTTTCTTTGTTGTATCAGGGATCAAACCCAGGGGCACTTAACCACTGAGACACATCCCAGCCTGTTTTTGTTTGTTTCTTTTGATACAAGTCCTTGCTAAGTTGCTCAGGGCCTCTCCATGTTGCTGAGGCTGGCTTTGAACTTGCAATCTTCCTGCCTCATCCTCCTTAGCTGCTGGGATTAAAGGTGTGCACCACAGTGCTGGGCCTAAATAGAAATTTTAAGATGTCCTTACTGCACTTCTTGTTAAACCTAGAAAATAAATTAGGAAAAAGTGCAATTAAATTGCCTTGTTAAAAGTAATAGTGAAGAAGCAATTTAATTATATTTCTACCACAGTTCAGATCATCATTAACTCTAGTGGAAGAATTTCTGTTTAAAAAGCGCATTTTTATATGCAGTTTAAAAAAATGTTTTCTTGGGATTTAGGAAACAAATGTATCCCCTCTGATATTAATTGCTGTCAAGAATATTTCAGAAAATTATTCTTTTTAACTTCACCCATTCTTATGAATCTTGCCCAAGAATAATAGCTCTCCTGTCTGTTGGAGTGTTTAGTTAGATTTTAAAACGTAGCCCAAGTGCTTTTCAAATACTCTGGGGATATTTGACTTGCAAAATTCACATGTTCTGTCACACTTATATATTAGCTTTATGTTGCAATTTCCTGATAGATAATTATCATTAAAATAATCATATAAAGACTTATCTCTCCAGTGGACCAGGAGGGGAAAAAAAAAGTTTTTAAAGTCATTCTGGTTGATTGAGTTTGGAGGCTTGAGAATACGTTTAAGAAAATCTAGCTAAATAAATGTTCACCCTGGAGAGCAGAATGGTTTTTTGTTTTTAAGCCATTAAAGGTCCTTTAATTTCTTCACAGTTCTCAGCCTGTCCCCTTTCAGCCATTTCCTTTCATTGAATCTACATTTATACAATGACAGTGAGAAACTAAAAATCCCCGATTGATTTCCTTTTTTAAAAAAATTGTATTTTATTATTTTATTGGTGCATTATGCTTATATGTAATAATGGGGTTCATTGTTACATATTCACTCATGAACATAATTTGGTCAATTTCATTCCCCAGCACTTTTCTTTCCTTCTCCTCCCTCCCCCTCTACTCTGCTGGCCTCACTTCTATTTTCATGAGATCTCCCACATTAATTTCAATGAGCCATCTAAGCAGGTGGCTTAGTCTCCCAAACTCCCAAGTATGGAGCTTAAGGAGTCCTAGATGCTCACTGCTTTAACCTTGTCATTACCTGGGAGGCAGTAAAAGGACTCTTGCACAGGTGTGCTTCTTCATAGACTTTAGAAACCCAATTCCTTACAGACATATTAGTAAACTTTGCAATTAGTAATTAGAGATTAATTTTTATTGTGTTTCATTATTTCAATTAGGAGACCATAAATAAAAAAAGAATAAATACAACACATGCTTTATCTCTTGGGGATGGTATACATAAAGTAGGAAAATGAATGCTATTCCAAAAGAAAGTGCCTCTGAAACTCAGTGCCCATGGTGGACTTTTCTGAAAAACTATCTAAGTAAATTTTAGCAATGAAATGAAACATTGAAAGGACAGTTCCTTTCAATTCTCCTTAAAAGACTGATGGGGGCAAATAGCTTAGGAGATTACTGGTGAAAGAAGCAGTGCTCTAGGCTGCAGGATCAGTTAATAATGACTGTACCAGGAAAGCAGATTCCTGGGACCTCAAGGAGCCAAGTTTATAGAAGTATAACCCCTTTTTTTCTTTTTCTGTAAAGGCAGTGTGTTTGCAGCTGATTGGAATTCTGTAGAGAAGTCCGAACTGACCTCATTCTCTGAGTCCCATAAGCTCTAATACTGACCCAATTTCCTTTTTTCTTTTCTTTCAGTTAAGTATAACTGTTCCATTGTTATCCTTTCCTCTCCCATCACAGACCAGAACCAGCTGTGCATTTGCCCTTAGGAAGCATATAAATGGTAAATTTGTAACTCATATTCAGCTAGGTTAGAGGAAGATAAATGATTAGACATCTCCTTTAATGGTAGCTATGGATACCACAAAGAAGTGACTTGTTGCCTAATATGACTCACCTGTGTCAGAGTGGATTGCCCTGGATTTTCTTAGATATTTTAACTCAATGGCCTGGACCGTTATCTCAAGAAAATGATTTCTTTGTAGGATAATAACATTTCATTAATCTAACTGCAAAAAAGCTGTCATTATAAACTACACAATTCATTATAATTTATTCAGGTTCATTTCATTTTTGAAAATGGAAAAATACTAAGGATACATTTTATTTCACATTAACTGCAACTCTAATATAGATAAAAATCTTTTCTAATGAAGCCATTAGCCACAGTTTCAATTTGGTGAAATTCTTCCTACCATTCCATAATAATTGATATTTAACAGTAGAAATCTTAATGTCTTGGATATTTCATTTACATATTAAATTTGATTCAGAGGTCCTAATTCTATAGAAACATAATTAGAGGCAAGGAGCCAGAGGCAGATAAATTTGGTCAAATGGTGGGAGGTGACTGATACTAGCAAAAGTACAAAGTTAGAGGTGCTACCTCTGAAGTCATATTGGTTTGGAGTTTTGTTTTTCCTACTACTAGTTGTGCAAGGTCTCACAATATTTAATTTCCTCTTCTATATAATTGGTATTCTGCGGTATTCACTTCTTAGAATTGTTTTTACAATTAAACGAGTTAACACAAATAGAATTAGTGCCTGCACATAATAAGTTCCCAGTAAACATTTGATAGTATTTTGGGGATCATGGAGAAGAGCAGCCAGGTAGAGTATGCAAGGACAGAATAATTAAAATGGATGATTTCTCTGGAACCTCAGAGATGTAGATCAAATTTGGATCCTTTACTTTGTTGCTATATGACCATGGTCATGCTACATAATTTATGTACAAAACTAGAATGACAAAAGAACCTCCAAAATCTGTTCCAAAATCTGGGCTGATTTCATCTCTCTGAATGAGAATACGTTTTTAGTGTTTAGTTTTATAATGAAATAGAAATTACCAGATAACAAGAGGTTCCTGGTATAAGAGCTTTCTTTCTCTCTATTCTCTTAGTGGTCATGCTGATAGGTAACACCTGGATATTCCTAATGATGCTTCTTGCTGACTTTTAATTTTCCATGTAGACTCCAGCAGTGCCATTGCTCACTCTGGGATGGAGTGTTTGTAGTTTTGCCTGCAACTAAGTCAGTCTCTCTTTCACTCTCTCTCTCTCTCTCCCTCTTTTCTCCCTCTCTTCTTCCTCTGTCTCTTCTCTCTCCCTCTCTTTCTTCCTCTGCCTCTATGCTCTCCCTCTTTCTTTCTCTCTTATCCTTCCTCCCTCCTCACTCTCTCCCTCTCTCCCTCTCTGTCTCCCTCCCTCCCACTCTGTCTCCCTCCCTCCCTGTCTCCCTCCCTCCCACTCTGTCTCCCTCCCTCCCTCTCCCTCTCTCTCACCCTGCTCCCACACGGAAAGACAGAAAGCTTTCATTCTATCATTGATAACCAAGCAAGCACACCTTCTTAGATATAGCCTTTTTCTGAAAGTTGGTACTTGAGTGCCTCTAGTTTTCTAGTGGGAGGCATATTTTGAAAGTGAAACACTTTAACAGAAGTGGTTCTCAAAGTGTGATCCCCAGACCAGCACTCTCTCTCTCACCTGGGAACTGGTTAGACTTGCAAATTTTCAGCCCTACCTTGGATTTGCTGATTCTCTGCAGGTGTGGTCATTTGTTGTAACAGTCCTTCCAGATGCGTCTGATGCTCACTAAAGTTTGAAAACCAGTGCTTCAACACAGTGCACCCACCAAAATTCGCCTTTTGAAGGAGGTCTTTCAAAGGCTGCAGATCTCCTGTTAACATGGGAAGGCATTTGGAAGAGACCCAGAGATCTTGGCACACTTTCCTTAAGATCCTTTCTGTTCATCCTGTCAGCTTCCTAGGGTAAGGGGATATTATCATTTGGCAGTATTAGGAGGTCTGGAGGTTTTATGTGGGTGATTGTTTTGAATGTCTTCTCATTTTATTTCAAAAAAAAATTATTTTAAGAAATCAGTGCTCAGTTCATTGTATACTTTTGTTAAATGACAGTAATTATTATACTTACTAGTTTAATCTTACATACTTTATTTTAAAAACTTCCATTTCATGTATATTGAATACCTATTGTGTAAAAGCCACTCTAGTACTTTGCTGGGGGATGAAAAGGTAAGACGGCATTCCTTTAAATTCAAGGCATTTGAATCAGGCTGAAGTTTACTCTTCAGTTTGACTCATGGATTGTTAAAATTTCATGATGGTCAGTAATGTGTCTGTTTTTGTTCACCACTGTGTACCAAGTACAGGACTTGGATCTTAGTTGGTGTTTAATAATTATGAATTTAATGAATGAATGCATGAATCCAAGTGCCTAGTGAAATGAAAGTTTTCTTTGGCTCTTTGTCTATCTTTTCTTTTTCCCCAAAGGATCCTTCAGCCTTTTGTTTGTAAACCTAGTATGCCCAGTAGATACCTCTGTAGAGCAGAGACTCAGAATTGCTAATCCTGCTATTTGTACACACTGAGTCTTATGCAGGTGTCTGCTTCAAGGATACATAGCAGTCTCACACCTCACATTTCAACCTGAGGTGGTGCTGAATTTCAAAATGCTTGTGCTAATGAGAAACACACACACACACACACACACACACACACACACAAACAACTCTTGTCTCAGAGTGCATCATGGTCTGACAGGTTTTTATTTGCACGTAGACCCTACACCTCAAAGGGATTTGATAGATCAGTAGGATTATACAGTTTTTATAAGTCTGACTTGGATTTCTATAATAAATCAGGCCATTGTCCTGCTGGTAAGAAATAAAGACAATGCTGTTTTGCAAGCATAACGATAAGGGCTGCAGAGGCTGGAAGAAGGGGAAGCTGCAGTTCTGTGTCAAGAAAACATCAAGTTGTGTACAGATCGTTTTTGGAGAAACACTACATCAGAAGCTACTACCAAGCTCTCTGAAAGTACGACCATTTGCAGGTTAAGTTTGAGAAAGTTGCGTCTGATACATGGTGAGGCTAGGGGAGTGATGAGGGGACAAATTGCACTTGTCCTTCAATCTGCTAAAATCCAATTGAGCTGTGTGGTTTGCCTCAGCTGATTCTGAAGCAGATTGGCTCTGATACTCAGTATAGCTTAACATGCACACAAACCCACTCAGCTAATTAGCATATTTGGAAGTGTCTTCAGGACCTTTATTTGAGGCTACATCAGGAAGCAATCCAGACCTGAAATTGTTGTGGTGGTGTAATTATTTATTTTAGACATAAAGACATTTTGATTTCATTTCCGAAAGGTCATCTGAGAAACCAGATTACTTTTTAAAGTTAGCTTCTTGTTCTTTCTTTGAATACCTTAGAAGGAAAATATTGTCATTTGAAACCACTTTATAAAATGTCTTGCCAAATATATTCAATATCAAAGATTCTTCTTCCTAAATAATGCTATCCTCTTCTTCATGATCCCGCTCATTAATGCTTTATATTGTGCTCCATTTTTATAAAAATGTTCAATTTGTTCTATAACACTTTGAGGCTTTTTAGAAGTAGGACAGATAGTTGAGGCTGTCTTATTCATGACACGGAGGGCTTTGTGTATCTTGGAGGAAGGCATGGGTTTTGAAGATTGTGATGCAAATTCTGAATCCTCTTTTACTCTACATGAGGCAAGTTTTCATTGCTAATTGTTTCTCATCTGTAAAAAGGTGATTTATATCTACTACAGATATTGTTAGTAACAAGTGAAAAAAAATATGTAAAGTGTATGCAACTAACATGCTGGGTACTCAATAAAATAGTTGCTATTTATAACTGTGATCATTTTGCTTTAGATAAGAGGAACCCAAAGCCCAGAGACTGTTAGCAAAATTGCCAACCTTGCAATGGAAATTTAATTGAAATTAACATACAGATGTCTAGAGTATTTTCTTGCCTGACTCGGGACTCTCTACACCAGTTGTAACTTTGAGTCATAATTCTGAGACAAATGCCCCCACCTGTAAAATTAAATGGTTGAACTAAATCCATCTTCTTAACTTAGGGTGCATCCAAAGAGAAGCTTCAAAGGATATTGGAGTATGTCTGTTATCCAATGCATTCTATACCCAAATATATGTAAGATACCACAACACAAAAGTACTCAAAAATGCCTTAAAAGTTTAATATCTCTGACCCTGTAACTCACTCCTACTATATTATTCTAAAATATTTCTGAGAATATTTCTTAAGGAAGTAATATATTCAATTGACTAAACATAGAATCTATGATTTAGGACTATGACTAATATAGAAATAGATTTATTATCCACCTCAATTTATTATTTTCTTTGTCAAAAACAGTAGAATAAAACTACTTGCTTGATTCAAACCAGCTTGGATTTAGGATTGTGATGAATCACTGCTCTAACCACACCCTGCATTCCTTTTATTACCTCTTTGTAATGCTTTGCTTTCATTCACAAATAAATTACAGATGCAAATAATTCTGATTGTGGAAACCAAGACCATGGAGTAAATGCTTATCTGGTTATAGATATAATAGAAATTGCAGCATCTTGAAAATCTCTAACACAATAAAGTGGTGGGAGGTATGATGTGAATTAGTATATACTATTTCTAGCTCAAGACTTGCCAACTGTGTGGTTTTAGTGAAATCCTTGACCCATTTGAATTTTACCTTTTCTCATTTGGAGAATCGGAGTTTGATAAATCTTGGTATTACTTCAAGTGGAATGTGCAGAGTCCAAACTTATAGAGTTCTACATCTGGCTGGCCTTGTAGGTTTAGAGTCTTCTCCATGTGGTCTCAGGCCAGATATGTCTATCTTGCTCTGGGGCTCCAGGTCTTTGGCCCTGGCACATGAAACTGTGGAGCTGTGGAATGAATGAATGAATAATTTGCCTATGCATCAAATCTAAACTTGATCTGGTCTTCCCTTCAGCCTTTTCACTACAAACCGACTCCTTCCTACAGGAGGAGGTTAGTGTCCTCTCTCAAGTGCCCTCATGCCCTACTCCATGTCCAGATCCAAGCCTTTCTGTGTCCTTATGACCTTTCTCTCTCATCTTGTCAACCAAACACTCCTTTCTTTTTAGCGTGTCTTCGGATCCCACCTCAAGCCACAGAATCTTCTTATGACCTCTCTCTTTTCTAAAACCATATTTGGCCTCTTTTCCATGAGTGGGATAAAAATACTAAGCTGCTGTTACTTACCTAACTTCAAATGCTTGAATCAAGCAAACAGACAGCCAGCGAGACAAGTGACTTGCCTTGTCGTTTAGTTTTCTTTTTCCTGATGTTGTAATGTTGTGTCTTTTAAGAACAATGGTTTTGCTGGGCCTGGTGATGCATGCCTGTAATCCCAGCAGCTCTGGAGGCTGAGGCAGGAGGATCATGAGTTAAACCAGTCTTAGCAAAAGCAAGGTGCTAAGCAACTCGGTGAGACCTTGTCTCTAAATAAAATACAAAAGTGTCTGAGTGCCCCTGAGTTCAATCCCTGGTTCTAAAAAAATTCAAAACATTTTGTTGTTGTTGTTGTTATCAACAAAGTGACCAACACAATGGTGATCAGGTTGTGCATGACCACTAAATAATTAGGGACTGATTGGGAGACTCATCATCATCTTCTTACTCCTCTTCAAGGAAAAGCTGTATCATGGAGGAGGACTTCAGAAAGAACAAAAATGAAGATAATTTCTCATACTGAATTAGATCATAAGAGAGGAAGATATATTAGTATTTACAAGGGGGTATATGTACTTATCCATAATCTCTAAGTTTTAGTGGATAAGTCCATTTGCAAATAAAACATAAAAAAAATGTAGATGTCAGTTTTTCGAGAGAAATGATATTCTGGATATTAAAAGTAGAAATACAGGTAGAAGTAATTTCTCCTTGGGCTGAAGGTTTTCACTTGATGGGCAGCTGTGTGCGTTGTGATCTGTATCTTGCCCACATTATTACTGGCAAGTCCTTTGGTTGACACCTTCCACATAGCACCCTTCTATTAAAAAAAAAAAAGGTACCTATATTCAACCTAAATATTTCTACTATCCTCTTGATAATAAAAAAACTTTGTGACTTCCCTTATTCTTGTACCCCTTCTGTTTCATAGAATAATCATGTCCTAATTTTTTCTTACATGTTTTCAGTAATTTCCCACTGCCCCTAAAGATAGCCACTATTTGAACTTAGATGATGCTGTATACTGTGGCAATAACCTACCACTTGGGTATAACCTACCTCTCTTGTCAAATGTAGCTTTTCTACCTTGTCCTCCCACCACTATGAAGGTCTGGGAACCAGAGGAGTAGAGGTTGACTGGGTTGTTGGAAGACAGCATGAATGTGTTTTGTTTGCAGAGACGAGAGGCTTTAGTGGACCCCAAAGCCAAGTTACTGCACATGTGAGACAAAATTTTAGGAAGAAAAAGAGAAAGCATGTTCTTTCTTTTTCTTTACTTCCTAAATAGGCGATTAGGTTGAAATGCTGACTGAGAACCGGGTGAAAAGGGCCTCAACATATCAAAGAATAATGTCACTTTCTTTAAAATATCAGTGAAGGTAAGATTTACAGACCAAGCTGTTAATGAATCCATCAAAAGTGGACTTCTTATTAAGGAGGGGCATGAACTTTGCTCAATATTTTCATCAGAAAAGTTGAATCTCCACTAATACCAACTTTCTGAATACCCCAAACAAATCATTATCAGTCTAAAACTTTGCTCCATGGGTTCCATTCTAGATTAAAAATTGTGTATTTTAATCTAGAAAACCCTTAATCCGGGTTTAGTTTCTACCATCCTGATTTCTAATTTAAAGCCCTGAAGTTTTCAGATACCAAATGTTAGAGCTTATGCAGTCTACATAGTATATCTGAAATGATAAAACGATTTGCAAATAAGCAATGTGGCTCTATTGGCTGAGCTAAGAACTACTGTTTTTTTAGAAGTTATTCTTTTTTATATGTGATGTTTTTTTCTTCAAGACTTCTTTATTTCAAAGCCAATCATTGCTACTAATCTCATACTGTAAAATAAATTGCATCTTGTGTTTGAATGGAGAAAGCTGTTTCTCGGCTTAAATGGAAATCTCAAAATTCAGATCTTTTCCAACAAAAGAGTCTGGATTTGATTCAGATCCCCGCCATCCGGGCTTGAAAAAGAGTCAGCCGCAGATGTCCTTGAGAATGATTATGCCCAAACTCCAGACAATGGTGCAGCTTCTTATGTTGGTTGATGTTTTGTTCATCAAAGCCTCATAGAGATTTTTCTGAAGACCCAGAGTTTTAAAAAATATTAATTTGCTTTATTTTCATCCTTATTGGCAATGCCTATTGATGAGTATGTAGAGCTTAATTCAACAAGCCTGTTGAGATTTACCCACAAACAATGAAGCATTTGGCTCCAAAGTTTGTCATAATCTACTCTGAACAACAACAACAAAAAATCTGTGTTGGTAAAACATGCTGGCTCCGCCCCACTAATGTTGGGTTTTCAAAAAACAAAGTACTCAACCTTCAAATAAACTTGTGAATATGAACTCTGTAACCAAAACAACTAGAAGCACATATACAGGTATATAAAAAATAAATCCTTGCAGCTGGTCCTATTATGTTACAGCAGGTGGTATAAAACCTCATCATTCAGGAATGGTAGATAGGGGATAATATGGTTGCTAGGCCTTGGTCTGAATTCCATTGTATTGTCTTTTACCTGTATTTATATTAAGTCACTAAACAATAGTATTCCAAGCTAAATTAAATGACATAGGCAGGGGAGGGGGAGGGAGGGTAGGAGTTCAGAATGGAAGAAGATCACTGAAGGATAGGTAATCAGAAAAGGCTTCTTGGAGAAAAAGGCCTTGACTTAGACCTTGAAGAATTACCGACTCATGGGGAATGATAAAGCATTCCCTAGAGAAATTGATGGCTTTTGGGGTATCTTTTTTTTTTTTTCTTCAGAAATGTTAGCCTCTACCTATATACTTCTAAAACCTGTGTATTTATGGCCTCTTTGTTTTTCTCTATAAACTCTCCAAACAGAATCAACTTGTATAAATGCATCAGTAAACCAGAGAGAATTCATCAGTGATCTTCCTTTACAAAGATAAAAGGTGGGGGGGGGGAGCATTTTTCACACCCCAGATCAACCACACGAAAATAATGCCAGACATATTATTCACCAGAGTTCTTTCCTAGCTGTATAAATGCCAAGAGTTTTTTTCAATGACCACTCTACCAGGCCCCCTTCCTACAAATTCTTCCCTTCTCACTTTATACTAGTAATATCAAATTCCTTCTCCTTTCCTCTCTTAAAATTGACTGAGAGAGCACATGGGCTCAACTTTTACCTTTGAAGTGAACTTACCAAAGTAATCTCTCAACAAAACATGGAGGCAATTAAAATGTTCTCTATATCATTCAATCCATAAGAAACTGAGAGAGCCAGCAGTTCTGAATAAAGTCAGTGTTAGCATTCAGATTGATGCAAAGGTTGAGCCAACTTGATTTAAATGTAATTATAGAAGGCTGGCCCTTGATAGCAGTGTAAAAGGGCATTTGTCCCCTGTGGTGTTTGGAGTTCTGGATGTAGCAATTATTGGGAGAATGGGATGCACTAGGGCTAGTTCTCTGGGAATTATTCATGATTCAAAACCTCTCTTACATCTAAACTAGTTATGCCCATAGGAATTCCTGCAGGAGAATGTGACACTGTGGTGGAAGCTATCTTGTAAATCTCTGCTCTGAAATATCAGAGAGCGGTAACACCCTCAGAGGGAAGTGGTATAAAACACAATATTAGCTAATTTCACCCTTGTGAATCTTCAAGTTATGACCCTTGCCTAACAAGTCATATTTCTAAATAACAGAAAAAAGATACCTGTCCTCATATACATTTGATTTGAGGTAAAATTTGGATGAAAAATAATATGTACATATTAGATTTGCTCTGAATTAAAAATCTAGAAAAAAAAACTTATTTTTTTCACCTAACTTGTTATTTCTTATCTCAATTTTTTCTCTTGGAGTTGCTCTGATAGAGTAAATGAGAGAGAAAAAAAAAACAGGTAATAAGATATCTGCAGGTTGAATGTTTTCTGAATTTGTTTTTAAAGTACCATACAAATTTACAGGCAGAAAGAAGCCCAGGTTCCTTAGTCTTTCTCTTGCCTTCAAGTGAGAGGTGTGCATGAATAATACTAGTCAGATAATAAGCTGTCCTGGCTTCTTAAGGAGATAATTCCCCGAGGCCCTCTTCTATAGTTGACTGCAAAAGTTCTTGTTATCAGACTACTCTTCCCAGTACTTGGAAGGATTACTTTCTAGTAATCTAAATGACACAAGTATGACTTGAAGTTCATCATTTCTCATTCTGTCCTGAGGGAATACAGAACAACTACCTGTCCTCAATATAATTACAGTGGTCTCTAATGCATGAAGTCTTAGATGCCAGGCCTTCCTGAGATTAAAAAAGCAAAAATAAACAAAACTCCATCCGTGGTGTTGCTTATTGTATGCTGATGTGCCTTTTGGGGTTCAAACAATAGCAAAACATCATTGCAGAGTGAAGGAGAAGGGAGATTTGGGATCCTTAAGGACATTTAAATAAACCAAACATTAAGTAAACAGTAAATTCTTGTGCACATCCATGTGCTGAACTCTACCTGGCTGCTCAAGTGCATGCCCAGTCTTCCATTTCTCTGCTGAATGGATGTTTTAAATAAAAATGCACCTAGTATAGCATATTAGAAAACACTGGATTTTGGAGTTAGACCATCTAAGTTCTAACTTGAGACTCCTTGATAAAATTTTTCAAAAATTAATCTTGCTAAACCACATTTTTACAGTATAGATAATGTAGTTTAATAAGATCTTTTTACAGACTCATCTTAAAGATTAAATCAAATAATATATTTTAAGTATACCATGCAGGAGAAGCTAACCACTGGACATAGTAAAATAGTCCAGTGAATATCAATTCTTTCCCTTTAGTAAGTGTTAAGGAAATGTTTTGTATATACATAGAAATAATTCCAAAATAAAACCTAACTACTTTCTTTTGTCCAATATTCTTATTGAATTGTTTACCTTCTCAGTTTTGAGCAATATTCAATGATGTAGTTATCATAGTTTTGGGAAAATTTTATCATTTTTGCCATTCTAAACCTAGACCTACAGAGATCACCTTACTGCTGAAGGAGGTAGATAGTATGATGTATCAGAGAGATCACGGGTTTTGGAGGCCTGAATTTGAACCACAATTGTAGCTACAAATATTGTGTAAAACTTCAAGTCATTCAACTTCTTGGAATCTCCTTTTTTGTTGTTGTTTTTAATTTTAAAAAAAGATACTTTTCAATCAAAGGGGGATGGTGACTAAATGAAGTGACGTATTCCCTTCCTCTATCCTAAACTGTATCTTTGCCATTACCCCATTCTTCTTCCCACAGATCACACTCTACTAAGTTTTTAGTAATCTTCTAATCTCGACTCCAGTGTGTCCAGGTAGGACACTTGAACTGGAACTGAGCAACCAACATAAGAATTTAGGAACAGCAACTCCAGAAGCTAACTCCGGAAGCTGAGGCAGGAGGATCACAAGTTGAAGGCCAGCCTCAGCAGCTCAGCAAGGCCTTCTGCAATTTAGTGTGACCCTGTCTTAAAATCAAAAAATAGAAAGGACTGGAGATGTAGCTCTGTGGTAATGCACCCCCGTCTGTGTTCAATCCCAGTACCAATAAATAAATAAATAATAAAGATTAAAAAATTTAATTTGGTGACCATTTTCAAAACAAAGGTTTCCTGGCCCCAAACTCAGACATACTCAGTTCAAATCTGTGGAGGGAAGAACCTGTAATCTGTCTTTTAAAAACTTTCCTACCTCGTTGCTCTTTCACTCCTGGATGTGATCCCACACTTCATAGTAGTTGGGAAACTAAATAAAATACTTTTATAGTTGTAAAAATGTTATATTTTCCCGTCCCTTGTGTCTGCATTAGCTATAGAGCAGAATCCCAAGTGGAAGAAAACTGCAGGTATCACACCACTTACAGAAGCCTCTTAATGTCCTCAGAAAGAATGATTGTCAAGTTGGGCCAAGTAAGATTTGAATAGTAGTCAGAAAAGCAAAAGGCCTTTGGCTATTCTGCCACTGCACCAAGTCTCATTTTCCTGGAACTATAATAAGTTTTCAGTGAGACATCTTGGAAATAACCAGTCTGTTCTTTCACATGAAGTGTGGTTTGAAATATGTAAGACAATACAGCTTGAAGTTAGGCTATTGCTATTCAGAATGTGCTTCTCGGTGTGCTCTACTGCAGTGCAAAGCTGGAAGAATACACTCTATTTCTGATGGTAGGTTTCCATTGCATTTTTTTTTCCTTGTGCTGCTCTGTGAATTTTATCATTTGAATATGGAACAGGAAGATGCATTAATATAGAAGTTATGTTCTGTATTTTCAGTCAAATACATTTTAACTTCTGGTTGGAAAGAAAGTGTGTAGCATTGTACCCCCTGCCCCTCTTTTGAACACTAATATAGGGCTGTAATAAATGACAGTATTAAAATGTGAATATAGTAACAATTTTCATAGCTGCACCAATAATGAGATCCCAGGCCCCTTAAGAGTAGGAGAAAGGGAAACATCTATTGCTGTTATCTGCTGTGCTGATGGCACAATTTCCTGAAAATGGAACTAATCTCAATCTTGTCTTTTGTCAATGAGGGTTTTGCAGACGTTTCAGATTCAAAATGTAGTCGTCGTTTAAAGTAAGAAAATTGCACTCAATGGGAAAATTTCATTAAAGGCATAATTTTGGGAAAACTTAAAGTCTGAAGAAAAGAGAAATTGGAAAAAGTCTATAGAGTGCATGTCTCAAAATTAACAGTTTATGTTGGCAGGAAGTTCCTGTACTCTTCTCTTTAATTATGAGGATATTTTCTCATTATGCTGTTCTATTTAAAGCTTGCTATAATTGACTTACATATTAAAGAAAATAACAGTGACAAATACAGATTAGGATGCCTGTGTGTGTTTATGACAAAGTATGTAGAGAACCTTTTTGAGCAATTTATCCAGTAAGTGATATACTTAGTTGCTGGGAAAATTAGACATCTATCACAGGTGTAAATGTGTATATCCTTCCCCCCCACCCCACTGTAAATCTAGAATTCTAGTCATGTGAATGTAGGCTTTCCCTTCTAGCTGTTTTTCTCTGATCCATTTCCTTGCATAAAGCTAAGACATGACTAAAGAATGATATGTCAATGCACATGGTTTCTGACATGTAACTGCTAGTATCATCTCCTCTTATAAATCATATGCTACTTTGCAGATTCATAAGTAGAACACAGCCTAAATGAAATGTGTGGCACTGATACAGAGAACTTAAGTGACCTATTTAAAATGATAGAGAAAGCTGTTGGAGAACGTGGATCTGAAGGATTCTCTTTCTCTAAGCAGCTATAGCATGTTTCATGGAGATTTCCATTATAAAGTCCTCAGTGATATCCTAAAGTACAGTTGCTTTGATCAATCCAGGTTGAAGAAATGTGAGCATATAGTGTGTCTAAAAGTTCCTTTGTGCCAATAATCAACACACATAGAAGGCCTCAAACAGCAAAGAATATGATCCCTATTTATTCTAAGAAGAACCACTTGTCATGTGTCACAGCATCTTCCTGGGTATAGATGGTTGTCAATGATGAAAACTAATACTGAATCATGTGGGTTTACTACGAGTAAACCAAGTCAGACTAATGGGTTTGCCTTTCTGGGAGGTGATTTAAGATTAACAGTTATTTCCTTTTTAGCACAGATTTCAAAAGGCCTTATGATATCCTTGTCCAATGGACAGAGGAAAGGACAGTATTTCAGATAAAACAATGACTAACGTGTTTATTCCAATCGATGTAAGGTGATATTCAGACAAAAGATTCAGACAAAATATGAAGCAAAGAGTAACACAGGTAGAATTCATACGTGATTGAGAAATTAAATTTGATTCCTTGAGGTTTTTTTTAAAATCAAAGATTTTTCTGAAAGGCAAATGTAACCATTTCCCCCTTAAACAAAGAAACAATTCAAAATATTTTAATTTGAAAGACTTTGAAGGAGAATTAAATCTTTTTGACGATCAAAGAAGTGGCAGAAATATGACCCTTCATTGGTCTGAGCAATATATTTCAATCATCAAAATTATATTTTTATTGTCTATTTTAATGTAACAACCAAAGAAAACGAAGCAAGAATGTTTAGGACTCTCAACAGCTCAGTCATTTTCGTTCTTGCTTAATGTTGCTTTCCTCTTGCCTTCTTTGCTCATGAGGGGAAGGCGGAGATTCCCTCTGCGTGTCATATCCTAGAATTCTTTAGGAAATGTTGCAGCTGTCACATTGTGAAGCTACCATGTGAAGGGCTAGTGCCTTTTGCCCAGTCGAATCCTGCGGGGCCAGTTGTCTCTTCTGGCCAGAATTCCATTCACTTTCCATCTCTATACCCCATGGGTACCAAGGACTTGGCCCATTTTCTCTCCTTCTGGCCACAGCCATCTGCCCTTCCACCTGGGTTCCTTGCCTGCTGCACCATCACGGTCCAAGCCTCTCCCTCCGTTTTCTATGACTGAAAAGACCTTTAAATCCTTTGAAGTATTTTCTGGTATTCCTGCCAATAAAACAAAGACATAGTTAGGAGTGTATTCATGTCTCTTTGCTTTCGAATTACAGAAAATAATTCACCCAGTTTCCCATCAGGAAAAAAAGTGTGAATTATGAGAAGACAGGTGTAATCTCAGAGAAATCAAGGATACTCACAAAGGCTCAAAGACGACAATAGAAAGCAGGGGAGAATTCTGGGTAGCCCTTCCCTCTTAGTCTCTCCTTTTGGGTTTATGTGCATGTCTCTTACATCTGCTTGATGTTTCATTTTTTAGAAATTATGTCACATTATTTTAAGCTGATGAGCCTCAGTCAATTGCAAATTCTCTGAAAATCACATTGGTCATCTTGAGTGAGGTATATCCCCTGGTGTGTAAGAGTAAGTGGAGATGAGTTTCAAAGTATAAACTTGGCAACTTAGTGGATGGGATCAGGGAGCAATTTCCCAGAGAATGCTAATTGCATTCTGGATGAATAACACTTAATTCGAGGATTAATAAAAAATAATAAAACAACAGAATATAAAAATTTTAAAACAGTTAAATAAAATAGTTATTGTTTATCAATTTTATGTTTTGTTTCTCTTAAGAATTCTTATGATACGCTGATCATCTCATCTCACATTTTGTCTTGGCAACTGAGCCAATTACCAACTAGAAATGTACCCTGAAAACAGATTTACTCAGTGCCCCTCCTACTACTTTTTTTTTTTTTTTTTTTTTTTTTGGTACTGGAGATTGAATCCAGTGGTGCTTAGCCACTGAGCCTTATCCCCAGCCCTCTTTTTTTTAATGTATCAGTTATTTAATTAGGTTCTTGGTAAGAAATTTAGAACAACAATTTGTGAGTATAAATTCCATCTATTAGAACAAAAACAGATCGAAGGTAGCCCTGGAGCTGAGCAATAGATTTGGTTTTGGGTAAAATGTTGTAGTCCACAGCTTTCTGATCAACCTTGCGCTGCTCTGTGATCTTGAATTTCTCTTTCTCTGTGCTGAAGATTTCACCTTGGCGGTGTCGGGCCTTCCTCAACCTTATTCTTGAAGTAAGCAGAATTGAGGTGTTTGGGGGTTTTCACATTGTTGATATTAGTCTTTCTGGAGGTGGTGATAACAAATTTCTCATGTGGTCTAAGCAGAGGAACTTGATTGAGGGAAGGAGGTCCTGTCACAAATAGCAAGCCACTGCTCAGCTGCTTCAGGAAAACCACTCTTGCCTCTGTGGCACCCCGTGAGGATGATCAGGATAGTCCCAGGAGTGATGCTGGCTCTCAGCTTTCTCAAATGCTGACTGAAGGGTTTCTTTGCAAGACTAAACAGCTTTCTTCACACAACTTCAGTCGGGTAGTTATCTAGGCATTTTGTAAAGCTGAAGGACCCTGGTACCACCATACTTGTCACCACTGACTGGTTTTGTAACAGTAGCAAGAACCACCTCCTTCTTTTTCTCAACCTTCGATTTAGCACCTGAGTACTTCCTCTTGTATGTGGCCTTTCGGGAATACGTAGCAGATCTTCCAATTCCTCTAACCAGGACGGGGTTTCGGCTGCAATGGGGCTTTCCTTTCTTGGGTTTCTTATTTGTAGGGTCTTCCTTTTTAACCTTGTCAACAGCATCTGCCTTCTTGGCTCCAGATTTCTTTTTAGTGTCTGGCTTCTCAGCCTTTTCCCCTGCCATCTTGCAAGATGAGAAAGATAACTAAGTCCAAGCCCTCTTTTTATTTTTATTTTTATTTTTTTTTTTTACTTTAAGAAGGGGTTTTGCTGAATTGCTAAGTCTCACTAAAAGTTCCTGAGGCTGGCTTTGAACTTGCAATCCTCAGCCTAGGCCTCAGCCTCCTGAGTTGCTAGGATTACAGGAAAGTGGCACCATGCTCAGCAACATATTGCTTTTTAGTGCATGTATTTTTATCTTGGAAAACCATAGTCTGATTGTCTTTGTGTTTCATAAAGTTGATATACAAGAGTGGTTCCTTCTTATTCACTTTAAATTCAGGACCCTAGGATTTAGAAAGATTGTGAGAATATTAAAAAGGTAACTATCCCTGCTGTAGTCTCTCATAAATAACAATAGCCACTTTTAGAGGGAAAGCCATAGAAATATTCCAAGCAATCACATTCCAAAGGTTTCATTTTCAAAGTAAGATTTACTGAGTAGGAAAGTTGCTGTCTTTCAAGAAAACAAAATCTGTTTTCAAGAGTATTTTTCATCTATTTCATTTTACATGCCTTTTATAGATGCCCTCTTCCAGGATTTTTCACAACTAAAATGTGTGGGTAAAAATAATCTGGTTTATTCCTTACCAATGATTAATAAAAAGAATGTGAACTAATTTGCTCATTGAATAATAAATGGCCTTTTAAGCATGAAGATGAAGTGTCTTCTCAAATGTTCCTTGGATTAAAGAGGCATCTTTAATTTAGGAGAGACAAGTAACCTGGAGAAGAATCCCGAGTCCTTTGCGACTGGAGGTGACTACCATGCACATCCTTCTCCTGGATTATTTAGCTGTTTGCTGAGATCCAGAGAAGGGAAGTCATATGGTTACTAAGGAAGGACTGCTTCTTAGCTACTTAGTGCCTGTTAAAAGCATTAGTCAGGAGGTCTAAATATGTATTTTCGAAAAAAAATGAGAACTCAGACATATAGTAAAAACGTGTGTGTGTGTGTGCGCGCGTGCACGTGTTTTGAGGAAGGCAGAGTAGAAAACAGAGGAGGAAATGGAATACGTTGATCAAGAAATTTTCAGAAAGACCAGATCATTCAATCAAGGTATTTCCAGGATTTTAGACCAAGAAAAATTAGCACTAAAGAAATATCTATAAGATGACATGCCAGAGAGACATGATACTGAACAAGTCAAGTCTCAAGGAAGACTGTTGTCAAGATCATTGCAATAGAGGTAAAGACAATGGCAATGTGCAGAAGAGATTATATTTAACTATGCCAAGACTTTAATGCAGGAGAGAGCCTGATAGCTGGGAGGAGAAAGAGGCCATCTGGGTTTGCTCAGTGAAGCTCCAGAAGTTAGGTCCTAACCTCCTACTGAGACTGGGAGATGGGAGCAATATCTTTCTTAATGATTCTGTTTCAAACGGATGGCTCCCAGGACCTTGAGAAGACATTCTTGGGTTATAAAATTGACAAGAGTCTGGGAAAAATGTACATCTCAAAGGAAAAGAGAAAGAATTTACAGTGTCAAGTTTTCTAAAGTCATGCTCTAAAAACAGGTCAGGGGCCTAGAGTCAGGCACAGATTTAGCTGAAGTTTACTTAACCTTCTTGATCAAGTGTAAAATTAAATTCCCTGTTATGGGAAGTTCAGGATACACAGGCAAGAGTGTTTTGGAGAGGCTGGAAATGAGAGGTTTGAGCTGGGTTTGAAGAAACTTATAAAGTAATTGGAAGGAAAAACATTTCTGTCCTGAGTAGCACAATGAGTTCAGACAGTTTGGACAGACTTAGCGCTGCATGTGGAAACCACCAGGAATTTATTTTTGTTCAGATGAGTCTGTTCCTCAGTTTTGGATCGACTTCAATAATACCCCCTTTGCCTCCCTTCCTTTACATCCCAGGATGGCAGTGACTTCGTGTTGCTTAAAGCTGCCAGTTCTCCTGCTGCCCACCCTGCTTCACGCCCTTCAGGAGTGTGCCCTGGGATAGACGACTGTTGTCCTTCTGAGGCCTGCAGAGACGATCTGACTGGGTTTGCTCTCTGAGGCATCATCCTCCTAGTCACTTTAATGTCTGAGAGACCTAATAGAAAAGAGAAACAAAATAAAATTTTCCAGTCCTGATCCACGGGTCCTTTCTGGAATGCGAATAGGAAATTCCACAATGTTTTTCCTTGAGGTTTTTTTCTTTTATTTCAAAGCTTGCCACCCCTTACTATTCTTCAAACTGTCTCCCACTTCTAAAATTAACAGGTACAAAGCAGGCCAACCACTTGCTCATGGAAGCAAGGCAAAGCAGTAGAGAGGAACCACCCACACCGCAGCCAGCCTGTCTAGGGACATGGGTATGAGCTGACTGGAGACCAATGGAAGAATGGCTTTCCCAGGGATAAAGGATTAGGAAGACAAATGTCATCAGTACCTGCAATGTGGAGCCTTGTTTCTTGGAGTCAGACCTGATGTTCAGTTACAGGTTTTTTTTTTTTTTTTTTTTTTTTTACCTAGTTCCCTGGTGACATGAATGGATGGCTCTCACCCCCAGGTTCCTGATGTATTAATTAAAGTGAGCTGATAGGGTTCAGGGGATGTTACTCCAACGTATTTTAAAATGAATTTGAGATCTGCAGAAGCAGATAGGTTACCCTCTGAACATCCCTTGCCCTTCTCCCCAGAAGCAGATCAAAAGACCTTCATGTAAATGGTACTCTGTGCCTGGAGGATCAGATTCTCTTTGACAAAGGTCAGAAAGAAGAATCTGAATGGACAGTCTTTGCTAAGTTTCATGTAGTTTATTACCACTGCTTCAGACCTTTTTTTTATCCATCTTCTCCATGAGTATCCATTGCTTTATCAAAAGTAGGTAATACACCTTTAAATCTGTTTCTTTGGGTCTGATTTTCTTAGGGAGGCTCCCTTGTCATGTGATATTTCTAATTAAATAAATTGTATCCTTTTTCTTTTTTTTTTTAAGTGTATTTTGCAACAGAGACCACTTGTGTGTACCTAAGGAAGTATAGGGGAAAAATATTTTTCTTCCCCTATAGTGAGAATCATATATTTTTGTCCTGAATTGTTGCTTTGTCTTGAATTGTTGCTAAAATAGAAAAAAAATTGTAGAATTCAGTGGCATAATTGCTGCTGGAAGATACTGTTTTAACTTTTTTTTTTCCTCTTGACCTATGATATTTCTTAAGAATGGTTTCTAGGGTATCAGATCTATCCCCAGCATATTTCTGAAAATTTATGTGGGTTTTTAAAGGTTACAAATATTTCTTAGAGATATTAAGATAAATTTAAAGACATAGAATAACATGAGCTGAACATACCACAGGATTCATATTTTAAAAGCCAGAAGGAAACAAAAAATTCCTTGCTTTGCAAACCTGGGAGTCATTAACAGTCTTGTGCCATAGATGGATTTGAGTGAGCAAATTGAGCATTCCTTCTTTTGAGCTGTCTGCCTGACATTTTGAGAATACAGATTCAAGACATATCTGTGACAGCTTCAGTTGCAGAGAATTCAGTAAGACCACTGAATTCACTGATGCTGTTTAAAGGAAAAAAAAAAAAAAACAAAGAAAAAGAAAAAAAGTGAAAAATAACCTGGTATTTGCATGTAGAGGTCACTTGTGGATCTGAAAATATGTATGGAATTTCTGGCTAAATCAATGGAATTTTTATTTTAGTTGGCTCTGTGGATCTCCTGTACCCCGCCCCCATACACAGCTTGTCACCACTGTTTGATGCTGGAACATAAATTGTAAATGTGAAAAACTACACTGAGGCAATAATCTCTAAGCCAGTCAGCAGTATTGAAATGTGCTATCAGCAGTTGATTGTGAGCTAACAAATTCATGGGCTGAGTTCTTGCTGGATGATCTCACTTCTGTCAAAGTGAGCTTTCACATAAATTTTTCACTTTTTTTTTTTCCCACCCAAAAAACAAAAAGCCTTTATTTTCCTTTTTGATGTTCTCAGAGTGGATATTTATGCCAGGCATGTCCAGGGGTGCGGAAGGTAACATATCAGAATCGTGTGATGACATTTTTCAAAAATGTATTTTAGGCCTTATCACCTTGAACTATGCTACTACACTCATTTGACAATTATTGAATATTTACTATATCCAAGGGACCTTTGTAGACAATAATAGTAGAGAGGTAAACAGATGCCAAGGTCCCCATTCTCACTGAAGCTTAACTTTGTGAAAAGGAGACGACGAGTTAAACAACAATTAACTGAATAGATGATTTCAGATAGTTCATGATACCATAGAGAAGGCATGTTTCAATAAAGGATAACAGGGTTGGAGGAATTTTAGCTTGGGTGGTTGGGGAAGGCTCCTAAATCTATGTAAATCATTTTTTTCTTCTTCTGAACATAGTGACTCCAACATATGCTAGATAAGACTGATGTGAAGATTAAGAGTGTTAACATTTTAATTGCCTGGATCATAATAAACACTCAATGAGAACAATGTCCAATAAATGGTAGTTAATATTATAATGTTCTGTGACTTGGTTAGGTTTAATGTCTGAAATGGTCCTCAGAATCTGTCTAGAATACAGGCCTCGTTTCACTTCTTCCAAAAGGTAACATTATTATTATTTTCTTAATTCAAGGATTAGTTGAAGATGTCACCGTGCAATGAATATGTTAACTAAATAGTTCTTTTTACCAGTTTTCATTCCAGTGGCTTGCTCTGGCTTACAGAAGCCTGTTTACCAATTCTCTGATCCAATGGGTGACATCTGACTATGGTGACATCTGACTATTCTAAAAATCGGGAGACACATAGGGATCTAAAACCAAAGGTTAAATTCCCCTCAAAAGGAATTATAATAATAAGATTTCTACGTTTTCAATGGACAGTTTTTCCCACTGATCTATACACTCTTTTGAATAAGAAATAATGTTGCCACCTACTCCCCAAACACCACCAATACAATCAGTTGACAAGGCTAAGGTGAGTGTGTTGCTTACTGTGGCAAGGGCCCACCTATCTAAGGCCACAGCAGGGACTCAAGAGTTGTCAAGGGAAGGTTAGAAGACACTGACAATTGGAAGTTTGGTTTAAGGAAGGTCTGCACTTATTTTCCCCTGTTAAGTATTCAGGGAGGTCTTTTAATATGGGGGCTTGAACGAGCTTGGTTATGGATCACATGGTAACAGTTGACAGAAACTTCATTTTCAGATTTTGAGAGAAGGATCTAAGGAGAGTTACAGGTCCTAAACTCTCTCTGTTCATGCTTCCTATTGAAGATTGTGCAAGACTTGGGGAAGATTTCCTATAATCAGTAGTCGGTTATTTGCCCGTGAAGAACTCTCCTAAAATAGTTAAGTTATACTAATGAGGACAGTAAGGTAGTAATGTAAACAGTCAACTAGGTAGAGGATAGGTACTGTTAGGTCTCATTGAGAATTAACATTGCATGGACCCATTATCACTGATATGACATTTAAAGACAAGTGGGATACTCCATAGGCTGGCAACCATGCATTTTAGTCCAGGCTGACAGAGGAGCAGTCTGAAGTTCTTATGAAGGAAGGAAGTTCCTTCATCCTTAGTTCAAAAATGTAGCATACCTTTCCTTTATTATTATTTTACAATCTGTGAGCCAGTGGTTTTCTTCTGTCATTTGAGAAAACCAAACTTAAACACCAGGAACAAACATTTAATGTATTGAAAAATACTGCGCCTTAGGTTTCAACTTATTTAAGAGTATCAGCATTTTTTATGTACTTTAATTGGGGAAAAATTTTAGTTTAATTAAAGGGGTTAATGGCCTGTGGGAAAAGAGTCATGGTGATCTCTCTTCTGGGAAACAGGAGCTTGAATGCATAGGATTCCTGGCCCTGGATGTGGGCCTCAGCATGTGTGCTGTATCCCAGATGACTGGCACCCACCCCTGAGATCCCAGCACTTGATCACTGATCTTTTTATTTTCCCTTAGGGATAATGAGTACCATAGACACAGAGACTTTGCCTTTACCACTTCTGGCTTTGTGTATTTGATTTGAAATCTAAGAGACCAGAATCTGTGTACAATTGTTATAAAAGAACTGAATAGTCACAGCTACCAACAGACTTGGTTTTCTAGCAAAAGTAGGAAAATACTGTTTGTGGCCATAACATTTTAAATGAAGAAATTAGACTTTCATTATAATAGCATGTGATACTTGAAGACTAGAATTTCTAAAGAGATATCAGCCACTTTGGGTTTAATTTTCATAAATTATTTTTCTAATTAGTAGTTGACAATTACACATGGACAAACTCCACAACTGGCATCAAGTTAGTTTCTAAGAGAAGAGCACATCCATATGAGACATAAATGCAGGTATTCCTGGATTGCCAACATCCTGGATTTCATGTTGCATTCGTTCTCTGTTGTGTAGTTTTGACTGGGATCCCATAAATTTTTGGTAGTAGTCTAATTGGTAGACTGTGGTTTATTTCTGGAGTCATATCCAAAGACTCTTCAACATACGTCTGATTTATTTAGAGTTGTCCTATATGCTTTAAAAATGAGTTAAGAAATTGTCCAACATTCTTCCTAACGTTTATTGTTATAATATATTTTTTTCCTTCACTGTTTCCAAATGTTTAAATATTAACATGTATTTGTAGTCTAAATCAGATTCTGAATAGTAATAGAAAAGCCATTTGGAAGGGATAATTATAGCAGGGCCTAAGTGTTGGGTAATGACTTAATGGAAGGCTAATTGGTAAGCAATTTTGTTGGTGACAAGTAACATATCAACTCACAGATAAGGTGCTGAGAAAGATACAGGGCAACAGACTCAAATGACCTCTGTAAGTGGCCGGCTGTGTCCAATTGTGGGCTACTTCAGCCAAACTAGTTATTTGTTATTATGTAGAAAAAATGAAACTATTATTGCATGTAATTTTGTTTATTGGTTAATGCAACAAATTGTAGTTAATAAGGTTTAACTGTGTCAACACATTCAGAGACCTTGTTTCTTCCAGAAATGACAAAAGATTATTCATGTAAATGGACTTTATTTCACTAAGTGTCAAATAAGTGCATTTTGGGATTAATGTGCAATAGCAGACAGTGTGTACTTGGAGATACAAAAGCACTTTATGGAATAAACTGAAAATTTCCCCAAAAACCCCTTGGTTACTAGAATTACAAGATATTTTTTCTCCAAAGAAGAAACAAAAATGTTACATGTGCTTATTTTATAACCACCAGCTAAATGATAAAAAGGGTTTAGTTTTTAAAACCATTGGAATTTGACTTGCCAGGAAACAATCGTTCTAAATAACAGATATTAAATTGAAGTAAATGCCCTCCAACTAGTGCTGATCATTTGTATAACAGAAATAGAAAGTATTTAGCAATGACAACATGTGCACATATACACATACATGTGTAACATTGTCACTTTTTGACAGTGGCCTCTTGCTTGGCTTGATTCTGATGGCAGATAGCAAAAGCTTAAACAAAACTAATTAATTGGAGGCATAGTCATAAATGTGGCAATTAATTTGATTTCTACAAGTGGCTTGCTAATAAATGGAGATAGGAAAATCTAGTTATGGCTGGAAATTTCATATTCCTTCAACAATATAGCTGTGTCATTTTCATGACACATACTGATGTATGGAGATAAATTGCCTGTCATTTAGTGTGGAAGATACTGCTTAAGTTGTACATTAGATGCATATTAAGTTGTGCAGAAGCCCACATTTAGTCTGTCTGTTTTCTCTAGGTAATGTAGCTCATTCATAATGTCATTTTCTTGGATGTGCTGAAGTGGCTAAATGAGCATAGAAGTTATTTATACATTAGCATGGTATGTAGGACATCACTGTTTTCCACTTTGCAGAGGGGCAGAGGCGAAGTTGACAGAGCTGAATTTATACAGACTCTAAGAAGCTACTTCAGTTCTAATTAGCATTTCTTCCTGAATCTGGAAGGAGGGGAGAGTAAAAGTTACACATCTGAGGCGAAGTCATCTTCTCTGACAACTTGCTGATAAAATTGGGTGGGCTAGCCTGACAACTATGGTATACTTCCAAGTTTCCTTAAAAAAACCCAAAAGTCATTTTAAGATACACTCTCAGATCATTCACATGCAATTGTTATCTATATAGTTAATTGTTTCTATGAACTCTTACTTCTTTATGTATTTTAAAATGTATTTTAAGATAGTTTCAGATGTTTTTAAAGATTTCTAATTGACATGTAACATATATATATATATATATATATATATATATATATATATATATATAAAAGGTATGTTCACCTTATTTAACATAGGAAGCCTTTTAATTGGCCAAGTAGCTCCTCTTTTCGTGGGCAGCTATGCAATCAGGCACAGGTTAACTTGAGTTGCACACAGCACAGTACAGAGTGAGACCCCCATCTGATAAGGGCATCCTAAGTATGTAATTGAAATTGGTCTTTCAGGCAAGCCGTGATTTGTTCTTCCTTAAGGCCCTCAGCATGAGCTACTTTTCATTGTCATAATCTCTCTGCACCATCTGGACCTCTATAAAGATGTTGGTCTCAGCGGTGAAATGAAAGACAAAGGGGGACACTAAATAAAACTTACATAGTGAGAGAAAATTGTTATTGTTGATGCTAATCATATCTTTTGAGCTTTTCACCTTAAGGATATTAAAAGATTCAACCCAGAATCAATCTTGGTTTCAAAGTTTCGGGATTGATGACAAAATTGCTGCTCTAGGCACTTAAGCAGTTTGACAAAGAACAAATGATGAAATATGAGATGGAGATGCACTTGTTTTTTTTTAACCCATTCGTATAACAAGCATTAGTCCTTATGTAGAGATGGTAATCTAAGTAATGAAGCTATATAATTTATCATTTAGTCTGAGACACAAATAAGGATAAAGGAGGAGCTATTTACAGTTATCCTAAGATAAGTGATGTATAAACTAGGATCATCCTGGAAAGTTCCAAAAGCAGTGTCATCTTATGACTTAGCTATGAAAAAAATAGTATTTAAAGCTGATAGCACTCCCAAACATGCATTCTTTTAAGTCTTTACTCAAATATCAAATATCAAGTTGGAATTTGATAAACTTCCTTTATCACCTTATGCAAAATAGCAATAATCTTCTGTGTGCCCTAAACCTTACTCCCTATTTTATTTTTCTTCTTAATGTTTGTCATCTTCTAATATATACAATTTATTTACCTTCTCTCTCAATAGTGGAGAGGATTTTTGCATGTTTTCTACATTGCAGGATTGTTAACATATATAGATCATCCAGCTCACAGTAACTGCTAAATGAATACTTGCTAAATGGATAGATTATTGATCCATTGTGGAGTATCAATTTTGCATTAGGCATAGTGCTAGATATGAAAGGTACAAAAACATACAATAATCTTTCTCTACCCTGATGTGGCTTATAAGTTAAAGAATTATTACAAGTGATATAGAAAAAGAGATGTTGTATGGTGCCTCTATGCATTAGTAAGATTGGTACCTTAGGAATTTACAATTTAGAAATTATAATAAATAATATTACAAAATTAAAGAACTGATACTCTTTCGTTGTTTCATTTTTCTCTCAAGTTTTTAAATAAAATTTTAATAGCTTTTACATGTTAAAACACCTTGCACATAATAAGAGAGGAATAATTTGACAAAAATCAACTATTAAGTTAGTAAGTCACAAAATTTATCTTGAAGATTGGGAAAGAACTTCAGAAACTGGAACATGGCTTCCTAGAAAGAATCAAAACAGCAGAGTACAAATATTTATTTCCAATATAAACAAAGTCTGTATAAATAAAATAGCTTAAAGGAATTAACTTCTGATGAACCTTTCAAAATTGTGAATTTTCCATCTGTCATTCTCTAAGGGGAAAAAAGAGAACCTAAATTTGAATTCAGAAAACCCAGACTTGTTCCTGCCTCCCTGGTTAAGGAAGCTGTGTCATTTTGGGCAACAGGACACTTTATTTATTTATTTTTAGCTCAGCTCTTTGGTTTATGGGACTATAAATTCTCTAAGGTCCTTGTGTTTAGTTTCCTGGGGCTGCAATATCAAAGGACCCCAAACTAGGTGGTTTAAAACAGTGAACATTTATTGTTTCACAGTTCCGGAGGCTAGACTGAAATTTCAAGTCTGAAATCAAAAAGTATTATCAGGGCCACCCTCTCTCTGATGGTTCCAGGAGGGAATCCTTCTTGCCCCTTCTTTCCTCCGGCATTCCTTGGTGCTCTTAGCATGATTGAAGGCTCATGGATGCATAACTATCTTTCCTGTGTGTCTTCACATTATCTTCCCTCTGTGCACATCTGCCTCATGCTCAATTTTCTCCTTTTCCTAAGACTATCAGTCTTATTAAATTAAGGCCTAACTGAGGATTAGGAGTATGGCATATTTTTTGAGAAGAGCCACAATTCAACCCATAACAATTCATGTGGGTTCTACATGGCTATAATTCTGAATCATATCAAAGGAGCAGTTAATTATAAATTTTATAAAACATACTGATTTGCAATTTCAAGATATTCCTTACAAATATCTCTGTTTCCTCAATATTTTATCATTATTTAAATACAAAGACCTTATGGTTACATCATGGGAAAGAGAATGATTTTCACATTTTATATATTTTTGCACTTCAGAGTGATGACTAAGCTAACTAACATCATTGTAAAGAAACATGATTTGAAAGACTAGAGATGAATTTCAGTGTTTATATTGATCTAAGCAGCTTGTAGAAGACAATGAAATGTTTATATAATCTGAGCATCTGTTAGTTTAGCTAGTTTTTCAATGCTACTACTTAAAATAATGTAGACTGAGGTAATTTTTAGGTGTGTTTTATTCAGGTAATGATCTCATGAAGCCCACAATGTAGAACATTGAAAGATTAGTCATGTAATAAAAAACTGAATTAATGCCCAAAGTATAGAAACCAGTTCAGTTTGAATTATCATGAATTCATATTTAGAAAATCCTAAGTATATTTTTGAAATGAATTTCTATGCAAATTTTCTATATTTCCTATAAAAATGGAGTTATTATTTCTTTTATAACTAATATGGCATTTTTCTGAATATCAAGTACATTTGAATGACTTAAGTCTGTTGAAACTTATTCTGTCTTCTGGGTTCAGGCAAAACTATTACTGGTTTCACAAAATGTTATTACACATACCCCAAATGTAATATAGATTTTTTCTTAACTTGGCTATTATAATTATTAAATAAAAATGCTTTAAAATAGTATTGGTTTAATTTTATACTACTAGGTGTAGAAATTAAATTGCTAGTAAAACCTATGTAGTAAGGTTAATTCTTCACAGTGTGTTATATTGGGGAACATATATGTTAATTTGTTTTTTTCCAATAACTATAATGCTTTTGAATATCAGTTTAACCAGATTCAATTTCATTTCAGAAAACATGTAGTCAAAAGAGTTGTGCAATCTGTTAGCACCTTTGGTAGCTCTTCTGTATTTTAGAAACTAGCTTACCAAAGTGTGCTGAAGCCTCCATTGGTCATAGTTAACATGTTTTTCTCTGAGTGACCAGTTAATCTGATGTGTAATGGGACAAGTTGTTAATGGGGACAAGTTGTTAATGGAAGAAGATGGAATCATGGTACTGTAAATACTTCCATATTACTGACTTAATTAACTTTCCTTTTCATTAGTAATAAAATTCAGAAGAGCATCTATTTTGATAATGTATGAATGTCCTAATCAAAAAATCATTCCACAGTCTTCTAAATTTGTACTTTTACATGTTTTATTTTTGTTTTTCTATTATGATTGTTCTCACCACTTAGAAGAGTGTTATATCTAATAATCAGTCATTTTGATGGTTTCATGTATTGTTTTCTCATTAGGAATTTGTGTTATTCTCTGAGATCTTGAGTTCATTGAGTAGGAGTAGCAAGGAGGGAAAGGGGAAAATGTCAAATTGAAAATCATATGAGCAAAGAGGAAGGTCTTACCCTTCTTTGTCTCACCCAGCCCATCAGTAAAGATCAGTCACAGAGGCATAGTCTCAACATATGTGATTCAATAAGGCATTTATTTTATAGTTATACATTTCCTTTCATAAACATACTTTCTTTTTCAATGCTGCTGAAATAAATCTTGATCAACAGATCATTCAGAACATATTTATAAAGCATCCTACCATATGCCTAGCACATGACCAGGACTGTGATAAATTCACCTAAGTATAGAAGTAGTACAGTATTGGGAGACTTTCATGAAGTTGACTTCATTTTTCCTTACATCTTATGTATCTAATATTGCTGTCCTAAGTCTTTGTTTTCCTCTGATTGTTTTTTTTTTCTTTTCATTTTTTTTTTATTTTTGTGCTGGGGTCCTGGGGGTCAAACTCAGGACCTTGCCCATTCAAGATAAGTGCTACTGAGACACACCCCTACCTGCTTTCCTTATGTGGTGAATAAGAAAACAAAATTAGATAACAACAGTGTTTAGATTAGAAATTATTGAACCTGTCTTTATAGAAATATAACTTTAGATTTAAAATATGAAGTCATAACTGATATTAAAAATAAAACACTGAAGTGGAAAGTATTTGAGTTCCAACATTAGGTCACTTAACTTTGTAGCCTAAATTTATTGATTTGTAACAATAATACCTAATAAGTGACCTCTGATAAGGTTTTTGAAGCTTAGAAAAACTGTATTTTCAATATTCAATATTTGTTCAAATATGGTTGCTATTATTTTCATAGACATATATATTTTATATATATTTTTCCAAAGTTTATGGCTTTTCATGTTTTCAATATACAATTAAATGACAATGTAAATAAACTGAAAGGTATATATATATTTGAAAAATTTGACCCAATCTCAGCTTTGTGGGGTAGTGTATTGCATAAAAATAATTCTTCACATGCATTCAACAAAATGATATTGGAAATATGAATTAGAGGTTTATTCCATGCATCTATATCTTTTTTATTGCATATGCTTATGAAAAATTTACTTTTCACAAAAAGGAAAGAGCACCTTTTTTAAGTCTTTAGCAAATAAGGCAACCAAAAATAAGGAAATCTGAAGGTAATTCATTTTTCAGAGTTCGAGGAAAGCATGATTATTTTGTATTTTATTGAATTTGAAGAGCAGCTAGCAAATGAATAAAATCAGTTATAAATATTTATTATCTCAACTTATTTTTAATACCCTGAAATAGTTAGTTAATATTAGTCAGGTGAGAAATTATTCAATAGTGAAGTTCTCATCAAGCTACAAACTTTTCCATGCTGACTTAAATACAACTGTCAAAATCTGGGTTGAATGAAACAATGTATCATTAAGCTCTGCATAATAAAAATATCTCAAATGCTACTTGTAATCCATCATGAATATATTCAGTATCTTACAAAACACCTAGTATATTGTAAATATTCATATGTGTTGACTAAAGATTTCTCCAATTTAGACATAAGTAATTAAACTATACATTTGTTGCATAATATTATACATTATACAATTATGTATAAGTTTAAATATAAATTGTATAGTATATGATTTATTTTAATATATAAGTGGATTATATATGGAACTATTATATGAATATATAAATGAATATATAAATTAGAGTCACACAAATATCAAACTAAAATAAATCATATATTTAAATATATATCTCTATATAAATATGTAGGATGTCACAGATGAAATTTAATCATCAAAAGATTTGACATCATTTCAGTAATGATATTTTTAAACTCCTATTAGGATATGTTACCTGGAAAATATAGTTATAGTTATCAAGTTACAATGATAGCTATTTGAAATAAGAACTGACCCAGGATATCTATTTTGTTCTAGAAGGATTTAGACTTTTACCCTCAGGAGAATAAGGAGTGAGGATCTATGGACAGGATGAAAATTGACAGCCTTCACTCAAAAGTGGCAGGCAGAAACATTAAGTTTGGCTGGTATAGTGATCTCTCTTTCTCTTTTGCTTTGTTTCTTTTCTACTTTGACATTTTAGGATCTTTTAGGGGAACATGCACTCTCCTCTTTGCTGTGGCCATGCCTATGCTACCTCACTCTGAAGCCCCAACTTGGCAGATCAGGAAGAGCAGCCAGATGCATATATGAGCCACAAGTCTGCTTGTAGACTCAAGTGTCCAGAGAAGGAAGCAAAGTGAACTTGTTTCCTTTCTCTTCATGTCCTTCTTAGGTAGAATAGTTTTCATCCCAGTGGCCAGCCATAGTTATCCCTCAAACAAATAAAGCATGTACCTGTATTAGCTTCCTGTTAGATTAGGTTCACATGCCTGAGTAGATGGCATAGTTCCTGCCATTACAGGTGTACATTTTGTTTGAAAGGAAACAGAAAGGAACAATTCATGAAACATAAATGAAGAAATTAATATTAAAAGTGGAAGCACTAGGAGGACAGGAAACAAAAAATATATGTATATATATTGTTAAGCATAGCACCTGCACTTAAGGAGCTCATTGTATACTCATAGAGGTAAAATCCACATCAACATAATCTAATGTATACAGTATTATAGAGGAGGGAAAGTTAATGTGGGCTAAAGTTTCTTGTGTCATGAAGGATGTGGAGCTTGGAATCATAGAGAAAGATAAATATTCATATGCTCTAAGGAAAGGAAGATATTATTAATCCTGGTGCTAGCAGTAAAAAGTAAGAATGAGTTACCTGGCAAACAGACCTCTGTGTCTTAAAAAATATCCACAAGATAAAGAAAAGGAACTATCTTCCTTCTACCTGTCAGAGTGACATCAACCACTGGGGAAAGGCTGTGAATCCTGTAAATGATGATTCTTAATAGATGTTGCTATAGTGGTGATGACATTTATATTTGTCTATAAAAGCATAAGGGAAAATGCATTCTACCAATTTTGCAAGTAAAGAAAATGAACTTCAAGGAGATGAGATTACTTGCTCAGTTAACAATTTGGGGAGGACTGCTTGGGTTTTAACTTTTTCTCATCTAACTCAGAAAGTATTCCTGCACCAAATCATTGTGCTATCCTATCCACAGAAGGATGCTCATTTTCCAGTAAAAACTCATATTGTAGAGATGTAACATGGTCTCTTTTCTATGATTATCTAGAATATTCAGTTGAATGATTAAGTCCTGTTGATTGTTGAGGACTATCATACATCGTTCATTGGTTCATTCATCAATTATAAAAAGCTAGCAAATATTAAGTAACTGATTCTCTAGGAATCAGTAGCATCTAGAGTAGATTTATTTTAATAGAACAAAGTCTAGGTAGGAAGATGAGATTAAACAGAGAAACTTCAGAGTTTATACTCCTTTGGCATTGCTAACCCAAGTATTAGCATATGCTTAAAAAATCTAGTTTTGAATTATTGTATAAGTGATTGATGCTAGTTATATCTAATTTGTTTTTATAAATTTACATAAACCAGTTGGTTTCTTACAGATATTGCTACAGAATATATCCATTATTTTTTTATAATTGTGACACTTTAGTCAAACATTTTTTTTTATATATCAAAGTTATAGATACCTTAAAGGATCCTTAAATTTGTAACTTAGATAAAAGTTACAGAATGTTATGAAAGGAAAACAAGAACAAAAATATAATTAAGTGAACAAGTAACTAAAACCAAAAAAAATGTGCCTTTATTATTAGTTTCTAAAACTAAAACCTCACAATTCATTTTGAGGTTTATATGACTAGAAATATTTCACATTTAGCAAATGTGAAGAGAATATTAAGAAGTTTTCAAGCACAATTTAGATAGTAGAACATTTTAATTAAAAGAGACCCTTAACTACCATCATTTTACATTGGATAATTCAATACAGAAAGATGTAGAAATGTGCTTAAAGTTGTCCCTATTTCATAGATATGAGTCTCAGTTAGCTTCAGTTACTGGCCCCAAATAACCTATTTTGTAAGGATAAGAACCTGGTTCATAACCTGCTAACCTCATCTGATTCAAGCTAGAATGCTGGACACCAACCCTCTGATATCTGCCCATGGTTCTTCCAGACAGTATTTGCATTTGGGCAGCACAAATGAATGTCAATATGTTGCTTTTCCTAGCATTTACAGTTTTTATTTTTGGAGGTTTATTCATTCAGAATTAATATAATTAATTATCTTGAAGTTTAATTTTGAATATTTATGCCCATATTTCCTCAGAGAACTTTAATGTTCTCAAAGCAAATATCATCTGCTGGAATGTCAATTATCATTATTACTGGAAACATTTGCATGTTTTAACTCACAGGCTCAGATAATCTACCAAAATTTACTTTACCTTTCAAAGAAAATTAAAACCACCTATTAGAATTAATAGCAATCACTCAAATAACAAAATATTTTAAATGTAATTTTTCTCTTTATTATTGAAAATCAATTAAATAGAATCATATAAAAATTAAAAGTAAATCTCACACATGTTTTTCTTTCATAGCCCTTATAGTTTGCTTGTAAAAAATCTTATTTTGAGGATACCATTAGGTTTTCATTTATGTCACATTATTCTATCTTACGAGCTTAAATCTCTCTTTTTTTTTTTTCAGACAATGTACAAGGTGATTCCTTTAAGAGATTCCTTTAAGATCAACTGTGGTTTATAAGATTTATTTGAATTACAGAAATTGCAGGGAAGATGAACTACAAGGTAGATGGTGCCCCATCTGAAAACAGTTTTGAAAAGGAAGCGCTCCTTGGGCTCTCTGAGGTTATCTATATTATTCACAAAAAATGCAGGTCTAAGGGAAATCCTAGTAATTTTTTTGCCTTTCAGACATGAAGGAGGATAAATCTAATAATGTGATCTGTTCTACCATAAACAGGGAAGGATGAGTAGGCTGAGGCACTGACTGAATCCAAGTATTAAATCTGCAAAAGGGAGAGAGCCTCACAGTTTTGGTTCATTATTTTTCACAGAAAGGTCTGTGGGTCCATCTACATCAGCACCACAAAGGCTTCTTATTACAAAGGTGCAACCCTGAGCCCTAACTCAGACCTGGTGTGTGCCTGACCTGGGAAGCAGAGACAGATACACACACACAAACACACACACACTATTATTATTATTATTATTATTATTATTAGACAGCTTAGAACTAATCTAATCCACACACTTTTTTACAAATGATTAAATTGCCGCCCAAAGAGGATTAATAATTTACTCAAAGTTTTCTGTACCCTCAAATCCAAATTTTATAACTTCCTGTACTAGTTATTAACATCTTAATTCAACACATTAAGACACATGAAAATAGTCTTATCATTTAGACTAACTTTTGGAGGTTACCTAAGTTGAAAGCCTGCTGTGGATTCTTATTCTTTTTCTTGAGAAATTACAGCAGTTGATTATTTTTTTTAACCCAAAAGAAAGCAAAACAAATCCTTTAAGACTGGAAAACCAATGAATTGCCTGAGAAGTCCAATTGACAAAAGTTCATTCACTTATGATTATGGTTCCTTGTCTGATTAGAGACAACTTTAAAAGTAGGAGCAAAACTCATTCCATATTTAATGGCTTTTTATGTCTTTTATTGGACTATTCCTCAGTTTTTTAGCAAGGGCATCTAGGTATTTAGCCATCTTAATAAGTATCCTATATGAAAACTTTCTAATTAGGTTTGATATTTAATTTTGCATTAAATATTTTGTATAATGTGTAATTTTAATTTCAACTGTTGAATAAAATTTTGGGTTTTTTTGTATTTTTATTTCTTTTTTAAAGGAATACTTAACCTATTATGAGAGAGAAAATGTAAAAGAATACTAGTATTGAAATGGTTGCTCTGCATCCATAAATATCCTTGTAAAATTGTCCTTTAAAATTAGCAATAGAATTTGAGTTAGAGAGGTGAGATCTTTTATGAATAATAATAAATGAATCTTTTTTCATTGTCTTCCCATACCAATGACCTGGAAGATTTTCCTTTATTAAATTGTCATTCAATCTTTAGAACTCAGAATCACTTAGACCCTTTGAACTCTCTTGACACATATCAATTTCCAAGTTTGATAGGTTTGGATCTTTCTCATATACCCTTCACAGTTTTGCACTGGTGGCCACATCATCCTAGTTCAGACCTTTATCTGCTTACTCTGAAGCCTATTCACCAATCTGCTAGCACCAATTTCCCTGACACTAGTGTAGTATGCATGCCTAAAATCATATTTTCATGTTATCTCCTTGCTCAAATACCTTCCAACTTGCCATTACTCAGAGGATGACATCTGAACTCAGAAACCTGTTATTCAAAACCTTCCAAATTTTCACCTCTGTTTTCCTTGCTTATCTATCACTATTACTCTTTCTGAACAGTAAGCTGAACTCAGAAGTGTGTTTTTCTGTGTATCAGTGCTGTGAATAGACAAAAGAGAAATGGCTCCTGTCTTGGGAAATGTACAGTCTAGTTTGTGAAGCAAACTAACTGTTTGGTGGCTGACTTTTAAGAGCCATACAGTTTATACATATTCTGAAAACTTTCTTGTGTTATGCGACTAGTAATTCAGCTCAGCTTTCTAGAAATATAGTTTAATTTTGACTGTTTTTGTATAGTATAAAAAGGGAGTAAAATAGTTTCATGTTATACATAATTTACCAATTATTTTGCTCAAGTAATATACCTATAAGAATAAGGTACCGAATCTTCATAGAATGAAATAATGCCTAGGATATTTTTCTCAACAATCTGTTCTTAAGATTTATTCATGTTGTTTCATAAAATTGTAGATTTGCTCATTCTATCCATTCTATTTGATTTGGTTACATGCATTTAGATAGTTTCTCTTTGGTGCTATTATGAATTATGTTGCTATGAACATTTTTTAGTGCATATCATTTGGTGAACATGTGTAGCCTTTTTACTGGTGTACACTTAGGGGTGAAAAGTCTCCACCTTGGTGTATGTTTATGTTGAGCCTTAATGAGCACTACCAATTTTTCAAAATAGTTATATTTTCTTAAGTTTTGAAATAAATTAAATTAGACCTCTTCTAGAGATGGAGTGTGGGAGGAGATATATTATAACATTAAATGGACTAGGTAGTTAATATTAGAAAAGAAGAGAATGTATTCCATAAAGTTCTGACAGAACAGGGAACATTGTTTCTCTGGAGAATGGTACTGGTGGAAATGAATGTGTTTCAAGATTGAGGGGGAGCTGAGCCTTATTTTATTTATAGTAGGTAGTATATGATGCAGAGCTTTTGAAACTTTTTTTTTCCCCATTTAAAAACATCTGCCTTGGGTTTCAAGTGCTTTTAAATTAGCTTAGTCTTGAACAGGTACTAATAAAACTACTGTGTGTGACAATTGATAATAAAATCCTTGTGTCGCCTCGGCATGTGGATGAGTGTTTTTATTATTCAAAAGAGAACATGGGGCTTTGTTCATTTTCACAAAATACTCCTTCTTCAAGGTAGTTTGGATCTGTCTCCTTCTCCCTGCTAAGCCACTGAACTGTCTCAAATTTCAATTCTTTTTACCTGCCTAGATAATTTTCCATAATCCGTATCTGTATATATTGGTAGCTGACTCTATTGGAGAACATAAATAAAAATGAGCTGCACTTGCCAGTAAAGAAGTACAAGCCCAGACAATGGCCTAGAGCCAATTAGGAGAATCTATAAACGGATGCTGTGTTCTATGTGGCCACAGCCAGAGACTTTATGAAGAAATGAGCTCATTTTTTTTCCAGCAGGCAGTATTCTCTAGGTTCCTGTGTGGTTTCCCCTGATAGCAAAAAGAACAGAACTCACATTGTGAGCTGTGCTAAGGGCAGACTGGGAAGACACACAGAGCACACTTAATTGGGTTCAAACTCTAGAATTCTAAAAAATAAAATGGCTTATAAAAGAAAAGTTAGATTTTATGTTACTAAAATTTACAAGTATTATGTAAATATAAACATTCGTTTTAGATGTGGAAATCAATAATTTATTGTTATAGTGACATTTGAAAGTAAGTCTCTAAAAATATTTACTTTTCTCATCATTTTTTTTCCACAATTATAGCCCGAGGTTCACATTTATTGTTTTTAAGAGTAGTGCCATTTGGAACACTAAGTATTCAGGCCTATTTCCCAAAAGCACTTTATAAATATACTGCTAATTATTGTAGATTCTCATTGCTATTTTTGAAAAAAAACATAACTGCTACAAATCAATAAATTATAACCAAATCCTATATTCTGATATTCATGAAATTAGGCATGAATTGCAATATGGGTAAAAATAATAGCATTTTGTACTAAGAATACTGCTGCATTTTAATAAGCCTTATACATTTTTTTTCCCATAGGTACTGACCTCAACAGCTTCTTTCAGGCAACTTGCCATTGTTAACTGAATAAATTATTTTCAAGGTCACCATATGCCAAGTCCAATGATCACTTTTCTGTCCTTATTTTATTTGACATGCCAGTAGAGGTCACAATAGTGACCATGGTCTCTAGCATGCGTTACTATCCATATATCCTGGTCTTTGTTGCCTTTTCTTGTTGTCTTCTCCTGCCCTGTTGACTTTTTACATGTTGGTCTGAAATGCTCTCTAAAGATTTCCCCAGATGATTCTGTGCTGTGACTTTCAATGCCATCTATGTTCTGATGAATCTCAAATGTTCATCTCTAATTCTGATTTCTATCATGAGCTCAGAAATGATATACCTAACCATCTCCACTAGGATGTATAAGAAGTATCTCAGACTTCTCAAGATCAAAACAGGGCTTGTTTATCCAAGCTCGTATTACCATATACCTTATTTTTCATTCCCAATACCTAGGAGTCATCCTGGAATCCTCACTTATCCCAACCCTAAAACACACATGTGCCTATATATACCAAGAAGTGAAAATTCACTTAGGGGCACCTACAAAAGATATTCCCAATTTATATGGATCTTTCCATTTTTACAGCTAATGCATGAATCACACCACCATCATTTGCAATATGGCTGCAATAATCTCTTTAGAGAATTTTCTCTAACGTCAGATTTTTTTACTCTGTCTACATCATCTTGACTCTTTTATTTGCTCTGCCCCAATCTTACTGGCCTTGCTTCCATTTCTTAATGTACTCCAAGTTTTTCCTGCTCATGGTTTTCACACATCCTTTTTAACTATTTATAAAACTGTCCCCAAAAATTACATGACTAGCTTGTTCTTGCCATTTTAACCTCATTTCAAAAGCCACCTTTTTATTGAGGCCTTTCTGACGAAAGCATCTAATTAAGGACTCCACCACCCTGCCATCCCTCACCTTCCCGAGTCACTCTCTAATATTTCTTCTAGTTTTACCATCTTCAATCCTTGATTATGCTGAATGCATCTTGTCCTTATGTATTCCACCTCTGTCTCCACTCATATAATGCAATCTGCATGAGAACAGATTGAGAGAGGAGGAAAACTGAATTTTTTTTTTTTGTCTTTCACACTGTCAACATGCTTCTGGCACCAGACATAGGGGTTTTCCCCCACATGTCAACCAAGCAATTCTTCAGTGAACACCAACTGGGTGTCCCCAAATTTAACTCGGTGTTTTTACTATTTACCTGGAGATTGTGTCAGATCCTATAGATTGAGGGCTGAGGCTCACAACTATTCCCAGATCAGTTGCCAATCAAAAGCAGGGTTGTGATCTGTGCTTCTAGTTGACCACGTCTCCATTGGGTTCCCATGTCCCTTTTCTTGGGTTTGATTAACTTACTGGAGTCATTCATAAAACTCGGGGAAACACTTTACTTTGATAGTTAACCTGGCTTTTTATAAAGTGTATTACAAAAGATACAGATAGACTGCCAGATAAAGAGATAGATAGGGAGAAGTGGTACAGAGCTTCTATATCCTGTCTGGGTGAGCCACTCTCAGAGCCTCTCTGTGTGGTGAGCCATCCTGAAGCTCCCTGAACCTGTGTGTGTGTCGGGGGGAGAGATTACATAGACATTATTGGTTAAATAATGGGCCATTTATGATCAATTTACCCTTTAGCTAATCAGTTTAACAATAAATTTAGACACTATCCAATTATGCCTTTGTACTTTCAGTGACCAAACACCATCCTGAAGCAGTCTAGGAACTGCTAGCCCTCGTCATTCTTCAGCATACGAAAGACATTATTCCTCACTCCTGAGATTCTAAGAGTTGTAGGAGCTGTTTGTCAGAAAACAAGGATGAAATTGAATTATATGCATGTGTTTACACATACATATGTATGTAATTATGAATCCCCAGCAGGAATCACATCCATGTTGTTCACAGTTACAGTTCTAGCACATGAACTATACCTAGGATGCAGGCACCCAGTTTTGCTGAATGATTGAATAAACTGTGGATTCACTGAAACTATTCAAGGAAAAATATTGGTGGAAAATTATATAAAGTGGACAATACTGATGCACTTCATTTATTGACATTTTCTCACCCTTGCCTATAGTCTGTCACTTGTGTGCAGTCAGTTCAAATACACAGGAGAATTCTGGTATATAACTTTTTGAAGAGGTCATAAGAATTTGTGAATGCATGCATCTAAACTTTTATTTTTTTTTTCAGTTACCTTGAGGCAGTTTTAAAACAGGTAGCCCCTCTTGTTATTCATCTCTACAATTGGAAGGTGCCTCACCAGTACTGTCTTTGGAATTTCTGGGTTTTGCTAATCCATGTACTGTCCCTATTTCTGACTCATCTGTCTATTTTAGCTTGGTATGTACCTGGAAATGTGGTTATTACCTGAAGGCTTAAAGTTGAGGCCTATGTATTGTCTTACCAAATAGTTGACTCTTTTTGCTTCTGGCTTCAGGATAAATTCTCATTTCGCCCTTGGGGGAGTCTGTTTTCCTTTGCTGGATCCTGGCATATTCCATTTTCGGATATGCTCAAATATATATTTTAGTATTTTAAAAGGAGCTACCTTTATGCTGAGGATTCTGAAATTTTAGGAATAGTAAGCTTCTGGATTATTACCTTCCTCTGCATCTTTGTACTTAAAATATATCAGAATGAACCATGCTATAATAGTCATACTCTAAATATATAAATATATTTAAAATATATAAAATGTCACAGTTCATATTTTTGTACATCCATCTGTTTCTCTCTCTCTCTCTCTCTATCTCTCTCTCTCTCTCTCTCTCTCACACACACACACACACACACACACACACACACACACACACCAAAAGGCTTGAATTATAGCGATGACAATATAATACCATACTCCAATTGTATTTTTATTTGTTTACTTAAATGACCCCTTTATATTTTGAATACACAAGGTAACGCAATGTTTTTGTCTTCCTCATTCAGCCTCTCATTTCACTCATGCCTTCATTATTTATATGTGAAAACATGTAATTAGGTGGGAGACCCATACTTTGTGACTCCATCTTTCTTCTGGTTATGCTCTGTAGTAAATCCTGTTCTATAAACAGGAGATTGTTATCTGTGATGAACAGCCTGGCCACATAATTTCTCATTTCTATTTACAATGTGTGCGAGGTATTGTGGGGATGGGAGTGGGTAAATATTTCCACTAGTGTTGGGTGGTGTTACTATTCACAGAGGGGAGAGTCAGTTTGTCATGTCCCAGACACATTTGAAGTAAATTTGAAGGATGTACGAATTTAAATTCACCTCCATGATGGTATTTATCCCTGTTTGATCCTTTAACACAGAGTCTGTCATTTTATGGGCTTATTCAAGAATCAAGCAATAAATAACCAATTACTGAAAGTTTACTCTGGATCCAACACCATTTTCATTGGTTTTTAGTAGCCATAATTCATTATTCATGTTCTAGAAGCATAGAGAATTGTTTGGCATGTTTTGTTGGCATAGAGAAAAAAGCATTTGGTGCCCAGGTTAGGCAGGACTTTTCATTTGTTCTGAGTCTAGTTTGAGGGGGAAAAAGTTAATGCATAGAAAAAGTAGTGCTATATGAATCACATACATCTTGACATTGCCTTTGCCACTAAGTATTAAAGTTTGCTACGTTATCTACTATGTGATTTTACTTTTAAAGATCTATTTTACTATAGTTGTATAATAGGAAATATTGTTGCTTTTTATTATTTTTTCCTTAGGAAAATATATGTGTCCATTCCACATATAGGTCTGCATTCGTAGTCTAGGGCTCATAAGTAGATACTTCTGTCTCCTTACTCTAGTCAGTTTGGAGTAGGTCTTAAATTATCTCTAATTTGAATGACAACTAAAATATATTTGGCAAAAACTGAACTTAATGACATTTGTTTGTTTGGTCTATCATGAAGCATTGCCTATCTGCAGGGGTCTTAATATGTAAATAGTTAAAGAGACAAACTCAAAGGAGACCCTGGAATTTTTTCAGTCTCAGTTGGATTTCAAGCTGCTGGTTCATATTGATTATTGACTGATATTGTTACTTTGTCTAATGACATTGAGTGACTGAATGTTGGAAATTGAATTATTTGCCATTATATTGCTTAAAATACATGCTCAGTAACCCTGATTAGCTAGAAATTCAATCAAATTATTTTATTACTATTTAAAATGTGTTACGGGCAAATGCTAACTCTGTTAATAAAGCATTTATCTACAATTTAGTTAAAAGGACAGACTTTAAAGTCTAGATGGGGTGTAAGTTAGACTGATGGATACTTATCTATAGTATTACTTTTATAATGAGGATGGGTAGTTTTCATAGTACAATAATTGGTAGGAAAGAAGAATGAAAATGATTTAATATCTGAAGATATCTTGGTAATGAATTATTTTTTTATAATTATATCTCATCATGCACAAGGTACATTATCCCCCGTTTCCTTTTTCTCAAAATGAACACTTTGGCCAAATTGGAGTATGCCCTTTGCTTTTTGTTGCAGTGTATTTTGGATTAGATTTGGCTGCCTGGTCATTAAATCATGTATAGTCTAACTGCATGTTATGGAAAGTTTATCTGATGTAAAGATGGGAACTCTTCAGGAACAGGATATATCTGTGCATTTCCTGCAGGAACATATTTATTTTTAAGACTTTATTTTGGCTTAATCCCTTAAATAAAGCTGTGAGCCAGTGGTACTTGTGAATTTTATTATTTATTTTCTCCTTAAGAAAGATATGAATTATTACTTTGAAATATACCATGTTTAGTAATTTTTTAGGTGTTGAGAAAAAAGTATCTCATGGATTTTTAAAGGGAAATTTATGTTTATAGTAAGATAAAAGGCACATTCTTTTATATTTCTAAGATTCACATTAGCACTCACACATGAACAGATGAACAATAGCCTTTTCTTTTTGTTTTTCTCTTTTGTGAATGCTCTTAAATCTTATGTATTAGATGGTCACTTAACTATCACAAGGACCAGAATTTATTTAAACTTGATGGAAAGTAAGTCAGTGTCCAAAATGTTTTTTATCCAAATATTTAATTCCTACGTATGAGCATATTTGCTTCCCATTCTTCTCCCCCAGAAAATGTAAAATATAAAACAAAAGGTCGCATTTCCAGAATGGAGTAAATTTGGACTTTCTAGGACCCGCCTCCTGGCCTAGTAATGCTTTACAAACTTGATTTCCTTCTTCTCTTGTTTCTGACCTGACTTGGTGCAAGCTCTGTCTTTTGTGTGATGCTTGCTCATCCACTTAGCCTTCTTCTCTTTTTTTTCTCATGTGTGCAGTATGTACATTACCTTATTATGGCTTTTGTTTTTCTCTAATGCTTTATAATGGACAATTCAGTGCATCATTTTATCAGCATATCACCCTCTCTGTCATCCCACTCTTTGATCTTCACAAGTCACTTAACCTGTAATTGATGAGAGCTTGTGTTTCCACAGTGCTTATTCCATGTCAAATGTCCTTCTCTACCAGTTAGACATATCAATGCATTAAATAACCACTATAACCTTGTGAAGCAGATATACTTACTCTTCTTTTACAGATATAATCACATGGAGGTCGAGTTGTTTGTCTGATGTCTCTTCTGAGTGGTCCAGGGATTGGAATTTAGTTGGCTGGTTCATACTCCCTATTGTTAATTATGAACTTCATATTGTTTCTCTGTACTTCATTGTTTCTCAGTTTTCTCATTATTTATGTGAGCAGATTGGCATTGATGACACTTAAAATTCTTCCTAGTGCTAAATAAATAAGTTGAGAGGGGTAAATGTATATATGGAAATCTCACACCTGCTGCATTAAAAAGTGTTTTTAATTGGCTTGTAGGTATGATGATTTTTCACCTTTTAAGGATTATTAACTTTTAAAGTTATTTATTATTGTCCTCTATAATCTACCATATAGTTCTAGACCTCATGGTGCTTGGTATGAATTCTGTTCATTGATTCAATGGCTGATTAATTGATTTGAGAGAAATAGGTATGTTACAGGGGTTTTATTTTTATTTTTTTAAGTATTTATTTTTTAGTTGTAGTTGGACACAGTCCCTTTATTTTACTTATTTATCTTTATGTGGTGCTGAGGATTGAACCCAGGGCCTCGCATGTGTTAGGTGAGCACTCTACTGCTGAGCCACAATCCCAGCTATGGTAGGTGGTTTTGATTTGCCTGATGGGTGGTACTTGGAAAACTAGAGTCTTAAATCACACCAAAACTCTCCTTGATTTTGACCGAAAATGGAATAATTTACTTTTAAAGCATCTTGTAAAACTGTAGAGCTTGCTCTCTACTTCCCAGGGTCACCTGGGTAAAGGGTAGAGAGGGGGAAGGACAGTGGAAAACAAGGGTAGGTGGGTTTGTACCATATATCTTATTGTGCTTTTTGAGATGTATTTAAGAGAATACATCCTTTGTTCCAAATATTGGATAAATAATTTTAGAAAGTGACTGTGATCATAGAGTAGTTCATTAACAGTAATACTGAGAAGACCTGGGGTCAAAATTGTCCTTTACTTGGTCAAAAGTAGGCCATCCTGCACTGGGTTTGAAATTGATCAGGTTAGTTAAATTAATTGGAACCACTTAAGCAGTAAGACTGTGGGAGTCACAAGAATAGTGTGACTGCACAGGGAGTAGTGGAAGAAAGTAAAGTAATAGATGAACTAATGGTGACAGAGACAAAAATAGTCATGATCGAAAAGCATTTCTGTATCAATTTAAATCCATTGAGTGGCAAATTCAGTAGGGATCCAGAGAGGAGAGAAATCAGTGTGGACCAGTGCGATTTTCTGGACCACTGAATAGTTCTTTCTTCCATATTTTCCTACCTAGAGCCTTAAGGGTATCAAACATGGGTTGTCACAGATACAGAAATGAAAGAAGATAAGTCCTAGTTAATTGATCTTGCTGATGAGAACACTTCAATGTTTGAGTTCACTCTATTTAAAAGGGAAGACTTTGGTAAAATTGTAGGACAAAACAACCTGCAACCAGCATGTATAGGTGGAAAGCGTGTAATAACAAGTGATTAGAGTGATGTGGGTACCTTCAGGGATGACGTCAGGCTGGTATAATGGAAAAGGCAAACACGGGGATTGTCATAAGTCTGCATAATTCAGTATCAACTGGCAAATACCAATGAGGTTAGTGATTATAGCCATTATTTTATGGTTGAATGAGCAACAAGAATGTGTTTTTTAAGTAGAGTGAACATGGAGATAATTAAAGGAAATAGTCATTGCCTTCTAAGTCACTAAAGCTTTTTTTTCTATTCATTGTGATTATAAAAATACATAACAGCTAATTTAGCCTTATAAAAAATTAAGCCTGTAGAATATTAATGGTATGCATATTGTTATATTAAAGATGTCTAGAATCTTTCCATTTTGCATGATTAAATCTCTATCAAACTGTATCTCCCAATTTCTCCAACCACATAGTCCCTGGCAACCATCATTCTGACTTAACATTTGTGAATTTTACTATTTTAGATAATTTATATAAGTATAAGCATGCAATACTTCTCTTACTATATGGCTGGTTTATTTCATCTAGCATGATGTCTTTAAGGATCATCTATGTTGTATAATAAGATTTATTTTTTATTTTTACTAAACTGAATAATAGGCCATTGTGTGTATACACCATATTTTTGTTTCCATGTGTCAATGAATACAGGTTGTTTAAACCCCATGCTATTGTGAATAACATGAAAATGAATGCAGAAGTGCAATTATGTCTTCAAAATCTTGTTTTAAATTCTTTAGGAGAAAATCTACAAGTAGAATTGCTGGATCATATGATAGACTTTTTTAATACTTTGAGGAAACTCCCTACTGTTTTCCATTATATTTGCAACATTTTTTATTCATGCCAAAAGTGTACACGGGTTGCAACTTCTCCATATCCTTGGCAATATTTTTTGTTTGTTTGTTTGATAATGTCTGTTGTACCAGATATGAGGTGATGTTTATTGTGGTTTTGATTTGTGCATCCCTGATGCTGGCTGCCTTTGAGCATCTCTTCATATACTTGTTACCCATTTGTAAGTCGTCTTTGGAGGGAGAAGTCCTTTGTCTGTTCATTAATTGGATTATTTCTTCTTTTTAAAATTTTAACCATTGAGCTCTATGAATTTCCTATGTATTTTGAAGATGCATAGTTCACAAATATTTTCTCTTAATTCAGATTGATGTTTTTTTTTCCTTTGCTTTGTAGAAGCCTTTTAGTTTGATGTAGTCCTTTACTATTTTTGTTTCTTATTGCCTAAACTTTTGTGTCATATTAAAAAAAGTTATCACTAAGACTAATTATCTAAAGCTTTTACTTTTATTTTTTCTAGGAGCTTTATAATTTCAGGTCTTCCTTTGCCTATAATCCATTTTGAGTTGATTTTTGTGTATGATTTTCTTTCCCTTTTTTTTTTTGTGTGTGTGAGTGAAGGAGAGAAAGTAAATATAATTGCCTGCCACCATTTGTTGTATTTTTTTGCCTCATTGCTTAAGTTTATTCATAAGTATTATCATTTTTTATGCCATTATAAACAAGATTGTTTTATTATTTACCTTTTCAGATTGTTCATTGTTATATATGGAAGCATAATTGGTTTTTATACTTTGGGGGTTTTTTAAGTATTTTTTGAGAGAGAGAGAGAGAGAGAGAGAGAGAGAGAGAGAGAGAGAGAGAGAGAGAGAAAATGAATCTGTTTTGTAGATGGACACAATGCATTTATTTATTTATTTATTTATTTGTGGTACTGAGAATCAAACCTGGGTCTTGCCTGTCCTAGGCGAGCGCTCTACCACTGAGCCACAATTTCAGCCCCTATACTTTGATTTTTTACCCTGTAACTTTTCTGAATTTGTTAATTAGCTTGAAATTGTGTGTGTATTTGTGTGTGTGTGTGAATTCTTTAAAAGTTTTTTCATAAGATCATGTCATATACAAACTTAAAAAATTTACTTGCTCCTTTCTGACTTGTTGCTTTTTTATTTTTCTTTCTTAATCACTTTATCTAGCACTTCCAGTACTATATTAAACAGAAGTGGCAAGAGTGGTCATCCTTGCCTTATTTCTAATAGAAATCTTTAAATTTTTTCATTTGAGTATGATGTTAGTTGTGGGCTTTTCATTTATGGCCTCTATTATTTTGTTGAGAATTATTATCATGAAGTGTTGTGCACATTGTCTCATGCTTTATGGCATCTTTTGAGATAATTATGGAATTCTTATCCTTTTTTCTGTGAATTTGGTATATCATCTTTTTCAGTGTTTAATCCATTATTCCATTCAAATGATAAATATCATTTGGCAGGCTGTATAGTCCTTTTAATGTGCTATTGAATTTGATTGTGCATAATTGGTTGAATTTTTGCATCCATGTTCATTAGGAATATTTTCCTGTAAATTTTTTTGTGCTTTTCTGGCTTTGATATCACTAAAATGCTTACTAATCTCATAAAACAAGTTTGTAATTATTTCTTTCTCTTCAATTATTTGGAGTAATTTGAGAAGGATTGGAAATAATTATTTAAATGATTGGTATCATTCTTCAGTTAAACCTTCTGGTCCTGGGCATTTGTTATTGAGAAGTTTTAAATTACTGATTATACTTCCTTACTATTAGGTCTGGTTACATTCTTTATTTCTGATTTAGTTTTCATGGGTGATATGTTTCTAGGAGTTTTTTTCTAGTTTATACTATATATTGGCATATAGTTGTTCATAGTAATCTTATAATCTAATAGTCACTCATATTCTAACTAGGAATAATTTACTCTTATATATCTCCTTTTAAGATAGCTTTGCTTCTGTTTTTCTCTCTCCCTCCCCTACCCTGGTTCACAATTTTCTCATTGGAAAAACTGAAATTTACACAATCATTGAAATACCATCACATGGAGACTAAACATGTAGGGACTAAACACGTGGGGAGAGAGGGTGGCTTCGTCGTGAACTTCTTTCTTGAGACAATTTGTGATGTCTGAGAGCTTTATGTAATTCATATAGCCCTAAAATACTGTAAGAGTATTTTTAAAGTCCAAAACTGTACAAGAAATTTATCAATAATGTCAAAGCAACCTATGGTACTTTCATCTCAAAGTACCTAAATTCTTCCAGGTTTATCCGTGTTTTAATACCTCAAAGGGAGGACTCGTTTTGAGTCATTAAACTATATATTCTCTGCTTTCAGTAGTGCAAAACTTGGATCCCATGAGTCAGAGAAAGTCCTGCTTGGTCAACCTTTGTGTTGGGCACAGCAGTGACCAACTTGTGTCTCAAAGGAGACACAACTTGTGTCTCAAAGGACATTCTTCTCCTGTTCTTCTCCTGTTTGGGTGGCAGATAAAATTTCTCTTCTCAGCTCTTGGTTCTTCTCTCTTTGAAGATATGTTTCTCATCCCATGAATCAAATAATCAGTAAGCTTTGAAGAATCTTTAATTAATAAATAATGTAGCACAATAAATCCACATGAGCAGCATCTGCATTTTAATCATGCAAAGTTTGTTTTCCCCTCAAGTTGTATATCTGCTCCATGTGTTTAGTTTCATGCTAAGACAACCATGTAGGGTATCTCCAAGATGTCTATTAGCTATTTGTTTTCACAATGCTTTTTTTTCAGGGAGGAAAAAGCCAGTGAAATGTTCCTGTTTTCAGAACACAACATTCCCCATTTCATTCTGTGTGGTCAGGCCCTAGGAGAACTCTGCTATGAAAACTAAACTATGGTATTCAGTGGGAACCCTTTATTAAATATAATAAGATTTAACAGCATACTCCCAGAGCATTCAGTGGGGCATACTAGTGGTTGACAATGGAGCCTGTGACCTTCTCTAATATGTCTTCACCTTATCATAACCGAAATTTTATTTCTTTTAACCTGGTGAGAAAACCACAGGACTCTGGTTCTTAGACAACAAAAAAGTTGTAGGATTTTAAAACTAATGCAATTAAAAAAGAATAATGCTAATATGTTTTCTGGTCATATTAATTACATTTCAGATCTTACCTGAAGAATGTTTACAAATTGATGTCTATCCAAGTGTGGTGAAAGAGAATATGCCAACATTTCAGTGCTGTTTCCTAAGAATAAGAAATAGTTCATTTACATGGGGTTCTCAACTGAGAGAGATTTCAGCATATTCCTGGATAAGCTTACATATGATTTAGTCTCCTGGATGTTAGGTTCTGAGGCTCCTTTCACATGTAACCTTGTATGATTCTATATAAAACTACTAATTCTTTCGGTAAAATAGCATAAAAATAATGCATTGCTTTGTTAAGCCAGGTTTTAAGGATAAGTTCCAATGAATTTCAGCTCTTACAAAACACACACACATACACACACACAGTTTTTAATTACTCATTTCCTTTTATTTTATCCATACTCTTAATGTAGAATTTATTAAAGGACCACACCATTTTAAGTTACTTGACAACATCTACATTGACATGGAAATATGAGTATAAACATGTTTGATTTTTAATAATATACAAATAGAAATAGGATAGATATTGTATATTCCTATATTATAAAGAGTTATAAGATAAAGGTGATTCAAAGGCTTGTGAATGAAAGAATAAGTGAAGAAACTGTAATGCATCTAAATTATGTGATATCAGTATACAGAGATAAAATAGGGTAAGGAAGACCTTTTATGCTCATTTGAACCAATAGCATGTAGAATATCAGACATGCAAATAAATATATGCATTTCTATATTTTGTCAAATGTACACAAAACGCACTGAAAGAACAGAATTAAAAGCAAGTAAAATTAAGAATTCTGTCTATGAGGACAGAGAGAAAACATACACACAAGTAAGATTTCTCTACGTGAGACTTGTTATATAAGTTTTGATTGTGATATCATGTAATTGTTTTACATATTTATTTTTAATATGTAAAAAAAAACAGGTGACCCAATGGCTCAAATATAATTTTCACATAAAGTTTCTCTGTTATGTATCAAGTACAAGCCCTGTAAAATTATCAATTACCTCAAACCCTTCATCCTGATCAAATAACAAGTTTAAAAAATGGACCATTATTAATGGTAGCTAGAAAAGATATAGCATCAACAGTTCTTTTATGATTACTACCACATTTGTTGTCACATTTCCTGATGCTCTTGCACCCAGGGACTAGTGTCTGTCTTCACTTGAGTACACCAAACACATGCTTACCCTGTTTCAGTGACAAGAGGGTTTCAGAACATAACTTGCTCACCCAGTGTAACTGGTTCACTCAGTGATCCTCCTGTTCACAAGTTCAAAGCCAGCCTCAGCAACAGTGAGATGCTAAGCAATTCAGTGAGACCATGTCTCTAAATAAAATAGAAAATATGACTGGGGATGTGGCTCAGTGATTGAATGTCCCTGATTTTCTCCAGTACAAAAAAAAAAAAAAAAAAAAAAAGCAAAATTTGTTACTGATGGTGAAGTGGGACCACTGCAAACACAATCAAGGTAGATAGCTTTACCTTGGTTATGAAGCAAAGGGGCAAAAAGAGAATATGACTTCATCTTCTGATTGTAACATCGTTCTAAGAATTCTGATCCATAAATGTTTTGGTTCTGTGACTTAATTCTAATAATTCTTCTGCACATAGCTGTTGATTCTATGTCAGCATCACAAAGTGCATCAACATAGTCTTTTTAGAGTTTTGTTTCTTCTGGAACTTTCTCTCCATATTAGGTAAATAATCTAGTAAAAAAATGCTGTTAATTCTCCCAATGCAAGTGTTAGGTAAGCGAGGAAAACGAAATTTGTATGATTCTTCACCTTAAAAAACAATAAATTTAAGAAAATATGATGGAACACTTTTAAATATTTTAAAATTATTTCATTTTTGGTGGCTTCAATTTATTAATCTTCAAATGAAATCCTTAAAGTTGTACTCTCAGGTGGTATCGGAGAACTGCCCAAATTTCAGGTAAAACAGAATGTTTTTTTGTCTGATAAGGGGTTGATTTAGATGGAAGGCAGGAAGATAGGAATGAAGGGGTTTATAGATTTCTTACAGTGTGACACACCATCAGAAAATATTCTCTGCTACTAGGGTTGGTCTTTTGTGGTCTTCTAGGAGGTACTGCTCAAATTCTGTTTGCCTTATTCATGTGTAAGCTGTAGCGTTAAAAGGTTGAGTCTTGGCTTATGAATTCACTTCACAATAACCTCCAAGGTTTTAGGGATATGAGAAGGGGTGGAGAAGTTAGATGCTTTTTGACCTTATTTATGCATACAGCTTTACAATTCTATTGACTGAAAATTGAGATGGAAACTTGGTCATATATTATCATTGATAAAGTGCATGGCTGCTGCATTTTGCATGCAGTTGCCATTATTATCTTACCATGGAATGAATAAAACAAATTAATTTCCAGGATTTGTTGCCCTCAATCTTTTCTTTAAGAATAAGCAGCCTATCTTTTAAAGAAAACCAGGCTATGATCTTCTCTTTAATCTTGTTAGAACCAACTAAGCTTCTTAATAATAAAAAAAATATAGATTAATGAAATAAAGATGTACTGTTTAAGTAATAAAAATAAAATAACAAACACTGAAAAGAATAACTAGTAATTCAGTAATGAAAAACATTATGCTTATTATCATGGTACCTTTTTGGGTGGGGGTGAGAAGTCATGGAGAGAGGACGGAAATGTGAACCTTGAGTATCGACAATGATTTTGTATATCCATGTTCACATCTTCAAACTACAATCAGTGCATCACTGTTTTAGCATATTTAGCTGATTTTATTGAGCTAGATTTAGTAATGAGCCTTTAAAATTCTTTGCTGTAATATGAGTATGAGAATCTTGTTAAGAGAAGATGGATAACAAAATGAGAGAAATGCATGAAAATGCATGTTAAACAGAGTGCTAGTTTAAGCCATGTGAAATTGCTGATAATCAAGCAATTTTTACTTACAAAAAGGCACTTTCACATGCTTCAATCTAATGTAAAATGCTATGCAAATGTAATATATTGCTAATAATCCAAAGGGCAATTGAAACAGATGGAAAAAGAGTGCAATGAAGATAGTTTAGAGCTAAAGATATAAATACTTTGCCATTTACCTCCATTTATTTTGCTGAAAATCTAAAAACCCATGAGAAGGAAGTTATAAAATGTTTAATGAAATTATGCTGGGCAGAGCTTAGTAAATATCAAATTATGCATATTTAATTTTTTAATCTTATATTTTTCTATTAAAAAGTACATGTTATGACAGCGATTTTGAAACTATAAAAGGACCAAACAGTAATTAAATACTAATTTTTTCAGAACTTAGACTCAATTCTGTACAGGATTATTTCCTTCCAACAGTTAACATTCCTCTTGTTTTTGTGCTTTTTCTTCCCTTAATAGCTTCATTGGGTATATAGATGATACACAGTAGTATAATAGCTTATATATTACAATATCTGCATGGAGTTTTATATACTATTGGTATAATATATACATACATTATATGTCTAATTTCACTTAAATATATATATGTGTGTATATATAAATGTAAATTGAATTATATATATATATATATACATACATACATATATATATATATATATATCCAAAATGTCAACTAGAATCACTTTATTTTTCATTCTTTTTAGTTATACATGACAGTAGAATCCATTTTGACATAATTATAAAACTTTGGAATATATCTTTTGCTAATTCAAGCCCCAGTATCTCTCCTTTGCCTTCTTCTCTCCTCCCCTCCCTTTACTCTATTATCTTTCTACCCATAAGTTTTTTTTAAAATTTTTGTCCATAATATATGATGGTGAAATTCACTGTGGTGTATTTATATATGTACATAGGAAAATTATATCAGGTTCATTCCACTGTCATTCCTTTTTCTGTCCCCCCTCCCTTCCCTTCAGTATCTTTTTGTCTTCTCTTCTGGACTTTATTTAACCCCCGCCCGCCCCAGCCCAACACCTTATTGTGGGTTAGCTTCCACATATCAGAGTAAACATTCAACCTTTGGTTTTTTGGGGGGATTGGCTTATTTCACATAGGATGATAAATCCCAGATCCATCCATTTACTGACAAATGTTAAAGTCATTCTTCTTTATGGCTAACATTCCATTTTGTATATATACCTCATTTTCTTTAGTCATTCATTTGCTGAAGAGCCTCTGGGCTGGTTCCATAACATAGCTCTTGGGAATTATGCTTCTATCAACATTGATGTGTCACTATAGTTATGCTGATTTTTAAATCCTTGGATATATACCAAGGAGTAGGATAACTGGGTCAAATGGTGGTTCCATCCAAGTTTTCTGAGGAATCTCCATACTGATTCTGAAGAATCTCCAAAAGCTCATGTAATAAGCTTTCTAGAGTGATTACACTAATTTGCAGTCACACCAGCAAAGTACCAGTGTCTCTTTTCCCCACATCCTCGACAACATTTACTATTAATTGTTTTATTGATAATTGAGATTCTGACTGCACTGAGATGAAATCTCAGTGTAGGTTTAATTTGCATTTCTCTAATTTCTAGAAACATTGAACATTTTTTTCATATAATTGTTGACCATTTATATTTCTTCTTTTGAGAAACAACTGTTTAGTTCCTTTGCCCATTTAATGAATGATTTTTTTTCGTTGTTTTTTCAGTTCTTTGAATATCCTGGATGTTAACACCTGAGGAGCAGGTGCAAAGATTTTCTCTTATTCTTTAGGCTCTCTCTTAATGCATCTAATTGTTTCCTTTGCTATGAAGAAGGCTTTTTAATTTAATGCTATTCCATTTGTTGATTTTTTGGTTTTACTTCTTGCACTTTAGGGGTCCTATTAAGAAAGTCAGTTCCTGAGCCAATATGTTGGAATGATGGGCCTACATTTTTTTCCTGGTCTAATTCCTAAGTCTTTGATCCACTTTGAGTTTTGTGTACAGTGAGAGATAGTAGTTAAATTTCATTCTATTACGTATGGATTTCCAGTTTCCCAGCATCATTTGTTGAAGAGGTTATCTTTAATGAATACTTTTGTCACCTTTGTCAAATACAGGATTACTCTATTTACGTGGCTTTGTCTCTGTTTTCTTTTCCATTGGTCTTCATGCTTGTGTTGATGCCTTCTGCTTTGCTTTTCTCACTAAGAATAGCTTTGGCTATTCTGGGCCTTATATTTTTTTTCATATGAATTTCATGACTGTTTTTTCTATTTCTATGAAAAATGTCATTGGAATTTCAATGGGAATTACATTGAATCTGTAGAGAGCTTTTGGCAGTATGACCATTTGGATGATATTATTCTGCCTATCCAAGAACATGGGAGATATTTCCATCTTCTAAGGTCTTCCTCAATTTCTTTCTTTAGTGGTTTTATTATAGAGGTCTTCACCTCTTTTGTTTGATTGATTCCCAAGTATTTTATGTTTTTTGAAGCTATTGTGGATGGGATAGATTTTGTAATTTTTTTCAGCAGTAGAATTACTTTATTTATATATACACACCTCATTGTTTGTAATGAGCACATTGGTTCCTGTTTACTAGATTGAACATTGACTTATAATGAATAACATTTCTTGAGATTAAAATCAAAACTTTCCTATGCCCGTGTATATTGCTCTTTCATAAATTTTTGGCGTATCTTGCCCTAATGGTATGGCTTCTGAGAAAATTGGTTTGGTCTGATTCAGAAATCATGTATGTGTGTAAATATATATATTCACATAGATCTGTGTAATTAAATATTCAGTTCACCATGATCCTGAGATGCACATACTGCTATCTATAAGTCATTTTGTTGTGTTTATGTATTTTCTTGTTAAAAATCCACAGATTTGGCAAGTGACTTGGTCTTTTAGATAGTTTTATATAGCAGTGATTTAAATATATGCTATATAAAATTGTATGTTTAAATAAAATAAAAAATATGTGGTCCAGTTCTTGAAGTATAATTTTCTTCTTTGTCTGGATTCTCATATGCACCTGTGAAGTAGGACTCCTACCATCTGGATAGAGTAGAAGAGCTGTCTAGTTATGTCCAATTCCTTCTGTGTTTTCTATTCCCATTCCCCCTCCTTTTCCCTTATTCTTATATCTGTCTAATCCACTAAACTTGAACATAACTTTCTTATTTTCATATATGAATACACCACCACTGAAACACCACATCATATACAACCATAAGAATGGGATCCGAATTAGAATAAATTATACTTCATGCATGTATAATATGTTCAAATACACTCTACTGTCATGCATATCTAAAAAGAACAAATAAAAAAAGCAGAGCCATCTAGTCCAGTCATGAAGTGCATATCTGCACATGTTGAAATTTCTTAATGATTTCTGAATGTACTTTTCATCTCTCCCCCAAATGTCACATGATGTGAAGCTAGCTTTGTACTTTAGCTAACACTACTAGTAGATTATTGAAGTGTTAATAAAGTATGTCCTTCTTGAAATTGATGAAATGTTATTTATTCAAGTAGAAATCAGATTATTAATGGGACATGGTTATTTTTCATATTTGACTTTCTGAAGGTCTCTATTAGATTTTTATCTTTTATTAGAGTCACATAAATGTTTATACAAGGACAATCAAGGTACTACAACTTCTTTGTAAGGTCAGATAATAAATCTTCATATGACTTCTTCTTATTAAAGAATAAAATGTACTTGCAACTCATCTAGAAAAATATTCAAATATAACTTAGATCACTGGCTACACCTGTATCCATTTTGGAGAACTAATATATTCATAAATAGGAGAAAGAAAAACCAAGAGAATCGGCCTAAATTGTGATTTAAAAAATGTGATGTAAACATATCCACTGGTAAAGAGAAACCTGCATCTTTATTCTTTGTATGTGTTACCATTTATTTTGTATTCAGTAAACATCCAAACTTTAGAGTGGGATAAACATATGTTTGCCTCTCTTGGTTGCAGGGAATAATGGAATGATTTAGAAAGGACAAAAGAATACTTAAGTGTATGAGTAAAAGAGAGGGCAAGTTAGCAAGAGCCAATCTCCAGAAGTTCTTAGAAATTATAAACATCAAGTCATAGTATTTTTTTCTTCATTCAGTGAAACCATCAGTTACTTTTAAAAATAAGGTATTAGAGAAGACTTTATATATTGTTTAAGGGAGGAAGGCAAATGTCCCATATTTGTCAGCAAGTCAGCTATGACATTTTATTTGTGATCATTATTCATGGGACACTCCCCTCTACCTGCTCCTTTATCTTCTTACTATTTCTGACCCTTTTATCATGGCAAATATTTATTTATTAATGCTTTTAAGGTCAAAAGCAGACACTTTTATTATAATATAGCTACTATGCTGGTTAACTTCTGTGTTTTGTCAAGTAAGGTAAAATTGTTTTTAGAGTGTATTCAGGAAATTGCATATATGTATGGAGCACAGCCAGAAATCTCTGCTAATAATGCTACTTATGATGCTTGTTTATGTTGTAAGATGAATTACTGGGTTCAAAATGTTTATTGGAAAGATTAATGTTTTTGAAGTATCAGGTGTTAGCTCTTTAAAAGACACTAAATCTCAGTAATAAACATCTTCTTCTTCACTCTCAAGTTTCAAAGCACCAAAGATTAATACTTTATTATGAGAGTTTTTCTTTTTATCTGTAAATAAGTGAAACTGTTGTATTTTGGGGAGAGCTAGAAGCCACTTCTACAAAAGCTTTTGAAAGAATTATATGATCTGATGCTATCTAGCCTATATTGATATTCAAGCAAGAGCATTACCATATACAGAAAAGCACATTAGTTGGACCTCAGATTCTTTGTACTCTAAGGCCAACAAATGATCTCAAAAGATTGCTTTAGAAAGCTTTGGAGCTAAATTCATCAATGGCAGATGGTGGAATGGAGCAGTAAAATGATATGTAGTGTATGCCTCTCTTAGTATGTATTGCCTTTATTTATTCAAGTGTGCATATATTGAAGAAGAATGCACCAGTGTTCAGTGAAGAGATTGTGTTGGCTCAGATGAAAGCCTGTTCAAATGAGTAGACTCAACTATGTCTTTGTTAGGAAATTGACAAGTATGTTTTGCTGTTTTCGCTGTTGAAGGGACACAATTTAGGGAATTATTTTTCCTTCAGAGTCATTTAAATTCACTATGGTTCTTTGGCAATGAATGTGAAACTTGCCAGTGAGATTGATCTGGTTCTCGTAGACATGTAGATCTCAGTAAACTGTCATCCTCTCCTTTGATGCATGGGTATTCAAACTGATTATCCACAGAAGTAGCTTGGTTCTTCTCAGTTAAAAATAAAATTCTTATGTTTTCTGGAGTCTGAAGTTGTAGAGAAAAATAGACTGTTACCTCAGAAATGTTAGTAGCCTTGAAGACATTAAACCCTTATATAAAATTACAAGGAGAGATATTTGAATTAAAAGATAAAAGCCATTGACATAATAATGCTTATGAACTATGTTTGGTTATTTCCCCTCTTCTTATAAAGGACTTACCACCTTTACTGATATGGCACTGAATCCTTAATGGATGCTATTAATTCCTAAGGAAGAAGGTGATGATTTAAAAGTATTTGGAGATAACTCTGAGGAACTATAGAGAGAAGTCCTGAGTATCTTGATTTGTACTTAAGAAGTTACTTTAGTCACATTTAAGTTAACTTTGAAGACTTTTATCTTAATTAAATTTATTTTTAACTGATGCATAACTATATAAAATTATACATACTTATGGAGTACTATGTAATATTTCGATATAATTAATCTTATTTAAACATTATACGATATATAAATATATCTATGTCCTCAAATGTTTTTCATTGTTTGAAAATATTCAGAATCCTTTCTTATAACTTTTTGACACATTCAATGAAGGACTTTGATTCACATAACTCTAGACTTACCCAATTCTAAAAACTTGATAAAATCTCTTATTGTCAGTGAACTTTAATAAGTCCTCATTTTTTTCTGTGAAAGTACTCATTGTTTCCTGCCTACCAAGCGATACACATTTCCTGTACCATGTTTATAATATTGCACTGAACCAACTTATGTAGATACTATGTCTCTTCTCAGAACAGTCTGTTAGAAATGATCTTTTCTCAAAAGCTGCTCATATGTGCATATGGGAATTATACAGCTTGAGATGATATTGCCCACGTACAGTGACTGACAAAATCATATTCTTTGCTCAGTTGTCTAAAAACTTATGAAAGCCTTTTACACTTTTAAGATCCTCAAACAATGTGTTGAAAGCCATGTATTGGGGTGTTCTGCTAAGACAAGTAATATTTAGTTATCTAAGTAAATCTGAATAAGTTGGTCTAAAAGTACTCAGTCCATTGATCCTGAAATATAGATTAAACACTGAATTATTTCATGTGATAATTTTATCAGAGACTAGCTGAGATTTTTTTTTCCATGTAGGAAGCATCAGAAGACATACTTAGATTATGTAGGACCTCACTTATAAGTTTTGATTTAGTTATATTTCATTTCCTTGTACAAAAACATTTATTCATTTACATTTCCTCTGTTCCCTGCAGACATTTGAGTTTGGTATCCTTAATGCTATTTGCAATTATGTAGGGTTTAATTTATGCTAATTTCCTACTGTCAAGAATCAATGAAGTTTGTGATGCAAACAAAACTACCTCAGATCTACTTTAGTAGAGCAGAACAAAGCACAATATTCAGCACCTTGGAGAGGTCCCTTAGCAAGCTCTGCTGGGGGTACCATATCACAAGGCCTGATTCACATGCCATTTTCACCCATTCATGCACTTTCAGTACATGTACAGGTTGGAATAGTTATAATACCTTTTGGGGAATGCCTTTAGAGCTCTTGAAGGTCAAAAAAGTGTAAGCTATGATATTAATTGGTTGTTTCTTCTGTTATCCTGCCATTCATTTGTTTCTGGTTAAAATCCTTGGTGTTATAGTTAAATTGCCCCAAGTAGAGGTTAAAAAAAGTTTTCTTATATCTTTATATCATATTTTTGAGATAAGGGAAGTAGATATAGATAAACAAAAAACAGAAGTAATAAACTATTTAAACATTAATCATTTATATGAGGTTTTGCTGATTAATCCATTGACTTTTCTAGGACATTCTAAAGACATGGTAGTTTGATTTAATTTCAAGATTCACTGGTATGTATGCCACTCTCATATTTCCACCTATGAGATAAAGTAATCCCAAGTTGTATTTTCTATGTAAACCATATTATTCATACTACTTACGGCATAAAGGGAACTAGGAATGTGACACAATTACCAGCCATTATGAAGCCTAAATCATGACAGTGTTCATCAACAGTTAGATAAAATTGCAAGATAGATTATATCCGAGTCTCAACTTTATGTATTTGTGACTATAAATGGAATAAAAAATATATCACATGAGACTGGAATATTCAGATGTAGCTTAATGAGGTAAGGTTAGATTGTTTCTCTTCCATACTCTTTTAGTTCAGTGGGAAAACCAACCCATCATGAATAGACACATCAATATACTACAATTGTTATTTTTAAAATTTTATTTACTTAGCTTGCATCTTGTGGAAATACCCCTAAGGGAAATTGCTGAGAACAGCATTATACTAAATCATAGATCTATCATTTTTAGGGTTGTGTGTTTCATTTCCAGCCATTTACTGCTTATATATAGAGAGAAAGCTCAGCTTATGAAAAGTAAACCATTTGAACAAATCTTGAACAAAACAACAATAGCAGCATATTTATCTAAAAATGTGTTTTGTCACTTTAGATTAAGTAGGAAGGTTAAAGTATATGTTATAATGAGGTTTACTACCCAAATAATGAAATACAAATTTGCATGTCTACATGTAAAGAATTGGTTTACAAGAAGCCAAAGCCATCATTACTGTGTTGTAAAACACTTTTTTAACTGTAATTTTCCCGGTTCATGTTGGTAATGCAGTGAATGTTTCCCTTCAGTGGTAATAAGTTTGACCATCTTTTGGTATTATTTGAAGCCCTGCCCACATCAAATTGAACAAAAGTATGCCTGCTGTTAACATTTAAAAAGGTGCACTTTTATAGTGGTTTCAGCTTATTTATAGTGAACAGTGTGGATTTTAAAGTACAATGCATTGAATTGTGTCTTTCACTCAAAAATATTTGTATATTGCCCTTCATTGGAAATATTATAAAAGCCAATTTTATGTACTTAAGGGATGAATATGGCTGGGAAGTAATTATGGCTGGGAAGTAATTTATCTACAAGGAGACAGAAGATAGAGATAGATATGACCTTTTAATGAAAAGGATATATCCATGTGACTGTAAAAACCTGGGGACTAACTTAAATTAAGTAGAAGGACCATAACAGTAGCCAATAAAATGGATCCTGCCAGATATGGAGATTACAAGGCCCAGAAGCTGAACTCTTGTGGAATTTGGAGACTGTTTCTATTTTTTAAAGTTTATTTTAAGTTTCCTTTATTTTCTTACCTCTAATTTGTTATTATTTCAAAATTAAATCATGAACAATCAATGAAAAATATTTTAATGTAAAAATTGAGTATCTTAATTTGTTCATATATCTTCCAATCTATTTCTTCATAGAAGTAACCCTGTGTGTCTGAAGACCTCGAGGAGTGTGATATGATTTCAGAGATATGAAAGTTACTCCAATGTAACTCTTTAATATCTTTGTGTGGCAAAGATATTGTGATATCAAAACAGAAAAGTAAATAATAATAGTTATTATTATTATCATTATCATTATTATTATTATTATTGGAAAATCAAGGCAGCATGTTTGAAAAAGGTCCAGATGTTGGAGTCAACTTCAGATCTTGGCCCCAACATGTTTTTTATATATAGCCCTTGGGAATATATTTTTTACCTATAAAAGTTTAATAGTAAGCTATACTTCATAGGTTTATTATAAGGGCTTAGCAAGGCAATTGCTTGCAAAGCATCAGATACTTTTTTCCCCTTCACATAACAGACCTTGAATAAATGGTAGTTCTGGTAATTTAAGACTCATCTTTGCTTGCTAATGATCAAGTATCTGGTGTTCTGCTGAATACAAGTGTGATGAAGGTAATTTTAGTTAGACTAAAAATTGATCCAATTAAAAAAACTAGCACCTCTATCATTTTAGAGTTGGTGATCATATATACAATATTGATTTCACCTATAAAACTCATTTGCTATTTGAAAAAATTGGAAAATATGTCAGTAAAAGGATTACAGTGATATTCACTATATCCCTCATTTTCCACTGTGGATATTGCATAGGTTTGTTAAATGGATTAGTCTCTAAATGTCATCCTAGAGAGAAGTTAAAGGAAAGTGCAGTAAAGCCTTTTGAGGTTTATCAGAATGATATGGAATATATTCATGTGTCAGAGGCCCACTCCAAAAGCCAAAATAATAATAAAAACTATCAAATCTCTGTGTTCTCATCAAGAGAATAAGAAGCCAATAGAAGTGCATGTTGTTTTTGGAAGCAATGTCTTAAGTGTGGAAAGGACATTGCCAGCTTTATTGACATTACACTTACCATCTTGATACTAAACCTTCCTCAAGACTTCATACATCTATCAGTGTTGCAAGGAGCCACACTCAGCAATGCTCACCTCAAATGACATTCTGTATTCAGATGACTATTCCAATTTGCAAGGATATGCTTTCAGAAATCTCCCCAAATTTATTTTGCCTGCCAAAGAATAGAACTCAAGTGAATTTTCAGCATGTGGGCCATCTTAGAAAATATGACAGAATGAGTAATTACAAAACTATACATTGAAGTGTAATATACTTAAAATGTTTGAGAAAGGGAATGATTTATCAGGGAGATTGGAATTAATATCTATGAACTCTTACCTACAAAGGTGAAGGACCTATACTTAACTCATTGTCCACAGGCTTTGGATTTGTTTCCACCCCCAGTTTTCTCTGATATCAGAACAGAAAAATAAATACATCAATAAAGTTTCCTGGGGAACAAAATGTGTCAAATTATCACCTTTGAGAATACAGTATGGACCCTCTTTCCTGTACTTAAACCGTGTATTAGTATTTCTTTAATTAAAATTCTATGTAAATATAATCAAATCACACACATACAAACACAAAATAGTGTCAGGAATGTATCAGGAAGCAAACAGAAAAATAGGTCTTATATTATTGTTAGAATTTTACCTGTTAGCACTGAAACAAGTGGTATATTAGTTTCTCAGAGATACTGTAACAAAGTATCAAAAACCCACTGGCTTAAAGACTGAAATGTTTCACCATCTTGGTCTGGAGGTTAGAGATCTAAAATGAGAAATTAACAGGGCTAGATGCTTCTGAAACCTGCAGGGAACTCTTCCTGTCTGCTGGTTTGTAGGTAGCCTAGAATTCCTTGGCTAGTGGGTGCATGACTCCAACCCTCCTTCATCATGTAGCATTCCTCCACTGGGGTTTCATATCTGTTTCCTGCCTTGTATGTTTGCCCCAATTTCTTCTATCAGGGCAGCAATCTCTGAATTTTTATACTAATGACCTAATTTTAACTTGATCATCTCTGCAAAGACCTTATTTGGAAATAGGTTAGGCTTTCCACATATCTTTTTAGGGGACAACTAATTAATAAACAGTGGTGAAAAGGAATCCTTGTAATTCTGTACTAGTATATACATTATTTAGTTGTTGTTTTCTGCATGTAAATATGGAAAGATAACAGCTTATAGTGTTCCTGTTGTAGGTTAGTCAAACTATAATACTGTTATCATGGCTTTATGTCCATCTCTGTTTAATGTCCTCATAACAAAGAACCCATTGAAACTATTTCATTTTAAGGAAACTTGTTTAGAAGATCTACATTTCTTCAAAGGTAGTATCAGAAAAAAAAATGTCTTTAGGAGTCACTTCTCTACCAAATTTTAATTGTTTCCTTTACATCAAACATAGTCACCAAATAATTAAAATACCCATAAATACCCCCCCATGCACACAATTTCTACATAAAAAAATTAGAAAACTTATTTCAACTAATTTTTTTCTGGCATATATTTCAGGAGATACTAGATTTTCTTTTTTTCTCTTTCAAGACATGATGTGTGGGTCAAAGGTGTATTAGCACAAGATGTTTTGATTCTATAGTTTGGTCCTGTCATTGAAATCTTTCAATATCCACATAGCCCATGTTTTTGCCTGTGATATTTTCCCTTCAAAGGAGGTCTAGAAACTCTAGGGAAATATACACTGCCTTTTTCACAAGAAATAAAATGATTCATAATGTATAGTGTTAGTAGACTTAACCACCATATACAAATTACTAAAATCAAATATTACTTTCCTTAGGTAAACTTGTATCTTGAATAAAAGCTGATATTTAAATAATTTTACTCAGAAATTTTGGGATTTGTAGAAATGTTAGCAATGATTACAGAAAAAAATCTCTCAGTTCCATACATAACACAATTTTGATATAGATAATAAATAGTTCAGTAGTCATCAATTTTACACAGAAAAATTGATAGTGGTACTTTAAAGAATTAAATTTAAAAATTAAAAAATGTAAGTTTGCTGTGCAGAAGATTCTGCAATTATTTTATTTTAATGGAATTGATTCAAGAACATTCTCAATAAATTCTGTTGTTAGTTTGACTTTTTAATGTGTACAAGAATATCATTGAGGTCAACACAAGCAATGGACTAAAATAAAATTTAAAATGACAAGATCATGACTGTCTATATTCCTGCTTTGAGGCCAAAGAACATTGTGTCAAAATAGACTTTTAATTATTATGAAATTATTATTTGTAATGTTTGTTTTTGAAAACAGTTGTTTATCTTCACAAGATACGTGTGCAGCATCTCTTAATTTTAAATAAATATAAATCATTTTACAAAATTTTCATGTGTATAGTATGTGTGTGTGTCAGTTCAGTTGATCAAGGTGTCACAAAAGAGATAATTTAACCCAATAAGTATTTTCTCAACAAATGGTATGTGTTAAATACATTCTCTCAGCTCACTTCCCATTTCAGGTAGCTTTGCCCAAGGTTCTTAAATGGTCTCCCTTTCTCTGTTCTGTGGCTCATTACCGCCCCCGACATCCACCCAATATAGGTATTTCTTCAGCTCAGTGTGCCTTTTAGGTTTAACATTGTTGCACATCCTTTAACATTGTTGACTTATAAAATCAGAAAACACTTTTTAGGGGAATAGAAACATAATACAAGGTTTTGATTAAACCTAATATGCCTTGTTGAAACAAAATACAAAAATATTCATTTACTAAATACATTGAGTATCATCCTACGGCACATATAAATGAACAATGGAAATTCATCTGTTACAACTTTTTCAAGCCTCAGAAAAAAGAGGCTACTGAGACAAGAAGATGGATAGATAATTAGAAAAACACCAAATTAGGATATATAATATCAATTAAGAAATTAAAGTACTGACTTTCAGCAATTGCTTTCAACAGCTCATGAACCAATGAAAAAAATAATCTACGGGTTATTTTATCAAGATCTTTTAATCTATGGATCCTAGAAGTTAACATTTGGATTTATTTAAAATTTAGATAAGTATAAGGGCTTTTAAAACTATTAATCAACTGATCTAGATTGTTGTAATTTTACAAATTGAGACATGATGGTAACCTTGATGTAATATCTGATATTGGCTAGCCCACGTGTATAGAAATATCAGTGCATGGCCCTCACTGACTTTTTTTGAGGAGGAAGAGGTTGTTATTTAGGTTTGCTTCCTAATGCTTTCTGGTTTTCTTTGTGAGGACGGAGTCTGCTGTTAGCTTGCTGAGTCAGTGTTTCATGGAGAATGTTGGGCAGTTCAGGAAACCAACCCTGAATGAGAGCTACATGTGTAAAGTTATCAGTCCTTTTACATATGCTGAAATTCAATTGCTTCTCTAAATTATTTCTTAGTCCCCTAATGAGGGTACTTGAGAAAAGCAAATGTAGAAAGTTCATGGTTAAGGAAAGTAGAAAGTGGTTTCCATTTATACAAAATAATTCCCAAATAAGTTGTGAATTTGATTAATCATTGAGGAAAATATTGGTTTGGGATTTTGAGGGCCAGAATTTTCCAAATTATAATGCCAAAGTTCATAAATATGTTTATGTCTGTTAGACTTTTTAACATGTTATATGATATTTGCTTAATTTTCCCCCAAAGTCTCCATATTTATTTATTAGGCAATTATTCTCCAGTATAATAGGGTTTGCTTAATTTCTTTTAGTAAATATTTTATAGAATCATAGGAAATATCTACTTTTAGTCCAGAATTTTCACCAGTCCCTATCAAATAACATATTAAAGGCATGTGATTAGTAGAGTTCTCATATGAGCAGAAGAATCCGATCACTTATGTACAAGACAAATATTCTCTTAGCTTGCTGTGGGAATTTCTGGACATTTTCACAGGGCTGATTTATCTCAGAACGATCAGATTCTCTTGCAAGGTTTGTGGCCAAGATACACTGAACTGGTGAAACTAGACTTCATCAAGTGCCTATGGTATAACAGGATTAGCATTTACTGAGCATTTAACATGAATCAAATATTAAAATAGAGGTATTGCATAAAGTCTACAGACTGCACAGTAATAATTCCTAAATTGTATTTCACAGATAAACCATTGAGGTCTTGGGGTTCACCTGCCCAAGTTTGTAGGTAATATGGAGAAGTATTAATCAACCTCTCTCCAAAGTCTAAAAACATCCTCTTATACCTTTGTATTCTTAACACCTGGTTTCATTCAGCATTTTTCACCCTTTGTACTATTTTCATTCAGGGCTGGATCATTTTTTGTTTGGGTGAAAAATGCTCTAACTAAACCTGGACATTTTTATAAATGCTTGATAGTTCTAATATGTTTGTGAAATAGAATTAAAACACCCATAAGCTTCCATGTAACAACAAATGAAATTATAAACCAATCAGAAACAAAGGAAAAGAAAAAATAAAAAATTCTATGGTGTGAATGTTTTCTCTCAAAGTCCATATTGTAACTTATTGCCTAGTATGATAGTATTAAGAGGTAGAAGCTTTGGTGAAGTAATTAAGGCTGTGGGCTCTGCCTACATGAACAAGAACTTGTTCTTTTCAATGGTTGCAGGGAGCTGTCTTGCTCTCCCTGCTATGAGATATTTTTTTTTTATGGTATTTGTCCCTTCTTCCATCTGTAGATGAGAAGGAGCTAGCCCTTTCCAAATCATACTTTCCAGCCTCCAGAACTGTGACTAATAAACTCCTCTTGTTTATAAATTATCCAATCTATTTTATTATAGCAGCCAAAATGGATTTTGTACAATAAAACTGCACAAATACACAAATTTATGGCATTGTTATTTAAAATTTATAACATCTGATTATTTGTTAATGTGTGGCAACCATAACATCAACCCTATAAATCTGATCAGCAACTTTTAAATGTAAATGCCTCAGCACCTTCCTAGAAATTCCTTAACACTCTGGAGTTCCTTGTTACTTCATTTGTGTGGAATTACTTGAGGGAAAGCCCAGGTTTTTAACAACTACTTAAGAAGCATGTAATTTTTCTGTAGGCTTCAGAGAGTTAAATCTTCCATTAACCATCCAGATCTTAGAGAAGGGGACAGAGAGAGACACATCATCCTTTCAACATCTTTCATGATTCCACTTTTTCTGGCACCTATATTAGCTGTTGTGGCCAGCATGCCTTCATTTCCAAACTGCCTATGTTCAGGTGTGAGTGACACAACCAATATGACAGAAGAGTTAAAATATTTTTTTTTTTATTTATGAGTGCTCTTAGAGCAAACCAGTCTATTAAAGTAGTATAACAATTAACTTTGGAGGACTGTCTTTGCTCTTTCACCAGTGGTCATTTTAGGAGTGTTTAAACATGCTTGACCAGGCTTCTGAGAATCCCTCTTTGCTGATGGTAGCTATGCAGATAGCCCGGCAATCACAGGAAGCCTTTTAACATTTCCCCTTATTAAGGGTCCTCCCATTAATACAATAATAGCAGCAGCCACCAAGGAAACTAAGGCAGCATTGTGATTTGGAGCCAATTTCCTCCATATTTGACTGGTGGCTTTGGTTGTAGTGCTAATTAGGTCCCTTTTGAACTTTGGACCACTGAATCAGGAAATACTGCTTGCAGCCCCAACTCACTACATTACTGTACTAACAATATTTATTAGGCACTGACTTCAAGCCAGTCATTCCAGCTGATATTGTCATGAAAAATGGAGGATGTAGGTAATAAATACTAATATAATTAAGGCCATACACCACAATAATACACAAATGCTCTAATTCACTAAGTAATGTATTGGAGTATGAAGAAGAGCCTCAAAAGTAAAAACATGGGCTGGAGAAGTAGCTCAGTGGTAGAAGGCTTGCCTAGCTTGTATGGAAGTCCCGGGTTCAATCTTTAGGCGTGAAAAAGAAGAAGGAAAAAGAAAAGGTGAGTACACAAGTGTTGAGTGGTTCAGGGTGGAGGGAAAATTTATATTAAGTGGGATGAAACAGAGATGGTTTTTTTGCCAAGGTAATCTTTATACCTGGATTTGAGAGAAGTTATAGATGGTACAGGAGGGAGGGGGAAGAAGAGGAGGAAGAGAGGATAGGAAGAAAAAAAGGAAAGATGGAGAAAAAAATGAAATCATCTAGGTGGAAGAGGATTGATCTATTATTTTTTTGATAAGTTTTAAGGCTGATATCATAATAAAGGGGAAAAGAAACCGATGCTTCTAACATCTCACATGAGAGCTTATCTAGGTTACTGAATCATAATAAAAAATGGCTATTTTTAAATGTGGTTCCCCCATCCTGCTGTTCATGTGTCTAATGAAACTTTGCTAGAAATGTAAATTTTGGGACCCTCCTTGTCTACTTAAGAAGACTTCCAGTTGGTTTCTACATTGGCTCATTGAAAATGCCTGATCCCCCCATAAGATAGATTGAGTGAAAAGATTAGGGGTCCCAGCTGGCAGGATGCTGAATGGTCTCCCAAACTAACATAAATCCAAACTGAGAAAGAATTAATATAATTAATAAAATTTTTGACAATTATGAATAGCAATAGCTATGGAAATGTAAAAAAGGATAGATTTGTCAGACTTGGAATGGATATCTCTTTTTGAGTTTATTTGGCACCTATGTGGGTCATTTATGAAACTGATTTGATGAGGTTGATGAGCAAATTGTTGTCTAATTATGTTTTCACTGTAAGACTCTGCAAAAAAAAAAATGGATTTCCGCCATAATATCGACTATGAAAAAAAATTGTTTTTCAGAAAGAAATCCTAGACTTTTGCTGTTAAGCCATGCTACCCATATTGCACATTAAAGTTGATGCAAATGGGGAATTATGTATAGATAATATATCACATATTTGGCAGTGTTTCCTTTGCGTTTCTTTTAAAAATATTCCTCCTTTATTTAAATACACTGAGGTAGATGAGATTTTTTTCTCACATTTTCATGCTGCCGTTCTGGGAAAGTAAATTATGCAGTGATAAAAAATAAGTAATTGCTCCTTGTGTCTAATTGATTTTTTATAGAAATTACAATGCAGATTTGATTAAAGAAAGATAGTGCATTACCTATCGTTGGTTCATAAGACACATAATGGTATGAAAGTGTGCTACCCAGCATAGAAATTATACCATCATTTCATTTGAATGTGTTGAGTGGGAGATATTTAGAATTCTTTATGACTTATAAACACCGCAGAATGTTTTTTTCCCCTATCTGAGGCAGTATGATAGGGACATCTATTTCACAGCCATAACATGCCCTGACTATTAAATTGCAGAAGGCTTTTGAGTCAGAAATAACTAATGGTATATTTTAAATAAGAAAGAGGATGTGAATTTGATGCTGACAAATGATGCACCTTGAAGCAAGGTCAGTCCTGAAGTTTGCTAGTTAGGCACTGTTTGATTCAAATGTAGCAAAGAAATCTGAAAAAAAAAGAAGGAAGCTATTCAAAAGGGATTTGATTTTCATGCTTCTTGTACTCCAAGGTTTTATAACCTCGACACTATTGATATTTTGGGCTGTACTCTGGAGTGTAGGATATTTAGCAGCAACCCTAGCTTTAAACTGTTAGTTACCAGAAGCAAAATCTTCCCATGTTATGACCACCAAAAATGTCTACAGACAGTATTATATGTCCCCTATGGCTCAATATTGCCCCAGGTGAGAATTGTAGCTCTATTTCACTGAGAGATCAGCAGCAATGAAGTTTTATTGTTTAAAACAGCAACAATATCATTGCATGTGAATTATCTTAGATAATTCTGCTGCTCAGACTCCGGTCCCTTTTAAAGTTCCAGGCTATTTTTATGCATTCCTTTTTCTGTCTTGTCCAGAAGCCCTAGGAATTTAAGTTTTCTTCCTCTTATTGGATGGCTACCCTCATCCAACAGGACCCTTTGGTGGTCATCTTCTCTTTACCCTCCCCTAACCTGATGTAGGGAAAGAAAGTGTCTTCAGCAGCCTGTCCTTTTATTCTTTGAAAGAATGCTTCTTTTCATCTTCAAAGGATTCTCTGCTAATTCTATGGTAATAAAATCAAGAGATAAACAAGATGAGGAATTATAAAAGATTTTCAGGCTCCTTTGGGTTTTGGAGAGTAGTGGTTCTGGATGACTCAAAGTGCTGCTAATTTTGGACCTGTGCTGAGAGGAAGCACATAACACTCTGCTCCCATCCTCACCAGCCTACGTGGAGCCCTGCATCACAGATGGCCCTTCCTTGCCTAAGTGTGAAGATGTCATGGCAAGAGGAATAAGTGGTCTTGACTCAGTGGAGACCATCAATGTGTCATCAATGATCCCCTAACTGAGAGCTTGTTTGTAAGCCTTCTGTCTCATCCAGTCCTAGTTTCTCTGGGCTTTTCCTTACCGTTTACAATGATATACTTTGTTCATGCCATTTACTGTTCACCAAGCATTACTGTTAAAAGAGTTTATATTTGTTGTTTTTGATACATGCCTTTATTATAAATAGATGTGAGACTTCTAAGGGTTTTTGCTTTTTACTCTGGATAAAATCATACCAACTTCACAAAATGAATCTTCATCCCATAATTTACAGTTGTCAGAGAAAACTGTCTTTCATTAACTAGCAGCAGTGAATAATTTGCCTTCTGACTCAAAAAGTGCTCCATGAAACATCTAATAGTTGGTAGACCCTCAATTACTGTGGGATATACAATGGAAAAAGAACTAGAACCAGTGGTAATATGACTCAATTCTCAATTTTGTTTGAGGTTATTTTGGATAAGTCATTTATAAGTCTTAAAAATTTAAATTCCTCTTATTTAGAATGGATACAGCATGCATCTTTCAGAGTTGTTGAGACATTTAAATAAATTGACTTCTATAAAGTATCTAACACTATATTTATTAAATGAGTACTGTTACCTTCTTTATATTTTATCATCTTCTTTTTTAAGTTGCTTTTAATTACCTGTTGACCCTTTTGGTATAATCAAAGGTTCTGCTCTCAGGATTAAATGAAGACGTTATAACTGTTTTCTTAATATTTCAGAAAACTTACTTCTTATGCACATCTTTCTGGTTTTATACTCAACTGTGGCCAATGCCATCCCTTTCCATTTTTATATTATCATACACATGCATTTGTCACCTTGGCAAAGAACTATAATGCAGGAATATAATTTTATTGTGATACTAGATAATATAATTGAAAGTTATTTAGTATTTTTTACAAAATATACCGTGGTCCACATACACTGTTCAAGGCATCAGAACTAAGATGGTGACCAAGATGGGCATGATCTTTGCATCATAGATTTAGTGCATCCAGTATGGAGATTCCTCAGAAAACGTGGAATGGAACCACCATTTGACTCGGCTATCCCACTCCTTGATTTATACCCAAAATCAGCATACTATGTTGATGCAGCCACATCAATGTTTATAGAAGCCCAATTCACACTAGCTAACTATGGAACCAACCTAAGTGTCCTTCAATAGATGAATGGATAAAGAAAATCTGGCATATATATTCAATGGAATAGTCCTCAGCTTTAAAGAAGAATGAAATTATGGCATTTGCTAGTAAATGAATGAAGTTAAAGAATATCATGCTAGGTGAAATAAGCCAATCCCAGAAAATCAAATGCTAAACCTTTTCTCTAATATGTGGATAATAATTCACAATAAGGGGGGGAGGGGGCAGAATTAGAGAAGAATAGAGTTACCTAATATTAGATAGAGGGAAGTGATGGGAGGGGAATGGAGGGGATGTAGGGATAGGAAAGATAGTAGAATGCAACAAATTATTACATTATGTATATATGTGACTGTATGATTAATGTGATTCTACAACATGTATACTATGAAACTGAGAAATTATATTCCATCTATGTATGATATATCAAATTGCATAAATGCATTCTACTGTAATGTCTAACTAATTAAAACAAATTTAAAAATAGTATTAATTAACAAAGTTCTTATTTTTTTAAAAAATAGCTTCTAAAGTACTACATTCACAGGAATATAATTTGGGCTATACAAGCTGAAAATACTATACAGAATTTTTTTTCAAAGAAACCTGAATAGTTAAGAATTCAGTTCATTATTGAGCTCTTCTTCAACAAATTTTTTTCAGTGGCCTCCAGAGTATATTTGGAAACTGAAGGGTACACAAAAAGGACTGAATAGAAGGGAAAAGCCCCAAAGTGAGAGGAGAATCTAGACAACAAGATGAGTCCATATGTGTCCTTTAAAAGCCAGATGAGCAGATGGTGCTATTGACATTCTGTTATGTGAATTGAAAACCTACCCATTATTCTCCGCAGGAAGGAAGAACACATCTCCTTTACGTGGAGATGAGCCATAGATCCACTTATAGACATAGTTAAGAATTTTTTTTTTAGCAAGCAGAGTTTGGAATCTACCTTAGCATTTGAATTGTTTCTATCCCACAGGGAATTTCTCTGATTTACTGTTCCACTGTTAGGCTCAATGTGAATATAATTAACACTCTAAAGCTCTTGCTCTTAGACACATAACGCTGCACATTTTACTTTAGACAGGTTTTTAAAACCCATTTTGGTTGCATTTATTACTAAAAGAATAGGAGCATAAATTCAGTTTCTGTTGCTGCTGTTTTTCTCTTTTCTCTCTTAAATTTTTTTTAGACCAAAAAAAAAAAAAAGACAAAACCTCAAAAATTAGGTTTCAGTACTTATTTTATACAGTGGGTTTGTTTCCAAAGAATAAACAAGCATAATAAATATATAATATATATTGCATAGTACCATAATCCCTTGAAGTAGTATCTCTCTAATATTTTTTTGTTTTATTTTTATTCATGCAGAGGTTAGTAACTGATGGGAATTTGTTTGGTGCACCTAAGATAGAGAGGCCATGCTTGAGAGAAAGGAAGCCTCATGTGATATAGGCATGGTTGGCTCTACTTAGTTATTATAGCAGCTGCTAATTCCACATATTACAAGGTCTCTGGGAAAAGATTAAATTCCTCAGGGAGGATGAACAGAGTGGGTAAGAGGAAAGAGTTCCATGAGCTTAGAGGGTCCAGTCTTATAATAATAAAGAAGCCATGGGACAGGTAGTCCCTGATGCTTTTGGGGGACATAAAATGGTGAATCAAGTTAAAAGCATTAAACAGCTCTGAGGTAGAGCCTTCTAGGCTAATACTGCACAGAAACCTATTTACAGAAATAGAAGAGGATAACATGTCACCCTAGGAATACTGACAGAGATAACCTTGTGCTGAAAAAAACGCTGAGCCTGCTTTGGTTGGCTTATGGTAAAAACAAACTGGTTTCTCTTAAGAGATGTGATTTGGGAAGCCTAGGTCTTGAGGAATTCCAAAAGTAGGAGCAGGGAGAAGTTAATGCTCTGCGATAATCTTCTCCATCCCACATGGGTGGTAAGGAATATGTTCAGTTTTCTTGACCTTTCAAAAATTGGTATCTCAGACAAATAACAACTTTTCTCTTTAATTTCCCTTCTTTTAGAAAATAATTAATTCTTTATCTAAATTGGTTCATTTTGGCTTTGATTCTGAACTTTCTGCTGTCCATACTTGAACTCGGTCTTCTTTCCACATTCCTTCCAAATCAGTGTATGTTGGTTTAATTTTTCTGCAAAGATTTCATTCTTTATCATTGCCGCCCACTGTCTTAGAAAGGCATTGCTGTTATTTTCAGTTTATTTCAAGTTTGGGATTATTTATTTTAGAGTGTTCTCTCTTACTGTAGCATGAAGCAATATTTTAATTTCATTGTCAAAAGATGAAAGACGTAGGAGTTAGTTACAGTTGTGACTGCCCTGTAGCTGAGATTGAATGGAGCTGGAATCTATTTGAACTTGCATTGTGCTTGAAAGACGAGGCTTCAATGAATCTTTGTTAAACTGTATGATTTTATGGTTGCATTAATAGAAGGAAGCCTTTTTGGATGTCCCAAACATGTTACATTTGCCCTTTTTTCCTGTTGCTCATATGTGGAGGAACTGACAGCTATGAATTCAGTCTGGGGTCCAAGCAGAAGAATATAAAGAGGAAGCTATCTACATTGTATATAAAAATATGAAAATGTATATAAGATATGCAATTTTAATTAAAACCTTTATCCATTCTGGAAACTCCTTAAAATGCTTTATTTAACACACAGGCCATATGTAAGCTCTTTCCTTGTTAAAATGTCCTCCCTTCCTTTTTCCATCCTGTTTCCCAACTTATGTATTCTCACTGCCCTACTCTTTAATTCTCTCTATGTCCCCATCATCCATCAAGAATCCAAGGTCACACCCTTTCTGAGAAACTTTCCACAACGACTTAGACTCAAGGCTTTAGTTACCTTTATCATATGATAATTTCTGATCAACTTGTATCTTCTGTGTTCTACATTTTATTTGTCCCCATTGTTGATAGGGGCATTGCTATATTCATTTTTGTTTTATACTAAGTCTGGATACATACGAAGGACACAATGGAAGGAAGCCATCCTTACCATTACTGGTATATATTTTAATTTTTATCTTATTCTCAGAAGTAATCTTATTTCTGATTTGAGGTGCTCTCCTTGAGTAGTGTCTCTCTCCCTCTCTCTTCCCTCTCTCTCTCTCTCTCTCTCTCTCTCTCTCTCTCTCTCTCTCTCTCTCACACACACACACACACACACACACACACACACACACACACACACACACTCTTGAACATTCACACACAGTTTGCCACTAGTAAGTATCCTGGAGACAAGAGCCTGTGATGTCATAAAAATTATCACTCAAAATTGATGACCTTGTCTTGTCCACTAGCATTAAACTCATATAAATAAGTGTTCTGTGGAATTGTTATATGACATTGATGTTCTGTCAACAGAAACTTCTTGGCAAAAAGTGCTTCAGAAGAGTGGGTAAGGTAATGATGCTGATAAGATAAAATAACCCAATTGAAAGGCAATATTTGCTTCTTTATATTTTTTTGATATTGAGTTATAGGTGGACACAATATCTTTATTTTATTTTATGTGGTTCTGAGGCTAGAACCCAGTGCCTCATACATGCTAGGCGATTGCTCTACCTCTTAGCCACAACCCCAGGCCTAGGCCTATCTCACGATGTTTATCTATACCAACTCATAGTAGATTAGTTGACAAAATTTTTCATGCTTTCCTCTACATTATGGAACTTGGTCCTTATGACATGCTGAGAAGTGGTGAGCTCTCCATTTTTAGATGCGAGACTTAGGGGTTTGGGACTCCATGTTCTTCCGGGCAGGTCACCAGTGCCAAAAGCTGTCCTCACGCCCCTACTCCATGAAAGTCTTTAGGAAAAATACCTACTTCATCATTCCTAGTCTTTTGAGAATTGTTATAAAGCCTTGCTTTTTCTTCTTTTAAATAGATAATTTTCTCTCTCCCTTTTGCTAAGAGTGGCCAGTGAGAAATTCATCCTCCTTTAAATTACTTACTTAGTGTATTGTTTTGTTTTGTTTTGTTTTACCATGGACCCATAGGAGCGATACTTATGAGATGTTCTGAGAACAGTTGGAATCTTTGGTTGGAGAAAGTAGGGCATCATTGGTCTACTTCATGAGGCTCTCTGTAGATGAAACAGCAGCATCTCTTTTGACATCTCCTTCTAATTTTATTGTGACAACAACCTCCCTGTCTTTATTTTTTCCACAGATGTTTTCCCAATAGTGAAATTAATAATGGTAAAATAGCAATGCTGCCTACAGCTGTAAATGCATTCATCTTTGCACATCCTGCTTGCTGTCCTGATAGTGAAGCGCCATTCTGTCACCTTTAATTAAAAGCACACAAACAAAAACAAATGAAGACATTTCCATCTATTATCCGATTTGAGCCTGGTGTCCTATTTCACTGTTCTGCCTTTAAGCAGATTGACTTAGCTAATTTGAGGGAAGGCTGGTTTACCATTCGTAATTCTTATGCAGCCATTAATCAGTATAATTAAAATATGATAGCATCTGGATGTTAAAAGCACAGGTGGAATGCAATAATGGGGAAGACAAAAGGGGAAAGTGCTGTACAAACTTTCTCTGTTACACACACACACACACACACACACACACACACATGCAGTCTTATGTCTCAGATCAAAATTGAAACTATTTTTAAGCAGGCAGAAGAATAATCTACTTGCCAATTCCTGCACAAGGATTGCCTTAAATCCTCTAATCTTACTTGTCTTCAACTTGATGGGCTATAATGGCGTTGAGGTAAAGGAAGGATCATTACTTTTCCTTCGTTCCATTTATGAAATTCTGTTCAAGAACCCGGGCCCCACGTTGGCAGATGCTGAACTAAAATGCATTCAGATCTTTTCTGGGTTTCTTTGCTCACAATCTGTAGGTACTGAGACTGTGGATGAAGCCTTTTATAGTCTGGCATTTAAACTGAGCCAATCTGTTATAGAGGTGAAGAGAAACAGATTTTTTTTGTGGTGTCATTTTTAAAAGAGCCCCTTTTCGTTTAGAGACAGCATCATTGCCACACTGCCTGTATCACGATGGCTTTCATTATGTGCATAAGAGGTTTCCTGGTATCATAACGGGATCTCTAAAATATTCATATTGTATGTACGCATTATAGTTCGTGTGTGTGTGTGTGTGTGTGTGTGTGTGTGTGTGTGTGTATTTTTTTCCCTCAAGACATCTTGGATTATAAACACCTGAGACTTCCTGAGGCGGGAGTCATCATTTCCATCCATCCCGCTCATCCTGACCTTTCCTCAAGCACTCTCCTTGTTTGGCTCTTTCATCATGCAAGAGAAAGGCCTGTTGGAGTTGATGCCAGAGAAGTGTGGGGATGTGGCTGTTACCACCCTGTGAAGAGTGGCCTGTGTGAAACAGATGTGGCTGGGACACCGCCTCCAGGAATAGAAATAGATTTTAGGATCCAAGAGAGCCGGACATCCTTTTGGCTGGTACAGTCATAGCTGTAGAATGTTCTCTGCAGAAACCAAAGTCGGCCTCTCCTTGTTTAGAACACTCTCTCACACGTAAGGCCTGCATCTTCTTACCATCCTGCAAGGCTGCCAGCCAGAGCTCCTTCCTCCCTGCTTGCCTCTCCACCCTCAGAGTTGCTGCTCATGCTGGACTTCATTTGCCTCATGACTTTTGTGTCTCTCTACATAGGTTTTCGATTTTACTTCTTTCAACAATGCCTTGGGACTCTGCCAAGAGTACTACAGATTGAGTGACTTAAACAACAGAAACGTGTTTGCTCACAGTTCTTGAAGCTGGAAGTCCAAGATAAAGGTGCTAGTGTGGCCAGCTTCTCCCGAGGCCACTTTTTCTGACTCATAGATGTCCACCTTTGGGCTGTGTCTTCCCCTGGTCTTTCGTCTGAGTGTCAGTGGGGAGAGAAAGCTCTGGGGTCCCTTTTATTATGAGAGTACTTCCTGAGGGATTAAGGCCCCACTTTCTAACCTTATTTGACCTTAATTATCACCTTAATTATCACCTCAAAGGCCTAGATGCAGTCACATCAAGTGGTTAGGCCTTCAACTGGGAGCATACATGCCCTCTCACAAGAATCCCTTCCATGAATCCCAAAAGAGAGGCTCTCAAGACATACTTGGCACTCCCATCATGGCGTTCCGTTCCTGTCCTCACTATTAATATCCCCCTTGCCCAGACCTTCATCATGTCTTTTGAGTACTATTTCATGAGCTCCTTCATTTGTCCTTTGCCTTTGATCATGACCCCATTTCATCCTTGACAAACCTACCTCAGAGGCAAATATGATTTTGTCACACTCGGCCCTAAAACCTTTTGATGATTCTTCATTACCTACAGGTTAATTTTCAAACTTTTCTGCATGCATACGTAGGCTTCCCTGGTCTCATCCTCATAACTTCTCTCAAGTCTCATCTCTCACCATTCCCTGCTCCCAGCTTGCAGGTGTATTCATTGTAAATCACCATGTTTTTTTCATGCTTTCATTTCTTCTTCCTGGAACACCCTCCACATTCTTCTTCTCCAGGATCTCTTGTATGCATCCACCTTGCACTACTACCTGCTTCAAGAAGGCTTGTCTCTGGAAACCAAGTGATCCTCCTTTCTCCTCCTGGGAGACTTGTACACATTTATAAGCTAGTACTGATGATGGTATAGTAAAAACATTGGGTTGCGAACCTGACATCAAAAAAATTAAGTTTTTCAAGGGCAGAGTCCATTTAGGATTTATTTTATATCCTTATCACCTAGTATGGTGCCTGGTAAGTGGTAAACATACCATAATATATTTTTGAAAGCAGTATTCTCTCTCTCCCTCACTCTCTCCTCCTCACCCTTCCAAATGTTTATATACTTGCTCACATACATGCATACGTATACACAATCTTAAAATGTTACCTAGATGTCATTTTCCAGAGTTTTTTAATATATATCAGATCTTAGTATGAGATATGCAGGACCCAACTTTATGAAACTTTGAATATCTGTTGCTTGTACCTTTCATAAAAGAAGGTATTTAATGGTGCCATTTTCTAGGTCAGTAATAAGGAACAGAACCTGTTTTCTTCATCTTTTTGCCTGGGTGAGGGGGTGAAATGGTAGCAAATACCTTGGCTATAAATAATAGCTACATTAGTCTTATGATTCCTGTCAAAGGATAATGCAAGGGAAGGGATATAAATATGTGTGTAGGGCACTGGTGTTTCACCATGAGTTATCCCCACTCTTGGAAAGGTGGCACCATGTTTTATGTGTGAAGAACAATAAATTAGTATGTACATTACCAATTGATTTACGTAGCTAGTGTATTAGAACATTCTGGGTGCCAATTCACTGGGAATAGTGGTTATGTGGAAAAGTAGAGAATGCTTTTCAAATGCAATAGGACCATCCCTTTAAATAAAATTTGTTGTTGCACCTGCAATTTATCTGGAGCACTCCAGAAATGAGAGTGTCTAGGACAAAATAAAAACAAGAGCCTGATGTAAGATTTTTGTTTTGTTCTCCAAGGATATGGACCCGGCAAGGAATACAGCTGAATAAAGTAAAGAGTCATAGACTAAGATTCTAAGAAAATCTTGAGTACATGCCAAAATTAACAGAAGGATTATCATATAACCAAGAGTATTAACTGTACCCACAATTTAACAGAGAATCCCAATATTGGCTGAAAACCAGAAGTGAAGCTATTCTTTAATTGATACTTGGATTGACTGGGAATTATTTCCAGTAGTTGGTTAGGTAGGCTTTAGGAGATGAGCTCCCAGCTGGCATTCAAGACCAACATAATGAAAACAAAACAAAACAAAACTGAACATTGAATTTTTAATACCAGAACTGAAGTCCCTGACCCATTTTTGTTTACTCCATGCACATTAGTGACCAAATTGCAAATTTTCTTTAAAATTCAGTTATTTTCTCTGTAGAATGGACAAAATAATAATAATAATAATAATAATAATAATAATAATAATAATAATAATAATAATAATAATAAATGAGGTGGTAGTGACAGGGAAACATCATTCTTTCAACACCCCCACAGTACGAATGGGATTTTCAGAAATACATGGAGTTAGTTCATATAAAGTTCTCTTTTTTTCCTCTGATAATTATTTAGTGGCTTTTTCTTTTCAATATCCACCTTGTCCTAGTCTTTCCCCCTCTTTGTTCTGTACCTGCTCTTTGACTATGACCTTGCTCTCTAGTTCAGAATCTCTGAAAAAGTATCAGTCCCTTATGAAGTTTGAGAGAACCAAATATAATTCAGGGAGAAATAATGGTTTAATATTGAAGAGAAATGCCATGTGTGTTGCCCTGTGATCTCACACAAATATTTTAATACTTCAATTCTGTGCTTCAAAAGTTGAATAGCATGTTATAGAGCTTTGTGAACTGTAGCACATTTTTCATTTTCCTTATTTTTGTAGATTTTCTTAGCACAATATGAGTATATTGTTAGTGTATATATAAGGTGTGGGAGTAAAAGAAATTATAGATGTTACAACCGGATTTTAGGAATTGACCAATCCTTACTCAATATGTCCCTTCTCCAAAATTTATAAATAATCTTTAATTTGAGTGAAAGCTTAACCTGCATCTTTGAGGAGTTAGATTTTTGGGGAAGCTTCTTTCATTTAGCACCTACTCTCTAAGTCAAGAGAACATTTTATAGTTGTACACATCAAGAAAAAGAGAATATATCAACTCAATGTAATCGTACTTAGTAATGATAAAAACAACAAACATTTATCAAAAGTTTTCTGTGTATCAGGTGCCATCTAAAGCTCTGTATCCCTAATAACTCAGTCAAGCTGACCAGCAATGTGAGTACACAGCTCATATTTATCAGTATCTCCATTTTGCAACAGAGACAGCCGGAACATGGTTAAGTAACTCCACCAAGCACACAGAGCCAGATTTGAATTGAGGCATTTTGATCCTGAGCATACCCTCTTAACCAGTACCATAAAAAAAATAGTATGAAGATTTTTATAGATCGATTTACTTTCTAATCATTCCAGAGGAACTTGATATTTAAAGAATCCTATGGAGTATTGTTTTGTTTTGTAAAACAACAATTCGCTATTTAATCTTTTTAGAAGATCCAGTTTTCAGAAGTCAGAGTATATAGTAGCTATTCTTTCATTTTCTTTTGCTGATGTATTGTTTTTGTTTTTTTTTTTTTTTTTTACATCAGTAGAGCTAAGTTGAAAACTAAGTTTGGGTGTTGGGTACTCTTGATTTCCTTTCTTTCCATTCCCCAATTTTTAAAATTCTTTTTCTGCAGAGTCAGGGCTGTTTGGAAACAATTCCCCATGGGTCATTTACAGTTCTGCATTTCATGTCTAGTAAGACTCTAACAGCCCTTTTATTCTGTCAGTCTCATTTGAAGGGTATTTATACCCTGAATGGTCTTGGAACATAGATATAGGGTTTCCTCTATGAATACATAGTACTCAGTATTATATAGTGTTTTGCTCTGAAGCAAAAGATAGGTATGTGTACTGTCCATTATGTTACGTATTTAGATTCTCTAAGCTCATAGTTTCCTTCCTGCTATCCAACCTAGTGTATATGCAGGCACCAAAAGAGTCTCTTTGTGTTGCCTCTAAAGTCAACAAGGTGTGTATAACCAGCACAAAAAATTTTGATACCCTGACAACTACTTTTGCTACAAGTAATAATCTTCATCTCTAACCTAGGAATCTGGAGTCTTCTACTGGCATTCATGAAACAACAACAGGTTAACTTGTTAGCTTTCAAATAGGATAAAACCTTAGATACTTTACAGTCCTTGATACTCAGTGTGCAGAGACACCTAAAGAATCATCCAAGAATGTATCCTGGAGTAGGATGAATGGTAGTAATGAAGAGAAAGAAACCCAGAAGATGATTACAGGAAAACATGGACAAAACACACAAAATGAACTGTGACTTTTTAATGGAAGACCAGTCAGTCACAAATAAGTGATTAATAAATTTTAAATGTGCAACGTAATTTATTTTTGTATTTTTCTTTGAATATTATCTTAATATATTGAATAGAAAAAATTGTGACTTAAATATTCAACACTGGGAAAAAAAATAACTTGAGTAGAGCCAGGTTTAACTCCTTGGAGGATGGGATGAAAATGAGGAGAACTCTTTTGGAATACAATTTTAAAGAGCCCATTAATCAGAATTTCAGAATTCTAGAAATAAGTAATCAGAGTTTCTATAATGATTCAACTCAAAGATGGCTATGTTACGATAATTTATGCAAAAATATAAAAGCAACCAGGATATGAAACAATAAAGACTAATAAAATAATCTGATGAACATTCCACAAAGTAGTATACCAGGGAGCCATTAAAAATTATACTGTGAATCAATATTGTAATGTACATGTTTGAAGCCATGAAAATGTATTCATTCAGGCATACTGGTAAATAGAAAAAAGGCACATTACAATGCAATGTTAGACAAAAATGTCATACAGTGTTTTATCTTAATTTGCTTATTTCTAAAACTGTGTATTCCATACATATACTATCATGTTTCTGTTTTGAGTTTTTCTTTTTTCAGTGCTGAGAACTGACCCTAGGGCTTTATATATACTGGAAAAATGCTTTACAAATTATAAATTTATAAATTTAAAATATTTAAATTATAATCAATAGGGATTATCCCTGTCACCTTTGTAATAAATAAACAGCAGTAATTTGTAGAAGTATATTCAAGTTTAGGAGATAGAGCAACTGTAGAAGGATATTCCTCTTTTATTGACCTAAAATAATTGAGCATATTAATGGGGTACAGTGTAACAATGCAACACAAGTGTACAGTGCATAGTGATCAAACCAAGACCATTAGAATTCCCATCTCCTTAAACAGGTATTACTTCTTTGTGTTGAGAAGCTTTGAACTCCTCTCTTCCAATTCTTTATGAAATATGTAATACATTGTTGGACCTGTAGTCCCCCACAGGTGCTACAGAGCTTGTCTCCTATGTGCCTGTTTTAGTACTGTTTTCCAACCTATGTCTTCTTTCTGCTGTGGCAGGATATGCTTGAACTTATTAGGCTTCTCAATCTTATTTCTGCTTCAAATTTCTGGGAATCCTTCACAGTTAATTCAAATGCCATCTCCATCTCTTTCATGAAAATATTTTACTATCTCCTGCCTTTTGTTAATTCCAGTAGCCTTAAGTGTTTACTTCTTCCTCACCAAGGTCCTGCCTGAAATTAGAATCCACTGTATGCTATTATTATGTTGTATATAGTTGTCATTCAGCAATGTGTTTTTTAAAGTTAGATGACACTCTTTTTTTTTTCTTTTTTGTGATCTGGAGCAGTAAAAGACTATTAAAAAAACAATTACTAAATAATATGTGAATTCTGTTCTTATGAATTAGAAGGGAAAAAATCTTCCCTAGTTAATTTCTTTTCTTTCTGTTCTGCAAACACTGGGTTTGGTGAATTTCATCTTTTCATTTTGCCTTTGAATGAAGAGGAACAGACACACCTGTAATGACTCATTGTCTTTACAACCTCAGTCTCTGTGGAATCAGACATGATTGTCAGCAGCAGCTGCTTCTGATGCTGCTAAATGTGTCTGAGGACTTTAGTGACTGATTGTATCTCTGAATCTCATCAAGTATTAAAAAAAAAAAAGGAGGTGTCTAAAAACTCTTCCTACATTAGGTTATTAATGATACAGCACACAGATCCTGTTCTGAAAGCAGTAGGATTTCCAGGAGAAAGGAAAAATGATACTATCATCTAATATTTTTATTAAATTATTTTAATGCATTTTCACATTCAGATTTTCATCCTGAGAATAATCCTCAAAGGTCTATAAGGGCAGCGTTATTATTCTCTTTTAATTTTAGTTTTTGAGGTACTGGAGATGGAACCAGGGCCCTCTCGCATGCTAGGCAAGTATTCTAACCCTGAGCTCCATCCTCAGTCCTTATTATCCCCTTTCAGCAAGTGGAGAAACTAGACTCAGAATGTATTTACCCAAGACCTATTCTCAGTGCAGTGTTTTTGTTTGTTTGTTTGTTTTCATTGCTTTGCTTTTATGACCCTTGTAGATTTATGCTGGTTACTACTTAGCCTTTTAAGGTTTTCAAGTGCTATGTTATTTTCCTTTACATTTTACTTAATAGGTATATCAACTATTTGACCTTGCTCCTTTAAAATGTTCTCCTGGTCCTCACATAATGCCAGCACAGGCATGTTGGACATAGAATAAAATGCTTTGGTTCTATGGCACTTAATTTCCAAAATAGTTACAGTAACTTTACAAAGCTCAAGTAGCCAGTGGTAGCCAACATGGGCTGGGCCTCAAAGCAGTGCTCACTGTGAAATGTTATTAGGAGTTTTTCCTTCCAACCTGTTAGCCCTCCTAAAAATCAATTCTCAATCTTGCAAAAGCCTCCCTTGTTAGCCTTGACATATTCGTGGTAAACTAACTCAAAATTTTTGCTTTGAGGCATTTGATCATGGAAAATTTTATGGTATAAATATATTTTTTTATTTTCCTTAAACCACTTTGCTAAGTAAAAGAAATTAAAGGAGATATTACAAAATGGCAACTAATATCTTAGTGGCTTTTCTTGACAGTTAATGTAAGCAATATCTAAAATCATAAGAATAACTGCAGTTCCACCCTCTGTACTTAAAAAGTAAACATTCCCCATCAGACAATACACATTTCCATCGTTGGAAATTGTTACCTTTGTCTGCAGTGGCCTCCTGATTTGGAAGGCTGGTTCTAGTGGGAGAAATTTGTCTCTCAAGTTTTTTTTTCAAGCAGATATAAGACAAAATATACAGTCACTTAAACTTTTAGTTGCAGCATATAGTTATATGCATTCAGACCTGGTGTTAGATTGTATTCCATTTCCTTAAGGAGGAGGATCAGTGGGCTCTGGCCCTTAGGGCTTCAAGATGAAGTGTCAGGAGAATTAATTCAAAAGAAAATTTCTCCCAGAGCTATAACAAAGACCGGCCTAGGGAAGTGTGAGGGTGGTTTCATGAAGTTGAAGCATCAGTTTGACTTTACTTTTCACCTGATTCTAAGTGAAGTGTTGTCTATTGGTTTAAGTTCTTAATGTTGTATGTATCATTAATGATACATATACACATGCATTTACACACACAATGAAGTGTTTATATAAAAATGTATATAATACATGGAGATGGTTTGGTGAAAGTATTTCTGCTTAATTGTTGATATGTTGGATGTTTAGTTAAAAGGAGAAGTCACAAATGGCTGAAAAAAGTTGATATAAAATTTATAAAAGTAAGAACGCTCTATAATCATAGGTCAGACGTTAGCAAAGAATCCCCGCAGTTCATGTGAGTCTTCCTTTGTACATTCTTCATGTTGCCATAAATCCCGAACCCACATAAATTCCCATATGAATAATAACATAATCTAACACTTGACACATCATTTAAATCCACTTAATACATCCAGCAGAAAAAATGTTATTTGAAGGAACCATGGACCAAATAATTTTGTATAGTAAATCATTCTCAAAAACATGTTTTTGAAGTCTTGCTATTTTTGAATCCAAATTTTATTTCAAAATTTGTTTGTAAGTTCTTCTTGGAATTGTTCAAACTTTTGCCTAATGATCCAATACAAGCCGAAATGTGAAGGGACATATGTTGTTCTCAGTACTGTCAAACTGACAGTGCATGGCATTATTTTAAATGGCCCATTATGCATTGGGTCCACAGTAATATTTTGGATTACTTATTTCATCTTAGATTTTAAGCATCTAGAGGTCACAGACTGTGAAGTTGCCTTATTACAGTGCCAACAACCACACCACACCTAATTAAGCAACACATAAATGCATGTTTGAAGATAATGATTCCCATTCCAATGGAAAAAAAATCATTATGAGTGAACTGGGGAATGTTCAGATGGAAGGGCTGACTTTTAAACAAGAGATTATGAGACCAGAATGTTTGAGTTAAAACATAAGTACAAACATAAATACTGTAGCAAAGATTTTTTCCATGGATGGAAAACATTTTGATATCCCTTTCAGTTTATTCACTGAATGATCTCTCTACCTTTTAAATGGTAGCACTAACTTTAAATGATAGCAGAACCTAAAGAATGTCCATTACTAAACCAGTTCTTGTTTCTTTAAAGATAAAACTACATATAGTCACAGTCTTTATAGTGTTGCTCGTTATCTATAAAACTGTAAACATGACAACTTAGGAATTCTCAAAGCACATGTTAGAAAGAATGACAACTCTTTAACATTTACTTACTAACGAGTAGGTTTTTTTTTTCCCATATCATAATATAAATTATAGGAGTGAGAAGAAAACCTCAGTAGAATCTAAAATCATCAGTCAGTCAAAAACCATGAATCCAAGAAAAAAAGATGAGATTATCTCAGGGGAAGAAATTGTAAGGATGGCACAAAAGCAAGGAAAACACAGTATTGCTAAGATTTTGGCTGTCTTCTGGGGCCTCCCACAATAAAGAAAGAACAATTGTGTCTGTCACTGTCTGAGAATCCTATTCAGTGGGGAATGTTGTACATTAACTGATAGACTACATTATTCCAAGGCCTGGATGGAGATTGAAATGCAGAAAGGTGTGCCACACATGAAATCACACCATCTTGAAGCTACAAGGAAGCAAATTATAATGTTTGTAATCCTTCTTTTCATGGGTGCCTAAAGCAGAGGATACAGTAGAGGCAAGGTCAAGCCAAGTTCTTGTGCCTGGGTGATGCCCTTGTGCTAATAGTGAAGACACAGCAAGAAAAGAGAATATGAAATCAAATAGAAATTGGTAGATGTTTAATGTTTTTGCATTTTTGTTGTTGTAGTTTAGACAACAGAAAGGTAGTTATAGGATTTTATTGGTGAATGCATGGGGGGGAGTATCTGTATGTACATAATTCTTCTCATCATAATAAAAATTTCATAAATGATAAACTATTTGGGGATGAGAAGCAAGTGATACATCCTAATTGTCCAGACATTTTTGAAAGCAAACAGGACTTGAGTCCCTGGAGCTTTGATTTTATTTAATGGTCTGCTTTTTCAAACCAGCTTATAGAAGCTGAAGTTATATTCTAAAATGCATATTAAGTACATACTCTAGTTGGTGAATTATTTATATATCAGTTTGGGGTAATTTACAGTTTGTTACAATTAATTTTTATATAATATTCCATACATATAATAGACTAGCATTTAACAGAGCATTAATTTTTGATAAAACATATTTTCAAGGGTACCAGTCAAAATCCAGCTTCAAAAATAGATGTGGAGCTGAGCCTGGTTAGGCATGCCTGTAATCCCAGCTGCTGGGGAGACTGAGGCAGGAAGATTGAAAGTTCAAAGCCAGTCTTAGGCCCTAAGCAAACTCTAAGTTCCTATCTCAAAATAAAAATAGAAGAAGGACTGGGGTGTGGTTCAGTGGTTAAGGGCTGCTGAATTCAATCCCCAGTGATAAGTAAGTAAATAAATAAATAATAGGCAATTACACTTTTTTTTAATGTGTCATACAAACACAAGAAATGTTTCATGCTACTTCAGAGAATTTGATAAGGTTAAAGAAACACATATCCCACATATTCTAATGCCTTAAATGCCATCTAAAATTCGATTAATTTTGTGACTCAACCTTTCCACTTGAGTTGCTTCTGTTTAATATTTGAGTTTTTTTTTTTTTGTAGACTTCACCTCTATTCTTGTACAGGTTGTGATTATTATTTTAAATAGAAATGCCTCTTTCAGGATTGATGATGAAATTTTAACACTCAAATGAGTATTTTTCTGTAATGCAGCCTTATCATTGAAGGTAACAAACATGATGTGATTTTGAGAAACCTCTACAATTGAAAATACTGACCCTCGTGCTACTTGCATTTATTTTTAGTGTTTGTTGTATTTTAATTGAATGTATTAGGTGGTCACAGGGAAACACAAGCTGACATGAAGGTTAATTTTTCAAGCCAGGTTGAAAGGGGGTTGCCTTACCAGGTAGCCTAGATAATAGGAATGGCCAATGGCACTGGACCTGTTTGTTCTCAGCAGTGTTCTGTCCCAGTCCTTGTGTTGCTTGTGGGTGAGTAAAAGACATTTGTGTTGAGCAAAGTGTGACTCCAGCTGTGTGACCCAGCTCAGGGCCATGGAAAATGGGCCTTGTCCTTCCCTTCTGCCCAAGCACCTCAGTTTAGAACAAATGGCCTGGAAATCTTCCCTCTCGTTGCTTCTGCCACCCCCCAACTCTTCCCACCTGGAATTTGAGGTCAAAAAACAGGCCAATTTCTGTGGTGAGCTCATCCTCCTGAGCAAAGGTGAAGGGATTTGCACTTATAGCTTCTGAGAACACAGGATTAGCTTGGGAGCTCACTGAGCTTAGCTAGTACACTGCACCAATGTTTCAGATTCAGCTTTTATTGATTCTCTCTTATGAAACATTCTGGAAAAAGAGGTAGAATTCGGCTATGGGTGGTGCAGGTCATTTATTTCAGTCCTTCTATCTGACAGTTGTTTTTATTTTTTTCCTCCCCTTTCTATTTTCCACCCCTGCAAAGCAATAGGAATCTAGGCTTGCCTGTGAAAATGTTTAACTGTTTATATTCTTCCTGTGTCCAATTGGAAAATAACATCATAATCAAGAGCTACTTATGAAGGAACAAACAGGATGTAAAATTTGAAGAGAGAACCTTTGGACAAAGATTGACAATGTTAAAGAAATAGAATGAAGAAGAAAAAAAAAGATTTTTGCACACAAACAAGTGTGGATTGAAGGGTGGTGCTACCAATCATGGAGATGAGTAGGGCTGAAATATTGTAGAGTACAAATTACTACAATATAGATCCAAGATATTTCTTATGGGTAAAGGAAGTGACGAAGTGACGTAGGGGAAGCATTGTTTATACCACAGTTTATTACTGGGATATAATTGTACCCTTCAATTAATAAAATTTTAGCAAGATCAGAGCACAAGTAAGAAAGGAAACTGTTGTCCCGATATTGTTAAGTAATTTTTTCTGCTCTTTATTTGGCAGTATGAGGACAAGGCTCTTCCTTTTATCCCTGTTTATTGGGCATTAAGTTCAATTTCCCCATGCTGTATCCGAAAGAATACCTTCAGCCTGTCTGACACCACCCTCTCTGTCACTTGGGCCACCTGCTTTCTTACATAGCAAGTTTCCCCCATATTACCATTGACCTACATAAGATCTGATATTTGAGATGTGGAAAATTCAACCCATGATGAAGAATGGATCAAGCAAAGTAGGCATTGTAATTTCAAAATCACATTCCTATGTGTCACTGTGATAGGATTTAAAGAGCTCAGTGCCTCAAGAAAATACAAACATTTATGCAAGTGGCTTTTATTTTTAAAACTTATATATCCCAGGTACCCATGAGGTTTTGTCTTGTTTTAATAAAGCCAAGCATGTTTTGATGTCATGTGTCCTGGTTCTCCTGATCTTTATTATGGAACCACCTAGCACAAAAAATGGGCACATTGCTCGATAGATTTAATGAATAGTTTTTGTGCCTTATCGGCACCTGATCCTAGGTAATGTGGAAAGAGGAAAAGAGTTCTCAAAACCCTGCAGTACATCCCACCTGTGCCTGGTGGAGCCTGTCCCAGAAATCCTCACAGGTCAGCATGAGTTGGGTTGTCATTTGTGTGCATTCTGAAAGTGCATCAAGAAATCTCCATTCATTGTCTGTGGATCTGACGGAAAATCCGTATCCCATGATCCCAGGACTCTTAGCCACTCAACTGGTGTTTCTGTTTCAGGCCTATTCACTCTACCAGAGTGTGCTTAAATATTTTGGGGAGATGACAAAATTTTAATATTCTAAAATGCACTTTTCTGTTTAATAAGATTCTTACCCTGTTTTAGCAGTTATACTACCTAGCCCTTTTCTATTTACTTGCCCATAATATTATTAATACCCTCCCCCCCCATATCTTTTATCAGAATAGGGATTCTCTTCTCAGTGTTTTACCCACAGGGTTTAGGATACGGTAGTTGTTAAAATATATACTTATCAAATGAGTGAACATACCCAGGTTCATCCCAAAAGCTATCTGTTCCACAAACTGCCCATTATTGACATCCCTGGAAGTACAAAGCATTTTTTAAATGTTTTCTTCATGGGTAATACACTTTCCAAGATTCCAACCTAAACTCTTATTCTTATCAACAATCTCAATTTATCCGTGCATCGTGCATCTTTTCTGATACACTATTCAAATTCTCATTTCTCTGTTTTTGCTTATTTTTTTAATCTAGCCTGGAAAAATGGCCTTCTTTTACTCCTTCATTCATTAAAATAAGTAGACCTGGTTTAAATCCCTCCTTTATTAGGCAGCTTCCATTCCCAGATCAGATTACACTGTTCTGGCTTTTCTCTCAATTCATATTTTGTTAAAGGTATCATGTGTTATTTCTATTGAGGCAACCAAACTCTACATTTCCTGATGAAAAAGATAATTTTATTAATTAGTAAATTGTTTTTTATTTCTTTGTAAATTCTTAAGCTACTAAGTAGTATTGTGATGTCATGTCTTTGCAAAATAATTCTGGCAATAATATATGCAGTGGTTGGCATGGAAGTTGGGTGGAGATAGGGACTAAAGATCATCAGAAGATTTCTCATGACTTCTTTGTTTTCTCATGTGCTCTCCCAACATCATCTACCAAGACTGTTTTTATTACAAATTGTAGCCTCCTTTTTTTCCATGGAAATTAGCCTTTAATCAGCTCTATATTAGCATGTCAGGTATTTCAGTGCCTCCTTTGCTTCAACACAGATTTGATGAGTGTCCACTGGGTGTTACCACTAAGATAAATACCAAGGGTTCAATTGTAATTAAGTCATCTTCCCAGCAACCTCGAGTTTAGAGGGCCCAACTTCACCCTGGGATCATATTTGACAGTATCGTGGATGTGCACAGAATACATGAAATAATGAGAAATAATTTCTTTAGAGTAAAAACAATAATGTCTACAGAAAATTTCAAGCTAGAAATTTCACTCACTATGAATTTCCATTCATACCTGGAGTCTCATATTGTTGAGTGTTTGCAAATAGTCCAAAAAGAATGGATGGGTCACTCATACCTCAGTGAAAGTGGTTTAAAAAGTAATGATTTTTTAATTAAAAAGAATGAACATAACTTTATTTCCTAAAATGAATACAAAAATTTAATTCAAAACCAGGATAGTTGAGTTTCACTGAAACTTACATTCCTATACTCCACCAGAGTGTGATCAATGTGCCCAAAGATTAATCACAGATCTCATCAGTGGCAGAGTTCATGTTATGAGGAGTCTCAAGCCATATTTCAGCTGCCCTGTGAGATGTAACTTAGTTTAATGTAACTGTGAGTGGATCAATAGCAAGAAAAAATCTTTTAATGGATCCTGAATTTGCTGATATATCTGGATAATTTAAGCTGTTCTTGAAGGGAAAAATACACACTCTTGATCACTCTTATCTTTGTTTATATATACATAAAAAATTCTCTGGGTGTATGGGTGTTATGTGTGTTTGTATAGCTGTACAAATGTGTAGCTAAAAAAAAAATCTTTCACTATGGAATAAGATCCTGCTAAGACTGATCACCATTTTTTTAATATAAACATTCTTAGATTTTTTTGTTAAACTTCTGCAATGTTATTATAATGTTATTGCCCTGACAAATCTTGTCCACCTGTCAGGGCACCACAAAACCAACTTGTTTATTTTGAAAGCAGCTGTTAATGGCCACATCTGACTGGAAGCTCTGCTGTTGATGTGTGGGGAAGTACAAGTTAAGCGGTACTACTGCAGACTACAAATGTCCTTTATTAGGGACTTTCTGGCTATCTTGGCTTCTAACTCCCATAGCAGACAGTACAATTCCCAGATATTATTTGTTTGGCCCTGGATTTAGATTTTTGATTTCTGAATTCTGTGCATGGTGCTGAACTAATTTTTCTTTATTTTCTCTAGGCTGTCAGTTTTTGACACTGGATAGTCATGTTAATTTCCCATTTCTTCCCCAAAGCAGATGCTCAGATTTTTCAAGAGTTTCATGGCAATAATTTTTGAAGGCTTTACGCAAGTATAAATTTTCTTTATCATTATAATGCAGCTTGACAAATGGTCCTAAAGGATCAGGTAGAATTTCCTTGTAGCTGAGTGAATTGGTTGTAATCAGGCCGTTTCTAGGCAACGGGTCCCTGGGTTACTGGTTTCTTAATGTCTCTAAACCTGGAATCTCATTCTGTGAAGGGGTGAGAAACCTTGGGAAAACAAATACAAGAGAAAGTGATTTCTCCCTCCATTTTTTTGAAACAAACTACACTGTGAATTGTTTATGACTTAGTTTATCATACATTTGCATTTACCAAAATGTGTAATATTTCTATGACTAAGATACCCAGAGAAATCAGACCTTGCCCCAGGGGAATGATGTTAGTGCATTAGAGGGACAGCAGGTTTCTTTGCTGGAGATCAGGGGATGTCTGTGATGGAGGTGGAAATATCCATCTGTGATCCTATAGGCTTGTGTTGGCCTACCATTCCTTAATTGCATATTTTGAGCCCTCTAGAATTGGGAGAGATGCATTTAATACTGTCTAAAACAGAGAAACCTGAGTAACAATGCAGTCTTTTCAGAATCAGAAACTATAGCTTTATTTCAGTTGCCAAAACCTCAGAAATTGATCTTAGAAGAACAATTTACATTTTTTCTATACTTGTTTTTAGACAAACATGACATGTAAACATTTTTCACCTGCTGTATTTCCCAAGAAACTGCATAGCTATGACCTTGTCCTAAAATCTAGTCCCCGCCCCCTGCATACCTTTTTTTTTATTTTAAAAAATTTCATTGTAATTGTACATAATGGTGGGATTTGTTGTTACCTATTAGTACATGCATACAATATACCAATATAATTTAGACAATATCACTCTCCAGTACTTCCTCCCCTTCCTCCCTGCCTCTCACCCTCGATCCCTTTCCTCTACTGATCTGCCATTGATTTTCATGAGATCCCCACCCCTGCCTTTCTTTTCCTTCTTCACCCACTCTAGTTTCCACATATGAGAGAAAACATGACCCTTGACCTTTTGAGTTAGATTACTTTGCTTAACATAATGGTCTCTAATTTCATTTATTTTCCTGAAAATGACATAAGTTTATTTTTCTCTATGACTGAATGTGTATGTGCATATGTAATATATGTATGTGGGGGGGGACTTCATTGTATACCACATTTTCTTTGCCCATTCATCTATTGATGGAAACTTAGGCTGGTTCCATAGTTGGCCTATTATGAATTGTGCTGTGATAAACACGGGTATGCAGGTATCACAGTAGTATGATGGAATACTGATAAGTGGTATAGCTGAGTCATATGGTGGTTACATTCCTACCCTTTTGGGGAACCTCCATACTGATTTCCATAGCGGTTGTACTAATTTACAATCCCATCAGCAGTGTGAAAGTGTTATTTTTGCTCCACATCCTCTCCGGCATTTATTATTATTTGTATTCTTGATGACTACCATTCTGACTGGTGTGAGATGAAATCTCAGTGTAGTTTCTATTTGCATTTCCCTGATGTTGAACTTTTTTTTTCATATATTTGCTGGACATTTATATTTCTTTTTTTAAGAGGTGTCTGTTTAATTCATTTGCCTATTTATTAATTGGGTTATTTGATATTTGTGGTGTTAAGTTTTTTGAGTTCTTTACATATTTTAGACATTAGTCCTCTGTCAGAGGAGTAGGTAGCAAAGATTTTCTCTCATTCTGTAGGTTTTCTCTTCACATTCCTAATTGTTTTCTGTGCTGTGCAGAAACTTTTTAATTTGAAGCCATCACATTTATTTACTGTCTATTTGTGTGTTTTGTTATTTATGGTGGTTGTCACTATTCAGGGATACTCCGTAATACAAATGCATCTTAGGAAATGGGTGAAGGGATGCATGCATGTGTGATACTGAGGGAATTGTGAGCTATCAGTATTAAAAAGGATCTCACTAAGGGTGTGAACTTCCTACTAGTGATTTTCCCAGCAGCAACTATCCATTCCTTTGTCATAGAATCTAAGAATAATGCTTATCTCTGAATCTTAGAGACCTGGAGCTAGAAATAATATCAGACACTTGCTAACCAAATACTTTCTTGTTAGAAGAAAGAAAACAGAGGCCTGAATAAGACTGGTTTCTTCTCTGAAGTCCTATTGGTTATTACCAGTCTTGACTGAGAGTGTATCTCTTTGTCTCTAAGTTCAATGCCCTTTTCATTAGGACATCACACATCTTCTACTTGGTAAACAAACATCCTGCAGAAAATCCTAAAGTGTGTTCTCAACATTCCTTCTTTTGCATGGGTTATGGAACAAGAAGCACAGATTTATGAGACGAGGAATTAAATGCACATTGGTAAAAATAGGATGTCTGTAGGCCTGGACAGAAATTCTGTTTAGATTTACAAATATAGTCACTGTCTTTGCAATTTTTCTTTATATCAACAAATGAAGAATATGATAAATTATAGGCCAGGATAGCACCATCCAATAATATTTAGTACTCTCAACAGCAAATATGAATTTGTCTCATGTTTCTTTACTGTATGGCTCTATATCTGGCATGTTTATAAGAATGTAAACATTAATTACATGTTTATATCCTTAATTATTATTAACATGATTTTAAAAACCAAAGTAACAACAACAACAACAACAAAATTATGCCCTTATTTTAGTTGCCTATAAAGCATAGGGTTAAAACACATACTAATGTCAATTACATTGCACAGGTGAATATAAATACTATTTGGAAGTCTGAAGGTATTATTCAGAAATTTTGTTACTTTAAAGTAATACATATTTAGTAAACATAGGTACCATAGTGTAATGCATTCACAGATTTCCTGGTCTAATTTATTGAACCATGGCCTTTTCAAGGGCGGGAGTTATTTTTTTTCTATTCCAGTTTTCCTCCTCAGTGCTTTAGCACAGTGCCAAATATATAATAGCTGTTACATTAATTTTCATCACTTATGTGATAAAAATTCCTTTCACCAGAAAAACATTTAGAAGGACAGCTTGATTTGATAAACATTTAAGGAAATGTGTAAAATTTTACAGAAAATATTGGATACGGTAGATTTTGAAATTAATGAATTCATTCTGTAGCCAAATTTAGATCTTAAGGACAAGAAAAAGATGCAAAAATGATTCATTACAATCCAAGATGCTATGGATTAAGGTTATATTTTTGTATAAAACAAATTAAACCAGTATGTGAAAAATATACACATTCAACTGCACAAATCTAAGGTGTTTGGAAATACAGAAATTAAGGTATATATTTCCACAGTGTCCATTCCTCTTCTTCAGGGATTTGACAGCTGTTCTGTCTCTCAAATTTGACTAAGCAGGACTAAGCAAACTTTCTAGGTGGCTGTACTCAGCATGTGGGACTCACTGATTTCCAGATTCTCCAGTTAATCAAGACCAGGAATTTGTCTAGTCATTATATTCAAGGTAATCCATTAATTCTAGGTCAATTAAAATGTTTTAAAGTTGTTTGCTTATCTTTGGAATGACTTGGTATGACACATAGGTACTGTGTTTTCCCTTTAAACAAATCTCCATCTTCTGCCTAGGGATGATTTTCTCTACTGAGTATATTGCTTGATGTTTAGTCCTGTTGGACTTTCTACTGTGGTGTGATTACCATTGTAATCTGCACATCTGAACCAGAGAAGCATCATAGTTCCTATAACTGACGCTCTCTGATGACCAATCTTTGTGAGGTTCATCTACCTATGGGAGTTTGTCTAAAAAAGATCATCCTTAAAATTTGCATAGGTGAGTTTGGACAGCAGCAGACCAAGCTAATTGGTGTTGTCTCATGACTGTTCTATGTGAGACTAATCCCAGTGTATTTCATTATTTAATGCCGGAACTGTTGTGGAACACGTGACCTTGTTTGATTTCACAGGAAAATTGTAACCCTGTTTTGCTGAATGCTCTCAGACCCATCCATCTACTTACTCAAGGATGCTGCTGATCTCTCAGGAGCTAGTTAAAAATAGAGATTCATAGGTTTTTTTTTCCCCTGCAATGTTTCAGTATTTCAGAAGTCAGTGAGGAATATACATTTTTGCAAGCAATTCAGTTGCTTCTGATATAGGTGGTTTTCAGATCATGATTTCAGTTCCCTAACTCCCATCTCATCTCATCCATGTAAGTGACACCTCAGTCCATAAATCACAGGGAAAATGCTTAGCCAAGCATGTCAAAATCTATTCCTGTTGCTGCTGATGGATAGAAACCTTGTTTCCCTGATCCTCCCTCATTTCTGTGGTTCTTGAAAGAAATGTGAAAGCAATGTATTCTTTAAAAGGCCTTCTTTCACTCTTATGAATCCTTTTTTTAAAATGAGTGTAGCAGTGAATTGTGATGACTGAGAGCTTTGTTGTAGCATATTCGCCCCAATTTTTAATTACTGGCCCAGAAGCAAAGAGCCATGTAATTCAAAATTTCTTTCTTTTCATGGGATAAAGGCCAATCAGTCACTGAAACTGTTAACTTTAGTTTCACATGTGACCAGTAGCAAGGAATTAATCTAAGATATTGCTGGTTTGTCTGCCTGTATCTTTCCAGGCTTAGGTGGCTATAACTCCTGTTCTTTTGAGCTTCTGAAAGCTTAAAAAAAAAATGCTGGCTCACTGTTTTTATTATTGCTTTTTACCTTTTCCTGGCCCTCAACACTTTCTTGCTGACCTGTTTTGATATTCTTATTTTCCCACTTACAAGGAGCATAGCTGAAATATTGTGTAAGTGCCTTGTTATTCTAGATACACTTTCTTCAGATTGGCTCTGTTGTTGCATGTAGAAAGAAACCTTGATTAGAACTGCATTCAGTGCCCTGTAGTCCATTCTCTATGGTCCTTCTCTCCCTCAAGTTTGCATAGAACTCACCAGCCTTCAGAGGACAACAATACATTGTTTGCCTGGAACTCTTCTCATTTTCCATCCAGGGAGTAGGGATGACAAGGAAGCAGGCAGACGTAGAGGAGATGGAGAAGCACATAGGTGGTGAGGCTTTACCTTTGTAGGACAACTTACATTTGTCTTCCTTATGCCTGAGAGAAGCTCCTTTCTCTTGCTCTCTCACTCTCTTCCTCTCTCCCTTTCTGTCTTTTCCTTTTCTTCTTGTTTCCCACACCTTCTCACTCTATGTTACCTTCCAGAAGTTTCTTTTGAAGTAAACAATTAGTGTTATGGACATGGGACAACCTGATAAAGTCTTCAAAAGGACACACACACACACACACACACACACACACACACACACAGAAAGTTGTTGTTTTCCTCAAATTCTGTATTATGCTTTGAGTGTCCTATGAGATACCTAAAATAACCTGAAAAAGACATAGCTGCATATCTGGCACATAGTGAATGCTCAATATGTGTTAATCGTATTCATCTTTTCTGTAGCCAGAGCTGAAATAGTCTGTTGCTAAGGGATCCCTGGTCTCCAAAAGAAATATTTTTAAAATTCAGCATTAGATACAAAGTTTCATTGGTGTATTTAAAGTAGGCATTAGATATTATTTGTTAAACCAGGAACTGTATAGGAACACATTTGCTTTAAGCTATATACTGCCCCCTGCCATATTTCTATACAGGCAGGTGCTCTGCTTGCTCAGCACTGTATCTCCAGGGCCACCATTTGTGGCATGTGGTGGGCATTCAAGAAATATGTATGGACAGGAGAGAAGGAGGGAGATGGTTGATGTCCCAGTTCGGTAGGGCCTTTGCCTATCATTCTTTTCCTGGCCCATGGAATAAAAAGATCCTTACAGGAGGGAAAGCTGGACTGAGGAGACAAGAGAGGAGTGATGTTCCTTCTTCAGCAAAAGGAAGTGCTAATGGCTGGAGGCTTGGCCATAATCTCCTTCAACTGCTTCCTGGGATGTGTTACATGTTGTTCCAGTGGGAGTGTCATGGGAGGGGAAAGTAGCACTCCTCACTTCTAACAGGAATAAGTCAGGAAAATTTGTCATGATTCAATAAAAGGGGATGTTCACTGTATTTTTTTTTTTTACCACACAATTATTTGGTGGAGGAACCACTGTGGAAGGCAGATCACTAGCTGTCTTAGGAAACCTCATAACTAACTCTATAGGATGAAATATTCCCTGCAACTGCATAGTTACAAGACTGAAATGGAGAATTCTGATATGTTCAGGAAGAAGAGGTATCTTTTCATACTGAGCACCTTTTTGTTTTTTCCTCCCTCTGCATACTGACCAGGAAACAGAATTGGAAATTTGGTTCCTTGATAGGAAATGTTCTCAGCTAATTAATTTCAATGCATCAAGTATTTAGTAAGTGCCTCCTGTAATAATATTCTGAAGGAGGAGGAAGAAAAGAACCATTAATTAAGCTCTTAGTAGTGGTAGGTATTAATTAAGCTGTTTACCTTGTGTGTATTGACTCACTTAGTCACCACAAAAACCAATGGGTTGTCATTGTTATTTTAAAAATAGAAAAAAATGAGGCCTAAAGAACTAAAGAAATTAACAGGTAATTATATATATATGCAGATAGAACCGCTCTCGGCTCTCTCTGATGCTGTTTTTTTAAATGTTTTAATTAGTTATATATGACAGTAGGATTCATTTATGCACTTTGATATATCATGCATAGATGGGATATAATTTCTCACTTTTCTGAATGAACATGTTGCAGAATAATATTGATCCTATAGTCACATGTATACATGCAGTAATAATGTCTGTTTCATTCTACTATCCTATCCCCACACCCCTTCCCCTTCCCTCCCATCACTTCCCTCTACCTAATCTAAGGTAAAGCTGTTCTTCCCTAGTGCCCCCTGCCTTCTAGTGAGTTAGCACTGCATATTAAACATCCAGACTTTGGTTTTGTGGGATTGGCTTATTTCGCTTAGCATGATATTATCCAACTCCATTCATTTACTGGCAAATGCCATAATTTTACTCTTCTTTAAAGCTGAATAATATTCCATTGAGTATATATATATAAATATATATACTACTTTTTCTTTATCCGTTCATCTATTGAGGGACAATTAGGTTGGTTCCATAATCTAGCTATTGTGAATTGAGCTGCTATAAACATTAATGTGACTGCATCATTATAGTATGCTTATTTTAATTTCTTTGGGTATAAACCGAGGAGTGAGATATCTGGGTCAAATGGTGGTTCTATTCCCAATTTTCTGAGGAATCTCCATACTGCTTTCCATAGTGTTTACACCAATTTACGTCCCACCAGCAATGTATGAGTGTACCTTTTTCACCACATCCTCACCAACATTTATTGTTGCCTGCATTCTTGATGATTGCCATTCAGACAGGAGTGATATGAAATCTTAGTGTAGTTTTGATTTGATTTGCACTTCTCTAATTGCTAGAGATGTTGAACGCTTTTTCATATATTTGTTGATCAATTGTATTTCTTCTTCTGTGAAGTGTCAGACATTCAGTTCCTTAGCCCATTTATTGATTGGGTTATTTGATTTTTTTGGTTAAGTTTTTTGAGTTCTTTATATATCCTAGAGATTAATGCTTTATCAGAGGTGCATGTGATAAAGATTTTCTCCCAATCTGTCTCGTGAGGCTCTCTCCTCACTTATTGTTTCCTTTGCTGAGAAAAAGCTTTTTAATTTGAATCTATCCCATTTGTTCATTCTTGATTTTACTACTTGCTCTTTAGGAAGTCAGATCCTAGGCCAACTTGGTAAAGATTTGGGCCCATTTTACCCATGATGCTAATCTTTTAAATCCATAGTCCGGAGAGAATTATGGGCAGTCAAGAAATGAAGTCACCAGACGTGACTAATTAATAGTAAAACCATACAGCAGTCAAAGGGACTAGTCTATTCTAAAAGAAACTTTGAGTAGTAGATAGGAAATTATATTATGAATCTTATGTAAAGCTAAGAAAGCTGGCCCTAAAGTAGTTTGATTTGTTGAGGTTCACAGACCTGTTGTCTGTGAGTCTCATAATCCTTCTACTTTACTCCACTGTCTCACTTTACTTTTTTGTGTGACTTTTTGAAATGTCCTATTTATTCAATTTATTTGTTCTTGGATGCTAAGTACAATATTAGACATTACAAATATAAAAATATAAAATAATTAAAACTAAGACACCTGCCTTGACTCGAAGCCTGATAGTCTGGAGAGAAGGTTCCAGAAGCTAAACAGGTAAGTAGCGTGTGGTAGATTGTTCAGAGCCGTGGTAATGCTGAGAGGAAATGAAGGGAGACTCCTGGAAAGCCTTCAGAGCAAAGTCCCAGGGAGGTGAGGCACAAAGGGGTTTGAAAGAAAGTAAGTCGCTTCTTTAGCCAGCAAGAGTAAAACCGAAATCAATCAGAAGAAACCATTTGTGGAAAGCCCTGGAGAGGCTGGTGCCACTTAAAGAACTGCTGCGACTGGGCTGACCAACCCTTAGAGACCTGGTGTAAGAAAGAAGAGGGGGACAGAACTTAGAAAGTTAGGAAAGGCGAGCAACAGAGTGGGAACTTTCTCTACCGGGCTGAAAAGTTTGAATTGGATCTTCAAAGGCATGGAGAGAATTTGACAAGAGCATGAGGGCATCCGTCATGCCTTTAAAAAAAAAGTTATTCATCAGGAAAGATAGAGAATGAATTGGCTGATTGGGGTCATGGTTAAGAAAACTGGACTACAGATGAGAAAATCAGTTGGGAACCGTCCAGTGAGAGATGAGAAGCTCCCAAGCTGAGGCAGGAACAGTGTGTATAGAAAGGAGTGGTGGCTGCGAGCATTCAGCTTTGCCTCTGAGAGGAAAGGCAGTCCCAAAGGCCCCATCAGGCCACACATGCCCTGCTCACCCTACCTGCCACCTCTGACTTAGGCTTTTTCTGTCTCTTCCTCTCTTGTCAACCCAATTCATGCAAAATTGAAAATCATTCCTTAGTATAAAGGGCCTACAATAATGGGCTAATTTTTCATTTAATGAAAGTCCTGGGATCAGAGATCTATCTAGGAATTCTGCAAGACTCTTTGAATGCTTGCATATAGAGGTGGCTGGAAGTATGGTTGGAGGGGGATGCTTAAGGGGAACAGTAAAAGAGGTGGAATTGAGCAAGAAGAGGACCTTCACACAGCTTGGGGAAGTCCACTGGAGGAGATACTTCCCCTCTTTAGAAGAGTCCCACAAAGGAGACGAGAATTGGTAATGGGGGGAGGAAAGGACTCTCTGGGATTTTGACAGGTAGGACAGCAGGATCTAAGAGCCTGAACTGAGACCTAAAGCTGGGAATGAGTAATGCATGACTAACACCCGTTCCACGTGCCCATCAAATGCAAGGTCCCTTCTCTGAATTTACAGAGGCGAGGTTCTCTGAACTCTCTCATGCTGATGAAAAGAAGTGTTGAAACTCACCTAATAATTCAGTGAAGGGACAGGTCCATTTTCCAAGCTCCCAGTGCAATATTGAACACCGACTTTAGGCCTTTGAAGAATAATGAATCATAACAATTGACATGTTTGAGTAGTACAGGATCAGACTGTGTGCAGCGAGATTTTAAAAAATGACCTATGTGCAGTCACCACTAAATAGAGTTTCTTGAAGCGTAAACTGAGTCTCTGATCTGCTTGTGCCAAAGCTGTAATTCTCCTAGTGGCAGCTTCCTAAGACTTGATAAGTGGAGAACACCTGTCCCTCCAAATAACTTTTAGCATTAGATATAAGAGTGATCTTCACTCCAGTAATCTTTTATCAGTTGTTGATTGATTAAATGAGAAATACACAGCTTAGGTAAATTGATAATGCTAAGTACTTGCCAGGAAAGGCTTCAGATTAACAAAATAAAATAAAATAAAATTCTTGGCTACAGTGATTCCCATCACTGCTATCCACACATTTACCCTCATCTCCTGAACCAAAGCAAAACTAGACCTTAAGAATTTATTCTGAAACTTATTGATATTCCTGACACATTAGCTCTTACGTAACTCATGTCTTGCACTTTCAAAATATATTTGTTTTTCATGCTTTTTCTCATTCATTGTTTCACTGGATTTTCCAAATAACTTCTGGATCTGATAGATCCAGAAGCTGAAATGCAGAGTGATTAATTGACTTGCCAAAAATCATATGTAAAAATATAGCAAAATTGATACCCGACTCCTGGTTAGTGACTCTTCTTTTATGATAGTTTTCTTGATACTTATTCATTATCTAGAAACCTAAACTAAAAAGACATACTCTTTTTCTAGGATATATTCCAGATCTTTGGAAATCTCTGAGCTTTATCAATGCCACTTCTGACTTTTCAACAATACTTGGTGCCCCGTGTACAGTGGGGTTTTAAGTTCTTCTTTAAAGCAAATCAAAAGGAATTTTTTCAGTGTCATTCATTTTTACCTTGAAATACACACAGGTAATATGTAGTTTGCCCCAAAATTTCATTATTAAAGGTAATCTGTTTATTATGAGAATTATTGAAAATTCTCATTTTTTTATTCTCATATTTTTGTGAAGAATAAATGATTTCTTTTTGTTCTTTCTAATTGAAGATAATATTCATATTAAAAACTCTACTGGACAGGTTTCTGATACATTCCCTTCAGCCACAACCATTTTTATAGGGTAGAAGCTTGAGTCACCAATTAGCCTAGTTGATTAGTTCCAAATTGTCTTGGAAAGAATCCTCATATTGGAATGGAGCACATTCATATTACCTGCTCGTCTTGGAAGCAGCAGCTCTGTGATTAATGTGGTGAGACTAGAGAAGTGAGAATTCTTGACAATAGTTTTAGTTTTTGTTTCCTGGTATGAAGTTGATCTGTAGGTCTTCTGTGGACCAACTGAAAAGAGACCATCTTACTCTAAATTAAGAAATAGTGAGACAACAAAAAAATACCAGCGACAAAGTTCATTTATGGGTAAAATTAAAAAAAAATAACTGGTATATTTAAAATAGCTCATAAGAAGGAAGATACAATCAGCCTTTGTTTCTTGCTCTTTAATGACTAAAATTTCATTACATTAAATGACAGGCAAGACTTGACCTTTCATTAATATCTAGATTTGGTCTTTCAACTAATTAATCTTGGTCCTGAGATTGCCATTTAGTACATCTTGGCAATTCTGAACTCCATAATTTTATCTTTGCTATGAAATGACATGAAAAAAAGGAACAGTAAATACACTATACTTGATTCTAAGAAGGAGACATTTGCATTAAAGTATTGGATCTGGTCTCTGAGTTTGTTAAACTTTATTGGCTTCTTGTTTTATTTTCAGAGAAACCTGAAATTTTTAGATTGATAAGGACCTCATTAGTCTTCAGCTGTGGACTCCAGATATACCTGTATAAGGCAATGCAGAAAAGCTACCCATTCATTCCAGAAGGACGTGGATTCCTTCATGAAAGAGTCTGAAAGTAGTATCATTGTGTGTGCTACCTGTTTTCCTTGTGAGCACTTCAGTAGGTCCTGTGGGCTAATTTTGGAGAATCTTTCAGTCCTTGGGAATAGTGAAGCTGTCAGATTTACCTCTCCTATGGAGGGCCCTCCTCTCATAGCCCTCATGCTTCTCAGACATGCTCTTTGGAAGACCATCATTGTTTGGACAGTGACAAGATAATGGGTAGGTTTGCCTGGATTCAGGCATCACTATTCCCAACAACATTTGATTAGAATACTTTGCCAAGAACTTATTTTTTAAATGGATGATTTCGTATGAGTAAAAAGAGATCAGACTATTCTGTATTGCCTTAGTGCTGACTTATATGCTTAAGACAAAGTTTCTCTTCTTACATAATCATTATTAATTTGCTCTTCTTTTCTTCTTCTTTGTTTACTATACTCTTAGGCTTTTTTCTTTTTTCCTTTCTTGTCTACAGATCTCATTCTCTATTTTCTTGTCAATCTATAGGCCATAACTCCAATTTTTAACAACAAACTGTAATTTATTGATCCATATAATGGGAAAGTCTGTGGGGGAGGGGGCTTGCTTCAGGTGTAACTAGACCCCCGAGTTCTAATGACACACTCAAAAAGCAGGCCATATCCATTTTTGGAATATTGTCTCCTTAAAATTAGTATAACCCTTTTTGACTGATTATATAATTATTTCTACTCAACTCAGGTACTTGAATCTGGAGTAAAAATTTCCATAACTTCTGTGGAATCCTACAGTTGGTTATGAAATATGCATCTTTGCAAAATTAAGGGCCACTATTTGTCCGTCACACATTTTAATATAGAAGTTCTGTCATTCAAGAGAAAAAAGACTGACTTCAAAGGGCCATCAAGAAAACATCCCATTTAAAAGCAAAACAAGGTTTCTCACATTAGCATGCCTTGCTTTTCTTTAAAACATTCTTTAAAAGCCTGTTTTTCAGAGACTGCCATGTAAGAATAGGCTCTCAATTCTAATACACAACTATCTAGCATATATGGATTATGCATACAGGACTTATTGGTTTGATTAGAAGCATGTAAAAGGTGCTTTAAGGGGGAGAGTAAGACATCTATACTTTCAACACTGCTAAGTCTTGATTTTATATATTAATCATTTTATATGTATTTAGTGAACAAAATATTTTGAGAACATATTGATATTAACGTATCAGAATATTTTTATTTCTCTAATATTTTTCACAATCAACTATTCTTTATTCAGATACCTTTAATATATTTAATTTTCTTTGCTTTTCTTTTGTTGGCTATTTAGGTTGTTTCCAAAGCTTTGCCTTTATTTTTTTATTTCATTTAAACTTTAATTTATTGTTTTTGTTACTGAAGTTTGAATCTAGTATGTTTTAGCACTGAGCTACATCCCAATTTAAAAAAAATAATTATTTTGAGACAGGGTGTCTCTAAATTGCTGAGACTGTCCTTGAACTTTTCAAACCCCTTGCCTCAGCCTCCCAAGTTGCTAGGATTATATGTGTATACCACCGCACAAGGCAGAGCTTTGCCTTTCTATGTAGCAAATACCTTCATGCAAAATATTCTGCCCATGTCCCCTTAAAAGACATTCCTTGATGTGAATTATTAGGACAAAAGTTGTGGGCATTTTCAGGTTGTTAATAAGTATGTCTTAATAATATACTTTGTTGGTATTTCTTGTCTCTAGTGAAATCTTAGTGGTTTTCTTGTTCTGTTTGAGTTCTTTCTCAACAAATGTAGTTTAATCTATTTAAATGAACATAAATTCTATACTGGCATCCACGAGGTACTTTGCTTTCCTCTGAGCTTCAATGTCACTCTATTTGTGAGATGCGCGCTTTTATGCTTACAATTGTATTTCCAATGAAGTCATACCTAGAGAGAATAGAGTTGGTAGACTTGTGGTGGGTGATCTGGCCTATTTCCTACTTCTCTCATTGCTAAGACAATACTAGGAAAGATTCCCTTGGGAAGGAAAGAGATTATAACATAAAAAAGAGCAAAGAATAGGCTGAGGATTATACATGGACAAGCTACTCAGGTTCTGTTTAGTCTCTTCATAAACATTTGCGAGTCAAGTTAAGTCACCCTGTTCTTTCCTTTCCCATCTCTATTCTGTTTCCTGCTCTTCCTCTACATAAATATTTGTTGCTTCTTTTCCATCAAAAGTATCCTTGATTTCCATTTTATCTTGATTTTACTACATAAAAATACAGCAGAGTAGAGGAGGCCTCACAATACGATTCAGCGCATCTTCAGGATTGGCCTTCATTTTAGAAAAGTCCTAGGAACGTGCAATGAATGATTCAGCCTAGGATTAAAGAAAAATCAGATCCGCAACGATTGTTTCTATGTTGTTATTAATGTCAGTTGAAATATATAGTGTGATCCAGCTTGAGTATGTCTGATTTTTATTACAGGATTAAAAAAAATATTTTTTTCTCCTCAGAAGAAACAAGATGATGTGCTTCTTTGTGGTTTAAAGCCCAACATTTTATGAATCTTCATTGGCCCTAGAACCAAATGCTAAACTTAATTACATTTGGTCATAAAAATTAATCCGTTTGTTCTTGGATCGCAAACTCTTAAGACCAGTGAGTTTTATCATCTGGAAAGAAGGAAAACTGTTGGGAAAGAGCATGGTGCTTCACAATGAAGCCTTTCTGGTTTTTTGTTTAGCTGTGGTAAATGAGGTGCACAATAGGGGGACATGCTGTACTGAATTTTGTGTTTACAACAGTTGGGCTTAAAAAGGAGTGCAGGGTGATGTAATTCCATTTTACAAACGAGGAAACTGAGACTCTGAAAGGTTAAATGATTTATTAGGATTTACACAACTAAAAGTGGTGGGGTTGAAATTTCTAGTCTCATTCTTTGAACTGTATCATACTCTATAAAATGAATAGGGGTATAATGAAGATTACAGTCACTGAAAGTGTGTCCAGTGGGGCAGTTGTCATGAAGCCTTTGGCTGGGAACCAGTAGAATAGTCACATTGGGCTATGAGAGGGTGAGTATAGTTGTGAAGAAAAAGGGACATTTTTCACTAATATGAGTCCACGCTGGCTCCAGAAAGGTAGTAGTCGATTTACATCAATGGAAATTGCTAGTGAATACTAACTGGTACAAGACAATAAATAAATAAATAAATAAATAAATAAACTTCAGACGATTGTTGTGTGGCCAACTTGAACCCTAACAATCAAGATAGAAACTGACAATTTTCATAGAGACTTGTGAAATGTTCAAACGTAAAGCAATGTTTTAAAAATGTCCTGTGTTCAATAAATATCTGACTTCTTGGTAGAAAATAAATTCCAGTTTCTATATAAAAACAACTTGACATTTTTCAGTAATACTTTTTAATGAGCATTGCTCTGAGCTATAATATAATGAAATTTGCTTAAAAGTAGAACAGGCTGGTAATGCTTGGCAGAACAAAGAGGCATATGGTAAGACAGTTGTGATTTACTGGCGAACACTTTTGATTTTTGGAAAGCTGGAGGCTTTCGGCACAGTAGACTGGGTCTTGGTATTCAGTTCTGAAAGGAATCCCAGCAAAACAATATGCTTCGATTACACTAGCCTGATATATATTTAAGGCATTTTCCATTTGCATTTATAGTTATAAATACAGGCTATGTTCATATTGGAAATCAAAGTAGAAAATAAGAGGAAATTTTTCTGATAATTCACATTTCATACTCCTTTATGTGACCTAGGAAACTGGCATTCTAGAAAACAAGAAATTGATTTAAACAAAAAAAAAAAGGTGTTCATTCCATGTCTCATTTTTGCTTTAGTAAATATGGGATATTAAAATTGGGCTCCTGTACTTTTATACTTTAAGATCAAGTTTTTAGTTGAAAATAGGGTGTTTGTGTGCAGTGAACAAGGAACATTTGTAATATTAAAGTCACTTAACAGTAAGGTCAATATCTAATCACATCAATGATCTCTCAAATAGACTTGATTTTCAAACCACTAAATGACATTTATTTTGCTTTTTTATAGGAACAGGCTGCTTTCATTTTTATAACTTATAAAATGAGTGGTGAATGAATCACCTATCCATTTTCTCTTTATGGTATATTAAGTCAATATTTTTACCAGTCATATATTTTCCTGTAATATTACTCTATTGTTCTGTTAAACTGGTACATTCATGCCTTTAGGAACCCACCCCCCACACACCAACTTGTCATGTTGAATTTATTCAAATATAGAAAATGGTAAAAGAATGAGCTGCTTAATGGCTTCCTTTCACTAATTTATGTTTGTGGCTTGTCAGTCACACAGCTAGAAATTTGCAACTGTAAAACTTCTCCCACTTAGGCATTACCTTGTCAGGCTGCATGAAACATGATATAATGGTTTCATACTTTTTATTCCCCTACCTAGCCAATCTTATAAGGGTTCCTGAAAACATTCCGGTTTTCCTACTTTAACCTTTCTTTCGTATTTATTTTCTTCATTTCTAGGTAATCTCTTTTTGTAGCACTTTCAGAAGAGAGATAAGAAATGATAACTGGAAGGGGTCATAATAAATTACACTGCTAATAATTACACACTATTCATGTGAAGCTGGCCTCCAAGAAGGGGACAGAGTCCCTGAGGTGGCACTGCCAGACTCTAGACTGAAAATCAAGATGTGCAAGGGAGTTATTAGTTACTGTGGGAGGCTGGATGCTATCTATCATTTCTGTTCTCCTTTTGTGTGGGTGGGGTACAGAGGCAGTGCAGCATCTCATCTGCTGGAACCTTCTTTGTTCAACACACTCAACACATCTAATTCCCATATGTGAATTTCAGAAAACCTGCCCCTCTTTTATATATGTATGAAATCCTGAGAATTATACCATTTCAGACTTTTACATTTATCATATTTTTGTTCTATGATCTGAGCCATCTTGAAAACTTTAGTAAAATTTTTACCCTAAATATTGATGGTCGTCGAAGGAAGAATTTCACAAAGTTCAATAATATTAATATGTGTATTTCACAAAGTTCAATAATATTAAACCTGTAGTTTCATGAAGCATACACATAAATTAATACTGTCTTTAAATAATGTAGCTTTTGAAGGTGTGCAGTTTTCCCCTAATGAAGTAAAATCAATAAACCAGGTAAATTATAATCGAATTTTGTTGAATACTATTTCTATGAAAAGTATGCTCAGTGAAGATGGTAGTTAAATTAGCCTGAAATGCCTCTAATGATCAACCATTGCATTGCTTAATATGGGGGGCAGCTTTAAGGAGCATGGAACCATTTGTTTCACATCCATCAAGCAAATTGCAGAGAAATTGGAAATCACTAAATTATTACCAGTGCTTTCTGGTCTTCACCTCATTCTAAGTAATGCAGCAATCCCTGGATTTTCAGTGCATCTGGATTCTAGGGGAAAAAAATAAAATAAAATGGATGCTTTGGAAAAACCTGCTATTTTTTCACTTTTAGCATAGTGTTGTGTTTAATAGGCCTTTAGTTGAATACACATAATGGGGAGAAATCTGCTCTGAAATTTAAATTAATGAAAGCTTTCTGAAGTGGCTTCCAAATAGAAAATTTAGGCTTCTTTTCATAGCATGGGTAAGGATGAGAATTCTGATTAGCCAAACAATGTAGATTGCTTCATGATTCATCTCTGCAAATCAGCAGTTTGAAATCCTATAGTTAGCATTGGGTGCCCTCCAGTAAGATTTTATGAACATCAGCTTGGTATTTGGCAGAAGTACAATGTCAGTTGTCCAGACATCATTTTTCTCAATGAGCATATGTTTATATGTTAAATAATCACAGAACTGAATCACTTACAATTTTATTTCTATTGGCAGAGGTTAATGTCCTGTGCCATATATTTATATCTTCAGAAGGCTAAGTATTGCTAACCTTGGAGGAATTGAATAATTGTACCAATGAAAGTGATAGGCAGGCCAAAGAATCATTATTTCTTGGGGATGTACATGCTCTTTTACCTATTCATCTGAATTCATTTCCTTACATTGGGTATAATTATCCAATTAAAACTAAAAATGCTAAAAGGGCTGACAGAACCTGAGTCAACACTTGTAACGACCTGTATATGAAATAGCACTTTAACAGATTCTGTGCTCCGGGTAACTGTTTTAAAGTAGGAAGGCTGGGTTCAATTTCAATTTAATACCTGCTGCCTGATTTCTTACTTTGCCATGCACTATGCTGGCCTATAAGAAGGAAGGAGCTTCCAAATAGGTTGAATGGGCCCTTCTCTTAAGCATCCTGGAGAAGTGACACCTGCAGAAAGTTCTGTCTAAATGAGTCATGTTTCAGTTCATCTTTAGTCTGTAGAATGACTCATTTAATTGTATGATTTTTTTCCCTCCTTGCTGGCCAAGGGCAAGTAGGCTGTTGGAAAGCTTAAGAGAGATGGTTCAGTTCTTTTACGCTGAAATCATCATTAAAGTTGAGAATCAAGCTTGTCTTTCCATAGTTGTGCACATACATGAGGCACAGACCATCTGCTATCCCAGGCCCCGTAACTGAAGAGACATAACAATGGAAAGGTTGAGTCTAGAGTGAGTTGACTGCACTGTTGCTGCTCTGGGAATTGCAGGTTTCTGCATGCTTGCTTGCAAGCTTTTATTATCTCTCATGCAATGCACCTGTGTGTGGAAGTGCACACAGTTGATTGAATGAGCCCTTCTCTACAGTTGGGTTCTGAAACCATCACTTGGAAGGGTGTTTTCCCCAATGTTTGTACAAGCCCTGCTCTGGAGAAAGATAGAATCAGGCCCTAGAAATTATTTTTCTCCTTAAGATAGTGCACTTAAACACAAACTTATTCACCCACTTACAATGCAAATGAACACAATAGTGTTTAATAAAATAAGTATTCGGGTAATAAGCTCTTATTTACTCAATGCTATTGAAACATCCCTGTAAACAGAGAGCACAGAAAACAATGCCAAAGCCGGTATGTCACCTGTAGGTAAATGTTAGACTTTCAAAGACCTGGCTTTGCATACATGACCCTTCTCCCAAGGAGGAACTCCAGGTTCACTTTCAGTACCACTTGTGTCCTTGCCTATCACTATCTCTACTTCCTCTTCTTAAAATAGAATGTCTTTTATTTTTGTCAAAATTTGCTTTTGTGGCATAACTAGTTATTAAAAAAGAGTAAACACAGTGCAGAAAGGGCTGATCCCATAGCTATTGCACATGAGGGACAATGTTCCCTCAGAAATGCATTCTATAAGCCTAGTCACTAGACTATGGAATTCTGCGCTTTGATTCCTTACTAGTGCTAGAAAGGTGCAACTTGTTTTTAATTTCCTTGAAACCTACAATCCACTTAAACTATCTCATTAATATTTACATTGGCATTTTGGTAGTTGTTAAAAGAACCACTTCAATGAAATTACATTCTTATTTTATACCACATACAAAAATCAACTCAAAAGACATAAAATAATGAAACTGCTAGAAGAAAATAGGGGAAATGCTTCAAAACAATGGACAGGGCAAAGATTTTTGGACAAGACCCTAAAAACACAGGCAATAAAAGCAGAAATAGAGAAATTGGATTACATCAAATTAAAAAGCTTATGCACTGTGAAGGAGCCTTTTTAACAGAGTAAAGATAGAACCTTTGAATAGGAAAAATTGTGAAATTTATATATAATGAGGCAGTAATATAAAAAAAATTAAGGAACTCAATCCAATAGCAAGGGTAGACACTTCTCATAAGAAGACATACACATGTCCAACAGGAATGTGATAAAATGTTCAACATCACTAATCATCTAGGAAACGTAAATTCAAACCACAAAGAGAGATTGCCTCACTCCAGTTAGAATGGCTGTTATGAGAATGACAAAAGTTAATAAATTTTGGGGAGAAGGTGAGGGTAAAGGAATCCTTCCATAGTGTTGGCAGAAACATAAATGAGTATAGCCATTAAGGAAAAGAGCAAAGTAATTTTTTAAGTTAAAAATAGAATTACTATATGATCCAGTAATCCCCCTACTAGGTATATATCCCCCCGAAAAAAAAATGAAGTCTATATGTTGAAAAGGTATCTAAACTTACGTGTTTAATGTAGCATTATTCATAAAAATTAAGCACTTAGGTTGATTCCATATCTTATCAGTAGATGAATGGATCTAAAAAATGTGATACATATAAATAATGAAATGCAATTAGCCATAATAGAGGTAGAAATCTTGACATTTGTGCCAGCATTAGTGAACCTGGAAGACAACCACATTAAGCCCAATAAACCAGATACAGAAAGATAAACACCACAGGATCTCACTCATGAATGGGATCTAAATGAATTGATTTCATAGAATTTGCAATAGAATGATGATTATAGGGTCTGGAGTGGTTGGGTAGTAGAGTAAAAGGTGAGGAGAGACTGGTCAGAGGGCACAAGATTTCATTTAGATAGAAGGGATAGGGCTGGGAATGTAGCTCAGTTGGTCGAGTGCATGCACAAGGTCCTGGAATCAATCCCCCAAAAAACAAACCAACTTAGATAGAAGGGATAAGTTATAACAGACGTTTACTATAGCTGATAACATTGTGTTGTATTCTAGAAAAATGCTAAGAAGATGCTAAGAAGACACCAAATATTTTCACCATAAAAATAACAATGCATGTATTAACTAGCAAGATATAACCAATACACAATGTATACATACTTCAAAACATCATGTTATACTTGAAAAACGAATACAATTTAATCTGTGAATTTAAACAGAAGTAATTAAATAGAAGATGTAGGATCTTTGTTTGTGATGCTCAATTAAGGCAACATTTACACAGAGTTAGGCACTTAACACTTAACTTTTGGTGAAGTTAAGATAGAATCTTTCATTTTGAAACCACAGATATAAAGTTTTCTCATAATAATTTCCTCTAATAAACTTTCCAATTGAACTAACCATATAGTTTAGGGGTAGCACCAGATAGAGTGGTTAAAATATCTGTTTTCAGTTCAAGTTCAACCATCGACTTATGAGTAACCTGAGACAAGTAATTTGTCCTTTCTGAATCTCCCCTTCCTTACTTGTAATATAGGAGATGAGCTTCAAATGACCTTTGTGGTTATTTCCAGAGTGTAAATATTATAAACCCCAAAATAAATTCTTCCATGTTAAAAGACTTAATATCTCCACTAACAATTATTTATCTGAAGAAACCAATTTGTGAATGTTGCCTAAAATAGTCATAATACTTGTTCATTTTGAATTCTTAAAAAATGAGCACGTTCTTTGTTCCATTCGATGCAGGGATGTTTTGATAGATACTTTATTTATTTCAAGTTTCTGCTTTCTCCTCCCACATTGTTTCTGAGGCTAGGCAGCTGCCAAGGGTTATGCACTAATTCCTGGGAAATGGTCCAGAACAAGAATGGAATCAGGAAAGTATGTGAAATGCCAAGAGAGAGCAAGTCTGACCCTTTTTCTTTGTAGCAAAAAGAACAGGATTCATTAACACAACACACAGCAGGACCTTAGAAGGCAACTAATCCAGATTCCAACAAGGCAGAAGGAATTGTTATTTCATGTCTTCTTGGTAAGGACCACTTCCTGGTCAGCTTCTTCCATTTTGGATAGCTATAGCAGTAGTTGTTTCAGGAAAAATAAAATAAATATATATGAATATATTTTAAATATATTTAACTATTTAAAAAACACAATGAATATCAACATAGAAGTTTTTTATTTTATAATCATGTTACATTTTAATCAAGTCTGTCTTAAAATTTACATTTTAATGAAGTTAAAGAGAGAAAATTTGTACTGCTTCTTATTAACTGTAATTTAAGATGGCAGGACAAACAACCACTTGATTGAGAAAAGACACAACTTCTGAGAATATGATAGTAGTCAGCTAAATGATGATAATGGAAGTTATTCTGAAAAACTGATCAAAACCATTCATACCCATTTGACCCGGAATATAATATCTCATAGACCAACTATACATCTGTAGTCTTCATTGGTGGTGAAGTGTTTAAAAACAAGTTTTCATTTATAGAAGTCACCTAATAAAGAAGTAAACTCGTCAAAACTTAAGTGATCTGCAAATGCTATGATTTTATTTTCTTTTATTGGTGAGTAATATTCCATTTTGTATATATACCACATTTTCTTTATCCATTCATCTACTGAGGGGCATCTAGATTGACTCCACAGTTTAGCTTTGTGAATTATGCTGCTATAAACATTGATGTGGCTGTGTCCCAGTAGCATGCTGTCTTTAAATTCTTTGGGTATAGCTGGGTCAAAAGGTGGTTCCATTCTCAATTTTCCAAGGAATCTCCATACTGCTTTCCATATTGGCTGCACCGTTTTGCAGTCCCTACAGTAATGTATGAGTGTGCCTTTTCTCCCATATCCTTGCCAACACTTATTGTTTGTATTCTTAATAGCTGCCATTCTTACTGTAGTGAGATGAAATCTGAGAGTAGTTTTGATTTACATTTCTTTAATTGAGAGAGATATTGAACATTTTTTCATATATTTGTTGATTGATTGTATATTATTTTCTGAGAGGTTTCTGTTCAGTTCCTTGGCCCATTTATTGGTTGGGATATTTGTTTTGTTGGTGTTTAGCTTTTTGAGTTCTTTATGTACTCCAGAGATTAGTGCTGTATCTGATGTGTGAGTGGTAAAAATTTGCTCCCAAGATGTAGTCTCTCTATTCACCTCACTGATTGATTCTTTTGCAAAGAAGAACCTTCTTGGTTTGAATTCAACCATTTATTGATTCTTGATTTTAATTCTTATGCTATAGGTGTCTTATTAAGGAAATTGGGGCCTAATCCAACATGATGGAGATTTGGGCCTACTTTTTCTTCTAAAAAGGCACAGTGTCTCTGGTTTAATTCCTAGGTCCTTGATCCACTTTGAGTTGAGTTTTTGTGAATGGTGAGAGATGGGGGTTTAATTTCATTTTGTTGCATATGGAGTTCCAGTGTTCCTAGTACCATTTGTTGAACAGGCTATCTTTTCTACAATGTATGTTTTTGGTGCCTTTGTCTAATATAAGATAACTATAATTATGTGGGTTAGTCTCTGTGTCCTCTATTCTGTACCATTGGTTTACCAGTCTGCTTTGGCACAAATACCATGCTGTTTTTGTTACTAATGCTCTGTAGTATAGTTTAAGGTCTGGTATAGTGATGTGACCTGCTTCACTCTTATTGCTAAGGATTACTTTAGCTATCCTGGGTCTCTTATTTTTCCAGATGAATTTTATGACTGCTTTTTCTATTTTATGAAGAATGTCATTAGGATTTTGATTGAAATTGCATGAAATCTGTATAGTGCTTTTGGTAGTATGATAATTTTGACAATATTAATTCTGACTATCCAATAAAAAGGGAGATCTTTCCATCTTCTAAGGTCTTCTTTGATTTCCTTCTTTAGCATTCTGTAGTTTTCATTGTAGAGGTCTTTAAACTCTTAGGTTGATTCTAAAGTATTGTATATTTTTTCAGGCTATTGTAAATGGGGTACTTTTCCTCATTTCCTTTCAGAGGATTTGTCACTGATATACAGAAATGCCTTTGATTTGTGGGTGTTGATTTTATATCCTCCTATTTTGCTGAATTCGTTTACTAGTTTTAAAAGTTTTCCGGTGGAACTTTTGGGATCTTCTAGCTATAGAATCATGTCATTAGCAAATAGTACCAATTTGAGTTCTTCTTTTCCTATGTGTATCCCTTTAATTTCTTTTGTCTGTCTAATTTCTCTGGCCTGTGTTTCAAGAACTATGTTAAATAGAAGTGGTGAAAGAGGGCATCCCTGTCTTGTTTCAGTTTTTAGAGGGAATGCTTTCAATTTTTCTTCATTTAGAATGATGTTGGCCCAGGGATTAGCATAGATTGTTTTTATGATGTTTAGAGATGTACCTGTTATCCCTAGTTTTTTCAAGTGTTTTGAGCATGTATGGGTGCAGTATTTTGTCAAATGCTTTTTCTTCATCAATTGAGATGATCATATGATTCTTATCTTTAAGTCTGTTGATGTTATGAATTACATTTATTGATTTCTGCATGTTGAACCAAACTTGCATCCCTGGGATGAACCCCACTTAATTGTGATGGTCTTGAGCTTTTCTTGGTTGGTAGGCTTCTGATGGCATCTCGTGTTTTCCTTGCTTGAAATAGATCTGTTTAAATTATGTATATTATTTTATATTTTATCATTGATTTATAATTTCATACCATTGTGATCTGATAGAATGCAGGGTAGTATTTCAACTTTTTTGTATTAGGCATTGCTTTGTGGCATAATATATCGTCTATTTTAGAGAAGGATCCATATGCTGCTGAGAAGAAAGTGTATCCACTCGTTGAAGGATGAAATATTCTATATATGTCTGTTGAGTCTAAGTTATTGATTGTATTATTGAGTTCTATAGTTTTTTTGTTCAGCTTTTGTTTGGTAGATCTATCCATGGGTGAAAGAGGTGTGTTAAAGTCACCCATAATTATTGTGTTGTGGTCACTTTGACTCTTGAACATGAGAAGAATTTGTTGGATGAACATAGATACTCTATTGTTTGGTGTATATATTTTTATAATTGTTATGTCTTGGTGTATGGTTCCCTTGAGCAGTATGAAATGTCCTTTGTCCCTTTTGTTTAACATTAGCTTAAAGTCTGCTGTGTTTGTTGCTAGGATGAAAACCTTCAGACCATGTGAGTGGTATGATTTTTCCCAACATTTCACTTTCAGTCTGTGTATGTCTTTTCCTATGAGATGAGTCTCCTGGTGGTAGCATATTGTTGGGCTTTTTTTTTTTTTTTTTGATCCAATCAGCTATCCTATGTCTTGATTGGTGAGTTTAGGCCTTTGACATTCAGGGTTATTATTGAGACATGGCTTGTAATCCCAGACATTTTTGTTTATTTTTGTTATTTAAATTGACTGGTTTCTTCTTTGGTTAGCTTTTTCTTTAGTGCAGTACCTCCTTCTGCTAGTTATCCTTGTTGTTTTTTTATTTCCTCTTCATAGAATATTTTGCCAAGGATGTTCTGTAGCTATAAATTCTGTTAAGCTTTGTTTATCATGGAAGGTCTTTATTTCATCATCAAATCTAAAACTTAATCTTGCTGGATACAAGATTCTTGGTTCACATTCATTTTCTTTCAGAGCTTGATATATGTTGTTCCAGGACCTTCTAGTTTTTAGGGTCCGGGTTGGAAATATGCCCATAACCTAACTGATTTTCCCCTATATGTAATCTGATTCCTTTTTTCTTGTGGCTTTTAATATTCTCTCCTTACTCTATATGTTAGGCTTTTTCATTATAATATGCCTTGGTGTGGATATGTTGTGATTTTGTACATTTGGTGTCCTGTGAGTCTTTTGAATTTGGTTTTCCAATTCATTCTTCATGTTTGGAAAATTTTCTGATATTATTTCGTTGAATAGATTGTCCTTTCCTTTGGTTTGGAACTCTATGCCTCCCTCTATCCCAATAACTCTTAAATTTGGTCTTTTAATGCTATCCCATATTTCTTAAATGTTCTGCTCATGGTTTCTTATCATCTTCACTGTGTGGTCTACATTCTTTTCAAAATTATGTATTTTGTCTTCATTGTCTGAGGTCCTGTCTTCCAAGTGGTCTAATCTGTTGGTGATGCTTTCAATTGAACTTTTAATTTGGTTTATTGTTTCTTTCATTTCAAGGATTTCTCTTTGGTTTTTCTTTAGAACCTCTATCTCCCTATTAAAGTAGTCTTTTGCTTCCTGTATTTGCTTATGTAACTCTTTGTCAAAATGATCTTTTGCTATCTTATATTTGCTCTCATATCATCCTTTAGTTCACAGAACATTTTAATTACATACATCCTGAACTCCTTCTCTGTAATTTCATCTGCTGTGCTGGCCATGGATTCGAACAATGTGGTATCTTGATTTGTTTGTGGCACTTTCCTCCCTTGTCTTTTCATGTTGCTTGTGTGTCTTCCTTTCTATCTCTGTGGATCGGAAGCATTACCATTTTTACCCTATAGGCTTTTAATGCCACTCTAGGGTTCTAATACCTCACCTGGCTATCTGGTGTTCCTCGGTAGTTGCTGCAACTAAAGATGATGGTGGAGGTGACCCAAGACTGAGGTAGCAGCTTTCAGTGATGAGGTGTCAGGTCGGGCGGGGGAGCCAGGAGATGTCATTGTGTGATGCGTTCAGAGATGAGCTCTGTGTCATGCAGTATTGCAGCTCTTGGCTTTCTTCAGAGCTTGTGATGTCCCCAGGTGCAGGCAGGCTACCACAAGTAGGGGACTGTAGCAGTAGCTGCCAAGTCCCAAGATGGAGGAAACTAGGGGAGCCCTAAGTTGGTAGATGGGGGTCCACATGGGAGTGGCAGCTGGACTTCCTGTGCGTGGGTAGTGGCTAAGTGTCCTTCATGTAAACAGCACCTGGGAATTCTGTGCTAGTGCTGATGCTGGTGGTCCTGCTAAGGCACCTGTGAGTCCCGCGTGGGCAAGTAGTCAGAGTTAGAAGTCCTTTCCTAACATTGAGGCCCTTGGCCCGTCGCGGCACAGCGGCCATGATTCCTGTGAAGAGTCAGCTGTAGAGAGGTCCTCTTTCATTTTCAGCCAAGTATTATTCCCACTAGTTGAGTCTTGGGCCATGGAGTGACACAGAATGCTGCCTCCCTCTGGCCTGCCATCTTGGATCCCTTTTTCTCAATGTAGAAGTTTAAAACTAGAAATGCACAATGAGTTTTCTATAGGTGAGACTTACAAATGTCTAGAAGAAAATCTGAGGATGGTTGGAAAGATTTCCATGAGATTTGGAGACCCATTTTTCACAAACCATGAGTTCCTTACATCATTGTCAGTATGTTGGTTTATCTGACCTCTCTTTGTGATTGAGCCATCAGGAATTGATTGGACTTTAAACATTAGATCACTAGAAATACTTGTCCTACTCAACTTCTGCAAAATTGAAAGCAGACACAATTTCAGATAACTTTATCAGTTAACATAGTGTATTACCCAGAGAATTGAAAAGTTGTATATGTAATTGTGGGGTGGTGGGGCCCTTGACTCAACCAGCTAATTATTTTTATTGCCCTACAGGAATTTATAGTTGTTGGTGGCAGTTGAAATTTCAATTTTAAGCATTTGCCTAATTAGGCATATTAGTGAGATAGCTCCTCATTCGAAAACACCTATCTCTTTCAGCCTCCAATCTGAATGTGTCCTAACCAAAGAAGCTGAAGGAGCCTGAAAACTCTTTGAGGGATTTGGAGATTATTTGTAATTTACCATAGAGTCTTTGTTGTATTGATTATAACTTTCTATGCTTATGGGGATTAATTAATAGGACTAAATATGAAAGGCTGCACGCTAATGACATTAACAGGAGCCATAATTACAGAACATAATTGCCAATAATTCTTCAATGGTTGTTTGGTAATCAGATTCTTTTGAGGTTAAATGAAAATCAAATAGACATTTTATTCATAGAGATATTAGCAATGCAATGATGCATAATCACACTTGCTGTTTAACCTCATCTTGCTGTGCAATGTGCAAAATGATGTCTATGGTATTTTCAGGGATGTTTAGGTTGAGTCTTTTGAGGTTCAGGAGAATGTGTTGGGTAAAAGTATAGCCCAGGAAGTCAAAAAATGTGGGTTCTGGTCTTAGCTATGTTATTCCTAATTGCATGCCTTTGATAGCTCACCAAACTGTGCTAAGATTCTATTTTTTCATCTATACTTGGTGATAATGTCTGAATGATGATATTTTAAAGTCTAATTGAAATGATGCTTGTGAATTGTTGATTTTTTTATTATTCTGGGGATTGAATCCAGGGACACTTTACCATAAGCTACACCTCTAGCCCTTTTTATTCTTTATTTTTGGGTGTAGTCTTGTTAAGTTGCTGAGGATCTAAGTTCTTAGACTGGCCTTGAACTTCATCATCACTTTTGAGGATGGGGAGGTTGGACAGTGTTGGGGATTGAACTCAGGGATACTCAACCATTGAGCCACATTCCCAGCCCTACTTTATTTAGAGACAGGATCTTACTGAGTTGCTTAGAGCATCACCATTGCTGAGGCAGGCTTTGAACTCATGTTCCTCCTGTCTCAGCCTCCAGAGCCACTTGGATTACTGGTGGGCACCACCATGCCCGGCTAGGCTGACCTTGAACTTGAAATCCTACTACCTTGGCCTCCCAAGTCACTGGGGTTATAGGCAGGCATTCCTGTGCCCAGCTTAATGTTATATCTGGTGCACAGTAAGTGCAGCTCAAAAGTAGAGGCTGCTTATCCAATAAAGTTAGTGATGCTCAGCAGCAGCCAGTAGAAGAGAGAGACTTTGGGACTCACATTCCACAGATATCTCCTAGATTTGAGCATTAGGTGGGTTGCCCAATCATGCGGTACTTCAGTTTCCTCATCTGTAAAGTCGTGCTAGTAAATTCCCTATCTAGAAGAGCTAGTCATAGGATTATTACCCATATAGGAAAATCAATTCTTGAATGATGAAGAGAAAATTACCAAAATAAAAAAAAAGAAAAAAAAGATACTTGACCTGCCTCAAGAATAGTTCTTATTATCTGTTAAAAAGAGAAGATGAAGCCAGGCATAGTGGTACATACCTGTAATCCTAGAGGCTCAGGAGGCTGAGACAGGAGGATTAAAAGTTAAGTCAGCCTCAGCAATGGTGAGGCTCTAAGCAACTCAGTGAGACCCTGTCTCTAAATAAAATACAAAAATAGGGCTGGGGATGTGGCTCAGTGTTTGAGTGCCCATGAGTTCAATCCTCAGTACCAAAAAAAGAGAAGATTAGGTATTTTCAACTCACTGTCTTTGATGTCTGCAGTAAACTTAGAATTCTACCATATAAATTGGCTTGGGGTGAGAGGAAATACAATTAAAGGAGAAATAAGGAAAGAGGAAGGCTTCGAGAATCAGCACATGTTCTTGGTAATCAATTATTGTGCAAAGAGAAAGAGAAAATTAAACAAATGTGAAGAAGTGTATTTCTAGTTGTGTTAGTTGGTTTTCTCTCACTATAACAGAATACCTGAAATAACTGACTTATAAAGAGGAAAGTTTTATTTTGGCTCATAATTTTAGAAATTCAAATCCATGATCAATTAATCCTGTTATTCTGGGTACTATGACAAAACAGGACATCAGGGTGGTCGTTTGAGGCAGAGCCAAACTGTTCATCTCATGGCCAGGAAGTGAAAGAGAATGAGGGAGAAGCTCCAGGATGCTGCTTAAGCGACCTAAAGACCTCGTAGGGACTTTAAAAGGTTCCACCACATCCCAGTAGCACCACTTTGGGGGCCAAGCCTTTGGGTGACATTCAGCATCTAAACTGTAGCACTAACACACACTTACACAGAAATATGTGGAATGGGGAACTTGACTGCAGATGTGAATAGTCTCTACTCCCTTCCTTTGCATTTGCCTGGTATTCTCACTTCCATCCCAAATGCCAAAAGATGCCAAGTAAACGGTGGACACCAGCAAAAGTTCTGCAGACACACAAGCTAGCGGTCGATGGCCTATGTGATACAATGTGTGAACTGTGGTGTGATGCACCTTAAATGACCCATTGCATTTAGGTGTACATCAAAAGGCACATCCTCTAATGCCAGTTGCTGTCTTGATTCATGATAATCTATCTTTAACACGGACAGTATGAGAAAAGTATATTGGTTAGGTTCATTTTTACCCTTGAATATACTTCCTGGAGTTTGCCCTCCTTTCTTGTCAATAAGAATGTGAGCAGTTCCAGACACACTGGGAGGCTAACTGCAATTCAGCAGTTCCTATTTCTGTTGCCCAACCCCCCTTTCTGCTTCCAAAATACTGCCTTCATCTATCTTCTACAACAAGATATTGATCAGCTCTTGAAATGGTCTTTCTCATTTCTAGACATTCTCTGCACAGATAAAGAAAGAGCAGAGTAGAGTAGAACATGGATCTGCCCTTGAAATGCATCCGAATTTCAGAACTGAGAATGTTAAGAACCTCTGGGTGATGACTCACAGCCTCCCTCTAGTGGCCAGTGAGAGTGCAGCCAAAGAAAAAGGAAATCAACCCCAGCTTCTTTCACTTTTCTTCTCAGTGTTTCAAAAGTGCCTTTGGGAACTGGTTGCTTGAAATGCAGACCTGCTTGTTTCATTGATGCACTTGGTCTCTGGTACCTCAGACCAGTGGACTCCTGCAAGCCCACTTAACCCCTAATGGCCCTGAGGCAGATAGTATTGTGCAACCATCAGAACTTTGCCACTGTGCATATCAGGTTTTCTATGGTAATGCTGATTTAAAAATGCAAATTTGAATGCCAGAAAAAGCATTTTGTAGTTCAGAAATTGGAATGAGACTTCTATGGCTTCATATATCTGCTGGATGCTTCTTTGATCCAAGCAGAGAGGGGGCTGGAATAGATGTTCCATTGACAGTAACAGAAAGGGATTTTATCTTAACTAGATTTTTTTTTTAATGTGCTAGAAATTGAGCCCAGGGTCTCACACATGCTAAGAACATGCTCTATCCCTGAGCTAAACGTCAACCCCTAGATGATGTTTCTTAATTGTCACAGTATTTCCCACCACCATCTATTAAGCTCGCGGTGATTGAAGAAATGATTGGGGTAGAGCTGACGATGTACCTTAGTAGTAGAGCACTTTTCTCGTACACGTAAGGCCCTTGTTTTCATACCCAATACTGGGGGAGGGGGGCCAGTAAATATTAATGATAGAGTAAGTCAAGATGGAAAAGGGAAGGCCTTGCTCAAGTTAGGTATGGGTTCCTCAATGGAAATAAAATCAAGAGCAAGAAGCAGGGCAACAGTGTGAAGACACTTACTAGGATTCATACCTATGGAGGAAAAAGTTAAAGCAGTTCCCTTTGTATTCTAGTGAGGCATCTATAAATGTAAAAATATTTATGATTTACTGTGCAATTTCTATGGACCACATACTACCTTGGTGTTTTCATCATGTTATCTGACATTAATCCTAGTAATAGCCTTTTCATGTCGAATCAGCTTCAGTTTCTGGATGAGTAAAACAGGTTTAGAGGTTAAGTCACTTGCCCAGAATTATATGGATAGGGAGTGGTGGGGCTAGGATTCTACCATGCTTGTTGGATTCTGAGGACTTAACTAAGATGTGTCCAGGGTCATGGTACTTGAGGACTACCTACCATAGTTGTTTTCCACTGAGAACTCAGAATGTGATGCATGAAGCAGTGGATAGAGAAACACCAAGTGATTCAGTCTTGAAAATTATGATTGAGTTATCTTTTTCTTCTTTGTGGTCTTTTGTTGTGATAATTTAGGCAACAAATTAATTTTTCCTGTACGATTTCATGTTCCCTTTAACATTTTGTGTCAGTTATGTGTTTATTTACCAAGGAAATGAATAGCATTTTTGCAGCTGCCTAAAATTCTAGTCCTACACTAAAGTTACATACTATGACCTGTATTCGTGTATTCATGTTAGGAGAGATGAGAGTGTGTGAGAAGCGTTTTTTTTTTTTCCTTCTTTATTTCCACACTGGGAATTTCCTGCATCTACAAATATGACTTCTTTGATTCTTTATTAAAATACTATGCTGTTTTTTTCCAAAGTACTAAAAACTATGATAGTGTTTAGGTTATTATTACTTTTCATAATATAAACTGAGTCTAAAGTTCTTCTGACTACAAAGTAATATCTTATATATTTTACAAGTAATAGTTTTTAAAATTATGTAGCTCAGGTCTTGATGGTATTATGTATGTTTTCAAGCAATGGGAAAACAGAAATAATGGTTGGAAGAACAAACAGTCTCGTGGTGTCTATAAAGATTCTAGGACTCCAAAGGCAATCTCAGGCTAAAATTAGACACAAAGGCAGTGAGTGTATGGTATTTCTGGACTCCAAAGGCAATCTCAGGCTAAAATTAGACACAAAGGCAGTGAGTGTATGGTATTTCTGTGAAGGAGGAAACTAATTCCATTTCCATTAATCTACATTCCCTCCAAAAAGGTTTAATTCCCTGGAACATTGCTATCAAATCCTTTCCTGTTGAATAAAATTCAGAATAAAGTAGTCATTTCTCACCTCTGTTCAAGTTAGATTAGTATTTAGGAATTGAAAAAAAAATAATTCTAGGGTTCTCTTATCAATGATGCAAAAGATGGGATTCCAGTGAGCTTTTAAAAATTACACAATGGTTGAATCAGTTAGACAGGATTCAGCTTTTTCAAAATGTCCTTGTCATTTGTCAATTTAACTGATATCCAGCTTTTTTTTTTTTGATCTTCAAATTGCCTTTCTCATTGAGTTTATGGAAAAAGTAATTGATATGGGAAGGATTTAGCATTATGTCTGATTATTAATGCTTATTGAATGTTCTACTCCTTCCAACATTCCTCCTACTTTCTTTCCCAGTTCTCAGCATAAACTGCTGAACCAAGAAATTGTCCTATTTGTAATATTTTCTGAAAAATGCTGACTAGTTCCCTAGATTTAGTTGGCCACCCTTCATTAGCAACTCCATATTAATTCTCTTGATAAAGAATGCACATTTTAAAATTTCAGTGACTTTAAGTATACAGCTCACTAATTTCTAGAAGAAAAACAGAGTACTTGGATTAAAATTGTAGTTCCTGATAGCAACAGAGCTCCTAAACCCCAGTGCAAACAGCACATCACCTCATTAATGCAAATATAAAGGTATAGTCTGTCATAGAAGAAGAAACATACCTTTTCCAAGGATTCTTAATATTCTGACATATGTTTACCATTCCTTTACAAGGAAAATGGCAATTAGTCTTATTTTGGAAATTACCATTCTTCCTTACTGTTGCCCTGCTTCAGTTTTACTATATGCCTCAGTAAATTCTAGTGACCCTGAGCAAGGTCTCTTTAGTTGTCCAGTTTATGCCACCAACTCATTGGGGACACTTGAGTCTATCTATTGACCTTAGAAAATTAAATTTTCTCACCTTTGGAGTACATTTACTATAATTATTGTTTATTAAATTGTGAGTCTACATCACTGCTACCTTATTACTTACTACTAGTAGCATCTGCTGTGTGTTGAGAACCCATTTAATCCTCTTGAGAGATCTGCATTTCCTCCATGAAGAGTACCCTGCAGACAATAAGTATGGAAAAAATGAAGAAAGCGTGGAAAGGAGAGGAGGTGTCTTGAGATTTCATAAATTGCCATACACCTTTGCAAAAGTCCTCAAATAAGCATGAGACCCTTGCCTCATCTGTTTCAGTATTTCAGGAAAGCATTACTTTTACATCGAAATAAATATGTAATAACATAATAAATTTTAAAATCATATGAACTTTAAAATAGAAGGTGTCAGATTTTATACGTTCTGCAGAGCACAGTGATTCCAGATTTCTGAAGTAAATTTTCATTCTTTTCTCCTATTTGGGATATCTTTGGGAAGAAGAAAATAGAGAATACAGATAAATTGAGCAAAAAAAATTAATGTATGACCATATAAATTACAATAGCTAGGTGAAATTTATAGTAGAGATCAGGTTCTTTTTTGAAGTTATGCTGTAAGTCTGTTCTTATGAGAACAATTACTTAGACTAACCAATAAGGGAACATTCATCATTTGTAAGAGGGATTGATTGAGTCCAGACTCTCTTGTGCCTCTGTCATAAATGGTAAACCCCACTTGAGAAAGACAGCCAAATAAGCTCATGAGGACAGTTTTGATCTGTTTTAATTAGTATTGATTTTTATGTGTCAGTTTTATGCAGGCAGGGAGTCACAATTATGCCCTGAGTGCAGTAAGTCACACCCTTCACAGATTTTGACAGACAGAAGCAGTAATTTTAGTGGTAGGAGTTAATTTGCCCTGGCATTAATGCATAAAAAGGTTGGTGATTGTGTCTAATTGTTTCCTTTCTAACTAGCTCAACTAAAAATAAGGTTCAAGAACCAAGCTATGGGAAGTTATCTATTATGAGGGTTTCTCCAGAAAGGGATTGCTTAAAGTCACTCTTCTTTGTAATCAATCAATGAACATATATATTCTATCATTTTTTTCCTCCTCCTTCTTTCTCACCCTTCTAAGCCTCCTTCACTAAATATTAACATAATAAAAGTGTGGAAATTAATAATCTCCTTTAATTCTGCCAATAAAGAAATACTGCAGAATACTCATTTTTAAAAAGGCAGCATTAACCATCTCATTGATGATTTTATGTAAATATAAACTAACTCATATAAACATTCACACAAGCACAGAACTTTTACTTGCCCTTTAACTTCTGCTGGATCTCTAACTTTCCTAGCCTTATATTTAAAATGTAAATTAAAAAACCTACAAGATTCACTAGACTTATGAAAAACCAGTTAAGCAAAACAATAAATACATAAATAAAAACTCTGCAGATGTCGAACTTCTTGGGAGAAATCACCAATTGGTTCTGCTGATTTAGTAAGGATCCAGCTTTGTTATATTGAGATGGTATTTCAAAGTGTTTATTCTGTTCCCATTCGTACACTTACTTGTAATTTCTTGAAGGTGTAATTTACTAGAATCTTGAGAGGTGAGATTGACAGAAAGATGTTTTATGACTTTGTTTTTATCTTTATCATGACACTTTTCAAATAAAATGAATACACCATTTTTATTACACATAACTAAAAATGCAGAGACAAATTCCTTTGAATGTGACCATCTTTAAGCTGCCGTCTTTGGCATAATGGCTTTTACCCTTAGTCTTATCCTAGTGTGATCACGAGGTAGGTATAAACCTTAATATCACATTCTCAAAAACTGACTCTTAAGGTAGACTAGAACTGTGTGCGTATGTGTGTGCCTTTTAAATAAGAATCTTTCTCTTAAGTTCCCCAGAAGTGCTGGCCCATTCCTAAGTGAATCAGAGTTTATAAAGAAACTACCAGGAATGTCAGCATAAGCCAAACTCAGGTACCTGGAGCTGGGCAAGACAAGATTTCCTCAGAAGACCTTGTTTCCTAAACACCTAACAACACAAAAAGGGGGATATATGGATAAATGGCTCCATTACAAAACCTTCCTTCATTTCTTAGTTTCTGGTAATGTAGGTAACCATGTTGACTATTGGATATGTCTACCATTTAGTATTGTACACACACATATGTACCAACAAGTTCATTCAGGTTAAACTACTAAAGCTTCAGGTTTACTTAATTAAATAAAATATATGGGGGGCTGGGACTGTAACTCAGTGGTAGAGTGCCTGCCTCATACATGTGAGGCACTGGGTTCGATCCTCAGCACCATATAAAAAATAAATAAATAAATAAATAGATGGTATTTAAAAAATAGATGGACATTAGAAAATTCATATGGTTCATCAGAATATTTTTTTTAAGACAGAATACAGGGATCTATTTGGAGTTGTATTTCTCTTAGTAACTAGTAACTTGTTTTTTGAATACCAATGCATAATGAAGGTAAACACTATTAATATGTACTTTTAACCAAACAAGCATGTTTCATTAATTAAATATCCTTAATATCTGAGTACAGTGGCACATACCTGTAATCTCTGCAGCTCAGGAGGCTGAGGGAAGAAGATCTCAAGTTCAAAGCTGGCCTTTGCAACTTAGTGAGGCCCTAAGCAAATTAGTGAGACCATGTCTCAAAAGAAAAAAAAAAAAAAAAAAAGGCTGGGTTGTAGCTTAGCAATTAAGTACCCCTGAGTTCATCCCAAGTATATAGGTATAAACATGTATGTATGTACATGTATACACACACACTTCTATCTATTCATGCTGACAGTTTAGAAACCCTGATATTTAAGATCCAGACTCGGTCTTAGATCCAAACCAAGTCTTCTAAAGACAAGGAAACGGTCTCAGTGACATTCGGCAACCTTTCTAAGATAGAGCTGATGACAGTTCAGCCACTGCCAGGGGCTCTTCTCACCGTACATCCTGATGGTGCTGTCAGTATGCTGCCCTCTGGGGTCCCTCCTGCCTTTTACCATCATGACTGTGAGGCTTTTGTTTCATGTCCTGATTATATTTGGTTATCCTTTTCAAGTATAAACTTGCTGGTTAGTTCTGAGAATCCCCCACCTTCCTTCACCAAGTTATATTCAGTATGGCACCCAAATAAAGGACTTATTAAATTTCCATTAAAAAAAATTATTCAAGGCTGCTGGAAAGTTCTAGAAATCTACCACTTACCACCAAAGAAATTATGTGATATCTTTTTACTCCAGGGGCTAAGAGGCAGAAATATTCTATTGCAGCTAGAAATCTGCAGCTTCCATACTTTCATGTACAAGAAGGTGGTGGTGGTGGTGGTGGTGGTGGCGGTGGTGTGGTGGTGGTGTGTGTGTGTGAGAGAGAGAGAAAGTGAGAGAGAGAGAGATTCTTTCAGCTCCCTATAAATTAGATGGTAAATGGTTCAGCATTGTATAAACACAGACAGCTATCATTTAAACCAGATTTTTTTAAAAAAATTAGAATATATACACTATTCCTACTTTCATCAACTTATGAAGGTCAGAAGCAGATAAGTTGGAATAGGTGTGCAGATTGATGAGGTGATATCAGTAGTGTAAAATTTTCCCCAGTGCATCACCAATATGGAATGAAAATCAAATGGCCCCCCATGAAGTCTTCTCAAAACCAGCAACTTCACTGAATTACACAAGATTTAATTAATTATTTGGTTTTCAAATGAACAGGATCTAAAACACAATCTTTGGAAAGGTCACATTTACTCAAGTTGAAACTGCAATCCAAATGAAGCTCTATTTTATTGTTGTTGTTGTTGTTTAAATCTAGGCCATTTTAAATCAGAAGTTACCTTCAAATGTGGTATTTGATTTAAAAAGTCATTTTGTATTTAAATGTTTTCCAGCATCCATGGTGCCCAGCCATTTACCACACCTTTCTTCAGGTAAGGTTCACCCACATCTTGCTTCTTTTAGAATTTGCATGTTTGGAGAATATTTTGCCTTCCATAAACTCCCTTGATAAATTCATGCCTCTCTAGTGGGTTGACATTCTTTAGTGTTTCCTTAAAAATACTTGTACTTTTGACAAGAAAAGAAAAAGAAATTCATTGAGTATCTTTTAAATGGAAGCCTTATTATAAGGCCTTTGGGCCACTATCAATGAGGTATTTTGTTTTGTTTTTGAATAATGCAATGTTTAGGTTGTTTTAGACCTGAATTTTGCATTTTGAGACAAAGTCTCACTAAGTTGCCCAGGCAGAACTTAAACTCGCAACACTCCTGCCTCAGCCTCCAGAGGAGCTGGGATTACAGGTATGCGCCATGACACCATGCCTTAGTAACTGACTTTTATTGAATGACCCCCCATCTTATAGTCAATACCATGATTTTAAAAAATTGCAAAATCTGTTTATTTATATGAAAGAAGGAACAAGGCTCTGTTGTAGAGGCTGATACTAAAAATTATTAAATGGCTGAGAATTATTAGCATCAAAAAAGTTCTCATGTCCTTCTTCCCTAAGCACTCCCCTGAATTTAGATGTTACTAACTCGATTCAGCATAGAATTTGAGGTCAGAGGCTTTTGAGCTACAATCTGTGTTTAAATTCCCACTCTGCTACTTAAATTTAATAATACCTCAGAAAAATTTGTTAACATTTAAAACTCACTTTTCCCTCATTTAAAATAGGAATAATATTATCTGTGTTGTAGAGTAGTTGGGAGGATAAAATAATATGCCTAAATAGTACAGTAAAAGTTTTGTAAGTGGAAAGTTTTTAGTGGTCTCAGGTAATTGTATTTTTCGTTGAATAATTTTTAAATTCTGGTCTTTTATAACATTGTTAGAATAATGTGTCTATCCTAAAATGTTTCACTGCTATAGACAGTAGGATCAAAATTTCAAATAGTTGATTTTTTATCACCCTTAATTTTAGATATGACTGTGATACTATTCATTCAACAAAATATTTATCAAACATGCACCATGATAAAGATTGCCTTTTCACACCTGAAGGTCTAAACATGAGCAGAAAAATAGATACGGCTTCTGTCATTTTGAGAAACTTGTGAGGGATAAATATACTAACTAGGTAATTCCTCAAAGTAGTCTCAAATTGCAGTCATATAAGGTACCTTAGAGGAAGATGGAGCTCTAGAGGTCTCTGCTCAATAGATTTGACCTACTCAAGGCCTCTCAGAGAATCTTTCCAAAAAATAATAATATTTGCTATGGAATCTGATAAATGAATGCGGTGAACCAGGTGTCCAAACAGTCAAACCAAAAATATGTTCCATGGAGAGAGGAAACAGCATGTTCAAGGTCCTGTGGTAGAATGGGGATGGAAAATGCAAATGAGAGACCATTTTAATTGGAATAGAGGGCAATGAAGGGAGAGTGGTTTGAGATGTGATCAAAGTAGTGTTTTGCTTTAAACCTAAGCTCAAGCTTCCAGGCCATAATAAGCAAGTTTTGCTTTTATTCTAAAATAACAAAGGAACATTTTTTTGAGGTTTTTGGGAGAACAAATATGACCATATTTGCTTTTCCAGGTGAAACGGGTTTGAAGTGAATGTCTGAGGGCCCATTAGAAAAAATATTGCGGTAGTTTCTATTATAATTTCTTGGATGTGGATGGAGGTAGTGAAGATGGAAAGCTGATCATACATCAGAGGTATAGACTACAGAATGAAGCAGAGAGAGTTCAACCAAAGGAGTTCAGGTATCTTGAGGTCATTTAGGAGAAGATGATGGATAGGCACTTGGATCTGTAGATCTGAACCTGAGAAAAGAGATCTATGCTCTACTACTACTTTTCCTAGTAGAGGATAGGAAAGGTAGCAGAATACAACAGTTACTAATAGGGCATTATGTAAAAATGTGGATGTGTAACCCATGTGATTCTCCAATCTGTATATGGGGTAAAAATGGGAGTTCATAACCCACTTGAATCTAATGTATGAAATATGATATGTCAAGAGCTTTGTAAGGTTTTGAACAACCAATAAAAAATAAATTAAATTAAATTTAATTTAATTTAAAAAAGAGAGACCTATGCAGTGTGAGGCATTTGTGAGTCACTGGGTTGGACCCTGATTGAGGGATACGGTCATAGCACAGAGAAAAGGAAGCACTGGGTTATAACAGTATTGGGATTGTTTTAGATAATGCAAGGAAAAGACAGAGGCAGGAGGTTTGCTGAAAAGAGGAACTGTATATCTTTTGGATATAGAATATTCCAAGCTCATTTTTTGGTCATTTATTGAGATATATTTTGACATTTCCAAAATTTCCAGTGGATTAAGGAATGTTCTGGGTATAAGTAGGAAATACTGTAAGATGTTAATAAGATTGAATTTTTTTGTCTCTTCCTAATTCTGTAAAAAAGAAATTTTGTCTGTGTCTCTTTCTCTTCCTCTCTTTTGCTTCCCCGCCTCACTCCCCTGGCATCTGCAAACTTTAAAAAATATTTTTCACTAAACTAGATAAATGAGACACCTTTAAAGTCTCTGGAACTGTAAATTATGTGCCCTTCATTCCTATTTCCATCTTATTATTCTTACTTTTCTCTTTTTGTGTATTCTTGATTTGCTTCATTACATGTTAAATGTATTTTTTCTTTCTTATTTGTGCTCATTTTTTGTAAGCCATCATGTCACTTATAAAAATATTTTGAAACAAAGCAAAGTATAAGTCAATTAAAATACACAATTTTAAATATTAGGTTGATGAGATTTCCTCCTAAATATTTTACAGAGATATACAGAGAAACAATTATGTTTTGACATCTTTCTTCTTGGGAGTTTTTATTTAAGATTAGCAAGAAAGGAAAGACCTATTAATTCTGAAAAGTTTAAAATTCTGCCCAGTAAGCTTTTGAAAGTTGATACCAAACTTAGCGAGACCCTGACTCTCAAAATAAAAAGGGCTGGGAGGTAATTTAGTGGTTAAGCACTTCTGGGTTCAATCCCCATCGCCCCCAAAAAGAAAAGTTGTTATGAATAGTCTAACATCATTTCACTCCAGTAGTCAAGTGGAGAAGAGTACAGGACATTTCCACACATCCATCACACTAAAATGGGGTTTTTGTATACATAAGTGTATGTTAGATTAAGAGCTGGTCTTAGTGCACAAGAAGAGGCTAATCTTTTGATTAGTTGTCATTTGGACATGCAGAAGTCCTGAATACTTTATTTTCTGTTCTCTGGACTTGTTTGCTTATACTAAGTTAATACTAAAACATATTACCTATCTGGTATGAACTGTATCGGCTTTGACATTTTAGCCATCAGAGTATAAAGAGGGTACTTTTGTTGTTGTTTGTTTAGGTTATATGGTTTATTTATTTATTTTTTTCTTGAGAGATGCATTTTAAGTCATAGGTGTGCTTCTAGGAAAAGCATTTCTCTACAGCCCATTTGTTTCATATGGACTGCCAGAGGACTTTAGGACCTTCTGTGATGAAGCAGTGGACCTTTGAGCCAGGTACTTCTTCCCTATTTCTTTTCATGATGTTTCATGGTTCATTAGAATTCTGTCTCCACACCTAACAAAACAGAAAGTAATCATAAATATGATGTTTATTGTCATAGCAAGAAACAAAAAAAAAAAAGCAATGAAATACTTAGAGCTGTTTAGTTTCTTTTCAGTCATTTTATTTGGAAATGACCTACCCTTGTTTTCTCAGAGTTCTAGGGCAGAGGCATTATCCACCCAGGAGTGCTGGGTAAAGAGACAGGTTGCAGCATTTACTTGAATTAACTTGGTACACGATATATTAACTAGAGACTTTTGAAATTCATGTTTCACTAAAATGTACTGCTTTCTGAACTTAGAAATTTACTTGAGAGCAGGATCAAATTTTAAAGTATAAGACAAAATTTCTGAAGCTCATCATGTTTGGCATTTGGGACATCATTTGTGTGTGTGTGTGTGTGTGTGTGTGTGTGTGTGTGTGAGTGATGGGGAACTGTTTGGTGTATTATAGAATGTTTAATAGCATCCCTAGCCTTCACTCACTGGATACCAGTAGCACCTTACTTGTGCAATAATATTATTTTTAAAGTCCCTTGCAGGGCACAACACCCCTAGTATAGAATCACTGGAGTTAAATAATTTAACTCTTTTTTTAAACTGTGGATTGAACCCAGCGGCACTTAACCATTAAGCCACTTCCCCCGTCCCTTTTTCTATTTTTTTTTTTTATTTTGACACAGGGTCTAGCTAATTTGTTTAGAGCCTTGCCAGATTGCTGAGGCTGGCTTCAAACTTGTGTTCTTCCTGTCTCCGCCTCCCAAATTGCTGGGATTACAGTCATGCACCACCATGCCTGGCAAGAATAGCTTTTAATGGTTAAGACAAATGAAAAACTACAGAATATAAACATATCAGAATGATATCCACCACACACATTCATGCAAACATAAACATGAAAAAAAATAGAGTTCTTAGGTAGCTGTAGCATTTTCAAAATACATAATACCTCTAGGTTGAAACAAGAATGAAAATAGCATCTTTGATAGTTAATCACAATTTTCATTCTTAGAAATATTCTTATTATCATTGACTAAACCTGAAAATTGATTACCTTTAATCAAACCTAATTTCTAATGGCTGATCATTATCAAAACAATATTATAAACTATTAATCTTCTCCAAGATTAGCAAATTGGGAAAAGCATGCCAGTACTCAATTCATACTGATGTCTTTATCCAACAATTGCTTCTGGTAGCCTGATAAAAATAATAAATCATGACTGTATTTACTTTTTCATTATTAAGTACAATTTTATTATGTATCTAAAGGAACAAAATATTACAAGGAAACACAAGTGTCTACAGAGATGACTAAATTATTCATTTGTCACTAGTGGGCATTAATCATTTTGTGTTCATTTCCCATCATTAAATGAAGCCATCATTAGGAAGGCAGTGTTTTTTAAATTTCTTTCAGTTTTCATAATATAAAAAAGCTAATTTGAATAAAATTTTGGCTCCATCTATGATTTGAGCTATAAAATTAAGTTCTCAATTTATACTTGTCTTGGGTTGGTTTGTTTCCATCTATGAATTTCTTCAGTTAAATTTGATTTTTTTTATAAGTTTACTAATCCATTGCCTAGAACCCTAACAAACTGCTTATTCAATCAACGATAAAACCAGTCTCAGTCTACATAAATGTTTCCCTATTGTGTCATTTAAAGCTCGGAAATGTTAAACGTTTATTTATGGTATAATTAACAGAGGCTTTTCCCTCATTAGGTATTTCATTCAGTGAATGTCAGGACAGTCACATTAATAGTTATATTCTTTGGGTAGCTTGCCATATTTGTAGTTAGAAATGGCAAGCTGGTGTCTGGTTTTGAAAGTATTGGCCACACTGGAATTTGAGCTCATTGATGGAACAATACATAAATCTCTGAGTGTGAATCAGAGAACAGAGTCCTCTATGCTGATAGAAAATCTACTAAGGTACAACTTTCTATTATGCTAAGTTCTAATGTCTATGTTTGGGTTTAATTTGGGAATATCATGGATTGAAAGAGATGAATCCTGCAGATATCAACATGGGCACAAAGGGGTTACCGTGAAGTGGCATAAGTAATGAAGATCAACTAAAAAAAAATGTTGCACTGACATAGGTCATCTTTATTTGCCTTATAGAATGCTATTTTGAGAGGTAGGTTTTAAAGAAAATTAGAATAAAACATTAACTTTAAGAGGAACTCTGATGTAAACAGCTTTCCTTTCATAAGACATATGCAAGTTGGTAAGTACATATTTATTTATAATTTCAAACAAGTTCAGAATTTTAAAAGAAAACGTGATCTAAATATTTGAGTTTCACCCAGTAAGAGATACAAGTAGCATTGTTTTGCTTGATCATTCCTGTTATTCTCTAGATGCTCAGGCCAATGGCTGGCCTGAGTTGTTTCTATTCTAATACTAATTAAGATGCTCAATTAGTGGTTCAGAACATTGAGTTCAGAACAGTATATTCTCAGAAATTTATTTTCTCTTCTTTAATTAAGTTGACTATTTTATTTTCATTCTTTCCATTTTTTTCTTTATTCAAGGAAGAAAAACATATTTTATGTCTCTATACACATAAGAATATGGGAAATAAATTGCATTTTAAAATATTCACCTTTCTATTTCATTATAAGTGGGAAAGGTACATGTAGTTGTATGTCCATCCTGAAAAAAAATACACACACACACACACACACACACACACACACACATACACACACACACATATATATATGCCTGTTGGCCACATATACCGTTGCAAGATACAGGATTATTTTTAAGATAATAGAAATATTTAAAGGTCACACCTAACTAATATGACCCAGATGGAGGAAGCCATTTCAAGTGAGATTCAAATTAGCTGTTGCACTGACAGTTACAGCATACAGACCAGATATAAAATAAAGAAGTTGGCTCATCAGACTAGCTGCGCAAAGAAAATCTGACATGCCTAATACAAACCAAGCAAACTGGGTAGAAGAATTCTTAATCTACAATAGAAAATAGTGTGGTTTGCAGCATATTTTATTTTTCATAAGGCTCTGTATTGGATACCTATAAATTGATAGTTATGAAAGAAATCTCTAAGTTGGTTATGCATTCATGTGAGCAATTTCTTTAAAATTCAGATTCCTGGGTTCCACTCTCAATGATTCCTACACAATAGATCAGAGACAGGCTCTGAGAATATGCAGTTTTCATCAATACTCATGGTAATGCCAATGCCTTATCCCTTACAGCGCTGAGAACCACCAGCCACTGTTACAGATCATTAGTGCCTCTGGTCTTGCCAAAATCTCAACTCCTCCCCTCTTTACTGTGTCCCTTTATCTCCTGGATAGCTTCTGTTCAAACTCTGATTCTAAAATCTCTATTACTGAGGCTATTTATCTGCATTTGGTAGTAATTATATAAGTGCATTGAAAATCTCAAAAACCTAACCTACAAAAAATAATCAGAATACAACTTGTTTTTAACTTGGCAAACTATTCAGTTTTTGTAGTATATTAAAAGTTTAATTTCATTGTTGTTTCTTTAAAATTTACACTCACTGAAATTATCCAAACTATGCAATTCGCATGTGTACATATATGCAAATTAATTCCACTTTTATTTATATCTATAATGCACTAATTAGAAAACAATTACTAGAAGGAGGGTAAATAGAGTAGAAAAAGGGGTCGGGGAGGGAGAAGAGAAACAGGAAATACTGGGGATTTCAGTATTTGCATATAATGGAGCAAATTATATGCATGTATGAATATATCAAAATGAACCTCACTATTATATATACTGTGATTCACTAATCAAAAACAATAACAAAACTTTGAATCCACAATTTGCCAGGACTACAGCAAAGCTTGTGAAAAGCCAGTAATCAGGAGACCTAAAAGACATTGTAATAAGTCATCTGTCTGAGTTACAGACAAGAATGAAGCCAGAAGTCTCACAGTGAATGCCAGCCATAGTAAGAGATAAGGGAAAAATTTGGATTCCAAGAAAAAGAAAAACTAAAGAAATCATCACAAATCAACGCATTATATCATAATAAATTACATATCATCTAAGAGAGGCAGAGGCTCTTCCTTTTGAGAGCCACACTGGTCAATGGGTGGCTAATACGAGAAGTCAGATAAGAGCTCTGATCTTCTGATTGATTAGACACAAGGAACAATTTTCTTTCAGGAAAAGACATATAGTCTGAGAAATCTCATTAAAGTTATGCCTAATTCCTTTTTATTCTATAATAAATAGTCTCTAGAGACATGATATTTTATTTGGCTCTAATGACTCTTGGTTCTGTCTGACAATATTGATGTCATTCCACAGTGCTAGTCAGAATGACAATAGGAAAATTTTTAAAAAATAGTAGAACATAAGAATCTTCCCAGAATGATGCATGAAAACCAGTTCTCTCCATTGAGGGGGTGGAAAAAAGAGACAATTTTAAGGGAACACAGGCAAGATCATGTTCTTGTACGGTTATGTTGCAAAATGTGAACAAACTTTTTTTCAATGTCATCTTTGAGATTCTGGTCTGTGTTTCTATTAATAATATGTAAATGTTATGGAAATAGAACATGCTGGGTACCTCATCTGTCTCAGAGACTGGTTGCAAGATGACAAAGGTAAAGAGAAGACCTGCTTTACTCTAGAAGGGCTTTAGAAATCTCACTCAGCAGCAGCTGTGGATAATGAACCTGGGCATCTCTGTCATGCACAGGAAAGCGATGGATGAATCCCAAGGATTGACAGCCACAGAGAAGAACAGAAATTTTAAGCTACACTTTGAAAGCCAAACCTGAACAGTCATGCATCTGAAACAGATGGACATGCTGATAAATTGAGTTGTCAGGGAGAATGCAAAGCAAGGTGTGAACTTTGGTGGTGTCAGAAGCAACCCTTCTCTGTGCTCTGGGGATGTTACTCTTTGTGCTGACAGAGGTTGAAGAGTGCTGATGGGTAAAAGGCAGCTGATCGTAGAGGACAGGTGTGAAGCACTCATTCATTATTCTCCAGATCATTTGAAATTGCTATATCACTTTCCCTCAGAAGATGATGCGCAGAAGCTCCCTCTGGAGGTAGTCCTGCATAATCTTTCCCTGTGGGGGACTCCAGGCTTGAAGTTAGGCTTCCTGGGTTCAAATCCTGACTTTCAAGATTGTGATACTTTCCTTATCTCTTTTACAGTTGTATGTCTTGAATTCTGCATTTTAACTTCTTATCTATGAAACAGGAATAATAATTTTACCCAAACTTCAAAGTTGTGTGCATCAAATGAGGCAAGCTTTGTAAAGTGTGTAGCATAGTGAAATGAGCACAATGAAATCCCTAAATAAACATTAGCGATTTTGCTTAATTTCTAGAGTAAGGATTCAATTATAGAGATCTTTCAGATCTCAGAGAATTTATAATCAGAGGAGAGAAATCATATCAATAAAGTGTAATTGTTAGAAATTAGAAAATAGTAGACTATAAGAATTTGATTTTAAAAATTATTTGAGGGGAAAACAAGTTAGATATCATTATTAGATTTGTGGGACCATAAAACTCTCTCCAGTTAGAAAATATATCATACAATTATCAGTAAAAAAATTTTTATTCTATGAGTGTAAGGTAAAAATGATTTCATAGTAGCTTATTAGATCCTTCTAAAAACGATGGAAAATAATCACTTCTAGCACAATGCATTAAACAGTTATGAACCATATTACTCAGATTTCTTTGGGTTAGAACAAAGAACAATTTGAGATACTTTTCTAAAACAGATCATCCTGAATTTTAATAAAATACTATGTTTTAGTTAATAGGTAAAAGTTGTGTTATGGGCACAGATATGAAATGGGTCGTCAGGATAATCAACCCATCAGGATAAATGGGTTATCCTCCAGAGAAATATTTCAAGTACTCAGTTGGTGTTTTGCTCTAAATTTAATAGGTGGTCCTTGTCTTAACTTTTTACATACTAAGTGACCACCAGTATTTCCAATAACTAATATATCCAACAAGGACATTTAGTAACAGTGAAAGATACTCAGACAAATCATGTATTGATATATTGAGGTTTCTTGGTGCCAAAACATTATTTCAAGAAAATATAAAAAGAGTGAAAAGCCATTTATTTATATAAACATATACAGACACACAGAGAGACACACACATGTTGTTGATGGTGTTCTGTATCAGTAGGGAAGACCAACTTAATACTTTACATAAAATTTGAAATCAGAAAGCCATTTTTTTGCAGTTCTCAGAAATGCTTATACAGAGGTAAACCAGATTATTACCTTATTGCTGGTTGACTTATTAATATAATGGAAATATCAAGAATAGGACCATGTGTTTTGAAAAGTCATCTGGAGGCAAAATCAGAAGTAATAAAAGGATATCCTGGACCACATAAGTGTAAATGGCAAGGTGAAGAAGTCTGAATATGACAGTCAATCCTGTGTTTATGGCTGTACAATGCACACTGTCACCACATCTAACAGGACACTATTGGCATCATGGTTGTTGCTAATGCTTATTACAGTAATTTGAAGGGAGATAATGGTGCAGAATCTGGTTCTGACACAATGAGTGTGTTATGACAGTTTTCCAACATGAGGAAATAATGGGTCATGGTAAAGGGTAACAATGCCTTATGGGTTAACAATAACCCTGACAGCACTTCAGAGGTTTGTCAATGGGATGGGGATTGCAGCTCAACTTGACAGTCTTCCTCATTTACCCTGCCCACCTTTTTCTATTTAATGCCTCTGCTCTCTCTCCTGCCTCATGGAATGCTAGCCTGATTTACTCTGACATGAAAACTATATCTTCTGCTATGTCACCTTGGTCATAGATTTAATTGAAAATAAAAATCTTCTTAGTGGATTGAAGTCTTTAGAGAAATTTATAAATGCTTTCATTTTCTAATTATGCTAATTAATACTTATATGTTTGAAGATCAGTAGGTATTAGAATTTTTATTTATTTAAAGAGTGATTGATTTGGGGGGATCATTATGATTGATTTTTGATAGACAGTTCTTGAGAGGGAAAAAATAAGTACAATTTAATTTTAGCTGCAGGGAGGGGGTGTGTGTGTGTGCATGCATACATGTTATTACCTTAGTAAAATTGCAGGAGTTAAGTTCAAAATTTCACACAACATTTATTGAGCATCAGTTATGGCCCATACATTGGTGTTTCAGCATTGGTTCATTGAATTTGTCTTCAAAAAGCATGTATGTTGTGATTAAATTTTTGCTTAGATAAGATATGAATTGTTTCACATGACTTCATGAATGGCAATTTTTCTTTAGAAAAATATTTTAAATGTAATTTAATAAATAATTTTTTCTCTTTAAGCATAATGCTTTTTTATAAAAGATCTTTTTAAAGATATAATTCTTGCTTCATGGGTTTAAAAACTAAACTGAGTTTTGGTGAAATGTAGAGTTTCAAATGTCAACTCAGTTTTTCAAAACCTTTCCAGCTCTTTGAGCTCTAAAAAGCATTTAAATATGCTTAGACTATTATTTATTTAGTCTTATTCCCTGATACTTTCTCATTGTATTCTAGTTTCCTTTACATTGGGCAAATTATATTTATGATTATGACATAATGATAATGATGAATTAAGTCCTAATTGTTCATTTTTATTTAAGATCAGTGTGGCCTATTATTGATGGTATTACATTTATGTTGGATAATATATATCAATCCTATATCAATTATGGATCTGAAATGAATACACTGAGTCTTATCAAAAAACATGAATTAATGTGAAAATGTACATATTTGCTGACAAAGGAAAGTATCATGATTCCCAGGGTAATTCTAGTTAGTTTCTATCATTACCTGGAAGATGATCTTGAGCATATTATCTTTGCCTTTTTATGTCCCAGTTTTCTCCACTATAAGATGAGGATAATAATAAGACCTATTTCAAAGTTACTATGAGGATTAACTAAGTTAACTGATGTAGCACAATTAAAATAGTTACATAGTAAAAAAAAATCAAGAAATGCTGTTAACATAACCATCATCATTATTATCTTAATTAATCTTCACACAGACTTTGCAATGTGGTTATTATTATTCCCACATTATAGATGGAGAAACTGAGGCTCAGAGAGCTTAGGCCTACCTTATTGAACTCAAGGAAGCATTTAAGGACTAAACAACATAGTGGATGTAAAAATACTTTGGAAAACATGAATCAGGGTACAAATAAAAGCAGATAAGGAACTCTTGGAGCAAAGAGATCAAAATATAATCATATTAACAGGTATCTGCTAGATGCACAAATAGGAAGTGAAAGCAGTAATAGTTTTGTCATGGGCTGAAATTTATGAGGAATACAATACAAACCAACTAATAAATCAAACTCTGCCCAGGCCACCCCAAGGCAAAGCTTCTGTTTCCAAAAGTAAAAGCTCTTTAATGTGACACTGGTTTATTTAAATCATATACAATTAGAAATAAATTCCATTTTATAAATAAATTCCATTTTACTCTATGCTCTATTCTTTAATAAAAATACTGGATTAATTCAAGATTTATTTTTATGAATATTATCTTTAATATTAATGAGATTTGCCCGTGTCTACATGAGACATGCTATCTCAGATTTCTTTTTCTTGTTTCCTTCTCTGAAGAAAAGACTAGCTAAAAGATTTATCATTTTATGCAGATAACTTGCATACTAATATATAGTATGCATTTTTATTTCTGCTTATTTTATTTAATAGAACAACCTCAGATTAGCTGTTTTAAGAGGTACATTTTCTATGTATACCTCCAACTGATTATGTTTTTTAAAAATGCATTGGCCTCTGTACTGAAAAAATTACCCAGTTAACACCATGATAATAGTAGTGATTTTCAGGAAAGGATTTGTGGATCCCTTTCTCTGTAATTTACTTGCTGTTTCTGACAACCCTTCACAATGGCTGTAATCAGTCTGGTGATTTTTCCCATGAACTTTGCCCAGAACTGCCTGTCACTGCTTCACTTACATATTTTTAAGTACAGCAATACCCTTCTTAGTTTGTTGTTGATTGCAATTAGTCATAGTTGTTGCTGTTGTTTAATTGTCAAGAACTTTCCACTTACCAACACTATAAACATGAGCCAAAACATGTTCTCCTCTAGGCAGAAAATACAAAATTACAAATTTTTATAACTTCAATAAAGGTTAGAAGTCATCTAACCAACATATTTAACAGATGAACAAAAAAAAATTAAGTTTGCAAGAAGTTTAAATGTCAAGGCCAAGGTCAAATAGAGATTACATTAAAAACTAGACCTTCTCATTTTCTATTGCCCTGTAATTCATATAAAAAGTGGCTCAGTATTAACCGTGAAAGAAATCTAAATGTACAAATACAGATGTGGACAATTAATGTGGGTGATTAATGTGGATTATTAACCTGGTAATCAGGCAGGCAGATGCTTGGATTTTCTGTTTGCTGCTGTACTCCTACCACCTAAGAAGATGCCTGCCCTATATAAGATGATCAATAAATATTTTGAATAAATGAATGGAAGGGTGGATAACATCCCATCACATACACATAGGTATTTTCTATTTTCCCTTGCTTACCTGGATTTTAAAATAGTATTCATTGTATTTTATTTGCTTTCTTAGTGTCCAGATATTTTTCTGCTTTGTATGTTAGTTATAAACTCACATCTAGGTTAAAGATGTAATTTTAAGTTACCCAGATTTTTACCATAAGAAACTAAAACAACATCTGATTAATAGTTTAATAAAATTAAATTGACTGTGTTCATTTGTTTATATGCATCGAGTAGTTTAATTTCACCATATTAACAGCTAACATTGAAAAAAATTAGTGTCATTATGAGTCATGGACTAAAATTCTCTCCTTATATATAACTTGCTGATATTAAGGTATGGATGAAGAAATAAAATTTAGAAATATTTACCAAAATAGTAGAACTACCTCCTAAGTCTCCTTCCTAGCAAAGGCTACATTATATGTGAAAGAATTTCTTAGGAATATGTCATGATCTTATTGTCCTACATCAGCAAACGAAGCACCTTATACTGTATATACCCTGCTCCTGACATCCAGGGACACTTTTTTTTTTTTTTTTTTGGTCTTGAATTGAATATTGTTAAGAATCAGGAGAAGGCTTGACTTAAAATAAAAATTCTTGGTAGTAGAGAGTGTCATGTTAGAGAAGTTTATGATAAAGCACAACTATGAATTTTAGAATAACAAAAGTGAAAAAGATCATCACAATGAATCTTGCATTTGAGTAAACATCTGAAATGATTTGCATACTCTATTCATCTACTACCAAAAAATAACAAATGAGAAAGAAAACAGGAAAAAAAAACATGAAAGAACTTGTAGTCTTGTCATCTCTTGGCTTCAGTGTTGCATTAACAAGCTGGTGATATATGAGCATGTATACACTATGCTCTTTTTCAGTGTGCCCTGGGAAAAACACACACAACGGTTGGTGCACAGCAAATCATTCACAGACCTCTCCAGAAGCAGTCTTGTCTTATGCTGAGCCTGCTGTTGGTACCCTGGCCACGTTGTGTCTGAAGCCCAGAATGCACAAGGGTCTGGCTGCAGCCACCCAGGTTGTAAATGATCCAAGTGGGTGATCTATGCTCAGCCACTGGACAATGTTCCTCCTTCCCCTAGGCTCTCCAGGTAGCTTTATAAGTAAAATTTTTTTCTCTAGTTCTTCAATTCAGATAAGTTAGCCCAGAGGCATTGAAAGGCTTCTTTGGCGATTTTGGCTTTTCCTCTATATTTGTTGGTTATTAACAATTCCTATTTCTCAAATAATAACATTAATTTAAATTGTCTCTCTTTCCCAGGAGCACAGTCAAGATGCACAAGTAATATAGTCAGTCATCAAAACACTGAGAAACAGTGTTTGATGGGAAACAGACTTGGATATTTTGGCCATAATTAAATGGAGAATTTGGTAGTAATTCTGTAAGCCTTACAAGGCACACATCTTTGATCAGAGCTCTGCAGTCTCTCACTTGCAGTCAAGTGCATCTGCATTTCAGTTCTCCTTTTTGCATTTCATCCTAGATACTGTTTTCCCCATGTTCTTTATTTTTATTTTATTTTTTCCCCTGGATTCTGTCCAATTATAGATCTTAGAGGCTTCTTGCTCCTTTTTCTCCTTCATACTTTCAGGGATATATACCAGGGCAGAGAAAATCGAAGCTTCACAATTTCTAGGAGACATCTCTTATCCAGGGTGAAGAAGCAACCAGCACTGCTCCCCACTGATTGACAGACACAGCAAAATGTTGCAGTAGCTGCCATGTGGGAGAGACACTGCAGTTCAGTATCCCCAAGTGTGAGAGGCCTTTAAGGTTATGGGAGAGGAACTGATCCAGGGCAAGATGCCACATCTGGCATTGTACCAAAACACTAAGTAGAAATTCAAGACAAGATTTATCAGTGAAGCATTTCGAGCTCATGAGGTCCTCTGTGGAAATAAATCTTAATCGTGTTAGGAATTTTATTTTTTCCAACTTGGAGAATTTTCAAATTGATTTTCTTTGTTGTTGTTAAGGCTTTGCTAACACTATTTGATTTTTAAATAAAATGTATTGAATTTTTTTTCTAATTGCAAAGGAAAATCATATTCACTGTAAAAAAAAAACTTAGAAAATAGAGGAAAAAGCCAAAGAGATAATGATTCTAACCTTTACACAGCATTATTAACATTTGCTAAAAGGTTCTCCCTAGAACCATCTATTTGTTAAAAAGGGGAAGCATGTTGCTTATATTGTATAGTCTGCTTGTCTACATATGATACATACCAAAAATATTCCAAAGTCAATAAACATCAGTGTGATTTTATTGCTGCCTAGCATCCTATCATATGACTGACTACACCGTAGTTAGCATGATGAACACTTTATTGCTCACTTGAGTTTTTCTCCAATTTGCCACTATTGTCAATTCTTCCTTCACAATCTCTTAGTATTAAGATACCAGATCTCTAGACAATGGTCAGTATTCAGTCTCTTCACTGTCGTCTTTTGCTGTGAATTGGCTTTAGGGATTTTATATTTTAAAATTATTTTACCATTAGCATTTAGCCCAGAAACAATGAAATAAATGATATGCACATACTCAAATTATAAGTATAAACCTATGGATTAGGCTTGATATACATATAGAGTCAAAAAGTTGTGACATAGCATCTTTGCTATAGGAGATTGATAGTGATCTTTGCTACAAATTGATAGTGCCTTATTATGGAACATTAGATCTGCCTAGAAGATCCCTTCATTATGATCCCCATTCTTTCAAAGAGTGGTGGAGTGCCTAGACATGCCATAGGCACAGGATCCAGATAGCTGTCTCTTTTCAGGGTGTATTTTGTCACCAAGGGGTAGTTCCTGAGACCCTACCTGCAACAATCACGGTTTAACTATGACAAATAAATTCTGGTGTAAAATAGATGAGATTTTTAACGTCAGTTGTGCTACTTACTAGCTATACGTAGCTTTGGGTAAGTTACTGAACCTCTATGTTTTCTCCATCTGTAAAATAAGGCAAGTAGTGGATCTATCTCAAATTTTAATGAGGAGAAATTAATTGGGTTTTATTAAACAAAAATATATGAAAAAGAGTACAATGCTTCAGTAAATCAGATGGTAAATATAACTCTTTTAACTTTTATTTTCCCTTTACTTATATCCTTTTGACACTTTGTACTCCTTCCACTTCAAAAAAAAAATCAGTGACTTGGTCTTCTTAAGAGTATACTAATGTGGTCCTCTTCATTTGGCAGAGGCAAACATATGCATTATATAGAGGAGAAATGAGGTTGCCACTGCTTGTTTATTTTTCCACCTTTAATAAGTATTAATGCAAAAGTAGTTGCTGCATGTCAGAGAAATCTGAATACTACATATGCATAGTAGTAAAGCACAGGCATCTATCTTTGAAACACATGCCTTAGGATCCTCTTCTTAGCTCTGATACTTTCTAGAGCCTGTCATAAATTAGAACTGACTTTATTTAAAAAAAAAAAAAAGAGATAGACACTTGTAAAATGTTGTAGATTATCCTGCCTGCTGAACTAAATGTCTGCACTTGGAGCTCAAGGGAAATTGACTAGCTCCTTTGGCACCCTTCTCTGTGATGGAAACTTGAGGATATGTTCTCCAGAGGGCCAGTGTGGGAGCTGCCCTTAGAAACCAAAGGTCCACTTCAGCTCAGTCATCTGAAAGCTAAATTGTGGTTACAGTTTCCCTGTCTACTTTTACAGAAGTAGACCTTTGGGTGCTCTGAGGTACAAACATTTAACAGAGAGGCTTCAGACCCCCAGAAACTGGACAAGAGCCTTGTTATCAGGTTCCAGAGTAGAGCTGTCAGTCTTAACCTCTGCAGTAAGATGCAGGCCGTGCACTGCATCTGGGCTGAACATGAGCCCATTCTTGTAATTGACTGGCTCAAATTTCAGTGATGGCTGGGAGAGTGAAAGCAGAAAAAAAAAGAAGGGCTAGCTAAGTGGCAAGTGGTGCCTGGGTGTTTTTCTCTTGTTCTAGCATTTCTCTGAACCTTAATTATTGCCACATATTCAAAGGCTTGATAAGGGAAACAGAGAATCTCTCTGATGAAGTGCCTGAGTGATTTGCACATGCCAGAGATTCCAGAGAGAATGGGATGAGTGGTTTATAAATGCAAAAAACACACTGGGACTAAGCATGGATCTTTTGTCCTCTGGAAAGCTCTAAATTGCATGAAAGAGAACTGCAGGTCTTCCATGAAGGTACAAATGTGTATATCTGGTTCAGCCATTGCTTATTTCCTCCAAACCAACACAGTGTCTATTAGAGGCAGCTAATGTGGGTGAAGTGCCTGCTTAGGGCTCAGAGCTATTGTGTTTACTTACAGATGAATAAAAACAAGCAAAGAGGTCAAATTAACCGGAAGATTTCAGTTCAGCCTTTATAAATGTGGCTGATGTGTAGCTTAGACCAGAAGGAGGAGCTACACTGAACAAGGCATGGCAGAACCAGTTTTACATAAATTCTGCTCTATTTAATTTGGGGGAGTTTCTTGAAATAAAGTTCCTTTTAGAGTTTCTCTAAGGCTCAAGAAAGCTTTAGAAAGAAGTGACTAGACAACACAAACTTGTGTAGATTATTTATAACATTGCATTTTCTGATCCAAACATCAGATCGCATGGTCATCAAATTTATAGAAAGGGCATAAGCCAGATATCTAGATATTAGTTGTAGGATGAAAAATTGATACCCTATAGAGATGTATGATTTACTACTTTTATAATTTGTTCTTTGAAACATGTATCTGCATCTATTTATATAGAAGTCTGGAGGCTATACTGGCTGTGGCTTCTCTCCGCCTCTCCCATTCTATTATTCCAAGCTTTTTGCTTGGATGGTGGGGAGACCTCAGGAAATCCTCTGAATGAACACTGTCTGGAAACATGGTAAGATTTAAGTAAGCAGAGTTGGCTTAAGGAAGGCTTTCAAGATGGGAGAAGTAAAGACCTCTGTGCTAATAGCTAAAACTAAGAACCACCCAGATGAAATTGATATTAAGTGAGATATTCATTTTAAAATAGAAATAATTAATTATTATTCATCTTTTGATTATCTAAGCAGTAGTTTCTCCACATTGAGTCTGTTACAAAGATTCATAGAGTTATGCAAGGAAGTTTAATGGATAGAAAATAATGGTAGTTGAGTTGAAGACAACAATGATAGTCTAACATTGATCATTGATATTGATCAATCATGATCGGTGAGAGATGAAGATTTCATGTCTCCTACTTGACACTGGCAAGTCTCCAAATCTCCAATTCTTTGGATATCTTTCAGTCCAATCACAATGTGAAAGTTGTAGGAATTTTATATTTTGTTAGGTTACTATGCTATTTCCCATAGTTCCCTTAACTGAATTGTTTATACAATACACTCAGGCATGCAAACATACACACACACACACACAGTCACATCTTCACACACAAGCACAGCCCTTGGTCCTTAAAACTGTTGAACTCGAGGCTGGGGTTGTGGCTCAATGGTAGAGCGCTCACCTAGGACATGCAGGGCACTGGGTTCGATCCTCAGAACCACAAAAAAATAAAATAAAGGTATTGTGTCCAAATACAACTAAAAAATTTAAAAACAACAAAACTAAAACAATTTTTTTAAAAAAGCTATTGAGCTTGAAATCTTTGATAAAAGACCTTTATTTTTCTCATATTCTTGTTAGTGAGAGCCCTTGGTGGTTTGCCTAACTCTGTTCTCATTGTCAAATCCTGAATTAAATCACTACATAAAATTGAGCATATTGGTTGAAGTTTCTGTCCTTGATTTCCTCATGTGTAGCATAAAAAAAAATTAGATTATGAATTATATTTTGTTAGGGGATTAAATAAAACAAGATAACTTTATCCTTTTGGTTGAATGACTTTATTTTTCATTATTCTGCTAACATATTTTCCACCCACCTCCTCCCATGGTGGTGTCTGTGTCAATCTGCACTCAACTTTATTAATGGTAATATGGCTAAGGGGCTCTCTTACTTACACACAAACCCCAAATATTTACAGAACAATGTACTGTGCCATCAGGTCTAAGAGAAGTTGTCAGGTCTCAAAAAGTCTCAACTCCTCTGAAGGAAGAAAAACTTTCCACATGGTTCTTTTTGCTCACGTACAGAGACAATTCCTTTGCTGAGCACTTACTATATGATAGGCTCAGTAACAATGTTTATGTGTATTTCTATAAAACGACTCTCATAGAAATTCTAAGAAGAGAAATCTAGTTTTAGTTAAAGTCCTGGATCAAAATTTATGTAACCACTCTGCTACACAGCCCTTCAGAGAATAATGAAAAGAACAACATTAGGGAACTGTTGACATTATGGAGACCAGGGAACAAAAATACTACTCTCAGTTCTGATTATCTGAGAAAAATGAACAGGACAGTGTGTATATAACACACACACACACACATATATATATACAAACACATACTATGGCAATAGGCTCAATGTCTCTGCCCCTTCCCCAATTCATACATTGAAATTCTTAATTGTATAACCCCCCATGAATAGGATTAGTATTCTTATAAAAGAGACCTCAGCAGCTTTCCTGCCTCTTACGCAAAGTAATGACAGAGTGAAAATATTGCCATCTATGAATACGAAGTAGACCCACATCAGACAATGAATTTTCTGGTTCTTTGGTCTTAGACTTTCCAGCCTCTGGAACTGTAAGAAAAAAATGACTTAGAGTTTAAGCTACGTTATCTGTAATTTTTTAATAGCATCCCAAACTCACTAATACAACCATAATTCTAAAGAACTTCTTTCATTTATTTTTATCAAGATTTAGTAGTTTTCAGCCGGCAAACTTATCAGAAGAAACAATTAGAGAAATGGTCTTAATAGACTTCTCCTGAGGAAATATCACTTAAGATATTCATCTTGTCCTTGAGACTGATATTTAAAACTCACACTTTAAGTTAAACTACTGAACGATGAATAGAGTTGCTCCAACTATGGAAGAAATCTGACCTAGAAATCTTTATAAATAATTGTGTTTCAACAGAAAGAACATAAGAGAATATGTTCAGTGTGGGAAAAACCAAATTATTAGACTTTCCCTGAATCCTTGCCAGATAATTAGGACTGGATGTAATATTATTTGTAGAATTTTTAAAGTAGGGGAATAAATACCATTTAATCCAATAATGATACTGAAAACATCTTTAAAATAAAGTATCACATATCTATTGAATGCCAATTTGGAATTAAATGCTTACCATGCTAAAACAAAGAAAATGTAAGAAAATAAAATTAAGGAAATAGCTCCCAAGAAATTAATGATATAATGTAGGTCCACAATGTGTGTGTGTGTGTGTGTGTGTGTGTGTGTGTGTAATTAAGTAACAAAATACAGGTCCCATTAGGTAGCAGACTTTTCTTGTCCAGTATTCTATGCCTGTAGCTGAAAGTGGTACCTGACACAGTAGTGGTTCAATAAGTTTTTTATAAGAATTAAAAATGAATGAACCAATGGTCAGAAGAAAAACAGTAGTTCCAACAACTAATGAGATATCTTGAAAGAGTATAAGATTATTTGTCTAGTTGTTGATAAATAGTTGAGGAGTTCAAAAGATGACTGTTGAGAGGATTAAAAGAAATTATGTGAGTCTACCCATCATGATGTCTGACAGCCACTAAATCAATTGGTAGCTCTATCATCTAGAATAGAAGCGAGTAAACCATTTTTTTTTCCATTTTACGTGTGTGTGTGTGTGTGTGTGTGTGTATACAGATTTGAGGAATAGGTATCTAGAATGCAATAATTCTCATCATAGTCGATGAGCAGGCATTAGAGCAATGATTACATAAGTAAATTCTTTTCCCTTGTTTTTATTCCATTATTTCTTGTTATAAATGTAGACTATATCTTTCACCATATCTTTATTATTTTGTTTTTCCTTACCACTTACCGATTACCTCAGTCTATTCTTTTTCCTCGGTAATTTTTGTTCTAATTTAGTTAATACTGGTTGGATTTCTTTCACACACATTGAGGATTGAGACTTCTTATATGTATCTCCTTGTGAACTGGGATTGGTTTGGTTTGAATCTGTGGTAGCCTTCTGTGTTCTAAAATGGATTGTCCTGTATTAGTCTCTCTTCTGGTAATTCTGTCACACACAACAGTGAAATGGCATTCTGTGCAAATTACACCCAGAAAATCACTTTGCTCTATACTATGTTTTCAAATACTTCCCTGACACATGGACTAAATATTTGCCTGTATTTTAGATTAGTTATCACATTTTCATTTGTTCTATCAGTCATTACACACATTGTTTATAGGACACCTCTAGATCTGTTGGGGCTAGACAATCCAACTCATGGTCTCTAAACTGAAGGACCTTGCATCTTAACAATAGAGATACGATGTTTACATATTATTTGAAAAGATGATTATGACAAGTGATATGAATGCAGTAAATACCAAATGAGTAGCACCAGCGAGAAGTGCTTTAAGGTTTTAGGCAACAACAGGGTTAGAAAAGAGATCAGTAAATATGGCGCTCATTGATTAAGAAACACTTCCCAGATGTGGCCACTTAAGTGGCCCTTCACAAAGGACAGAGAAGAGGAGGGGGAGTGTTTCAAGTAGATATGAAAAAAAATGGCATGTGGACCACTCAAAAAGGCTAGGCAAAAAGGCAAAAGTCAGGAGACAGCAAGGCCACTTATGGTGAATACAACGGAATTTCAGTGTAGGAAGAATGAAAAGACATCTGGGAACTTATGTGGAGGCAAACTTGCAGGAGTTATTTAAATTTCCAGAATTAGATGGCATGTTTATAAACTTGTTATATCCAAATAGCAATCATGATGATATCAAAGCAATTTCTAGGTGAAAAATCACTTTTATATCCTATTTCTCATTTGTTGTTTCTTGCAAGAACCCTGTGATAAATATCACAAAACTGAGGGTCAAGAGGTTAAAGCTTACCCAATGTCGTCACAATGCTAGAAGGTGTCTGAGTACAGATGGTAATGAAGGTGTGATCCTACATCCTGTGTTCACCACTCTATTCTGATCATCAGTAGATTAACCATGGCCATGGGACTGAAACTGATGTTATTTCATTCAGTGTTAAGAAATAAACTAATTTCTGGCTAGATACTACCATTTGCATGGTTGAAGGTGAGATCATTCCTTGAGTAGAAGAGATTACATAATATATATCCTGTGCATTATCTTTAGTAGAATAGTGGTTAATTTATGTGTTGGTGATTCTGCTGCTTTTACCAACTAACAGTCCATGTACAGATTTTAGCCTAAATTTCTCTAGACATTTTACCAGCTACTTTCTATGTCATTATAACATTGAGATTAAATAACACTTTTAACTTTTTCCAATGGATTTCACATTCTTTTCTGATATTGAGTTATTATAGTATGTCTGTGATGTAAACAGTCTAGACATTAACTATTCCCATTTAACATATGTGTGAATACAAGGAGGGTTGCAACAATCTGCTCATTACACTAATCACTGATGGAAGGAAGAGTCAGATATCTTGACTGTCAGACTGGCTAACAGTCCACAATTTCAAGCTGCTTCCCAAAATGCTCATTATAGTTTACATCTGGTGAAAAATTTAGCCAATATCATAAGGTATGAAAATATATATTGCTAATTTAGAGTATTTGGATTCCTACTGGAAACTTAGTTTCTGAGTCCAGATCTTCCACTCATTAAACTTGAGCCAATAGAATGAACCAATTAACATTCATCTATTTTTAGCTCATGCGACCATACATTATGACACTTAGGCTGGTTAATGATTGATAAAGCGAGGAACATATTTTTCACTTTAAAGATGAACACTGTAGCAGAAAAATGGTCATGACCCTGATGTTGAACATGCATAAACCTAGCTTCTAAGTGCTAGAGTCAAGAAAGGGTTACCTTCCTGGCAGTGACAGTGAAAAGAGACAAATTTCCCATAATATATTACAGTTATGTCTGAATTATGGCTTTCTTCTCTCCTCCCTCTGGCCTTATGTGAAAGGTTTCATTTGGCCCTTCCAATTTCCAGGAGGATTAAAGTAAAAATTGTGTAGCCAAGGGACCCATCCGTGGCAATAGAATAGAGTTAGTTAACCTTGACTAAAGTTAATTTAGTAACGGTAACAGGAAGGGCTGTGGAGATAGATGACAGGTCACCCTATTTTTTGTCAAATATCCTGTGACCTTCTCTAATGTTTTATTGTTTGCCTCTCATTTTTAAAGTAAAAGCTGAAAACCTCATTAATTTTTAGATATTTGTTATAATCTTGTTCATCTCTCTGTTGCTTAGCTATTGATCTGATCATTGTCAGGGGTGGGATGGTATAATTGAAATTCAGCAACGCTTTGGTTTACTGTATGTTTAGGTAATAAGGAAAATATCAAAATCAGACGGTATTTACTTTCTGTTACACTCTTTGCAAGGGGGGACCTGGAATTTTCATTCTGTAATAAACTCACCTTGTTACAAAGTGCTCCTCAGTAGACTATGCATCTTTTTATTTTTACATGTGATACTACATATTTAGCAAATACTACTGTTAACTAGTGACAACAACCTTTCTATACATTCTTTGTGAAATCCATTAATACCCTCATATCCCCTGGTTTCTCCTTACACATTTATAAATTGAAAGTAAAGGAGACATTACACTATATTTAAAAGGGGCAGGATGATGATGATTATGATGATGAGGAGGAGGAGGAGGAAGAGGAGGAGAGTGTGTGTGTGTGTGTTTGTGTGTGTGTGCATGTGTGTGTGTGTGTGTGTGTGTGTGTGTGTGTGTGTGTGTGTGTTTATGGGTGTTTTTCACTGTGCTAACTTTAATTCAGGGTCAAGTCAATTGCTGAGAGCTGACTGCTTTTGGAACACTTCATATGTGGTGCCCCTGCCTGCCCAGTTCTGTGATCTGTTGAGTTCATAAAAGGATATTGTTAAAATGCTTCTAGTAAGCTTCTGTTGTCCTTTGAAAAGACATTATGTTATAATCAGATTGTTTTCAGATGCATAAAGGGTTAAATTATCCATGGTAACTATACTATTTTAAATTTAATAAACTATCAGATTGATATTCAAGCAAAAAAATGTTTCAAGCTATAATTTTGAACTGGGAAACAAAATATGTGAAAGATATCATCTTCATCAAGTAAAATGTTTGAATATGAATAATTGGAGGGCAATTTTTCTGCAATTAGATATTTTCTCAGAGAACAATGTCAAGGCTTCACAGCCAGATTTCCAATGAATGTCGTCTTTTGTTGGTAAGCCAGGCTCCTGGGAGGAAGGTGCAGTCGGCAGGTCATACAGGGACACAGAACCACCATGCTCACCAGGCAGGGGAATGGCTCAGATAAATTCTGCCTAGGAGAGTTAAAGGGTTGAGATGATGACGCCTCTGAGTTAAGGAAAAGAGGCAGCACCCTGTTGTGATTTTTTTGGTATTAAGAGACAAAGATGTCATCTATTTTGTGTGATCTATTGGTGTTGTTAGAAGAATCAAATGAAATAATGTATCCAAGAGTCCTTTGAAAAATGTGAAAGGCTATACAAGGACACAGGGTGCCTGGTTTGGCCTATATTAAACCAAGATCTTTGATTAGCTGAAAAGCTGAACAATGAGTAACTAAGAGTCTGAACCACCATCAAACTCTGATGAAGGAGAGCTCAGTGGAAGGAGTGATTTCATTTATTCAATTTAATGAACTTGAAAGCTTTTTTTAAAGTTAAATTGGTGGTTGGAAAACTTTTCGAAGAAATGTTAATTAATTGTATGGCTTGGTATATAGAGGAGTAGTGTGGGAAAGGAAAGGAGTGGCTTTGGCATCTGATACCTCCTATTTGGGACTGTATGTCCATTATTTATTATGTAATCTCAGGAAAGTTAATGAAACTCTCTGAACCTATAAAAATAATGATATTCAATATATGATATTTTTGTGAAGATAAAATTATTTGACATATTATTAGCACATGTCTAAAAATATGTGTAAAGAAAAATCTAGAATCCTTGTTTACCTTTAATGGTATAAGTCGTTTTGTCCTGCTATAACAAAATGTCACAGACTCTGTGATTTATAAAGAACAGAAATTTATGTCTCGCCATTCTGGAGACTGAGAACTCCAAGATCAAGGCACTGGCATCTGGTGCCTATTGAGAGATTGCTTTCTTACATGGTTGGAGGCAGAAGGGCAAGTGGGGAGGAATGTTATATTCACATGTGGCAGAAAATCAGAAGAGAGAAAACCCATTCTCAGTATTTTTAGAGTAAGAATGGGTGAGAGTGGAGTCCTCATGACTTATACCCTCCATTAAGCCCCACCTCTAAAACCACTGCATTTGGAGACTGAGTGTCCCATGCATGACTTTGGAGGAGACATTTGGACCATGGCCACCAGTGATGCTCATGCCTGAGTGCCTAAGTCATCAAGTTCAGAATCACTGGGAGGGATAAAGGTGCAGCCTTGAGTCCTGCATCATGTAGACCTACTGGAGGTGGGGCCTGTGGACATGCTTCTCAATCAACATTCCAGCCAGTGCCTCAACCCACCTGACAACTACTGAGTTACACAGGACATTGAAGTAGATGCTGTTATGCAGGGTTGTTGAATTTGAGAGTATAGGACTTGGTTTAAGCTAAACTCACCCATCATATACCAGAAGTTTCTATTTTACGTTAATTCTGTTTACTTTACCATCTTTTTCTCCATTGCCTAATATTGAGAAGGGTCATTAAACATTCTCTTCACTTTGGGGGTCTAAGAAGGTCAAGGTTTCCAAGACTTTACTGCAGCTGATTGTAATTTAGTGTGTCAGATATGGTTGAAAACAAAAAGGAAGTTCATAAGAGATAAAAAGACATTGAATTGGACATACAAAATAACTTTCTTAGAAGTTGAAAAACAGACAAACTTTGGCAAATAAAAATTTGCTCTTTACTTGCTGGAAGAGAATCAACTAGAAGAATTCAGGCTTTGATGTCTATCAGCTTAGTCCTACGTGTTCTCTCAACAGCAAAAAATTGGATATACCCTTTAGTATGTGTAAGGTAAATGTTAATTAATTTTTGACACTTTTTAATCTTTATTCATAATTTTTTCCAAGATGGGAAAAGTACATTTAGGCTAAAAATGTCAACTTGACATTAATTTAAATGCTCAAGCTAATCCAAAGAATAAACTGTTGAAACTGAAGAGAATACTAACGATATCTAATAGTTTGCTGAAAATTAAAGAAGTCAAACTCAAGAAATAGGTAAAGCAAGAATGGCATTACTAAAATTATCTCTTGTGTAGACAGATTGTGTGTAAATGTTGAGGGGGACTGCCTCATGGAGGAAGAATAGATATATATTGCAGTAAGAACTGAAATGTTCTCTCTAGTGGTCTAAAGTTAATACAGTCCATGAGCAAGATGCTCTCCCAGTTTCCATCAACCTTCCTTTATATAGGAGAGCCTTGTTAGATCAATGCACAAGTTCTTGTAGATGTATAATAGTCAATAATTCAGATGTCCTTAGATGTTTCCTTGCCCATTTACCAATAAAAGTATGATCTTGGATATATCAACTCTTAACTATATCCTCTGAGGTGGGATCATTAAGGAATTGATCTACCAGAGAGCTCTATTCCAGTGAGTTCTTGAGAGTCTTGTGGTCTGATCTTAAGGGAGTATCCTTATCTGGTTGCCTCTTCTAGGAATGTTAAATTATTCAACATAAACTGGAGCTCTAAAATTTTTGAACTTGAACCATTAGTTATTTCATTTCCTATGTGTAGAAAAAACAGTCCTTGCCCAATGGGCCAAAAATTCCGCTAGGATCAATTTAAAACAAAATCTCAGGCAGGAGGAGAAGAACATGTTGGGTCTTTTGAGACACTTGTCAGTCTTACTGATTGATTCCTCCAGGTCATAGTTAGGGTGACCAAATCCCTATCTGTGCCTGTTGATCTGTGTGCTCTTGTTAATGGCACCAACTTTCTAAAGTGGCACCTTCTCTAGAGTGATCCATTTAGGATGATAAATCGTATGATCAACCTTGTCATTCCTCACAGTTTACTTGCTTTGCAAAGGCTTTCCTGATGCTTTAGCGTGAGTTAGATATTCCTGTTGTACTTTTTCTTCATACAATGCATTCCTCCTTAACTGTAATGACCAGAACTGAAGATAATTTTGATAAGTATACAGCTTATACATATTTTATTGCTGGAATATTATCCCCATAAAGGCAAAGATATTGCATGGTTCAAGGTTGCACCTCAATGCCTAGCTATCATATAGCAAGTGTTCAGTAAATATTTGCTGTATGAATGCATGTGTTTATCATGTACCATCCACAATAGCTAAGCTCATTCCTCAACAACAAGCAAATCCATGAAGTCACCTATGGAAGAAACTGATGCCATCTGCAGATGCCATATGGAAGGGTCCACACAGTCCTTAATCCCTCTCAGCGTGTCCTCAAAAGGCTGGTTCATGAAAGACCAAGAGTGGAGAGCGGTGTCTCTTAGAATCCAGCAAGAAATTTGAAATCCTTGGGGAACCTGTGTTCCTTTTAGCACAGGCCAATGTTCATAGCACAGAGTTCTGTTCCTCATTCCCAGGAGACTGAACTGCCTGGATTTGGGCTATCCCTGAAGGCTCACTTAGTGGTCTTGATTCAGAGTATAGTAGCCTAGGATTCCTTCCATCTCACCACGGATCTTTACCTGGCTTCTTACTTGAGTAGTACTAAGAAAAGGATGGCAAGACTAGAATAAGGGATGGAGGAAGGTTCTAGATCCCAATGATTTACTATAGATTTTCTTCTATGTGACTTTGTGCCTTGTATCCATCCCTACATTATGGAGTTGTCTCAGGAAAAGGGATGATGTCCTATGAGAAAATGAGTCTTTCTATTGTTAATTTTGGTGCTATTTCTCCTAAAGATGGCTACCTGTCAAGGTCATGGAGGTTCCCTTTAACTGTGAAGCTGGCCTTTACCAAGAGCTGTACCCTTTACCCCATCAGCAAAGATCTTGCAAAGAAACCTCAAATTTTTTTCCCAGCATCTAGAACCAGTCTTATAAACAAAGAGAGTTAATTGGAAAAAAAATGTAAGTAAATGCCATGCTATACCACACAGAATTGATGTAATTCCAGAAAAATGCTGATGAAGTTTTTATTTTATTGTATTTCTTCATTTTTCCTTTTTTGTGATATTTTCATAAATATTGTATTCAAACCATTTGTGAATTAATAGTACTTGCTTATTCATTCTCTGAATATCTAGATTCAGAATTATTACAAGAAATAATTTTTTTCAACTTTGCAATTCATTGGTTATGAGGTTCATATATATATCAGTTCTAATTTCTAGAATGCCTGCCAGCCTAGGAACATTTGCCCTTGCTGTAATTTTCTTGAGTTCGTCCTGAAACACTGAGCACCCTATTCTTATACAACTCAAAAATTAATAGGTTCCTTTTAGATCATAGAACAAATCATTATGGAAAACAAAATCTTCAGTGAGTGATCTACATTTTCAGAATAGGGTGTACATTAATGATAGTTCCAACTGTCAGCTGGGGATAATGCAACTATTACTGATTATTGAGATTCAAACGCAAATAATGTCAGTAACTACAGGAAAATCTGTAAGATTTCCCAGTATCTAAAATCCAAATGATGAGACACTTTATCTCTAGGCAAAAGTGAAGAGGGAAGCATTTTTCAACTAGATAGGATATTCTCTTTGGTGTGAGTACCCAGAGTTCACTGCCACTGGCTTCTTGGGGATCGATCCCATTGTTCTAAATGAATGATGCTGTCAGAGTTCTGAAGAATGGCAGAGAGTTCGGCAGTCAAGCTTGGGTATAATGAAAATGCCCTAGCAGCTTCCTGGGCTTCATCCATCAGGGCAGGAGGATTAAATTTGAGCCCAAGTTTTGAAAATGATAAAAAGCTGTTTAATTGCATTTTCAATATGTTTATCAGAAGAAAGCTGAAAGTACAAGATAACTTCTGCAAGAAATTTGGAAGTTGAAATGGGTATCAGACCCGTCTGAAAGGAATGTGCTGCAGCTGAGCATTACTCATGTTTCCACCGCCAAGAACCAGCGCTGCACTTTTCTTCCAGAATTATTTTTAACTAACTTGGAAGTCATCCAGGTTTGACTCTCCCAAAAGCAATTTTGTAAATGTGAGAGGGGCTAACTGGGTTCTGATTCAAGAGACAGGTGCACCTGGCTGTCTTTTGTACAGCTGTGAAAATCCACAGGATGGTCATCACTTAGCATTCCACAGTGTGAAATGCAGTTTCTTCCAAAGGTGATGAAAGCCAGCAAGACAGATCAAAGTTAATCCAAGCCGATTCATACTTACCCATTTCCCTTTTCTACTTCCTCAGGAAGTATTCAGACAATAAAGTGAAAGATTTATGACCAGAAACACTAGGGACAGCTGCATATACCCGACAGAAATTAGTTTCCATTTTAAACTGTTTCACATGCAAGTCCATTTGAAATTTGCCATAAGATTAATTGGCTGCTACCACCTCTTGTTTGTTTAAATTTTATAAAACAACAAAAAGAGGCCATATGTTCAATAGTGAAAGAAAACAAGGGGAATTTGAAGTGAGAAATATTTCAGATGACCCCTTTTTCTTAGTGAAAAATAAATAGACCAGTTCGGGCTTTTCACTATGATAATGTTAAGAGTTGTCTTCTGCAGTTACATTGAGATTGAACATGTGCCAGTCATTCCAGCTTTCCCATTTTATAGCAATATCTAAGAGACTTTATGGGAAATTTGTACATTGGACTAAATATAGTCAAATATAGAAATATCAAGGCAGATTAAATATTTAATAGTGTTTTCAACTTGTCATATACTGCTGCTCTTATAAAATTTATTGTCTGTGAAATTGCTTTTAAAATCAATGATCATCTTGAGTAAGGTTTTCACAGGATTAATTTACCAACTGGTGAGTCTTTAATTCTCAGGATTGCCCTGTCAATTAACTAAGATAATTTGTTAAAGTCTCCTTGTCATTAACAGCAGTATTTACTAACCCATTGCATTAAAATGACCAGTATATGTCCCAAGATATGTGATTATTTTTCCCCCTGAATAGTGTTCTCAAGCTCATAACAGCCAATGAATAGGTAGCCTTGAAGACAGATACATCATGAAGTACCCTGGAATTAGTAGACTGGTTAGTTGGGAAAGAGAGATCACACATGCACTTCCATAATGGAGATGTGTTTTAAAGTTTGACAACCTGAATGAAAAGACAGTGATTGTAGTTTTTCTGAAATAGCTACATGACCAGTCCTCAAAGTACCTTGTAATAATCAGCCTAGTAGAGACCCATATGGAATTCAGCACCTAGAAATTTGACTGGGATCCATCATGGGGATTGGTGTTCTGAAACTATCACTAATTGACTTAACTCAACTTCACTCCTTTTTTAGAAGTGATTTTGCTGCTTTTTCTTCTACTACCTATAGACTCTATTTAGCATTTGTAGGCTTAGTGTATTGCCACTCTTCTTCTGTGCAGATCTTCTATGTGCAGGCACACCATGGGCTCCAGGACAGCCTCAGAAAAGGTAGTTCCTAGATTGGGTGATCACTCTCAGGCTATCTTCTGTCATCATGGTGTTGGACACCATTATTTGTGTAGATGAAACACTTGGAAGGAAATTTTGAAATGATGTTGGAGATGGAACTGATATTCTGAGACTAGGTTTCTCTTTTCTTCTTGCTACCCAGTGATTCAAAAGAAAAATGTACGAAGTTGAAAATATTTCAACTACAAAGGTCAGGAGATTACCAAGCAACTTAAAATTATAAAGGTCAAGACACATTATTCCCAGTGCCAGAACACTTCCTTGTTGTTAGTTCCTATATTGTTATCCCATTCACTGAGCACTTCCTGTGCACCAGGAACTGTGCTAAGTGCTTTCATGAATCATCACATTTAATCCTCAATGCACTTGAATATTTTGATAGGTTTAATGCATGTTATAATGATTGATACAATTCTTCTGATGGAGTTTAATTTCTTGAAAATTATGGCATGGTATTCATTTATTTATTTTGTTTAAATAAAACTGACAACAGAAGGGCCAACCACCAGAAATAGTGGCATGCACTATGTGCCACTTGGGAGCATGAGGCAGGAGGATTGCTTGAACGTTAGGGCTTGTTTCAGACCAGCCTAAGCAACATGTTAAGGCTCTCTCTTAACATAAAGGGACCAAATGAATACGAAGTTTATTTATTAGTGCTGTGTTCAAATAAATTTGGAAAAAAAAAGTTGGATTTCCTATTATAAGATATATTTGTCAAAATATCAGTTTAACACCAATCTACATAATTATTCATTCAACTATGAGCTTTCATAGATTTATGCTAGAAATCAGCAATTCTTGACAGGTGGTGTGTTTTACAATTTTTTTAAGTTATCAAGTTGCATAACTTAAGGTAAGTTATTTTACCTGTTGGAAGTTCAATTCCTTTATCCATAAAAGAAAAATAATAATTTCTGCCTTCCCTGATAGGTTTCAGTATGACAAAGATGATAAAATTCATGGTTAGAAGCAGTCAAATTTTAATATTATGTGTTATTAATATGATACATTATTTGTAATAGGAGGAACACTGTTTCATTATTCCTATCATTATTATTTATCTTGTGCTAAATTGAGTTTCCAGATATTCTAATTAATCATGAGCAATGAGGATCTGAAAAGAAGCCAAATAAACAGAATGAACAATGGAGCCTGAAGATATCAATAAAGACCAATGCTTTATTTCTCATATATAAATTAGGTCCCAAATCTTAAAGATTTAAAAATGTAACAAACATCTATGTTGTATTACCTGATTTAATTTTGTTACAAGTTTTTTTCACAAAACAACACCATTATTTAACAATTTGGTTTTTGTGTTCTCTAGCTTCTACAGTAATGCCTTAGAAAAATCATCTTTCATATTGGAACATACCCTATAGATAGTAATCTGTGCCATGTTCTTATTTTTCTTTTATTTTTAAAAATAAGTTTTGTGACACAAACTGCCTACAGTATTAGAAATAAGAATTTTAAAGGAAACTTCTAAACAATGAATAACATATTTCAGAAAACTGGACTTGACCCATTTGTAAACCAAAAGGAGGACTAGCTTGGAAACAGTTTAAACAGTCAAGGTTGGATTTGTAGAAATCTTCCATAATCCAGTTTTTTTTCTGAGTAAATGTAAGAGGATATATGCTATTCTATCAGTCAGAGATCATAGAGCTAAGGCTGACCCCCAATTTCTTCTAGAAACTGATCCAGTTTACATATTTCCTCATTCAGAAGATTTCCCCTTTATGTATCACTATAACACAGACAATTACCATTGAAATCTATGAGAACCACCATTAATTATACAAACTACATATATAGAAGTCAGAATTTGCTCCCATAAATACCTTATAGTATATTCAGATTTTTGAGTTATGATTTTATTTCATTAAATTCTATGGTAAAACTTAACACAGGATTCTAAACTTGAACCCTGACTTTACCACCTAGGGGCTATATGACTTTGGCCAAGTGTCTTACTCATTCTGTTTCCATTTTTTCACCTATCAATGGGTTTATATAATAAATTCCCCAGGATATATAGAATTAAAGTAGGAAGTATTTAATCTTAAATTCTTAGCACAAAAACAGACACATACTAAATCTCAACTGTAGTTAGCCACCCCTATTATTGTAGAGCTCTGATATGAATCAAATTCTCACTTAACTTACTCCTAAGCATTCTCTTTAGGTTGGTCTATATAACCATATACTTCGGTTCATGTCACATTATGGATCTCTTGACTGAGACAGAGCCTGTTTGGGCAACCATTAATCACCAAAAAATACTTAAAACAAAATATTCCCAAATACACTTTAACTTAAAACCAAGCCTTCTAGAAGTTGATATTGACAAGCTTTTTCTTCCCTCCTCCACCTCCTGAAATCATACCAAGATTTCCCCTTTCCTTAATTGCTATCTGGATAGTTAGATTACATGGTCCACACTTATGCCTAATTGCTGTCATCAGAAGAAAAATTTACTGGGTTTATTAAACATAATGCAATTTCTTGACAGGTACATTTTGATCTTGATACCCTCCCCAAGTGCAACTACACCATTAGGAAATAATGTCCTTGAGAAGATTTTGATCCTATCATTCGTTTGCTATGCTACAAAATCTGCCTTATTTACAATTAAATTAAATGTGCAATCCTAACAGTAATAGAGTGCTTTAGCAGAACATTTGAGAATTTTGAGACTCTTACAAGCTCTTTTTATTTTATTTTTTTGGTAGATTTTATTTATTTTTTTTTCCTCTTCAGTGGAGATTTAACTCTTGTCTCTTATTTGCCTTATTTTAAAGTGGGGAGAGAAGTAAACAAAAAGTGTATCTTCATAGGGCATTCAGTCAGGAGAAGTAAGGAATTCTGAAAAAAAAAAAACGATTGTATGATTGTGTGTATGTGTGTGTGTGTGTGTGTGTGTGTGTGTGTGTTTGTGTGTTTTGTTTTGGTACCAGGAATTGAACCCCGGAATGCTTAAACTCTGAGCCACATCCCCAGCCCATTTTTATATTTTATTTTGAGACAGAATCTTGTTAAGTTGCTTAGGACCTTGCCAAGTTGCTGAGGCTGACTTTGGACTTGCAATTCTCTTGCCTCAGCCTCCCAAGCCACTGGGAATATAGGCATGTACTACCGTGCTTGGCCGCATGATTGTTTTCAACATCAGGGAAATCATTATAAAAGTGACAAAGATAAATATTACTTTTTAATATTATGTATTGCCATAAAAGACTATTCAACTAAAAAGCAAACTATATTGGCTACAGTTCTTTATTCTAGTGAATTTATCTGAGGGGTTACTGAGAAGAATAAATAATCATATGCTATGAGTATACAGAAATATATGAATTTTGTAGCTAAGAAAATATTTTTAGAAAATCAAGAAAATGTGATGAAATACACTTGGCTTAAGTTCTTCTATCTGAACTATGATGGCCAAGTTATTATAAATTCAGTGATATTCAGTGAAGCCATGCATAGTATTACATGCATGGAGAAACTTTTCCCTGTTTCTTTTTGAGTTATGTTGAAGAAATGAAGCTGGTGAAAAACAATTGCATGTCATGTCATATCTGTTATACATGCTTCAGCATACAATAATAGCAATAACAACTGTAGACAACTTAGAAGTTGGGTAGGTACCCAAGACACTGGAGAAATAAGTTAAAGAAATTTTCAAAAAATAGGTGGCAGAAATATTGCTTATTCAAAAACTTAAAAGTAATAGAAAAGTTGTAATAAATAACTTCGGAACTTTTACCAGTAGAATGAAGGGCTTACTTAGTGCTAATGTTGTTCCTTTCTTTAACTTCAAAGACAAGATTTTTTTTACTTTCACCTGTGATATACAAGAAGGAACATCTTTTTGGACAATTTAAGAGATTTTCTTTCATCTTAGTTCCTGCTCTTTGAATATCCTTTGGTTTAGGTATCCGAATAAAAACTTAGCCTCACATTTTTTTTTCTAAATAGACTGAACAATCAATAAATATGGTCAATCTTTATTTCTTATCTTCAAGATCTACCCTTTAAAATGACATACAGTGGGAACAAAATCTGATATTTTATTAGTTCTTCGTTAATGGTCTCTGCTCCAGAAGGATTCCAAGGACTTTTCAACTTGGTGTTCTTATTACTGGGACAACAAGGTCACAGAAACTTTTGAGTTTAATGGCATTAAAAGAGGTGGTTGAAATTTAGGACACGGAAGAAATCTATCATCTTTTGTCTTGCCTTTTATTCCACCTGAAGCTTTCTTTTTTTCATTGTTTTGGCCCCACCATTTACAGAACAATCTTGTCCAGAAAAATTACCATCGGCCTGGCAAAGGGTAGGGTGAAGTTTGCTACCGATTTTATATAAATTAAATGGAAGAGTTGTACTCCATCACTCTGACAACTAAATTACATGAAACTCAGCTGGAGATTGGGGCTGGTTACTTTTCCAAATGGAGCTGCTGGTGGGGCAATCTCATTTGACACTCTTAGTGTTTTAGATGGCTACATATTTGGACATTCCTTTGGATCCACTTTTAACTTACTGACCAAATGTTGAAGTATAAATTTTTATACAACCTTGCAAACAGGTCCTTATTAGAGGACAAGGATACATTTAAAACAAGCAAGGGAAGCATGATTTTTGAACAAGACTCTGACTATACTTTTTTATCATTTTAATCATATGAGTGTGCCTACTGTGTGCATGATTTGTATGCTAAGAAAGGCACCAAAGTGAGTGGGAAAAGTGCAGTGTGCAGAGTACAGAGGTTGTTGCTTGGTTTTTGTGCTTAATGTAAGGGATTTGGGTATTTAACATACCATGGGTATTGTATTAGTTTCCTATCATTTCTGTGAAGTTTATCACAAATGTCTTGAAACAATACAAATCTGTACAAATTTTTTATCTCACATTCATTCTGTAGTTTTGAAATTAGAGTGTAGAGTGTCTAGGGGTGTCCTCTGCTCATCCCAAGTTCAAGGCGATGGAGGACTCTCCCTTCCTAGAGGCTCAGGGTGAATGTACTTCAAGTCCTTCAGGGTTTTGACTAAATCAGGTTCTTGCTGATGAGGCCTGAGGTCCGGATCCTTGCTGGCTGTCAGCAGGAGCTGGGTTGGCCTGGAGGCTTCTCTTCTTCCTCTTCATGCTTTCCAAATGCCCTTTACCCTATCTTCCATGAATGGCATGTCAGGTCTCTTTTAGGGTTCAAATCTCTCTGACTCCCATATCTGTATCATCTATCTGCTTCCACACAAAGTTCTCTGCTTTTAAGGGCTCAAGAAATTAGACTGGGCCCATGCATGCTCCCAGATCATTTTCTTATGTCATCATATGAGTAGGCCTACTGTGTGCATAATTGTATGCTATGGAGAACAGTAGCAAAAGTGAGTTTATTGAAGCCTAGATCCTGCTGCCATTTTGTGTTGTCTGCACAATGGCAGACAGGCTGCACCCTGCATCATTACCTCAGTGAAAGTTCACTAGCTTCTGCCTCCAGATAGGTCCAAATGCAATTTCAGAAGATAAGTAAAAATACATATTTTCAGTTGGTAGTATAGATAATTAATTCTCTAACGGTATATACAGAGAGAACTTTTGGTGATTGAACTAGGAGTCAGATTTCAATGAAAAGATAGTACTTTAATGGTCTTAAAGCATACTTATAATTGGTAGAGTTGTAATTAAATAACAAATAACAAAAGTATGGAATCAGGAAAGACAAAAACCTAACTAGGAGCAATTTTAACTGGAGGAAAAAAAGTCAACTGGATACATTATAGGGAAGAAAAGAGCCTAGTTGGATAATATCCAACTCTAGTGGATTTCATATTTTTGGTCTCAAGATCCTTTTGTGCTCTTAAAATCTATTGAGAAGCCCAAAGAACTTCTTTGTGTTGTATAAATTTACATATGTCAATATTTGCTATAGAAAACATTTGCTAAGAAAACATTTAGATATGTATTATTTAAAATAACAATGGCCAAGACATTATATGTTAATGTTCTTTTGTAAGAAATAATTGAGTTTTCCAAAACTAAAATAATTTAGTGACAGGGGTATCATTGTTTTAGATTATTAAAAATCTCTTCAAAGATTTGCCAAATATAAGACTCATTGGCTCGTATCAACTTCTGCACTCAATCTTTTGTAATATCATGTATCTTTTGAAATATCATGTCATTTGCATCTAGATAGATGTATTTGTGAGATGATCAAAATGGTTTTGACCCTTGGAACCCCTGCAAGGGTATCAGGGACCACCAATGTGTTTGGATAACAACTTGAGAACTGCATTACGTATCTGTTAAATATCAAGGATATTCTAAGGGTGAGAATACAGAATCAAGAGGACAGACAAGGACCTGCCCTCACAGTTATTACTTCCTCAGAGAGAAGACTGACCTTGCAGTGCAAAATAATGGTTCAGATAGTAAAAGATCCTATGAGGAAAAGAAAGCTAGTTTGGGGATGCATGGCACAGAGATGGGGCAGAGTGGTTGTGTATCCATGAGGTAGTATAGGAGGTTGGCTGGAGGTATTGACTTGGAGCCATATTAAGATTAGGAAGAGCTTTGCCCTTTGAGGGAGCAGCTGATGCAAAGTTTCTGAAACAAACTGAAGAATTCATGGAAAAAAATGTCCAAGCTGGAGGCAGAGAAGATCTAAGATAAAGGAACAGAGAGGGGCACAGGACCCATTTCATGTGAGATCTTGTAGACAATGATTGGAATTTTATAATGTACTCTACTAATTATTTGAGGATTTTAATAAGTTAAGGAGCTACCTAATTCAAACTTCACTTTAGATGCTAGGTGAAGAATGGTCTATAAAAAAAGCAAGAAAGGAAGAGGGGAGATCATCAGGGAGTGGTTGTGTTCAGGCTAGACAAGGCAGCAGAGGAAGTGGCAGGCAGCCGCTGAATTTAGGATGGAGGTAAAACTGACAGAACCAATCCATTAATTTTCCCTTTAGTCTGATTAAAATCTGTTTCTTTACCTGACCATTTCTCTTACTTGTCAAATTCCCTTTGAAATATGTTCCCATCTTTCAGGGTCTTAGCACTCTTTCCAACTTTTGTCACACCACTCTTTGACACGCAACTTTAATGAGCATCCTCTCTCTCAGACATCATTATGGCACATTAATCATTATCACATCAAAACAGAAGTCATTGACCTGTAATGGTAAGAATTTACCACAACAACTTTTGTTACTTATTTAAAAGATTAATGAAGGTTACTTATACTCAAGCTAAAAAATATGACACCTAAACTTATCAAAATATTCCATGCAAGTATATTTACTAATTTCTCTCTTTACTCTCCAGTCTGCAGCCCCCTACTGCAAATATATCTTTGTCTCCTAGCACAGGGTATGAGTACTGTCACATTGCTGACAATAGGACAGGTGTGTCTATCAGCAAGTTTTGGTTGTTGTATTTGAAGCAAAGAATAAGTTCTCAATAGCACAACAGCAACTTTTGCAAATAAAAGAGATTGGGAATGATACTCTTGTCTACATAAAGTGCTTATATGTTAGGCTTCCTTCAGTATAGACTGTGCAAGCAGCTGTTCTCATGGTGCAACTTCATGGTCTAGGATAATATTCTTGGAATCCAAAATGCCACCTCTAGACCTGTTCCTAATGTGTGAAAAGTTTATCATTTCTTTGTTTTCAGTTTTAATCAAATAAAGACTTTGCTCTCAGTGAAAACCAAAGTAATCCAGGAGAGGCCCTCTGACCCTTACTCAAATGCATGCTTCAGTTTCAATGAGCATGCCCATTCCTCTCCTGAGAGCTGCCCTGAGAAATCCAGAATAAAAGAAGTGTAGCTGGAACCAAGAAGAAAGCACAGAAATTAGCAGCAGAGGTACAGGCAGTTTTCTCTGTCTGATCCACCCCAACTTCCTTTTCCTTCATGTGCCTAATCTTTACCTTTTCTACAAAATTATGGTTGACTGAGAGTAGCTGTATGTTTTACAGTTATAATTTTTAGGTTTCCATTGCTAATTCTTCATGAGAATACTGCTCATTTCTGGGACTGCTTTTTCTGCATCTGTAACAAAGGAGATTTATAATATTGTCTGGCACCTGGTTGGAGTGATAGAATATTTAGAATATTTTATGGTCTTCAAAGCTGTACCTAATATACTATCTTTGGAAATCTTCAAACCCACTCTGGTTAGGCTTATTCACCACTTTTTCTGCATATTAGTAAAACTGAGTCCTGAGAAATTAATGCATACTGTCATAGATCTAAAATCAATATCTGATCATTAGTCTTCAACTCTTCTTATTGTATCATGTTGAATACTATTATTACTATGTCCTAGATAAGGCCTTTTCTATAACTTCTAAGATATTAACATATTTATTACCTCAATTTGTTTTTCTCTTTTTGCAAAATTCTTTCCCTTTATTATCATTAGTTATGCAATTAAAGCTATTAGTGGGAAGAAGGAATTAAATCAGATGGCCTGTGTACCACCCCCAAAGCAAAAAAGATAAAAGCTAATCTCATTGTCAGTTGAACTTCTGAGTAAATAAACTAATGATAAATTTGTTACAAGTAAGTGAGCTTTTCCCTTTAGTCTGTTCTTAGCAGAATGTTACCTGGTTACCTGGCTAAGGGTAAACCTATAGTGAAGAAGAGTCCAGTACCTATGAGTCAGGGCTACTTAAACCACTAGATGATGTACAAAATGCTTTTCTGAATTCCTTGATAGCTTATATCCTCGAAATTACTCAGCAAAGCTTGATTCTGATAAGTAAAAGTAAGATCTTTTTTTAATGTAAATATGACTTGTCAATCCAATCCTCACAGTTGTCAATGGATAATACAATTATATATTTTGAGGTAGAAATATTGAATATAAGAAGCCACTTTTTTTTCCTTTGTCCTTACACAAGTTAAAATGTTACTGACACAATATGTTGGTAAATAGCTTCAGTGTCTCTGTTGCATTGGTAAAATCAAAGCCACCCTGTTAAGCAGTGAAAATGCCTGATTTAATTTCAGTAGTTATAAATCAAAATTAAGCCTAGGAAACTGGACTCCTAAATAGCTGCCTAGAATCTAGCTGTTTTTATTCTAAAGGCACTCTCACACCAATTTGCATGGAAGTGATGTGACTATGAGATAAGGGAATTGTCTTTCAGCCCAGGCAGTTAGGAACAGTCACTATGATTTAAAGTACCTAATAAGGAGGAAAAAAAAAAAAAACAGCAATTAATTTTTTTTAAGCCATGGGAAGATTGCATTGCTAAAATGAGGAGTAAAGTCTTTACTTCTATAGAGATTATTTTTGTTCCATAGGCTATTTCTGAGATTAAATATGAAAATTGGAAATATAAGGTATATCTGATTTTACCTTAAAGTCAGTGAGACAAAGAATGTAATCCTACCCCCTCTTAATCAAATCAGTCCATGTGTCCTTTGGTAGAATTGGTTTGATATTCTTTTCTTTACTTAAATTTAACCAAATGAAATTAAGATTCTTGTATTCTGAATTTGTAAATAACAGAGACAAATCAGCCATCTTGACTGTTCAATTTTAAACAGGCAGTCCTCAGACTCAAGTAATTACTTCAGTAAACAAAGAAGGTTTTGGAATGACACAAAGAGGAGTGGATTTCAAGGATTTTTGTTGTTGTTGGGGCTATATGTCAAGCGCCTATATGTAATAGACAGCATGAAATTTCACCCAAGTTATGATCTAGTTGCACTTGGTGTATATGTCCACTCATACATTAAGAAAGAAAATAGAATCAGATGAAATAACTTGCCAGCATAGAACAGTCAACAGGGCAAGTTTCGGGGCATGGAGCTGGCTGACAATTGGGTCCTTGACTTTGCACCCAGTAGATATTTTTTTGCTCCACCCATCAATAATGGTGGTGGTACTGGTACTGACCATTTAACGTTTCCTACTTCCAAAATCCAGTTGCATCTTGTTCCTTCTCCCTGATGGATCTTTTAAATATGAAACTCAGATTGTCACAGATTTGGGATGCTAGGCCAAGAGTCACAAAATGAACATTTTGACTGGCAGATGAAGAAACAGTGATTGATATTGGGGCTTTCCTGTTATACTAACATCAAAAAGCTGACAAGGACAGATTACAAGGGATGTGAGGAATTGTTTAAGTGCAGCACTGACAGAGTGACTCACACTAGCCACAGGGGGAAAAAAAGAGAAAAGGAAGAAAATAAAACCCAAACCTCTTCCCAATTTTTAACCTCAGGTCATTATTGCTGACCAATTTTATGAGACTGCAAAAATAGCTTTTTGTTGGTGGGTCATAAAATAAACAGGACAAAAATACTGGTAGATGATTGATTTTGATTCTCTGTATTTTATTGTATTTGAATGTGGCCATTCACACTCTGATTAGAATTTTAAACATGTCTTTGGGAATTAAGAAGAAATAGAAGTTATGGGGAGAAAAAAATATCTCCAGAGAGTAGCTTAGGCAGACTGAAATGCTTTGACCTTGAAAAGATACATCCAGAACAAGCTAAAAACAGGACATAATAGATATCATCATTAATATATATATGTAGTATGTTATTGTATATCATGAAGTAACAATAAAAAAAGAAAAATAAGAATATAGAAAATGGAATTATGCTCAAAACAGTATGATGTAATGATGTAATCTTTAATAATATTCAAAGGTATTTTGATTCTATTTATGAAATACTCTGCTTTTCTTATGGAGGATCATTCAGATAATATGTTCTAAGACAACTTTCCTGTACATTTTCTTAGTTAGCTAGGCTTACTTGGAAAATGAAAGGGGGATGAATTAGCAAGGATTAGACAGAATCTCTTCTTTCTTATCATCTCAAGTCACTTCATTTGCTAGTTCTTTCTTTGTTTCTGCCTACAGGCAATATCTCCCAAAGCCTGCCTGAATCAGAACAGGATATAAATTAAAGGCTTTCAGATGAGGATAGGTAACATCCATTTAGATAGCTTAAATTGATGTACAAGTAAAATCAAGTATAGTTAGGAAGATTTTACAAAAAAAAAAATTTGTCTTTTTCACAGGGAATGGGAGCTATTGGGCCGTACTTATGGTACAGACTGAGAAAGCAAAAGAAGGGTTCTCTGTGGAAGGGGCCCTTAGTTATGTCAGGGTTGCTATGGCTAAAGAAGACTGACAACTCAAAGGGCTGGTGAAGAGTGACCACTACAAGTTTCCTAAAGGGGGATGGGTGGTAACTCAGTGCGCTCCCATGCTCTTGCGCGCGCGCTCGCTCGCTCTCTCTCTCTCTCTCTCTCTCTCTCTCTCTCTCTCTCTCTCTCTCCCCTTGTTCCAGTCTCTCAGTTCTGTAGAACATAGTAGTATTCTGCAATGTGAAAGCAGCAAGCCTAATCATAAACAAACAAAAAAGCATCACAAATCTTTACAATGGCATTTCAAAATAAAACTGCTCATGTGTATTGTTTCCACCTTTTAAAAAAGACAATTTAATCATTTCTAAAGAAATAAAACAAACATTTGAAGAATCTTAAAATTTTCTCCAACTTTAATATATTTCTTAAAATCTCATTTTGATTTTATTCACTTGAATTGCTGTCAAATGTCTCATGTCAATAATAAGGTCATATGAACCTGTTATTACAGAGTTAAACCCATAAATATTATTCCAAGAACAAGCATTTCTGTTTGTATGTAATGCAGTTATTTAAATACTACACAGTTGGCTAAGCCTGGTTCTGCATTCCTGAGATTTTTCCATATATCAGACCTCTTATTTATTTTTTTCTATTTACTTTTAAGCTAAGAAAGTTCACTTCTAAAGATCACTTACTATTTGGAACCCACTGTGCATGACTTTCCTCACATCTTTATATTTATAGCTATCTCTATATTTGCCTACAAAGAGAGTATGACTATTAGAGATTCCTGTCATGCCTCCCTCTAAAGTGTAGTCATTGACTTTTGAAGTATTAAAAGAAAATGCCTTTAGAAAAGTGTCATTACAAGGCAGTGAAGTTATTGAAACATCGTCCTAAGTTTCACACCCAGCTTCATACATCATTTAATCTGTTTTGCCTGATGAGGGGACAGATATTTCATAGGGCTGATACTGGGAACACAGGGGCTCAGTGAGTCTCATGATTAAAGGGAAAAAAAAATGGAGGCAAGAATGGTGCATTGGATATTTGTGTTTGTGGACAATAGAACCAAGCAAAAAAATTAACATTTTTGTCTTGTTTGGTTTGTGCCACTTAGACCAAAGGAATTATAGTTTTTGAGTCCCAGAGTTTGATCGATTCTGTGCTATGAGATGACATTTGGGATAAGAGTGCTTCAGTGGAGGGATGTACTGTATTCCTACACAAGTATATGCTCTCAAAGGCACTTATGAGACACACAGTACTATTCACTCCTGTCCCACTCACACTCACTCCAAGAATACAGTTGTATATGACATCGCCAAGTAAAGAGCCATAGAAATCCTGAGACCTGAGGATGTTTTCCTATTTCCACCAAAACTTCAATGGCTTCCTAGTATGATGCATTAGGAAACTCATTCCTGGATGGTTTTTATTCTGTGCATAAAGAACACCATCAGAATTTCATAGGTCTGGGGGTGAATCATTAATACAATAGGCCATTAATGCATACTTATGAATGTTTGAAATATTCTGTTTTATGACACCATGCTTTTCAGAGCGTTTTGCAGTTCAGGTTATGCAAAATTATTGGCTAGCCTTGCAGCAAATTGTGCAGGTTGGAAACTTGGGCTTGACTTAAAATTTTATGTGAAACTGAAATGTTAACATCACAGTATTTTGTTAGCAGTTGTTATTTCAAAATATGAGCTGATAAAAACCTAAGATGGGTTTGTAAAATAGCCCTTGTTTCCTCGTTTCAAAATAATTATTTCCATAGCCAAAATGATGAATAACACTCTCTGAGTATTTCTACATTGGACTCTCCTATAGGTACTTTAGGAGAATACAGAAATGAAAAGAACTTCTTTTTGCTACCTAAAAGCATATCTTTTGATAGGAAAACAACCATGTGGTAGAACACACTACACTACAGAGTTAAACAAACATGCTTCACTTAGAGGCAAGATATAAACCAAAAGACTTCTGGCTGGGAAGTCTGGATAGCTTCCTAGAAAATGTGATTTTTGAGTTGAGCTTTGCTTTATAGAGATTTGAAAATATGGGGTACAGTTATCTCTCTAGGTATGGTGTTTAGAGCAAAATTGTCTTGATATATATAAGTGATTACCCATATTGATATTAGTTGAACTGATTGAAATCTGTAAGGCTGATGGAACTGTTAAGTGGGTTTTGCTTTCAATCTTGTTATTTGCTTTAGGCTTTTAACATTTCTGGAAGAAAAGATAAAATAATAGTTACGCGGAGATTGTACAGTTTTATTGTGCGTCTACAGTGATAATTTTGTTTCAATTTGCTTTTTAATATAGCAAGTCTGTATGTATTACATTTAGTGGAATGTTGACTTAAAAGGCTTTGAAGAGGATCTCAATTCAACATCCTAAAATAGAATAAATTGATTACTCTGACTCATGTTTGCATAACTTAGATCCAATTGCAGAAAATTCAACTATTAATAGTCAGAGAGTATTTCTATTTATTTTTAAGTCTCCAGATTGGAAAAAAGAAGACATTGCAATGTAGAAGCAGACATAAGCTTAATGTGGTACAAAAAACCTGAAAAGCAACACTCAGTCAGAAAGCTCCATATTCTGTTATTAGCAGCAGCATGCTCGAATGGAGTTTCCTTGTGACTCTTAATGGACTAATGGCATAGGCATTATCCTTCTGTGGGTTTCAAAACAATTTTACTTTTGAGAGTATTTGGAACATGGAGGGCCTTGTGTCTAGCACATAAGATGGCATTAAACAAAAACAACACACAAGTCTATTTTAACAATAAACCTGACGAGATAAAGGATGCTCTCTTCTATTGCTTTCATCTTTGTTAGAATCTGAGGAATCCATACTGATTGCAACGAAAATCTGGCTGCACCTGGGTCTTAGAGACACAGGGACAGGCAAGACAAATCCATTTCTCTTTTACATCTAATCCCACATCACTCTGTTTTAGTGAGGTGAAATCCCTCTAAAATGAGCTTTCAGGGAAGTATTGAAAGAGGATAATCTACTCAGTGGAGTAGTAAGGCACAAGTAAATGAGATAGAGAAGGAAGAAAGGCTTTCAAAGGAGGGTTCGGTTTGCTGCCAAATCTTTATGAAGTCATTCAAGTACAAGCAAGTGCATGGTGAGTCTGTGTCTTAGTACACGTTGTGTGGTGTATGGATGTGGGGAGACCCTGAATGCCCAGGCATTTGGGTACCTCATAGGCTATCCTTAAGGACAGCCTTTGACTCAGGAAAGGAGACACTAAGTAGAGTACCAGCTTGGGGCACTATCCAGAAAAAGATGGAAGTGAACTGGGTAGGTTAACATAAGATAAAACCACAGACACTTCTGGGCTTTCTCCTTCCAAGACTGTGTCTATCTTATCTGGCCAACATTGTGTTGAAAGTGGAAGATGGAATTCTGAGATTCCAACAGAAAACCAACTTTATCTGTGATTGTCTAATTTTAGACTTCCAGGCATTGCTCTCCATCTCTATATGAGGAAGAGCAGAATATTCGGTGATCAAAGAAAGATCTACGGTTTCCTCAATCCTCAGATGAGGGGTACCTGTGTGTGGCACCACCTCATTCCTTTGATTTCAGGGGAACCCCTCAGCTTCTCCTGTGCAAATGTTGTCAAGACTATGTGTCTCCTACAAAGAAATACTTTACTACTAAGCGGAGAAACATTCTACCCTCTCAAACAGCAACTCAAACCTCAGGGGTTGTTTGAAATCTAGAATTAAGTGAAGAGGGGAAAAAAAGTTTCTGTCTATCCAAATTAACTTTCACAAAAATACTCCACCTTAAAGTCAGGCATTTTATTTCTTAGTGCCCCCTGTAAGCCTTACAAACTTTTATTCAGCATGTCATTCTTAATAAGCTTGGCTATCTGTTTTCCCAGCCCACAACAGATTAGAAAGAGTAAGAAAGAAGTAAAGAGACACAGTGACGGCTAAAGTGACAGTGGAGAGCCTGACATCACCGGAGGAAAGAAGATTATAAAGCTGACACAGAACTATTATAACCAGCTGGTCCAATAATGACTACTCACCAAGATGACCCCTGACCATCAATAGAAAGAAGATAATACATTGTTTAGAGACATCTGTGTAGAAAGGCAGGGAGCCAGTGGCCAATACATTTTATAAAGATTTCCATCTAATTTTTAAAACTTAAATGGATACCAGCTTCAAGTACATGAAAAATTCAGCCTAGGAAATACCCAGGTAAATTAGGTGCTACTAATCCCACCTTACTTTTTTCTCCAACTTGACCATAGATAGTATCACTATTCACTGGCTTTTAGTAGGTACTTTGTTATATGGGGAAACAGATGAAAAATTCTATGAAAAGGTGTTTTCTCTTTCTAGGCAATGTTAGCCATCGAGTTGAGGCAATACATACAGACTGCCTACTTATGGATGTGTGAAGTCTTGTATTCTCATTGTGTCGTGGACTTCAGTGAATGGAATAGAGGGTTAAGTATAGGGTTTTATTTTTACCAAACTCAACAAAGTAGCTGCTGGCACATGTGGGCATTAATTTTCATTTGTATACAGAATACAAAAGATGCCCTGACCCAATCAACTCATCACTGAGCATTTTGATGCCTCTCTGGAGAGAGAAAGTCCTAGTTTCACTGACTTGGCAACAGTCCCTACCAGTGACCTTTAATGCAATTATCTTCTCCCTGGGGAGGGAATGGAGACGTAGTGGACATTGCAGAATCAAGGCCTTTCTAAGAAATTGGATTTGAAAGCAGGGTTTTGTTGGATGTCGATTTTTACTTGTAGTTTTAATGCAGTTTTATGTAGCATTTTATAGATTGCTTTCTTTAAATGGCTTCCATTTATTAAAGAAGACAAGCAGCAATATGTTTGCAGATGGATGGAGGACTGGGGACAAGTGGCTGATTTTTTTTTTTTCTGAGTTAGGCTGGCATGATCTTCTGACATGGCTCCATTTCATCTGTATAAAATAATGTTACTTCCACCAAAAAGACATTTTTTTAGAAGGACCATGAGAAGAACGTGATATAATTTCCATTTGCAGCTTCGAATAGTTATATATAATTATACCGAAGCAGTGGATTTTGGCTGATGAAGCATTGTAGTGTCCCCAGGGAACCAACACAGATACAGATGTATTAAAATTTATATTAAAAACTTAAACTAGTATAACATTGGCTGGTAAATGAGAGTCTGGATTCTGGTAGTATTTGGTCTTTTTTTTCCCCTTTTGAACCCAGGGGTATTTAACCACTGAGCCACATCCCCAGCCCTTTTTATATTTTATTTTGAGACAAGGTCTTGCTAAGTTACTTAGGTCCTACTTAAATTGCTGAGGCTAGCTTTGAACTCACAATCCTCCTGCCTTAGCCTCCGAAGCAGCTTAGATTACAAGTGTTCACCACCATGCCTGGCTATTAGTTCCTTTTTAATTACTCTTGATTATTTCATAGCCAACAACTCTATAGCTCTGACCTCACATAATTTAGAAACAGAATTTTGGTTAAAGCATTCTACTGTAGATGTGGCTCTTGTTCTAAATGATCATCTTCCACCTCTTCTTTTCATAATTATTAATGACCTCTTAATCCACTTTGATTATTTTGTTAAACCCAGCCCTAAAGAAACTAGCTAAAATATTGCTTTTTTTTTTTAAGTGTAAATGGCCAGTAAAATAAAGTAAGTGTCTAGCAGGTAATGCAGATGAGTGAAGGAAACCCAGTGCAGGATGATAGGGATGTAACTCAAAGAATGTCTTCCCCTCAGACTTACCCTTGAAGTCCAGCTCATTTCTGTCATCCAGGAGACAACAGGGCTGGACCCAACAGGGCTGGATACTTTGATTTTTAAAAGTAACTAGAAATCAAAAGTTTTTTTGGAAAACTAACATTTTTAAATATAGGCAACCCTGTCAATTAAAAAAAAAACTATTTGAGCCAAATAAAACCCTATGCCAACCAACCTCTACAAACCAATTTAAATATGAAATATTTTTGGTAGTTTTTGATGGAAGAAGATGAAAAAGATTGAGCAATTTAGCTTTAAACTTATAAAAGTATAGCTCTAGTTTTCATCCTGTAGGCATCAGAAAAATTACCAACTTAGAAGGGAAAGGAAAGAAGTAGTTCCAAGCCTGAAATTGTACTTTATAGAGACTGGGGCTGCTCACAAGGTGGACTTTAGGTACAGGATTGATATTTTTTGACTTGGTTAAACTTGAGTATATGACATAAGTAGAATACAACAGGTATGTATCCCCTGACAATGACCCAAAACACAGATATAAAAACAAATATGTTGTGATTTTACAAGTGAAGAAGAAACATTGGGGCTTATTGATGCAAAAAACATAGGTCTTGGCTTTTGGCAACAGCTTTTGGGTAAGAAATAAGTATTTTAGTATCTTAAATAAGGCAATGAAGGATAAAACACACAGAAGGAAATAATTTTAAAATGGATTTGAGGAAGGTAGAGACCAGAGACTGTTGAAGTTATCCAAGCCTGAACTTAATGGGTTCTGTGCTGCTGGAGGATATTGAGAATGGAGATAACGTGATGGAATTGAGAAATATTCAAAAGAATAAGTGATGAGAATTAGAATCCAAATGAAAATGAATGATAAAAAGAATTGGATGTGTGTTAGTTTTCCATCACTATGACAAAGTCTCTGAGAAAATTAGCTTAAAAGAGGGAAGATTTATTCTGTCTTACCATTTCAGAAGTTTCAATCCATGGTCAGCTGGCTCCATTGCTATGTCAGAGAGGGCATGTTGGAACACCCTTGACCATTGGGAAGCAGAAGAAAGACAGAGTCAGAGAGGGAAGGTCTCGAGAGTCCCAGTAAACCCTCAAGGCATGACCCACCAGCAAGGACTCACCTCCTGAAGTTTCTACTCACTGTGGACACTGCATTAGCTGAGGACCAAGCACTTAGTGGATGGCCTTTGGGGGAATATTTAAGATCTAAACTCAAAGAATCCAAACTTTTATACTGGAGATAATGATGGTATTAATAAACAAGTCTATAAGTTTATAGGACAAAAAAAGTTTGTAATTTGTGTTCTATTAAGTTGAAAAGGGTAGTATATCCTGACAGAATTGCCACCCAAACAAACAAACAACAACAAACCCCACATAAATAAAGAAGTTATTGACCCACAAGGATGCTAAACATTTAATGCCAATGTTGGTTGCATCCCTGTGGAGTAATATGCTCAATGTTAGAGAGAAGGGCAAAGGCTAAGAGCTAGATAGATCTTGGTAGTGACAGCAGTAAGAATATAAAACAACAAAAAATGATATCAAGGAGAAAAATCAAAGTCATAGGAAATTAAAGTTAAGATAGAAGGAAGTGAATTCAAATAATAAGTGTATTTTGTTGGATTAGATGTGCATTTCTTGGATGTAAATAGTTTTATGCATTTTTAAGAAGGAAACAAATGAAAATTAACCCATTTATAAAATGTTGTCATTTGTAATAAATTCTTAGAAAATCACAATTTGAAAAGCAACTGAGACTTTCATTTTGTCTACTTTTATTATTTAGTGATAAAGGTCTCATCTAGATCCAAAGTTCATATTCTCTGATTAATGTTCCATTCACATTTTACTGGGGAGGAGCAACATGTAGGAAGAATAAATAATATGTAAATAAAACATTTTATAATTTTATGAAAACTATACATGCTAAGTCAAAGACAAATAAAATCAAAGAAACTTGAAACAAGACCATTTGATTGTAACAATTTATCAAGAGCACAAACTGGGGATCCCGAAAAAGACTACTTCTTGGTATGTGTCATAATCTTCATATTGACATTTGATGTTCATTTAAAACTCCATGTGCTGTTTATCTGTATGGATTGTCTATATGTGTCAATTTATGACTACATTCCGAGTTGGAAGAGTATTTGGGAATCTACTCGATCACAGTAGAACTGAAACCACCCAATACTATGTATTACTTCTTTCAATTACTCTAAGGTTTTAAGAACATACTTTTATATGATTCTTTGAAATTCATTCAGATTTAAGAGTTTCTCTAAAAATGCAATTATATGTAAAATAGGTCAGGTATCAATATGATTTCATTTACTAATTAGTTTATTGGAATTTATAGTTATAAAAGTAGTGAGTAATCTAACTAAACTAAAAGAATAAAGAAAGTTGTGGAAAATGAAATATACACATGGATGGATAGGTTTATATATTATCTATCTCATACCATTTAAGAAGATTATTTTATAAAAGTGATTATTCCATATACATAATGCTTTATGTTACATGTAAGAAAACTTTTCTCTTTTTTTTTCCTTTTACCATTTTGAAAGGATATATATTTCCTACTTTGTTAAATTGGAGCTGCTAACATAAGTTAACTTCTTCTTGATAATTCAAGGTCATCATCATGAACATTAATCACTGTACTGTGTTATATTGCAGAAATTCCTTTGGGGCTGCTGAGGTATTTAAAGCTGTTGGTCCTCATGCTAAGCTGTTATGCCTTCTAAGTTCCTGTTACTACCTTTTGTAATTCATTTTTAAATCCTTCTCCATTTTTGAGAGAGCAATTGCTTCTTGTTATCATCAGTGCCTCCTTACAGAAGCCACTTCCATGCTAGAGCAACTGTTTGCTTCTGATCTGCTGTAACCTGGAATGACAAATAGAAAATTAAAATTCTGTCACTGATAAAACTAATAGATTACAAAGTAGGTTTTAAAGAGCACTTGCACATGCAAAGTGAATAAGTTCCTGTGAATGAGTTTTGTAGTAGTTATTTTAGCATTTAAATACTTCCTTTGCTTCCTAATTCTCATCTATGTTTTGGGAAGTTAGAATTGCAGGATAAACACCTGCAAGATAGGTACGATTTGTGTCCACAGAGCAGCTCAATGTTGTCATCTTTAAGTACATGTACTAAATACATGTACCTTGCAGTCAGTGGGCTCTCAATGGTTGATTAATTGATTAATGAATTGGTCTATATATTCTTGTATTGGTATACATGTGTGTGAGTGTGTGTGTGTATGTGTGTGTGTAAAACTTGTATATAGAAGTCCTGTTAGGTATGACGCTATACTATTAGGTATTGAGATCATAGCCCTAGTAACTCATAGATAATAGTGCTATTAAGACCATTAAAATTTTTAAATCATGCCTACACTACAGAAATAGCTTTTTATTTTCCCCTGGACGTTGGAACATGGCACGTACTATTGTACTGTGTCTTATCAGACCTTTAAAATTATCAGCTACTGAAAATTGCTATTCACTTCAGTTTGTTGGAATATGATGTTGTTATCTCTCCTGCTAATGGAAATAATATTGCATGTCACCGTGGCTCATTGTTGTTTTATCCTCTATGTTGAAATTGAGACCAAACTATAACATTGTTAAATGCTAAAATGTAGCATCACCCTACATTTAAGTGCTGTTCCCTGCATCAACCTTGGCAATGTGTAACTTAATAGATTTTCTTTTCCCTCATCTAATCTCAAAAAGCCCAGAAAGTTTAGCACCATAATTTTGAGGCTCTCACCAGCATCAATGCTGTTTATCTACTTGCATTTTTTTAAAAAATATAAATGATTTAAAGGTGACTTGATTTTGAATTCTATATGAATGGGATAGTAGCTAATTGAAGTTTTCTTGGAAAATTTGTTGTGGGTCTAAAGATGGTACACAGTCATTGTCTTCAATTTGGGAGATTTGTTTGGGCATCTACATGGTCTTACCTGGTTCATGGGTAGGAATACTATTGAGGCAGTTTTAGGATATAGAAAAGGGAAATGAATCCATTTGTGAATTCAAACATACCATCTTGGCAGTGTGCATTAATATGTGAGTTAATAGGCTTTGTTTCAAATGGCTCACCACTACACTAGTTATTATTATCAGTCTATGTTTTTAAAATGAAGCAGCTTGAGGCTTAGAAATATAGAGTGCTATGCCCAAGATCCCAAAGTTATAAAGTGTCAGAACACAGTTTTAATTTCTGAGCTGACTTATAAACATAATGTAAATGAAACTACATCCAATAAGTCAAATTTATATAAACCTCATTGACTTTACATCAGGCCAATTGCTTTGATTAGTTGTAGAAATGGCATTGCTGCCAAGTCTACTTATTATCATTAACTACTTCTACAAAGCACATTCCTATTTTCCTTGTTCTCCATATTTTTATGGCCGCCTTAGACGGGGGAAAGTGTTGAAATTAATTCTAGAATATTAATTTTAGATAAATATTTAAAAAATTTTTATTTAATGCATTTTGTTTAGTATTTACTAAAATACTCAATGATTAGTAGTTAGTAGAATGCTTATAATTTGAAATCTGTTAATGTTCTTGTTTAGTTTTCATGTGACAGACAAGAGTCAAATTTCTCTCTCTCTCTCTCTCTCTCTCTCTCTCTTTTTTTTTTTTTTTTGGTGTGGTGCTGGGGATTGAACTCCCAGCCTTGTACAGGTGAGGCAAACACCCTATCATCTGAGCTATATCCCCAGGGTGTTCCTTCATGCCCACATGTACAGCTATATTTCTGTCCCTTTTCCAGATAGTTCCTGGAGGACAAGATGGGTTGTTCATCCCAATGTTTGGCCTAACTCACCAAACAGGAGCATTCCTTTGTTCCTTGTATGCTTTAGTTTACATCATTTTTCTTAAAAGAAGTCAAGGGCATGTTATTTCTACTTGGCCTAGACTTCTGAGCAAGTAATCTGTACTTCATAGATATTTGAAAATCCAATAAAAAAGTAGAGAGCTAAACAATTTTTGTACACTTTGTTATTGTTGATTTTATGCACTTTAAATAAGAGCAGAAAATGTAAAGATCTATGGCCCTAAGAGACCAACTTCTGTGTTTTTAATGTTGTCGCCATAAGCTGAAGAACAAGTTCCTTAGGTTTACAATGTGCAGTGATAAGGAAAAAAAATGGATACTCAATGGATGAGTGGATAGAGAGAGCAAAGCATACACAATGGTGTCTTTTCAGCCATTAAGAAGAACAGAATTATATCATTTGCAGGAAAGTGGATGGAATTTGAGAGAATTATGTTAAATGAAATAAGCTCGACTCAGAAAGCCAAGAGTACTTATTTTCTCTCATGTGTGTTTGAGAGAAAAAAAGGAAAAATAAAGTTGATCATGGTACAGGAACGGAATCTCATGAAAATAGAAGGGAGACCTGAAGAATAAAGGAAAGTGCAGGAAGGGGACCAGGGAGAAAGAGAAGGGGAGATTCAGGGACATGAAACTGACCAAATTATGTTATTTGCATGTATAAATATGTCAAAGTGAATCCAACTATTATGTATAATTATAATGGACCAATAAAAATTAATTTAAAAAAACAAGAATATACTTTAACCCACTTTTTGTAAAGACAAAAATCTGTTTTTTAGTTATCTATTATTGTAATAATGCAAAATGAAGTTCTATGAGGTATACAAATGCTCTGCCTTCTGAGGCAGGCCTCTGGCCTTCTAGGGAGAGATAGTTCACAATGTCATTTGAGAATGCAATGGCATAAGCTTGAATTCCAGCAGATGATACATCTTAATGTGGCACATTTAATTATTTTTTTTTAACTTTAACTTAGCTTTACCTAAAGTCATTTCTTGTCCTCTGGGAAACTATTTTAGGAAACTTCCAATTTTCTTCCCCATATTAGAATGATGTCCATCTCCAAAGGTTATAGAGTGTCTTTGGTAACATTCTACAGTTTATTTGTTTTTTTAAAAAAGTGAGAAATTTGGTGTCATACCTGCTGTGTTCTATTATTTATTTATTTATTTAAATTAGGTATATATGACAGCAGAATGCATTTTGATTCATTGCATTCAATTGCAGCACAACTTTATATTTCTGTGGTTGTACACCATGTAGCGCCACACAATATGTGCAGTCATACATGTACCCAGGGTAATAATGTCTATCTCATTCCACCATCTTTCCTGCCCCCATGCACCCTTCCTACCCTCCCTCTCCTTTGCCCAAAGTTCCTCCATTTTTCCCATGCCTTCCCCCTCCCTGTTATGCATCAGCCTCCAGTTATCAGAGAGAACTTTCGGCCTTTGTTTTTTTTGTGATTGGCTTACTTTGCTTAGCATGATATTATCCAACTCCATCCATTCACCTGCAAATGCCATAATTTTATTCTCTTTTAATGCCAAGTAATATTCCATTTATATACACACATACATACATACATACCACAGAATGCTGTATTTTAATATTTGTTTCAAAATTTAAAGCTAAGTCACACCAGAAGTGGACCCACCATAGGTCTCTATAGGATGCTTGAGAGGGTTAGGTAATATGTTTGACAAAAAGAAAAATGAAAATAATTTCAGAAATACTCATTACATTTTTACTTAGGTTAACTCAGATATATTATAATTATGTATTGCCATATTTAAGACAATAAATGTGATGTTAATTTTTCTTAAATTTTAAACAAAAAAAAAATGGGTTTCCATAGTGTAGTGGTTATCACGTTCACCTACCGCACCAAAGGTTCCCAGTTCATATCTGGGCAGAAAAAAAAATTTTTGTTGGGTTGCCATGGTGTATGCCTCTAATCCCAGCAACTTGGGAAGCTGAGACAGGAGGCTCATGAGTTCAAAGTCAGTTTCAGCAACTTAACAAGGCCCTAAGTAACTCAGTAAGACCCTGTCTCTAAATAAAACATTTTTTCAAAAAGGGCTGATTGGATGTGGCTTAGTGAATAAGTACCTCTGGGTTCAATATCCAATTCAAAACAAACAAACAAACATAAAATTGTTTAATGGGGGGCTTTGTCCCTGAATTCCTAAGATGATGTTTAGAGGTCCCATAATATTAAGTAGGAAATACTTAATATTATGGGACAGGATATTAAGTAGGAAAGTAAGTCGGGATCCTAATGCTTACCAACAACATCACTCAGGAGAAATCAGACTTTGTAACAAGCATTTTCTTAATATTCATTTCCTTGTACAGCAAAATGAAGAACATTTTATTTACTGTTTTGATTTTTATGAGGCTCATGTGAGTAAAATAAAGGGATTTATTTTATAGTGTCTTACTACTATCAGTTCTCACTTGTCAATAGTGAGTAATCTAAATCATCTCTAATTGACTTTGATATGTGGTGTGTGAGTGCTGTTTTAGTGTGTTTGGGGAATTTGTAATATTGGTTTTAAGGAAATGAAAATACACTAACATCTCGATTCTGGAAAAGCTAAAACATTTTTAGTTTTTCTTCCTTGCCTATTTGTTATTCAAATTTTTTTCTCTTCCTTGCTGTGTCCTTGATTCTGTACACCCCAGGTGTCTCCTGGCATAATTGTGTCCATCTATTAAGGGAGGACCTCATCCCTGCCCTCCAGTGTCTTCTTAGGGAAATGTTTACTGAGGCTGACACTTAATTGTCTGCAGACCCTCCTTGGTATTCACATCATTATTTCTGTCCGCCTTAGGAATTTCTTCTTCCACGTTCTCTTCTACAAATAAAGCACTTTAGAGAAGAAAATATCAATATAATACCCGTCCCACTCAGTCCAAATATGTGACTGAACCTTCTTCAAGAACTACCAACCTCTGATTTCTGGTGTGACACTGTGTCTTGTTAACAAGTAGACAATTCTTTCCTTTCCAATTCTATTTTTATCATTAGAATTTCTAATGCATCTTTGAGTGACCCATAGTTTCCCCAGTTCTCTTTTAAATTGCTCTATGCTCTATTTCATTAGAGGTTAAAACCATGGGTTCTGATTCACTGTCCCCAGTTGCCTTACTCTTCCACCTCTATTCCTTCCCTGAATTTCTGTTCTCCCAATCATTATTATCCTTATCAAAGAATTTGGTACTCAGTTGGGAGATAAAAGAAAGAGAATGAAAATTGTGTATACTTTATGATAACAACAAAGATGTTTTCATCTGGGTACATGATTATATGTGATTTAAAAGAACCCTGGATTTGGGATTCTATGGTTAATGGGTCATCAAGGTTGAAATTAAGAAGTTACTAAGGACTTGTAAAGAAGATTTCCACTTTTGGTCTGTGGGTGTGGATGGCTGACAGCAGATTTGTAAAGGTTGGTTCTAGTTGAAATATATAAAATGAATATGCTCACCTAGAAAAGAGTCACCTTAATATGACTTGCTTTTTCTGTTAGTACTGTACTGCATTTTTACAATTATATCATGAAGAACAATAGGATAATATGTAAAGATATTCAATAATTTAGAATTCATTGAATTTCTATAAAAGAGAAATTTTTGCACATGAAATAAAATCTAAATTGTAAAGCAGGCTTGTGTATTCTTTTTATATTAATCCAGACAATGCTTGATCATAATGTGTTGGTGAACTTGCCCCACAAATCTGTTCCAACAAACAAAACACCAGATGCAATGCTAAGAATGGTGACTTGTTAAAATTAAACTCATTGGTAGAAAAGAAAATGGAATGCTCTAAATAAATGTCATTAGTGGTTGGGAGGATGGAAGCAAATTACTCTGGTATTATCTCAGACCCTTACTCAATTGACATTTTTTAAAAGTATATTTCGAGTGCTAAATAAAACAGTAGAATTAAAAATATATGAAGCAGAACTTAACACTCATGAATATGGATTTTAAAATGCATCATCCTATTAGCCACAATTCAAAATTATTCCTGAGGTGTTATTTAAAAGTAAGAGGTTATTTGTACAAATACCAACATTAATAATAAATTCTTATGGGACATTTCTAGTGTGTGAGGAAGTAGGGATGGGAGAAGGAAACTGATTTTTCCTTATTATCCTAAGAAATGGTATATCCATTTCCAATTTTGTCTTATATCTGGACATTTTTTTCCATATGAAATTTCATGACCAGGATAATAGGATTGGAAAAGGAACTATTATCTTTTGTATGTGCTCAGAGATACGTTCCCAGAAGTCCAGTCTAGTCTCTCACCAGTTGAGGTGAAAAATAATCATCAATTCAGTAAAAGTTCTCCAGACCAATTTAATTAAATTGATTGTCTCTGTGACTGAATTAGGCCAGTAAATATAGTCAAAATGGTAGACTTTTTAACTGAACATTAACACAAAAATAGATGGAAATATGGTAGACATTTCAGAGAGTATTTAGGAAATAGGAAGGCCAACTTAAGACTGCCGCGACCGCTCGCCAGCAAGGAGGACATGACACAGGATTCTTCTTTCAGCAGTTTATTCAGGCCTTTACTTATGTGTCTCTGGAAGCTTCTCTCTCTAACCTGCACCCCCCCAGCCTAATAAAGCATACCAAGCCCCAATGCAAAGCCGCCACGTGGATCTTTCTCATAGGGTGTTTTACAGCTACGTGCCATCTCTCCCAAAATAAGGAGTTGTTTATCACAGGCCACGGCGCTTATCAGCGCCATCTTGTAATGGCGACCACGGTCCTCTGACACGGCTCACCACATAAGACAATCATTATCTTCAGGTTACAACATCACTGTCTTATACCAGAGCATTTCAGTAACCTGCCACAGATGTGGCAAAGTTAAATTCTGGAAGAGATATCAGTTATCTTAGCTGTTGAAAACTCATTATTATCTGACCATAAGCTTCTTAAGAGTTTTTAAAAAATACACATGAAAATGTCTCAAACAGTTTATTTGTGTCCAGTAGCAAAGGAATACACACATGAGAACCATGGTGGATCCACCCTCTGCTCTGTTGTCCATAAGTGGCCACATGTTTACTTGTGACTCACTGTTCTCTAAGATATTATGTTAGTCAAACCTAGCACATCATGGCTTTTAATACCTGGTATCCAGGGATGATTCAATGTTTTTACATGTGATTTTTAAAATGAATTAATCAAGACTGACTGAATGGTAGCAAGGATATATAATAGCTTCTTATTTCCTCTTTACCTCACAAAGCTTATATGAATTTTCAAGCCTCAACACAGAACCAGTTAGCTTCAGGCCCAGTGATCCTTTCCTTTCTTTGCAAACTTTGAGTACATGGGTATCTTTACCATTTGGTCCTTAATTCGTATAAGAATAGCAATTATTATTTTTATTTTTAGTGCTACCAACTGAATAGTTACAAAATTCATGCACTGCCTTAAACACATTGTGTGTATCACCTTTTAATTCTTGTAACAACTAGTAAAAAGATACAGATAGCATCAGGTGGTTTAGATGAGGAAAATGAAGCTCACAGAGGATAAGTAGCTTGCCAAGTACCACTCAGGAAAGAAGGAGCAAAACTGAGAATTCCATTGGTCTACCCTGAGACCTGTACCCTTCACCCCTAATCTATATTGTCCTCTGCTTAAGGATTTTTCTATGATTTTTCTTTAATGCAAATTTTATCTTCCTGATTAGTTCTTGGGCTTTATTTACTTTTCACCTGCACAGTGTCCTTGATAGACCTAACTGTAGTGCAAGTCACTAACATACATTGTGAGTAATGAATATTCTTAGCTCATCATTTCACTTTGGCTTTTATTATAGTTTCTAAAATTCACATTTCATAAATAAATATGTTCAATAACTAATTAGGTTTAAAAAACGTATTTGTTCTTTTCACAAATACATGGCATAGAGTGTATTTTGACATATTATACATACATGAAGTATAACTTATTCTAATTAGGATTCCATTGCTGTGGTTGTATTAATGTGGAGTTTCACTGGTGATATATTCATATATGAACATAGGAAAGTAATGTCCAATTGATTCTACTGTCTTTCCTATTTCCATCTCCTCTCCTTTCCCTTCACTCTCCTTTGTCTAATCCGGTGAACTCCTATTCTTCCCCTCTCTACCTTACCTGTTGTGGATTAGCATCCACATATCAGAGAAACATTAGACCTTTGGTTTTTTGGGACTGGCTTATTTCACTTAGCATGATATTCTGCATTTCCATTCATTTACCATCAAATGTCATCATTGCAGTCTACATGAAGTACATTTTTGATGTGTGAACTTTAAATTGGAGTAACAGTACTGGCAAAAGCTTGGTTAATTTTGGGGGGGTGATGCTGTTGACTTGAATCCAGGTCCTCACACATGTGTTGTACCACTGAGCTACACCCCCAGATGCTAATTCGTGAATTTGAGAGAGATAAAAATTGTTTGTACTGTAGAGCAATAGTTTGAGTTAACACATTTTGCTCTTTTCCCAAAAGGAATCTTCTAGTTGTCATCAGTTCTCTGGCCATATGCAAATGTTCCTTTGTTCCCAATTATGCTGCTTATTTATACAGACATGAAAAATCTAGTTGATTTTTTTTGATACAGCATAGTTTAAACTATTTTTTCTAACCAATAGTAGTCTGGCACAACAAATTAAAACATTCTGAAAATCTGTCTGTATCTCTATTATTGACTAGTAGACCAAAATACTCAAGTGGCATGTTAGAATCAAATAGTATTGCCAATCAATTTAACAATCTATTGATTCCTAAAATAATATCTGTGGTTTGTGGGGTAACTGATCTATTTCATTTCTTTCTTCCATAACTACTTTTGTATTTACTCCGAGTTAAGCATATCTAAAATTATACTCATTATCTATGCTTCAAAACATACCCTTCTTCGTTTTCTTTCAGTGTCACCTGTCCACCATCCACACAAGCCAAAACCCAGGGAGCCATCCTCAGTGTTGCCTCTCTTTCACTTCCATGGAGAGGGGTTCACCAAATTCTGCTGTTTCTGCTGCAAAATACGTTCAAGTTTCTCCCCACTTTACCCTGCCACAAATCCTAGTCTAAAATATGAACTATTGCCAAAGCCTCTTATCTAACATTCTGGCTCCTATGGGCATTCTTTTCATTTCCCACATTTAGCAAAACTCAAATGGGTCTGTGACATGCCCATTCTAAAAAATTACTATGTATATTCCCATGACCAAAGAATAAATGGCAGACATCAAACCAGAGCAGAGAAGGTCTCCTTGATTGGTTTCTCCCTGAGTCATCTGCCATACATTCCTTACCATCCTCCACTTCAACCCCATGCTCCCAGCTATCAAAACTACTTAGAGATTGTTGACCAGCATCCTCCTTTTACAGCATGAATATGCCATTATTCAGGTTTTGTTCTCTAGAGAATGTCCTTTCCACTATTCTGTCTTTACCCTTCCAAACGTCACCAAGAATTCCTTACTCTTCTTTCAGTGCCCTATATCTTCTATACAGTTTTCTTGAGTCTTTTATTACGTGTTATTATAATTAATTATTTCCCTATAATTGTTTCTGCTAGTTGGTAGCTTTTAAAAATGGTGGTCTATGTCTTATCATTGTTTCCCCACTAACTAAAATAAAATTCTGATAAATATAGTGTAAAATCAATGTTGAATGGCTGATTGGGTTGATAGATAAATGGATGGGTCTGGTTTTCTTTTTTATGCTAATATTTCCCCCCAAATTACTTTTTCTCTAAAATAATTATGCTGGCTATAAATTTTTCTACAAAATAAAACCAAATAGAGCAATTCTTCCTAAAGCATCCTAATAATCTCATATGTCCAGCCCCAATTCCTGTATTTCTGAAAGTCAATGTCTTTTAGAAGCAGTTGTGATGATTATTTTTCTTGGGTATTCTACTTAGATGGTTGAGTTCATAATGCTTTTGCATTCCTTTCCACCTGAATGGAAAAATTAAGGAAATAATGTGTGATCTCAGCGACACCAACCTTGTATTATTTTTGTTCAAATAAATACATAATTTGGCAAAATTATGTATTAAGCACTTCTTTTACTAGTATTGGTGGAAACATTAATTAAATTTTAATGTTTCTTTTAAAAAATTTTCAAAGACATCATTATTTCTTAAGAGCAAAATTAAAAGGGTCTTTGAATAATTTTCTTGGCTAAAATAAAAATAAATCTTTACACTTCAGTCCTTAAATAGACAAATTGGAAAATTGACATACTTTTCAGATTACTATCAATTTTAGTTAAAGACACTTTCTTCACTTTAAAAAAAAAGTCACTTTAGTTCATTGTTACTGTCTGCTTTGTAACTTATACAAATATGTGCAGATTTAAAAAATACTAGGTAAATAAGTAGTCTACTTTCCAGTTTATTAAGCTAGAACCAAATGATAGTTGGAATACATTAGATGTGATCTAAATGTGGTGTCTTGCAAATACAAATAAATGTTTGAATTATAAACACATAGTAATGCTCATAAAAATATATTTGACTTAATAGTTAATTTTTCATACACAAAGAAAATCTTCCACTCAGGGACCTTATGAAAAAATTTTGCTGAATATAACCATCTAAAATATACTTAATTAATTTAAATATGATAAGTTTAATTTTTAGTTAATATCTTAAAAAGTATATAAAATTTTATCTACGACAGAGCTGTTTTGTTTTCAACTAACAATATTTTCTTGGAATTTTATTAGGCAAGCTATTGATATTAATATTTTACATAAAAAGAATGAAATGAAGAAAGGACAAACATCACCCTTCAGAAATGGCTGACTGTATCACTGATTTTTTTTTTTGAAACTTGCTCTAGGACTTCTATAAATAATTTTGCATTTCTCCTCTACAGATTCAAATTTAGTTCAAAATTGCACATGAAGTTCATCAAGCAAGTGGCTTCTCTTGACCATAGCAATTACATGTTAAGGCAAGTTTCTCTTTGCAGAGGGAAAGTTCAGCCACATTTGAAGGCAATCACGATTTTAGTTTAACTTTGGCAGTTTAACTTCACTTTAAAAAACAAAAACAATCTACAAGAAATCTGCACTGAAATAATTTTGAATCTGGGCATTTCTTTAAGAATTGCAGGTATAACTAATAGCTGATGAATATATTGAAGAAGCCAATAGTAGTATTTTGAATTGTTGTTTAAAAAGTCAAATTATTCCAGTTCCTATGATTCATAACAAATAGTCAATGGACATCAATGGGTTTTGTAGCATATTATGGTTATATGTTTTCCAAATTAATTTAGCAATCATTAAATATTATTGGTTGTTACAAATGGATTTGTACATGCAATGATTTCTACATGTATTTTTTTTTACATTTGACTAGGTGTTAAGTTGACAACTTAAACATCTGACTGAGAGCAGAAAACTAAAAAGGGTCAGATAACATGTAATTGCAGTAGAAGAAACAGAAAGAGAATTTTAAATCCTAATTATCACATTCTCTTGTCTTTTTCAGTTTGTTTCTTCCTATCATGAAAACTTGTGGCAAATTTCCATTGTTTTTCAAAGTTTTATTGCAGCTATAGTTATTGCATACTCACCAGTAGCTTAAATTCTATTAGTTTAACAAAATAGCAAAAAAGAAAAGAAAGAAAAAAAAGAATACTAATGGTTAAAATATACTGCTGAATTAGCAAACTTCTACTTCAACCATTAATTCTTCATTTTTGTACTTAAAATATACCATCACATTGAAACACAGAAGCATTTCCCCAAGGCTAGGGTGCTTTCTTCCACAACAAATTACACTCCAGGTTCTTACTATTGATAACATATATTTAGTTACAAGATGTGCTTGCAATAAGCAAAAATTGATTTGTGTGACTTGAGGCATAGTGAATATTTAATAAATTTGATATAATGAATATTTATCATCAGGAGGAAGAAATGATTTGAAAATAATAAGCTTGGAAATATAAAATAAATCAAGAAGAATATAAGGTAATATTGTTTCACTGTATTCAGCAGCTATAAATTCTGAATTTTAGCTATCAGCTTGAGGGGGAAATGATGTGTTGTTTTCCATGCAAATAACCAAATAGATTAACAACTTAAAAAAAATCTATTAAGTTTCCTCTACAATGTGCAGGATATAAAGTGCTATTAATCTTCTCCATCATTACTTGGTTGCCATAGCAACTTGAAAAATCTTGTGCTCAAGAGAAATTCTCCTACTTTTGCTTGCATTGTCACACAAGGAAAAGGAAAAAAATAGGAAATATATCTAATGTTTGTAGAAATCTAAAGATATCTTTCACCTACACAGTTTGGATTATGAAAACGTACCATTAAAGTGTAAAGCATTCATCCAAAGAAGAAATGCTAAAATTAATGGTGAAGGTTTAAGAAGTAAAAGGATATTTACAAAGCTGTAAGGTGTCTTCCCTACCAGACACTGAGGCAGGAGGATTGCAAGTTTAAGATCAGGCCTGGATACAACTTATCAAAGTCCTGTCTCAAAATAAAATTAAAAAGTTTGGAAATATATTTCTGTGATACAGTGCCCCTGCGTTCAATACCCAGTATCACAAAATGAATGAATGAATTGTCTCCCTCAAGGTTTTTAGTACCTAAAAAATGAAAAATTGTTGCTTTCACAATAGCAAAATACAGCAGACACTAAATAAATTGATCAGGGCTAAGATCACCACTAATCAGATACAACAACATGATTTACCCCCAGATATAATGTACTGAGAAGAACATATCACATCTGGAATATCCTTGCAAAAAATGCATAACCTCAATCAAATAATTATTAAAAATCAAACAAACCCAAGATGAAGGACAGACATTCTGCAAAATATTTTTGGTACTCTTTAAAACTGTCAGTTTCTTTATAGTACCCCTCACAGGGGAAGAGAGAGATATGACAATTACCCATAAGATGGCATTCTGACTCAGATACTGGTATAAAATAAAGTTATTAATGGAAAAATGGGTGAAATCCATGTAACATGGCTAATAATATCGTGCCAATACAACTTGCTTTTGATAATGACTACGTAAGATATTAATAGAATAGTACTATCTGCAATTCTTTGTAAGTCTAAAGTATCTGAAGAAAAAACTGATCTATACACTACTGTTTATATTAAAAAACCAAAGCCCATTACCTTGTCTCACTCAAATAATGAAAAAAAAGTATATAACATTAAACATAGGGTAGAACACTTAAAGTTTTCTTGCTTTTTTTAACATGATAAAGTAGTGATCACTCTGTTAATATGCAAATGTGAACAGCTTCTTACGGGATCTTACAGAAAACTTAGGAAGCATGCTGATATTTTCTCAGCTGGAACCAACCTTTAGGAATTGGGCAAAGTGAGAAAAAAACCCGTACTTATTATTTAGATATATGGTGCAAGGTTTTTATTAAAATTCATGTTTTCCCAGGATAAATACAGTAACATGGGATAAAAAGTAATTGAGGACAGGAAGACAAGGCTGACTGTACACATATAAAGTTATTCTGACAACATTAATTTTGTGCAGAACAGAGTTTTGTGTGTTAAAACGTTTTCTCTTTTTTTTCCCCATAAATTGTGCTAGCTTGTAGCCTTTTTTTGAGATTGCTGTTCTAAACTGGGGTCTATTTGACGCATCCTCCCTCCCTCTCTCTTCCTTCCTTTCTTCCATCCTTTCTACCTTTCTTCCTGTTTTATTTGTTTGTTTTTTGAGTAACTGTGAGCAAGTCAATGTGCTTTCCTCCAAAACCACTGTATGCCTCAATCCCTCTACCTATAAACTGAGGTTACTATATTAGTTTACATAAAGTCTACTCTGGGATATGATTACAACAGTTTAATAATAGATGGGAATGTGAAAAACTTTCTAAACAATTATTATTAGAAGAAATACACTACATAGTATTTTAATAAAGTGGCACATAAGAATCCCTCAAAATGATTGTAATGAAAATTGCTGTATCTATACTGTTTAGTTTGGTAGCTCTAATTAAGTAATTGAAAATTATCCTATATCTCTAAGTGAGAAAATAAATGATTATGGAAGCATCTTATAAAGTTTAAAATATACAAAAATGTTTATTTTGTTGGGATTTGTTATTGCTATTTTTCTATTATAATGAGAAAAAATATTTTCTTATCTAACAATTTTCAGGACTTTTCACAACTGCAAATGAAGTAAAATTTAGTTTTTCTAATCTTGCAAACATTTCTGAAATGTATGTTTGCTTCCTACTTTAATAAACAATCAGCTCCATCACATGCCAGGTCCCATACCTGTCACTGAGGTACAAAGGGAATAAGCCTGGGTCCAACCTTCTAGATGCTCACAGCTTTTTAAATCCTATAGTTGATATCTTCCTCATTCTCCATGCATGATATGCAATTATTTTTAATTTAATTAGTTAATTATTTTTAACTGACACATAATAATTGTGCATATTTATGGGATATAGTATAACATCTCAATATGTGTATGCAATGTGTAAAGGTAGCAATTATTGCTTTTATTAATTTCTTGATGTCAGCGTTTGACACAAGGATATCCTTCAGTAGTGACTTAGTTTGTAGATGGTAAACAAGCAAAGAAAATTGATTACATATTGACTCTATTTTTTCAACTCTTAAGAGTCATTCACTCAAGCTAAAACAGAAACACAGTGATAAAGCAGGGAGAGCTTGAGACGGCCACTCTGTTTCTCTTTTCTGTTGTCCCATGTATATGGTGAAGCTCCGTGAAAACACCACCAAGGCACTGGATTGTGGAATGGCTCTCAGGGCTGGGGTTGTGGCTCTGTGGTAGAACGCTTGCTTAGCATGTGTGAGGCACTGGGATGGATTCTCAGCACTGCATATAAATAAATAAAATAAAGGTACGTTGACAAGTAAAAAATATTTTAAAAATAAATAAAGAAAGAATGGCTCTGGATAGCAGTAAATGAAACTCTTTGGTGGAAGACCAAAGGGGAAGTTGAGATGTCAGGTACTTTGTGGCTCAGACTGAAATTCTATTCAAAATGTTTCACAGCTCCCATTTTTCTTTGTTCTTTTCTTTTGCTTTCTTTTCTTTTCTTTTTTTTTTTTTTTTTTTTTTTTGGTACTGGGGATTGAACATAAAGGTGCTTGACCACTGGACTACACCTTCAGCCCTTTTTATTTTTTAATTTGAGAGAGGGTCTCGCTAAAGGGCCAAGGTTGGCCTTGATCTTGGGATCCTTCTGTTGCAGCCTCCTGAGTTATTGTGATTACAGATGTGTGCCACCATTCCCAGCTGCTCCCATCATTTCTAAAATATTGAGATGCATTATGCTGTCATGTATTTAAAAAATAAAAGCAATTTTTAAAAAAGAGTTCAAAATGAAATAAATAAAATAAAATACATCTTATTACTCAGAGAAAATCATCATTAGATGAGTAAACATATAGTATTCTTATTTGCTTTAAGGCCAGTGATGATATCAGATATAACAATTTTGTGAAAAAATATAAAGCATTATTTAAATATAAGTCCTAATAAAGGTGATAACAGACTATGGATGGTACAAAACCGACTTTAGAATAAGATTCCAAAGTTCTGGGAACTTGTCATGTATTTGTAATGGATAAGACATACGAAGGTACAATAATAGTTAAGGAGAGAAGGCTCCCAGGAACACTGGAAACATGTAAATGGCAAAAATAAGAAGGAACATAAGCACAGGCTTAGCTTGTGAAAAACCCTTAGTTTGATCTCCAGCATTACAAAGGTAAATAAAGAAGGAGGAGAATAGAAATATAGTGTTTTAAGTAATGTAAATATTATTCATTTTTTGTATTTGAACATAAATTTCATTTAGATTTTCAGAAAAGGTAAATTTTGAGCTGAGAATATGATTATGAGGAGAAAATCGAGAGATAAGATCAAGGGTAGCAGTGTTAGTGACTTCCTCTGGTAACTCCATTAAAATGATATTCCATCCTGAGTCTTATAAATTAGCAAAATAGCGATTATCCCCACTAATATATCACTACATGCAGGATGCCATTTATTTCACAGCAATTGATATTTTGAAAGAATCTAAAAATATCTTTCTTATTCTATGAACATGTGTAACCAATATTATGTCCTTCTAATAATGTGAAGCCCTTCATTCACCCAGTGCTATTTGTAACACTTAACAAAATGTTAATAGAAGAAGCCCTCTGTTATTTCATTCCTCTGAAGATAGCAATTATGAAATTGTCCCTGATGAATAGCTAACCATGCTGATAACATGTAATTAAGATACATCATCAGAAAAAGAAAAGTGTAGTTTACTTGATGGAGTTTAATCTCTAAAAATGGAAGGATTTGTCTTAATTCTTTTTGGAATCCTTTATCTTTCATGTTTATAATTTTTTTTTTGTCTTTTGAATAAAAGTGCAAATTCATAAATGATTAAAACATCCCAATTGCTTTTGAAGAATGAAGGAATACAGTGCAACAGAGCAAATGCATTAAAGTGAATCAAGCAAGAAAAAATAAGTTTTTCCTTAGCTATTAAAAAGTAAAATTAGGTCATTTCTCTCTGGCCTTTTCTGTTACTTACCTTTCCCAGGTGTTCCCTAAATCTAGAACTTATGGCTTGTTAAATGGTCTTTACCATGTAACCAAAAATCATTGTTTTATTTCTTGGACTTGCCTGACTCAGAATCGTGGGTCAGAAGTTTTGAAATACTGTAAAAGTGATTACCATTTACACTTATAGCTGTTCTGATTGTTCTTTTATTTGTATAATCTGTTCTGTAAGGTGAAGCTTTTAATATGTGATTTGCTTTTTCCATTATTTTTGCTCTTTTTCTTGTGTGTGTATACACACAAGATAAACATATATGTATATATTCACATGTATATATATTTTCCATTACATATAGTATATGTATAGTTATATAAATTATATATATGCAAATGTATGTAATATATATGGGGGGGGTTTGGGGGAATTAAGTATGTGCTTCGAGTTTTTGTCCTTTCAAATAAATTACCTTAGCCCTAATTGACTTAAGGTATTTATTTTCCTGATTGGAAAACTTATTCAGAAGTAATACAAAGAGAAAAAATACAGTTGTCAGTTTCTGACACACAAAATAGAATTTGGAGTAAAGAAACAGCCTTGTAAATACCCCTAATACAACCCTTAATTAACATGAAGCAGATAAGGCCTATCTCATGATGCCCATATCCAGTGTTCATGAGGTATAAAGAACTAGGACTTTCACACACTGCTGATGGAAATATAAAATAATACAGCCACTTGAGAAAATAGTTTGGCAGATTCTGAAAAAATGTTCAGCTACCATATTCTAGAAAATATAAAGTTATTTGTAATGACAAAAAGATGATCATTGGTTGCCTGGAACTGGGAGAATGAGTGGAAAGAGAATAGAGTGTGTTACAACAAGAAATGAAGAACTTATAGGATAATGAGTGTTCATGACTTTGTGGTCATAGATTCATGAGAATATACATATTTTAAAACTTTTCAAATTGTACAATTTAAAATATACTTTCTTTTAGAGGTGCTGGAAATTGAATCCAGGGCCCAATACATGCTAAGCACCCCATTCTGAGTCATACTCCCAACCCCAAATTATACATTTAAAAAATATGTGCTCTTTACTGAGTGTCAAACTGCATTTTAAGAAGCTGCTTTTAAAAGGCCTGAGGGATGGACAATTGGTTACTGAAAGACCAATAACTAGAAACCAACTTGTTTGTTTGTTTATACATACACTATTCTATGTTGCAAGTCCAGATTTTAAATTAAACACTCCAACCAAATTATAGTTTGATTTGATTCAGTTCTTAAATATTAGAAAAAAGCCCTATTTCTATTATGTAGTCCTCCAAAAAAACACAGCCACATTTACCCCCATTTCCTATATGCTGCCTTATTATACATTGTGACTTTACAAAATATCAAGCTCAGACTTTTGCAGAATTGGTTGCAAAGAAAGCACAAAATATGCTTTACTGATTTAAAGTGCTCGGCGTTTTGTTTCATTCATTCATTCCAGCCTATTTGATCAGTTGAGTGGATTTCCAAAAGATCAGTTATTTGAATTGACAAAGTATTTAACCAGTAGGGAAACTTCGTAAGAATCGTTCCTTCAGTGGTAAAAGGTAGACAGTTGAGATATAGCAGCACATACTAGGGATCACACTTAGGGCTTCAAGCATGCTAGGCAAGTGTTCTACCACTGAGCTACATCCCCAAAACTTAATGAGTTGATTCCAATTGGGATTTATCAGCTTGGAAGATTCAGGATCAACTAGAGTAGCAAAACTTGCCACTGGTCTTCACATCTGCTCATACAGAATATCTTCTGTTAGAAAAAATACCCTCCTTACATCAGATAATGGTGTGAAGTTTGTTTTATTAACTAGTAGGAAAGCAGTAAATCTATTGAATCTAGTGCATGAAATTAGCATAATAATGAAAGGATGACCTTGCTGTAGGTTAGGGAAATTGTTTAATCTCTTATTCATCTGTGCATACTGAGGAAGAAAGTGGCCTGTGGGAGCACTAGTAAACTGCAATCTATCAAAGCAACTGTGTTATGTAAAAAGAACAAAGTTAATTAGGCTTTCAGTTTACCATGTTTCCATGCTGTAAAAGTTAACATGATGTTTTTTCTTTAGAAAGCTGACATGTAAAGAAGCCCAAAGTACATAAAAATTTCTTTTTGAAAGATAAACACCTCTTTTTGCCTTTTATTAAGAATTATTGTTCTACACAAAAGGTGCTAGCTATAGGCTATTTTTATTGTAAAAAAAAAAAAAAAAAAAAAAAACAACTAAACTACATCCTACAGCTTTAGCCTCTTTCAGGAATATTAACTGCATTTCCTATGACGTCAACCTTAACACTTTATCTAAGCTTCAGAATGGATATCAAAGTATGTGATTTGGTTTCTCAACTCATCACAGAGTTTCTGTTTTGAGATGAGATGAGATGAGTAGCTTCTGTATGCCCAGACAGTGAAGGGCATTGTGCTAGCCAAAATTAACTTCAGACAGTTTCCTGTTAAATCTTCCAAAAGATTTATGGGGTTTACCTCTGATTCCCCATGGTAGTTCTATAGCCAAAGTTGGAGAAGGGCTTCTTTCTTTGTTTGTTTTTTAAATCACCAATGCACAGAAAAAAGTGTAAGTGCCTATCCATCTATTCCCTCTATATACACCTGATGATAGAATCTCATAAACTTCAAATTCTAATCTAGGAATGTGGGATAAATATTTTCTGCTAAATAGCCAAATTCCTCTGAAGAGGGAGGACGTGTTCTTAGTATTAAAAATATTTTCAGGGCTGGGATTGTGGCTCAGTGGTAGAGTGCTTGTCTCACATGTGTGGGGCACTGGGTTCGATCCTCAGCACCACAAAAATAAATAAAATAAAGATATTATGTCCATCTACAACTAGAATTTTTTTCAAAAATTCTTTTCTTCTTTTATTAGGAATAAGGGAAGTGGAAATGATAGCATTTTTGCAATGAATTACAGAATTTCTTTTAACATTTATAAACCAGTTACATGTTTGATTTGTGTATTGTGTGTTTGTCTTCTATGTGGCACAGAACAATGTAAATACCAAAAGGATCTATTTGTTCACATTTGGATTCGAAGCCCCTAAGCATAGTGCCAAAAAACAGGAGCTCCCTACATACTTGTTTATTCAAGGGTGAATTGATGAAGTTAGTGAGCAAAATACATTGTTTAGTGTATTTAGTAGTAGTTTTCTTAGAGATCAATGCTCTTTAGAATTTCAGATGAATAAATTCATAAAGCAAGATTTCAGCTACTGGGAAAGAAACCCTAATTTCTTTCAGCCAACTAAAATAAGAAAAATTAAGTAAAAGTATTCTTACATCTTTAAACTCAGAAATGTATTTTACGATCTAAAAATCTATAATACGAAAATACAGTAATGGATGTAGTCCATAATGTTGTATGTATAACTTATTCATATGTCAAAATTAGGCTTATGCATTTAAAAATTCCAGATTAGCTTTTTTATGAAAACCAGAATGAATAGAGATTATTTTTTTCCTGCATCAGTGGTCATATATCCCTAAAGGAATGCAAGTAATTATGAAATTAGTTCAAGCAAAACAGAAAGGGAATTCTAAGCTGGAACAGTAAAACCAACTTGTTTTTCAGTTTTTCTCTTTTTTTTCTTTTTTAAATTTATCTAAACAGATATCTAAATGGACTTTTTATGTTAAATTCTGTCACACTTTACTGCAAAGGCCTCCCTCGGATCAGGTTTGAATAGTCAGTTTCTTAGGTTTCTTAGCAGAGATCATGAATTGGAGGTCAATGCACCAAATACAGTGGAGGAAGCAGAGGTAAAATGTAGAATAAAACCAATGTTGAAGAAGCACAGAGGAGAGCACAAAGGTTCACTCACTGAAGGAACCACAAATCAACTAAAAACCCAGGAATCTAGAAGACAGAGAGATACAAGGACACATATCACAGTTGGAAAGGAAAAAAACAAAACAAAACAAAACATTTTTTGGAGGCAGAAAAAATATGTATGGTATACTGGTGTTTCATTGAGCAAAAATATAAGAGGAACAGTTTCAATCAAGAGAACATAATAACAAGACTAGCCTGGGAAACACTAGGAAGCAGGCGAAATTTGTAGTATGTTTTCTCTGGTCCCTGTCACATCTATCTTATGCTTATTATCCCTGAAAATCATTTCTCAAGGAGTTATTCATGGATCCTAATATGATTTTTCAGAGTCATCAGGATATTTGTTAAGAAAAAGAAAAGTAGAGGTGTCCCAGATGTCATTCTAGGACTAATAAGTGAAACTCACATGGCGCGGGTTCAAGCATCAATGATTTAAAAAACCCTAGGAGCTACATATTCTTTAAAGCTGAGAGGTCCTGAAGTCACACCTTCCATGTGAGTATCCTCCTCATTGTATACTCTTCAGGTTAGAATTAGGGTGGATCTTATTCTACACAGAAATTCCAGTAATCAAAATATCCATTGCTACAGAAACCAAAAGATTGATATTTCATTGTTGGATACACTGAATCCTTTTTAATATATTAATGGGAGAGGTAATAGATCTGTTTTGTAGGAATCGTCTTTGAACAACCCTGTCCGTCTGTTGACTGGAATTTGAAGAGAGAAAAAGTGGGGCCTTGGGTACCTAATGAGGTTATGTTTTGAACAAGGTGATGATTTCTGAATGTCTCAGAACATACTGTGTAGGTGGCCACTAACTGCCATGCACAGATCTAAACCCTAAATATAGCAGGGCAGGTGTAATATTCAAAATACTAAGGGCAAAATAGAATCAACAGCTTTTTCTTGCAGATGATGTGCTTTTCTGTGTTATGCAAGCTGTGGTAGGCTTGCTATTTAGTTTGTAGCATTTCAGTCCTCTTGGGAAGAATTGAAATAGACTTTGTACATGGCACCCTCAGACTCTTGAAAAATATATGCTATGTATATTGTAATATCAATACTGTCACAGAATCTATAGGGAGTGAAAGCCTTAAGGAATAATACAAACAACAATTAGGAGGAATCGTAGTGATGGACAGACCAAAGAGTTCCCTTCCTAGTCGTGGCAAGTCTGAGAAGCCTTCAGGAAGCACTTCATGAATATAACAAGAGGCTTGCCTGGGGAGAGGTGGCTCCCAGTGATTGCGTGTCAGGTATTTCAGTCTCTAATTAATATAAAAGTATCAGGGATAGGCTTCCCATGATGCATCAGAAGAAAGAAAATGTTCTTTTGTGTTCAAAGTGACTTGAGAAAATATGATTATTTTGGAAGCATGGGAAACCCCCCACACTGCAGCATCTCATCATTTATGAAAGCATGCATGTGCTGTCACTCAGGCCACTGTATCCTAGAATTTTCTTAATATAGCAAATAGAAGAACAGACTAGCCTCTCCAGCAACATGTTTAAAGAACCAATGGGCAATTACTATGGGCCTTTAAGCTACAAGCAAGGAAAAGTGAAGGCTATTAATATAAGCGATAGTTAAACATGTGATAGAGCAAAGTACTGCCTTCATCTGCTAAAATGAAATGAGGAAAAAGGAAACAGAAACTTATGCACTTAATTTGTTTTTAGACTTGATCAATCCATGTAAGACTGAGGCTTAGGTGAGGAAGCAATGTGAGCAAAAAGAAATCCAGAATAGAATCAAAGATAGACCTCATGTCACTTATTCTGTGGATTTTTTCCTGAATCTCCTCTTCCCTAAAAGGCTGGGAACCTTTTCTGGTTCTCTTTGATATCAAAGAGAACTGAGATTCTTCTTATGCTGGATACCTTACCATTTGCTGTGGGAATCTAAGCCAGTCAGCTGTTGTCTCTAACATCCATCTCTTCATCTGTAAAATGTAGATAGTAAAAAGAACTAGCGCAAATACTAGCAAGAATGAGTACTAAACACTTGATACTTGACGTAGAACCTCAGCCATAGACCTAAGAGGGGAAATAAAGCTATTCCTTTTCCCCACAAATTCATACAAGAAAAAAATGCAACACTTTTTTTGTCATATGGATGTGCACATCTGCATGTGCACACACACACACACACACACACACACACACACTAATGATTAACTTTTTGAGGTCAGAAACTTTCTCTTTCTAAATCTCACTTTGGTGCTTAGCACATAGTGGGAGACCATGTATCTTTGTTGACTATATCAAAGAATAGTTTCCCTAAGGTTCTAGGAGGTCCTACTGCAGTATGCTCTGGACTGAATACATGTTAGAAACAAAAAGCCAGATATATGACACTTGCCTCCTGCGGAGCCTAGCCAGGAGATGCTCTTATTTATGTGAACCAGCAGACAAAGCCTCTCTCCTATGGAAACTGTATGTCACACATTACCAGTCCACAGGCTCTTTTTTCTTTTCTCCTTCTCAAATGGGCTTTGAAGATTCAAAGTGGTAGATCCTCATCCTCTTAAGCACAAACAGATTAATGTAGGTCAGGACTTAGTTGTAGCACTAAGATTTTTTTTTTTAAGATAGTCATTTTACCTTGATTGGTCTCAATATTCTTGGATGATATGATGATGGAGAGGAGAAGCAATTGTTGTTCCTTTGAGTTATGATGCTTTGGGGTATACAGGAAGGCAACACAGGAAGTTGTTAAGAGTCCAGGCTTTGCAGACTGACAGACTTGAGGGCTTTATTCCTAACACTGCCATTTGTTTGCTCTGTTATCTTGAATGAACACTTTAATTTCTCATTGTTTCAGCTCCCCTTTCTATAAAATAGGGATAATGATACTTGGCACAGAGAATGTTGTGATAATCAAAGGAGGGGATATAGTGACATCATTTGGTAGTGTGCTGTGTCCAGCAGTGTCCCTCTTCTGACCTTCCCCTACCAAGGGGGTGCAGTGCACTGGATAGGAGACATTCATTTATTTGATATATTTGTTGAGTGTCCCCTCAAAGGCACTGCTCTAGGATCTGGGATAAATCACTGAACAAAACAGAGAAAAAGTCATCTTCATATAACAGTTACAATAATGATCCTATTCTTTATAAAGCAAATATATACTTCATAGATTCCATTGCCTTTAAAATCTCTACTCATATTAGAATAGAAACTTAATTTAGAGTGAAATCAAAGCAAAATCAAGTATAAATGATTAGTTATAATTTATTGTGAGATGCTAATCAGGCATTATTAATTTTCAATGGAGGAAGTTATTTTAAAGATTTTTTAAATTATTTATTTATTTATTTATTTATTTTTGGGTCCTGAGGATTGAACTCGGGGCACTCAACCACTGAGCCACATCCCTAGCCTTATTTTGTATTATTTTAAAGACAGGGTCTCACTGAGTTGCTTAGCACCTCACCATTACTGAGGCTGTCTTTGAACTTGTGATCCTCCTGTCTCAGCCACCACAGCCTCTGGGATTACAGGCATGTGCCACCCTGCCTGGCCCTTTTGAAGATTTTTAAAACTTTTAGATTCAGAAAAATTGAAAAAGAACACATAAAGTTATAAGGCACATTAAATAAATAATAAACTAATTTTTCTATATAAAAGAATAAATAATTTCTATGCAAAAACATCTCTATAAGTTTGGTATTTATTGGTTCTTGAAAGTGAAAATTTGCAATCTTTTTAAAATTATAAAGTACTCAACAATTTATTATAAAGTACTCAACAAAATAATTTTTAAATAGAATTCAAACCAATTATCAAACTCACCCCCTAAGACAGCATTGGTAAATACTCCCCCAAATAGTGATACTCAAGCTTCTTACTTTAATTGTTTTTCTTGAAGGACATTTGTTATCCTGTACACCCCAATAAAATGAATCAAGTAATCAGCCTATCAATTGAGTATGTTTTCTCTGCAGGAAAAACTGTACATATTAAACACAAGAAAGCCTTTGGTTGTGAGTAAATGTAATAAGAAGTTTCCAGCAAAACTGAAAATGGTTTATTACACTAAAAAGTATGCATTGGTCAAAAACCATTCCTTAAACACAGTGCAGTGGGACCTTGAAGCAATGTGTTATTGATTTATTTGGCATTTAACATGCTTCATGGAACCAGCCCACCATGGTTCATGCCATCTTGTGGGTGCAATGTACATGTAGGGATGGTGTGGGGGACTGAGGAAAGGCCAGAGTGCTGGAGAGGCAAGAAGAGGGGCCAGCAGATGCTTCAAGCACAAGGCCCTTTAATAATCTTCTGAAAGTTGTCTTTTTGGGATCATGATTCGTTCTCTAGGTAGCTGTGCTCTCCACAGTGCAGAAGCTGCTGTTTTAAGTGTCAGGCTGTGGTGTATGCTGGAGAGTATGTTAACTCTGAACCCTTGAATTTAGCAAACTTCTACCAGGGTGCTGAGGATGGCAGAGAGGAAGCAGCAGGAAAGTTTCCAGAGCAAAAAAGGAGAGTAGCAGAAAGTAGTGCAGCTTCTGAGGGGACAGGACAGTGGGAGGGCTCTTCCAGAGTCAGTGCTTTCAAGTTATGGTGGCCGAATGATTGCCAGGAAGTGGAAGTCGAAAAGCAGGGTCATTATATTGCTAGAAGACATTTGTGTTATGAATAATTAAGATAAATTTCTTCCTATTACATAATTGCTCCTTCCGAAACACACACGCACACACACACACTCACTCACTCACTCACTCAATCTCCCCAGAGAATGTATTTCCAGAAAGTTAAGAGCATTGGATTTTTACTAAACGGTTCTGTGTATGGATCTTCAGCCTGAGGTTTATCAGTTATGTCACACTGGCCTTCTAAAAAAGTGAAAATATTCCCAGTTGGGCTGCCAGGGTAGCTTAGTGGTAGAGAACTTGTCTAGCATGCATAAGGCCTTGGAATCAGCCCTCAGTACTGCCAAAAAGGAAAAGAAAAACTCTCCTTTACTTTGATGTGAGTTGTTTTGAGGGTAAATGACATGGATAAAGTGTGCATGCTTTCTGGACACCCAGAGAGGCTACACACATGTAGGGATTTTGTAATAGGATAAAACTAAGTAAAATGAAGATTTAGGCCAACCACTTTCTCATTGAAGGAACAAAAAAAGGAAACAAACAGTACAAAGACTTAAGACCTGCTGGAAGCATATCAATGAACTAGTTGTTCTTGTACATTTATTCAGAAGCTAATGACACAGGCTAAGAGCCTCTCTTGAATAGGAAGAAAGACTCTTGTCTACTTGCTAATTTACTGTCACCAGAGATGTGGCTGCAGTTCATTGTGCCCGTATAGAAGAAGAAACCCAATAACACTGGTTTAGTAGACCTGGTTCTGCCTCTTGTAGCCTCAGTAAACCCTACAGCCTCTTTCTTTCTCTCTCAATCGGGGATAATAATAGCTCGGAGCTATTGTACGGGTCAACAGATTATCCTCCTGATTTAAAGGAAGATGAGAATTTCATGTGTAAAAGAGTTAAAAAGACCTTCAGCTTTTTTGTTTTCTTTCTTTTTTTTTTTAATTTTTGAGGTCAGGACACTGATGCTTCGGGTGTCTGTCCTCCAGTTCAGGCTGGGCCTTCATCAGTAGGAAGCAAGATACTCAGCACTATTCCAGGGAGAAGGAAGGACTCTGAGATCCCACACCTGCCCTTGAATCACAGGGAACTACAGTCATTTAAGAGCGGCCTGTCATGAGTATGGCATCCACCTGGACCCTGGGTACTAAACCGAAAATAAGCATCCTGTTCTCTGCCACTTAACTTTCTATAGTGGGAGACGAACAACACATTCTTAGACCTAGGTATTGGAGTCCTGTATAACTGAGTCTACAAGTTCCATGGAGAAAAGTAAAACAAGACCAGGGAGGTTGATATTGAAACAAAGACTTGGAGGAGGTGAGCAAATGATACAGACATGTGAGAGAAGAATACACCAGGGAGAGAAAACAGCCAGGGAAAGGCCAGGATGGAGGGAACTGCAGGGTTTGTTAAAGAATTAGTGTGGAGCTGGGTTGAAACTGAAAAGGAGCTCACAGACCTAAGGGCCAGCACATACAGAGTCAAAGGCCATCCTGAGGACTTTGCTTTTATAATCTGAGAGAGATGGGAGGCCATGGGATGGTTTTTTATCGATTTGTTGTTGTTGTTGTTTCTAAGAGTGTTTAATGAGTCAGGAAAATGTTTGTATCATATTAAGTGAGTAAAACCAGGTAGAAAACTTAGATAAAATAATAAGAGTATTCATTTCTGGGTGGCTATTGGTAATTTCTCTTCTATCCAATTTCATTTTCCAAGGCATAAAAAAATGCAAATACTTCAGGAGAGCCTTCTTTTTAAACCAGCAAATTAAATTCAATGATGGCATCTCTTATAATGAAGACACTTGGTGTCAACTATGAGTGAGATAATGTTTTCACTGAGAGATTTTTATTTTATTTTTTTCTTGAGCTTGGATGAAATGGTGGGAGCATAGGAGATGTGGCTCCCATCAAGCTGTCTATAGTGCTGGGGATGAATAGCCAGGGGAAACAGGTGAAGCGACTGAATATATTTACCCATGCTTTTGTATACAAAATAAATATTTGCTCTGATGATAAATTCATTCTACTTTCTACCTACAAACTTCAGAACAAATGTTTATATGGAAGAAGAACTGTAGGCCATCTAGAAATTTGATACCCATAGAATTTTATTAATTCTCATTTCTCTAAATATTTGCTTATTGATATTGTCTTCATCTTATTATATTCTCAGACCATTTTCATGGCTTCTGGCAGCAGCTGTTCTAACATAGTTCAGCTGCTCTTTAGAAGGTAGAAATAAAAAAGTTACTTATTCTTTTACTTCTGTTGACACCTGTTCTATTGCTACCTCCAAAAAGCCCTAATTTCTCAGGAGTGAGTTTGAGCCAAGGAGTAACATGACTGGACTTTTAAGTTTGACCAAGGGATCCTACTTTATAGATCATTTCAGAAATTCAAGTGAATCAGATCAGAGTGGCAGTAATGGAAATGAGAAGTGGTTGATTCTGAATTTATTCTGATTGTAGTGCTAATGGCTATGTAACAGTATTTCCCAGGCTTTCTCAAACTTAGAGCTCAATACCTTCCCATTTCTCTGTACTGGTAATTAGAATGAAAAGTAGTTTAATTTTACCACATTGATATGTCAGTTGATCCTTCAATAATCAAGGATCTAGATATTTCTATTTTTCTTCCTCCTCCTCTATCTCTTGTAGTTTTTTTCTATATAAACATATAATATCGAAAAGGAATGTTATTTTATACTATGCAAAGCTTAAATAACATATTGGACATCAGCTACATGGATTAGTGGGTGGGAGAGTGTTGATGTTCCAAAGTCCTAGTTCTCTTCTACCCTATTCCCCCTGCCTCCTAAAACAAACACACAGACATAAATCTACAACTATTCACTGTTCACAGATACTGTGTTCCCACCAAGATGCCAAGTTGCAGCTCTTCAACTAAATTACATCAGTGTAATTAGCAAATACTTTTCAGTTTGATTTAAACATTTTACATATATACAAACTTAACAACCTCCTGAGGCTGAACTAACTCAGGTTTAATTTATAAGAATTCCTCAAAATCCATCCTAGTAGAAAATCATACACTCTTCTCCCAAGTCAGTAAGCTAGAAAAAGCTAGATAATAGAAGTAATGGCTTGGGAACATAGAAAATCTTGTTTAAATAAAAAATGCATTAGTTGACATCCTTTTTGGTTTTTCATTAATATCTAAAAAAAAAGTTGTTTTCTGAAGAGGAAAATAGAAGAAGAATTAAAGGGAAAAAAGAAAACCATATCTTGTCTCAGTACTTGCTACTTTCCAGAAGAAAAGTGTGGCTAAACTCATGAGTCCCATTTACGCTTTTATTGCTTCTCTTAAGTGGACCATACCATTGCATAGGGAGCAATTCCAGTTTTATAAATTCTTCTATATTAAGATCTGACATGTTTTCCTCAGGTTGCACAACTAATATGACCTTTCTTGATCTTTGCCCCTTGGTTTCTTCTGGTTTCACCCAAGTTCATTTGGTTGCACAATGTGAAATGGATTTTTTTTTTTTTTTTTTTTGGTACTGGGAATTGAACTCATGGGCATTTAACCCTGAAGCCACATCCTCATCATATTTTAATATTTTATTTAGAGACAGGGTCTCATTGAGTTGCTTAGCACCTTGCTAAATTGCTGAGGCTCACTTTGAACTTGGAGTCCTCCTTCCTCAGCCTTCCAAGCTGCTGGGATTACAGGCATGCGCCCCTGTGCCTGGAGAATAATCTTTGTTCAAGTATCACTTGAACAAAACTCCTTTGTATGGAATTACCCTATTGGATAATGATTAGATAGGGAGATGAAGAGGCTAGAGGGAAGAAAGGGGCACTCATGTGCCCCAGCTGTAGCCATTATGTCACAAAAGAAAAAGGAACAAAACCAGAGGCAGGCAGAAAACGTGGTAATAACAGCTGGGCTCTCGATTGGAAATGTGCACAGCCAAATGAATCCTCACCCAAATGAGGCAATAGGAGAATAGCAGGCCAGTCTGATCATGTGGTCAATGTATTTACTTAAAATCTAAATGATTGCAGCCTACTAATCCTTTGATTAATTATAATGTATGTTAATAATGTATGTATGTTAATTATGATGTATGTTAAATCAAGGTAAACTTGAGGTTTGTGTGTGAATTTATGTGTAAATTTTATGTATAAATTAAAAAATTAGTTTTTCTGCCTCTTCTCCAAGTAAGGTATCAGAAACTTTATGGAGATAAATAGATTGAAAGTGAGCCATTGAAGTGTGCATTTGCATATGGGAGTTAATAATCCATAAGTGAGATTCGACATGGTCCAGGTGGATCAAGAAAGGGGCTTAAGGGAAAAGGAGACATCAGAAACATCAAAGAATATTTTAAAAGAAAAATACTTTTAGAAAGAAGAAAATACAAATAACAGACATACGTGAGGGTTCTTAACATCATTAGCATTGGGGGAAATAATGCAAATTAAAACCACAATGAAATACCATTTCACACCTAGAGAAAAGGCTATATCAGGAAAGGCAGATAATAACAAGTGTTCCTGAAGATATGAAGAACTGGAAACCTCATGCATTGCTGCTGATGCTATAAAGCTTTAGAAAACAGTTGAGCAGTTTCTTAAGATGTTAAGTACCAATTTGCCTTATGAATCAGAGTTGTGCTCCTAAGTATGCACCCAGGAGAAGGTAAAATGTATCCACTCAAAAACTTCTACAGAGGTGTTCATAGCATTGCAGCACTATACATAACAGTAGGAAGCAGAAACAACTAGTGAATGAATACGCAAATCTTGTATGTTCATATGATGGAATATTATTGTGATCTATATCATATATGCTACAACATGGATGAACCCTAAAAACATTATACTGAAAGATGAACTATTATGTGATTTCATGTTAACTGTCTAGAAAAGGTGAACCTACAGAGAAAGAAAGATGAGTGTTGATTTGGGTTGGCCTGAGTGTGGAACAGGGAATGACTGCAAATGAGCACAAGGTTTATTTCTGATGCAATGGAAATATAAAATTAGATCGTGGTAATGGTTCCATACTGTTGTAGATTTACCAAAACTCATTGCGTTGCACACTTAAAACCAAGTGAATTTTGTGGTGTTTTAAAGTATACTTCAAAATTCTATTAAACATTTTCTAAGAGACACAAATGGGGAGAGAGCTGGAATAGTTCAAGGGTAGCAATATTTCAAGGAGAGTTGGGAATGAAGGGTGATACCAGCTGAGGACGAGATGTATGAAAAAATAAAATGCAATGGGAACAAGCCATTGATGTTGTCGCTGGGGTCGACTCTGTTGCCAGCACAGCCTGCAAGTGTCTGCAGCAAAACCCTCCCTTACTCAAAATTTCAACACCTGTCCTGCGGCTATAGAACAGATTATTAAGACTCTATGATAAATCTGCTCCTTTAAATAGGGCCCATTATGCACAGAATGTTGGGGGCCTTCTGCTGTTGTTTTCTCAGGGCAACTCTGGGCATACTATTGTTGTGCAGTGCTTATTTTAACAGCAGTTAATTAGGGCCAGAAAATTGTTTCTTGTTTATTATAATTCCAAACCCCCAACTGTACTAATCCCATCATTGTGAATGAGGAAAAAAAATGAAAGGGTGAGTTTGGGGAGTGAAGGGGAGAGTGGAAGGAACATGTTCTTTCAGCAAGTTCCCAGTATCTATAGAAATTATTTTCCTTTAGAAAACCTCCCAAGGATAAAGAATCAACCTTTATTTTTCAGTATACTTAGTATTGTATAGATAAGAGAATTACCATATATACTCACAACACCTAGATCACTCCTTTTTTAATGAATTAAAAAAAAAATAAGTAAACATAATAATAAAATTACTCACAATTAACCTATTTTTCCCATGATTTAATGTTTAGGACCCTACGTCTTAAAGTCACTGTTGTGGATATCGATTATTTTCTTGCCCCTTATTAAAACAAACTATGGTTAAAGTATATTCTAGAAAAAATCAATATGAGAAAAGGTAGCTTTCCAAATTTAGCTTATATAGAAGACACACAATTATGGAGTATTCCAGCACAAACCTAAATCAAGCTTTTCTGGTCATCTGTCAAAAAAAATTTTTTTGACTAAGAAATATTTTGAGTGTTGGGTAATAAAGGTTTATTACAATTCCATAAACTCACTAGATACTAGAGCCAACTGAAAAGCAGGTTTATATTGTGTTGTTTTTTTACCACTTAACTACTTTTAACCATGGAATTAATATTATCTAGTGTTTCTTGCTATAAATGTTTTTGTGGGAAAATATTCAGGATCTTAACATTTTTAGTCAAACAGCACTGGGATAACTTTGCACTTCTTGACTGGCATTTTTGGTTTAAAAGTCAGCAGTTCATTAAGAACACAGGGAAGGGGTTTTAAAATAGACTCTGAGAGACTGGTTTCCGTTTGTTATTTTGTTTTAATAGCTTGTATTAACAAGTGTTTTATCACCTGAATTACAGTGAGGTACAAAGAAAAATCCTAGGATTCATTGTCTGGCATTTGGAAAGGCGCCTGTTTCTCTGCTTGTCTGGGTATGCATATAATGAGCTCACAGAGTGTTTGTTTTCCTGACCTCTGGAATAAAAAAGCAACCTGACATTAAAGACTGGGGTAAAATATGGGGCTGCACAGATTAGTTTTATTAGTACGTTTGCTATCACCTTTATTGTTGGAACCATTTTTATCCAATGTTTAAACTTTGAGCAGATTCTTATGAGGATCCAGGGGGGAGTAAGCACAGACCCAGATTTACTCTTCATTCAAGAATGGTTGACATTTCCACAGAAACCATGTGCTGTGTTGTCACAGGATATCAGGGCCATACATATACCCCTTGCTCTGACTGAAGTAATATTTTATCATGTATATAGAGACCATGACAAGGGTATCTGGCATCATACAGCATGAGTTTTAGGAGCCTTAGGATCTTTCCTTGCATCAGACCCACTTTCTTAACTACCTCAAAATAGCTTAAATAAAAGTCATGCCCTCTATACCTTACCTTACCTCACCTAAGTTATTTATATTGCACCTGAACAATTGAGGCAGTTCTTCAGATTCTTCAGGGTTGAGAGCATTTTTGATTGAAATTGGTAGAAGTTTGAGACAGAAACAGCTAGAAGATAGGTATAAACACAGCCAGTATCCACTCTGTATTTATATCACTTGTAACTATTTTAATGTATGGTGTTCTTGGAAGAGTGCTTGGGGGGAGGGGCAGGGGGTGTCAACAAAATTTCCCTCCCCTGCAAAAATCACCTTCCAGTGTAAGAATTTTCAGACAATAATGTGCAAGTTCATTTTACTCTGACTGCACTTAATATTTCCAGGAATTAAGTAATGCAGTATGCACTACTAGTCCCAGTGGAAATAATTTCAGAGAAGTTTAAAGTATGTACTCAAAGTCACTGGATCATTGGCCAAAACAGACCCCAATCTCAAGCAAGGAGATGAACACATAATAAAAAAGCAAAACTGATCAATCTAGCCATCAGATGTACACATTTCTATAAAACAGGAATTTTAAGTGTAATCTTCTCATATTAAAATCCAGGTGTCCTCATTTTTTACTTGTCTCTGTGAAATTTGAGGAGATATAGAATGTTCATAAAGAGAGGAGGCCAAATGTAATCTAGAATCTTTTCTAGCTCAATATCTGCAGTAAACTACCCAAGGAGACCTAAGTTGAAAGGGATCTGGCATATCCAGTAATTTGTTGTGATTTCTTTGTGTGTATGTGTGTTTATATGTACTGAATTCTGTATTCTTTTCCTTGCAAGAAAATTACCTCTTTCCTAACATAATTCATTACTATCCAAAATTTGAACACAATTCTGATTGTTTATTAGTCCTACAGGTTGATAAAAGAATAATAACATTTCAGACAGAATGAGTATTAAGTTGAATTCACTGCTGGGAAAATCAGGGAAAGCCTTACCTAGCACAGTTATTAGTGTCTGAGGGAGGGGATATTCAGAGTGCATGAAAAGGAAGGACTCAGAGTCCATTAGTTTTAAAGATTTACCTGAATATACATTAACACTGAGAGGTTATCTCTTGGGAAGATGGTCTCAGCAGGGTTCTCTAGAGAGCAGAATCAATAGAACATGCATATACACTTACAAAAGAATTACAAAAGGAGATAGGCTTACACAATCAGAAGTTGGATACTCCCACAATGGCTATCTGGACACTGGAGATCTGGAGAACTAGTAGCTGCTCATTCCCATAGGCTGGAGCCTCAGAACAAGAGGAACCAATGATGCCACCCCAGTATGAGGCTGAAAATCTGGAAGCTCCCTGGAGAGTTTTTGTTATCAAGCCACATTTAGAGAGTGAATGATGGTACCCACTCAAGAAGAATTGAGTTTGCATGCAAAGGCAAGCTTGCCCCTCCTTATGCTTTTTGTTTCATCTGGACCCTTTCCCCCCCAACCAGTCTATTCTGCACACATTCAGAGCTGGTCTTCCCACCTCAGATTGTTAACCCACATGCCAATAACACCTTCATAGACACACCCAGAATGGACTTTATCAATTTTGTAGACATCTCTCAATCTGGTCAAATTGACAACTAACATTAACCATCCCAGCAACCAAGTGCAAAAGCAGGCTCATAAAGGTGAGAGCCAAAGATTCTGTAAGGAAAATTGATTAATAATTCAGAGCAGCATGATGGGTTACAGTGGAGTGGGACTGAGCTCAGGCTATTTATTGAATCCAAATCCATTTTGAGTTTTTCTGGTCTTTATTGATCTATAAAATCCATTGGTTGGATACAGGCAGAAGAGTGGAATTTCAGATCATAAAGATAACCATCAAGCTGTTTTTTGTATTCCTGGTCAATTTTAGGAGATGGAGATGGCTCGGGTGTCATTTTTGAGCCCATGACCATTTGCTACCTAGAGTCTCTCACACACTCCAAACACAGGGTGATTCAGAGGACAAGCCCATGACAAATGAACTTTATCAGTGTGATAGCTAGAGTGAATTCCATTTGGTAGAGGAAGATGCTTGCAAATACATGTTTTATATACTCTGCTTTGAATTTTGCCAGCCTGGGTAAAAAATATAACTCGGAAATAGATCTGATGCTAAGGGATTTTCCCTGACAAAAGCATGATAAAAAATATTTTCTACTAATGATCTCATCTACAGCTTCTCAGCATTTCCAACTGTTAAACATTGTTATAAAATACAATATTGTGTGAAAGAGGAGAGGGTCTCTGTGGGGAGTTTTGCATTATGTCATTGTTGGCGATTGAATCTCTGTAGAACACAATGTGGTTTGACATATCTTTGGCTTGACTTATAAAAGAGAGCTGTTTATGTGGAATAATTCATGCACAAGTCAAAACGAGTATAAATTAATCATTTAATCTTATTAGTTTTTTTCCTGATTATTAAAAAAAGTTCATTGTTGAAAGATTTGGAAGATATAGAAAGATTTAAATAAAATAAACGGATATAACAGAAAAATGATAACATTCTTATCTGTTTTCTTTCCTAAATGTGTTTATATCTACACACACATATACAATATAATTGTAGTCATACAATGCATAATATAGTTTATGCGTCCCATAATTATTGGAATTATTTTTCTTCTCCCATTATTAGAATGTTAAAACATTTTATTTTTATTTATTATTATTTTTTTAGTGACTGCAAAATACTCTCTTCTATGGACAGAGGATATAGATCAGTGACAGAGCACTTGCTTAGCATGCAGAAGGCCCTGGGTTTGATCCCCATCACTGCAAAAAAGAAAAAGAAATCCATTCTAATGTGTCCTAAATTATTTAAGCATTTTCCAATAGTTGACAATTTTAATTCTATATTATTTTCTGAAAATTAAAACTGTAGTGGACATCCTTGTATACAAATTTGTACCCAAATGACTTTTTTTCCCCCCTTAGATGTCTTATTTGGAACTGGCATTATTAGAAAGGACAGAACTTTCTCTACACCCTTAAAGAAACTGCCAGCTTATCTTTCCCATAATCTGTCCCAATTGTATTTTCACTAATTAAGGTACCTTGTATTTGTCATATACTCAACTGATTTTGGAAGCTGGAAAAAAATTTCTATTTTAGTTTTCTGTTCATTTCTTTGAATGTATATGAAATTGTATGGCTTTTCATAGATTTACTGATCACTAATTTTCAGTCCTGTGGATCGTTTTCATATTCTTTGCCTACTTTTCTATTAGAGATTAAGGAATTTTTCTTAACTGGTTTTAATAATGTTAAATATTTTATGCCCTCACTAGGTATACTGAGTACTTAAGACAATGAAATAGGAGGTTCTTAAAGGGGCTAATAAAAATGATTTATATTTTTCCCTGACCTACTATTACAGATTTCCCTGGTTTTTTTTCCCCCTTCTTCAGGATAATCTCCAAAGACTGACCAAAACAAAACGTTTCTAAAATTGAGATTTGTTTGATAGATATGGTTTGTTTAGCAAGTACTTATTCAAGAGGATCTCTCATCACATATTAAAACATAATTCTCAAATTGTAAAATATTCTTCCAAAAAATAATATTTGACCATTGAATGGATCATTTAAATCTTTGAAGTTTTCTTTTAGAAAAATACTCTGTATTTACATGTGTAATCTTTCTTCTGTCCTTCCTGTCTTCTGCCCTTTTTCTCCCCTTTTCCAGAATCAGATGCAATTAAGGGAGAAATTGTATAATAACAGGTCTAAAACATAAAAAGAGTTCAGAGGAAGAAGGGGTCAAATAGGGAAGGATCCTAAGGTGGGACTTGAGTGCTTTGAGAAATATTTGGGTGGTAGAAAAAATGAGAGGAAAAAAAGGAAACATGAAAGGGCAGAGGCAGCAACACTTCTAACATTTGAAGAATCATGAAAACCAAGCTTTCCATAACTGAATAATTGAACTTACTCTGTGTCACCAGTATGAAAATAAGTTGATGCAACTTAGTTCCCATTGGCCCTCCTAAAGAGAGCTCTCAGATCTGCAGCCAAAGAGTTGGTCCTCCTCTGTTTGATCTTGCATATCACAGTGCACTTAAAACATTTGGAAAGTCATCTAAGGAATTTAAAATTTCCTGAATACAAAATGCCTTTTTTCCACCAGCCAGGAGTTGCCCAAGTAACTAAATAAATTGATCATTTTCAGAGAACTTCCTGCTTCCACATGTTACTGGCGCCACATTTAACTGAGAATGAGCTACAGGGTGCAGAAAAGTTCAGGATAGTTACAGAGACTAGCTGATTAATTCAGCATGAGAAGAAAATCTGTCACCAGAATTGCTGCTTTCCACATGTTTTGTCCTGACTCTTACTTAGTATGTCTCCAGCCATTTAGTTTCTAGGCTGTGCCAAGATCTTTCTAGACCCAGAACTCTGTAGGTATCTCTGTAGATACCTGGAATGTTCCCTGCCTTCCTACTTGACAACTCTTACCCTTCAGATCCCCAGAGCCAAAAGGCCCCTTTCTAGGGAAGATTTTCTGGGGTACCAGTTAAGTATCTCCCATCAAGACACATTTTCCTTCCTAGATGGTACTTTGAACAAACGTAACTGTGTGATTTGTTCAATATATGATTAATATCTGCTTTCCCTCCTTTGATTGACAGTCATATAAATAAAAATCAATTCTGATCATATACTTAAGCAATAACTTTCCTTTAAATTTATTGTCAAATTTGATTTTTATCTTTAAGCACAGTAAAGTTTAAAGGGGTAGTAAATAATTATGATAGACAATTTCATTTATGTTTTGAATCAGGTTAGTTGGTTGGATTTAGTTCCAGTGCTCATGTTCAAATTGTTAATTATGTAATTATACCTATTGAGTGCCTGCTAGGTGCCAAGTACTGATCTGGCCCTGGGATACAGTGGCAAACAATCATGATAACAATCATTACCACAACAAAACATTCCCTTTCTTCATAGGGAGCTCATATTTTCGCAGGAGATATGAAAATGAATATCTTACAGCTCAGGTAAAAATAAATACTTACAGAAAAATAAAGCCAGATAAAGGTATAGACAGATGTAGATACTATTAATACCAGAGAAGGCACTCTTTTTTTTTTTATTCATTCTTAAAAGTATTTATGTTCTCTTAGAAAAGAATACTTGGAGGCACATTTAATACACCTTATAGAAAAATACTGATTTTCAAGATGTCTTGAATGGTAATTTTGAGTCACATTTGAATGTATCTAGATTTGACATGTTATTTTCAACATGAAAATCAAGAAATTTCTATAGCTGTGCTTTTAAGAAAGAAAATGTGTGTGTGTGTGTGTGTGTGTGTGTGTGTGTGTGTGTGTGTGTGTTTAAAACCTGAAGCTATTCCCCACATTTTGAATTGGCTTAAATTGCAACATTTTTATTTACTGAGTTAATGTGGTAAGTGCTGGACCTCAGTAATGAAATTTCAGGATGAAGGCTGTTTGCAGTTTCAATGTAATTTTGTGTCCCTCAGGGTTGTTGCTGGTGAGTAAGAGTGAAGAATTATTTTTCTTCCACTTGGAATAGACACTAAATGAAAAGATGGAACATGGAGGAAAGGATGCCCTCCGGTGTGCTGAGAGGAGAGAATGCAGACTTAGTAGTAAAGTAACCTTTTAGTTTCTGACTTTAAGGTAATAGAGAGGAACCATAAAGAAGTTGCTTGTTTATTTCCAGTTAATTTTTTTTTCTTTATTTCTTTTGCTTTTGATAGTCTCCTCCGAAATTTATAAGAGTTGTTACTTGACGTAGACATTATTTAGAAATAGTACACCTTGACAACTATCAAACTGCATATATGAGTCTGATGGAAAAAGCTATCCTTTTTCAGATCAGTAAGAGTAATAAAAAGAATTTTTTTAACCAATTCAACTACTCAGTAGAATTAGAATATAAAGCTAGAATGCAAAAAAAAAATTTCTCTGAATTTTCTCTCAAATTCTTGCCTATCTCAAATCATTGTAGATGTTTATATCAGTAGGGTTTTTTCCATATGAAAGTTCTAGGGTTATGAAAAGCTTACACACACAATACAAAATACTGACTTTGTGCAAGATTTACATAAATAAAATGATAAAACTTTATAGAAGAAAATAAATTAGAATGCAAATAGGTAGAAAAACAAACTATTGTTCCTGGACAAGATGATTAAATTTTTAAAGAAAATTTTATATTTAGGTCAACTGAATTCATAATCTCAATTTGATTAATTAAGGGATTAAGGAATTGAGAAACCACAAAATTAATTTGCTATCATAAATTTCCATGAAAGGCCAAAAATTTTATAAAAATAACAATTTGGTTAAGTTGTCTACATGATAGTAAAATAAAACAAGTGTAATTAAAACAATCTGGTTTGACACAGAAACAGACCAAAAGCATAGGAGTAAATGGAGTCTAGACATGGGTCTAACTACATAAGGAAGTTAGTTTATATATGATTTTAAAATCTGTGGGGAGGAGCTGGGCATGTAGCTTAATGGGAGAGATCTTGCACAGTATGGGAGGCCCTGGATTCAATTCCCAGCTCACAAACAAGCATAAGAGAAAACTATGAGCAAATAATGTCATATTTAATAGTGTTGGAAGAACTGATTATACCTCTGGAAATGTGAGTAAAAAGTAGTACTTACCCGGAGGTTGAGTTCAGGCTTATAAATTCATTAACACAGTTATCAGTTATACAAAGGTTATCCAATTCTGTACAATTTTTGTTTGGTCTTTAATCTTATGTAAGAGTTCCATCAAACCTTTACTTTATGCTAAGCTGAATAATATTTTGATTAAGGAAACATTCTCTACCCTCAAATTAAACAGATACTTTATTTTCTTCTGATATTTCTTTTTTTGGGTGTGGGGGGAGGTGGTACTGGGATTTATCCCAGGAGCAGTTTATCACTGAGCAACATCCTCAGTCCTGGATTATGGTTTTTGTTTATTTTGAGATAGGGTCTCACTAAGCTTCTTAGAGCCTTGCTAAGTTGCTGAGACTAGCTTTGAACTTGTCATTACAGGTTTGTGCCACCTCGCCCAGCTCATTTCTGCTGTCTTGATGAGAAATGTGTTCCCCATGGCCAGGGTCTTTTACAATCTGTACAGTAGACAAACTTTCTCACTGAGCATGTCCTTATTCTCCATCATGCCACCTTCATTTGAGTCAAATTTCATTGTTTGATTTCTCATCTCAGAACTTTAATTCACCTTTGTATTCTACCCTGAAGGGCCTTGTTTTCAAATCTGTCTTTTAAGATGTGATCTAAGAATCCCTTAAATAGATGCTGGCATTTAAGGTATCTCTTCCAAAGTGCCACAAGATAGCTCTTCAAACAAGCCTGCACCAATATAGTGCAGGCACAATCACATCAGATTCACCAAAGAGCAGCTAAATATTCTCATCCACGCCTTTAATCAAAACTATATCTAGGTTATGCTACCAAACAAAAACTTGCTTTGGAAGTCAACACTGAGGATTCAAGAATCCAAACCGGGTTTCAAAATCTTAGAGATGAGCATAGATTTCAGAAAAGACCAGAACTTTAGGAGGTTTTGGAATCAAACCAAGGCCCTGGGTGAGATCACCTTCGAGAATGGGTTCTAAGTGCAGGTCAGACAGCGTTGCACACCGACCAGCCCCTCTCAGCAGCACACCCTCATCAGGGTCTTCATGAATCATTGCTACCCTGCGATCCACTCCACAGGACAGCTTGCTAAGACAATCAGAGTTCCTAAATCGAGAGTCCAAATTTGGTTTTTAAATGGAATATCTAGATGCTGTGTATAGAGAAAAAGGGAACCTGATGAATCCTTCAAACAAGGCCAGGGTTGAGATCTTTGACATGGGGTTGAAGGTATAGAAGGCAAATAATGCCACCAAAGGAGCCCTCAAGATCCGGTCACTTTCCACAAGCCCCACCTCTAAACACAGCTGCACTGCTTTAAGCATGTGAGCCTTTGGGGAGTCTTCTGGATTCGAAGTACAATGGTAACATCATCGATGGTAACCAATCTCCTTCACAAACAGGACTTCTTTGACATTAGTGGAAGTAGGCAGGGTTCTACATGATAGACACATTACCAGTATGTTTCACCCTCTGCTCTCTCTCATCTCCTGTTACACATCTCTGTAAAGTTTAAAAAGGTATTTAAGAGAAGATACGAACAAGGCTGACTCCCCCAGAGCAAGGCAGGAAGCTTGTACTGGGTGAAATGGATGTGCAAAAGAAAGATCAGTGTCTTATTCAGGTGAGAGGCAGAACTCAACTGCACACTCAGTTTGGCCAAGATGTCCTGCCACTTGCATCAGTGGTCCAGGATTAGAAGGTCAGCATCATCAGTTATGTGGCTGGAGACACACTCAGAAATTATTGTGGGGAGAGATCTCTGAATCACTTTGGCTTATTCTACAGAAAATTCCAATGGTCTCTGCTTCACCAGCAACTCAAACTAGAATGTGGTGGACTTATACTCAAATCCTGCATATTTGGAATCATCAACCTGGGCTCTAAACCTCTTCATTCTTCCTGGGAGTATATTCTGCTATTGGGACTTTCAGCCAAGCCTTCTGGAGAAGATAAAAGATGATAATGAGGATTTCTGGAGGCAAAGACAGACACAACAGGCCAGGTGCAGCCCGACTGATCCAGCCTGATGTCAGAGTTCGTCAGACCTTGAAAGGAAGAAATAAACTTAGTAATAATCATTTTCAGTCATCACAATTGTGATTGCTTCAGGCAAAAATCATGGGCCGATGTTAAAACCATAAATTGAAAGTTTGAGGACCAAAAATTGTACACCATCTTGAAGAATTTCCTCACTCGTGTGGGGTTTTTTAATTAATGAATAAAAATTAAACATATCTATGGAGAAAAGACAAGAGACGTAATATAAATTTTATCTTTTTGATGAAATGTATCTTTACACTTTGGAAATGACCTTTTTGACTTTCAATTTCTATGGCCTAATATCCCCTATATGCTGTGAACATCTTGTGATCTGCATCCCTAACTCATCTGTGCTTTTGGCAACACAATTAACATAGAGCTGCCCACATAGTAGGTCGTTAATATGTTTCTGTAGTTAATGAACTAATTATTTACCCAGGGTTCCCATGGCTTATTTTGTAAGCAACAGAGTCTAAAATAATGCTGATTTGCACAACTTTAAAATTCGAAATACATCAGTTTAAAAATGCATTTCGCCTTGAATTCCCTCTTCAAGTGTTTAGTTATTTGTGTATGCATATACACATCCTAATTTGTGGTAGCATTTCTCTGAAAAATCTCTAAGATTGCATATGTTACATAAGTATAGGGATGTGGATTTCAGGAAGAACAATGGACAACATCAAAAAGAGGAAATGCAGATGCAGAATCCAGCTGCTTTCAGAGATCTCCACAGGCAACACCTGCAGCAGCATCCAAAAGTGCTTTGAAGGCTTGGAGTGGCTATTCTGCTGAATAACTGAATATCCACAGAGCCAAGATCCATGACCTTGAGCACAGCAGATCTTTTCTGCTGAATGTGATCTTATTCCAAGAGAAGACAAATTATTCTTCTCAGTCGCCAAGAAAACCTCAAAGCTTTCAAACTCCTTTGCCTTAAGAGATGCCTCAAATTCACTAAGGGGACCCGCAGGATGGAGAGACCGTAGATCGCTGCTGAATGAACAGCTTGGAAGTGTGAAAGTTTTCATTTTGTACAGAAGTCTGATGTTTCTAGGTTACATGCCAAGTGTAAAAAAAAGGACTTTGACCTTAGGTAGGAAGAAGGCTGAAGGGCTGTTTCTGTGCTTTCCTAGAGTCTGAGCTAGAGGAAGAATAAAGGATTTATTTCACTGAAGGGAATCAGGAGGATTGCCAGAGCCAGGAACATTCAGTCTTGACCCATTTTGCCCCTTCTTCCAGTTTCTCTCCTTACAGCATCCAAAGAGCCTGCTTTTTAATTAGTCAAACAATCAACAGGAAATGAGGGAAACGGGAAGAAACTCTTTGTCTTCAAGTTGAAATGCATGTGAAAAAAATTACAAGCAGAAATTTATTTAAAAGTTTTTGTGCGGAGCCTTTTAGTCGGCCTTTGGCTTGGTTAGAAATCCTGAGCCAATTGTTTGTTTATTAAGGTATAGCAGCAAAGAAAGCAAAAAAAAAATATCAGTCCTTGGAACATTGGTCTTTTAGTAGAAGGAAAGGATCTTAGACACTTGAGACTCTAGCCGGCATTGCACAGATGTGCAAGCTTATTGAAGAAAGATGAGCCTGTGGGGGAAGGTACTGATGGATGGGGTGTCCACTCTTCTCACCAACTTTTGGGACAGGCTCTTGTTCTGTGTCTGTCTTTATTTATTTTATCCTAGGACTGCCTTCCACGACCTTCTCCTGAGTGCAAAATCCTTGTTTTTAATATTCATAGTGATATATTTTGATTCCATGTACATTTAATCTGCTTTAGGTTTTGATGTTGTTGTTGGATGGTTGATTTGGGGTACTATGGGTTAAACCCAGGGTTGCTCTAACCCAAAGCTTCATTCCTAGTTCTTTTGAGTTGTTTATTATTATTATTATTATTATTATTATTATTATTATTATTATTATTTTGAGACAAGTTCTTGCTAAGTTGCTGAGGCTGGTCTTGAACTTGCAGTCCTCCTGCCTCAGTCTCCCAAGTGGAGGACTATAAGCATACTCCACTGAGTTCAGTGGTTGCTTCAGGTTTTATTCTGACCAGTAACTAAAGAATACTGTGAAAAAGTTTTTTTTAAGGACTTGGAACATTTGTCTTCTTTGCCAAAATACTTAAACCTATATATTTTTGTGTGTCATGAATTTTAGAGATTGGCTGCATATTTAAATTCAAGAAAACTGAGGACAATTGAATTCAGCTAATGGAGGACTTCTCAGAGTTTGGACAAATGTGATTGTCTAAGTTGGCAGCAATTCCAGCCCTCCATTACCACTCAGATGATACTTCCTTTGGGAAGGAGATGTGTGGTGTCAGCATAGGTTTTTATCTGTTCACGTTTCTGAGGGAGTTGGGTGTTCATTCATGTGGCTTTATGTAAAGATTGCCCTTAAAAAGAAAACTGTGATCTGAGATCAGATGCTTTTAAAGGTTGGTCTAATAAAGTAGCATGCACGCATCCGGAAGGAGAGAAGGGAAAATGTACTTAAGTGCTTCTACTTAATTAAAGAAAGTATGCTAGATGGCTTTGTAGTTAGTCAAGCACTAGGCAAATGTAGGGCAACTTGATACACAGTCAGGTCACATGTAAGGTGGAATTACCTAAAAGAACCAAAGTTTTTTTACACTATCATAACTAAATTAATAGAGTCAAACTATTACCCATTAAGTGCCTAGGTCGTGTATCTCTGAACCCTGAATTCACTACCATTTCTGCACATTAAAATCACCTACAAAGCTCCTGAAAATTCCCATGCCAGGCCACCAAGTTTCTTGTTAAATTAGAATATATATTGAGGTGGGTGCTAGATCCAGGCATTATGATGTTTTTTTGGTTTTTATTAATGCATTATATTTCATATTGGGGTTCGTTTTGACATAATGATACATGCATGGAGTGCAATTTGCCCCACTTGAGCTCCCAGTACTTCCTCTTTCCCTCCACTCTTCCCTCTCAGGTGTCACTACCTTTCAGCCTCGTTAGGTGATTTTGTTTTGACACCAACTTGACAACCATTATGACTAGTTGACATTTTAATTACATCACCTCAGCCTATCATATGTGGTTGTTGCTGGCATCAGCCAATCATTAGCTTCTTTTCAAGATTGTGGTGTTAATTTCATTTTTATTACAAAACAATACAGACTTTGTCCACAAGATGTATACTGTCAATTTAAAATAAAATTCATAATACGTTTCAAAGTAAGGCTATCTGAATATAGAAATCAAAGATTTTCATTAAAATAATATATATCAAGAAGCTGCAAAGGCCAAGTTTTGAAGTTGATAAGCTTAACAAATTCATGTAAATATGAAGTAATAGTTGAAATGATCACTTCACTTTGAGGTTGTACTGAGAAAAACAATATTATTTGGTGATTTGAAAGAATATGAAGCTATAATTTTATGTATTTGAAAGTTACACAATTCAGGTATTTTAGAAAGAAGATTAATTCTGATGGGATGATATGATAATAGACTGTCCTATAGTCTTCAAAATTAACATTTTCTTCCATTCTGAAACTGTTACTATGTTCATTCAAAGGTATTGAGAATAGCAGTAGAAATGCAGCAGAGTATAGTAGAAAGAGCATGGAAGATAGAAATCCAAACTTTAGTCCAAGGTATTCAGAAGTCTTTTGCCACGCCTCTTCATGTCTCTGGGACTGTATTTTCTTTTTTGTAACAGAAAATGCTGCACTAAATCGTGCTTTTCAATATTTGGGTGTTGAACACATTAGTGGATTATGAAATCAATTTAGAATAATGTTAATTTATGAGCAATAGAAGAGTACATTGTAGGTAGAAAACTTATGTATATGAGTCCTGGGTAATCGATTAAGACATTTTTGAATGCTCTTAAATTAGATGGTCTAACATTTATAGCTTTATGAATTAGGAGGGAAGACCTGCAGTATGGTAACAGAAGTGGAGCACCTTCTTTCAAGAATGGGATTAAAATATATCAAATATTCCATGTGGTGTGAAGAGTAATGGTTTTTTTAAAAGAAAATAATTGTGTCCACATGGATTTTGGTTTACTCATAACAAATAGAAAAGGAAACAAAAAAAGCATGTATACTCTGTGAATGTGTAACATGTCCTGTCCTTGAGACCAGGGAGAATACTCACTGTGAAAAATGAATGAATATTTTATGAATCATGGCTGCTAATTCAAGAGGCAGTGCTATTCGGTCTGGACAGAATGAATATTCTTTAGTTTATTTGCTTCCAACCTGAAGAGTGGAAATGTGCTCTGCATTTCCTATTCTTTTCTATATGTTTTTATCATTTAATTTTACATCTTTTGTTCAACGTTTGTTGAGAAATGGGTTCTTTTGTTCAGCGTTTGTTGGGAAATGGAAGGGCAAGGAAAGGTGTAGTACTTTACAAAAAAGAAAAGAAAGAAAGAAAACCAAAAATCCAAAACAAAAATCAAATCAAAACAAAAACAACACACACAAAAATAACCCAAACCAACCAAAATAACCACATCAAATTTCAACCTAAACTGGTTCTTGGCATTAACTAGGAACTAAAACATAACAGTGAAACATCAAGAGATCCAACTCAATATTAGAAAACTAAAACATATGGCTAGAGGTTTCCCAGTTTACTTTTGTGGTCATCCTTGCTTGGGATCAACTGATCAAGATATCCAACTTCTTACCCCAGTTTACCTGTGCCTAGCCATACACATTCTAGAAATCCTCCTCAAAATCTTTTTTTGGGTGTCCCTCTTCCAACTATAAAGTTCACAATTCTGCAATTCATTGAGATTTCTGTTAAAGTTTCACAGTCCAAATAAAGTTAGTTACAAATCAGATGAAGTTCACTATTTATATTGCACTCCTAATATTTAAATGTATGGGTAAAACTAAAAAGGAGATAGCAATAATTCTACATTTTAGGATGGGCATTCTTTTAATAATGGGTCCCCCTACCAACTGGTGTTGAAGAACGACCAGACTGTCCTCTCACATGTCCATGTTTATAATTCTGTCCCTTCCCTTCATTCCTAACCAGAAGACTGATCCTGGAGTAGACTTTTTATGCCAGTTGAGGCAATTGAAGAATTGAGAATTTGAAAGGAATTTCTTTGCCAAGATTTGATGGTTCAACAATTCCTTCTGTTCAGTGAGACACCTCAGAAATCCTTCTGATACATTCTGTGTCTTTACAGTAAAACTGAAGCTCTACTGGAAATGGGAAGGAAGTAAAACACTAAGGCATCCATCCCATATAATGAACTAATTTTTGCCCAATGAATATAGAATGTTGCTAGTTTTATAACATCCTTCAGATAATTGAGAAAACAGTACTCAAATTAGATGAATAAACTGGGATGGGAAAAACTAAGTTAGACAATATTTATTTATGATGTTTTCAGCGCAGGTATGATAGAAGGAGTGGGGGGAGATTATATAACATTGATATGTAAATAATATGATAATAATAAAATAATTATGTCATTATACTTCAGGTCTTATTTTTCAAAAATCTGAAAGTGTGGCATGACTGGATCACTATAGCCATTGTATTAAAAGCAACTCAGCTATGTTTCCTTTTTAATGGCAATTGGCCACCAAGCATAATATGGAGAACTGAATCTGGGGCTCCTAATTCCACATTAAGAGATCTAGTTATAGGAAAATACTAATTCTGGTTGATTGCTAATTCCATACTTTTGAGAAACAAGTGTAATTAATTCACACAGATGTATAGTAAATAACATTAGACTTCTTCTAAAATATGTTATTTTTCTAGAAATTGTATTTATATGCTGAAGTACCTTAAATTGGGAGGAAAAAATAACCATCAAAAACATTCTTCTGAAACCCCAGAAAATCCACTGAAGAATGTTTTTTTCTGGGCTAAGGGAGACAAGTAATTGAAAGTATCCTTTTGAATTAAAGACCTTCCTATGTCAGATTATTTTTTATGAATTTTTAAGTCCTCACAGAATAGGAGGAGAGTTACCTCTGGAATCCCAAGGAGGTAGAGGTTTCCATGGAAAATTCCTTTTAAAAACAGCATCCAGCAGAAATCTTTAAAGTCATTTTAACTCTAGCATGTCGCCTGGTTTTGTCAGCAGGAATGGAAAGAGTTTGGCACAGAGTTGGGCTCGAGTAAGTGTTTATTGAATGAATAGATGAAACAGTGGCTCATAAATCAAGAATGTTATAGAAGCGGAGAGTTTTAGAGTGGAAAGATCACACTGGAGATCACTTAGTCCAGCTCCATCCCTTTGCCAGGTAGGAAAATGAGGCCCAAGGTGGCTAAGTGGGGTGGCCAAAGGCAGAGAATGGAAAAGTGGCTGAGGAGAAACCAGTGCACAGGTGTCAGGATACTTAGCCAAATAGTGTTTCCCGAAAGAATGAAAAAAAAAAAAAAGAAGAAGAAGAAGAAGAAGTAAAAAGTGAAAATATCAAAATTATTTTGCAGGTCTTCCAGTTACAACCCTGTTAAAATTATCAAACCACCAATAAAGACTTGTATTTTCTTTTCTTCCTTTTCTCTGTTGACAGTATTTCCATCTCTTTCATACTTTATGAACCGTAACTAACCTAATACTTCTAGATTTAAGGTGTTGGTCCTAGTTGTATCCAGGGTAATAAAAGATGTGGTAATACTAATTTTTTAAAACTCTTGGGCCATCCTTTAAAATGCAGTGGTTATTTTAATAATGATGATCATCATGATCATGAGAGTCAAAATTAATTAATTGCCTACCACGTGCCCGGTATGATTTATTTTTAATATATGTAACAGCATGTTGAATGAAAAGTTTTCTCATAAAATTGTTGCTGGTGCCTTCTGAAACAAGAATATGAATGGCCCTCATTACAAATAGAACCTCCCCAAACTGGCTGTTATCTCCATCAGCATTAACTAACTAGAAGACATCAAAACTGATTTTTTTTTTAACAACTTGAAACACACTGCCAATTCCTCACCTCACATCTTCTGTACCTAGGCAGTGAGGGATGAATGAACAGAGAGAAGAGAATTGCCAGGTCAAGGGCTGTGAAAACGTACTGTTCACAGAACAGTGTGCTTCCTTCAGCCAAGATAACCGAAGGAAGAACCTGTGGTAGCATCAGGTGTAGAGACTGAGTATGCCTGAAAAACAGGAGAGCTGGCATGCCACCCTCTATGGGCATGACTTTGTAGGAACCAAGCTTGCTGAAGCTGGGTGGAAGCAGAAGTGCCCATGGAAGTTCCTGAGGAAGAAAGAAGGAAACTGGAAGAATGGATGGGGCCAGCAGGAATGTAGCCTTCACCTTCACATATGATGTAGCTGGATGCCTATGATTCTATTGGTCAAGCAGACACCCCCATTGGGCCTTGGCATGAACCATCTGGCAAGTATCACTCACAAAAAGGGCACTTGCTGGGACAATGAATTATAGTAAGCAGATGTTATGAAGTCTCCCAGGAGAAGGGCATCTAGGGTCAGTGAGGATAAAACAGAACAACAAGTACAGCCAAAAGAAAGAAGACTATAGGATTAACCACTGTATTTACTCTTCCATCTCCTTCTCCACATCCCCCTAAAATTTGAAAGGGCCATCTCCAAAGGAGGGGTGATGTGTCCAGTCATACTACACCTCCTCCACAAATAAAAACCGTGAGATCATGAGTCATGAAAGTTAAGTCAAATCTCAGTTTAAACATTAAATTAGCCTAAGTTTTCAATAACCAAAAAACAATGATTCTGCCTAAGAGTTTGTTTAAATATGGGCAAAAGTAGTAACTATGCATGTTTAAAAACAGTGACTGTTTTCTAATACATCCATAATAAATATTCCTTCATATTTATACCCAATAATTGAGAATCTTTAATTAACTTATTGCATAGATTGTCTTATTTAATCCTCATAAGCACTCTATTAAATGGATGTATTATTGCTTTCATTTAGTGATGAAAAATTCGAGACTTTAAGGTGATCAATTATTTGCCTACGACTTCATGAGGACTATATATAGCTGATGTTCCTGTGATCCATAACTTCATAAATGTTGGTCTAACTACTGATCCCCTACCTACCCAGAGTAACTTCTCCACACAGTGGCCAGACCTATCACTTCCCAGATGACAAAAAAACAACAACATATTTCCATTGTATACAGAATAAATTCCTAAAATTTGACCAAGATTTAGAAGGCCTTCAGGATCTAGTTCCACCTCACATCTCTGTTCTCATCTTGTTTATTCTATGTTGCCTGCCTCACTAAGCTCAGTGCTCACTGATTTTTTTTCCTATTTTAAGAATGAACAAATATTTTCTTATTTTAGAAGGTTGCAATTTCAGATGTGGTTTCTCATTCAGGTCTCAGTTGAACTATCATCTTCTAAGAGAGCTTTTCCAGTTACCTAAATCAATCAGGCTGCCCTAGTCATTGTCACACTCTAATGACACACTTCTGCTTGCTCAGTATCACATATGATAGTTTTTGCTTGTTTATGGCTTTATCTCTCTCACCAGTTTGATGAGAATGGAGACCCTGAGGGCCTTGTTTATTGATGCATTTTAATGCCTAAAACAGTGTTTTCAAACTGTGGACATCTGATTTATAACTGAAAAATGAACAGTGCCTGAATGAATATCAATCTCTCTCTCTACTAGATGTTTACATGGGTTACCTTTGAATTCAATAGTCATTTTGTCTTGAGATCAGAGGTATGCCCATGAGTTTCCAGCATCTCTCCGCTCTTCTTCCTCTAGTGCAAAGAGTGGTATTCTATAATTTATCTCTTCACGGTTTATACTGATTTTAATGTATTCAAACTTACTATTTTGTGTTATTTTAATAATGGATTAGCAATCTATCATTTGAAAAAATAAAATAAATCACAAAGACTTGGTCAAGCAAGGGGGTGAGTGGAGGTACAAAAATACATCTTCTCCCATTCCAACATAGTTCCTTATTATACTCATTACATATTTATTTACTTCCTCCTCTACTTAAGATACCAGGGTTATGAAGATAACTTTAGTACTTTCTTTCTTTTAAGAAATTGCCATTCTTGTTTTAAGCATGGTAGACTTTGACTTAACAGTACATATATTCTCCATTGCTAGGTATTATTAATTTTAGAATGTTCCAAGTTCATTTATCTGTAATAAGTAGAAAAGTTGCAGCTCAACTCCATCAGTGTTCATTGAATCTGGTCACATATAGAATGCATGATTGTTTTCAGTTTCAGCAGAGTATGAACAAAGATATTTCTCAAAAGAATCATAAATGCAGTTACATGAAACTTACTAAGTTCATTCACTAACAATGATGACTTGTTAGACTGTACCAAGAGATATACACCCGTTACATTCATCCAGAAGAGTTTCAGAACCAAGAGAGAATTCTATTGTAATATTACCTAAAGATGAAACATGATGAGAATAGGAAATCAGAGATTACTTTTAATAATTTAAAGACTGGACTCTCTGCTGGATGCATATTAAATAGATATTTGACATAACTGCACACTGATCAGTTCTCTCCATTGCTTTTTCCCCTCCCTAGGCTTATTTTTCCAATCAAAAGATGCAAAGTAATTGAGCTGGATGTTTATCCCTTTCGAAAAATGCCATGATATCAATATATTTTTTCTTTAACTCTGAAATAATAGATGCCAAAAAAATTCCTTACAATTCTTAAAGAACAAATTGCAGCAATGTAAGTATCTGTTTAACAATAGAACTCTCAAACCTGACTTTACAGTCACCCAGGAGATCACATCACAGTGCAAATTCTTTATCAAAGGTTGAGGAAGGGTTCTGAGATCCTTAATTTCTCACGAGCTCCAGGTCATGCTAATGACCTTGTCGCCTCGGCCGTAGTCAGAATGGCATATCACAAGAGATCATGTTTTTAAAGCAATTTTACTTTACATGATGCTTTCCATATGAAGTTCTCTGCCACTCTGCTTTTACTTTCCAAGATGCTATTACTTGCATTTATTTTAAAAAATCAAATTCTGTAATTTAGATCAGTTTACTCAATGGCCAAAATTGTTGGATAACTTAAATATAGATTTTAGAGTTAAAGGCAGTATTGCTCTGATTTTAGGAAGAATCGTAAATTGTATACTCTTTGGAACTTGGTTAAATGGGTAAATTGTTTAGTATAGATTAGCCTAAGTTGGTAACGAAGTGATTTCCTTCTTGAAATGTGAAGTTATTTCCTTCTTGAAATGTACACCATATCCATTTTATAAATGAGAATTGTCTATAAAGACAGAATAGCCATAAATCTGCTATGATTAAAATTGTTTTCCTATCTTTTACTTCTTTATTAAATAACCATTAATTATCACCAAGAGAATTCAGATGTTTTTACAGAGAATCTGTAAGAACTGTGTTTTCATTTGGATTGTGTTAATGATATCCTTCAGGTTAAAAGACGCTGGCATCTATTTTTTACAGATTCTGTCCTTGGGGTTTGAGCCTGAGGCAGGCTCAGACACTGCATACCTTATGAATGCCAGGGTGCATGTCCACTGCCCTGCTTGTAGACCATATGATTTCTGTATAACTGACTAGTCATCAGTCCAGGCAGGCACACCATCTCCTGTTTGGGTGTTAGCACTTGTGGTTATTTAAGCAAATGCAAATCAGTTGTATGATAGGGTCATGTCATGTTTTCTTTTGGAGAAAATCATACTAAAGTTGAAGCCTCATTTAGTTTTTGGTCATGGATTAAAGACCCATATCATGAAATACCACAGAATTAAGGAATTGTCTGAGACTGGAATCAATCAGGCAAGTATTATATTCTGGCTCTCGCCTCAGTAGCTATGACTATAATTTTGCTGTTGGGCCCTCAACCTATTAAATAAATGAGGACATTGGACTAAATAATATGTAAATCTTCTTTACTTTTCTTCTTTTTTGTTTTCTTTTAGTTGTAGATTGTAGACAGACACAATACCTTTATTTTACTTGTTTATGTGGTGCTGAGGATCAAACCTAGTGCGTTATGCATGCAAGGCAAACATGCTACCACTGACCACAACCCCAGCTTTTCTTTTTTGATGCTTCAAATGTATCGTCAAGCGTTTACCCCTACCTTAGGGTTATTTCATGGAAGCTTGGCCATTTATTTTCAAATTGCTTGCTTCAGAGTCTATCTAATGTGAATAAAACCTTGAATGGATACTTTATAAAACATGATTTCTTACTGCCAAATAGTAGAAGTTAGCCTCATCATTTACTAGGTTGAATCACATTTAAGGATTTCAGAATGCTTTATAACTTTGTGTCAGTTGAAAAATCTAAGAAAGGACTGAACTACTCTCCCTTTCAAGTAACACTGTTTCGATAGAGTAATCCATTGATTGTTTTAATTCCTAAACTACAGAGGGTTGTGGCAAATAAAATATGATTTCTTGGTAAATTTCTTAGGGACTGAAGTTTTATCCTGGCATGAGTTTTAGTAGAAAAACTTTTCTGTTTTTCTAAATTTATTTGATCTTTATAGTCTGAAGACATCCAGGCTTATTATTTAATTTAATAATGTAAACTTCAAGTGTGTGCCTTTGTTTTTCAAGGATGTTTTTGGTAAAATGTTCTTGTGTATTTTCTTGTGAAGTTAAAAAAAAAAATAAGTGAATCACATCTTTCATTCAAGTGTTTTTATTTTTTATATATTTTTTTCATTTATTGACTTTTGGTTTCTTTTGTGTTGAAAACAATCTTAGAAATTCACAATTATAGTGAAGGCTTACAGATCTGTGTTATTTGGGATTAGATGAAAAAAGAAAAGCGATCAAGAATAATAATGCAAGAAAACAGACATTCTTCATGCAATGGGGACAATGGGCCCTCTTTCTGCCCATGGGCATCCTTGTCCTTCAAATGTAGGGTAAATTGCTTGTAGATTACTTGCTAAAGCTCAGTGAACTTGGAGACTATAGAAATGTAAAATCAAATTCATAAGAGTGTGCCCCATGCTCAGGAAAAAAGAAGGGGCCTTATCTTAAGAATTAATTTCTGTATCAACTTGGGAAGCCATTCAATCTCTTGATTAATAGTCCTTCCTATGAAGCAGAAATCAGTGATTCCAGTATAAGAAGGGATACATTTATTCAGGCCACTATTCAAGGACTCTCTTCATTTTGATATCAGTCCATAAATCAACATAATTTTTACATCCATGCAGCCTATGTATGTTTTCTAAATCTTATGAAGTTCGTATGAAGATCAAATGATATTAAGGGATATTAATATGCATTAAAAAGCTTTTAATCATGGCAATTAAAATTATTACTACTGTGATTAGTTTTTACTTATAATCATAGCATTAATAAGAACAATGTCTTATTCATATCATCTTATTGATCAGGAGAGAATAATCACGTTAGTTCTGTCTGTGCTCATTCAGATTATTTAATATTTACACAGTAAACATACCAAGGAGTGCATATATCATAAGTATATAGCTAAATGAGTTGTTTTCACTGTGAACATACCTATAGCTAACAACCAAATCCAGAGCAGAATATTACTAGCACCACAGAGTCCTTCTCACTTTCCTTCCTCACTATCTCCACAAAAGGTAGCTATTACCTTAATTTTCGACAGCATAGTTTGCCTTGTTTTTAAATTTTTGCAAAACGGGATGAAGTTTACTCATCATTATTATGGTGAGATTTATTCATATATCTACAAGTAATTGTATAGCATATATTCTCACTGCTGTTTAATATTCCATTGAATGACTCTACTTCAATCTGTTTATCTTTTCTACCATGAATTATTATTTCAGTACTGGTCAGTTTGATGTTATTATGTAGGGTGTCACTACAAACATTCTGGTATATTATTATCCTGATGATCTAAATATGCATTTTCGTTATATATAAGCTTATGAGTGAGATTCATAGGTTAGACCTATGTTCTGCCTTAAAAGATAATATCAATTTCCTGAAGTTATTCCTACTAACATTCTATGAGAGTGTCAATTGCTCCCCACCCTCACTGACTCTTTGAATTTTTGTTTGTCTTTTTCATTTTACTCATTCTGGTGGAATATGATCACATTTCATTATGATTTAATTTGTATTCCTCTGAGGACTAATGAAATTAAATATCTTTTCACATTGATCTTCTTTTATTTAAGAGTGCTCAAGTATTTTCTACTTTTCCTATTGTCTAACTTTTTATTATTAATTTGTATAAGTTCTTTATGTATCTTGGATGTAAGTATTTTTTGACATATGCATGGCTGTGGGTCTAATTTATTTTTCATTTTTATTGTTTTAACCATATAACACATATAAGGTATTTAAGAATTGCATTTTAAAATTGACGTAGACCTATTCATTAAGAGCTCCATATAAAAGCATAAATACTTCACTGTGCTCCTTGGCATTTGCCTATGATATGGCACAAATTTTAATGATAAAAACATTAAGGTAGCAAAGAGCTCAAAACAATATAATCCTCTAATACTATAGAAAATAAAGTGATTTTGTATTTTCATGTAGTATGTATGTTCTTTTATGAAAGAGAACAAGGAAAAATATTTTCCTGCTTAGCTTCATGAATCATTTATGGCATTTTAAGATAATTGCATATTACAAAATGTAAATTTTTCTAAAACCATGTAATTGCATTTAATGCAAATGTGAATTACCTAAATTTGTAATTAAACAACATATGTGGTATATTTTCATTTTAAAGTAACAGAAATGTAGTGTTAAAATACATCAACACTCATACACTTCAGAGCTCATGACCTAATGAAGTGCAACTCTGGGTAGTGTTCTCCCCCTGGCTCTGCCACATTATCTGTCAAAGAAATCCTTTTCTTTCTTCTTTTTTTTTTTTTAATAATTCATTCTGAGTTACACAGACTTGTAATGGCATGAGGTCTCTTGGATAAAATGCTACAGTCTTTAAATATACCAAACCTCTTCAGTTCCCAAAACTTATTCAGTTATTTAAGTGGATGCTTTCTGAATATATTATATGCTTTTCTGCCTTATTATACAGGTAGACTAAACATAATTATTATTTTCTTACTACAAACACATAGTTTGTCCTTTTTTTCCCCTAGCTTTCTGAATGCTACCTGGCACTACCCTCTGACCTTCCTACAGGGGGCCTGGCATATCAGACAGAAACTGGATTGGTAGTCCAGCTCTGTTACAGGCACATTTTATGAAATTGACAGTTGTTTAAACCTGATGGGCTTCATTTTCTTAATAACAGAAATGCAGGGGTTGAGCTGGAGGAGGGTCTGTAATGCTTCCACTGGCACAAAGATCTGCTCTGAGTATCCAGTAGGAGGATAAATTATTACAAATGTCATCGTTAGAAAAGTGGGTCTCATCATGGAGGATGTATGTATATATTGATAAACCAAGAATCCTCTAATGACTTATCATCAAAAACAGAACAATTAGTATGGAGAAATGAGTGAAAACACTAGAGAATAGTATCTTTATTGATGCTTTTCTAAAGACTGAGACCCCAAATTCTTTATCCTCTGACAAATAACCATGGGACTATGCATAAGGCCAAGCGGAGCCCAGAGCAGCTGGCCAGTTTTTATCTTGTCCATGCTCTCAACAATGGTAGAGAAGAATGAATATCAATGGGTTTGCCAAAATCTGGAATCTTTTGATCTTTTCTTTTTAATTTTTGTCAGTTTTGTGGCTGTGATATGCAATCTGTATATAATTTGTTTTTTGCCTTTCTCTGAATATTGGTAGGATTGCTTATTTTTCATTTATCCATAGGCCACATTTATCTTTTTTTCTATGAAATTCTCAACAGTTCTTTTTTACTTTTCTCCCTTTGTCTTTTTTCATACTGATTTATTGGGGTACTTGCCAGATCCTACATTATTGATTAATATGAAATGAAAACGTTTGCACTCATCTTTTCATATAACGTCTTACTCTTTATTGAAAAACAGATTTTCTTAATTTTAATATGGATGAATTTATTAATACCTTTAGTACCTTTTATGTCTGTTGTATAAATCCTACTAAGCCTTTACATGTTTGTTTTTTTAAATATATCCTTAATCCAGATAGAATTGGTTTTTGTGATACAATGATATAAAGATCCAATTTCACTTTGTTTAGCTAGATGACCAGATGTCTCAGCATCATTTATTGGCAAATCTATCCTTTGCTCATTATCTGCAATGTCTGATTCAATATAAATTATTTTTCATATACTTAGGAGTATTTTAGCTTATCTTTATTCTCCTCTTAATGTATACTATTAATTGTCACAATTTTATCATAAATGTCCATCTTTATACAGGCAATTTGCTTCATCTTTCTCTGGCATATCTTAGTTATTTTACACACTTTGCTTTGCCTATAGAACTTATAGAATCAACATTTCACATTAATTTTAAAAATTAATTGATATTTTTACTGGAATTTTATTGAATCTATAGATTCACTTATATATGTTAAAACATTAATTATCCCCACAATATAGAACCCCACAATCTCTCTAAAATATCTTATTAAGCCAAGTGATATTTGTAGATCATTTTGGTCTTTCAGTTTATACAACTATATTTGCTAATATGATGTTATTTTTATCTCTTATAATCTTTATACTGTTCATATATTTTCTCATCTTTCTGTATTAGCTGCAATTTCAAATATGGTATTGGGTAGAAATTTTGATAGTGGGAATCCTTTTCTGTTTCTGATCTTAAAGAGCATATTCTGGATTTCATTAGTATGGCTTATGTTCTTTGTTTTAGATCATTTATCACACTTTTCCCTTTATGTAGACAAGGAGAAAGGCATCTGCCATTCATCAGCTTTACCAGATGCTTGTGCTGACGTCTCATTTTATCTTCATACCAATCCCCAAAGTTCAGTATCACTCACCAGTTTCAGAAAGTAGAACTTGGGAAGATAATTGCTCCCAGTCACAAGTGGCCAACTTGCAATCTAAACTCATATCTTGGGTCATCTCTCCCCCTCATATTACAGTTATATTTAGTTGTGTTGGTGCCTAATCTTGATCATATTGACCTGACCAGGGAAGCAGACACCTCTACTGTAAACATTCTGACATAGAATTGAGGTTAGCTATGGCCGCTCTTTATTCCAAATCAGTACTAGACTTTAACATTGCAGCATGAACAATCTGTAGTTTGAATGTATAAAGGGGAGGGACTCACTGGTATGGAGCCTGCTGTCTTTCCTGTGACTCTTACTCCAAACATTGTGTGTTAGACATGACTGCTAGTCTTCATTATTTACCAGTAGTCCGTGACTGTTGTAACAGGGTTCAATCCCTTGTAAATATCCCTAGTGCTTACTTATGGTCTTACTCGGTACCATGGCTTGGCTATCTATGGCCACTATGACTTGTTTCTTCATTCAG